>NW_025110875.1:0-1379411 GCF_015476425.1 Leptopilina heterotoma | reverse complement strand
TAAAGGGGATATTCAGACAGATCTGTTTGTTTCAGCACACAAAAGAATCATATGGGGGGCTTTTTTTTTAATTACACATAGTCATGGTGGTGCAGTATTATGGACTCGGGGGGACATAGTTGCTCAAGAATTGGGCGGGCAATTTGTGCAACAAAGTAAAAGAGTTGAAACACGCTGGTGCGACAGAATACGATTTGTACCATTTGTAGCACGCGAAAAACCCACATGAGAACAAACACATGTGAGACTGGAGACGTAAGCAACTTTAATTTTTTGGTTCAAGATGCACTAAACGAAAAAGAGAATAACAACATCAAGTGCGTAGAGAATCAACATTTATGCATAGTGCGACCCGGATGTGTTTTTGTTGTGTGTTGTCTGGTTATGCTCTTTTTCGGGCGTGGTTTCCTCGCATTGGATGGGATTATTATGGTATCAGCAGCATTATTTTATATGTTTGATTTATTCTTGACCATAGAATCGAGTGACCTAGTAAGCTGGATATTCATTCTTCTGTTTTCATTTAACTTCAGTTTTGTTCTTTCATTTTATGAATCAATTTTGTAATTTTATTCCAAGCTCTAGTTGAAATTTTATTACTACTTTTTTCAGAATTTTGTATTTGTTTCTTTAATTATTAATAATAATCATTACTGATATTAATAATAATAATAATGACAATAAATGTGAACTTAAAAGTATCAAATTGCAACGAAATATCAAATATGAAATTGATCCAAATTTTAGGCATCAGTTTGATACTTTTAAGTTTTAAGGAAACTGTGTAAACACTAAAAAATTGGAATAATAATAAAAATTAAGAGTTTTTGATTATGGGGGAAAAAATAAATTTTCACGCTTTTGTGTTTTATTCCGTGTCCCTGATAGGGTTTGTAAATTGATACGAAACGGTTTTTTAAGCACTAGAGTAAATTTCAAATCTTGTTACACGAGCTTTCAGACAGTTAAAAGCTTTTATAATTGAAAAGCCTCTTCATCTGATTTCGAAAAGAGTTTCAAATTTCCGTTTCGTATAGAATTACATTGCGTGCGATTTTCTTGAGACGAGTACGCGCCGTTGTTGAGATTTATTTGAGGACCTTTCTTTTGAGATGAGAAGGAAGAAACTCTAGAGAAAGAGAAAGAGATTTCGAGAGAAGTATCAGACTGACTTTTCCGTTGAGGATTGACGCAATAAAAATATTTTTGTTTCCCCACATTCAGAATATTTTGCAAATTCAAAGAGTATATAGTAAAATTGAAGAGATGCAAAAAAGATACAAAAACATTACTTTAATAGATGAAAATTTGTCAAAACCCCGCGGTTTACTGGTTAAAAAAAGAATGAATGAATGAAAGAAAGAAGAAAGGAAGAGAGAAAGGAGACGAAGAAAGAAAGAAAAAGAATGAATGAAAGAAAGAGAGTCGTCTTGTCGTTGGTTTTACATCAGATTGCCAAGCGATTTCCAACTCGTTTGATTCTGAAGGACTTCTGCGAATTATCGTGCCCTTTGTGGATAATTCTCGAGTCCTCTACTATCGAGATTTTCCAATGGTTAATTAACGGGATTGCGAAGGTGATCAAAGAATTTGATAAATACGACAATAAAAGTAATCGACGTGGGAAGCATCGACGAGCACTTTTGCCCGATTGTATCTTTATTAGCTCTCATTGTATCTTATTATTATCTTATTGGAATTTACTTCTTCAATCAACTTTCCATTTCCTCCTTCTTCCTTATACAGTCGATCATATCACTCGCACTACTCTCTAATCTTTTTGCTCTTAATTTCGAGTCTGATTTCAGGGTTGCCACAAAAATTTAACTTTCTTTTTCCCTCACTTTTCCCTGATTTCCAAACAGAATCTTGACTTTTTCCCTGACACTAAAGAATATTCTGCTTCACACTCTAAAAATTATTAGAAGCTCAAAAAAATTTTCAAATATTTGCAAATTTCTTTATATTGTAAAATAATTCGAAAATAATTCTTTTATTTATTATAATTATTTAATAATTATTATTTTACCATTGAAATTAAGATTTTCAAAATATTCAAATTCAAATCTTTTGAAATTTAATAACTTCTAAGAATATTATTAAAAACATGAAGAAATCGATCACTCCGAGTCTTCGACTCTGAGCAATCAATTTCTTCATGTTTTTATAATAATTAACGATAATAAACCAGGGATAAAATTAAAATTATTATTTTATATAAGAATATTGTTACTCCTAACTTCTTCGAAATTATTTTCATCATTTAAATTAAATTATTATTTTCTAGAATTTTTTACAAAAATTCTTCTTTAAATCAATTATTATTTAAAAGAACAAAAAATTAAAATTTCCAAAGAGTTGAATTTGAAACTTTTTCAAAATTCAATTATTTCTGAAAATTCATGCTAAAATGCTTTTAATATTAAATTATTATTCAAAATTTTAACTGAAAATCATTTTTGAATCAATTTTTATTAGAAAATTCTACGAGAATTCAATTATTTAAGTACAAAAATAAATAATAATTTATGAAAATAATTTAATTTTATAATAATTTATGAAAATAATTTAACTTTATAATAATTTTTTAAAATAATTGAAAACTTTTTGAAGAATTTTATTAAAATTTTTTAAAATTATTGAAATTCTGAGAAGAATTTAAATAACAATTTATGAAAATAATTGAATTCATGGGATGAATTTTATTAAATTTTGTTTAAATAATTGAAATTTTGACAAGAAGTTTATTAAATTTTGTTTAAATAATTGAAATTTTGACAAGAATAAGTTTATTAAAATTTTTGACAATAATTTAATTCTTGAGAAGAATTTCGCGTTCTATTTATAAAAATAATTTAATTCTTGACGAGAATTTTAAAAAAATTTTGAAAATAATTTAATTTCTGCAAAGTATTTTATTTCTTTTCAAAAAAATTGAATTCTTGTGATAAATTTTGATATTTATGAAAATAATTGAATTTTAAAAAAGAATTTTAGTAAAATTCCTTTTCCTGAATTATTATTAGAAAATTCAACAATAATTCAATTATTTAAATACAAATGAAATGCAAATAAATAATTTATTCAATAATTAAATATTTCTTAAAATAGAATTTTTATGAAGAATTTTATCAAAAATTTTTTAAAATAATTCAATTCTTTTGGCGAATTTTAAAAAAAATTTTAAGAATAAATGTAATTTTTTATCATTTTTTTTTAAAATTGTGTAAAAAATAATTGAAATTCTGCGATAAGTTTTGATATTAATGAAAATAATTGAATTCTTGCAACGAATTTTATTAAACATTTTTTTAAAGAATTGAATTCCTGCGAAGAATGTTATTTGTAAAAATAATAATGAAACTTTATTAAAAAAAATTAAAAATAATTGAATTAGTGCAATTAGTGCAAAGAAATTTATAAAAAATTGGTAAGTAATTGAATTCCTGTGAAATTTTTATTAAAATTTTATTTAAATAATTGAATTCTTTTGGAAATTTTTATTAAAGTAGTAGGTATTAAAAATAATTGAAATGAGGAAAATTTTTGAAAATAATTGAAATTTTGCAAAATTTAATTAAATTTTTATTTTTTGAAAATAATTGAATTTCGGAGAATTATTTTATTATTTATAAAAATAATTAAAATTTTGACGACAATTTTTTTCAAATTTTGAACATAATTGAATTTATGCGATGAAGTTTATCACTTTTGAAAATAATTGAATTTTCAGCGAAAAATTTTGCTATTTATCAAGATAATTAAATTCTTTACGAAATATTCGTTAAAATTGTTAAAAATAATTGAATTTCTTCGAAGAATTTTATTACTTTTGAAAATAATTGAATTATTGTGATGAATTTTGTTATTTATCAAAATAATTGAATTTTAAAAAAGAATTTTATTAAAATTCCTTTAAATAAATGATTTTATGGTGAGAATTTTGGTGTTTAACAAAATAATTGAATTCTTTTGAAGAATTACTTAAAAATTTTTTGAAAATAATTGATTTCCTAAAACGAATTAAAAGTTATTTATGAAAATAATTGAATTATTGCAACGAATTTTATTATTTTATTGAATAATTCAATGTTTCTTAAATTTTAATTCTATCGTCAAGTTTTAATAAAATTTTTAGGAATAATTGCATTTTTCGAGGAATTTATTTAAAATTGTATTAAAAATATTTTAATTTCTGTTGTGAAAATAATTGATCTCCTAAATGAAATTTTATTATTTATCAAAATAATTAAATGTTTTCGTAGAATTTTAAAAAAAATTTTTTCAATAATTACATTTTTTGATAAATTTTAATAAAAATAGTGAATATTGAAAATTATTGAAATGCCAAAAAGCTTTTAAAAATAATTGTAATTTTGCAAAGATATTAAAATTTTTTTGAAAATAATTGAATTTTTGGCGAAAAATTTTGCTATTTTAAAAGATAATTGAATTCTTAACGAAATGTTCGTTAAAATTTTTAAAAATAATTTAATTTCTTCGAAGAATTTTATTAGTTTTGAAAATAATTGAATTCTTGTGATGAATTTTGTTATTTATCAAAATAATTGAATTTTGCAAAGAATTTTTTTTTAAATTTCTAAAAATAATTGAATTTTTGTAAGGAATTTTGTTATTTATCAAGATAATTGTATTAAAACTTTTGAAATAATTAAATAATATTGAAAAATTCATTCTGGTTAGAAATAGAAAAAAATTTTGAAGGTTTTTTATTAGAATTCGTGGTAGTTTCATAGTTTCTGAGGCAATCAAAAAAGAAAAAAGACAAAAAATTCGGAGTTTTCTTATGAATTACAAAAATTAAATTTTTTCAGTACTTTTAATAAAAATCCCTGACTTTTCCCTGAATTCCCTAACTTTCTGGACCTGTGTCAATCCTGGATTTTTAGCTTTCGAACGTTCGTTTCAATCTCTTTGATGCAAAGTTAAACTTTGATTTTTAGCATTCGAACAACATCGTTTCAATCTTTTTGGTGCAAAGTTGGACACCGATTTTTATCATTCAAATAACATCGTTTCAATCTTTTTGGTGTAAAGTTGGACGCACCCATTTTTAAAATTAACATTAGAAGGGCGAAGATTCTTTCTTTCTATTTCTGAAGTCAAAAGGTCACTAAAGAAAAGTACAAGAAGAAAGAAGTTTCTCATTTCTCGATCTAAAATACGTTTTCCATTCGCCTTCCGATAAAAGACAGGAATATCTCCTCTGAATATAGATCGCATTGTTGCGGTATGTACGCTCCACTAAACTCAATTATACTCCATGTGAAATCAATATTTGGAGAAAAATTCGTACCGGATATTGCTTCTCTAGATTTATTATTGTTTTACAATATGTTCCATGGAGGCCTTTCACGATTGATGTAACCTCTTTTTTTTGTAAAGAGAGAGAGAAGAACACTTTAAATCCACCCACACGATTTTGTATATTGTTTATCCAACTGGAAAACGTTATTGACTATACATAGAATGCACGAAATGTCAAAGGTAACAATGCTGAATGCAAAAAAAAACCATTAATTTCCTGGATTTTCTCGAATTTAGATTGACAATAACAGATTCCGTTGGTGTTTGTTTTTTTTTTGTTCTAAAGAAACTTGAGTGGGAGAGGAAATTGCATTTGAAATGCCCGCCTGCAACGGATAAATGTTTTTCTCATTGTTTCTTTGGGGTAGACTCAAAAGTCCGGAAATACTTTTGTAGACACTTTAACTGTTTACAACACGACTCTTTGAAAAGTTCAAATCCCTCTTTTGAAACTTCTTTTTTCCCAGAGGTCGATCATCTTTTACTCACGGTTTCAAAGTCTTTTTTTTTTCTTTTCTTGTCTTTCTTTCCCAAACAAAAAGGATTAGTATTAAGTTGTTTTTTTTGTCAGCGACACCCATGAGATCTAGGGGGGACAATTGTTTTGTTTAAGAATAAATTGTGTGAGAGAAAGTTATTTTTTTTTGCGTCTTATGTATGGTGTCGGACTTTGATTTTGTAATCAGTTTTTCTAAAGGTACCAAAATTGAGATCGTTCAGAAATCGAATGAAATATAAAGTATTTGCTGTAAATATAAAGTCCGATTTTTAACAGAGAAGAGTTTCTTTTTCTGTTGCGTAATATTGTGTGTGATTTAATTATCGAAATGGAGCATTAAATAAATTCTTGTGGTGCAGTTCACGTGTGCCACGATCGCAAACTTGATCTTGATCTTATGTATGGAGTATATGGCAAGATGCACTGCACACCATTGTGTCGGGGGGCATTGTCACGCCCTCTTGGAACGTGTCTTCTGGCGTAAAAGAGGTTACGCCGAGAGCGATTTGCACTGGAGTCATTAATGCCCCAAGAAGTTTACAATGGATCCTCTCGAGAATGGAGGAGAGGAGACTGATTGGAGAAGTCGATTGACGGCGGCCTGGCGACGTCGTTGCCATATACATTTATATTCTTTGTGTACACATATCACTCGGTGGCATCATGCATGATTTAGATTCCAATCTGCAATCACTCTCTCTTTCTCTCTCTCTCTCTCTCTCTCTTCGATGCTATATAAAGTTCGTTATCCTGTCCTTGTATCACTGAACAGGTTGCTTCCATCACTAGATGAATCATCTAATTATTCGTAAAAATCTGTTTTATCTGGTTAATATCACCCTGAAGTTAGCGAATCTTTTGTCATTAATAACACAGAAAAAACAAAGTCTGAAACCGTTTACATATTATATATGTATATTCAAACTAAAATGTTTGAAAAGTTGACTATTTTTAAGCTTAAAACTGCGGATTAGATCTATGTTAGAACTTAAAATAATACTCTCTAGGTTAAAATTCAGTCAAACATGTTTCTAATGTAAACGGTTTTAGTTAAAAGTGGACTGAAAGTAAGATTTATTTTAAACATTGTAATTTTTTTATTCACCTATAGCCAGGGCTCAATGCAATGAAAGTATTTAATATTACAGACTTTACAGACTAAAAATTAAAAATTATGGACTATTTACGAATTAATTACTGACAAAAATATATTTTCCTAAAGTTTTGAACGTTAAAATGAACGAAATATTTTTTTGTGCTCTAATATTTTTAAAAATTAATACACTGAACAGAAAAAATATGTGTTGAATTTGTTGCATGTAGTTTTCAGGTGATGTTGTTTTAACACATTCCAGTGTTATTTTAACACCAATGAAGTGCTAAAATCACACACTGTCGGTTAAAAATGTTGCGTGTAGTTTTAACACTACTTTCAGTGTTATAATAACACTTCTTTTTTCCTGTGAAATGAAAAAATATTGTAAATAATTATTTATTTAGCTAAAAAAGATTGTTTAATGATAAAAAACAATTTTTTTTAAATAAAATTCGGATTGAAAGAAGTAATAAAAATATTAACGTTCAAAACATTAGGTACATCAAAAATATAACCAATCCGAATCAAAATTCAATTATTTCTAAAAATTCATGCTATATATTGCTTTTAAAAATCAATTATTATCTAAAATTGTAACTGAAATTCATTTTTCAATCAATTTTTATTAGAAAATTCTACTAGAATTCAATTATTTAAATACAAAAAAAATTTATTGAATATTTGAATGTTTCTTAAAATTGAATTCTCATAAAGAATTTAATCAACAAATTTTTAACTAATTCAATTCTTTTGACAAATTTTAATTAAATTTTTTTAAAAAATTACATTTTTCGAGAAATTTGATTAAAATTGTTTTAAAAATAAATTAAATTCTACAATGAGTTTTATTATTTATGAAAATAAGTGAATTATTCCGAAGAATTTTAGGAAAAAGTTCCAAGCAATTGAATTTTAAAAACTATAATAAAATTCATTGCCAAATATCAATTATTTTCAAAAATTTTTCTTTATTCAATAATTTCTATCTATTATTTTAATAAAATTTCCCAAAAGAATTCAATTATTTAAAAACAATATTGACAAAATTCTACACGAATATTCAATTATTTTCTAAAATAATGAAAATTTCACAATTCAAATTCAAGCAATATGAAAATTTTTAAAAATAATTGAATTCTAGCAGGTAATTTTATTAAAATTGTACCTAATAATTAAAAATAATTGAATTTCTGCTAAGAATTTTACAACTTAAGAATATAATTCAATTGTGGCGACGAATTTTAGTAACATTTTTATAATTGAATTCTTTCAAATGAATTTCATTTTTAACAATAATAGGTTTTTTAAAAAAATTTTAATAACATTAAAAAATTTGAAATAATATAATAAATTTAATATAATAAAATAATAAATTTAAAATAATAATGATTTAAATAATAATAATAAAAATAATTTAAAATTTAATAAAAATAAAATTCTTTCGATGATTTGTAATAAAATTTTTAAGAATAATAACATTTTCCGAAAAATTTGATTAAAATTTGATTAAAAAAATAATTGAAATTCTGCGATAAGCTTTATTATTTATGAAAAAAATTAAATTTCTAAAAAGAACTTTATTATGTACAAAAAGAATTGAATCACTGTAAAAATTTTATTATTTATGAAAAAATTGAATTATTGCGAAGAAATTTATAAAAAATTTGTAAATAATTGAATTCCTGTGAAATATTTATTTCATGAAAATAATTATAAATTTTTAAGTAGAATTTTATTAAAATTTTTGAAAGTAATTGAATTTTGGAGAAGAATTTTATTATTTTTAAATATAATTGAAATGGCGAGAATTTTTTTTATTAATTTTTTAACATAATTGAATTTCTGAGAAGAATTTTATTATTTATGAAAATAATTGAAATAATACGAATAAATTTTTTTAAAAATTTGTAAATAATTGAATTCGTATAAAATTTTTATTATTTATGACATTAAATAAAATATCTAAGTAGAATTTTAATAAAAAAATTTTGAAATAATTGGAATTTGGAGAAGAATTTTTTTTATTTCTATAAAGATAATTGAAATTTTGACAAGAATTTTTTTTTTTAATTTTTCAACATAATTGAATTTCTGAGAAGAATTTTATTATTTATGAAAATAATTGAATCTCTGTAAAAAATTTTATTATTTATGAAAATAATTTGAAATATTGCGAATAAATTTTGTTTAAAAATTTCTAAATAATTGAATTCCTGTAAAATTTTCATTGTTTATAAAATTAAATTAAATTTTATCCACGTGGAATTTTATTAAAAAAATTTTGAAATAATTGAATTTTGGAGAAGAATTTTTTTACGTATTCATGAAGATATTTGAAATTTTGACTACAATTTTTTTTTAAAATTTTTGAACATAATTGAATTTTCAAGAAGAATATTTTATTGTTTATAAAAATAATTCAATCTCAAGCTAAATTTTATTATTTACGAAAATAATATTGAGTCTTAAGCTAAATTTTATTATTTACGAAAATAATTTATTCTCAAGCTAAATTTTATTGTTTACGAAAATAATTGAATTATATGCGAAGAAATTTATAAAAAAAATTTGTTAATAATTGAATTCCTATAAAATTTTTATTATTTTATGAAAATAATTTAAGGTTTGCGAAGAATTTTTTTACTTTTGAAAATAAATAATGAATTTCTGCAATCATTTGTGATTTCTTTATCAAGTTGAAGTCCACAACGTTGATCAAGGAAAAAAATTGTTTACTTAGTAAATTAATAAAAAAATGCGCATCAATATTTACCCAAAAATATTTAGAAAAACAAGATTGATGTTTACATTTTGATAATAATTATTTTACAATTAAATATTAAATTAAAAATAATATTTGAAAGTATTAAATAAATTTTTTTCGTTGATAAACGTTGTGGACTTCAACTTCGTATTTCTTTAAAATCCTCTAAATTATGTGGTACAATTTACGAAATTTCCGTCCTTTTTCAATCAAATTGCGGACCTTTTTTTAAAAAAATATTATTTTAATGAACTAAACCCGCTATTCTAAATATTTTGCTGTCTTGTTTTCTTTGTTCTTTCTTCTATGCAAGAAAAATATTTTATGTCGCGCTCTGAAGAAAGAATTTAGGTTGCTGTATTTTTTTTTCAAATGAAAGTACAGAAAAGAGTGTATGGGTCAGAGAAATAGATTTTTTCCTGAGTGTATAAAGAAATAGTTTTCCTAAGGTAAAATTTTAACGTCGGGGGGTTGTAAATAATTTAACGTGCGTCGTGTGTAAGATAAGTGCTAAAATTTAAAAGTTCCTTGTTGGCAACTTCTCGGTGATTATTTTACAATAAGTTGGGGCCAATCATTAAAATGTTAAATTGGATGTCTGCTTATATTGCAATATTTACAATATTCTCGGTTGTTGTCTAATTTATCCCTGTTGATATGTATCGAACGAGAAATTTATTATTTTGAACGGAGAATTTATTGGATATCGAGTAAGAAATGTATTTCACTGTATCAAAGAAGAAAGAATCCAAGTTGAAATTTATTATGTATTGTATATTATATTATATAATATTAGTATTATAATTTATATTATATTATTAATATCATATTATATAATATCAATATTCAAAATATTGTTATTAAATTTTAGTTTTGATGATAGAGATTTTGATTTTGACCAAGTTTTCAATTATTAAGGTTATGTATAGTTAAAAATTGGTTTAATAAAAAACCAATTTTTAACTACATAACCTTAATGATTGTTAATTAACATTTTTGAATTTCGCGCCATTTCAGTTCATCAAATTGCCGCCCAGATGGCATGAAAATTCGCTCACAAGCGAAATGAAGGGAATAAAATGAATCAAGTGGATATTTAGCGGAATAAAGTGAACAAAAAAGGGAATAAAGTGAATAAAAAGCAGAATAAAGTGAATAAATAATTTAAAGCAGTGAATAAAGTGTAATAATCTCTGAAACAATGGAGTAAATATTGTAAAATATTTTTTCGTGTGCTATTTGTGAAATCGTGACTTGCAGTCATCGTAAATCTTCGGTGGTGTTAAAATTGGAAAATTTTTTGAATATTTAAAATATTTAGATATTAAATACTTTAATATTGAATATTTTGCCATTAAATAAAATAAATTTGGAAAAACGAGAGAATTTTGTTGAAAATGTCCGTGGCATCGCGTTGCCGTGCCGGGATTGGTGATTGTCTGTCGGAAGAACTTGCGGAAGAGGATTTGCCACTTGTCAGGGGAACATTTGAACCACTAAGCGATTCTTGCGGTGAGAGTGACATGGACGGTCTTGACCTTTCACTCTTTGAGCCCCAGGCTGATTCGAACTTCTGGTGCGATAGTCGCGTGCATGCTGGCACTCTTTTCCTATTTGTCGATTATTCCGGTAAGTTTTTTCTTTTTTGCCTCATTTTTTCCCTTAATTATTGCAAAAAAAAAATTCAAATCATCCAAATTTTAAAATAAAAAATTTTTTTTACTATTTTATCTATTTTTATTTTAACAAATAATTGTTAGTAAACTTTACAGGGCATTTTTTCACCAAATTAAAGAAAGTTATATTTTAATTTGTTTTTAAAAAATCGCTTTTTATTTAAAATTTTATAGATATTTATACTGTTCTCTGAACATGAATTAGTCAAAAATAATTAATTTGATAGTAAAAAATCAGTCACTGGTTCAAATATAATATGTAAATAAATTAAAAAGAAATTATCGAATTAATATAGAAATTTTGTGAAATTCAACTGAAAATAATTAAATTTGTTAAAGAATTTCATTAAAAACTTTTTAACAAATCGAATTTTCAAAGTATTTTAATTTAATAATTGATAAATAATTGAATTTTATAAAGAGTCACATTCTAATGTATTCATGTTTTTATGTGTGAAGATTAATAATTAAAATTTTTATTAGTAAATTTAAAAAAAGATATACACTTAAATTTTTTTAATAAAATTGAATTTTCGCAAAGTTTTTTTCAAAATTCTGAAAAATAAGATTTTTAAAATTTTTCAATTCTATTGTTTCAAGATAATTGAATTTTTATAAACGAATAATTGAAAATTTTTGAAATAATTGAAATTTCTTTATATTTTATTAAAAATAATTAAATTTTTTAAAAGAATTTTATTTAAATTTTTCGAAAATAATCAAGGAAAGTTAGTCACCGTAATTATAATTTTATTTTTAAAAATTTCTTCGCAAAATATTCAATTATTTTCATAAAATTAAATAGTAAAACTCATTGCAAAATTTCAATTATTTTTAATACAATTTTAATCGAATTCCCCGAAAAATGTAATTATTCTTAAAAATTTTATTAAAATTCGTCGAAAGAATTCAATTATTTTTAGAAACTGTAAAAAAATTCTTCTCAGAATTCATTTATTTTCATAAATAGCAAAAATTCTTTACAAGAATTCAATTATTCTTATAAATTTCCATAAAATTCTTCGCAGAAATTCAATTATGTTTAAAAATGTTTTTAAATTCTCCTCAAAATTTCAATTACCTTTATAAATAATTAAATTGTTCTCCACAATTCAGTTATTTTCAACAATTTTAATGTCTATTATTTTTAAAAATTTTAATAAAATTCTTGGCAAAAAAATTTCACAGGAATTCAATTATTTACAAATTTTTAAAAAAATTTATTCCCAATATTTCAATTATTTTCATAAATAATAAAATTTTTTACAGAGATTCAATTATTTTCATAAATAATAAAATTCTTCTCAGAAATTCAATTATGTTAAAAAATTAAAAAAGAATTCTCGTCAAAATTTCAATTATCTTTAGAAATAATAAAATTCTTCTTCAAAATTCAATTATTTTCAATAATTTTAATAAAAGTCTTGTCAAAAATAAAATTATTTTTCTCAATTCAATGATTCTTAATATTTACTATTTTAATAAAATTTTCCAAAAAAATTCAATTATTTAAAAATTTTTTAATAAAATTCTGCTTAAACATTTATAATTTTATTTTCATAAAATATTAAAAATCCCACAGGAATTCAATTAGTTACAAATTTTTTATAAATTTCTTCGCAATAATTAAATTATTTTCATAAATAATAAAATTTTTACAGGGATTCAATTATTTTCATAAATAATAAAATTCTTCCCAGAAATTCAATTTTTTTCTTAAAAAATAAAACTCATTGCAGAATTTCAATTATTTTTAATTATTTTAAGTTTAATTAAATTTGCAAAAATTTAGTTATTTTTAATATAATTATTCGAAAGAGTTCAATTATTTTTACTCAATTTAATTCTTAACGAATTCTTTGAAAGAATTCAATTAGTTTCAATAATATTTTAACAAAAATTCTGAAAAGAATTCAATTATTTTTAAACCTAGTTAAATTTTTTTGAATTATAATTAATTATTTAAAAAGTTTTAACGAAATTCTTAGAAAGAATTCAATTAACTTTGATAAATAACCAAATTTTTACCGTAAATTCAATTATTTTTAGAAATTTTAATAAAATTCTTTGCAAAATTAAATTATTTTTATAAATATCAATAGTCATTACAAGAATTCAAATACTTTTAAAAGTAATAAATTTTTTCTTGAATAGTCAATTATTTTAAAAAATCCTAATAAAATCGTTCGCAAGAATTCAATATTTTCGTATAAATAATAAAATGCTTTTTAGGAATTCAATTATTTTCAACAAAATTTAATAAAATACCACACAGAAATTTAATTTTTGTAAAAAATTTTAATAGAATTCTCTGTAAAATTTAATTATTTTTAAAAACTTTTCGCTATTCAATGATTTTCAATATCTACTATTTTCATAAAATTTCTAAATAGAATTCAATTATTTAAAAAAAATTTTGTTTAAAATTTTCGTGAGAATTCAATTCTTTTTATGAATAATAATTTCTCAGGTATTCAATTATTTAAATTAGAATTTGCATAAAATTAGTCGAAAGAAATGAATTATTTAAAAATTAATAATAAAATTTTTCGCAAGAATTAAATTATTCTTCTAATTATTTAAATTCTATAATGAGTAATAAAATTCGTTGCAGGGATTGAATTTATTAGCAGGATAAGAAAAAATTAAATATTTTTCATGAAAATTAGGATAAAGTGAGGAAAATAAAAAATATGGATTTAAATTTTTGTCAGTTTTGTGAAGTGTCTAAAACGAGTTTTTTTGGTCGTCAAGTTTAATTTTTCGATAACTACTTTTTTACTAATTTTTTTAGTTTGAAAGCTACTTTTTGAAAATTAATTATCGAGTGCGAAGTCTGAAATCAAATAAATTTAAATTTGATGAGAAAAAAAAACCGGGAAAAATTAGAACAAAGCCGGAAATTTTGTTGAACGAAAATAGTTGACACCCTGCGGTGAAGTCTTGGCTGACTTTTTAAAAAGTAAAAAACTAGTAGCAGCAGTTAGTAAAAAGTAACTAATTATTATAGTAGAAAAAAATAAATATAAAAATATAATTATATTGAAAGTAAAATAAAAATAGAAAAAAAATTCTTTTTTGTTTGATTTTACTGAAAATTTAGTTTTTTTTTTGTTATTGATTTTTTCTCCTCCACTTCATTGTTAACATTATTTTTCGATGGACCACACGATTGGATTAACATACAATGCCCAATACAGCACAAGGTGTGGCGATCTCCGATGAGAAGAATATATTTATTTGAAATTTATTGCTTCTTACGTGTATATCACAATAAGATGAAAAAGAAACCAATACGAATGAGTTATATAACGTGCGGATGAGAAATAATACATCTATTCATGATAAACTTTAAAGATGTATTATATGCGGAGAGAAACATTTTCATATCATTAGAATTTTCTTATACACGTTTTATCGTTGTTTTATTTTTGCTTTTTAAATTTTATTCATTGTTTTATTACTTTCTGATTCTTTATTTATTTTTTCTTTTTCTGTTCTCCTTTGTTTTTTTTTCTTTTGCATTTAAAAATTCTTTTGCATTTTTTTTCTTGTTCTTTTCCTTTTCCATTTATTTTCTTTTTTTTGTTCTTCTTTTCTTTTTCCATTTATTTTCTTTCAATTCTTCTTTCAATTCATTTTTTTCCGTTCTCTTTTTTTCTTCTTGTTTTTTCCCCTCTTCATTTTAATTGACATATAATTTTATGGTGATTGTACTATGCTTGTAAAATTTTCTTCTCTCTTTGAGTTAGAATGAAAAGTTGTTTAAAAAAAAAAAAAAAGTTTAAGACCAACATTAAAAAAAGAAATATTAATAATAAATGTAGGCGACTTTGGTTTGAATTAGAAATAATCTCGATAATTTGCAAGATAAAAATACAGCTGATCTTAAGTGCGCAGCTCGTTTGGATGCGGAAAATCGGAATTTTTATTCGATATTTTTTTTTTTTCACGTAATGCCCTCGAGCTTGTTGGCACCTATTGCGGGTAATCTTGTAATAAATTTATGTACGTAGACTCTCGTTCTTTAATACCACTTGGATCAACATCTAACAATTTTTCTTTTTCTCTTTTACACTACCCTCTAGACAAAAAAGAAAATTATTCACTCTCCTTCTACTTTTTTTTGTCAAGTTGAAAATTTTCTTCAATTATTCGAATTTATTCCGCTCCTTCTTTTCTTTATTTTTCTCTTCTTCCTTTTTTTCTTCTTTTCTTTATTTTTTTTTCTTTTTCCTCTATTTCTTCTTTTCTTTGTTTTTATTTTTTCTGATCTTTTCCCCTCTTTTTCTCCGTTTCTTTATTTTTACTCTGTTCTATAAATTCAAAAACGTTTATTTTTGACATATTTTTGAATCAATAATAAAAATAAATCATTTTTTATTGAGTCAATGAAAAAAAATCAATAATTTTTTATTGAATCAATGAGAAAAAATAAATCATGTTTTATTGAGTCAATGAAAAAAAATCAATGATTTTTTATTGAATCAATGAGAAAAAATAAATAATTTTTTATTGAGTCAATGAAAAAAATAAATAATTTTTTACATTTTTTTTTAATTTTTTAAAATAATTTTTTAAATAATTTTAATTTTATTTAGTTGACAATGTTTCGTGAAAAATTCTGGGAAAATTTTTGAAAATAATTTTTTTATTGAATCAATAAAAGAAATTCAAAAACAAACATTTTTGAATCAATGGAACGGAATAAAAATCCCATTGATTCAAAAATGTTTGTTTTTGAATCACTGGAACGAAATAAAAGTGAAGAAAGAATAAAATTTTTGTATAATTTTTGTATAATAAAATAAAATAATAAATAAAATTATTTAATAAAATAGAGGAATAAAAATAAAATTAAATTAACAAAAAGAAAGAAAGAAAATAAACTTTCATTCTTTAGAGGCAAAAATTTTGATAAAAGGTGTGGAATTTGAAACTAAATTTTGAAACAGAAATTTTGCATATTATTTACAGTTTCATAAATCGATCAGGGTGTTGATTAAAAATAAATATTTTCATTTGATATAAATATATGTATTTTGCGTTCGACCCAGTTTAAAGATTTACTTTTCTAACTTATATCCTGAAATAGCAAATACATATACGAGCTGAATTCTTTGAATAACAATGAAGGTGTTGGTACAACGTCGAAAGGCTGATAGACACACGATATCCTGTTTTCCTTGTCCCATACTATTTTATTCGACTTTTATATTCAGACAATCTAATTACTCGTGAATTATTTTTTTTATTTACATAAACAATCAAATTTACAATTTTCTCTATTTAAAATTTTTTTTTTTTAATTTTTACAACCTTCATTGGTAAAATTCAATAATTATTCAAATTTTAATCTTTTATTCAAGATGTAATTATCAAAATTTCAGTTTTATTTAAATTATATAATTTATCAAAAATTTAAGGTTTAATCTTTATTTATAGGATCGAAATTATCTAAATTTCGTAATTATTTTAATTTTAATCGAACGCAAATTTATTTTATAAAAATGTTTATTAACGTGAATTTTTATCCACCCCCCTGTTCTCTCTACATCAATTTGTTGATTCAAATAATAATTTATAAAAATTTGTAGTTATTTAATTATTTTATAGTATTAATTACAATTAGATTAATTTTATATTAACTTCAAATATTATTTTATCACAGTTTTTCTAAGGATATCAAATTGTGATTGATTATAATTTTATATATTATAATTATTTAATTGTAGTTATTAATTTATAGGTAAGAAAAAAATTATAGGTTAAGAAAATAAATTATATATAATACTAATAATAATAATAATAACAATAATAATAATAATAATAATAATAATAATAATAATAATAATAATAATAATAATAATCCAAGGTATCTGTAGGCAGATTTCCCAAAAGTCCCTGAGCAAAAAAAAAAAAAATAGTAATAATAATAATAATAATAATAAAAATAATAATAGTAATAATGAAATACATGAATTGTATATTACATATAAGCATAAATAAATTACCTTTGTTGGTAGTTTTGAATGTTAAATAGTTGAGTAATAATTTGCAGTACATGATCTCAATAATTTGTGTTAGTGACTTTAAAATTATTTATTGAAAGTTAGAGGAAAATTAGTTTGATATAATTTTACGAAATATTTGTCCTATTTATGGGATATGATAATAATCAGTGACATTTTACCAGGTGCTCGACACTGAATATCAAGTTATGTTACTAGAAAATCGAGTTTCGTAACACCTGCAGTTGAATTAAGTGGCCTTGATTTATTACCACATTGCCTCTTGACATAAACATGGTTAAGAATATTTTGTAACATCTGTATTCCATACAATCTTGAAGATGTACTTTGACTGATTTTTCCATTTTTTAATTTGTATTCCTCGCGTTGTTAATTTCCCGGTAAAAACATTTATTTTCAAATAATTTTCAAATCCACACAGTTGCTTTCTGTTTTTGAAGAACATTTTTTTATTTGTTCCTCGATTCAAAAATATAAGAATGAGCAAAATTTTACAGTAATGGACATTTTTTGGTGTATTTTTTTATTGATCAGTTTAGAAATTCAATATCTACTATTTCAATACAATTTTCTAAAATAAATTAAATTATTTTCATAAAATAATAAAAATTTCACAGGAATTCAATTATTTACAAGTTTTTTTTTATAAATTTCTTCGCACATAATTCAATTATTTTCGTAAATAATAAAATTTAGCTTGAGATTCAATTATTTGCATAAATAATAAGATATTCTTCTCATTGTCAGAAATTCAATTATGTTGAAAAATTTTTTTAAATTGTAGTCAAAATTTTAATTAACTTTATATATAATGAAATTCTTCTCCGAAATTCAATTATTTCAAACTTTTTTAAATAAAATTCTACGCAGATAATTAATTTAATTTCATAAATAATAAAAATTTTACAGGAATTCAATTATTTGTAAATTTAAAAAAAAATTTATTCGCAATATTTCAATTTTCAAAAATAATAAAATTTTTTACAAGAGAATCAATTATTTTCATAAATAATAAAATTCTTCTCAAAAATTCAATTATGTTTAAAAATTAAAAAAAATTTCTCTTCAAAATTTCAATTATCTGTAGAAATTAATAAAATTCTTCTCTGAAATTCAATAATTTCAAAAATTTTAATAAAATTCTTGTCAAAATTACAATTATTTTCAAAAATTTTCCTCAATTCAATGATTTTCAATATCTACTATTTTAATCAAATTTTCCAAGAAAATTCAATTATTTAAAAATTATTTAAATAAATTTCTACTTAAACATTTATAATTATTTTCATAAAATAATAAAAATTTCACAGAAATTTAATTATTTACAAATTTTTTATAAATTTCTTTGCAATAATTCAATTATCTTCATAAATAATAACATTTTTACAGGGATTCAATTCTTTTTGTTCATAATAAAATTCTTTTTAGAAATTCAATTTTTTTTATAAATAAAAAACTCATCGCAGAATTTTAATTATTTTTAATAAAATTTTAATCCAATTTTTCAGAAAATGTAATTATTCTTAAAATTTTTATTAAAATTCGTCAAAAGAATTCAAATATTTAAAAATTTGTTGATTAAATTCTTTATAAGAATTCAATTTTAAGAAACATTCAAATATTCACTAAATTTTTTTTTGTATTTAAATAATTGAATTCTAGTAGTTGTCTAATAGAAATTTATTCTAAAATGAATTTCAGTTAAAATTTTAGATAATAATTCAATATTTAAAGAAATATAGCAAAAATTTTTAAAAATAATAAAAATTTGAAATGAATTTTTTTTAAGAAGTTTAATTAAATTTTTTTAAAATTATTTGACAAAGAACTTTTTTGATAATCTATCAATTTAACGAAGAATTTTCGTTAAAAACACTAAAAAAAATTTAATTTTTAAGAAGTTACAAATTATTGCATTTATTCAATTTAAGGGCAAGAAATTTTTTTGCAGAAATTTAATTATTTTCATAAATAATAAAACTCATCGCAGAATATCAATTATTTTATTATTTTTAATAAAATTTTAATCAAATTTCCGAAAAATAAAATTATTCTTAAAAATTTTATTAAAATTTGTCCAGAAAATTCAATTATTTAAACATTTTTTTTATAAAATTCTTTATGAGAATTCAATTTTAAGAAATATTGCAATTATTCAATAAATTATTTATTTTTGCATTTATTTTTAAATAATTGAATTTTAGTAGAATTCTTCAATAAAAATTGATTTAAAAATGAATTTTCTTAAGTTGTAAAATTCTTTGCAAGAATTCAATTATTTTTAATTACAATTTCAATAGAATTTTCTGCTAGAATTTAATTATTTTTAAAAATTTTCTTATTGCTTGAATAATGAAATTTTTATTGCTTGAAATTGAATTCCTGTGAAATTTTTTAATTATTTTAGAAAATAATTGAATATTCGTGTTGAACTTTGTCAAAATTGTTATTAAATAAAATTGAATTCTTTTGGGAATTTTTATTAAAATAATAGATACATATACAAATTATTGAATTAAGAAAAATTTTTCAAAATAATTGATATTTTTTCAATGAATTTTATTACAGTTTTTGATAATCAATTGAAACTTTTTCATAAAATTCTTCGCAATAATTCACTTATTTTCATAAATAATAAAACTCATTGTAGAATTTCAATTATTTTTAAGACAATTTTAATCGAATTTCTCGAAAAATGTAATTATTCTTAACAATTTAATTAAAATTTGTCAAAAGAATACAATTATTTAATAAATTTGTTGATAAAAATTTATGAGAATTCAATTTTAAGAAACATTCAATTATAAAAAAAAAAATTTGAAAATGAATTTCAGTTAAAATTTTAAATAACAATTGAATATTAAAAGAAATATAGCATGAATTTTGAAATTAATTTTTTTGAATTAGCTTAATTGAATTTTTTTTATATTATTAGAAGTTTTTATTTTCTAATATATATTTAATTGAAGAATTTACGAATAATTAAAATTCTTAAAATTAAATATTACAAACAAATGGATTTGAAAATTGTCAAAGAACTTTTTCGAAAATTAATTGATTTATTGACTCGGAGTGACCTATATCTTCATAGTTTTTATGGTTATGAAAAAATTTAATTTATAGTTTTATGTAAATTTTGATTTTTTTTATTTTCATTTATTTTTCTTATTTGCTTCGGAGTGGTTTTATTTTTGTCAGTAATTGTTCCGTAATTTTTCATTTTTTAGTCCGCAATGTCCGTATATTTTTAAATACTTTCACTGGTTGTGGTTCGAGTGTATTTTTCACTGTAAGGTGAAAATTTCCAGTGATTAGTTTTCCGTCGCTCTATAAGACGGCTCTCATCTCATTAAGTTTGATGGGATTTCGGAATGTATATTTCGAAGAGGGGGTTTAGAGAGATTGGAGCAGCGTGGAGGGGTGTGTTTGTAAGCAATGTTGGTTGTATGTGATGACTACAACATCAACAGCAACAACAGCAACACTGAGAATTCATTATTCGAAATGAACATCGCATGGGAATAGTGTGGCCATTAGCAACCGGAAATTGTTGGGATTAAGGTCCCCGACTCATCTCTGTTTCAGCCCAGGTAACACCTTCTGAAAAGCAAATGTAGTGGAGCGAATTTCGAGACAAAACTTGCACCATTTTCTCTCTCTCTCTCTCTCTCGAGTTTGCAAATTCGTGACATTTGACAACGTTTGTCAAATTACTTCCTTAATTGCAATTCCGTGTGCCCATCCCAAAAACACTGCACACTTTTATTGCTGAGAATTGTTTTTTTTTTTTCATGAATGTTCTTCTAATGAAAAGTTGAATTTTCTGCGAGCTAAGCTGGAAGTTAGTTTAGGCGTTATGTAAACACTTTATTTACAAATGAAGCCATGGATATGACAGCTTGTTAAAATCAACAAGAAACCATCCTCTCAAGGTATTCTTTTTTTTAAAATTGTTTAAGGGCTATTTTCTCGTAAGCTGTAATTAACTGTCATTTTCAGGCTTCAAATGCTCGTCTTCATTCGTAAGACTGACGTTTTCTTTACCGGGACAAATTATCGACAAACATTTATTTACCAATCTAGGTCAGTTATCGGAGGAAGAGAGTGCTGCAGAAAAGGGGGGGAAAAAGCCAACTGACATAATTCGATAATTGATAAAATTGATAATTTAATATTAGAAAATATATTTTACATGTAGAAATTTTTTTTTTGATAGATGTTTAAAATATTTGCTTAAAGATTTTGAATGTTGAATATTTTAAAAATGCCTGTGTTAACATATTCGCAGATGGAAGAGACTGAATATTTTTATTATTTAAAGCGCAGTGGTTAAATTAATCAATATATCAATAAGCCACTGAACTGTCGTGTCTCAACACGGGGGGAAAGCTTGTATAATAGTTTTGAAACGTTGAGAGAGTGACGCTAGAATTTATATTCCACTTGACTGTTATTAATATTATATCTCGCAACTTTGTGAGAAAACTAACGCTTCAAGCGTAATTGCTAGTCAACATGTAGAGAGAATAGGGAATTCAGTTTTTGTAATTCACGTCATACAAGTTGCAGTGTATAGTTGAGAGGCAAATTCAAGAGTACAAGTTTGTATATAGAAGTACGAGTTTTAGTCGTTAATATAATTTCCTGTTTTCCAGTCTTATGTAAAATATATGTAAATTAATAATGTTTTTTTTTCATTCAAGTGTAACGTATAAGTGGTCAGTGTCTCGTAACTTTCCTTTAGATAGATAGTTTTTTTTTTATTTAAATACAATTTGTGGTTTTACTCAAGTGGTTAATGCGGTGGTGTACATAAATGGATAATTGTAGATTTATATCGAGTACAGAAAATGTTGGTTATTGTTGAAAATGCTTTGATGTAAGGGGTATTTTTGTATTCACTAGGACAAACAAATGCAGATTTTGAATTGAGGAAATTGGTTATGTACAAACTGTACTTGCCTTTTTGGAATGTTTCCTGAAATTTTTTCAATGTAGACGGACGTTTTTTGGTTATTTACTTTTTGACTATAATAGTTACAGAGGTAAATAAGGAATCAAAATACAAATTAAGAAGATAGAACTGAAACCACAGATGCGGAAACAGAATTAGTTTTAGAAGCTGACACTAAATTAAAAGCAGATTCAGAATCTGATACAGAATTAGAAGCAGATGTAGAATCAAATGCAGAGTCAGATGGAGAATCGAACACAGAACCAGATGCAGAACCAGATGAAGAATCGAATACAGAAACTAATTCAGATTTAAATGCAGACGAATATGATACAACTGAAACTGAATGCAAAAAGAGATACTGATATAACCAGAAATAGAAGACAACATGGTACAACTATTACTACAAGAACAGAAGCATTTATTAAAACAAATGCAGATCGAACTGAAACTACAAATGCAGAAGTAAATGCTTAAAGAAAAGCTGAATTCTTCTTCTTCTTCTTCTTCTTTTTTTATGGCTTCGATTTATCAGGCCAATTCTGGAAAAGCTGAATTAATTTGACAACAACATGGTACAACTAGAAATACAAATGCCCAAAAAGATGAATGCCTACAATTGTTGCATTTATGATGCAAATAAAAATAAAGAACCAGACTCCGATACAAAAAAGAACCAAAAAACAAAAATGACGAATCAGTACAGATACCGATGCAGATACACACAAAAGGTGACAAATTTGTCTGAATATGTAATTCCCTGGCTGGTCTCGACTGTGTTGCTGAAAAGGCAGAGGGCTGCACGCGGAACGAGAATGTTGAAAGGGTTTGGCAAAGAATGAGTCCATGATAAGATCACCGGTAATGAACTGGCCGGCTTCGGCTTGTGTCTAATGAGGACTTGGCTCGAGCTTTGGAGTCACTTGTGGAGATTGGAGCTTAAGACAACTCTTGGAGCATCCTCACCTGGAAGACCTCTCACCTGTCATCCTTCAGAAACTTGCCGCTTCCTTCTCTTCTTCTTCTTCTACCAAACACATATCACACAGTTACCATATCTTTTTTTCTCTCTCTCCCATTTTTCACAAAAGCTTCTTCTTCTTCTTTATAATTCTCCTTATTCTTTTTATACTTCGTCACATCACGTAAATGCGACCACACGTGGACAGGACAATTACCTCAAGGGGAAGAAACAAGTGCCAAGATTTCTTTCTACAACAAAAGAAGATTCTTTAGAGGACCGTTTCGTTATCTTTCACAACTTCATTTTTAAGAATTTATTTCTTGTATTTCTTTTTGGATTTTAGATTAATGCAAATGGAGAATTTGTTTTTGGACAATCTTAAAGTCTGTAGTACAAACATTTCTTTTTGTATTTTAGATTCATCAATCTAAAATCCAAAAAGAAATGTTTGAAATGTTCGAAAGATTTTTTTCGCTTTTTGATTTTTGTAGTGCCATCTTTTTTTTGGGGTAATAAATAGTGGTACGCGGGAAGATTTCTTTTTGAGGTGAGTGCGCGCAAGTACCTGGTAGTTTGTAAATTGAAATTTATTATACCCCAAGGTGAAAGTATATGAGTCTCTCGAGGTGGTGACATAGAACTTGAAGAAGTGTGTACACAGAATATGGTAGTCAGGGAATGTTGAAAAGTATGGAAGTACCTTCAAAGTGAATATATTTATAGAGAGAATAGTTTTCCAAGTATTCCAATACCGTCCCATCTTCTCTACCCTTTATTGCAAAGTAATAAGAAATTTAAAAAAATTCACTTGCACGACAACAATTTTAACATAAATATTCAGTGGCAAGTGCACTTCGCCGACAATGGAAAGATTCGTTTTATTCTTCTACCTTAAAGAAATGATCCCCCTTTTCTCGAGGAGGAAAGGACATTTTTAAGAATGAAGGGGAAAAATTATTTACCATGCATTGTAGAAAAATTCTCATTGGAGGTAAATATTCTTCTCCTTAGGTAACTTACCCTGAAAATAATAAACTCAACGTTTTCTTTCAATTGACTTTTATTTCTCTTTATTTATTTTTCTTTACTTATTTCTTTACTTATTTTTTACTGATTTATTTACTGATTTATTTACTTATTTTATTCCCCTCTATTTTTATTTTTCTTTGCCATTTTAATTTGTAATTTCTTTCGAAAAATTAATGTTTCCTTTTCGCTTTATTCAGAAAAGTAGGAGATTAATAATTCTCTTAGTTTCCACAACTTTTATTGAGAATAAGGTATATAAAGGATGGCAGATAAAATTGGAAGGTATTAGGAGGGCAATCAAAGGACAAAGGAAAGGAGAAGTGAACTTTATTGTTAATGCGCTTGTGGTTCGTGGATTCTAATATTCTTTCTTGTTAAAAAGCGAAACGAGAGATAAAAAGAAAAAATTGTCAAATACGGTTCTTTTATTTTTATTCTATTTTTATTGTTTACGGGTTTTATTCCCCTATTTTGAACATTGGTTTCACAAACACGCGTATCGATTTTCTTTCTACCCTTCGTGAAGGAAACATTTATCATAGAGATTAAACCCATTCTTTACTCTCAAGATTTAGAGTCGTAGAAAAATTTATGTTTGGTAGAATTCAGTAGAATTGTAGGTATGAAAAATGGAATATTCCTTGTGGATAATGTAAAAACGATTGCTAATAATTTACTTGTTTAACCTAATTTTTATAATTTACTGTCATGTTTTTCCTCACTCGATTTTATTATTTTACTTGAATTTTATTATTTTTCCCATAAATTTATTACTTTTCGTCATTATTATTTATTTACTATTGGTTATTATTATCATTGAAATGAATTTAAATTCACTATTTTGCTTGAATTCATAATATTTTAGTGGAATATGTTGCATATGGAAATAGAAGAATGATTAAAGTTATTATTGTGGATTTTCTCCAGATATAAAATTTGATGGTCTTGTTTTGCGTAGCACACATCTTGGAGAGCGATCACCTTTCTATAGAGGAGCCTCGACCTCGACAATCTCGTGTAACCTCACGAGAGACTATTAGATATTCTCAGAAAAGGTGTCCTCGTAACCTTAACCTTCGTAATGCTTTCTCCGTAGATCATACTCACCTTGTAAATACACACGCGTGGGAGCGTTATTTATCATTATTTGAGATTGCAAAAGCTATTAACACACGAATTCCATGGATTATGTGATATTATATTTGGCTTCCTTCTATTAAAGCTAATAAAACTTTTTATTTTCGTGATACTTATTCAGATGCTGCTTTATTTAAGTGCTCCACTTGATTGAAATATTGTAGCATTTCTTCCTTCGAACAATATTTATTACTACTATACTGTATAGTACTGTACTGTATACTTAGTAAATTACTGTTTACTATATTACTGTTTATCTAAATAAATATATTTAGGAATTAATTTTGTACTATTTGATTCAAATATTAATCGACATGATTAAGATACTGCATCAGTTAATTACTTAATTTTGATCTTGAATAATTTAATTATGATGCTGCATAAAGTACTTTTGGTGTTGTACCCTTTGATAAAGATGTTGCAACATATTATTATGATGCTGTAGCATTTACTTCAAATGCTACATCTGTTAATTTTGATGTTGTATCAATTAATTTTGCAGTTGCAGTATTTGATTAAAATTGTGCAGCATTTTCTTAAGTATTGTAGCATTTGTTTAAAATGTTGTAGCATTTAATTAAGATGCTGTATCATTTAATTAAGATGTGGTATCAGTTAATTTTAAAGCTGCATTGTTTAATTAAGATGCAGTTAATTTTCATGCTGTAGCATTTAGTTACAATGCTACATCAGTTAATTTTAATGTTGTATCAGTTAATTTTTAAGTTGTATCACTTAATTAAGATATAGCAACAGTTTATTTTGATGCTGTAGCTACTTCAGATGCTACATCTGTTAATTTTGATGTTGTATCAATTAATTTTGTAGTTGCAGTATTTGATTAAAATTGTACAGCATTTGATTGAAATGGTGCAGCATTCGATGAAGTTGTTACAACATTTAATTAAGGTTTTGCATCAGGTAATTTTAATGTTGTAGCATTTAATAAAGATGTTCCATTAGTCATTTTTTATTCTATAATAAAGTTGCTTTAACAGTTAATTAAAATGTTGCATCAATTAATTTTGCACTTGTATCATTTTATTAAAATTTTGACCCATTTATTGAAGATGTAGCATTTAATTAAGATGTTCCAGCATTGAATTATATTAATGCTTGAATCAAATTAATGCATTAATTGATGCTTTAATTAAATTAATACATCAATTGATGCTTCAATTAAATTAATGAATCAATCGATGCTTCAATTAAATTAATACATCCAATGATGCATAAATTAATTTTTAAGTATCATTTGACTACAAGATATTAAAGCACCAGTCATTCCCCTATTATTCAAACCGAACATCTAGATTATTTCAGAAAATACAAAAAACACAACCATTTAGAAATCTTTTGCACAAAACTGATACCCCTTGAGAAATCAATTTCAAAAAAAAATAAAAGCTTTGCGTTCGATTTTCAATAGTCAACCGTAATCGACGACTCGAACGTGGTATCGTGTCAATGTGCATTGTGCATTGTTTACCATACTCGTTTTTCAATGCTTGCAATTGTCTTTTCCCTTCATATATGTATATGTATAGGGGTATTGGTTACTTTTTTTTTTTCTCTTTTTGCATTTATTTTCTTCTTCGTTTGCCTATCTTTCTCTCTCTCGGCAGTATAAAAACACGATGAGGAATGACCGGCAATCAAGGTTCCCTGATTCATGACGAAGATGCAGTATGGAGAAATATAATAGACGCGCAAAATAAGGAAAAGGAGATATAAATCAACGCGTGGGAGCATTTCAGTAAATTCGAAGAGTTTCTTGGATATCTACATCTTTGTATTTCCACTTCTTTTAATTGACTCGCTTTAAAATCACAATCGAGAGGAATTTTTTTTTTTATTGTTTTGCCTCAGATTATTCTCATTTTCAATTAGTCCCGATTGTTTTTAATAGCAGGTACTTATTATGAATTCCAAACTATTTTTTTATTTACATGTAAATTTATATATTTATTTCGGGTGGAAATTTTATTTTTTATTCACATCCAGTTATTGGTTGGTTAACAATGATGATTGTCAATTTTTTTTTTTTTGCTTTCTGGTTACATTTTAGAATTTTAAAAACTTCTTACGATGGTATTTGAAAAAAAGAATTCTAAAAAACAAATAGGCACGTATTACTACGAGAACGTGATTTGCATTCGAATCCCCCTAAAACGGTATAGTGAACAGTTGTAACGAATCCTACGCTACGAGTTTAACTTATGGTAATTTTCTTTCCGAATCTCGTCCACTGGGAATTTCGCAATTAACTAATCAGCTTTAGTCCAGTACAATTAAACGTTTTAAGCTCTTTAATTTCATTTTCGAAAATTACAGTAAAATTTACCCATCTTCTGATGAAAAAAAAGTGAATAAGAGGAAAAATTTTCTTTTTACAGAGGCAGATTGTTGTGTTGGTGATGCATCAGCCGAAGCATGCTGGGAACCCTGCTATTGCGTTCTCCTGCAGGACGAACAAACTCTCACTGCCTACAGAAGCGAGGACATGGCGGTAAGTCTATTTTTCAGTTCGAATATTAAATTATTTAGCGTCGACGTTAAGCGTCAAGAAACTTTTCCTTATCTTCAAAACAAAAAATATTAAACAATTTTTAGACTTTGTACTTATCTACTAAAACTTACTATTTACTACTTTTTTTATGGATACTTTTTTTGGATCAATTCCACTAAAAGATACTTTTTTCTTTTTGCCTTTGAAAATTTGCACTACTTTAAATTCGCTAATAGTTGAAATAAAAAAATTATTCTGAAAAATTTTAATAAAATTCCTTCAAACGATTAAATTATTTTCCAAAAATTTTACTCAATTAAATTATATTTTCAATATCTACTACTTTAACATTTTTTCCAAAAAAACAATTTTTCAATAGAATTTGTTAGATATGAATTTAATTATTTATTTAATAATTTAATAAATCTTATTTCAAACAAATTCCGCTTTTGATATATTGAAAGATTACTTTCTTCAAATCAAAGAGCAAAACAAATCAATAATCAAATATCTCAAAGTAAACGTATTGCCCTTCGGAATAAAAATATTTCGAGGTAGTGGATCCTTTTCTTAAGTCCACTATTATTCAATGGCTCCGGTTAGACGGTATTTATACGAATGTAAATAAAAAGGTATATTGTAACAGGTGTAAGATTGCAATAAAACAGCTTTCCATACAGTTAAAATAATATATGGTTTATTATAAAAATATTGTATATTATCTTAAACAGACTGACATTCCCGATTGTATATGTTTATTATTAATTACAAATTAATAATGATAATCTATTTTTTATGCGCAATATCAAGCAAATCAAGATGACTGTGTAGTTGTATAGAGTGTGTAGTATGTTGGACAGTATTAATTCAACTCACCAGAACAATTTTATTACGTTTAACTTATTTCAGAAAAGTATCCGTTTACTTCCTCTGGTGAAACGTTTAGTATACACCTGTTTGTGATTAATATTTCAATATTCCAATTTATTTCCTTGGTCGCCTTCTTATTTAGATATCACTTTTTATATATTTATATTATTTGAAAATTCCACAATGAAAAATAAATTCCTTTTTCTATATTCACTGATTTTGTATGATTGAACAAATATTTAAGAATCGGGGTCACCGTACTTAAATTTTATTCAATTGATCTCTTTTACTTCTATTTTAATTCCGCGTATCTCTTTAATTAATCACCTTTAATACAAATTGAATTTTATCAAATAATGCATAAAACAAACTCGAAATATCAGTTAAAAAAAATGGAAATATCTCAAGAAACTTCACAAAATATATATATATTATTTTATATAATCAAAAAAAAACTCTCAATTCCCGCGAACAACAAAGTAAATATACACAACTTTGTTGCGGGAGGAACCAAGTCAAACTCAATCGTTAAATCGATCGAAATCACGGATCACACCTTGAAATTTCATAACAACGCTAATAGTGGGGAGGCTGTTGCACACAGCTCATTGAACTTATTTGTTGCCAGGCAAGCTTTTCACAAGCTTGCAAATTCCATAAGTTGGCCAACACTTGTTCAATGATCTAAATCCACTATACCTTTAATATGTATTTTACTTTTCTTTGTATTTAAACCAATACATTTAGAGTCTTTCATTGGAAAATGACTCTTTCAAAATTAATAAATTTTATTTCGAAATATGGGTGTTGTCCGTGACTTTTGTAATAATTCTATATAATTTCAATATCCAAATACTAATGAAACCAAAGAAATTTAATAAGGGTTACTAATTTTATAGAATTAAAATTAATAATCTTGTATCAATGCTGAGTTGTTTTGTCTGTCCTTTAAGGTTTGTGATTATGTGTGCTTAACCTAATTACAAGATTCCCAATTTTTATGAAGCTATATAATATAAATAATTTTTAATTAATAAAAAAATTAAAAATCGTTACGATTTCATACGTAACAAATACCCCCCTTTTTCTGGCTGACGTCCCTTGGCAGCTTTATATTGAACATATAATTTTGTGAGATTTACATATAATCCTCCTTTCAATGGTTTTACAATATTTAAGTTGTTGGTTTAGCTGAAAATAATGGTTTTTAAACAGAGGCAAACTTTTAGTTGTAATTTTATCTCAAAAATTCGTTTCCTCTCTTTTTTGTTTTAGGAAGATTTTTAAATAAATGAAGTTTGCTTTTGTTTTATTCATAATAATAATAATAATAGTCGGAAATTTTTTCGTTGTTTAATGACAAGTAACTTTGTATTTTAAATCATTAAGATCGAGCATGGAAAAAAATGCGCTTGAATATGTGATTTTAAACTTGCTTTTTTTTTAAATTGAGTTACTAAAAACCTAAAACTTACTTTACTTACTGATATATTATTGCATTTTTACCAGGCTAGATTTTATTTGTCTTGTTTCGGTGTACAATGATGTTTCTTTCTACAAAAAAATTTAAATAATTTAATTGGTGATGTCTGATTTTTTTTAAATATTAAAAAAAATTATTATAAATTATTATTCATGCTACAATTATTTCGTATTTTAAACGTATAATACATAGAATATATATTTTATAATGAAATGATTTCACAATGTCAAAAATTGAATTTATTGTAACATTTTGTTTAAATTTTAATACAATTTTTAATTCGTCTTTTTTGTTTATAAAGAATTGTTCATCTTCTGAAGATATTTTTTGCTTTTTTTTTTTAAGGAAATTTGTTGCGTAGATTACAAAGTTTTATTTGTTGTATGATTTATTCTTTCTATATTTTTTAAATGAAAACAAAGTTAAGTTATTTCATGCTTTTTATTTGTCTTAAAGAATTACTTTTTTTTTATATTAAATAATCTGAAATTTGGTACATCTACATGAAATTACTTTTACAAAATAACCTATATGTCACTAATTTTTGATTTGGTATAATAACAATGATAGATTTTAAATTTATATTAAATTTTATATTAAAAAAAAATTTTTTAAACAAAAAAATATGTTTTATTAATTAAACTTACATTGATGAAATTTTAAATAAGTTTATAAAAAACGAAAATCTAAACATGCTTCGATGATTTGTGTCGGTTCAGAATATTGCAAAATTTTAAAGAAATAATGTTAATTTTTATTGGCTGACATTGTTTCTTTAATATAAGTTTTGCAGAAAATTATTTAAAAAAATTGACAAGCAATAATTAATAAAATTTATGCATACATGGTGCATAAAAAATTGAAAATTTCTGATTTTCTACCCCTATACCCCCCTTTTTATGTGCTGTCGTCCCTTGACAGCTTTATAGGTTTACTAATAGAAAAACTTCTTAAATAGAGGCAAATTTTAATTACGCTTTGTTAAACGGTTTTATCTTTAACTTTCCTTTTTTAGGAGAACTTTATTGTAAATAAAAATAATTTGCTTTTTTTTAATTTTTCCTATAGTGTACTTGATACATTTTATGAAAAGAATTTGCTTATGATAAATTTAAATTAAGGACTTTTTACTTTTTTTATGAAAAATTATTTTGTTACAAATTTAAGTATTTAATAATGTTGTAATATTTAAACATTTCTTTTTTTATTTTAAAATTTTAAATAGAATTTGAGGTTTCGAAATTTTAATTCAAATGTCGTGCCAATTTTCAATTATCTATTTGACTCAATTGAATGTTTGGATAAAAGTTTTGTATCCTAATTTTCGAAGTATAATAAAATGCTGAGATTGCTTTTATTGTTTTATGTGTTATAATTTTGTTTCTTAGACATTGTGCATATTTTGATTATTTATTTTGTTAAAATATTATTTTAAATTTATCAGCTATAATTTTTAGAGAACGAGAAATAATAAGAAATATATATTTTTCATTTAAATTACATAAAAGTGAATGAGACATTTTAATTGTCTATTCAGGCATTTCTTTCAATGTTTATATCCTACTGACCTGGTCACCTGAAGTGTAACCCGATCTGGTGTCGCGTAACCAAGTTCGTACACCTAATTTTAAGCATTTTCTCTATATTTAATTTCAAATATTTATTTTTGTATTTATGAATAGTACTGCGGTAGAAGCTTCTAATAAAATCAATTCAAGAGTTAATTTTAGTTACAATTGAAAATAATAATTGCACATTACAAGTATTAAAGCGTGGATCTTAAAAAAAATTAGACTTTGCAAAAATTTCAAATTGAAATCCTTGAAAATCCAAATTTCTGTTATACTTTTCGACTATAACTCTGCAGAATTATTTTTTAAAAAAAAGTTCAATTAAAAAAACTGAATTATTTAAAAAAAAAAATTTTATTTCCATATTTACTTAAAGGATTTTTAATGATTAGAATTTTTTTAAATTTAACTATAAACTCTAGATTTAAGAAAAAAATCTTTTCTTTTTTTAAATAAATTTTAAAAGAAGTTACTTTAGAAACGGTTCATAGCTAAAATTGAATAACATGGAAAATGGAAATGATAAAAGTAATCTGAAAGATTCACAATGGAAATATTTTTGTTATATAAAATAAAAATTATGTTACTAGGTTGTCTTTAATTATTGTGAGTCATTAAATTTATAAGAGATTCGGACTTAAGACTTTTTTTTAAATTTCCATTTCTAAAAGAAAATAGTAAAGTAGAGTGGGATGAAAAATTCCAAAAAAATACCATCTGAGTTTTATACATACAACAGTTATTAAATCGATCTGTAATCCATTTAGCATGTAAATTAAGAAAATTATTTTTTTTTTTACTTATTTCAAGTATTGTGACAAGAAAGAACATATTTTCTGCATAAAAATGTAATTTATTTTTTTTTTAATGTGAAAAACAACTTTAAGCAAACTTTTTGAAAATTATTTTTGAATTAGTTCTATGATGATTAAATTTTTAAATATGTATATAATGGAATGTTTTTAGAATAATTGAACTTTGTAAAATGTAATTAAACATGATTATAATTTTTTTGAAAATATGTTTGATATATTTTGTATTTATGCTATAGTTATATTTATTATTTATTAAATTGGACATTATTTTGATTAAAAAAAAAAAGAAATCGTTAGTGGTGGGTTTAATCTTTATTATTGTTTTAGTTGCATAGTTATTTTTTCTTAGTTATTTTTTTTTAAATAATTAGTTCCATTTCTTAGTTTGAGAAAGACAATATTCAATCTAATTTTAAATAATAGTAAAGAATATTAGAGTGGGTTTCTTTTATTGTAATTGAGTCATTAGAAAATGTTGTTAATATTAGTAGTTCAATGTTACATTGTGAGTTTTGATTAATGTTAATCATATAGGTTTACTGTTTTCTTTGTTAACTTTGAGGATTGTTGTCTCTAGTGCTATTTTGTGTTAAATATTACTTTTAAAATGCTATTTGCGGACGTTTACATTTTTTTTTTAAAAAAGGTCAAAAGCACAATTTTATTAGAGCTTAAATGTCATTTGATTTTATTAGTAAGTCAGCTTGGAATTTCGATAGTTATTTAAGAAAATTATAGAATTCCATATTTTTATAAGAGGGTAAAATAACGGAAGGTGTGGCAATTTTGATTTTAAGAGTTACAATAATCTAGTTTTATCCTTTTTTTAATATTATTGTTTTGATGAAGTTTAATTCATGCCTTTTTATAGAAACAAGCGCAAATTATTTACAAGCAATTTTACTTATATTGTTAATTTTTAATACGATGATTGTTTCCTGACAAACGACATTCAATCAAATTTACCCATTTTTACCCACATTTATAAAACATGCATGTTTTGTATTTATAAGTATTTATTTGCTTAATTATGTACTTTTCTTAGAATTTAATAAATCTAAATGTATCCCTTATAGTATCCATAAAATTCTATTTAAATTCTATATCCCATTTAATTAAATAATAAGCTATAATGTATTTTTTCCTTGTAGTATGTTACTATGTATTGTATGTTATATGCACCCATATTTTTAAATTATATGATTTGCCCGTGTTTATTATATAGTTCGTTTATGATATTTAAAAGCCAAACAACAAAAAAAATCAAGCTTTTCTATAGTCAACCAATACCCAACCTATTGAAGGGAATTTTTGTTACTACTATTTTTGGCACTTTACATTGTAGTAATTTATTTTCTTCAAATCTGTAGATAATTTCATTCTTTTTATTTATGCCAAGTAAAAATATATCCCAAAAATATTTTTGATGTGTTCCTGATAATTTGTTGTGTACTGAGATATAGTATTTTATCATTTCTAAGATTTCTTGATTTAAACTTTTTCCTGAGGGCGGAATCTTATTTATGATAAATTCTTCCACCTTAACATAAGTATTTGTTGGAATGATTTCATCTGCATTTGATATTTGAACACTAAGTTCTTCTTCTTTACTTCCTTCTTCATTTTTGATACTTAATTGTTCTTGAGTTATAGATTTGATTTTACCAGGGGGTTTTCCTTTTTTTAAATTTGTCGTAGGGCTGCCCGAATTCATATGTTCTACTATTGAATGAGAATTATCTATAAATGAGACATTCTCAATGTTGACCTGGTTAATATATAAAAGTTCTTCGCTTTTCTCGATAATTTTTTCGTTGATTTTTTTATCTAATATTGTTTCATTTAGTTTATGGTTACCCTTGGATTTTGAAATATCATTTTTTGGTTGTAAAACTTCGTTAATAGGACAAGTATTGTTTTCGAATTGATCTTCCTCCTCTAACTCCATTGTAAAGTTGCTTCTTTCTGGATCAGGATTTTGTAAAGTGTCCTCCTTATTTCCTTTATCATCTTCAAACATTTCACTGTCCCAAAATTTTATCATTTCCTCTTCTGGAAGCTCTTCACTGATGTTAATATCTTCTTTGTCATCGGAATTATTTATAATAGGATTCGTATACACCGTTATTTGTTCTTCTTCCACTGTCTTTTTTATACTGTGAGTGGTAATTTTGTCGCTGGATTCTTCACTTTCGGTTGCAAGTCGTAGTTCACTTATAGAAGGTGAGATGTTATGATCCCATTGTTCTTTATCCTTTTCAAGGTTCCTGTTTGGTTGCGAATCGCTGAATATAACGGGTGGTATTATGAAATCATCAACACGTTCTCTATTAAATTTGCGTTTGTGTATAAAATAATCTCTTCTATAACAATCATTGTTGAAAGATGGTAGCTGTCGATTGCATAATCTTCTGTAAATTTCCTGTTGTTCGCTGTATTTTCTTTCTCTTTCACTGAGATAATAGCTTCGGTCATCGTTGGTATATGAGTTATTTCTGGAATTAGTGTTATAATCTTCAAAATATTGATCTCTGTTGTTGAAATTGTTCCTTTCATAGTCCTGTGATGTCATGTTCATATTTTGCCAATGTTCTTCAGAATCCCTGTTCCTGTTTTGGTTATCAAATTCATTGTGGTCACGTATCCTTTCATCAAAATATTCACGCTGTTGATAGTTCAGTATTTGACTTTGTTGGTCGTTTGTTTCGTAGTAATAATTTGGTGAATATGATTCATACATTTTGGATTGGTTGCTTGCATTTTGGTAGTTGTATCGGTCTTCATAATACACATCATCATCAAAATAATCAGAATCTCGTCCATACTCACTTTCTTCCCTCCTGTGCGCATTTTGCCTAGTGTTATAATTATTTTGGTATTGATTTGTTTCGAAATTGTCATCTGCAAAATATGGTTCCCGTTGGTTCATAATAGATTCATCATGGTCAGAGCATCTATAGTTTCTATGTCCGTCTCTTTTGTAATCATCCTGTATGTTGCCATATCTTCTACATTCGTCTCTGAGATCTTCGTTTTCTTCGACAGTAAATGTATGTTGTAAATTTCTGGATTCTGGATCTCTAAAATTATTTTTATGATCGCTTATTTCAACGTAATATCCCTCCGTTTTCCATCTTTCTATGTGGCCTCTTTGTAACAGTACGTCATAAACAGATTCCATTTTTAATTTAATATAATTCGAACATAAGTTATTGATTTAACTTCAACTAAGAGAAACTTTGATAAAAAAAAATTTTAAAACATAATGCAGTAACCCGGTTGTTTTATATCCGCTAATGTTGCATGATTCTAATTTTATTTGATTGTTTTTTTCTTTTTTTATTACAAAATTGCTTGATTGTATAATTAGTTGATAAAAGGAAAGACTATGCATTTTTACTGTGTCAATGTATTATTTCTATAATTAATCTTTTTTTGAAATAAAATAAACATTTAACTAGAGAAAAAAGTATTTCTTAATTTTTTTAACAAAATAATAACAAATAAGTTCTAATTTATAGTTTGCTGTATTTATAAAAAATGACACAAATTTTATTTGAGATTCTACACATTGTTCTCTTTAATCCTTTATTCGTTGTGACCGGCCTTGACTTGGAAATTCTACTCCGTTTTACTCGTCAGCATGTTTTCTTCCTCAATCTTGAAATTATTTTTTATGTGTTATTTATTAACACATCTCAATTCATGTCAAATTATGATTTATTTATCAATATTTAGTAAATCTATTATTATCTTAAAAAAAATTTTATTTTTCTTTATTTTTATTTTAAACTCGAATGTTTGTTATAATAAAAAAAAATCCTTTTTATATTAACAATTCATTTTTATTCAATTTTTGAATTAAAGTTTATAAACCAAGTAACTTTTAAATTCCAAAGAATTATTATTTCAAAATAATGAAAATTCACTTTTGATTTTCCTAACGAAACCCCTATTTAATCATTATCAGTATTTGACAAATTTTAATCCTCTCACTTGTCCAAGTGGCTACACACTTTCGACAAGGTTGTTATTTTATTCGAGGAAATAAAACCGATTTATTAAGGAAACCAGAGCTTGCCGATCGCAAGGGTGGTTACCGTTCCCTAAACTCGACGTTAGCGAGTAAAAAAAAAAAAAAAAAAACTTCTAACTACCCGCACTTTATAAAAAACCAAAAAATAAAATTATTCCTGAAAAGGATAAAATATTTCATAATAAGCATATTTTGCCAATAGTAAATCAATTCAGTATTTCATTCATGTATATAATGTGTATAAGTGTAAATGCATGTATATATATTTTTGTTTTTTTCCTTTATATTTTTATAAATAAAAGAAAAGAATCCCACCGCTGCCACCAGTTTGTTAGATATGAATTTAATTATTTATTTAATAATTTAATAAATCTTATTTCAAACAAATTCCGCTTTTGATATATTGAAAGATTACTTTCTTCAAATCAAAGAGCAAAACAAATCAATAATCAAATATCTCAAAGTAAACGTATTGCCCTTCGGAATAAAAATATTTCGAGGTAGTGGATCCTTTTCTTAAGTCCACTATTATTCAATGGCTCCGGTTAGACGGTATTTATACGAATGTAAATAAAAAGGTATATTGTAACAGGTGTAAGATTGCAATAAAACAGCTTTCCATACAGTTAAAATAATATATGGTTTATTATAAAAATATTGTATATTATCTTAAACAGACTGACATTCCCGATTGTATATGTTTATTATTAATTACAAATTAATAATGATAATCTATTTTTTATGCGCAATATCAAGCAAATCAAGATGACTGTGTAGTTGTATAGAGTGTGTAGTATGTTGGACAGTATTAATTCAACTCACCAGAACAATTTTATTACGTTTAACTTATTTCAGAAAAGTATCCGTTTACTTCCTCTGGTGAAACGTTTAGTATACACCTGTTTGTGATTAATATTTCAATATTCCAATTTATTTCCTTGGTCGCCTTCTTATTTAGATATCACTTTTTATATATTTATATTATTTGAAAATTCCACAATGAAAAATAAATTCCTTTTTCTATATTCACTGATTTTGTATGATTGAACAAATATTTAAGAATCGGGGTCACCGTACTTAAATTTTATTCAATTGATCTCTTTTACTTCTATTTTAATTCCGCGTATCTCTTTAATTAATCACCTTTAATACAAATTGAATTTTATCAAATAATGCATAAAACAAACTCGAAATATCAGTTAAAAAAAATGGAAATATCTCAAGAAACTTCACAAAATATATATATATTATTTTATATAATCAAAAAAAAACTCTCAATTCCCGCGAACAACAAAGTAAATATACACAACTTTGTTGCGGGAGGAACCAAGTCAAACTCAATCGTTAAATCGATCGAAATCACGGATCACACCTTGAAATTTCATAACAACGCTAATAGTGGGGAGGCTGTTGCACACAGCTCATTGAACTTATTTGTTGCCAGGCAAGCTTTTCACAAGCTTGCAAATTCCATAAGTTGGCCAACACTTGTTCAATGATCTAAATCCACTATACCTTTAATATGTATTTTACTTTTCTTTGTATTTAAACCAATACATTTAGAGTCTTTCATTGGAAAATGACTCTTTCAAAATTAATAAATTTTATTTCGAAATATGGGTGTTGTCCGTGACTTTTGTAATAATTCTATATAATTTCAATATCCAAATACTAATGAAACCAAAGAAATTTAATAAGGGTTACTAATTTTATAGAATTAAAATTAATAATCTTGTATCAATGCTGAGTTGTTTTGTCTGTCCTTTAAGGTTTGTGATTATGTGTGCTTAACCTAATTACAAGATTCCCAATTTTTATGAAGCTATATAATATAAATAATTTTTAATTAATAAAAAAATTAAAAATCGTTACGATTTCATACGTAACAGAATTCAATAAATTTAAAAAAAATGTAATTATAAAATTCTTTGCAAATATTCAATTATTTTCAAAGATAATTACATTTTTACAGAAATTCAATTATTTAAAAATTAAAACACAATTTATACAAAATTTTTTTGAAAAAAATCAATTGAGCTTGTCGGTGCAATAATCGTTTTCAAAGAATTCCCCGAAAATGCAATTATTTTTAAAAAGATTATTAAAATTTTTTTAAAAAAATCAATTATTTTGGAAAACTTTAATGAAATTCATCGTAACAATTTAATTATTTTCAAAAAATGACATTCTTTATAAAAACTTAATTAAAGTTTTCAAATTTAATTAAATTAAAGTTTTTCAAAATCCAATTATTTTTATGTTTACTATTTCAATAAATTTTCCCAAAAAAATTTAATTATTTAAAAATTTTTGTTTTCTAAATTCGTCGCGAGAATTTCATTATTTTTTTAAGTTAAAAAATTCTTGGGAAAAATCCTATTATTTACTATGCGATTTGAATAAAATTTCATGGTGGAATTTAATTATTTAAAACAAAATTTTTAACAAAATTTGTTGATAGAGTACATATATTTTTAAAAATTGTTATTAATTCATTGAAGAATTCAAATCATTATTTTCAGTGCAATTTTAATTAAATTTTTTGTAAGAATTTAAATTTTCTTGGAAACAATTGAATTTGTATTTTATTTTTCTATTTTTATCTATTATTTTCATAAATAATTAAATTTTCACAGGAATTTAATTATTTAATTAATTTTCATTTAATTACAATTATTTTTAATACAATTTCAAAAGAATAAATTCTTCGAAAAATGCAATTATTCTCGAATTAAATTTCTTGAAAGAATTTAATTATTATCAAAAATTTTAATGAACTTCTTTGTAAAAATTCAATTATTTTCAAAAAATGTTTATGAAGTTTTTTTATAGGAATTCAATTTTAAGAAATATTCAATTATTTGATAAATTTATTTTATTTGTATTTTTATGTTATTATAATTTACATTTGTATTTAAATAATTGATAAAATCTTTTCCAAGAATTCAATTATTTTTACAAGTAGTAAAATTTATAAAAAAAAAAAAAATTCAATTATTTAAAAAAAAATTTAATACAATTCCTTGCAATAGTTCAATTATTTTCATAAATAATAAATCGATTATTCGGTAATTCATTTTTAAATCAATTTTTATTAGAAAATTTAGAAGAATTCAATTATTTAAATTAAAAAATAAATAATTTATTGAATAATTGAATGTTTGTTAAAATTAAATTCTCATAAAGAATTCTATCAACAAACTTTTAAATAATTGAATTGTTACGACGAATTCTATAAAAATCTTTTTATATAATTTATATTTTTCGAAATATTTTATAAAATCTTGTATTTTAAATAATTGAATTCCTGTGAAAATTTGGTTTAGTACTTATAAAAATAATTGAATTATTTCGAAGAAATTTATTTGAAATTGAATAATTGAATTCCTGTGAAATTTTGCCAATTCAATTATTGAATTTCGATGAAGAATTTTATTATTTATAAAGATAATTGAAATTTTGACAATAATTTGTTGTAAATTTTTTAACATAATTGAATTTGTGCGAAGAATTTTATTACTTTTGAAAATAAGTTAATCTTTCCAACGAATTTTATTCAAGTTATATAAGAATAATTGAATTTCTGTGAAGAATTTTATTATTTATATAAATAATTAAATTCTTGCAACGAGTTTTATTCAAGTTTATAAAAATAATTTAATTTCAGTAAAGAATTTTATTATTTATAAAAATAATTGATTTCTTGAAAAGAACTTTGTTAAATTTTTTTAAATAATTGAATTCTTGCGCCGAATTTTATAAAAAATCTTTTTAAATAATTGATATTTTTCGAAAAATTCTATGAATTTTTTTATTTTAAATAATTGAGTTCCTGTGAAAATTTTATTACTTATGAAAATAATTGAATTATTTCGAAGAAATTTATTAAAAATTGAATAATTGAAATGCTGTAAATTTTTGCCGAGAATTTTATTAAAAGTTTTTAAAAATAATTAAATTTCGATGAAGAATTTTATTATTTATAAAGATAATTGAAATTTTCACAAGAATTTTTTTTTTAATTTTTGAACATAATTGAAATTCTGCGAAGAATATTTATAACTTTTGAAAATAATTGAATTTCTGAAATCATTTGCATCTTTTCCAAAATTCAATTTTTTTTTAGTATTTTTAACTAAAATTCTTCTATCAATCTAGTATTTATGAAAATTGTAAAAATTATTCATTAAATAATTTATAAGTCATAATTTATTTATTTATTTATTTATTTATTTATTTATTTATTTATTTATCATATAATTATCGAGTACAAAGTCTGAATTTTCTCAAAGATTTTGAATAAAATTTTTTTTTTTAATAATTAAATGGAAAATTTAAAAATTCTAAAGTGAATGAAAGCGGTAAAATTTGGCGGAATTTTTTCAGCATGAAAACCCAAAAAAAAAGTTTTTGAAACTTGGAATCGATGTCAATTTCAGGGACAAAATTATTTTGAATATATTTTGTCACTTTTCTCAAATTAAAAATATTGTTTTTTGATGTTGCTTCATGCAAGTTCTTTATTTATTGCTTTATTTATATATTCATTATATTATATAAATGTAAAAATGAGAATATAAATTTATCATTTGAAAAAAAAAATTTGAAGAGGAATAAAAAGGCAATAGTTTAACTTCCGTAATCATCCAATGGGATTTGAATAAACGTTTATTGCAGGATAGTATCCCTTAACATTAGAAGCGTTTTGTTACGTAGCCAATCAACAATTTCCTTAGGGTATAATTACGCAAATTAGTTAGTGCAGTCTTGTGAACGATGTTAAGTTCACTGAGCAGGAAAAAATTTACTTAAATAATTACATTCGTTCAACAATATTCATCTATAGTGATTAATCTTTATCTTTCACTCACTGATTCTTTATTTCCCGTATTTAACATTTACTTATTTCTTTCATCCAAATCAGACCATTACTCAAAAAAAAAAAACTACTTAAAGCCTATTATAATTTATTTAATTTATTTAATTATAATAAAACTACTTAATTATAATTTTTTATTAAACTATACATTAACTATAACCATAATTAACCGCAAACATAATTAAATAAAAAAATTCGTTAAATTTTCATTATTTCATTGTTTATTTTATTTTTCGCTGCTTCATTTTATTTCTTGATAAGTATTCCGTTTCTCGATTCTGGATTTTATTTCTTGATTCGACATCTCGATTTGATTTCTTCATTTTTATTTTCTCAACGATCATTATAGATGTATGAAAAGGAGATCAAATTCGTTAAAGGATCATATCAATATATGTGACCATTTTAGTCAAGTGACTATACCTTTTAGAGTATTGAATGAGCATATACCTCGTTAGGTTGACTTGAAACTCGAAAAGCAAATTCAAAGAGACGGGGAACATTTGCGCTCTTCTGATGCAATTAGAAAGTCGAGTCACACATTCTCATCAAAAATAAGGTCTTGGATTTTTTTTTTTTATCAAAAATATTTCATTCACTATTTTTTGGAATATTATTTCCTTAATGTAATATATTATATAATGTATATTATCATCATAATATATTATTTCCTTGTTACTTTTCATGCGGTTTAATTTTCGGAGGCGGGGGGGGGGGGGGTTGAAGGAAAAAAAGAAGAGAGAATATTTATACGAATTCGAAATTTTCCGCCTTTCCTTTAATGGCACTTAGAACCATCGTAAAATATCCCGAGGGAAGAACAAGTTTTACCCTCCTAAAATTTTTCTTCAACTCGAATTTGTAGCCATTTCCACTTTCCTGGCTCACGTTCATCTTTTACCATCTTTGCCCGCAAAGTCTTGAGTACTTCTCATTAAATATTTAAGGTTCTTTCGATTTCTTTTACGGTGTCATGCCTTACCCATCAATACCGTCCACTTTGCAACTTGCCAACAACACGTACACTTTGAAAATGCAAAAAAAAGTTCTTTAACCCTCAGATGAATTTACTTCTTGTAAATTAGTTCTTAATTCATTATTTATTTATTTATTCCTTTTCGTTATTTTAAATCTAAATATTTTTGAGTGTTTAAAATAACGAAAAGGAATTTAAGACTATAAGTTATTATTCCTTTTCGTTATTTTAAATCAAAATATTTTTGGTTTACAATAACGAAAAGGAATTTTCGTTTTTATTTGGGAATAATTTTTATTAGGAATCCTTTTCGTTATTCTAAACCAAAAATATTTTGATTTAAAATAACGAAAAGGAATAAGAATAATAGCTGAAAACCAACAAAAAAATGTAATTTTTTATTATTAATTACAATTTTTATTAATTAAACACAAATGTAATTTATACGCTTCTTATTAAAAGTTTATTTTTCTTAACATTGATTGTAATACTAGTGCTTTAAAAAATCCATTCACTTCATCTCGAAATTTTGATATAAAAAATTCTAAACTTCAAAAAATCTTATCTTAATTTGAGAAAAATTATACATATTAGAATTTAATCAATATTCTTGATATTTGATATAATTATACTAAATTTTAAATAAGCTTTTTTTAAATTTTAGTATTTTTTATATCAAAATTTTTATTTGTCGCACTTTTTCCCCAATTTACAAATTACTTTTACAAAATTTAATATAGATTCTCTCTTTTCATAATTTATTAATTTATAATAAAATAATATTAGAATTTAAAAAATTTAATAAAAATTATGATTAACAAATAAAAAATATACCCATTTTGTTCGTTATATTATGCTTTTTTCTATAACAAATTTCGTTTGACTGATCTAAATTATTATGCAAATTATTCTCCTTTTTATTTATAAAAAATACTAGAAAATTGTTAATTGTTAAAGAATTTTTATTAAGAAATAGGAAATATACCCATTTTATGCATAATTTTTATTTCTCAATAACAATGTTGTTGACAAATTTCAATTGTTTTAATAAAATTCAAAGTTTTTTTAAAAATAAAGAAAAAAAAATGTTTATTAATTATATTTGTCAATTAGAAAATTTAATTGAAAATGAAACTGAAAATTTTTGAATTTTTAGACAATAAAGAAAAAAATTTTATTGAAAAAAATGTTCTGTTAAATTTATTTACCAAATCTAACTAAATTTACAACTAAATTTATTTAATTGCAAAATTATTCGAACACAATAATTTCTTTTTTAAATATTTAAAATATTTAATTATTATTATTTTTTCATAGGAATTAAGATTTTCAAAAATTCCCAAAACCTTTTTGAAATTAATCAACTTTAAAAATCGATTTCTTCATGTTTTATAATAATTAAAGAGAATCGAGTGTTAAAATCATTATTTTATATTATAAACATATTGTTACTGTAACTTTTTAAAAATTATTTTCATATTCTCTATTATTATCTAAAATTTAAACTAAAATTCATTTTCAAATCAATTTTTATTAGAAAATTCTACTAGAATTCAATTATTTAAATAGAAAAGTAAATTATTTATTGAATAATTGAATATTTCTTAAAATTTAATTCTTATACAGAATTTTCTTAACAAATTTTTAAATAATTGAATCTGTTGACGAATTTTAATAAAATCTTTTAGAAAAGTTACATTTTTCAAGGAATTCGATTAAAATTGAATTAAAAATAATTGAAATTCTGCGTTGAGTTTTATTATTTTTGAAAATAATTCAATTATTGAGAAGAAACTTATAAAAAATTTGTAAATATTTGAATTCCTGTGAAATTTTTATTATTTATGAAAATAATTAAATGTTTGAGTAGAATTTTATTAAAATTGTTTTTAAATACTTGAATTCTTTTGAGTAATTTTATGAAAATAGTAGATATTGAAATTCATTGAAATAAGGAAAATTTTTGAAAATAATTGAAATTTTGACAAGAATTTTAGTAAAATTTTTGAAAATAATTGAATTTTTTTATTTATAGAGATAATAATTGGCATTTTGCCGAGATTTTTTTTGTAAATTTTGAACATCATTGAATTTTATGATAAGAATAATTTTATTACTTTTGAAAATAATTGAATTTCTGCAATCATTTGTAACTTCTTTAAAATTCAATTTTTTTTATTGTTTTTAACTAAAATTCTTCTATAAATCCATTATTTTTAATAATTAATTAAATATATAAATTGAAAAATTTAACTAATTTTAGATAATTTTGAATTATTAAAATTTTTTCAAAAATCTAAATTTATTAGAATTTCTAATTAATAAATTCATTCAACATTGAAATTTTATAGAATTTTAAAAAACTGTTTGAAGTTTATTTATTTATGAAAATTGTAAACGCAATTCTTTTAAAATTGAATTAATTTTGAAATATTTAAGTAAAATTATTCATTAAATAATTTATTTATTTTATAATAAGTTGTTCAAGATTTAAGTTATTTAAAAAGAAATTTTTGTCATAAATTGAAAAAATTTAATGTTTTGTATTAGAATTTGTGGTAATTTTATAATTTATGAGTCAAACAAAAGACACAAAAATTCAGAATTTTCTTATGAATTCTAAAAATTAAATTTTTTTAGTACTTTTAATAAAAATTCCTGACTTTGCCCTGAATTCCCTATGTCAGAATATATGATTATTATAATTATAATAATATTAAAACTATTTATTCCAATTCTTATTTTATTTGTATAAAAAGAATTTGAATTAAAAATTTTTACGTTTTATTATTTTTAAAATTGCTAATTTTATTTTAAAAAAAGTGAGCGAGAAGTTAGCCGCGCGCATAAGCGCGCAAATTGTTCCTAGTTCTCTATTATAATAAAAAAGTAAAATAGAAATAAAAAGAAATTTATTTACTAAAGAAATAAGAAATTATATTATAAGAAATTTCTTTGAGATCAAATGGATGAATTTAATATGAATAAAATTAAATTCGGTATTATCGTAGTTGAAACGTTATCATCGAGACTAGAGCTATATAAATAAATGCTTGTGATTCAAATAACTAGGATTCGTATGTATATGAGTCTGGGATGACTTTAACTTGAGCGCAATTCTATATAGATATAGATATATATGGTAAATGTATGTTATTCACGCATGAACGAACGTATACCCTTGCAGTCAAGTGGTATAACATTCAGTTGCTCTCTCTGTAATAGCAGACATGCTTTTCGTAAACATCTGAAAGCTGGAAGAGCAGAAACGATACAAACTCGCTCGAGGGCTTCACCCCCCCCCCTTCTCTCTCTCTCTCTATCTTTCTCAATGCACCCGGATTGCAATTTTACCCCATATAATCGAACATTCCCATTACATCTTCATCGATTTGGACTATTCCTCCAAAATAACATGTATACAAAACGTGTTATTTACACAGGAATAAGTTATTTGCGGACATTTCTTTTAAATTTAAATAATGGACAATTTTTCGTTTTAGTTTTTCTGTTTCTCTGCTCACATAGTTTTTCTTTAAGGATATCAAATTGAGACAAAAAACGAATCAAAAATGTTGCTTCGCAACACTTTTCATTCGTTTTTTTGTCTCAATTTGATATCCTCATTTACCAGCAATTATAATTAACAGAGTATATTTCCATCAGCGATTAATATAAACAGCAATTATTATTTAAAGCGATTATAATTACCAGAAATTATTATCAGCTATCATAATTAACAATGATTGTAATGGTGATTGCAATTATTACAATTATAATCATCAGTTAGCTGGTAATTATAATCCCTAGTAGTTACTATCGTCAGTAATTATAACCACTTGTAGTTACAATTGCTGATAATTATAACAACTGGTAGTTACAATTGCTGAAAGTTATAATCGATGAAAATTACAATTGCTAGTAATTATAATCACTGGTAATTTTAATTGCTGATAGTTACAGTCACTGGTAATTATAATTCCTAATAGCTGCACTCGCTGGTAATTATAATCCCCAATAGTTCCAATCGCTGGTAATTATAATCATTAGTAGTTATAATCGCTGGCAACTATAATCACTAGTGATTACCATCACTATCAACTATCTGCTGCCCAATATATTTCCTAGTAGTTGCAGTCGCTGGTAATTCGAATCACTAGTAGTTACAATCGCTGGTAATTAAAATCATCAGTACTTACAATCGCTGGTAATTATAATCGCTAGTAGTTACAGTTACTTGTAATTATAACTACTGATAATAGTTATAATCGCTAGTAGTTACAGTTGCTGGTAATTATAACTACTGGTAGTTATAATCGCTAGTAATTATAATCTCTGGTAATTTTAATTGCTAGTAGTTACAGTCACTGGTAATTATAATTCCTAATAGCTGAAATCACTGGTAATTAGAAGCACTAGTAGTTATAATCGCTGGTAATTATAATCACTAGTAGTTATAATCGCTGGTAATTATAATCACTAGTAGTTATAATCACCGTTTTTTATAACCGCTAATAGTTACAATCGCTGGTAATTAGAATCGCTAGTAGTTTAAATCGTTGGTAATTATAATCTCTAGTAGCTACAGTTGCTGGTAATCACAAGCAGTTATAATCGATAGAAATCACAATTGCTGGTAATTATAACTACTGGTAGTTATAATTGCTGGTAATTATAACTACTCATAGCTACAATTGCTGGTAATTATAACTACTGGTAGTTACAATCGCTAGTAATTAGAATCACTGTTAATTTTAATTGATGGTAGTTACAGTCACTGGTAATTATAATCGCTAGTAGTAACAGTTGCTGGTAATTAGAATAACTAGTAGTTACTGTCGTTGGTAATTATAATATTATTACTTAAAATCACCGGTAATTTTAATTGACGTCAGTTAGAATCGCTGGTAATTAAACTTATTGGTGTTTAAATTCGACGATATCTACAATCGCTGGTAATTACAATTACTGGTATAGTTATACTGAAGTTGGATTTTAATGAATTAATGCGGTAATTATAATATTTGGCAATTGTAAACATTTTTAGTTACAATCGCTGATTTATGTCTTCAAATATAATTAAGAATTCCGTACAGAGAAAACTGTTTTTATAGACGTTAAAAGTTACTGACGAGTTTACAAACTATAATGGTTGTTTCGTTAGTAATTGGAAGAGGTTCATCGTTTTCCTTGATTCCAATCGTACTGAAAACTCTATTCTCATTAAATCTCATTATTCAATTAAGAAAGAAAATTTGTTGTATTTTTTCAATTAAATGTTTATTTTAGTAATTACAGTGATTGTTTTTCATCTTTTCAACTAGCCTAAGGGTATTTCTTGGAGAAATAAGAAAGTGATCATCGGAGTATGATCAGACTGTGAATTTCTCTCTCTCTCTCTCTCTCTCACTCTCTTGATGTATATTTTTGATATATATAATCAGGAGAGAGATGTAGGAGATAATGAAAAGATAGATAAAGGAGAGAGAGAGAGAGAGAGAGAAATATGTATATCTATATATATATATAGTTGTTGGTCTCTTTGAGCAATGAGTAAAGCCTTGTTATTACTAAATCAAGACCTATACTGTGGCTCTTGATACATTCTGGAATCTAGATTCTAGAGCCCTTTTCTTCCCTCATAGCATATAATCCCATCGACTTCCACTTTACTCCCTTACGTCACTGTGTGTGCCTTCGACGGTCCTAAAGTTCACGGGTCGTTGACCTCAACTCTAATACACACACATACACACAAACAAACATATATATACAGAGATTGCAATAATTTGCCACAATGTGGAAATTGTCGAGAAACTTTACTCCTAAATGTATATTTGATTGTCCTTTTAATTATCGAGAATTTATAACCAATTTTTCGTCACTGTCAGTAGAATAACTCCTGTTTGGTCAGACATAAGTGTTCAATATGCTATACTAGTAGTACAAACAATATTGTATGTAGTTACTAACTACCAACTATTCAAATTACCAGCGATTAGAATTACCAGCAATTGTAACTACCAGTGATTATAATTACCAGCAATTGTAATTTCTATCGATTATAACTGCCAGCGATTGTAACTATCAATAGTTATAATTACCAGCAACTGAAGCTACTAGCGATTATAATTACCAGCGATTGTAACTATTAGCTGTTATAATAAACGGTGTGATTATAACTACTAGTGATTCTAATTACCACCGACTGCAACTACTAAGGATTATAATAGCCAGCAATAGTAACTACTAGCGATTATAATTACCAGCAATAGTAACTACTAGTGATTATAATTACCAGCGATTGTAGATATTAGGAATTATAATTACCAGTGACTGTAACTACCAGCAATTGAAATTACCATTGATTATAATTACTAGTAATTGTAATTTCCATCGATTATAACTTTCAGCGATTGTAACTACCAGTAGTTATAGTTATCAGCAATTGTAACTACAAGTGGTTATAATTACTGGCGACTGTAACTACTAGGGATTATAATTACCAGCGATTGTAACTACTAGTGATTATAATTACCAATTATTATAATTGACGGTGATTGTAACTACTAGGGAATATAATTACCAGCGATTATAATTACTAGGGATTATAATTACCAGCGATTAAAACTACCAGCAGTTATAATTTCTAGAGATTCTAATTACCAGCGACTAATACTACTAGTGATTATAATTACCAGTTTATATTATGTTATTACGTTCTTTTTTTCTCTTCTCGCGTTTCGATTCTCTCCAAGGGTTCGCTAAATATGCCTAGTTATACTTTAGGATCGATTTTTTTTTCATACACTTTATTATAGAGTTTAAAGAATATCGTTGAAATTCCATAACTGCGCTCGTAAACGTATAAGCTTACACTAAAGAGACCCATTAAATCCCACAAGTTCTCGGAGGAAACTCATCATCGACATGAGGCATATTCTCGGGAGATTCCAACCCATTATTATGTCTTATTGATGTTGACAGAAGTTACATTATTGATGGAAAAATGTTTTCTTTTTCTATTTTTATTTTCCTTTTTTTTTAATTTTAATGGCAATATTTCCATTTTTTTGAAGTTTTTATCTTCAATTTTCCTCTTCTTATAAAAGTTTTGTGATGGGAATTTCTTTTTTTGCATCTTCTTTTCTCGGGAATATATATGAAGAATAGAATTTAATCTTGAAATGGAACATGTAAAAGGTGTTTTGAAACGGGAGGACATAGAGAGAGTCTACTTTTCTCATGTTGGTTAATGGCTTTCTTGACGGTGCATCCCAAAAGAACTTCTTATAATCTCTTCTTCCTCCTTTTCCTTCTTTTCACACTTTCTCTTCTACATATCTCTTTTCGCGATCGATCAAGGATTTATCTTGGTTCTCTCAGGATTTACTTGCATCCCTCTTTTTTCCTTTTTTTTCCCTTCCTCCCTCTTGCTTTCCGTTTTCTTCTGCTCGAAATCACACAAGATCTAAGGGGACCTGAAAATTCAGAACTCAGAGATGGTAAACTTATTTTACTCCTCTTGAAAATCTCCCGTTGTCTTAAATAACAATGAAAAAAGTCCATTTTTATTTTATTCATTTCATTTTTCTTTATTATTTTATTTTTTTTTGTTTCTTTTATTTATCTTATTATTTTATTTCAATGAAACAAACACGTTATTGCATTCAACTAAAAATTTTTCTTTCCTTAAAGAAATATTTTCTTCTATACAAGAAATAAAGATTATTCAAATGAAACAAAATATTTTATAGAACAAAAGTTTCTTTTAATCTACAAAAATTATTTCACTCTAATAAATAAAATAAATTAACTCAACAGTTCAATTCGGGAAAATAAACATCTTCCCTGAGTGTAATTATCAGTTTCAATAACTATCAGTGATGATAACTGTCAGCGGGTATAATTACCAGCAATTAAAACTATCAGCGATTGTAACTACCAGCATTCAAAACTAACAGCGATTGTAATTATTGATGATTATAATTAGCAGCAATTGTAATTACTAGTGATTATAATTACAAGAGATTGTAACTATTAGCGATTATAATTACCGCTGTCAGTTACAATCTCTTTTAATTATAATCACTAGTAGTTACAATTCCAATTGCTGATAAATATAATCAATGATTCGTTTTTTGTCTCAATTTAATATCCTCAATTACTAGCAATTATTAGGATCATCGATTAATGCATTATAATCGATTAATTCAAGAAATATTTGCGTATATTTTTATAAGCCATTACAATTACCAGGAATTATAAGTAACAGCGTATATTTCCATCAGTGATTAATATAAACAGCAATTATTATTTAAAGCGATTATAATTACCAGAAATTATTAACAGCTATCATAAATGAAATTAAAATAAATTGTAACTATTGATAGTTACAATCGCTGAAAGTTATAATTGATGTAAATTACAATTGCTAGTAATTATAATCACTTGTAATTTTAATTGCTAGTAGTTACAGTCACTGGTAATTATAATTCCTAATAGCTGAAATCACTGGTAATTAGAAGCACTAGTAGTTATAATCGCTGGTAATTATAATCACTAGTAGTTATAATCACCGTTTATTATAACCGCTAATAGTTACAATCGCTGGTAATTAGAATCGCTAGTAGTTACAATCGCTGGTAATTATAATCGATTGTATCTGCAGTTGCTGGTAATTATAATTACTGGTAGTTACAATCACTGGCAGTTATAATCGATAGAAATTAAAATTGCTGGTAATTATAATCATTAGCAGTAATGATTACTGATTACTGATTACTGATGTATTTTTAATTACTTGAAATTATAATCATCAGTAGTAAAAATTGCTGGTAGTTATAATCGATAGAAATTACAATTGCTGGTAATTATAATCATTTATAGTAGTAATGATTAATGATAAATATAATCACTGGTAATTGTAATTGCTGGTAAATATAATCATTGATAATTATAATTACAGGTAGTTTTAATTACTGGTGGTTTCAATTACTTGAAATTATAATCATCAGTAGTAAAAATTGGTGGTAAATATTGTCACTGGTAATTATAATTGCTGCCAATTTCAATTGCTGGTAATTATAATTATTTGTAGTAACGATTGCTGACAAATGTAATCAATGGTAATTATAATTACTAAATATAAATTGTAACCTCAATTATATATTCATAAATATAATCAATGATAATTATAGTTACCAGTAGTTTTAATTACTGGAAATTACATTCATCAGTATTAAAAATTGCTGGTAAATATAGTCACTGGTAATTATAATTGCTACTAATTTCAATTGCTGGTAATTATTATCATTAGTAGTAACGATTGCTGATAAATATAATCGCTGGTAATTGAAATTGCTGGTAATTATAATCTTCAGTAGTAATGATTGCTGATAAATATAATCGCTGGTAATTGTAATTGCTGATAAATATAATCAATGAAAATTATAATTACTGGAAATTATAATCATCAGTAGTAAAAACTGCTGGTAAATGTAGTTACTGGTAATTATAATTGCTGGTAATTATAATCACCATTTAGTGATTATTGCTGGTATATATAGTCACTGGTAATTATAATTGCTATTAATTTCAATTGCTGGTAATTATAATCTTCAGTAATAACGATTGCTGATAAATATAATCGCTGGTAATTGTAATTGCTGGTAAATATATTAAATGAAAATTATAATTACTGGTCATTTTAATTACTGAAAATTATAATCATCAGTTGTAAATATTGCTGGTAAATGTAGTCTCAGGTAATTATAATTGCTTGTAATTATAATTATCAGTTAGTGATTATTGCTGGCAAATATAGTCACTGGTAATTATAATTTCTATTAATTTGAATTGCTGGTAATTATAATCATTAGTAGTATTGATTCCTGATAAATATATTTGATGTTAATTGTAATTGCTGGTAAATATAATCACTGTGTTATGCGTTGTTTTCTTTTTTTGACATTTTTTAAAATACAAAAATTATTTCTAAAGAAGTCGTCAGCGCTTCTGAGCGCACCTGTTCTCACCTGTCGGGAATTTAATCGGTGGCTCGTGTTGGTTCCTAATCAAGGCAATAAAGATGCTTCTCTTGTGTGTATATATAAAGTGTGTGCATTCAAGTGGAAAAGATAGGGTCCAGAGTTGTGCTCTCGCTTATACAACGACAAAGTCGATTGGACAAGGTCGGGGGGAGGAGGAGGAGGAGGAGAAACTAAAGTTAAGGCGGATAAAGATGAAAAGAATGAAGGTATGGGAAGATGCTGCGGGGATATATATATCTATATAAAGAAAAGAGAAGAAAACACGTCCGGTATCGACAATAATGGACTCGCTTCCAACGTTCCTTCGACTCGGTAATGCCTCTCTGTTTATTTTTTACCCTATACCTTCTTCTTCTTCTTCTTCGTCTTCTCTTCAGTATCCAAGGCTCTGATATAAATGCACCCCTGTTCTTTATATTCCACCCCTGTACTCAACCTTTTTCCAACGTGTAATAAAATTTTCTTCTTCCTTTAGGCCGGAATTTTCCCTTGTAATCGCTATTCCCCTTTCTATTCTTCTCTCTTTTCCTCTCCTTTGTAAATACCGAAAAAAAAATTTTATCAATTTCACCCACTAAATTACAGTCACAAAGAAGATGGGAAATTTATCAATTTATTAATATAAATAATAAAAGCAGGGCTCGAACTAGGTACGTAAATCACGTAAAAATCCGTAACTTTGCTTGAAGTCCGTAAAAGTTGGTTTTTTTGAAGAAAGGTCCGTAAAGTCCGTAAATTGTACGATATAAATTGGATAATTTTAGAGAAATTACAAATGATTGTAGAAATTCAATTATTTTCAAAAATAATAATAATCTTCGCAAAAATTCAATAATGTCCAAAATTTTTTTTAAATTTTCGTTAAAATTTCAATTATTTTTAGAAATAATTAAATTCTTCTCCGAATTTTCAATTACTTTTTAAAATTATAATAAAATTCTTGTCAAAATTTCAATTATTTTCAAAAATTTTCCTCAACTCAATTATTTTTAATATAGATATCTGCTATTCTAATAAAATTTAAAAAAAAATTCAATTATTTAAAAAAAAATTTAATAAAATTCTATCACAAACCTTTAATTATTTTCACAAAATAAAAATTTCACAGAAATTCAATTATTTACAAATTTTACATAAATTTCTTATCAATAATTCAATTATTTTCATAAATAATAAAATTCTTTTTAGAACTTCAATTATTTTCATAAATAATGAAATTTATGTCAGAATTTTAATTACATATTTGTTATACAATTTTATTCGAATTTCTCGAAAAAGGTAATTATTCATAAAAATTGTATTAAAATTCATCGAAAGAATGCAATTATTTAAAAATTTGTTGATAAAATTCTTTATGAGAATTCATTTTTAAGAAATAATCAATTATTTAATAAATTATTTATTTTTGTATTCAAATAATTGAATTCTCGTAGAATTTTCTAATCAAAACTGATTTGAAAATTAATTTTTTTTTTAAATTTTAGATAATTGAATATTATTAAAAGTATGGGAGCATGAATTTTTAGAAAAAATTAAATTTTGAAAAGGTTTCAAATGAAAATCTTGGAAAATCTTATTATTTCATACTTTTTAACTAATAATTCTGTAGAATTAATTTTTTTAAAAAGTTCTCGTCAAAATTTCAATTATTATCTTTTCAAATAATAAAATTCTTCGCAAAAATTCAATTGTTTCCAAAAATTTTAATAAAATTCTTGGCAAAATTTCAATTATTTTCAAAAAATTTTCTCAATTCAATGATTTTTAAAATTTACTAATTTTATAAAATTTTCTAAAAGAATTCAATTATTTAAAAAACAATTTAATAAAACTCTACACAAACATTTAATTATTTTTAAAAAATAATAAAAATTTCACAGGAATTTAATTATTTACAAATTTTTTTATAAATTTAATATATTTACCTAAGATTTTCAAAAAAAAATTGTAATAAAATTCTACGTAAAAGATTCAATTATTTTCATAAATAATAAAATATTCTTTTCAGAAATTCAAATATGTTAAAAAATTTAAACAAATTATAGTCAAAATTTCAATTATCTTTATAAATATAATAAAATTCTTCTCCAAAATTCAAATATTTCAAAATTTTTTAAATAAAATTCTAAGTAGATAATTAATTTAATTTCATAAATAATAAAAATTTGACAGGAATTCAATTATTTACAAATTTTTAAAAAAATTTACTCGCAATATTTCAATTATTTTTATAAATGATAAAATTTTTTACAGAAAATCAATTATTTTCAAAAATTTTAATAAAATTCTTGGCAAAATTTGAATTATTTTCAAAAATTTTTCTCAATTCAATGATTTTTAAAATTTACTAATTTAATAAAATTTTGCAAAAGAATTTAATTATTTAAAAAACAATTTTATAAAATTCTACACAAACATTTAATTATTTTCAAAAAATAATAAAAATTTCACAGGAATTTCATTATTTACAAACATATAAATAATAACATTTTTACAGGGATTCAATTATTTTGGTAAATAATAAAATTCTTATTAGGAATTCAATTATTTTCATAAATAATAAAACTCATTGCAGAATTTCAATTATTTTTAATACAATTTTAATCAAATTTCTCGAAAAAATGTAATTATTAAAAAAAATTTTATTAAACGTCGTCAAGAGAATTCAATTATTTACGAATTTTTTTAATAAAATTCTTTATGAGAATTCAATTTTAAGAAACATGCAATTATTCAATAAATTTTTTTTTATTTAAATAATTGATTTCTAGTAGAAGTTTCGATTAAAAATTGATTTAAAAATGGATTTCAGTTAAAATTTTAGATTATAGTTGAATATTGAAAGCATTAGAGCGTAAATTTTTAGAAATAATTAAATTTTGAAAAGGTTTCAGATTAAAAGTCTTTGAAAATTTGAATTTTTCATATTTTTAACTAAAAATTTTGTGGAATTAATTTGTTTTTGAGAAACTTTAATTGCGGATTTTTTTTAAATATTATTTGTAGTTTTTATTTTCCAATATATATTTAATTGAAGAATTTACGAATAATTGAAATTTCTTAAAATTGAATATTGTAAACAAATGAATTTAAAAATTGTCAAAGAACTTTTTCGAAAATTATTAAAAATAATCGATTTTAAGAAGACTTTTAGTTCAAAATTCTTGAAAATAATAATTGAATTGATAATTATTTTATCACTCGGTCATCTTTTAATTATAAAACATGAAGATATCGATTGCTCGGAGTGATCAATTTCTTCATGTTTTATAAAAATATTTTTAAAGTTGATTAATTTCAAAAAGGTTTGAATTTGAAATTTTTGAAAATCTTAATTCCTATAGAAAAATAATAATTATTAAATATTAATAAAATATTTAAAAAAGAAATTATTGTTTTCGAATCATTTTACAATTAAAGATATTCGTAAATAACTGGTTATATTTATATATTGTTTTATATTTTTGTCAGCAATTGGTCCGTAAATGGTCCATAAATGGTCCGTAATTTTTAATTTTTGGTCCGTAAAGTCCGTATTTTTAAATACTTTCACTGGTTCGAATCCTGTAAAAGAAAAAATATGATTTTTTTATTATCCTCATCATGATCATATTTTAGTTTTCGTTTTAAAAAGAAGTCAACTCGAAGGGTGGATTTTCATCAGGGGATTTGAGTTCATCTCTTTCTTTCTTTTTCTTCTTTTCTCTCGTTTGAAATGTTCCATTTCCTATACTGACTACGTGTTGAGAAATGCGTACCGATTTTCTACTTTTCTACATTGCTCGCTATCACGAAGGCTCTCGAGTATTTCAAGAGGAAAAATGTCGGAAATAAGAGTAAAAATGTGAAACGGAAGATGGACTTTCAAAAAGTTTTCCTTTAAAACACACTGAAGCTTAAAAACAACCAAAACTGGAGGAATTTCAGAACTCTGCAAATGGAATAATTTTCAATTCAATTGTTTTAGATGCAATTTTTATTAGTTTATTATTTTTGCATATTTTTTTTAAATCGAATACAATAAAAAATATGTTCGAACCAAATAAAAATTGTTCGAACAAAATAAAATTTATTTGCCCCCAAAAAAAATTACTTCAACCAACTAAATTTTAATTGAACCAAATAAAATCGATACGAACAAAATAAAATAAATTTATAAATAAATAATTATTTATTGAATTTATTAACTTAAAATAAAATAAAAAATCTAGGGACGAAAAAAAAGATTGAAATTCATATTTGCAAACACGGAGGGTAGAAAAAAGGGAAAAAAAAGAAAAATGGTAAAATAGAGATAATCATGTTCGTACACATATTCATTCTTCTCACATGGTGGTTAAAAGGGAGTCAGCAGGAAAGAGAAGCAGGAACTGGACATAAAGGAGGAGAAGAGAGACGCGCAATTTAATACTAAAAACCCGTGTCTCTCATTCACCCTCTCTCTGCGCGACATTTGCGGGCATTTCGTTTCAGAATGAGCTGACGAAAAAGGTCGCGCATTTAAAGCAGAGCGTACGTGCTGAGTTTGCAACGCTTAAAAGGTCCTTCATGTCAAGGGGGTTGGAAATTCTATCCCAGAGTTTAAATATAAATTTAGTTGTGTGCTTCTTTTCCCCTACTAAAAAGAAAAAAATAATCTCATTCATTGTGACACCTTCATGATTTTTTTTTCTTAGATTTTTAGAAATTTTTATATAAATATCAAAGAATTTTATATAATATAACAAATTAAATTAACTGTTACCACTTGCAAAAAAAATTTGCAAATCAGGGAAATACAATTACAAGCGATTATTATTATCAGCGATTGTAATTATCAGCGATTAAAATTATCAGTAATTGTAACTACTAGCGATTGTAATTACCAGCAATAGTAACTACTAGCGATTATAATTACCAGCAATACTAACTACTAGCGATTGTAATTACCAGCAATAGTAACTACTAGCGATTCTAAATACCACCGACTGCAACTACTAAGGATTATAATAGCCAGCGAATGAAATCACTATAGTGATTATAATTACCAGCAATAGTAACTACTAGCGATTATAATTATCATTATCAGGAATTGTAACTGTCAACGATTATAATTACCAACGCTAATAATAGTCATAATTGCTGGTTGTTGCAATTAGTTATACTTACAGTCAGCAATAGTTAAAATCGCTGGTAATTATAAACGCTGATAAAAAAAATTCTCTGGTAATTACAATCGCTGGAAATTATAATTGCTGGTAGTTATATTTGCTAGTAATTATAGAATCGCTTTTAGAAAAAATCGCTGGTAATTATATTCCCTGGTAGTTACAAACTCTGGAATTATAATCGCTGGTAGTTACAGTTGCTGGCAATTATAATCGCTGGGAGTTATAATCGATTTTAGTCAAAATCGTTGGTATCAATACTGGTTGGTAATTGTAATCGTTTAATATAGTTACAATCATTATGTTAATTATAATCATCAGTAATTATAATTCCTGATGGCAATCAAAATCGCTGGTATTTACAATTACTGGTAACTACAATCGCTCATTGTTACAGTCGGTGGTAAATAAAATCCCTGGAAATTTTAATTTGCCAGTGTTATAAAGTTATAATGTGATTATAATTTCCAGCGATTATGATTATTAATGATTGTAATTACAAGCAATTGTAACCACCAGATATTAAAAATAACCAGCAATTGTAACTACTAGAGATTTTAATTACCAGCGATTATAACTACTTGAAATTAAAACTATCAGCGGTAATAATTACTAGTGATTATAATTACCAGCGATTGTAACTATCAGTGATTATAATTACCAGCAATTGTAACAATCAGTTATAATCGCTGGTAATTATAAGTACAGATGATTAAAATTACCAGCAATTGTAATTATCAGCAATTGTAACTACTAGTGATTATAATTACCAGCGATTATAACTACTTGAAATTAAAATTACCAGCGGTTATAATTACTAGTGAGTATAATTACCAGCAATTGTAGCTATCAGTGATTATAATTTACCAGCAATTGTAACTACTAGCGATTATAATTACCAGCGATTGTAACTACAGGTAATTATAATTACCAGCAATTTTAACTACCAGATATTATAATTACCAGCAATTGTAACCACCAGATATTATAATTACCAGCAATTGTAACTACTAGAGATTTTAATTACCAGCGATTATAACTACTTGAAATTAAAATTACCAGCGGTTATAATTACTAGTGAGTATAATTACCAGCAATTGTAGCTATCAGTGATTATAATTTACCAGCAATTGTAACTACTAGCGATTATAATTACCAGCGATTGTAACTACAGGTAATTATAATTACCAGCAATTTTAACTACCAGATATTATAATTACCAGCAATTGTAACTACTAGTGATTATAATTACCAGCGATTGTAACTATCAGCGATTATAATTTTCAGCGACTATAACTACAAATTATTTTAACTTATTGTTTTTATTTTATTATTTATTTACTGGAATTATAATTTCTTATCAAAAAGAAAAAAAGCCCTTCGTTTTTTTTTTTTTTTTTGCAGAGAAAGATAAATTCTTTGTACTATATACTTTTAAATGTCATAAAAATAAATGAACTCGAAAGTAAGAGAGAGAGAGAGAGAGAGAGAGAGAGAGAGAGAGAGAGAGAGAGAGAGAGAGAGAGAGAGAGAGAGAGAGAGAGAGAGATTTTTTTTGCGGTACAATGAAAATGTCCTGTAAAGGACTGTTTTTCAAGGGAGAAAAGAAGAAGCATGTCCGTCCTTGTGCATTCTAGATCCTTTTGAAAATCCTTTTGCTCGTCGCTCGTCGGCGAATTACATGAATTTACAAGAGAGGCGTTGGAGCGTAAAGTCAGAGCCGTGCAATGCAATGTAAACGGGACTAGTTGAAAGGAGTCCGCGTGCGCGCCTACATTTCGTAAGCTCGAAAAAGCTCTCGAGTCTTTAGAAAACGCATGTATATCTATATATCTCGCATGTCCCTTGAAGTGAATTTATAATGAGGGTAAATTTTTCCGAATCTTCCCTCACAATTTCCCTATTTTTTTTTCTTTCTCTTCGAATTTATATCTTTATCAAAATACTCGTGTTCGATTCGCCTCTTTAATCATGGTGTCTACTAACTGGAAAATCCGGGAAAACCGGAAAATAGCCGGGAATTTAATTTGACCGGGAAAAACCGGGAATAAGCCAGGAATTTTATTCCAAACCGGGAATTTTTTTCAACAAATTAAAAAAGTTTTATTATTTTAATTTGTTTTTAAAAAATCGCTTTTTATTTTAATTTTTCATAGATATTTATATACTGTTCTCTAAAGAATTAGTAAAAAATAATGAATTTGATAGTAAAAAATCAGTCACTGATTCAAATAGAATATATAAATAAATTAAAAAGAAATTATTGAATTAATTAAAATTTTGTGAACTTCAACTGAAAATAATTAAATTTATTAAAGAATTTCATTAGAAACTTTTTAACAAATCGAATTTTTAAAGTATTTTAATTTAATAATTGATAAATAATTGAATTTCATAAAGAGTCACATTTTAATGTATTCATTTCTTTGTGCGAAGATGAATAATTTAAATTTTTATTAGTAAATTTGGAAAAAGATACACACTTAAATTTTTTTAATAAAATTGAATTTTCGCAAAGTTTTTTTCAAAATTCTGAAAAATAAGATTTTTGAAATTTTTCAATTCTGTTGTTTTCAAGATAATTGAATTTTCATAAAGAAATAATTGAAAATTTTTGAAATAATTGAAATTTCTTTACATTCTATTAAAAAAAATTTAATTTTTTAAAAGAATTTTATTTAAATTTTTCGAAAATAATCAAAGGAAGTTAGTCACCGTAATTATAATTTTTGTTTTAAAAATTTCTTCGCGATATATTCAATTATTTTCCTAAATAGTAAAACTCATTGCAGAATTTCAATTATTTTTAATACAATTTTAATCAAATTCCTCGAAAAATGTAATTATTCTTAAAAATTTTAATTCAATTCCTCGATTGAATTCAATTATTTCTAGACACTGTAAAAAAAATTCTTCTCAAGAATTCAATTACTCCCATAAATAGCAAAATTCTTTTGAATATTATTTTTAGAAAAATATTCTTCTTAAGAATTCAATTATTTTCATAAATTTCCGTAAACTTCTAAAAATCAATTCAATTATTTTCAAAAGTAATAAAAATTCTTCTCCAAAATTCAATTACACGGAAAAAAAAAGTACGTGAATCCTTCCTTGAAAGTGCTTGACTTTTGGATAGGACACAAAATACAAGGCTGTTCCATATACTTTTTATTAGAAAATATAAGAAAGTCCTAGAATTATTCTACTACTAGTATGGGCAACAGTGTTTTTTAAATTTTAACGAAAAGTCATTTGTTCAGTTTTATAAAGTACGTGAAAAATTAGTTGACTGCGCTTGAAAATTCTGTAGAGCATGCGCAGTGTGCGTTGCGCGTTTCTACCCAAGGTAAATGCCAGCTGATCGTCTGTTTCCGTTTGTGTTAATTTCAGATGTGAATATACTATTATTTTATGAAAAACAAATAGTGTTAATATATATTTGTCTTCAAGAATTGACTTTCAAAAAAATATTTTTTATTTTGTGTTTCTCACAAAACAGAATGTTATATAAGTCTCAGTTTTCAGTGAAATAGCATGTCTCAGAAGTCGTGAAAAATTTCACCATGTGGTATATAAGAACAATTCGATACGTACTTTTAAGTGTTAAGTGTGTGTTTATATTTAGGTTATACGCGAATATATGTGTGTGTTATAGGTTAGTTCATAAGTGTTGATGAACGTCGAAAAGTGATACAATAATTGTTCTTTGTGTGTGTGATTAATTATCCAAATATGTGAATGAATGAGTGAATTTCAGAAAAACTCTGTGAACAAGTGGAAATTATTTTTTTATTTTACAGTTTTTTTGAAAGTCAATGAAATTCTCAAGCAAGGTACTAGAAATTTTCATTGACTGCTTTTGAAACTCTCATGCAAAAGTACTAGACTGTTTTTAGTATTTTGTGTCGTATCCAAAAGTCAAGTAGCGAGTCAATGAAAAATTCACGTACTTTTTTTTTCCGTGTATGTTTAAAAGTTTTTTTAAATACTGAAAATTTCAATTATCTTTAGAATTAATTAAATTCTTCTCCAAAATTCAATTATTTTCAAAAATTTTAATAAAATTCTATGCAAACATTTAATTATTTTCATAAATAATAACATTCTTTGGAAGGATTCAATTACTTTTATAATTAGTAAAATTCTTTGCAGAAATTTAATTGTTTTTAAAAATTTTAATAAAATTGAATTAATCAAATTTTTAATTATAATTATAAACAGACAAGATTATTTAAAAAAATTTTTTAAATTCTTTGTTTAATTCAATTATTTTCCACATTTTTAATTAAAATTTTTTAAAAAAAACCTTATTTTCAAAAAATTTAAAGAAACTTGTCAAAAGAATTTAATTATTCATAAAAACTCAAATAAAAAATTTGGAAGCCATTTGTAGATTTATTTATGTTTGAAATCAAATAAATTTAAATATTGATTAGAACAAAAAACCGCGAAAAAATTAGGACAAAGCCGGGAAAAAAACCAGGAATTTTGTTCAACGAAAATAGTAGAAACCCTATTTAATTTCTCCAGTTTCTCGTCAATGTATTCAAATACATTTATCTTGTATTTTTTGAGATGCATATTATTATTTATATTAATAGCCAATAGTTGAATAAATAAATTTTATTTTGTCTTAATTTGAGAAAATTTTCAATAAATAGAATTTAAATAAAATAAACTACTTCATAATGGTGATTATAATCGCTGGTAATTACAATAATTAGTAATTTCAATAAATTTTAGTAAAAATCGCTAGTAGTCAAAGTCGCTGATATTTATAATCGCTAGTAATTATACTGCCTAATAATTTTAATGTCTGGTAATTATAACTACTATAATTATATTATTAGCGATTATAATCGCTGGTAATTATAATCGCTGGTAGTTACAATCGCTGGCGATTATAATCGCTTGTAATTTTAATTGCTGGTAATTATAAACTTTAGAAATTACAATGGTTGATAATAATCTACGCAATCTGTGCAGGTGAATGATAAGTTCCTCCGTATAGGCCAGTTGGTCATTAAAATGAATATTATAACCCATCGGGTCAATAAAATGATCATTATTGCCCTAGGGCAATAATGATCATTTTATTGACCCGATGGGTTATAATTTAAGCCCAACTAGGTTGTATATATTTTTTGCCCAATTGATCAATATAGTGCCCATTATTACCCAAGGGCAATAATGATCATTTTAATAATGGTCAATAAAATTACCATTATTGTTATAATTTTCATTATTGTTATAATTTTCATTATTGTTATAATTTCAGTCCAATTGATCAATAAAGTGCTCATTATTAACCTAGGTCAATAATGGTGAATAAAATCATCATTATTGCCCTAGGGGGAATAAATAGGCACTTTATTGACCTGGGCTAAAAAGATGAAACAACAGACTGCAATAAATATCTGAAATAAATTTTCGAACTTTCAACGGTGAATATTAAGAGAAGGAGAAATAGTAAGAGAGAGAGAGAGAGAGAGAGAGAGAGAGAGAGAGAGAGGGAGAATTTTATAGAAATAATTGAGTATTATTCTGAAAAATGGTGTGTTTTTTTGTGGCGATAGAAAAAAGAACTGTTCCCTTTTCTTCATAGTATTTAACAGACCTTTAAAGAATTTCTCTTATAGTTGTAAGACAAGCAGTTGTCTTTTGTTTTCTTTACAATTTTCTTATCCTTGTCGATTTCGTTGAAGAGATTGTTCGTTTGGAAAAGTTTTTCAATTAGTCGACGCTCTCTGCGACGGGTGAGGAGTGGCCTCGCAACTCAGCAAAGGACCTGATGGAGAGAATGCAACGACTCTTGAGATCCTTTCCAACCCATTATTTAACACCCAGAATGTGAGGGAGTAGTTTGCTCTGTGATGGTTATAAAACTCGCAGAGGGAAATATATATAGAGAGTAGGGAGGGGTGGGGGGGGGGGGGGGCAGGGAGATAAATGAGGGGTTTTTCTTTCCAATAAATCGAATCGATCCCAAGTTCCTGGGCTATAGAGATCGATTATTGTTATTATTGTATATAACGTTTCGAAACTTGCAGTGCAAATGACGGGATGAGAGGCGAGGAAAGAGAAGTGAGTGATCTTATGGCAGCAGCCTGCAAATTTTATCCGACGTGATCATTCGGATTCAGAATCAATAACAATTCTGGCTTGATCTCTTCTTTGAAATCATGATTTTTTTTTTTTTTTTAAATTGTAGCCATTGAGAGGGAAAAAATATGGATTGTCCGGTTATTGACGAGAGAATGAGGATAGGAAACAAAGATAAAGAATTTTTATTTTAATAAAATTTTTTTCTGGAATATGACAAAAAAAAAATGTTTATTAAATTAAGTTAGTTTTAACAATAATTTGGTTGAATAATTTTTTGATTTTCAAGTAAATTGTTGATAATAATTAGAAACTTATTATTTTTTAATAAGGAGGAATAATTAATAATATACACGGAGAGAGAATATACATTAAATTTTGTAAAAGTATTTTACAAATTGGGGAAAAAGTGCGACAAAGCGAAATTTTGATATAAAAAATACTAAACTTTAAAAAAACTTATGTGAAATTTAGTATAATTATATCAAATATCAAGAATATTAATTAAATTCTAATATAACTTTACTAAATTTCACAAATCTTTTTTTAAAGTTTAGTATTTTCTATTTCAAAATTTCGCTTTGTCGCTCTTTTTCCCCAATTTGTAAAATACTTTTACAAAATTTAATATATATTTTCTCTCCGTGTAGATTATATCTTTTTAATTTAAAAAAATTTTTTTTTTATAAATAATAAAACTCATCGCAGAATTTCAATTATTTTTAATAAAATTTGAATCAATTTCCTCAAAAAATGTAACTATTCTTAAAAATTTTATTAAAATTCGTCAAAAGAATTCAATTATTTAACAATTTATTGATAAAATTCTTTATGAGAATTCAATTTTAAGAAACATGCAATTATTCAATAAATTGTTTTTTTTTGCATTTAAATAATTGAATTCTAGTAGAATTTTCTAATAAAAATTGATTAAAAAATGAATTTCTGTTTAAATTTTATATTATAATTGAATAATTGAATATAATTGAATTTATATTATAATTGAATATTAAAAGCATTCGAGAGTGAATTTTTAGAAATAATTGAATTTTTAAAAGGTTTCAAATTAAAATCTTAAAAAATCTGAATTATTCATACTTTTAACTAACAAAAAAATTAATTAATTAATTAATTAATTTTTTTAAGAAATTATTTTTCAAATTATTACAGAAATTCAATTATTTTCAAGAATAATAATATTCTTCGCAAAATTTAATATTGTTCGAAAATAATAAAATTCTTCTTAGGTACTTAATTATTTTCAGAAATAATCAAATTACTAATTAAAATTTTTATTAGTTAATTTAAAGAACGATACACACTTAAATTTTTTTAATAAAATTGAATTTTTTCAAAGTTTTTTTGAAAATTCTGAAAAATAAGATTTTTAAAAACTTTTAATTATGTTGTTTCAAGATAATTGAATTTTCATAAACAAATAATTGAAAATTTTTGAAATAATTGAAATTTCTTTAAATTCTATTAAAAATAATTGAATTATTTTAAAGAATTTTATTTAAATTTTTCGAAAATAATCAAGGAAAGTTAGTCACCGTAATTATAATTTTATTTTTAAAAATTTCTTCGCAATATATTCAATTATTTTCATAAATATTAAAACTCATTGCAGAATTTCAATTATTTTTTAATATTTTACAGGAATTATTCAAAAAATGTCATTATTCTTAAAAATTTTAATACAATTTCTAGAAAGAATTCAATTATTTCTAGAAACTGTAAAATAATTCTTCTCAAGAATTCACTTACTACCATAAATAGCAAAATTCTTTTGAATAATTATTTTTAAAAAATATTCTTCACAAGAATTTAATTATTTTCATAAATTGCATATTGTTCAAAAATAATAAAATTCTTCTTAGGTATTCAATTATTTTCAGAAATAATAATACTCATCGCATAATTTCAATTATTTTTCATACAATTTTAATCAAATTTTTCGAAAAATGTAATTATTCTCAAAAATTTTATTAAAATTCGTCGAAAGAATTCAATTATTTAAAAATGTTTTAATAAAATTCTTTATGAAAATTCAATTTTAAGAAAAAATTCATTTATTCAATCAATTTTATTTATTTTTATATTCAAATAATTGAATTCTTGTAGAATTTTCTAATAAAAATTGATTCTGTAGAATTAATTTTTTTGAAAAATTTTAATTGAATTTTTTTTTGGAAATTATTTGAAGTTTTTACTTTTTAATATATTATATATTTAATATTTTAATTGAATTAGTTAAGGTTATTATTAAGAAAAATTGTAATCGAGAAAAATATTTTGTATAGAGACACTTGTATATCCAAGTTTGTAGGCTGAAGACGGGTGTATAAAAAAAATATAAATTTTTTTTCATAAAAATATATTCCTGGAAAACTTAAAAGATAACAATATTTCTATGAACTAATGTAGAATAATTTAAATTTTTTTGAATTTTTGAATTAAATTAAATTTAATCTTGAATTATTTTACACATTTCATAAATTCGCAATTATTCTTTGAAAGATAAATAATTTTTATTTTACTAAAATGTTTTCCTAGAATATGGAAAAAAATTATTTATTAAATATTAAATTTATTAAATATTTAGTTTTAACAATAACTTTTTTATTTTTAATTAAATTATCAATAATAATAGTAACTTATTATTTTTTTAATAAGGTGAAAGGATTAATAATAACTTAAATAAGTTAATGTCTAATAATTTAAATTCTTTTCAATTTTTGAATTAAATTTAACATAATCTTGAATTATTATTCTACACATTTAACAATTCTTTATTTATTCTTAGAAGATAAAGAAATTTTACGAACTTTTATTAATTCCAACATTTGCCATAATTATATTAGTTCAAGAAATTTCAAATTTACCGCCACTATTCAATTTTTGTTTCGCGTTATTGGTACACCTGCTCGCGCCAATTCACTATAGTTTCATATTCCTAACGGTTTCAAGTGCGGGTGGTAGTGAATAAGTTTCGTTCCGCATCGGAAAGAAGAAAAGCTTTTTTCAAAATGTAGAATCCCAGAAAAGAATTATTTTATCTATAGTTTTTTGTATTTAAAGTTTGTAAATCGATAAATTTAATATTTTCATTGAAAACGAACTTCATTTTTGAGACGACTATATTTGAAAATGTCTCACTGTAATGGTACGTAAATTAATTTATTTCGATCTTATAGTTTAGTTGTAAAATTTATCTTGAAGAGGGAATATTTAATAATAATGTGTGTAGATTAATTTATACCAAGAGCGTTATATTAATTACCCTCATCAGTGGACGATTAATTATATTTTGCTTCTGGCGTTTGAGAAAGTTAAATCACCTCTTGGCGCTCGTGGAACACGTGAGTTTGCTAATTTCGCGTATAAATTCCCCTGCAAGCCCTAACAATTTTGTATTAAATTAAAATTCATAAAAGTGTTATATTAGTGAGCAGTTAATTATGAAAATCAAATCTCAAATTTTAGTTTGCGAATCCATGCGCCCCCTGTAAAATTTTACTAGTTACGGTAATGTAGAAGTCTCGGGCCCCCGGGAAGTGAGCCTACGGCCCTGGTATAGTGTCATGGCGGATGCGAAACTAACGTCACGTCACGTGATTACAGTCGTAGAGTGCAGAACGTGTAGAACAAAATGCTGGCAAATAACCAGCATGTTTAGTTTTATCAGTTTTTTTAACAAATTTGGATCTACAGTCATACAGTGAAAAGGAAAAGTGTCGGAAAATGGATTTGTGGCATTTGTCACGGCGTTTGTCACAGAATTCTCGGGATAGATATGAAATAGGTAAAGTTGACTATTTTGAACGATAAATGTATCTCTTTTTACGATTCACGGTATATTTTCCTATTTCCTCTTGTTATTTTTTTTTTGTCAATGAATTCTTCGAGGAAAATCGATTCAAATTCCGTATGCGATAAACCTAACCTTAAAGTTCCGAATTCGAAAAGTGTCAATACAAGGAGTTTATCCATTCGTTTTTTGCTATTTTTTCGACAATTCCCATGTGTGCTTGCATGTAAATAATAATTAAAGAATTTTCTTTTTCCCCTGGACGCAGCTATTTGCCGGGACCGCTTGTTTATTCAAGTCTCACACAAAGGTTTGTTGAATAATCTTCCTTGAATATACGCAGTGCTCTATATATACGTAGAAATATGTTTATTTTTTTCTGAAATGTCGCATGTTTGTTTTGATTTCCAAATAATGTTAAATAGAAGTTTTATTTGTTTAATTTAATTTTTTTAATTTTTCTCTTTTTTGCTAGTAAAATACTTTAATGAGTCCGTGAATGATTGATGAGAAATGCCATGCTGCTTAATTGAGTTTTGTTAGTCTTGTTCATTGCAATTACTTTCTCAATCTCAAGACACTTGGTTTCTCTACAATCAATCTCTCTCTCTCTCTCTCCTTCTCTCTGTCTATCGTTTTTGTTCTCCACCCTCAATTCCGTTGTCTGTTTTCCGCAGCCTACTTTGTATATACCGACGAACTCGATATCGTTGACTCTGCGTAATTTCTCAGCCTCTCGACGTCTTCTTGCAGGAGAAACGTCTCGGAGCTTCTAATATATACATATATTTGTAAAGGCAATCCTGGATTTCCAGCTTTTCTCATCTCTCGAAGCCACCCCCGCCGAGTCACACTCCTTCAACCTTTCCACCCTCTTCTTGCTGAGTATATACCATAATGCAATTCCCTCTAGTTTGTCTTCGACAATTGTCCCGCGTAACCTGTTATCCGCATCGCATTTCACAAAAGATGCTTTCTAACACAAACCTTTCTGTATTATTATATACATTTCTGTATAAATTATTATGTGTAATTTTAGTATTTTTATTATTTAATCGCTTTCTTCTTTTTTTATATTTTTCTCAAGAAAATAATAAAAAGGAAAATATAATAAATAAAACAAATTAAAATTAAATAATAGAAAATTTTTTCATAGTTTTAATTAATTTTTCAATAATACAAAAATTATTATTTTTTTTTACAATAAAAATAAATAAAACGAAAATTAAATAAATGAATCTAAATAAATAGAAAAAAATAAAAATAGAAAAGTTATTAAATAAACAAAAATGAATAAATCTAAATAAATAGAGTAATAATATAAAATAAAATAAATAATTATTGAAATTAAAATACGTAAAAATAAATTAAAATTAAATAAAAATAAAAAAAAATTTCTTAAGAAAAATACAAGAAGAAATAGAAGAAAATAATTGTCTTCTTCTAGCGCAAAGAGAGTGCGTGTCTTTTTGAAAAGAGTTCCGAGACTTTTATTTAATTTTTAATGAGCTGAATTTTTAATTATATCAAAGACAGTTTTACTTGTTTTCCTTTTTTTGGGTGTTTTTTTTGTAAAAATTAGGAGAATACTAATTGGAGTTGCAAGTTGTATATACTCCAAGCATTGCCTAATTGGAACCATTTGTTTGCGGCATGATAATAATTACATTAACCCATTAACTGCATCTGTATGTTCCTACTGTTTGTGTTACTTTGTTAGATATACATGAATATAATACGAAACTCAATGTTTCGCGTCTATTTTTTCACAATCACGAGGTCATTACCACACGTTGCTAAATTTTACAATATTTCAAAAAGCAATGATTTTGGAAAAAATATTTCTACCTATTTTTCTACAGTTTTTGCTTTCAAAATATTTTTTACTTTTTATTATTTTATTTTATTATTTATCAGGGTTTCCATAGGTCAGGAAAATCAGGGAAGTTAGGGAAAAGTTAGGGATTTTTATTAAAAATACTGAAAAAATTTAATTTTTGTAATTCATAAAAAAATTCTGATTTTTTAGTGTCATTTTTGTTTGCCTCATAAACTATGAAACTACCATGAATTCTAATACAAAACCTTTAAAATTTTCTTCTATTTCTTACCAGAATGAATTTTTTAATACTATTTAATTATTTCAAAAGTTTTAATGAAATTATCTTGATAAATAAAAAGATTCTTCACAAAAATTCAATTATTTTTAAAAATTTGAACGAACATTTCGTCAAGAATTCAATTATCTTTATAAATAGCAAAATTTTTCGCCAAAAATTAAATTATTTTCAAAAAATTTAAATAAAATTTTTTGCAAAATTTCAATTATTTTTAAAAGTTTTTCGCATTTCAATAATTTTTAATAATCACTATTTTCATAAAATTTATCAAAAAATTTAATTATTGAAAAAAATTTTTTGATAAAATTCTACGAAAACATTTAATTATTTTCATAAATAATAAAATTTCATTTCGGAATTCAATTATTTTCACGACAGAATTTTAAATAGTTTTAATACAATTTTAAATAAATTCCTCGAAAAATGCAGTTATTCTTAAAAATTTTATTAAAACTTGACGAAAAAATTCAAATTTAAGAAACATTCAATTATTCAATAAAATAATAAAATTCGTTGCAATTATTCAATTATATTCATAAATAACTTTTAATTCGTCTCAGGAAATCAATTAATTTCAAAAAATCTTCAAGTAATTCTGCAAAAGAATTCAATTATCTGGTTAAACAACAAAATTCTCCCCATAAAATCAGTTATTTAAAGGAATTTTAATAAAATTCTTTTCCAAAATTCAATTATTTTCATAAATATCAAAATTTATCACAAGAATTCAATTTTTTGAAAAGTAATAAAATACTTTGCAGAAATTAAATTATTTTCAAATTTTTTTTTTAAATTCTCGTTAATAATTAAATTAATTTTTATAAATAGGTAGCGAAATTCTTTTCAAGAATTAAATTATTGTCAAAAATTTTAATAAACTTCTTGTCAAAATTTCAATTATTTAAACAAAATTTAATAAAATTCATCGCATGAATTATTTTCAAAAATTGTTATAAAATTAAATTATTTTCATAAATTATTATTTATTTTTGTACTTAAATAATTGAATTCTCATAGAATTTTCTAATAAAATTTGATTTAAAAATGAATTTCAGTTAAAATTGTAAATAATTTAATATTAAAAGCATTTTAGCATGGATTTTTAGAAATAATTGAATTTTGAAAATGTTTCAAATCCAAATATTTGGAAATCTAAATTTTTCGTTCTTTTAAATAATAATTGATTTAAAGAAGAATTTTGGTTAGAAATTCTAGAAAATAATAATTGAATTTAAATGATGAAAATAATTTCGAAGAAGTCAGGAGTAACAATATTCTTATATAAAATAATTATTTTATCCCTGGGTTATTATCGTTAATTATTATAAAAACATGAAGAAATTGATTGCTCCGAGTCGAAGACTCGGAGTGATCGATTTCTTCATGTTTTTAATAATATTCTTAGAAGTTATTAAATTTCAAAAGATTTGAATTTGAAATTTTTGAAAATCTTAATTTCAATGGAAAAATAATAATGATTAAATAATTATAATAAATAAAACAATTGTTTTCGAATTATTTTACAATTAAAGAAATTCGCAAATATTCGAACATTTTTTTGATTTATTTTTTATTATTTATACTTTCTAGATCAATAATTAAAATAAGATTATAAAAAATGTTGTTTTGTTTTCCCTTGTTAAGAATTAATTTCTTTAATATAAAAAATAATTATTTTAAATAAAATTCTAATTAAATAAAGTAAAAAAAAAAATATTGTCGTTTATTTAAACGTTCAAAACTTGTGGATTATGTAGAAAAAAATTTTTTTTCTCTCAAGAGTTGATCATAAATTCCACTGATGTTTTAACGATTATTTTATTTCTTTTTTATCAAATAAATTTCAAAGGAAACATATGGCAAGTGTAAATTTTTTATATATGGAAATATTTACATATAATGTAAAGTCATTGTATAATATTTTACGTCATATTTTAAATATTATAGGCGGTAGTACCTACAATATTAAAATTGAAAGAATGGAAAAATAAAAGTGTAATTTTTTTCCCCTTTTTTTTCTGGGAAATATTTTCTCGCCCTTATGTGTGACGAAATCCGTTACTTTCAATCAAATTTCATGTATGCTCAGTGTATATATGTACTTTCACTGCATACGAAGAAGATCACATTCCACTTGATAAGTTTTCCCGCAAACAGTTATCTTAACGGTTACACACACACGATGTACAATTTATGTGATTGCCTCTCGAAATTGATTCGAATCTTATCCACCTTCTTTTCATTGAATGAACAATCACGCGATGATTTCTTTTTTTTTTCCTTTCTGGATCTCTTTCATAATTCTTTTCATATTTTTATTACATTAACTGATTGTTTTTTCTCAATTCTTCACATAGGAATTTTTTTTCAATTTATTTTTTTCATTTTTTTCTTCAATATATAGGTCAAAATAATTCAGATTTTTTTTTACTTATTTTATTTGTTTATTTATTATTCATATACTTATTTTATTTATTTATTTTTACACTTATTTTATTTATTTATTTTTACACTTATTTTATTTATTTATTTTCGTATTAAATAATTTTAGTGTGTGGTATAAACAATTCGATTTTTTTGTTGATTCAGTAAATAATTCGATAAAATAGACGTGAAAATGAAATTCAGTTAGAAATAGTATTCGTGGTCCTGTGGTTAGAGTGCTCGACTCACCGTGCGTAATGCTAGGTTCGAATCCCGGTAGTTTTAAAATTTTTTCAGATTGTTCGGAACTTAAATTGGCGCCTATTAGTTTATCGCTTTTATATAATAATTAGTGGCTGCTAATTGTGAATTAATATTAATGGTAATTAAAACTAAGGGTAATTACTATTAATGGTAATTAATAATGATAGTATCAATTATATTTAATATTAAAAATAATAATAATAATAATAATAATAATATAAAATAATGATTTTATCACTCGATCGTCTTTAATTATTATATAATAATTATTATTATAATTCTAAAACAATAGTTAGTTTTTGACTCTTTGCTTAAATAATAAACGTGACGGTATTTATTAAAATCTCGTATCTCGTATCTCTCATATTAAATTTTATCATTCCAAAATTATAATAGGTTCGGTGACTCTTTTGTAATTTTTTTTCCCTCTATTTTCTCTCATTTATCTCGGATTTAATTCGACGTGCGCTTCACTGTTCAACGAGCTTTAATTAGTGACGTCAGCGTGTCGTCAGGTCAATCCAACGATATTTTGAGAGAAACCGGAGAGAGAGATACTCTTTCAGTCCTTCATGACCCGCGCAGTTTACAATGTTTTATACCATCAAGGATCCATTTGCCTCAAAAATATTGTTTCTTTATTATAAAGTGTTTGTGTGTGCATGCATAATTAACGTAAATTTAACCCTGGAATTTTTATTGTGAAAGTTTTAAGTGTAATTTCGTGGGGAAATTATTTGTATAATTACTGATGTAGAGGATAATTTTCTCTTATTTTTATTTTTTGAGGTTTGAAGTTAGCGTCGGCGCTAAGCAACGAAAACTATTTTTTTTTTTTTTTTTTGGGGGAATGGAAATATTTTTTGACACTATTTATTCTATTTATAAAAATTTTAGAAAAAGTTCGTTTGTTTTGTTCATTTTTTTTCGTTGTTTTTTTTAAAGCGTTTTCGACGCTCAGCGACGACGCTTATTTTATGAACCTAAAAATTAATAATAATATAGTGACAGTTGTTTACGAGTTAATTTGTCATTTAGGGTTTCGAATTAAAGAGGATATTTGAAAAGAAGAAGGGCATAAAAAGTGATAGTATAAATTAAAAATGCCATTACATTTAAAGGAGAATTTGTGCAAGTTAAAGAAAGTTATTAAAGAATTTATTGATGTTTCGTATGCAAATTTACTTAATAAAGAAGAAGGTCAGAGTTGAAATTGAGTGAATTTTTTCTTTTTCTAATGAAGATGGACATCGTTCGAGGTTATGTGAGTGTCATTCTCAGTAGAGAGATGTACATATAATTGAACTGGAATGCGGCTTTTTTCTAAAAATGAAAATGTTCAAATTTCAAATTGCTTTATTTTTAAGAGATTAAAACAGCTTCTTTTGTTCTTTCGCAAGATTTTTGTAAATTATCAGAAAATAGTAATCACTGACAAAATTAAAAGCAGGTTGTTTTTTTTTAATTTATTCAAGTCCCGGAAGTTAGCGTCGATACTAAGCGTGAAAAACAATTTTTTTTTTAACAAAATCGAAAAGAAACAATTTTTTCGAAGATTTTAGGTTATAAAAATGCCATAAAGGTTTTTTTAATTTTTAAAGGAGGGAAATTAGTCACATTTTTATCTCTAAAAACCTCAGATAATATTTTTTCGGAACAGGATTTTCCACAGAAATTAAGACATTCAAAAAATTCAAATTCAAACCTTTTTTAAATTAAACAACTTATAATAGTATTGTTAGAAAACATGAAGATTCGTGTTTTAATTTTATTTAAAACACTTTCAGTCTAGCAGTGATTATTTATTTATGTAGTAAACACTTTTTTTTTAATATTGATAAAAAATTGTTTCCGGTAAAGTGAGTAATTTTGTTGTTTTTCTTTTTTTCTTCCAGCTCGGTGATGCCATGTTCGTGGAGCTGCCTCGCATTCGACTTGATGGGGGTGCTCGAGCTTTTCGACAACACTGGGGTTACGAGACTCGACCATTGGCACCACCACCGCCTTTGATCGAAGAAGATGAAGCCTCCATCGAACCGGAAACCGTCAGTCTTCGAGAGGCCAACACCGCATCTCCAATAGGTGAGTTTTTCATTCGGAAAAATCATTTTCACGATCAACAAAAACAATATTAATATAAATATCCTCACGATACAATTATTTGTATCTTTTATTTGTATATGAGTAATTTTTTTGCTTGTCTTTTAAAATCTCAATTATAATAATTTGGTATAAATGAATGCAGTCTCTTTAAGGATTTCAAATTGAGACAAAAAACGAATTAAAAGTATGTTGCGTCGCAACACTTTTAATTCGTTTTTTGTCTCAATTTGATAAATTATAAATTAAATATAAAAAACAATTAATAATATTAATTATAAATAAAGTACCTATAAATTTAATTAAAGTATTTGATAATTCTTTCAAGAATTCTAATTAATTATTAATTAATTTCAATAATTGTTTAGTTGTTTCTTTAATTATTTTTTTGGACATCTCTTCAATTGTTTCTTTAATTCATTCTTTAAATAATTTTTTCATTGATTCTATAATAAATTTTTTAATCATTTTTTTCAATAATTCTGAGATTGTTTATTCCATTTTTGAAACAATTCTTTTCTTAATTATTACTAATTGTTTATTTATTTACACTTGTTTATAATACGAAGAAATTTAAATTAAAAATTTAAATTTAAATTTCTTTAATTAATTCTTTTTACTCATATACAAATATTATATTTGAGCTTCTCTAAAACAGTATTTTATTATCGAACGCGGTGCAAAATTTTTTTGGGTTTTAACAATGCGCACTTGGGTTTTTAAAATCCCCAAAGCAGCTTTTTTTAACAAAAACTAATTTTAATTAAAGTACAAAACAAAAAATACGGAAAAAATGTACTTTTTGCGTTTAAACAATTATTAAAGAGGTATAAAATATAATAGTTGAAGATCTCAACGTTCAATGCACGAAAAAATCTACATAAGAAATAAAATTAAAAAAAATAAAGAAGCTTTTTTTGTTAAAGAAAAGGTAGAATTTTTGAAACCACCCCCCTCTTCTTAAATTTTACCGGGAATAAGCCAGGAATTTGATGCCAAACCGGGAATTTTTTCACCAAATTAAAAAAAGTTTTATTATTTCAATTTGTTTTTAAAAAATCGCTTTTTATTTCAATTTTTATACCTAGGTATTTATACTTTTCTCTAAATTTGAATTAGTTAAAGATATTTAATTTTATAGTAAAATATCAGTCACTGATTCAAATATAGTATGTAAATATATTTAAAAAAAATTATCGAATTAATAGAAAATTTGTGAAATTTAACTGAAAATAATCAAATTTATTAAAGAATTTCATTAAAAACTTTTTAACAAATCGAATTTTCAAAGTATTTTAATTTAATAATTGATAAATAGTTGAATTTTATAAAGAGTCACATTCTAATGTACTCATGTTTCTTTGTGCGAAGATTAATAATTAGAATTTTTATTAGTTAATTTAAAAAAAGATACACACTTAAAATTTTTTAATAAAATTGAATTTTCGCAAAGTTTTTTTGAAAATTCTGGAAAATATGATTTTTGAAATTTTTCAATTCTATTGTTTCAAGATAATTGAATTTTTATAAACAAATAACACTGTGCGACACATTTTTCTTTCCCGGTTGGCTCTAGTGCTAAATGATAGTACAAATAAACAGTAATTTAACCCTCCAAGGGTTTTTGAAATGTAGCTCAAATTTATTTTTTATAAACCTTTAAGGGGCACACCTAGTGTGAGTGATTGAAAAAAACGTCGATTTTTAGGAATTTTTTTCAGGGAAATTATTGCATCTAATTTTTTTTAAAGTTTTGAACATATATATTTGTATAAATAGTGAACATTTTGTAATTTTTTCAAAGAAAAATATCTTTTTTTTAAAGAGTTATTCGCTATATCCAAAAAAAAACAGTTTTCCCACTGCTGCAGTTATTGCGGCCTTCTGAGTGACTGAAATAAAAAAAACCAAAAAGATTATTAAACTAGAAGATATTTGCCGTACAATGAGGCTCCAGTTTTTTGATTGGATGAAAAATAAAATTTTGGGATGCCAAAAACCATCGGATTTTTTTGGCGAAATTTAAAAGCTTTTTCAAAACTCCGCCATTTTGTTGCAATTCAATATTTTTTGACATCCGAGGGTCATTGTACGGCAAATATCATCTAGTTTAATAATCTTTTTGGTTTTTTTGATTTAGGTCACTGAGAAGGCCGCAATCACTGCAGCAGTGGGAGAACTTTTTTTTCGGATACTCAGGAGATAGCGAATAACTTTTTTAAAAAAAGATATTTTTCTTTAAAAAAATTACAAAATGTTCACTATTTATACAAATATACATGTACAAAACTTTAAAAAAAATTAGAAGCAATAATTTCCCTGAAAAAAATTCCTAAAAATCACCGTTTTTTTCAGTCACTCACACTAGTTGTGCCCCTTAAACTTCTGCTCATTTTTGTGAAATTTTCAAAAATTTTTAATCTTTTGCTATATTTAAATAGAAATATGAATTAAGTAATGAGTAAAATATAAGTATTAAATAAATTCTAATTAAAAAGGTGTAATTATAGTACTTAATTGGAAAAGTGATTATAAAAGCTAATTTATCGAATTTTTCTGTATTTTTTTTAACAATTTTGTTATAACCATAATGTAAACAAATAATCATATTTAAATTGTTTAACAATTTTTCCAAGGAAAGAATATTCAAAACAATTTTTTTAAACAATCTATTTTTAAAATTATATATCACAAAAGGTGCAAGATTTTTTAAAAATATCATAAATTGTAACATGAACTTTCAAATTTCATAAAAATATGAAATGAACTAAGTTTGCAAAATCCTTTTGGGGTTTTTTTTTGCATACATCTACTTCAATTTAAGCCTACACTTATTTGGGAAAGAAACAATAAACCGAAAATTGTTGCACAGTGTAATTGAAAATTTTTGAAATAATTGAAATTTCTTTACATTCTATTAAAAAAAATTTAATTTTTTAAAAGAATTTTATTTAAATTTTTCGAAAATAATCAAGGGAAGTTAGTCACCGTAATTATAATTTTTGTTTTAAAAATTCCTTCGCAATACATTCAATTATTTTCATAAATAGTAAAACTCACTGCAGAATTTCAATTATTTTTAATACAATTTTAATCGAATTCCTCGAAAAATGAAATTATTCATAAAAATTTTATTAAAATTCGTCGATAGAAATCAATTATTTCTAGAAACTGAAAAAAAATCTTCTCAAGAATTCAATTACTTTCATAAATAGCAAAATTCTTCACATTTATTAAATTCTTTTGAATGTTATATTTAAAAAAAATATTCTTTACAAGAATTCAATTACTTTCATAAATTTCCATAAAATTCTAAAAAACAATTCAATTATTTTCAAAGGTAATAAAATTTTTCGCAGAAATTCAATTATGTTTAAAATTTTATTTAATTTTTCTCAAAATTTCAATTTTTTTTAAAAATAACTAACTAAACTAACTAAATTTTTAAAAGCAATAAAATTTTGATCACAAAATTCAATTATGTTAAAAATTTACGAAAAAATCTGGACAAAATCCCAATTATTATCTGTATAAATAAAAAAATTTTTCTTCAAAATTCAATTATTTTCAAAACTTTGAATACAATTCTTGTCAAAATTTCAATTATTTTCAAAAATTTTCCTCATTTTGAATGATTTCCAATTTCTACTATTTTAATAAAATTACCCAAAAGAATTCAATTATTTAAAAACAATTTTAATAAAATTGTACGCAAACATTTAATTATTTTCATAAATAATAAAAATTTCCCATGAATTCAAATATTTACAAATTTTTTATAAGTTTCTTCTGAATAATTCAATTTTTTTTAGAAATAATAAAACTTATCGCAGAATTTCAATTATTTTTAATACAATTTTAATCGAATTCCTTGAAAAATGTAACTATTCTAACAAAATTTTTTTAAAATTCGTGAAAAGAATTCAATTATTTAAAAATTTGTTAATAAAATTCTTTAATAAGAATTAAATTTTAAGAAACATTCAATTATTGAATAAATAATTTACTTTTGTATTTAAATAATTAAATTCTCGTAGAATTTTCTAATAAAAATTGATTTGAAAATGAATTTTAGTTTAAATTTTAAATAATAATAGAATATGAAAATAATTTTTCAGTTACAGTAACAATATTCTTATAATATAAAATAATGATTTTAACACTCGATCCTCTTTAATTGTTATAAAACATGAAGAAATCGATCACTCCGAGTCTTTGACTCGGAGCAATCCATTTCTTCATGTTTTATAACAATACTCTTATAATTTGTTTAATTTCAAGAAGGTTTGAATTAAAAATTTTTGAATGTCTTAATTCCTATGGAAAAATAATAATAATTATTATTTAAAATATTCAAAAAAGAAATGATTGTTTTCGAATAATTTTACAATTAAAGATATTTGTAAATAAATTTAACAGAACATTTGTTTCAATAAAATTTGTAGATTTATTTATGTTCAAAATCAAATAAATTGAAATTTGATGAGACAATAAACTGGGAAAAATTAGGACACAGCCAGGAGAGACCGTGAATTTTGTTGAACGAAAATAATAGACACCCTGTTTGACTTTTTCGAAACGCTGAATATAATTTTTATCTTTTTCCAAAAAAAACTTGACATAACTGTAAAGAAAAGGCTATTTTTGTCATTAATGAATTTATATTTAGTGATGCAGAATAGGAGAAAATCTACTCTGCAAGCTTTTTCGTTAATTGAACGTTCGAGACTTCATGCACCTAAAATATAATATGCAATAAACGAAGAGTTTTCCCCGAGAAAGAGACCATAAATCTCTGCTTTTATCCATTTAATAATTTTCTCATTAATATTATGTCCTGAAAAGTTTTGAAACAAAAAAGTGAAAATATATTCAGTATAGAAAGCGACCAAGAATATATTGATGCAAATTGTGTTGAGACTACGTTAAATTCAACTCTTTAATTGTTAAGTGTTACTTTTGAGGGTGACGTCAACAAAAAAAAAAGTCGCTGCTTTTAATGAGCATTTGTTGTTCGGATCGGGTCAAATTGCCGCGTGTCATACACTATAAGGAAAGTAACTCTTGTTATTCGTTTGCGAAAATAAAAGTGAAAAAAAAGAATAATTCTTTATATTCACAGAAAGAAAGAGAGAGATAGATAGAAAGAGTGCGCAGATAAAAGGGATGGATGAAAGTATTGAAATATTGCAATTCTTTGTGGAAAGTATTTTAATACAAAAGACTTTTATTCCCGATGTAAATAGAGAGAAAATGTATAAAAAGAATGGGACGAAAAAAAATGAAGTCACGCCAGACACGATTCATTCTAATATTAAAATGCAGAGAGTTGTTACATTTATTTTCTTGAAAATGAAAATGTATAGGTATATTATTATGTTATAAAGGAAATTCGTATGGGAAAAAGTACATTATCATTTTTATTGTTAATGTCGTGTGTGTGTGTTATCTTTTCATAAATTATATTTTCATTCATTTCACAATATGAAAAGGGTAATTTTAATTTAAAGAGTTTGTCAGAAACACGTTCTTTTTTCATGAATAGACAAACTTCAATTATTTAAATTCGCATTTTATACTTTCATTCTTTGCTGGAATAGTAAAATTAAAGTAATTATACAGGAAAATTAATTTAATTACTGTAATTTAATTACTATATAAGCTACAAGATTTTAGATAAAAACTTGGTAAATGCCATTTCTAAGTTAAATAATTATGAAATTTATTTATTTTATACTAAACTAGCTGTCGTACCCGTCTTCGACGGGTTGTAGTTTCTGATAATGCACTTAACAGTGTATCTACCAACCTAGAAAACCGGAAAATAGCCGGGAATTTGATTTGACAGGGAAAAAATAATAATTAGTTACTATTGTCTATTTCATTAGGAAAATAATACCATTTGAAACAGTGACCGACTTTTTATTATCAAATTAGTTATTTTTAACTAATTCAAATGCAGAAAACAATATTTCTCAATTTGTAGTACTTCAATCAATATAATGTATTAAAATCAATCTAAAATTTCCTCCAGTTTTTTGAGTTATAGTACAGTCTAATTCGAACTAATTGTATAGCAAGTAGATCCAGTTTTTCTCGGTTACATTAAATTCCCTGATATTTTACGTCTTTTCTGGTTGGTAGACACCCTGTTAAATGTATTATTAAAAAACACCCGTCGAATAAACCAGGAAAAATTTGGACAAAGCCGGAAAATGTTTTAAACCAAAATAAACACCGTGTTTAACTTTTGTCTTTACATTGATCAAGATATCTCTAAAAGTTAAATCAGAGAGCCCACAAATACTATTGAATTAAGCTTCATAGCAATTGGTATCAAGATAATTTTTTCAATTTTTTGATATTCAAAACATTTTTATACTTACATCTTCGTTATAAGAAAGTATTTTTGAAAAATTATGCTAAAATGTGACTAAATAATATGTAATATTCAATTATATAAAGTTTAAAAGCTATCCATTGAAAAATGTAAAATTTAGAAATTTTCGATTTTTTAAAAATATTTTTATATTTCCATTTTAGTTACAAAGTATTATTTTTTGCAAAATTATGCTAAAATGTTAATAAATAACATGTTATACTCAACTATAGAAAGTTTAGAAGCAATCCATAAAAAAATATAAAATTTAGAAATTATTTGTGTTAAATAAATTCATTTATTAGAGTCAAGTATTTATTTAATTAATCCAATTAAGATTTATTTGATTTAACTAAATAAAATTATTTAAACGAAATAAATTTTTATTAGATCGAAATAAAAACTTTTAAATAAGATATTATATTACTATTAGGTATTAACGTAACTTACAATCATAGCCTTATCCGATTAAAAAATATTAACTTGAACGAAAGTTATGACATTTTTCCAAAAAATTCGAAAAATCAAAAAAATGCAAATTTTTTATCTTTTGTAAAATAAATGCAAAACTATCATTAGCTAACTTTTTCAGATAAATAAAACCCATTTCTACAATAAAATTTTTAAAAAAGACGTATTTTGAAATTTTTTTTCGTTTTTTTAGATCAACTTTTTTCTAAGAAAATAGTGATTTTTAATCTTTAAGCAAGCTTTTCAGGAAAAGTTATTAAAGTTTTTTATTTAAAGATCAGTATGTAAAGTAAGAAATTTGCTACATTAAACCAAAATAATTAAGCTAAATGCCATAAAAAAGAAGAAAAAATGTTAAATTTTAAGAAATTCGGTTTTTTGAATTTTTGCTAATTTTCCATAATTTTAGATTTTTTACCGAAGGGTGGAGACTATTGAATAAGTAAAGTATTTTTAAGAGCACAAAAATAATAAAGCTAAATGCCATAAAAAGAAGGAAAAATGTTGAATTTTAAGAAATTCATTTTTTTGCATTTTTGCTATTTTTCCATAATTTTAGATTTTTTACCAAAGGGTGGAGATAACAAATTAGGTTAAGTATTTTTAAAGAGCCCAAAAATAATGAAGCCAAAAGCCATAAAATAGAAGAAAAAATGTTGAATTTTAAGAAATTCCGTTTTTTGAATTTTTGCTAATTTTCCATAATTTTAGATTTTTTACCAAAGGGTGGAGACTATTAAATATAAGTAAAGTATTTTTGAAGAGTACAAAAATAATGAAGCTTAATGATATAAAAGAGAAGAAAAAAATGTTAAATTTTAAGAAATTCGGTTTCTCGAATTTTTGATAATTTTTGATTTTTTGCTAAAGGGTGGAGACTATTCAAATAGTATAATTATACTACCGAAATAGCTAATGGTTACTAATTATTAATTTTCCGGTGAAATTAAATTCCCGGGTATTTTTGATTTTCCAGATTGGTAGAAACATTGTTAAATGTATTGGTAGAAACTAAAACCCGTCGAAGACGGGTACGACAGGTAGTGCTATATATTATCAAAATTTTTAAAATTCAAAATTAATCTTTTGAAATAATTATTGTCATCAATTTTACTTAAATTTGATACAGGGTTAATTTTAGTATTTTTTATTACAATTTAGTCATCAGAATGAAATTTGAGTTTTTCATTTTTTGATCATTAATTAATATAATATAATAGCAATTTTGAATTCTGTGCAATATACTGACAAAAGTCTCATATTAATTATATGGATATTGTTAATATTCTGACCTAATAGAATTTTTTTAAGAAAGTAAACTTATGATTTCAACAACAAATTTTTATTGTTGACCTAAGAAATACAACCGTATAAAAATTAATTACAAAAAAATTTCAATTTTTAAACTTTTAATTTTTTAATTTTTCAATATTTAAATCTAACACTTTTTATTTGTTATTCAAAATTTTATTATTCTGACGATTAAATCTTAATAAGAAACACTAAAATTAACCCTGTACCAAGTTTAAGTACAATTCACTAAAGTATATTAAAAAACTAAAAATTTCGAATTTTCGAATTTTTGAAAAAATGGCATAACTTTCGTCCATATTAATATTTTTTAATCTACTATCGCTAGGATTTTAAGTTAGGCTAATGCCTAAAAGACTGCCAAGTTTCACTTCAAACGATCGAACCGTTTTTCCGTGATACGCGGTCGAAAATTTGCGGACATACATACACACATACACACATACACACATACACACATATACACATACACACATAATTCTCTTAATAGTATTTTCGCATTCCTTAGAGTGTAAAAATAAGGAATATAATAGAAATTTTGAATTCTATGCAATGTACAGACAAAAGTCTGATTTTATTAATAAGGATAAAATAAAATAAAATAATAAAATAAATAAATAAAATAGCAAAAGAAGATAATAAATTAAAATAGTAAAAGAAAGTAACAAAATAGTATAAGAAAAGAAATAAAAGAAAAATAAAATAAAATAGTGAAAGAAAATAATTAATGATAATAGTAAAAAATAATAGTAAAATAAAATAATAGAATAAAATAAATGGAATTTTACTCTTGGAATTTCCCTTTGTTGAGAAAATTATTTCAAATTCAATTTTTGAAAAAAAGATTTCTTTTCATCAGTAGTGGGTAATATCAATATAGAAAACTTCTTTACCATTCGCGGTTTATTGTTTAGTGTAGAAAACTGCAGTACCAATTGACAGCAAATTTATGGGTTCACTTGAAAATCGAAGATGGCGCCACTGTTCGTAAATTTGTTTTACAATTTAGAAAATTAATTCTAAATTCATAGATTGTCGTTTAATATCGAAAAACAGTTTTTTTATTTATTTATTTTCTTTACAATAATATTCCTATTTTTATTATTTATTTTTTGGATAAATTGGCTTCAAGTTTGTTTAGAAAAGTAAATTTTTATTAAAAGTGCAGTGAACAATAAAATTATATCGTTTTAAAAAAATGTTTTTTTGAAAAAATATACCTTTTAAAAATACTTTATTGGAGAATAATTTAAAAAAATACTTTTTAACACTGTTCTTAATCATAAGATATTTAATTATTTTCTTAAATAATAAAATTCTTGTTTTTTGGAATTCAATTATTTTCATGAGTAATAAAACTCATCGCAGAATTTCAATTATTATTAATATAATTTGCATCAAATTCTTTAAAAAAATATAATAATTCTTAAAGATTTTATTGAAATTTGTCAAAAAAAATTCAATTATATTTCTAGAAACTTTCATAAAATTCTTGGCAAAATTTCAATTATTTTCAAAAATTTTTCTCAATTCAAAGATTTTCAATATCTACTATCTTAATAAAATTTTTCATAAGAATTCAATTATTTAAAAAAAATTTAATAAAATTCTACGCAAACCTTTAATTATTTTCATAAAAATTTAAAAATTTCACAGGAATTCAATTATTTGCAAATTTTTTATAAATTTCTTCTCAATCATTCAATTATTTTCATAAATAATAAAATTTTTACAGAGATTCAACTATTTTCGTAAATTATAAAATTCTTTTTAGGAATTCAATTATTTTCAGAAATAATAAAATTTTTAGCAGAATTTTAATTATTTTTTATAAAATTTTAATTGAATTCCTCGAAAAATGTATTTAAAAATTTTATAAAAATTCGTCAACAGAATTTAATTATATAAAAATTTATTGATAAAATTCTTTATTAGAATTCAATTTTAAGAAACATGCAATTATTCAATAAATTGTTTTTTTTGTATTTAAATAATTGAATTCTAGTAGAATTTTCTAATAAAAAGTAATTTAAAAATGGATTTCAGTTAAAATTTTATATTATTATTAAATATTAAAAGCAGTCGAGCGTCAATTTTTAGAAATAATTGAATTTTTCGAAGGTTTCAAATTAAAATCTTTGAAAATATGAATTTTTCATATTTTTAACTAATAATTCTGTGGAATTAATTTTTTGAAAAAGTTTAATTGCGAATTTTTTTAAAAAAATTTTTAAGTTTTTATTTTCTAATACATATTTAATTGAAGAATTTTGGAATAATTGAAATTTTGTAAAATTGAATTATAAACAAATAGAAAATTCTCAAAGAACTTTTTCAAAAATTATTAAAAATACTGTATTTATAAGAAGATTTTTAGTTAAAAACACAAAAAAAAATTTAATTACGGAAAAGTTACAAATTATTGCAGAAATTCAATTATTTTCAAAAGTAATAATATTCTTCGCAAAAATTAAATTTTGTTCAAAAATAATAAAATTCTTCTTAGGGATTTAATTATTTTAAGAAATAATAAAACTCATCGCATAATTTCAATTATTTTTAATACAATTTTAATCGAATTTCTCGAAAATTGTTAAAAATTTTATTAAAATTCGTCGAAAGAATTAAATTATTTAAAAATTTGTTAATAAAATTCTCTATGTGAATTCAATTTTAAGAAAAAATGCAATAATTCAATTAATTATTTTTTTTGTATTCAAATAAATTGAATTCTTGTATAATTTTCTAATAAAAATTGATTCTGTAAAATTATTAAAATAAAATAATGATTTTATCACTCGGTCATCTTTAATTATTATAAAACATGAAGAAATTATTTATAATTTAATTTACTATTTTTATGCTCTAATTTCTTAATTATTTATTTTAAGTTTATTTTTAGTCTTAGAATTAATTTGTTTAGTAAATAAATTGATATTTAAACTGTCGGTTAAAATAATAGTACCATTAGTGACTTTTATAGCGAAAAAAATAAGTGTCATTAGTATTTTACTTTTAAAAATAGTAGTTTAAATAGTTGTAAGTGGTGAAAAAATGTCAAAAAGGTATAGTCCAAGGTCTGAGATAATTATTCATAAATAAAACAATTTTTGCAAGGACGGAAAATTTTACAAGTTTTAAATTTTTTTTCGAGGTTTTTTTTTAACTTGTAAGTACTGTCCAGTTTAAAAAATAAAAATTATTTACTGCGACGATTTATCTGAAAGACAATTAACTCGCTCCACTTTTCGCTTCGTTGAAGTGAAGAGAGGCACCTTGGCATTTTTTATTATCTCGTCGCGCATTTTATTATTCTTTGTGTGATTTAACATGAGCACTAGTACCTAACATTGTACGTATCGTATATTATGTATACGTTCAATGATATATTAAGTATTAAGAGAAAAAAATAAAAATAAAAAAAGGTTGAAAATTGCCCTCAGTTAAATTATATATAAGATAGAAAAAAAGTTGATATTGTGAATTGTTTGGAAATTTTTATGATTGTTGATTATTAATATGGAAGAGTGGGTTTGTCATCAAAAAATCATTCTTAGCTCATTTATCCCAGTATTGTCTAGAGAACCGGTCACGCCCATCACCGGAAGTACTCTCCTGTATATAACCGTTTCATCTAAAATGTGTGAGCCTCCTTAACTACTTCCCTCCTGTCTCTTTTGTACTCGTAAAACTGGATCCAATCGCTCGATAACACACGTTTTAATATTTTTCAACGTTACCGTTTTTTCTGAGTTCTTTGATAATTTTGAAATTATTAATTAATTTCGAAAATATTTTTCAAATTAAGCAGGTTTCTGTATTAGGGCAGCTGTGCTGTCGATACATTGAAGCCCATGAGCTTATCGAGATTTATTTAAGATATTTAATTTATTTGTGTAGATTGATTTGGGAAAATTGTTAACTTCTTTCGAATTTAAAATTTAATCACCGAATGATAAATTCACTTCCTTCAATAATAATAATTATTGTATTATTATTATTGTATTAATATTATTATTGTTTTATTATTTTTCTTTTCGAATATTTTTAATTTAAAAATTAATGTACTGAAAATCACTGAATTCTTGCAAAGAAGTTTTTTTTTTTTTTGCTTAGGGACTTTTGGTAAATCTGCCTACAGATACCCTGGATTCCGCACTCTAAGGTTATGTGGGGTTGGTATGATAAAACAAAAAGAAGTATAAAAAAAGAAAAATAAATAATTAAATATATAAAATAGTAAATTTAATAAACTGGCGACCTACTGCCAGCCCGACCCACTAAAACCCGTAACCCTTCTTTTGGAGCCCTTTACCCTCCCTCGGAACATAAAACTGTATAAAGACAAATACAAACATAAAGCAAATTAAAAAAAATGTATAAGGACAAATAAATCACATAATGAATTAAAATTGTATAAGGACAAATAAAACACAAAATAAATTAATAAGAAACGAACAAACAAATTAAAAGCTGTTTAAATTACGCTTTTTTGGCGGCCGTCGAGATCTTTCCTCGACATAACCGAGATTATGAAGTTCTCGACTTGCCGCCAATTCTCTTCTGACTGGGTCATCAGCGATACCATGTTTTCCGGTGTAACTTGACTGTTTACACCTTCGAACATGGCCCGCCTCTCCAAGTCCCATTTCTTGCATGAAAAGAGGGTGTGCTCCGCGTTGTCCTCAGGGAACTGGCAATATACACACCTCGTCCTCGCGTAATTTAAATCGACACAGGTACGAGTTAAAACACTTGTGACCTGTTAGCGCCTGAGTCATATAATAGGAAACCTGACCGAGTTTCCTATTTATCCAGGTGTCGAGTGCCAGGATAAGGCGATAAGTCCATCGACCTTTTTCCTCACCATTCCATCTTTCTTGCCATCTTTCTATGAGCCTGTGCCTCGCTTCTTTGCGGATCAGGCCCTTGCTTTGTCTTAATTCCAGCTTGGATTCTATGAGGCTCGATTCTAGGTCTTCTATATTGGCTTCGAAGGTGGTCAGCGGGTCGTTGGGTGAGAAGTAGCAGCTATACATACGTATATTAGCCACCTCTATCCACACAAACCCGCTGCTTGTCTCCAAGAACTTGTCAACCCGCAATTCTGGGTTGCACAGCTTGATGGCGGCTCTCTTCGCCTTATCCTGATACCAAGGTGCGAGGTCGCTTCCTTGATGCTGCTCACTGCAGAACAGGATATCGACCTCATTTTCCCTAGCTGTTTGCATCAGGAGCACCTGTGCATCCTTACTTGTATGCAGGTTGACTTGAAGGAGCTTTAGGGATTTGCCCTTTTAAGTTTCTCCAATTTCTCCTTGTAAACCGGGCAGGAAATTCTTCCAGGGATATGGTTGACTTCTGTTTTTCCCAAATCTGTACACGTTATGCACTTTGGCTTGTCGCTAGTACAACTCTTGGCGAAGTGTCCCGCTTCGCCGCATCTCCGACAGTTTTTTGTTCTGTCGGGGCCCTTGCAAATTCGGGTCACGTGTCCATAGGCTAGGCACTTTTGACATCTTGTTACTTCTAAGTGCGTTCGGATGGATTTGCAAAGAAGTTTATAAAAAAAATTTGAAAAGAATTGAATTCTTTCAAAGGATTTTATATCAAAAAATTTGGAATAATTAAATTTTTTTGAAAAATTTTAGAAAAAATTTTTCAAATTCCTAATTAAATTCTTCTGAAGAATTTCTTTGAATTTTTTTAAAATAATCGTATTTCTTTTTAAATAATTAAATTCTTTTCAATATATATATATATATATATATATATATATTAGGTTTTTAGCATATTTCATAATTTTTGAGAAAATACTTTATTTATGTTCATTGTATCTAGTCACAAAAAATAATATTTTTCTTTTCAAATCTATACATTCGTTCGACCTGTAGTTTTTCTATTGGTCAGCAGTACATCAATTTACTGATTAATAATATTTTTTCTTCCAACGTGTAGTTTTTCTATTGGTTAACAGTACATCTATTCACTGATAAATAATATTTTTTCCCCAAATCTGAATTCGTTACACCTGTACATTTTCTATTGGATAACAGTACATAAAATTTGGAGATATTTAAAATAGTATTTAACATGAACAGTATATAAGTTGGAGAATCGCGGAAAATTTTTAAACGTCATTTTAAAGACTTCTGTTGCGTGGCATTAAGTTTGAAATAAAAGAGAAATAGAGAACTTCGTCTGATTATTCCTGTGTATTAAATATACGAATAAGTTTGACACCAAAGCGGTAAGAATTTACAATTTTTAAGATCAAATTAATATTTTTTCGAAATACTTTATTAGTAATATTTATATATTGTAAATTAGTATTTACTTGATTATTATCCTCTCTGTGACAAATTTTCATGTTCAATTAACAATTTTAAAGTTCAATTAACAATAATATTTTTAATATTCTTGTGTGATTTTAATGAAAATATAAACTGACAGAAGCAATTGTAAATTTTTCAAAATAATTTCCCTGCGCTTTAAAACTTCAAATGGACGACATATTTTTCTATTTAGATATTTCTTTAAATTACTATATTTAAAAAATAATTATAATTAAACTTTTACTTAGTTAAAAATTAATTTTTTGAATGTACAAAAATATTTCTTTGGAAAAAAAATATAAATTTAAAATATAATATAATATTTATATTCTAAGCAATGTACTGATAAAAGTCTGATATTATTTTTATGATTGGATAACTTTCTGAAATTTTTTATCGTTTTTTACTAAAATTTTTTTAAACACTGAAAATAAAATTTTTATTACTTTAACATTCTGTCCATAAAATCGCAATTCAGAAACGTAATTTTATAATTGCGCTAAGCAAAATTACTAAATATTATAAAAAATGAAACATAAGTGACTGAACTTAAAAACAGTGAATTACATATCTCTAAAAATAAAATATTTTCTCATAGAGTTAGAATTGAGTGATTTTACTAAACTGATAATAAAATTTTAGTAGATTTTTTAAATACATGTTTGTGACAAATTTAACGTCGATGGATTATAATTAAAGTTTTGCCGTTTTTTTTATCTAATATTATTTACTCTACAATTCTTAACTTGCAGGCCTCGGATATTATAACATTTTCAACTTTTTTTCGACTTATTTTAAAAAATTACGACTTTTTCGACTTTTCTTCCGAATATTGCAATAATTTTTAGTATAAAATGCAACTTATTTTCGAAATTTACAATTGAAAAGAGTTTTAATAAATATTGAAATTTTGTAAAATTTAATTGAAAATAATTGAAATTAAATTCCTCGGAAGAATTGAATTTTTAAAAAAAAATTTAATATATTACGAATAAATTCAATTATTTTCTAAAATCTCAATAAATCCTTCGAAACAATTCAATTATTTTTATAAATGGCAAAATTATTCGCAAGAATTCAATTATTTTTATAAATAGTAAAATTCTTTGCAGGAATTCAATTATTTTCAAAACATATATTTAATTGAATTTCTCGTAAGAATTCAAATATTTTCAAATATTTCCATAAAATTCAATTATTTCCTAAAATTTTTAATAATTTCTTCGAAACAATTCAACCAGTTTTATAAATACTAAATAAATTTTCAAAATTTACAATAAAAAAAAGTTTCAATAATTGAAATTTTGTAAAATGAAATTGAAAATAATTGATTTTTTTCAAAGTGCTTGATAAAAATTTTTTAAAATAAACTTTAAAAGAATTTTAATTGAAAATTTTGAAAATAATTCATTTCTCAAAAATTTTAAAGAAAATACTATATTCCAGTGTAAATTTAATGAAAGTTAGCTTCAAAAAATCATATTAAAATATATTTGAAAAAAATAATTATTTGCATTCTAATTTTTTAAAATTCAATTATTTTCAATATTTTCAAATACAAATTTCCAAAAATTCAAATACATACAAAAAATAATAACATTAAAATTTTTTACAATTATTTTTAACATTTTAACAACATATGACTTTTTTTGATTTATTAAAATTTTGGAGAAATCGCGTCTATATTAATAATTAAAATTCTTTAAAAATTCAATTATTTTTTTAATAGAATTAACCAAATTTTAATTGTTTGGAAATTTTTCAATTCTATGTAATTGAAAAACTATTATCTTTTATAAATTATTTTAAAAATATTGTTGAAAAATTAATTTTAAGAATTTCTTTATTATTATTTTTTGAAAATTAATTAATAACTTGAAAAACATGGGACAGTTCGATACCTCCATGTATTACAATCCTATCTTACGGTGAAGGTTAATACAGTCCTATCTTGCGGTAACGTTTTATACAGTTCTATCTTGAAGTGACGGTTTATACCATTCTATCTCAAAATTTTCAATTTTTCAGTTTTTTGCTAAAATTATAGAAGAAAATATTCTGTATTAGATGGTAACACCTAAAATAGTTATATTAATTAGGATATTTATAAAAAACAGTAATTAGAAATAATAACAAGTTTTATCTTCCAAGTAAAAGTGTTCTATCTTTCTTTTGTTTTTGTATCTGTCAAAAAAAATATACACATGTGATTCGTATAATCGTGTTAGAAAAGCAAAAAAGAACAAAAGGTAGAAAATGGATATCCCTTTGGATTTAAGTATGCCACCAGGAAAAAATTCTTTACTGAATAATAATAAAAATATATAAATTTATAAAGTGATTATTTTATCTGTTAATTTTGCTTTATTTTAACTTTTCTTACACCAGGAGAGACTTGTTCTGACGTAGAAATTGAGATCATTCGAATTCAGACTCGGATTGACTATTTTGACTAATATTACAGATACTTTTATTATTATAATTATATTGTAATTTATAATCTTGTTATCGTTTGTGAAATATATAATAAAATACTAGTATAATATAATCCTTGAAACATACTTATAAATTCTATATTGGAGTGACGTTTTCAACGTTTATTACAGTAAAATAATGTAGATTTTTAAATTATTTTATTATTATTCTATTTGTATTCTCACTTGTGTAAAAATTTTCTACAATCAAAACCTCGTTTACTTACTTATTTAAATATTTGTATCTATACTTAAAACTCATAAAAATGATACGTTTATTTTAACTAATAATAATTGATAATTAAAATTAAACAAGAAAACTAACAACATTATTTTTATCATTCCACTATCCCGTGAAATATTAACCTGTCATAAAATTAGGTTAATTAACCTTTGTAGAAGTATTAAGAATGCATTTTCTTGGCTTGATTTTATATAATTGTGTTTTATTTATGTATATTATGATAGAAAAATCTTTAAAGAATTACATAAAAATTATCTTATGAATATCAAACTGTCATTAATATTTTTAATATGGAATTTACTTTTAATTTGGCTCTTACGCAAAATTGGAAAATTTGAGATAGAATGGTATAAAGCGTTACTTCAAGATAGAACTGTATAGAACGTTACCGCAAGATAGGACTGTATTAACCTTCACCATAAGATAGGATTGTAATACATGGAGGTATCGAGTTAGAATCATTATAAAGAATTGAAGTTTTGTATTTATTTGACAAAAATTAAGATCCTGAAAACATTCTAAGTTGTATTTAAATAATTGAATTCTCTAAGAACTTTTGGAAAATTATTAAAAATAATTGATTTCGAGAAGAAGTTTGATTAAAAATTGTAGAAAATAATTGAGTTTTAAGAGAATTAAAATTGTAATTTTTAGAAGTTATTAAATTTCAGAAGGTTTTAAATAGAAATTTTTTAAATTTTATTCCCGTATAAAAACAAACAAGAAGTATTTAAATATTTGTGACGCGCTCCCAATAAAGGTACCTAAGAAGCAAACGAATTCTAGGTTAGGTTCGTATTACATTTATCTTGATTAAAAGTTTATTTTTAATTATTTGAATTTGAAACAAATTTTCATTGGATATTTTGGATATAATGAAGACTTGAAGATCAATAATTTTTAATTAATAATTGATTTTCTTTCTGTATTTTCACTCAAAAAATTAAAAACCTAACCTTAAATTTTTTGCTTCTTAGGTACCTTTCTCCGGAGCGCGACACATTTATTTAACGAAATTATTCAAGTTTTAAATAATTAAATTTATAAATCAGTGAAAGATCAGAAGAATAAAAAAAAAAATTTTTGTAACGACACTGAATGAAATGAACGACTTTTTCGACTTTTTTTTGCACCTTAAAGCCGATCCGAGGCCTGAACTTGCAATTTGTAATTTCGTTCTTCTTAGGATGGCTAAGATTTTAAGTTAGACTAATGCCTTAGAGATTGCCAAGTTTCATTGCAATCACTTTAGTTAATAATATACATATTATTTTCAGCCATTTAAATATCAATTGAAAAAAGTTACAAGACATTGTTTATCAATCATGATAAGACTGGCAATAATCTGCTTTCTAATTTCCATGATAGAAAGCGAAAGGTGTACCTTTAGTATTGCTCAGTTAAATAAATTGAGACAACTTTTCAATGATTCGGATCGTCGTATGGAAGAAGCAACTCGAGGTCAAAGTGAAAATGCGGCAATTGTCATAGGCAATGGAAGAGGGGGCAAAAGTACACTAATTAATTACTTAATGGGAAATGAATTGGTAGCTTATAGATCTCACACATTTGACCCCATTAAAATAAGAAAAGCTAATGAAAATAGTCCAGGACCAGAAATTGGTGCTGGATCACTGTCAACGACTACAATTCCCTTAAAATGGAAGTCAACAAGGACAGAATTAAAGAATTTGGACATCTGGGATACCGCTGGATTTTCGGATAATAGAGGTGTAGAGCAAGATTTAAACAATTCCTTTCATCTGTATCATTTGGCAAAAAAAGTCGAATCTGTAAAATTTATTTTAGTTATCGACTTTGATGACATTAGAACTACAAGTGTTCAACAGATTTTACAGCTTTTAAAAGCTTTAGAAGAATATTTTATTGACAACTTTAAAGACATTTTTCGAAGTATATCAGTAATTATCGCAAAAGCACCTAAATATATTAATGATGATATTCCAGCCAATTGTGAATACCTAAATTATAAATTAACTAATAGTTTATTATCACAACCCGAAATGGATATATCCGAAGATTCAAAAAATTTTTTACGGCATGTGATAGCTAATAACCAACGCGTAGCCTTCTTCAGGAAAGCGAAAAAATTAGGGCCTCTTACTTCTGATATCGATGATAATATTATTCCAGCTATTAATAACTGCACGAGCATAAGCAAGTCATCTAACCAGAATATAGGTTTTACAATGTCAAGTAACTCAAAAAATTGCCTACAATATGCCAATCAAGACTTGCTGAACATGAATGAATTTGAAATATTAGAGAAACAAGTGGAGAACTGGTTCACTAAAAACTATAATGCTTGGAATGAACTCAAAGATAAAAATATATTAAATGCAAATAAAGAAAATTTAAGAAATATCTACGCTCGTATTGATATTTCTTCATTGTATAATTCTGATGTAAAGGATATGATCCAAATTCTGAAAATAAATTATGATACTATTAAAATCGAAATTACGGAAGAATTAATGAATAAAATTGACCTAAGTGAATTTATTGATAGTTTAATTACGACTGGAAAAATGGTAAGAATCCATATTACATTAGATGGTACTATTAGAGCACTGTATCACAGAATATTACAATTAATTTTTTTATGTGAACTGAAGATTAACGAAATAGATAAAGCAGGATATGACGAAAAAATAAGACTAGATAATAAGAAGCATGAAGAAGAATCTAGATATTTGCAGCATGCAATACGCCAGCTGGAGAAAATCCCAGAAGAACAAAGCTATTGGGACCAATTTTTACAATTTCTACTATCTCATCCTGTAAGCGAACATTCTACAATTATGCACTGAGAAAAATAAAAGGTTAAATATAACCAAGTTTTAGTTAAAAACAACCGAGCGATGCTGCTAATATAGCACTTGCAATGTGAATTGTTTGCAGTAACCGATCGAATACGATTAAAAATTTCGGTAGAAACTAGTTAAGACTACTCGGTTACGGTAGCTTCTTTCTCTGTTACTGTAACTAACAGTTTATGATTAATGATCGGTAAACGTTAGTTAACTTACTCGGTTACTGTAGCCACCTAAAAAGGCTACAGTAATAATATAAACTTGAATATTGTAGTCAATTAGCTCTGTTATAATAAAGAAACCGATTAATTAATTTTAAACCACCCAACTCGATTAAAATATTTTTTGATCAATAAAATATTCCCTTGATAAAAATTATTTTCTTTTATTGAAAAGAAATCTATTTGATTAAAAAATTATGTTCTAATTTAAAGATAACCAAAATTTTCTGTAAATTAAAATTCTTTTTTATAATCAAACAAATCTCTTTCAAATAGAATAAAATACTTTTAACCTCTTTAACGTGCATCGTGTAATATGTCATCGGGGATGTAAGGTTTAATGCGTTTAATATTCTCCATTTCATTTTTATTTTTATGTATCTATTGTAGATGAATTCTATATTTGATGGCTGCTGTAACATAATCAATAAAAATTTGTATAGCGTCGGTAGAAACCAGAATTGTAACAACACGACTCTCCGGAAAAGACGAAACGAAGTGACTGACTGACTGTGACTGACGATATGTCGCCTAGATATGTTTACTCGGTTAAAATCTCACAACTGAACGTAATTACATGAAACTCGGTTAATATTAATCGCATAGTAATTGTTTATATTCAAAAAACAGATAGGTAACAACAACCACGAAAGTTTGTTTCCATTATGCACATTTCAGATTGGTTAAGACAATCCTTTGGAGGATTATTTTTAACAGATGTGTTTTAACCATCTCAGCTCGGTTGTGATAATCAGTATATTAATTCTTATCAGAATTTTATTACAATTTTTTAAAAATAATTTAATTCGTTTAAGGAATTTTAATAAACTATTGAAAATAATTTAATTCTTTCGAAGTATAGATACAATTAAAGGCTTAGACAATAATAATTGAATTCTTTCAAAAGCATTTTTTAATTTATTGAATATAATCGATTTTGTTAATAACTGTAGTTTTTCTATTAAAATTTTATTAAAATTATTGATGGAAATTTAAACTCTTTTAAATAATTTTATTAAAGTTTTTCTAAATACTTAAATTCGTGTGAAGAATTTCTTTAAGTTTTTTTTAAATAATGTATTTTTTTGAATAATTTTAATTAAAATTTTTGAAAATAAATAACTAAACAAAGAATTAAAAAAAATTTTTTTTAAATAATCGTGTCTGTTAATAATGATAATTAAATATTTGTTTTTCGATTTTTGAAGTTTATAATTCAATTCAAAAAAATTGAATTTTTGAAATTTTGATTATGAAATTATTCAAAAATTTATATTCCACAAGTAAAAAATTTTGTAATTTGCATAATAATAATAATAATAAATTAAACATCACGTCTCGCGTATTTAATAATAATAGTAATAATAATTACAGTAATGCTAATATAAAAAAAAAATTTTGAAATTCAATTATTTTCAATATTTATTATTTTAATAAAAAATTTCTCAAAAGAATTCAATTAATTTAAAAAAAATTTTTATAAAATTCTTTACAAAAATTAAATTATTATCATAAATCATAAAATTTTTTACAGGAATTCAATTATTGAAAAAGATTTTTATAAAATTCTTCGCAAGAGTTCAATTAATTAAAAAAAAATTTAATAAACTACTTCATAAAAATTCAATTTTTTTAAAAAATAATAAAATTCTTCTCGGGAATACAATTATTTAAAAAAATTAAAAGAAAATTCGTTGCAAGAATTCAATTATTTTTATAAATAATCAAATTTTATTCTTTTCAAAAATTCAATTATTTTTATAAATAGTAAAATTTTATTCTTCACAAAAATTCAATTATTTTTAAAAATTGTAATAAAATTCGTTGCAAGATTTCAATTATTTTCAATACAATTTCAAATAAATCCCTCAAAAAATGGAATTATTCTTAAAAATTTTATTAAAATTCTTCTAAAGAATTCAATTATTTAAAAAAATTTTGATATAATTCGTTTATTAGAATTTCATGATTATTTTCAATGTTTTTAATAAAATTCTTCCTAACAATTCAATTACTTTCAAAAAATTTTAATCAAATTCTTTGCAGAAATTTAATTAATTTCAAAATTTTTTCGAAAATCAATTATTTTCAATATCTGCTATTTCAGTAAAATTTCACAAAAGAATTCAATTATTAAAAAAAAATTTTAATAAAATTCGTCGTAAGAATTCAATTATTTTTAGAAGTTATAAAATTCTTTGGAAAAATTAAATTACTTTCAATACAATTTAAATAAATTTTCTTGATGGAATTCAATTATTTAGTTAATTTTAAACATTCTGAAAAACTCTTTAGAAGAATTAAATTATTTTCAATAGAATTTTAATTAAATTCCTCGTACAAAGTTAAATTTTCTTCGAAACAATTGAATTTAATTAATTTAATTTGAATTCAATTATTTTAAAGACTAATTTAAATAAATTCTAAAAAATGCAATTATTCTTGAAATTTTTTTAAAATTCTTCGAAAGAATTGAATTTTATTTTAAAAAATTTTTGATAAAGTTCGTTATAAGAATTGAATTTTAAGAAATATTCAATTTTTCAAGAATCTAATTATTTAAAAAAAAAATAATATACTGTTTCGCGAGAATTCAAATATTTCAAAAAATGTTAATAAAATTCGTTGAAAGAATTTAATTATTATTTAAAATAATAAAATTCATCGCAGGATTTCAAGCATTCTTAATAACATTTTTGAAAAAGTTCTTTATAAGAATTCAGTTTTAAGAAATATCGAATTATTCAATAAATTATATATTTTTGTATTTAAATAATTGAATTCTTGTAGAAGTTTCTAATTAGAAGAATTGATTAAAAATTGAATTTAAGTTAAAATTTTAGAGAATAATTGAATATTTGAAGCGTTATGGTGGAAATTATTTTTAGAAATAATTAACTTTTAAAAATTTTTTAAATTAAAATCTTTGAAAATTTTAATTCTTGTAAAATAATATGTTTAAAATTTTATTTTAAAATAAAATTATTAAAGTTTTGAATATTTTTATTTAAAAAATTTCACACCAATAAAAAATTTTTTTTTTGAAGAATTACAGTTGTAATTTTTAGGGATAGTTAAATTTCAAGAATGCTTTACATTGAAATCATTTTAAATATTTTAATTACTTTGGAAAAATAAATAGGTATTTAAATTTTTATTAAAAAAAAATTCTATTTTTAAATATGTGAAAAAAAATTTTTTAATTTAGAAATTATGAAAAAGTTGAGACATCAAATTTAATTTTTCAAATTCTACATTTTTAGTACTTTTTTCAGTCTTAAAGCTACTTTTTGATACAATTTTTAAAATTAATTATCATGTACTAAGCCTGAATTATTCACAGTAAATTTATACATACTGTAATATTATTAATTAATTGATTAATTAATTTAAAAAATAGAATTATATTAATTTTTCCAAAAATCTACTTCGGAAAAAGTAAAATAATTGACTCTTCCGGAAATAGGAAAAATTGCCACAGCATAGAATGCAGAAATTCCTGACAGTACTTAGGTTTTACAATTAAAGTAGTAAAAGTTACTATTATTTTCACCATTTTTTTCGACTATATACAAAGAATTGAAATACACAACAAGTGATTTATAATTGTTACAATTTCCGGTGATTCTTTTTCGATTTTTTCTCTTTTTTCTTTGGGTTTTTTTCAAAAGGGGAAATTATTTTATCCCGAAGGGTTTGGATCAGATAAAAAAAAGCAGGCGTTTCTTAAATCTTAAATACCGTTTATTTCTTGAGTACACAACTTCCTGAGCGAGACTATACAGTCGCTGTTATCATAAGCGGGAAACTTCATCCTCCCGGCTTAAGAGAGGCAACTCCTCGTAATTCAGATCGACTGACAGTCTATCGGAAACTGCGATACGATTTACAATATTTTTATACTCGCGAGTGTTTCATATTTTGCCCTCGAAACAGATATTGCCTTTTTTTTCCTCTTCTTTATATTTGTATAAAAAATACAATCACTTGATTTATATTTTTCTCTACATATATTGAAAATTATTGATAACTATTCGATATATTGAAGCTGTGTTCATATTAAGTGTATAGTCTGCTTGGCGCCGGATGTGATAAAAAGCATTCGTCATATATATCTGCAGTTTACACACATTACAGTTTCTTTCGTGCAGTGAGAAAAAGTGTTTTACAAATTTATTTATTTCTTATTCGATTTATTGTGTTTGGTGCTTGAAAATATCGAATATTCTTTGTTTTATTTTTATTTTCTTCTGTTTATTTTATTTACTTTTCTTTAGTTATTATTTAAACAGTTGAAGTGTTTTATTAATTTTATTCTGTATTTTTATTTTTTATTCTTATTAACTTATTTTCTATTTTTAATTAAAAATATTTTTTATAATATTAATTTGAATTTATCACTCAGTGGCATTAAATCAAAAATATTTTTAATGTTTTAGGAATTAAAAATACTTTTACTCTCTTAGCAATTATTTTTTAATAGGGTTGCCACAGGTCAGGGAAAAGTCAGGGATTTTTATTAAAAGTATTGTAAAAAATTTAATTTCTAGAACTCATAAGAAAACTGACATTTTTGTGTCTTTTTTCTTTTTTGTTTCACTCATAAACTATTAAAATACCACGAATTCTAATATAAAACCTTCAAAATTTTTTTCTAATTCTGACTAGAATGAATTTTTTAATATTATTTAATTATTTCAAAAGTTTTAATGCAATTATCTTGATAAATAACAAAATTCTTTACAAAAATTCAATTATTTTTAGGAATTTAAAAAAAATTCTTAACAAAATTCGATTATTTTAATAAATAACAATATTGATCACAAGAATTCAATTATTTTCAAAAGTAATAAAATTCTTCAAAGAAATTCAATTATTTTTAAAAATTTGAACGAATATATCTCGTCAAGAATTCAATTATCTTTATAAATAGCAAAATTTTTTACCAAAAATTCAATTATTTTCAAAAAATTTAAATAAAATTCTTTGCAAAATTTCAATTATTTTCAAAAGTTGTTCGTAATTCAATGATTTTTATTATTTACTATTTTTATAAAATTTATCAAATAATTTAATTATTAAAAAAAATTTTTTGATACAATTCTACGTAAACATTTAATTATTTTTATAAATAATAAAATTTCATTTAGGAATTTAATTATTTTCACGACAGAATTTTAAATATTTTTAATACAATTTTAAATAAATTTAAGATTTAAATAAATTTCAATTTAAGAAACATTCCATTATTCAACAAAATAATAAATATCGTGGCAATAATTCAATAATTTTCATAAATAACTTTTCATTCGTCATAGGAAATTAATTATTTTCAAAAAATTTTTCAGTAATTTTGTAAAATAATTTAATTATCTTGATAAACAACAATGTTTTCCACATAAAATCAATTATTTTAAGAAATTTTAATAAAATGCTTTTCAAAAATTCAATTATTTCGATAAATATCAAAATTCGTCGTAAGAATTCAATTCTTTTGAAAACTATCAAAATTCTTTACAAAAATTCAATTATTTTTAGAAATTTAAAAAAAATTCTTTACAAAATTCAATTATTTCTATAAATAACAACTTTTATCACAAGAATTCAATTATTTTCAAAAGTAATAAAATTCTTCGAAGAAATTCAATTATTTTTAAAAATTTAAACGAATATCTCGTCAAGAATTCAATTATCTTTATAAATAGCAAAATTTTTCGACAAAAATTCAATTATTTTCAAAAATTTAAGTGAAATTCTTTGCAAAATTTCAATGATTTTCAAAATTTTTTCGCTATTCAATGATTTTCATTATTTACTATTTTCATAAAATTTATCAAAGAATTTAATTATTAAAAAAAATTTTTGATACATTTCTAAGTAAACATTCAATTATTTTCATAAATGACAAAATTTTATTTATGAATTCAATTATTTTCATCGCAGAATTTCCAATATTTTTAATAGAATTTAGAATAAATTTAAGATTTAAATAAATTCCAATTTAAGAAACACTCCATTATTAAATAAAATAATAAAATTCGTTGCAATAATTCAATAATTTTCATAAATGACTTTTCATTCGTCACAGGAAATCAATTATTTTCAAAAGATTTTTAAGTGATTATGTAAAAGAATTCAATTATCTTGATAAACAACAAAGTTTTCCACATAAAATCAATTATTTTAAGGAATTTTAATAAAATTCTTTTCAAAAATTCAATTATTTCGATAAGTATCAAAATTCGTCATAAGAATTCAATTCTTTTGACAACTATAATAAAATACTTTCCAAAAATTAAATTATTTTCAAATTTTCTTTTTTTTATAAATAGATAGCGAAAATCTTCTCAAGAATTAAATTATTGTCAGAAATTTTAATAATATTCTTGTCAAAATTACAATTATTTAAACAATTATTTTCATAAATTATTATTTAAATTCTTCTCAGGAATTCAATTATTTTAAATATTTTTAATAAAATCCGTCAAAAAGTTTTCAATTATTTAAAAAAAATTGTTATAAAATTCTTTAAGGGCATTTGAACCATAATGACGTCACAATTTGTGCTAAGCATGTGTTCAAAAACTGTGACGTCATAATGGTTCAAATGCCCTTAATATGATAAATTTCAGTAAAATTTTAATTAAATTCCTTAAAAGAAATTAATTATTTTCAAAAGTTGTTAATAAAATTTTTTGTAAAAATTAAATTCTAAGAAACATTTAATTATCAAAATTATTTATTTTTGTATTTAAATAATTGAATTCTCGTAGAATTTTCTAATAAAAATTGATTTAAAAATGAATAATTTCAGTTAAAAATTTAGATAATAATTAAATATAAAATGTTTTTGGGGGGAATATTTAGAAATAATTGAATTTTGAAAAGGTTTTCCTATTCAAATCTTTGAAAATAATAATTTTCCGTACTTTTAACTAATAATTCTGCGTAGAATTAATTTTATTATTAATTCACTGGGTTATCTTTAATTATTATCAAAACATGAAGAAATCGACTTCTTCATGTTTTATAATAATATTCTTATAAGTTGTTGAATTTAAAAAAAAGTTTGAATAATATTCTTATAAGTTGTTGAATTTCAAAAAAAAGTTTGAATTTGAATGTTTTGAAGAATTTTAATTGCTACGGAAAAATAATAATGATTAAATATTTATTCAAAAAAAGAAGTTGATGTTTTCGAATAATTTTACAATTTTAGAAATTTGTAAATAAATGTATTAGAACATTTTTCTCAGCATCTAATCATTTTTGGAGTGAATCAGTATATTCTTTTCTGGTCATGGAAAAAGTCAAAATCAGTCAGGAAAAAATCTGGAAATCAGGGAAAAGTCAGGGAAAAACGAAATTAAATTTTTGTGGCAACCCTGTTTAAATTTGCCTTTATTCTATAAAGTTTTCTACAATATTTATTATTTTTTTCTATTAAAAAATTAGTAAACAATAGAGATGGTAATGAGAATAAAAAAAAGTTTTTCAATTGGAGCAGAAAGTTATAAAAATACACGTCAAGTTATTATCAATTTATTATAATGAGTTGAACACGCCTGGTGTTGATATAGCGATTAAATAAATGATAAAATTTTGTGTGCGGTGTCTGTCTAAGCCTTTAGAATTTGTCAGTAATTTTAAAGCACCGAAACCTTGAGTAGTTTTTTCAATATCTGTTCTTCGATCTGTTTTGCATCTTTTCATATCCAAAATTCAGTGAAAATTTCTATATAAAGTTATGAATAAAACAAATTATAATTATATAAAAATAAATATATAATTATTATAATTAATATACAATTAAATAATTATATAGTATAATTATAATAATATACTTACAATTTGTTTACTTTGTTGATGCTTTTCGACTTTGAACGTACGTGTAAAATAATTATAATTGTACAATATAATTATACTAATTATATTGTAAGTGTGTAATTGTGTAAATTAATAATAATTAATAAATAATTAATAATTATTATTATAAATTTAATAATTATAATTATTTATTTATTTGTTAATTTTTATTTAAAGAAGCAAATAAATGTAAATAATTGCTGAGTGATTAATGAAAGGATGCAAATAATAAGCGACGATTGAAATTGTGTTGAGTTCTCGAGTGACATTGGTTTGTTTTTTTACCCACAAAGGAAAATATTACCTTGTCAAGCAATTAGCTTCTACTCACGTCGTGTAATAATTAATATATCTTTATAAAACTCAAGGATTCAAAATGAACCATCGAAGAATATGGAATTCGATTGTTAAACGTAAAAAGAAAAAGAATTTGGATTTAAGTGAAATATCCCGTGATTCGAGTAAAAATATTTGTAAGTTGATTACGCACTCGATAAGAAACATTTAAACATTTTTCATCAATTTTAACATTTTTCTGCATTATTATTATTTTTATTCCTTTTAATATTTTTATAATTATTTCTATTTTTTTCTATTATTTTTATAATTATTTTTATTTTTTTCTATTATTTTTCTATTTTTTAAATTATTTTTCTATTTTTTTCATTATTTTTTTCTATTATTTTTATTATAAAATTGTTAATAAAAAATAAAAATAAAAACTCAGTGTTCACTATCAAAAATGTAATTATACAAAAAATAGGTAAAATAAAATTTCTATAGTTATCAGTTGTTAAACTAAAAATAATTTGAAATTCAATGAGATATCTCTTGTAAAAGTAAATAAAAGAAAAAATGAATTGTAAATAATGCTAATTAATTGTAAATTTAAAATTCGACAAAAATAATTTTAAATGCAATTAAATTTGTTGATAGTTGCACTTGTTAATTCGAGATAAATATATAATGTGAAACATAAATACTTTCTCGCTTTGTGAATAGTTTAATATTATTTTCATATTAATAGATTTAATTTTTCTATTTAAGTTATTGCCTCTTTTCACGCAAATGCACACTTTCCATTTTTCCTCTTTTTTTTGCCCCACTCTCTCAAAGAGTATATTATAAATTGGCTCGTAAAAAATTTATAGCAGTGAATCATAACGAACTGATAATATTTTTATTTATAGAAAATTTACATGTTTCGGTATAATAAAAATCGCAAGTAAACTAATTTTAATAATTAAAAATTATTTTTATAACTAATATCTATAAAATACCGGGGAGAAATTTTTTGTATATCTTTATTCGAAAACTTAAATTATTATTTTATTCCTTCACGTTTATTTGATAATATTTATCATAATAATAAACTTATAATAATAATAATAATAATAATAATAATAATAATAATGAAATTAAAAAATAAAATGTTCTTTATTTTTGTATTTTATTATTATCTTCGTGTATACATGAAGAAATGCATATAATATTAAGAATGCAGGGACATATATTCACTTAATGAATTTTTTAATGATGTGCTTAATCTTGGAAACATTTTTTAGTTAATTAAAAATCATTTTGAATTGATTAAAAGTAATATTTTAATTTAAAAATAATATTTTTCCAGTGCGTTCTTTTAATTAAAATACAATTTTTATAATGAATATTATATGCAGATTGCACTGAATATGAAAGTAACAAATAAATTGAAAGTGAAAATGTTAATGCGATTGTTTCTACTGATAAAGTTGTTTAAAAAATGTAGTTTTATTATTAAAATTTAAATTCAAATGTAGAATTTTTGTGTGAAATTAAAAAAAATGTTCAAAATTGTGTCTAAATCGATTTTCATTTTTCATTTCGGATTAAAAGTCTCATTATCATTTTGAGAAATTAATCAATGTAACTCATCGTGTTTCTTGTATATTTATACGAGCAAACCGGAAAATTTAAGAGGATGCTTTTACTGAAGCAGTAAAATGCGACTAGTTCATTAATTTTCATTAATGAAATGCCGATAATAAATTGTTGCTATTAGTAAAAAAAAAAAAAAAAAAAAAAAAAAAAATTTATTAAGAAGGCGAATGTAGAAATTGTAATTTCTTTTTTTGCAATAAAATGAATATAATCAGGCAATGAGACTAGAGACTGGTTTTACGAAGACATTGCGTTGTAATCGTCTAGGGAGGGATATCGGGTTTCACAATATCGTCATCGCCATCCCTTTTGGGTATTAGAGTAGGCACGCACAAGCTCTTGGTACTTTAGTAACATAAGAAGACAATGGGTCCGCGAATGTGACACTTTGTTACTGTATGGGTAATGTGACCTCTCGCTTCCACACTACGGTTACAAAAGAAAAAAAAATGTCTTGAATTTAGCCCTCGAGATGGTCCTTTCAGTTTTGGTGCAGCAGGTTTTTCTTTCACTGTAGTTTAGAATTTATTAATTTATATTTTATTTAGACTAGAGTAAATTTAAGTACAATTTTCTAGGCTTCGAACTCACGCGACTATTGTTACTTATTGAAAATTGTTTTGACCGTATAATTTATTTATTTTTAATATTTACTAATGACATGACACTTATTTCGTTAAAAATGACACTAATTGTACTATTATTTTAACCGAGATTTCAAATATCAATTTATTTAGTGTAAACAAATTAATTTCAGAACTAAAGTAAAATTTTACAACAGCTTGAGATTCTTCTCCACCTGAGAACGCCAAGGTCACCGCTAGATGTCAGTTTACAATTCTTGGAATTTTCACTGCCATCTAGTGGTGACCTTGGCGTTCTCAAGTGGAGAAATTAAACCACCATTTTATCAAAAGATTCTTTTCAGTCAAAAAATGTTATTGTGAGAATAATTTAATAATAAAGTGCAATAAAATAAAAAATAAAAATAAAGTGAAATAAAGTGAAATAAAATTAAAAATAAAAATAACGTGAATAAAATAAAAAATAAAATAAAAATAAAAAAGAGTAAAATAAGATAGAAAATAAAATAAAAAGTAAAGTAAAAATAACAGTAATAATAATAATAATAATAATAATTAAAGTAAAAATAGGAATAAAATGAAATGAAAAATAAAATAAATTGAAAATTAAAAAAATTGTGCATATACATATGCAGTGGGTTGGTGCACCTAGTATTGTATGTCATTTACTTGAGAATACGTCATAAAGGCATTATGTGTTGCCACCTCGTCCGTTATCATCGAATGTTAGGTTAGGTTCATCTTGTTCCTCCCACGCTTTTCTATATAGAAATGTGACTCATTCACCTTTAGGTTGCCTACTATCTTGAGCGGGAAATAGATTTCTCTCTGTCATGGAACTTTGCTTTAAGGCATTTTCTGTCTATTTGTAAATATTTCTGATAAAGGAAACTTCGAATTCGAGAACATTTTTACGTACAATATTGACTCAAGGCTGGATGCAAATCTATTACAAAACGAACGTCAATTTTCGAATTTATAGAAATTAGATCCACTTCAATTGAACTTGAAATATTTTCATTTCACTTTATTGTTTTTCAATTATTTTCAAAATTAATAAAATTCTTCGCAGAAATTCAATTATTTATGTTCAAAAGATTTTTTAACTTTTCGTCGAAATTTCAATTATCTTTAGAAATAATAAAATTTATTCTTCTATGAAATTCAATTATCTTTAAAAATTTTAATAAAAATCTTGGCAAAATTTCAATTATTTTCAAAAATTTTCCAAAAGAATTCAATAATTTTAAAAAAAATTTAATAAAATTCTACGCAAACCTTTAATTATTTTCATAAAATAATAAAAAATTTCACAGGAATTCCATTATTTGCAAATTTTTTATAAATTTCTTCGCAATCATTCAATTATTTTCATAAATAATAAAATTCTTACAGGGATTCAATTATTTTTGTAAATAATAAAATTCTTTTTAGGAATTCAATTATTTTTGGAAATAATAAAACTCATTGCAGAATTTCAATTATTATTTTTAATACAATTTTAATCGAATTTCACGAAAAATGTATTTAAAAATTTTATCAAAATTAGTCCAAAGAATTCAATTATATAAAAATTTATTGATAAAATTCTTTATTAGAATTCAGTTTTAAGAAACATGCAATTATTCAATAAAATGTTTTTTTGTATTTAAATAATTGAATTCTATAGTGGAATTTTCTAATAAAAATTGATTTAAATTAAATTAAAAATAGATTTAAGTTAAAATTTTAGATTATAATTGAATATTAAAACCATTAGAGCATGAATTTTTAGAAATAATTTAATTTTGAAAAGGTTTCAAAATAAAATCTTCGAGAATTTGAATTTTTTATACTTTTAGCTAATAATTCTGTAGAATTAATATTTTTTAAAAAGGTTTTATTGCAAATTTTTTTTTTAAATTATGTCAAGTTTCTATTTTCTATTATATATTTAATTGAAGAATCTACGAATAATTGAAAATTTGTAAAATTGAATTGTAAACAAATGAATTTAAAAATTCTAAAAGAACTTTTTCAAAAATTATTAAAAATAATGGATTTAAAATTTAAAAAAGGATTTTAGTGAAAAACACGAAAAAAATTTAATTTTGGAAAAGTCACAAATTATTGAAGAAATTCAATTATTTTCAAGAGTAATAGTAATATTCTCTCAAAAATTACATATTGTTCAAGAATAATAAAATTCTTCTTAGGGATTCAATTATTTTTTGAAAAATTTCAATTCAAATTCATTTGTAAGTAGTTGAATTTTTAAATATATATATTTAATTATTAAAAGTAAATGATTTAGAGAAGAATTTCAGATAAAAATTTCAGAAAATAATTGAATTTTGGAGAATTTACAAATGATAGGAATTTTTAGAAATAATTCAATTTTGAAACGGTTTAAAATTAAAATCTTTTAAAATCTGAATTTTTAATACTTTCAATTAACAATTCTGTAGAACTAATTTTTATTTTGAAAATTTTAATTTAAATTCTGTTGAAATTAGTTGAATTTGTTAATATATTTTAATATTATTTCAAATATTTTAACGGAATTCTTTGAAAAAATGCAATTATCTTGATGAATATCAAAATTCTTTCCAGAAATTCAATTATTTTCAGGAATTTTAATAAAATTCTTTGCAAAATTCAATTATTTTCATCCTAAATAACAATATTCATCACAAGAATTCAATTATTTTCAATAGTAATAAAATTCTCAAGAAATTCAATTATTTTCATAAATAATAAAAATTTTATAGATAATTCAATTACATATTTTAGAAAATTATTTCCTTGCTATTTAAATAGTTAAATTTATTTTTGTTTTTTTAAAATTTTATTAATGAAAAAAAAATGTTCGTTCATTTGAACGTTCAAAACTTTAGGAAAATATTATTTTAAAAAATAAGGGGTCATTCATTAATTACGTAAGGGTTTCTCGTCGCAGAATTTCAATTATTTTTAATACAATTTTAATCGAAATTTTATAATTCTATTATTTTATGTCCCTAAAGAATTGAATAATGTTTAGAAAATATTTTTTTGTTAATTTAGAAAATTAATTTTTTGTTATAAAAGTTTAAAGTTATTTTATTTTTTTAATATTTTATTATAGTATAATTTTTTAAAACGATTAAATAGAAAAAAATTTTCTTTATTAGACCATTCAAAGCTTTAGAAAAATATTAAAATTCTGCGTTAACTTTTATTATTTAATAATAAAAGTTAACGCAGAATTTAAATTATTTTTAATACAATTTTAATTAAATTCTTCGAAAAATGCAATTATTCTTAAAAATTTTATTAAAAATTGTCGAAAGAATTCAATTATTTAAAAATTTGTTTATAAAATTCTTCGTGAGAATTGAATTTTTAGATAATACTTGAATATTAAAAGGAATATAGCTTGAATTTTTAGAAATAATTGAATTTTAAAATTAGTTTTTTTGAAAAAGTTGAATTGAATTTTTTTTAATATTATTTAAAGTTTTTATTTTCTAGTATATATTTTTGATTGAAGAATTTACGAATAATTGAAATTTTGTTAAATTGAATATTGTAAACAAATTGATTTGAAAATTGTCAAAGAACTTTTTCGAAAATTATTAAAAATTATCGATTTAAAGAAGAATTTTAGTTAAAAATTCTTGATATCTTCATGTTTTATAGTTATATGAAAAATTTAATTTATATTTTCAAATAAAATATTCTCTTATTTGACTCGGACTGGTTATATTTTTGTCAGTAAGTGGGGAATATCCTGGGCACCTTTTTTATAGTATATATTCTTAAATTAAGAATATTTTTTTTTTCAGTGTAAATATTTTTACTAAATCAAAGTAATAAATAATTACAATTATTATTATTAAGTATAAATAATTATTATGGTATAATATTTTAGTAATAATAGTAATTTTTAAAAGTATGATTTGTTTTTTTGTTTTTATTTTTTTGTTATTGTAAGAGAAACGGAAGTTATATTAAATTTATGCATAAAATGGGTTAAAACAGAGCAATGTTGTCAATATATTATGATGATGAGGAGTTGAATTTATATATATCGGTGTACCGCTGACGAGGCTTGATTGACAAATAAACCAGGACAGTGGCAATTTGTGTTTCATGTGAATAATGAAATGAATGGCAAATCAAGAGTTTTCGTCACTCTCTTGCAACGATGCACACAATAATGATATGGTCATGCCTCTTTAGCTGTAAATGCCTACGCATACTCTCACTCGTTTCCGCATTTTCTTTTTTCTTTATCATCTCTGATAAACAGCCAGATAAATGTATTCCGAGAAAAACGTCTCTCGAATAGATAAACAAAACTTCTCCCCGCAATTCATTCACAATTTTCTTTTTTTTGCATATTCTGTTCTTTACTTTTATTTTGTGCTTTTATTTTCACTTTTATCTCGAGCTTTTATTTATTTGGCACTTTTATTTTTATTTTCTACTTTTACTTTTATTTTCTACTTTTATTTTTTGCTTCTATTTGTCACTTCTATTTTTTACTTTTAATTTCTACTTTTATTTTTAAAAGCGACTGATGAAATTAAAATTTTTGTAAAAATATTACAGTTCGTTAGGATTTAAAAAATATATTTCCGCCCCCCCCCCAAATTTCCTTCGTATTTGCTTTCTACTAAAATACTTTGGGATGGATTGATTTTCGCTTCTATTTGCTAATCACGCAACACTTTGTTTTTAAAGCATACAATAATAAATATTTGATAAATTAACAATTACTACTTAAAATTAATTGAAAATTATCTCACAAGTAATAAATAGTTACTTATCAATTTTATTACCGCTGTATAAATGTTATATTAGTATTGGTAATAATTATTAAATTTGCTTTTAATATTTTGCTGAGTAAGATTTTTATTAAAATTAAAAAAAAGGAATTAGGAAAATTGGGCCTTTTTTTGCTTAAACTGTGGAAATTTAGTGCTTTTTTGAGTTTTTTTTTGAAAATAGAAAATCGGTATTAACGACAATATTGAAATCCCGTTTAGCTCCAATTTTACGAAGCATTTCCACTTTGTCGAGAAAAGGAAATCGGAAGAGACACACCTGTAACGTCCTCACTTCTTTAAACGATATTGGCCACAATTGCCTTCAAGCGGAAAGTAAGTCCTCAAAAAAAAACAAACAAACAAACAAATAAACGAGTGTTTATTAATAATCAGGGTTGCCACGCAACCTGGAAAACCTGGAAATGTCAGGGAATTTTATAAACCTTGAAAAAACCTGGAAAAGTCAGGGAATTTTGATCGGAATCTTGGAAAATTATTGTGCTTATTCTTGAAATCTAATTATTCTTAAATATTTCAAAATTAATTCAATTTTAATATAATTAAATTATTTTCATAAATAATCAAATTTTTTAAACAGATTCAATTATTTTTATAATTAATAATACTCGTCGCAGAATTTAAATTATTTTTAATACAATTTTAATCGGGTTCATCGAAAAATGCAATTATTCTTAAAACTTTTATTTAAATTCGTCAAAGGAATTTAATTATTTAAGAATTTGTTGTTAAAAATCTTCTCAAGAATGTAATTATTTTCAATACAATTTTAATTAAGTTTTTTGAAATAATTTAATTATTTTTAAAATTTCTTAATAAAAGTCTTTAAAACAAATCAATTCTTCTTAAAAATTTTAATAAAATTATTCCAAGAATTCAATTATTTGCAAAAGTTGTAACAAAATTCTTATCAAAAATTCAATTATCTTCAAAATAACAAAATTTTGTGCAAAAATTACATTATTTTCAAAAAAATTTAATAAAATTCTTCGAAATAATTCAATTATTTTCGTAATTCATAAATAACAAAATTCTTCGCAGAACTTCAATTACGGTTAAAAGTTTATAAAAATTCTCTTCAAAATTTCATTTATCGTTATAAATAATAAAATTTTTCTCCAAAATTCAATTATTTTCAAAAATGTTTCAAAAATGTTAATAAAATTTTTGTCAAAATTTCAATTAAATTTTAAAAGCTTTTCTCAATTCAATTAAATTTTTTTTACAGAGATTCAATTATTTTTAATACAATTTTAATTTAATTTCTCGAAAAATGAAATTATTCTTTAAAATGTTATGAAAATTCGTCAAAAGAAATTTAAATACCATTTTAAAAATTTGTTGATAAAATTCTTTATAATAGTTGCATTTTAAAAAACATTTAATTCTTCAATAAATTATTTATTTGCATTTTATTTGTATTTAAATAATTTAATTCTCGTAGAATTTTCTAATAAAAATTGATTTAAATATAAATTTCAGTTAAAATTTTAGATAATAATTGAATATTCAACTCTCTAAATTTGAATTAGTAAAAATGTTTTCTAATTTGAATTAGTGACTGACTTTTTGCTTTTCAATTAGCAGATTTTACTAATAAATAGTCGTTTCTACTAATTTAATAGTGAAATTTATTAATTCAAAAGCAAAAAATCAGTCACTAATTACAATTATTTAATAAACATTTTTACAAATTCAAATTTATCAAAAAAGTATTATAGCGTGAATTTTTAGAAATAATTGAATTTTGAAAAGGTTTCAAATTACAATCTTTGAATGTTTGAATTTTTCATAATTTTAATTGAAAATTGTGTAGATTTAATTTTTTTTTAAAGTTATTTGAAGTTTTTATTTTCTAATATATATTTTATTGAAGAATTTCCAAATAATCCATTAAATTTCATAAAATTGAATTGCAAGCAAAAGAATTTGGAAATTTTCAAAAAAAGTTTTTTTAAATTATTAAAAATAATTAATTTAAAGAAGAAGTTTAGTTAAAAATTCTTAAAAATAAAAATTGAATTGAATTGAATTGAAACCTGGAAAAGTCAGGGAATTTGAAATGAGCAAAACCGTGGCAACCCTGAATAAATAAAATTAATCCGCTTATTTTACTTTTAATAATTTAATAAATTTTTTATCATTAATAACAAGAGATTATAGTTTATATATTCAATTTTCTGCTTATTTTTTTTTTAATTATTCACTTATTTGAAATTATTTATTTATTTTCTGCTTGAAAATTAAAAATAAATTACAAGGAGGGAAAAAGTTGGTATATAAAACTGGCAGCGCATACTCTTTTGAGAATTGTATAAAATTGTGATCGACGATTTCGTCGACGAAACAATTTACGTAAGATCGCGTTTGGTATAAATACCATTAGGTGTCTGCACTTGACTCGGATAAAAAGACTTTTTTTTTCCGAAACTAAATATAGTTGCGTGCCCTCGATTTGTTAGATTCACTTAACCATGAATTTCCCCTTTTTTATAAATCTTATATTGAAGAGAGAAATTTTTTTTTTTATTAATAATTATTAATTGAAATTTTAAGAAAGTTGTGTTAAAAAATTTTTCTTGCGTGACATTATTATATTCTCTAAATATTATTTCTGGATGAACGACGATATATTTGATTCGAAATAGAAAATATTGATTGTATTCATAATAATGATAATATTATAAATTATAGACAGAGAGAAAAATTTTATTTAAACGGAATATTAAATATTAATCGATTGTTAAATATTATTTTATTTAACATAAATTTAGAAACTGATTTTAACAAATGAACTGCTATCTCACGGTGACCTTGACGTTCTCAAGTGGAGAAATTAAACCACACAGTTTGAAATTTATTAATTATATTAATTTATTTATTAAAATTCTTGAAAGAATTTTTTTAATTACATTTTAATTAATTATTTTAATTTAATTAATTAATTCGATTAATAATTGATTTAAGTAAAATTATTTTTTTCAGTGTATGACAATTTTTGATAATATTTTTAATTTTTAAATATTCAGTCTTTAGTTTTTAACTTTGGTAAAAAATAAAAAAAAATCTGAAAGAAAATATTCTGGAAGATGCGATTTTGCGAGTAGAATGAAAATTGTAATAATATTTTGGTAAACATGAAATTTTTTCCTTTAATTGTTTTGGCTCTCGTATTCCAATTTTCGAAAGGAAAATAATGGACTTTGAAAGTTTATGTACGAAAAGATATTGGCGTTTGGCTGTGGGCCAAAGATATTTTTATACTGCACTTATGCAGTAACATCATTTGCATGCCTGGTCGTGAGCTTGTAATATCAATATCTTCACAAACACACCAGACTTCCAGGAAATTATTTTGATAAAAATTTTGAATCGATTGTTGAAAGAGGATTAATATTCTCTCCCTATATAGAAATCCGAGTAAAGGAAAAAAAACAATTTAAGGAATCACATATTGTCAGATTTATCTTTTTTTCACCTAAAAATTTTCTATTTCACAAATTTTGATAATTTCATGCATTTTTTGACTAATTTTTTGTGTCTTAAAGTCGAACCGAGGCCTGAAAATTGACAGGTTGCCACAGGTCAGGGAAATCAGGGAATTTTTATAAAAGTGATGGAAAAAAATTTAATTTTTATAGAATTTAAATAACAAAATTCTGAATTTTTGTGTCTTTTTGTTTGCTTGCTTTAAAACTTTAAAATTACCAAGAATTTTAATAAAAAAAACCTTAAATTTTTTTATATTTTTGACAATAATTTATTTAAAAATTATTTAAAATAATTTAATTCTTGAAAACTAGGAAAAAATTATTACTTATAAATTATTTAATAAATAATTTTAGTCAAAAGTTTAAAAAATAATTGAATTTTATAAGAGTTGCGTTTACAATTTTTAATAAATAATTTAATTTCAAAAGGTTTCAACTGGAAATTTTGGAAAACTATAAAATTTTGAATGAATTTAATTAGAAATTTTAAGAAATTTATTTTTTTGAAAAATTTTAACTTAAATTTATTTGCAATTAATTGAATTTTTAAATATATTTAATTATTAAAAATAATTGATTTAGAGAAGAATTTTGGATAAAAATTTCAGAAAATAATTGAATTTTGGAGAATTTACAAATTATAGGAATTTTTAGAAATAATTGAATAAAAAAATAATAATAAATAAATAATAATTGAATCTACAATTCTGTAGAACTAATTTTTATTTGGAAAATTTTAATTTAAATTCTGTTGAAATTAGTTGAATTTTTTAATATATTTTAAAATATTATTTCAAATATTTTAAAGGGATTCTTTGAAAAAATTCAATTATCTTGATGAATATCAAAATACTTTTCAGAATTTCAATTATTTTCAGAAATTTTAATAAAATTCTTTGCAAAATTCAATTATTTTCAGGAATTTTAATAAAATTCTTTGCAAAATTCAATTATTTTCATCCTAAATAACAATATTCATCATAAGAGTTTAATTATTTTCGAAAGTAATAAAATCCTTTTCACAAATTAATATAAATTATTTTTATAAATAACAAAACATTTTCAGGAAATTCAATTATTTAAAAAATTGGGCATAATTTATTTCGATAAAAATCGATTATATAAATTTTTTTTACAAAATTATATAACAAAAATTCCATAAAATTTTATAATTAAATTATTTTATGTCCCTAAAGATTTGAACGTTCAATTGAACGACGATTTTTTCAATATTATTTTCTTAAAATTTGAAAAATGTTAGAAAATATTTTTTTGTTAATTTAGAAAATTAATTTCTTTGTTATAAATTTTTTAATTTATTTTTTTTTTTAATTTTATAATAGTAGGGGAACATAGTCTAGGTCGGCCACCTTTTTGACTTTTGTTTATAACTTTTTTTTAAAAATGAATTTGGACAATTGAAGTATATGGTTGGAAAGTCCTGTTTAATAGGAACATTTTTTCTGTACAAAGTAAATTGACAGGTTTAAAAATGAAAAAGTTATAAAGATTTAAAAAAAAAAAAATTTGTAGTCCAGGTTGGCCATTACAGTCAAGGTCGGCCATGTTTAAAATTCAAAGGGCATTAATCGTTAAAAAATAAAATAACATGTTTGGAGTTACGGAAAATTGATTCTTTATTGTTTACAGTTTGTAACTTAATGAAATAACAAAATAATAACAATAAACAATATAAAAAAATAAATATAAATAAAAAAAAGTTTTGCACTAAAATATTAATAAAATTAAATAAAAATATTAATAAGATGATCAATTATATTATGAGTTATACAGAATTGCAGTTTTTGCAAATGAAGTAGCTCGTCCTCAACTTTGCGCATTTTAAACACATAGTGGCCGACCTTGACAGTAAGTAACATTACCGAATTGTTGTAACCATAAAGAAATACGTTTCGGGATTCAATTTTTTACTTTGTTTTCCTTTCAACCATGAGTCCCACAAATTTTCTGCATACTTGCCTTGACGATTCAATTTGTTTTTTATCTTTTATTAATGGTTTTTCACATTATGCACAAAACTTTTTTTGAGCTTTTTTTGTACCGACGTCACAGAAAACACAATTTTCGATTTTCCGAAAATGTAATTGAACAAAAAGTTAGGTTTCACTAAGACAAGCTTCGACAAAAATGCGCGTAGGTGGCGCTAGTGAACTTGACAAAAAAACGCGAGTGGCCTACCTAGACAGTAGGCCAACCTTGACTACATTCCCCTAGTTTTTGAAAACGTTTAAATGGAAAAAAAATTTTTTTCAATTGAACGTTTAAAACTTTAGAAAAATATTATTTTCAAAAACATTAAAATTTTTTTGGACGGATTCAATTATTTTCATAAATAATAAAAGTTAACACAAAATTTCAATTATTTTTAATACAATTTTAATTAAATTTCTTGAAAAATCCAAATAATTCTTAAAAATTTTATTAAAAGTCGTCGAATGAATTCAATTATTTAAAATTTTTTTGATAAAATTATTTATGAGAATTTAATTTTTAAAAACATTCAATTATTTAATAAATTATTTATTTCTGTATTTAAATAATTGAATTCTCGTAGAATTTTCTAATAAAAATTGATTTTTAAAATGAATATCGATTAATGTTTTTGATAATAATTGAATATTAGAAGCGTTACAGAAATAATTTTTGGATAAAATGGAATTTTGAAAAAGCCGGTTTATTATTATTGAAAATAATAATTGAATTGAAATTATAAAAATAATTTTTAAAAAGTAATTAATTTAAAATTGTAATGAAAAATAGAAATCATAAGAATTTTTTTCACTTCTTTTCATTAAAAGACTAAAATTTTGTTAAATATTATGTTTTGTCAAATTGAAATTATGCAGATTTTTGTTCGTTACTTCTAAACAAAATTAGAAAATTGTTAAACAACTGTGATTGTTACTGTAACTTCATCAAAATTATTTTCATCATTTTAATTCAATTATTATTTTCTAGAATTTTAAATTATTTTTTATAAAAATAATTGAATTCCGGTGAAATTTTTATTATTTATGAAAATAATTAAATGTTTTCATACAATTTTATTAAAAATTTTTTTAAATAATTGAATTTTTTTTGGGAAATTTTATTAAAATAGTAGATATTGAAAATCATTGAAATTAGAAAAATGCATTTTATTTTTTTGAAAATAATTGAAATTAGGACAAGAATTTTTTTTTACATTTATGAAAATAATTGAACTTTGGAGAAGAATTTTGTTATTTATAAAGATAATTGGGATTTTTAGGAGAATTTTTTAAAAATTTTGAACGTATAGTTGGATTTTATAAGAATTTTATTTTCTTTGAAAATTTGAATTTCTGCAATTATTTGTAATTTCTCCAAAATTGAATTTTTTTAGTTTTTAGCAAAATTAAAATTTTTTGTCAACTCTGATAGTAAAAAAGAAAGAAAATTTCGATTGGCATACACACAAATGTTTCCTGAAAAAAAATGTATGTCACTAAAAATTGTTTTCTATACTTTTACTCAAATTTATGATCTTTGAAATTAGAGTCATTTTTACTATATATACTGAAAATTGTATATAATTTGCGAGGGAAAAAAAAGTTGCCATTCATTTTTTGACTTTGGACAAGATCTCGATTCTCGCTTTTGTTTCGAAGGCATGCCATTGTTTATTTCTTTTTTTTTTTTTAATTTTCTCTATTTCATGAGCAAAAGCCATTGCAATCATTTTAATTAGCGCGACTACGATGATGAGGTAACACGCACTGACGAGTAGTTCACATTCATTTCGCACCTTTTTTGGAATATAGTGAATAGCCAACTCCCCAGCAGATCATATCAACTCTTTGGATATATGTATATACACATTGATGTAGACCAGGCGAAAAATTACTCTAAAAGAGTCAGGCGCAGCTTTCACCTCTCCAGTGCGGATTACGCAAATATTTTCCTGAACCATAAAAAAAAAAGTGAAATAATTGTTGCGAAGCCGGGAAAAATGAAAATATATTTTCTCTTGACACTTTGAAAATTTTCCATTTTCATCACGCTGTGACAATTATTTTTTATGTAATGGTAAAAGGAAACAAATACTGTACCATTTTTTTTTTGGTGTTAGGGACAATTTTTACTTTTTTTACCAACAACAACAAATTGATTAAATAATTTTGTTTATGTCGATCAATAATTTTTTTCTATTAATTTTTACTTTTTGCATCAACAACAAATTAATTAAATAATTTTGTTTATGTCGATCAACAATTTTTTTCTATTAATTGTAATTAATTTACTCAGTCTTTTTTGTTTTTCTGATCAATTAATTTTTTTCTGACAACAACGACAAATTAATTAATTAACTTTTGTTATTTCGATAAGCAATTTTTTTCTCTACATGTAATTATTTATTTTATCAATTTTTCTTTTTTGTAGATTTTTTTTTGTTTTCCAGACCAATTTTTTTTTTTTTTTGTTTTTTTTTGTTTTGCGAGAAAAATAGTCGTAGAAAGAGTGCAAATACGGGAAAAACAAGTCGTCTCTGTGCCAATGGGCATTCGATAGAGAATTATAGCCAGGGGGTAAACATTTGCGATAAACAACAATGCAGCTGCTGTATTGGCCATTAACCCAACTCGAATTTTGTTATTTGTCGCGTGTAGTCACGAGGGACTCGATTTCGGGCCTCTCGGTTATCAATGTAACCGAACATTTCGATCGATAGTCGCATAATACTTGTTCAGATATTTTCGTGTATAAAAATTCCCTCTTCCCAGACGCATGACATTAAACTTTATTTGTTAAATTAATCGTAACGAAAGTGATAATTATCATTTTTATAACAAATATTTATTATAAATTAAAATTTTAATAATTCTAATTATTTAATATTTTATGAAGTTGTAATTTTAGTAATTTTATTTTTCGATAATAAATTATAATTTTAATAATAATTATAACTTTAATAATTATAATTTTAATAATTGTAATTTGAATAATAATTATAATTTGAATTTTAATAATTGTAATTTCAATAATAATTACAATTTTCATAACTGTGATTTTAATAATAATTACAATTTAAATTTTCAGAATTATATTTTTAATAATCCTTTTTTAATATCAAAAACTTAATTGTTTGACAAATCGAAATTATGCAACTATTTTTTCCTTTTTTCTAAAAAAAAAATGAAAAATGGTTGGAAAATTAAAATTAGAAAGTAGAAAATATTTTGCACATTTTCTGCTTCTCAATTACAATTTATAAATAAAGTACAAGTTTTAAGTAAAAAAAAATGTTAAAAATCAAATTTTGTTTCAGAAATTTTAAATTTATTAAGGAAAAAAATTTACAAAATTTCTATTTGTTAAAAACGATTGTAAAATTATTCGAAAACATTAATAACTTCTTTTCTAAATAAATATTTAATCATTATTACTTTTCCATACGAATTAAAATTCTTCAAAAGATTCAAATTCAAACTTTTTTAAAATTTAACAACTTATAAGAATATTTATTATAAATCATGAAGAAACCGGTCACTCCGAGTAATCAATTTCTTCATGATTTATAATAAATTAAATATAACCGAGTGATAAGATCATTATTTTATATAATAGAAATATTTTAACTGTAATTTTTTTAAAATTATTTTCATCATTTTAATTCAATTATTATTCTCTAGAAGTTTAAAATAAATTTTTTTTTAAATCAATTATCTTTAATAATTTTTGAAAAAGTTCTTCTTTGAGAATTTTTAAATCCATTTGTTTACTTTTTCAATTTTACGTGAAATTTCGATTATTCAGAAATTCTTCAATTGAATACGTATTAAAAAATAAACACTTGAAATAATTTCAGAAAAAAATTCAATTAAACTTTTTTAAAACAATTAATTCCACAAAATTGTTAGTTAAAAATATGAAAAATTAAGATTTTCAAAGAATATAATTTGAAACCTTTTCAAAATTCAATTTTTTCTTAAAATTCATGCTATAAAATATATTATTTGAATATTTGAATAATTTGAATAATAAATATTCAAATCTAAAATTTTAACAGAAATTCATTTTTAAATTAATTTTTATTAGAAAATTCTACGAGAGTTCAACTATTTAAATGCAAAAATAAATAATTCTTTGAATAATTGAATATTTCTTAAAATTGAATTCTCATAAAGTATTTTATTAAAACATTTTTAAATAATTGATTTCTTTTGACGATTTTTAATAAAAGTTTTAAGAATAATTACATTTTTCGAACAATTCGATTAAAATTGTATTAAAAAATAATTGAAATTCTGCGATGAATTTTATTTATGAAAATAATTGCGAATTCCTAAAAAGAATTTGATTATTTATGAAAATAATTCAATAGATGTAAAAAATTTGATTATTTATTGAAAATAATTAAATTATTGCGAAGAAATTTATGAAAAAAATTGTATATAATAGAATTCATATGAAATTGAGGAAAATTTTTGAAAATAATTGAAATTTTACCAAAAATTTTATTAAAAATTTATTTAAAAAAAATGAATTTTGACAAGAATTTTATTTAAAATTTTAAAAATAATTTAATTTTGAAAAAGATTTTGATAACTTTTGAAATTAATTGAATTTATGCAATCATTTATCATTTTTCCAATATTCAATTTTTTAAGTGTTTTTGAGTAAAATGCGTCTATAAATCCACTATTTTAATTTTTAAATAATTAATTAAATATATGTATATATTAAAAAATTAAAGAAATTGTAAATTTTAATAATAATTACAATTTTTATAACTGTAATTTTAATAATAATAATTACAATTTTCATAACTGTAATTTTAATAATAATTACAATTTTAATGGTCGCAATTCCAATAGTAATTGTAATTTTAATAATTGCAGTTACAATTAATAATAATTTAATAATTAATAATTATTATTATTGATAATTAATAATAAAACAGGGATAATTTGATCGATATATTTTATTTTTTATTTTTTTTTATATTTTATTTTTTTATTTATTTATTTTCTGTTTGGCAAATTTATAAGCTCCTGTATCGTTGAAGAATTGAAATTAGTTGTTTTGTTTCGGAATTAGAAAAATGCTTATAGATATATTATATACTTTTAGGATTAATAAGCGAGATGTAAATGGTAGTTTCAAGAGGATATACACAGTCCAATGGGATCCACGAAATTGGGTTTAATTGAGTGAAGTGGCTGCTTCCAATCTCACATCCACTCAAACATTAAACTCTTGACCTGTGAATAAACTTTAATGAAAATACAATTTTATAATAATATTCCATATTCAATAAAATATTTATTCTATTAACTAATAACTATTGAATAGATATTTTTATTTTACTTAGGAAAATATTTTTTATTTATTTTATATACAATTGAGATATTAATTTTATAAACAAATGAAATATTTATTTTGTAGACAAATTGAATATTTATTTGTAAGTATTTGAAATATTTACTTTGTAAATAATTGAAATAATTATTTTGTTAACAAATTAAATATTTATTTCGTGAACAAATTAAATATTTATTTTGTAAAATAAAATAAATATTAATTTTGCAGATGAAGAAAGAAAAATTGTCCCTCCCTTGTAAAAATTACTATATTTAGGCTTTGACATAATTTTATTTATTATTTAATTTGTTCCATTCATATTTACTTTTAACTAATGCAAAAAAAAAAAATAACAAAAATCGATTTTTCTCTATTTTCCAGGTGAGTCGAAGTTTTTATCTCTACCTCGAGGATTTCCGGTGGAATCTGTAACACTTAACAACGATAAAGGTAATTAGAAAAAATTAAAGAAAAAAAAATTAACTTTTCTGGAGTAAAAAAATTTTCTATTTCCGAGCGAGAGATATTTTTCCAATTACCAACATTTTTTTTATTCACCAATAAAAAAACCACTCAAAAAAGTTATGCCAGATGAACGTTTGTCAGTAAATAAATTACTATTTTTCGTACACTGCTTGAGAAATATATTTCTCATATAAAGATCGCAAATTAAGATTTCTTCTCATATCATATTTGGAGGATAATTTATTTTAAATAATATTTTATAGAATAATTGGGATAATTATAGGTATTGTTGCGAGAATTGTTGGTATTATATGTGTTAAATTTTATAAAAAGACAATTCTCGCGTTTATCAACTCGTAACGAATTTATAACAACAGAAATGATGATGATGATGATTCATTTTAATGAAGCTTTGTGTCTAACTCCGTGGCGACATTCCAGTGAAAATAATTTTTAAACATCACCGGATGTAGACGAAATTACTGCATTTTTCATTGTAATAATTTTTAAACATGACTGACAGATCAGAAATCATGTTTTTTCTCTCATATTTTTTGTTTGTTCAGTCTATACTTTATTCGTTCACTGAATTTTCACTTTGAAAAGCAAAAATTTCTCTTCATTTTTTTTTTAATTCTTATTTAACATAATTTAATAATTAACATGATTATTAGCAATTCAGTAATTTTTTGTAATTAAAATTCTAATTTGAATTGGAATTAGAAAAATAGCTGAATTGCTATTAGATAAAATAATTAGAATTAGAATAAAAATTAAAAGAAATTAATAAAAATTAACGAAAAAATTATTAAATTACCAATCAGTTAAATTGGTATTTTAATTATATTTATAATTAGAACTAGAAAAAAATTAGGTAAATCGCTAATTAGCTAAATTGGTATTATAATTATTTTTAAAAATTTAATTAGAAAAAAAATAAGTAAATATCAAATCAGCTAAATTCGTATTATAATTATAATCCTGATTTAATAATAATTAACATAATTAATATCAATTTTAGTTGATTAGTATTTAAGCTAATTTTTTTTCTAATTCAAATTATAATTCGAATTTTAAATAAATTATTTTACATTGCTAATCAGCTAAATTCGTATTATAATTATAATAAATTCTGGTTTAATAATTAACATAATTAATACCAATTTAGTTGATTAGGATTTTGATTGTTTTTTTACTTGGAATTATAATTAGAATTAGAATTTTTTAAAAATTAACTACATTGCTAATCAGTTAGATTGGTATTATGCTTATATTTATAAATTGAATTCTAATTATAATTCTGATTATAATAATTAACATGATAAATACTAATTAATGATTAGTAATTTAGTCAATTTTTTTCTAATTATAATTCGAATTGAAATTTAGATTTAATGAATTAATTAATTAAATTAGCTAAATTCCAATATTATAGTTCTGATTAAAATTTTATTTTTTTCATCAATTAATAGAAGTTATCAAGTTTATTTTCTCAAATAAATTTTAAAATGCAGTTAATTAATAATTTCTTCATCAAGTGAAATATAAAACAAAATTTAAAAAAAAGAGAGAAAAAATATTTTTCGTTTTTGAAAATTTTTACTTTTGAAAAAAAGAAGTGGAAATTAGTTTGAAAAAATCTTTTGGATTTAAAGACAGAACGAAGGTTATTATTAATTATTTAAATTAATGTGTACCAGCAATTGCAGCTGCTCGCATTCTCGTGGTACTTTGTGCGTTTTGTATATACATATATATACATGTGCGTGCATTTCCGGTCGCATGCTTATTACGCACGCGCACAAAGCACGCAATGCACAATTTATTCGTTTAAAAAAAAAAATAGAAAAAAAGTAATACGGCACATTGTCTGAAAAAGTGGAATAAATTTAATTTGAAAATAAGTCTGTATTCAAATTAAATTTTATTTTTAAACCAAATCTTTTTTCAAAGAAATGAAAAAAAATTTTATTGTCTTTCTTGAAAGGAAAGATATTTTTTTAGTTGTAAAATAATTTTAATAATAATTATAAATTATCATATAAGAATTATGTTAAATATTAAGGGGATTTGAACCTTGATGACGTCACAGTTTGTGCAAAGCATTAGTTTTAAATCTGTGACGTCATCATGGTTCAAATGCCCTTAAGTAACTAAATTGTTACATTAAACAATAATATATAATAAAATAACAAAATAACAAAATAAAATAATAAAATAACAAAATAAAATAATAAAATAACAAAATAAAATAATAAAATAACAAAATAACAAAATAACAAAATAAAATAATAAAATAACAAAATAACAAAATAAAATAATAAAATAACAAAATAAAATAATAAAATAACAAAATAACAAAATAAAATAATAAAATAACAAAATAACAAAATAAAATAATAAAATAATAAAATAACAAAATATAATAAAAAAAACAAAATAAAATAAAAAAATATAATAAAATATCAAAATGAAATTAAGATAAAATAAAAAATATAATAATATTAAATAACAATAATTTAATTATTATTTGAATTTTCCCAGGATTTTTCACGAAACAATTGTCAATTTATTAATTAATTAATTAATTATTATTAATTATTAATTATTATTCATTTATTAATTATTATTCATTTATTAATTATTGCTATTTAATTAATTAAAATTATTTAATTATTAGTTTTAATTATTATTAACTTATTATTTTTATTGTTAAATGGTTTTCTTTTTTTTTTAACTACAAAATTTTATTCTCGTTGTGTAGAAAATTTTCTCTAAGGTCGTTTTCTTTTTTTTTTTGAAAAATTTTTTTCTGAAAAGTGTTTCTCGATGTTAAATTTGAAATTATATTTTGTACGTTCATTGGATGTAAAAATAAATTCACATAATTTCCATTATCCGGAAATAAATTCCAAGTATAATGACACTTGTTTCGTTATTCGCGAAAAGAAGAAGAGCACTCAAGGATTGAACTTAAAATGTACAATCATGAGAATCATTAGCGACCTCTTGAATGAGTGAATGCTTCTCGTCTCAGAATATATAATTAAGTCAACTTCACAAGAAAACAACTTTCTTCAGAATATATTTTATTCTCTTTTATTCGTTTCCACTTTGTTTTTTCTTCTTTTTTTCTGTTTGTTCGCATAATCCGGAAGAATTTCTTTTTAGAATTGTCACGTCTAGTTTAAATAATTTCACGTAACGATTCCTTATGTATATGAAAATTTTTGCTTCTTACGGACTAGGAATATTTTATTTTAATGAATTCGTGAAGTTTGTTCATTAGTTATTCGTTACTTTTTTTTACTATTTTTTACTATTTCTATTATTTTTCTTTTTTCTTTTTATTTATTTATTTATTTATTTATTTAGATTATATTTTATTTATATTTTATATTTTATTTAGTTTATTTTCTTTTCTTTTTTATTTATTTTTTATTAATTTTTTTTCTTTTTTTTTCTTTTTTCTTTTTCTATTTTTCTATCGTTGCATTTTCTTTAACTTTTTGGAGTCCGGACAAATTATTATGTGAAGTATTTATTCAAATTCCAATATAATTCTGATTGTGTAGATTAAAATGAGACATTTTTTTTTTTTTTTTTTTTGGTAAGGTCATTGTAGCCTTTAACCTACAAAAGATTTTCTCGAGGAAAAAAAGAAAATAAATTCCTGTGAGGACTTTTCTGTCCGATAAAGCATCCGTTGGCCAATTTCCGCACGAATGGAAAGGCACGTTAATTTCACGGGGCAATGGAGCCACTCGACCCTGGCTATAGTTTGCACCAAGAGTGCCAACTTCTCTTTTATCCCTCGACTCGTTAAATTCTCACCTCAGATTTTTCAACCGTCAGAAATCACAGGAATCGTTTCCATTCATTCGCAATTATTGTTATTAAGTAAAAGTTCGATTATTTTCTAAAAATAATAAAAATAATAATATTAATAATAATAATAATAAAATAATAATAATAATAATAATTAGTTATAATATATTAATTATAATAATTAGCAACAATTGTTATTATGAACTCAGGCCTCGGATATTATGACTTTTTTTTACCTTTTTCGACTATTTAATAAAAAAAAAAAAAAATCACAAATTTTCAAAAAATGTGATTTTTTTTATTTTTAATCGACTTTCTTTGAGCCTTAAAGTCGATCCGAGGCCTTTGAATTTTAATAATAAATACAGCAGTTAAAAAATATAGATTAAAAATTGAAATTTAATTTCAGTGCAGTAATTGTTTTCGCTCAAATAAATTAAAACAGAAAAGGATTGAAAAATTTAAGATTATTAAGTTTTAATTTTTAGGAAGAAATAAAATTTTTCTTTTACATTTTACAATATTATTGTCAATTGGTATCTGTTCTCGAAGCAATTTCCAGTAACAATTAATTATGTCTTTTAGTGTGGTAATTAAAACCACTTTATATATTAACATTTTTCTCTTTCTCTTTCTCTGTCTCTCTCTACATTTATAATTATGAAATTGTCTTGAAAAGGAGAACATATTTATAACAGTAAATTCACATCGGCGGAACTGAAAATGTCTTATTACACGGTCAGTTGTTTTTTTGAAAAAAAAAATTATTTACATCACTGTTTGGTAAGATGATTAATTTTTTTGTCTGCCAACCAAGTATGAAAAATAAATATTATATTTAATAATAATAATAATAATAATAAAAACAAATTCATGAAAAATGTAGGACAGTGGGCAAATTTTGTTATATTTATTTTAATTAAATTAATTTTTTCTGTAAAGTTAATAAATTTATTAATTTTCTTTTTACAAAATTTTTAATTATTATATTTTCAAGAATGTGAATAATTTGAATGACATGTATTATAATACATAGTCTTTTGAGATTAATGTTGACCCCGAATAATAAGTCGCATATAAACGGTGCAAAATGCGGGCATTTGAGTGATAAATATATATGGAAAACCGTTTCTTTTTTTCGCATAGAATGGTTAATTTATCCATATGCGGGTGAATTGTACATTAAAGATTATTATATTCATTTCATCAGCAAAATGAAACTAGGAATCGTGATAATATTAACCTGAATATACAATCAAGATGAAAGAAAATTGAGATTAATTTTCATTAATCGCAAATCTCCGCACCGACAGATTAATAAACGAAATAATTATCATCATTACTATAATGATAATGGAAATAATAAATTCTTCTTCTTCTTCTTCTTCTTTTGAAAAAAGTATTCTAAATTAGGACAATAATTTTTTTTCTATTATTATTCTTGTATGATGGAAGGAAATAATTATTCTACTTTTTGAATGTAAAATATTGTAGTTTTGAAAAAAAAATTTTGTTTTCGAAAATAAAGTCTTGCGGCAAAAAAAAGAGTGGAGATAATTATATGGAAACATAATTGTTTTACTTACGTAATTAGGTGAAATAAAAGACAAAAATCGTTTTGTAACCATCGAAATAACTATTGGTAAACAGATTCGAAATTTTTGCCGCATCGAGGACACAATTTATCTTCAAGGTTTTTTTTCGGATTTTGCGATTTGGAAGTTAAAATATTTTTACACGAGGTAAAATTTTTTGGTTAAAGGAAAATTTATTTGGTGATATTATTTTAGCATAATATAAATATTTAGGCAAAATATTCACTGACTGGCAATATTCAAATTTTAAAATAAAATTCAAATCTTTCTCCCAATTTTTTCAAGGTTTTCACAACAGAAAAGAAAATAATTTAATTCGAAATTAATTAAAAAATAATAAATATAATCTGGTTGAGAATTTATTATGATGCTGAAGTCCGCAACGTTTTTAAAAACGAAAACGAAAAAATAAAGGGACGGTTTTTTTTATTTTTGATTCTAAATCATGTTAATTTTTAATAATTAATTAAATAATTAATTAAATTATTAATATTTTTAATAATTGTATCTTAAGCAACAATTAATTTCTTAAAAATTAAGAAACATTAAAATTAGAGATGAATTTAACTTGGAAAAAAATTCTTTTTTGATTTTTCGTTTCTAAAAACGTTGCGGACTTCAGCTTCATAATTTATTAACAAGTAATAAATAAAATCTGGTTAAAAATTAGTTAACAATTAATAAATAAAATCTGTTTAAGAATTAATTAATTAATTAATAAAATCTAGTTAAAAATTAATTTTTTTAATAAAGAAAATAACTAGCAACAATTTGCGCGCTAAAGCGCACGATTACTAACTTCTTACTACCTTTTTTAAATAAAATTAGCAATTTTAAAAATAATAGAATTTCAAAATTTTCTAAATTAAATTTTTGCTGAAAACACTAAAAAAAATTCAATTTTGGAGAAATTACAAATAGTTGCAATTATTTTGAAAAAAAAATTCTTATAAAATTCAACTATGTTAAAAATTTGAAAAAAATCCCAATTATCTTTATAAATAACAAAATTCTTCTCCAAAGTTCAATTATTTTTATAAATGTCAAAAAAATTCTTGACCTAATTTCAATTATTTTCAAAAATTGTTCTAATTTCAATGGTTTTCAATATCTACTATTTTTTAATAAAATTTCCCAAAAAGAATTTAATTGTTTAAAAAAATTGTTAAGAAAATTGTATACAAACATTTAATTATTTTTGTAAATAGTAAAATTCTTCACAAGAATTCAATTAATTTTATAAAAAGTAAAATTCTTTGCAGGAATTCAATTATTTTCAAAAAAATTTTAATTGAATTTTTTGGATGAATATTTTTTAATATTTTAATATTTAAAAATATTTCTATAAATTTCAATTATTTCCTAAAATTTTAATAAATTCTACGAAACAATTCAACTATTTTTATAAATACTAAAATTCTTTGCAGGAATTAAATAATTTTTAATCAAATTTAAATAAAATTACACAAAAAAATATAATTATTTTCAAACATTTCCATAAAATTGAATTTCAACAAGAATTTAAAATTTTCTAAAAATAATTAAATTATTCTCAAAATATTTTAAAAAAATTTTATATAAAAATTAAATTACTCTCAATGCAATTTTTAAATATATTCGTCAAAAAAATTGAAAGAATTCAATTATTTTCAAAAAATAATAAAATTCTTGTGATGAATTCAATTATTTTGAATATACATACTTAATTTTAATGAAATTCTTTAAAGAAATTCAATTATTTTTGAAACAACTTTAATTGAATTTCTCGAAAAAATTTCATTATTTTTAAATATTTCTATAAAATTCTTCATAACAATTTAATTATTTCTTAAAATTTTAATAAATTCTTCGAAACATTTCAATTATTTTTATAAATAGTAAAATCCTTTGCAGAAATTCAATTCTTTTCAAAAGATTTTTAATAGAATTCCTTGAAAGAATTTAAATTTTCAAATATTAACATAAAATTTATTTATTTTCTAAAATTTTTAAAAATTCTTCGGAACAATAAATTCAATTATTTTTATTAATAGTAAAATTCTTCGCAAGGATTCAATTATTTTGAATACAATTTTAATATAATTCTTCTTCATAAAATTCAATTGCTTTCAAAATTTTCAATTAAAATTATTAAAGATACTCCATTATTTAAAGAAAAATTCACAGAGATTCTTGAAAAGAATTTAATTTGGATTTTAAAAAATTTTAATAAAACTCTTCGCGAGAATTCAGTTATTTTCCTAAATAATAAAATTCTTTGAAGGAATTCTATTATCATCAAATTTTTTGATAATATTCTTTGCAACAATTCGATGATTTTGAATACATTATTTTAAAAGTTTAAAATATTTGAAAAGAAAATTTATAAAAAAGTTAAGAAACAAAAAAGCAAATAACTAACTTCAAATTGCGAACAGATTAACGCAACATGTACCCAGTGGGCACCGGGACATCTAAAAGACGTCTTTAGGACGTCCTATTTTGTCCGTGGACATTTTGGGACAACGTTGTTCTTGTCCGAGAGTCATCATAAAGACAACAAAAAGACTTCTTTAAGATGTTCTATGTCTGCCATTTTTATGTCTTGGGGACATAAAAAAGGAAAAAAAAAGTCCTCAAAAGGACCACATTTTCCATCAGGAACTTCGCAAATTTTCTATTACAAGTAGTTTAATATCTTTAATAATTTCAGGCAATAAATATTTAGAATGGAATTACAAAAGTTTAATGTCAATCCACTGTTAGATAAATTTATATATTTTTAAAAATTAAAAAAAATTGTATGAAATATCAAACATGATAAATTTTCATTTCTAGATAATTGAAATAAAACGCTATTTATATAACGGAAAAATAAAGGCAAAATATAAGGCAATGCAAACATTATTAACCCATGTCTGACAAAGAATATATATTAGAGCATGGTAAATCAAAATCTTTTATTACACCAGTTAATTTTTAATTGTTATTAAAATTGAGAATTTACAGTAGAGGAGTTTTCCATTTTCGTCGTATATTTACACCACGAGAAATTTTTTTTATAAGTGACTATTGCTCATTTTATTATTTCAAATATATATTATTTATTATTCCAATAATATTTTATTGGAAAATTATAATATTAATGTAATGCTATCGTGATATTCTCGGTAATATCATTAGGCGGACATTTTAATATGACTGTAATATTACGTGCAAAATGGATTGCAATATTGATCAGAATAACAATTTTCGTATAATTACAGAGACTAAAAGGGTTTAAGAAAAATGCTTTTTGCTTTATTACCGACAATTTATTTGGAAAACCTTTTATTTAGGATGAAGAAGCTTAACTGAAAAATTGCAATGTATAATGTCCAATTGACGTCCTCGGGACGTCCTAGGGACGTCTTTTGGACATAGAACTTAGAAATTTTTCCTCCGAGAAATGAGATTCCAGTTTTAACTTTTAATAAAAATGACAAACTCTATATAATTACAGAGACTAAAACGGTTTTCGAAAAAAGCTTTTTATTACCAATTTTTTTATTTGGAAAACCTTTTACTTAAGATGAAGAAGCGTAACTGAAAAATTGCAATGTATAATGTCCAATTGACGTCCTCGGGACGTCCTAGGGACGTCTTTTGGACATAGAACTTAGAAATTTTTCCTCCGAGAAATGAGATTCCAGTTTTAACTTTTAATAAAAATGACAAACTCTATATAATTACAGAGACTAAAACGGTTTTCGAAAAAAGCTTTTTATTACCAATTTTTTTATTTGGAAAACCTTTTACTTAAGATGAAGAAGCGTAACTGAAAAATTGCAATGTATAATGTCCAATTGACGTCCTCGGGACGTCCTAGGGACGTCTTTTGGACATAGAACTTAGAAATTTTTCCTCCGAGAAATGAGATTCCATTTTAACAAAAATGAAAAATTCTACACAATTACAGATACTAGAAATATTTATAAAAAAGCCTTTTTGTTTTATGTTGTTGAGCTGAATAAAAATCGGAGATAATTACATAGACTAAAAATGTTTCAGGGTTGCCACAGAACATGGATTTTATAATTCCATGACTTTTCCAGGTTTTCCAGGACACTTTTAAAAAAATTCCAGACCCAAAAATAAAATTGTTTTGATAAATTTGTATCTTATTTTATGCCAAAAAAAATATAAAATCCTTTAAGTAAATTATTAATAACATAAGTTATTAATTTTTAATTTTATAAATAATTAAAATTTAAGTAATGAATAAATAAATAATTAATAATTTTAGCTGTAATAAAGATTTTATTCTAAAAATTATAAACAATAACGTACAATATTTTGCTTCTAAGGTACCATTTTACCTATTTTACAGTAGATAAAAAAATAATATATACAGAAAAATAATAGGAATTTAAAAATTTAGTTTTGCTTAGAATTTTTCACAATGAAACGAGTATTTTAACATTTTAAAAACATTTTTGGTTTTTCTAATTCTACTTTCTAATTCTAATTCTACATTGATTTAAATAATGTAAGCTCTAAATTTAAAGTTAAAATGTTGTACAATATGAACTTGAAAACTTGAGATTTTTAATATTCAAATTGAAAAAATTGAATTTTCTGAATAAGACTTTATAAAATTTCCTGACAATTCCAGGTCTAAAAAAAATTTTAAAAACCTTTTATTTAGGATAAAGAGACTACCCGTTTAGAAAAATGGTGAGGGCCCCCGGCGGGGTCCTCTTGCCATAAGGAATCCGTAGGGGCTATGCTACGGGACCTACTTGAAAAATATTGCTTTATTGTAGGTGACTTGCTGACTTGCTTTTGATAATTCAATAAATTATTTATTGACACTAATACACCATGACAAATAATTAAATAGTTTAATAATAATAATAACAACGTTAATAATAAAATAATAGACCATAAATATTCATAAATTAATATTTTTATTATTTAAAAATAAAAATGTCAAAACATTTGTGTTAAAAACGCGTTTTTCATAGTTTAGAATCATAATAAACTTTAATTTTTTATTTAAAAAAAATTTTTTTTTTGGACGTAGAAATTTTTTTTAGTCAATTATATGGGCAATCTATGCGGGCCCCTCGCGAGGGCCCTCATGGATTTGCCCTCATGTGAGTTCAATATTTCCAAAAAAGTAACATTAAATATTTGTTAAAAACGCGATTTTCATTGTTTAAAATCATTATAATCATTAATTTTTGTTATGTAAAAAAATATTTTTTGTTAGAACTTAGAAATTTTTGCTAATTAATGTTGTGGTCAATCCATGCGGGCCCCTCGTGTGGGCCCGCATTGTAAACATAATTTGTTAGTGTAAAAAAAAGTTCGTTGTTTGGACTTAGAAAAATTGTTGAGCAGGGCATTCATAGTGGCTACGAGCAGGGGCCCTGCTGGTGCCCTCGTAAATTTCCATAACTTTGTGATAGAATTTCCGGAAAAATGTCACTCAATGTTTATTTCAGTTGCTTTGAAATGTAATTTAATGCATTCTGATCTAAAGTTTTTTAATAAAAAAAATATTTTTTTGAAACTTAGATAAATTTTTGAGCAGGGCAGCCGTAAGGGCAAAGAGCGGGGCCCTAAGAAATTGATGTATATAATGTCCAATTGACGTCTTCGGGACGTCTTTAAGACGTCTTTTGGACATAAAACTTTGAAATTTTTCCTACGAGAAAAAAGTTGGCAACTTTTTCAAGATCAAGATCAACAACTTTCAAGATAATATCAGTTTCCACATACAGTATCCCCAAACCAGGATGTTTAGTGAATTATGTTTTTTAAATTTCCGAATTTTTTAAATACAGTCAAACCTGGATTATTCGAACTAATTTATAGGCATGATTTGGTTCGGACGATATAAATTGCAATTATTTTCGTTTAAAGTTAATTTAGCTTTAATAAAACAATTTTAGTAACTTCTATTTTTGCAATTTGTTTGAACTTTAAAAATAATAAATATTAAAAATCAGGGTGTCTAGCGAATCGTCAATTTAAAATTCCCGGGTTTTTCCCGGTTTTTTCCCGGGTTCTTGAATAATTTTCCCGGATATTCACAAAGGATTTAAAAACATATTTAAATGTTTATCAATAACATTATTTACGTAATTAAATATTGTTTTTATTAAATTACAATGATTAAAGTTATACAATAATTTCTAAAAACTTGACATAGAATATAAAAATTTCACTTATAGAAATTTCTCAACTTTATAATATAATTGTCAATTCAGGGGAATTTAAGAAAAACTTTTTTTGAAAAAAAAAATTCCGCTCGGTACATACATTATACCCTTTGAAATACTTGTAAAATTTAATTAATTTCTCAAACCATGAATTGCACATTATAATGTTTACATAGAATTAAACTAGAATATTTAAGCTTTATTTTTACATAAGTTTCAAGAAAATCGGATGCGACGTGTTTTGAGATATTCAAAAAGGTTATCTTTCAAACTTAATTTTTTTCATAAATTCTATTATTTAAAAAAAAAAATTTCTACCATTATAAAGTTGAGAAATTTTTGTTTTAAAACCACTAATAGTAAATAAAGTTTGGCTTCAATAAATATAAGAAATAATGATTTAAAAATTGCCTTACAATGTCAATTGTTTATAAGGAGGATCGTTTTGAAATGGAATGCCCCGTATTTAGTTTTAAAAAGTAAAATCTTTGCCTTTCCTATATCACAGAAGATTCTCAATTTCTTCTTATAAAATTTGTTACGTATTGTATACCTATAAATTGTTATATAAAAATAATAATAGTACAAATCCTTTAACTTTTATAATATAACCTATACTAAAGTTAGTTTTAAATAAAATTTAAGTTATTATTTTTACTACTGCTTCATACTATCAATTTACCCTTGACGATTTTGAAAAAAATTATAATTTTTTATATACATAATTCAAAAAATACCCTATAAATAGAAAATTCCCGGGTTTTTCCCGGTTTTTTGAGGTCGAACCAAATTCCCGGGTTTTTCCCGGTTTTTCCCGATTTCCCGGTTCGCTAGACACCCTGAAAATTGTAACATAGCCTTAAAAAACTGTCATTTTAAATGAGCATGTATTCTATTTGTTTTCGTGAGTTATGTGTTTTATAAACGCTATCGCGAATAATGTTTTCATTTAAGAGCCATCGATTTGTCTTCTTTTAAGTAATTACATTAAAAGTCACTGAATAATCACTAAAACTTCTTTGTTTTTATAAGATTTTTGTACCAATAGATGTAAAATTTAAAAGTTTTTGCTTAATATGACGAAAAAGTTCGGACAAATTGATTTACAGTTTGGATAATGAAGAGTTCAAATAATCGAGGTTCCACTGTAATAAGTTAAAAAGAATATGGGTTTAAATTTCAGGGACATTTTATTTATTAAAATAGTATTTCTCTTACTACAAAATTTTGATTTTTTTTATTAAGATCAAAATAAAACGCAATTAAAGCTGTTTAGTCTAGTTAATAAGCACGTCCAACTTTTGAAATGTTTCGTTTAATTCGATCTCCAGTCCTCTTGAAACAATCCGCAATAACTCCTTCAATCGCAGTTTCCGTGGTTGTTGGAAAACTTTTCAGAATTTCTCCTACAAAAGAAAATTGGTTGAATTAAAGAAACAATATAACTTAACTGTGTAGCAATGTATTTATTTGGTTGATTCAACTAGAATTTCGTTGTTTGCAATAAATTTTTTTTCTGAGTGTAGGGGAGACTGAGGTAAACCAGACCACTTTTTTTCAGATCGGTAAAAATCTAGGAAATTATTCTCTAAATCCAAGTTAATTTATATCATTTGAAAGCTTATGATTTCTACTAAGAAAATAAAAAAGAATTTTTTAATTGATCTTTTTTAGTTTTACTTAAAGAAACTTTTTAACACAAATCTACCAAATTTTGAAATCTCAATTTTCCAGAGTAAATTAGGTACTTCAAGTTGGGTGGGGGAAATCCAATATAGCTGACATCAGCTGATTTACCGGAGGACAAACAATGCATTGAAGTCAATGGGACAAATTAGTTTTTTAACCATAACTTTTAAAAAATTCATTTTTGAACTTTGTGTAATGGAAAATTATTCTTTATTTATCGAAAGCTATTTTTTAAAACAATAAAATTTAATTTTTTGGTTTTATTGTTTTAAAAAATATCTTTCGATAAATATTACTTGATTGGGATTTAAGATGTTTCTACACTACCAACATTTATAAATATTAGAGGTAATATAGATAGTAATATAATATAATATTACATTTCTGTAGCAATACATCATAATGACACTTACAGCAAACACATCCCTGATGACAAATTTTGATCCGCCTTGAATTCTCTGAAATATATATATATATATATATATATATATATATATATATATATATAAATATATACAAATATAAAATTGAAAACGTGCATTTGTATATAGGGCAAATTTTCTTAAGTGTACTAAGCTCAAAAGTAAAAGTTGGTAAATCGGACTAATATTTCCACAATCTTTAGTATTACTAGTAACTACTTAAACCACTAAATATAATAGAATTTTCTTTGAAAATTTTTGTCCAATTTGATCAAGACAATTTTCAAAAAATTAAAATCATATCAGAGTGTCTACTGAAAATATGACTTAAAATTCCAGGACATTTATATGTGTAACAGGGTTTCCACAAGTCAGGGAAGTCAAGGAATTCAGGGAAAAGTCAGGAATTTTTATTAAAAGTACTAAAAAAAATTTAATTTATATAATTTATAGAAAAATTATTAATTTTGGTGTCTTTTGTTTGCCTTATAAACTATAAACTTGCCAAGAATTCTAATACAAACCTTTCAATTCTTTCTATATTTGACAATAATTTCTTTTTAAATAACTTTTAAATAACTTCGCATGAATTCAATTAGGTTTAAAAGTTTTTTAAAATTCTCTTCAAAATTTCTATTATCTTTATAAATAATAAAATTCTTCTCCAAAATTCAATTATTTTCAAAAAATTTAATAAAATTCTTGGCAAAATTTCAATTATTTTCAAAATTATTCCTCATTTCAATTATTTTTGAGATCCATTTAAATAAAATTTTCCAAAAGAATTCTATTATTTAAACAAAATTTTAATAAAAATTTAACAGGAATTCAATTACTTAGGTACTAATTTCTTTTATAAATTTCTTCGTATCAATTTAATTATTTAAAATCTTTTAAGGGGCCAGTCTGGGTCTTTTGCACGTATTTTGAAGAATTTTTTTTTTCATAGTGAAATTTATTTAAACATTTTTAAATTTTTACATATTACAGATATATTAAACTAAATAAAAAAAATTTATTTTTATATTTTTTGTTGTTAACCCTCTGCCTACTCAAGTGACCGTTATCGACAAAAAACGACAATTCGGTCGCCTGGTGGGGACTATGGGAATTACATTTAAAAGCGCTAGAGTGGGGATAACTCAGCGTAGGCAGAGGGTTAATAGCGAAGAAATGGCCAACTGTAAAAAAAAATCTCGAAAATCTGGTTAACATGATATCTTCAGTCAGAACAGACGGAATCAAAAAATTCAAACGGTTTATTAAAATGTATGTAAATGGTTACAGCCTGAACTAAAATCATAATTTTTAAATAATTTTTAACCTATTTTTTAAACAATTTTAGTTGCAAAAGAAGCGTTGAAAAAGTAGAAAGTCCGCCATTTTGTTATTTTTCAATGCAAATTTTTTATTTTAGTTCCAGCTGTAAACATTTACCTATATTTTAATAATCCGTTTGAATTTTTTGATTCTGTTTGTTCTGACTGAAGATATCATGTCAACCAGATTTTTCAGATTTTTTTTACAGTCTCCATTTCTTCGCTATTAACAACAAAAAATACATAAAGAAAAATTTTATTTTTATTTTAATATACGTGTAATAATATGTAAAAATTTAGAAATGTTTAAATGAATTTCACTATAAAAAAAATTCTTCAAAATACGTGCAAAAGACCCAGACTGCACCCTTCATGAAATTTTTGAAAAAATTTAAATAGGGTAAGTGTACCAATTGCCGAGGGTGTTCCATTTGTCGATGTTACCATGGTAATAACCAAAAAATATTGTCTAAAATGTCTCATTTGTTTGTTTATATAATATTAATATATTTTTTTTACATTTATAACGCATAAAAAAATTAATATTTATTACTTTTTTTCATTTTCAATGTGCTACACTGTTTAAATAAAATTCAAAGTTTGTTTACTCGACAACAGGAACCATCCTCGACAATTGGTACGTTTACCCTATATAAAGAAAAATTGAAAAAATAGTCTCAGAAATTCAAATATTTCAAAAAATTTAAATAAAAATCTTTTAAGGGTGTTCGAACAAGAAAAACCTTTAAAAATGGCTGCCAGAACTTATGCTTCATCTGAAATAGATTATTATCACAATTGAGACATTTATCACAATTTTTAAAAAATTAGCCGGAATCTTGAATGGTTGTACTTTCATTTTCTTCTAATAAATTAAACATTTATACATAAATAGAATGATAGGAAGTAAACTAGAACCACACAAGCGAAATATAAACAAATTAGTGCTATTAAAAAATATCTTCAGAGGGCATCACCCACCAGGTACATAGAAATCTCTTAGTTTACTTCCTATTGTTGCATATATGTTAAACAATCTTCAATTTCTTAGACTCAAATTAAAGCAAAAATTTTCAAAATTCCGGCTGATTCTTTTCAAATTACTATCAATGTGTCAATTACGATAAACATTCGTATCAAAAAAAGTATAACTTCTGACCGCCATTTTTAAATACCTTTCTTGATCGAACACCCTTAATAATTCTATTAATTAAATAAAAGTTGACGAAATTCTTTACAAGATTTAGTTCATTAAATTGCAATTTTAACAAAATTTTCTTATATAATTCAATTATTTACAAAACATTTCACCTTAAGAATTAAATTATTTTCACAAAATTACATTTTTAAGGAAATTCAATTATTTAAAGAAATTTGAATAAAATCCTTCGCCAGAAATCAATTATTTTTTTTCTTGAGAATTCAATTATTTTTAAAAATTTTGATAAAATGCTCTATAAATTTGAAAAATTACAATAAAATCGGCCATAGAATATCACTATTTTCGTAAAAAACAACATTTTTCTATAAATACAATTATTGTCAAAAATTTTTGTAAAACTCTTCGAAACAATTCAATTATTTAAGATATTTTAATAAAATTCTTCCCAAGAATTCAATTTTTTTTAAAATAAACATTTTCACAGGAATTAAATAATTTAAAAATTTTTTTTTAATTTTGTATTAAATTTTAACTATTTTTAAAGAGTTTTTAAAAATTCTGAAAAATTCAATTATTTAAAAAAATTTGAGTAAAATTCTTCACAAGAAATTAATTATTTTCATAAATAATATTTTTATCTGAAATTCAATTATTTTTACAAATAAAATTCTTCACAGGAATTCAAATAATTCTTAATAAAGATTTTTTATAATTTTATAAAATTCGCTGAAAAAATTCAATTGCTATTAAAAATTTTGATGAAATTCTTCATAAAAATTCAATTTTGTAAAACATGTAATTACTGAATAAATTATTTATTTTTGTATTTTAGTAATTGAATTCTGAAGAAATTTTCTAATAAAAATTTATTCAAAAATGAATTTCTCTTAAAATTTTAAATTATAATTGAATATTAAAAACATTATAGCGTGAATTTTTAGAATTAATTTAATTTTAAAAATAATTTAATTTAAAATCTTTGAAAATTTGAATTTTTAATTACAATATTCTTATGAAATAAAATAATGATTTTATTACTTTGTTATCTTAAATTTATTATAATATTCTCGTAAGTTAGGTATTGAATTTGAGAATATAAATTCCTAAAGAAAAATAATAATGATTAAATATTTATTTTAAAAAAGAAGTTATTAATGTTCTTCAGGGTCAGGAAAAACCTGAAAATTTTGTCTGGAAATCAGGGAAAAATAAAATTAAAATTTTGTGGCAACCATGTGTAATATTATTTCATATTACGATTTTAAAATAATTTAAATTAACCTATACTTAAACAAAAATATTTATTTTATTATAAAAAAAGTTAAAAATGAATATTGTATAGATACCAGTTTCTTTAATCAAATGACAAATTGAAATTATTTTTTGATGGCTCAAAAAAATTATTTTTTTAAAATTGAGTAAAATTTTTAATCCAGGACATTTAAGGACATTTATTCAAATTCCAGGACATTTCCAGGTATTCCAGGACTTCAAGGATCAGTAGACACCCTGCATTGTATGCACTTTAAAAATTTTCAAATTTTTACCAAATTGTTTAATTACTTTTTATTTATTTAAATATTTCAGAAATATGAAGATATTTTGTTTGTTAAAAGTATAGACTAGAAAAAAGAAGAAAAAACAAGTTCTTTCTGAAACGGGTGTCTACTCTCTAAATCTGAATATGTGAAATTTCACTTATTGTACGTTATAAGTCGTCCTCTCGATCAATAAGTGCATATACACTTATAAATAAGTGAATTTTTCACTTATTCTGAGTGAAATTTCACTTATTATAAGTGTATATGCACTTATTGATCGAGAAGACGACTTATAACGTACAAATATGTGAATTTTCACATATTCAGATTTAGAGAGTACATAGAAATTTTTCCTCCGAGAAATGAGATTCCAGTTTTAACTTTTAATAAAAATGACAAACTCTATATAATTACAGAGACTAAAACGGTTTTCGAAAAAAGCTTTTTATTACCAATTTTTTTATTTGGAAAACCTTTTACTTAAGATGAAGAAGCGTAACTGAAAAATTGCAATGTATAATGTCCAATTGACGTCCTCGGGACGTCCTAGGGACGTCTTTTGGACATAGAACTTAGAAATTTTTCCTCCGAGAAATGAGATTCCAGTTTTAACTTTTAATAAAAATGACAAACTCTATATAATTACAGAGACTAAAACGGTTTTCGAAAAAAGCTTTTTATTACCAATTTTTTTATTTGGAAAACCTTTTACTTAAGATGAAGAAGCGTAACTGAAAAATTGCAATGTATAATGTCCAATTGACGTCCTCGGGACGTCCTAGGGACGTCTTTTGGACATAGAACTTAGAAATTTTTCCTCCGAGAAATAAGATTCCCGTTTTAACTTTTAACGAAAATGATAAACTCATATATAATTTCAGAGACTAAAACGGTTTTCGAAAAAAGCTTTTTATTACCAATTTTTTTATTTGAAAAACCTTTTATTTAAGATGAAAAAGATTAACTGAAAAATTACAATGTATAATGTCCAATTGACGTCCTCGGGACGTCCTAGGGACGTCTTTTGGACATAGAACTTAGAAATTTTTCCTCCGAGAAATAAGATTCCAGTTTTAATTTTTAACGAAAATGATAAACTCGATATTATTACAGAGAATAAAAGCGATTACGTAAAAAGCTTTTTGCTTTATTACAAACTTTGTATTGGAAATTTTTATGATATTTTGAATTTCGAAAAACTTTAAACCGTTTGAACTACCAACTACAAAAATATGTACTTAACAAAGCAAGAAACTACATTATAAATATTTTTGTTCGAAAAAGTGGACCATCTATTTTAAAACGAGTATAATAAATAATAAAATAAACCAATTATTGCTTATTAAATTTAGGACTTAAATTAAACGACATTGAATAAAACATTGAACAAAGAAACATAGTAATTGGGGTACAATAAATCATGCACAAAAAAGTATAAATGATAGAGATATGAAAGCAGAACAATTACCTGCGATAGTGTTTTCAGAATTTGCCTCTCTTAATCCCTCGTTAGGATTACCAACAGCAATTGGACTGCTCTCTCTGGAACTATCAATTGGACTGCCCTCCCTGAAAGTGTCACTGAAGCTGTTCTCCCGGAAGCTGCTATTTCGATTGCTTCCCTTAATTAGGTCGACTGGACTGCTCTTCACGACTGTCGTTTGGGATGTCCCTCTAGCTCGACTAGCATGGCTGGTCTTCCTTAAGCTGCTACTTGGATTGGCTCCCCCATTAAATTGACTGGACTGCTCTTCACGACTGTCGTTTGGGATGTCCCTCTAGCTCGACTAGCATGGCTGGTCTTCCTTAAGCTGCTACTTGGATTGGCTCCCCCATTAAATTGACTGGACTGCTCTTCACGACTGTCGTTTGGGATGTCCCCCTAGCTCGACTAGCATGGCTGGTCTCCCTTAAGCTGCTACTTGGATTGGCTCCCCCAATTAGGTCGACTGGACTGCTCTTCACGACTGTCGTTTGGGATGTCCCTCTAGCTCGACTAGCATGGCTGGTCTCCCTGAAGCTGCTACTTGGATTGTCTCCCCCAATTAGGTCGACTGGACTGCTCTTCACGACACTGCTATTTCGATAGGTTCCCCCCATTTGGTCGACTGGACTGCTCTTCACGACTGTCGTTTGGGATGTCCCTCTAGCTCGACTAGCATGGCTCGTCTCCCTGAAGCTGCTACTTGGATTGGCTCCTCCAATTAGGTCGACTGGACTGCTCTTCACGACACTGCTATTTCGATTGGTTCCCCCAATTAGGTCGATTGGACTGCTCTTCACGACACTAACGTTTGGGATGTCCCCCATAGCTCGATAAGCATGGCTTGTCTTCTCGAAACTGCTAGTTCGATGTGATCTCTCATGGAATCGCACTCAAATAAAATATATTTTGTTTAAATAATATTTTTCTCTGGGTTTTTATAGATTTTTAAAGAATTAGCGAAATTTTCCAAAAATTCACGGATATTTTTTTCAATTCCTCGTTTTTCCCGTACGTATACCAGTAGGCTCCTTACCAAAAATTTAATTTTAAAAAAGTAGTAAAAAGTAACTTTAAAATTAATAAGTAGAAAATTTAAATTTGCCCACAAAAATTTGATTATTTATTTACCCCTTCGCTTTGCCTGATTATCGTAAAAAATATTAACTTTTTTTTCATATCCTTATAATAATTCTAAATTTTATTTTCCTAACTTTTTCCTTAATTTTATCTAAAATATTTACTTCTTTCTTATCCTGCTAATAAATTGAATTCCTGGAATTTTAATTTTCATGAAAGAATTTAAATATTTATAAAAATAATTTAATTTTTGCGAAGAATTTATAAAAATGTTTAAATAATTCATTTCTTTGGAATAATGTTTTTAAATTCTAATTTAAATAATTTAATTCATAAAAAAATTTTGTTATTTATAAAAAGAATTGAAATCTTACAAAGATTTTTACAAAAATTTTTTTAAATAATTGAATTCTATTTGGAAATTTTATAAAAATAGTAGATAATATAGAAAAACATTTAAATGCGAAAAGTTTTCGAGAACAACTGAATTTTTCCTTAGAATTTTATCAAAACTTTTTTAAAAAATTGAATTTCCAAAAAATATGTGCTTCTTTTGTTTTAAATTTAATGAAAAATGTTATTATTAGTGAAAGTAATTAAATTATAAATTGTATAACAATTTTGTTAAAGAATAGATTTTTTCGAAATTTTTTTAAAATACTATTCAAAATTAATTGAATTCCTGTGGAAGTTTTATTATTTATAAAAATAATTGAATTTTGAATAAATTTTTTTTTATTATGAATTATTTTGCGAAATTTTATGATAATACTAGATATTGAAAATAATTGAATTTCTAATTTTTTATAAAAATAATTGAATCGTTTTAAAGAATTTGATTAAAATTATTACGAAATTCCGATTATTCTGAAATTCTTCAATTAAATATATTAGAAATTAAAAACTTTAAATATTGAAAAAAATTACATTAAACTTATTGAGAAAAATTAAATTTATAGAATTCTTAATTAAAAATATGAAAAGTTCAAATTTTGAAAGATTTTAATTTCATATTCATTTTTAAATCAATATTTATTAGAAAATTCTACGAGAATTCAATTATTTAACTATAAAAATAATTATTTTATTAAACAATTGAATAATTGAAATTCTGCCAAGAATTTTATTAAAAGTTTTGAAAATAATTGAATTGCCGAGAAAAATTTTATTATTTATAAAGATAATTGAAATTTTGACAATTTTTCAAGATATCCGAGGCCTGTAGGATGAAAAAGCTTAACTGAAAAATTGCAATGTATAATGTCCAACTGACGTCCCGGGGACGTCCTAGGGACGTCTTTTGGACATAGAACTTAGAAATTTTTCCTTAGAGAAATAAGATTCCAGTTTTAATTTTTAATATAAATATCAAACTCTATATAATTACAGAGACTAAAACGGTTTTCGAAAAAAGCTTTTTATTACCAATTTTTTTATTTGGAAAACCTTTTATTTAAGATGAAAAAGATTAACTGAAAAATTACAATGTATAATGTCCAATTGACGTCCTCGGGACGTCCTAGGGACGTCTTTTGGACATAGCACTTAGAAATTTTTCCTCCGATAAATAAGATTCCAGTTTTAAGTTTTAACGAAAATGATAAACTCATATATAATTTCAGAGACTAAAACGGTTTTCGAAAAAAGCTTTTTATTACCAATTTTTTTATTTGGAAAACCTTTTACTTAAGATGAAGAAGCGTAACTGAAAAATTGCAATGTATAATGTCCAATTGACGTCCTCGGGACGTCCTAGGGACGTCTTTTGGACATAGAACTTAGAAATTTTTCCTCCGAGAAATGAGATTCCGGTTTTAACTTTTAACGAAAATGATAAACTCGATATTATTACAGAGACTAAAAAAGCGATTACGTAAAAAGCTTTTTGCTTTATTACAAACTTTGTATTGGAAATTTTTATGATATTTTGAATTTCGAAAAACTTTAAACCGTTTGAACTACCAACTACAAAAATATGTACTTAACAAAGCAAGAAACTACATTATAAATATTTTTGTTCGAAAAAGTGGACCATCTATTTTAAAACGAGTATAATAAATAATAAAATAAACCAATTATTGGTTATTAAATTTGGGACTTAAATTAAACGACATTGAATAAAACATTAGATAAAGAAACATAATAATTAGGGTGCAATAAATCATGCACAAAAAATTTTTGAAAGATTTTAATTTGAAATTCATTTTTAAATCAATATTTATTAGAAAATTCTATGAAAATTCAATTATTTAACTATAAAAATAATTATTTTATTAAACAATTGAATAATTGAAATTCTGCTAAGAATTTTATTAAAAGTTTTGAAAATAATTGAATTGCTGAGAAAAATTTTATTATTTATAAAGATAATTAAAATTTTGACAAGAATATTTGTAAATTTTTAAACATACTTGCATTTCTGAGAAGAATTTTATTAAAATTATTTTGAAAAAAATTCAATTGTTAGGCAAAGAATTTCATTAAAACTTTTGAAAATTATTTTATTCTTTAAAGAAATTTAATTATAAATTCATTAAAAATAATACTCAAATTCTAATAAATAAATTGTAGCAAAGGTTATTAAAATAATTAAATTTCTTTAATAATAACATTTTTAAGAATAATAAATTTTTTCGAGGAATTCCATTAAAATTGTATTAAAAATAATTAAGTTTTATTATTTATGAAAATAATTGAATGTTTCCGTTGAATTTTATTAAAATTTTGTTTAACTAATTGAATTCTTTTAGGAATTTTTATTAAAGTAGTAGATATTAAAAATCATTGAATTGTAAACGCAATTCTTTTAAAATTGAATTAATTTTGAAACATTTAAGTGAAATTAGATTTCAAGAATAAACACAATAATTTTAGAAAACAACAATTTTCCAGGATTCCGATTGAAAATCCCTGACTTTACAAGGTTTTTTCAAAGTTTATAAAATTACCTGACATTTCCAGGTTTTCCAATTTTCCAGGTTGCGTGGCAACTCTGAATTAGTAAATAGATTTTTGAAGATAAGTGCAAAGGCCTAAAAAATTTTAATTATACTTTTCTAAAATCCTGTCTTTTCCTTAATTACAAGATTATTCAAAACTTTTAATGCCATATAAGAAAAAAATGTTCTAAAAATTTTGATGAATACGTTTTTCTTAAGATATTTCAGTTTTTATATCTGGGAGCAAAAATTCTAAAAATTACTTCCTCAATAGTGTTGTGATGTTCAAAAACGAATAATCGATAGAATAATTAAATAATGAAAGTACACAAAAGTTTAAAACTGACTTTAAAAAATGGTTGTCAACTACTTTATCTCTCAAAGAGAAAAACTTTTGATCCCTTTAAATCACACAATTCATCTTTAATTAAAAATATCTTTGACATTAAAAATCTCATCTTAATATTGATAAAAAGGATAAAAAAATCCTTAACAATTCAATACAATAATTTTGCGTATTTAAATACCTTGCATTTATCTATTTCGTTCATCTATTTCTTTAACGAAAACAAATTATAATCTTATCGTATTTTAAAAAACAACTTAACTTCAAAAAAGATTTTTTTAACTTACAAATACATAAATATTTTTTGTTTACCTTATTATCAGTTTCAAATCCAAACGGAATTTTCCTAGTATTAAAAACGAAAAGTAAACAAATCTGCAGAGATCATAAACAAAAGTCTTTAGAAGGCGTAACGCGTTCGAATATCCTCCAATCTCTTCGAAACTTCAGACGATGTTTTTTTCTAAATCGCCGGCAATATTTTTTTGAATTGTAGACTGAATTGAGTTGAATTGCTCGCATAAATCACCATCATCTGAAGGAGAGTGGATGAATAATTAAATATGTCTAATATCAGAATTTAGTTTAGTAAGTTAGTTTTTTAGTTTAGACTTTTTAGTTTCAATTTAGTTTCAGAATTCTTTGCGAAGAATTTAATCAAAATTTTTTAATATAATACAATTTTTTTTAAAAACACTAATTAAATTTTTCGCTGAACTACATACAAATTGTATAATAAATAATTGAATTCTTTCAAAAAATTTTATTATTTACAAAAAATTCAATTCTTGCAAAGAAAAGTTCATCGAATTAGACTTATTCTCTAAAACAATTGTTCCTATCAAATTCAAAAAAGAATCTTATTGAATTCATTTTTTTAAAAACAAAAATTAAAATTTTGATAGAAATTGTAATTATATAAACATTTTTCTTTTAAAAATTGTTATGATGTAATATCGAAAATATTCAAAAATAACAGAAAATAAAATGAAGGACGAATTTTCCAAATTTTCAGAATCTTTAACTTTTTATATCTATATAGTCGGACACTATGATTGTTAAAATAATGAATAAAAAACTATTTGTCGAAATATAATTTCAAATAACACTATTTTCATAAAATATGAATTACATACCACTATGTAATTGTTTGGAATAAAATAAAATTCCGATAATTTGGCAAGAGCTGGATGTGGCTTCCATTGATGACTCGACAGAAAAGACAGGTTTCCGGTTCCGCCGTTCCGGTGTATCGTTACTAGTTCAACCTTCAACATTAAGGTTTATCCACATAGAGTGAAACATCCAAACTGCGACAATTAGGCTGTTTCACTACATCGAGATATTTCGAGTTCGAGTATGACGTCAGATAGCTGGAGGAAAAACAAACAGACGACGCAAAGCAATTCTTATAAGAGAAAAAAATTTTGCATTTTCTTTTCAATGTTTTGCAAATTTAATGGATTTTAAACACTTTATATCTACATAAATGTAATTGAAACGGATTCTGTAAAATAATTGTAGTGAAATTAACACTTTACACATCATCACAGAAACTTAAAAATATGCTAAATTGTATGTTTTTAAGGTTAGGAATGTCTATTTACCACTATTATCTCTATGTATAAAATGTATAAAATAAGGGTAAACAATCGTTCCTAACCTCAAAAACATACATTTTAGCCATGGAGTAGTATAAGGAGACCGAACGACCGTGCGAAATCTGTATTGAAAGTGTACCACTTTTTGGTACCCGCTTAGCATCGTGAAAACACCGAATGCAACACTAGCGCTACTTGTGAGAAAAGTGGTAACTGTCATGGAAATTCATAATATAACCTACAATTATGTATGTGCAGCAACGTGCAGCGTAGTATGGTTATAGCGTAGTCAAATATAGTGATAAATATTTATTATTCGCCAAGTGTAAATAGTAAACTGGCATGTGATTATTAAAAAAATGCAGTTTATTTCTTCATTTTCCCGCGAGTAGCGCTAGTGTTGCATTCGGTGTTTTCACGATGTTAAGAGGGAACCGAAATCAGGTCCACTTTCAATACATGTCGTTCGGTCTCCTTAGGGTGGAGTCCCATGGCAGCGTTTTGCGTTGCGTTTTGTAACTAGGCCATGAGTGCAAATATAGCAAACATATATCTTCATCTCTCTCACACTCATTGCCTAGTTACAAATCGCAACGCAAAACGCTGCCATGGGACTTCAGCCTAAGGCTGAAGTCCCATGGCAGCGTTTAAGTTTCTGTGAAGTGTAAAGTGTTAATTTCACTACAATTATTTTACAGAATGCGTTTCAATTACATATATGTAGATAAAAAATGTTCCAAATCCATTAAATTTGCAAAACATTGAAAAGAAAATGCAAAATTTTTTTTCTCCCATAAGAATTGCATTGCGTCGTCTGTTTGTTATCCCTCCAGCTATCTGACGTCACACCTGAAATCGACTCTGACGTCACAACTGAAAAAGCCTAAGGCTGAAGTCCCATGGCATCGTTTTGCGTTGCGTTTTGTAACTAGGCCATGCGTGTGAGAGAGATGGTACGGAAGCTTCTACGCGCCACCCTGCGGCACTCACTCGCTTTACGAGGCACAAGGCAAATGTCGTTTGAAGCACCCTGCTAATGAATGCCTTGTACGATGCCTCGGTGTGTGCCTCGTAGGGTGCCTCGATGCGTGCTTTGTGCGACCAGTAGTAGACCAGTGTTTTGAAATTTTAAATGGCTTTAAATGTAAATCAGAATTCTCAAAAAAAAAATTTGACTAGTTCAGGTTAAATTAATAGCTAATTGCTGTTAATATTTTTAAATTAAAAAGTGTAAATTTTAGAATAATTACAAATTTTGTTGAATCTTTTTTTGGATTGTAGTGAGGGTGTTGAAATGTATTTTTACTTGAGAGATAGGTTATATAACCTCTAGTTGTCTTAAAAATTTTAAGCAAATATGTACATCTTGAATAATTATTGAATTCAATCCTCATATATAAAAATATATTGAATCGTACTTGCAGCTTGTCATAAATAACTTTTTTGGTAGGTGAAAATGGTGAAAACATAACCTTGACATTTTATACTCAAGTAAAAGAAACATTTCAACACCCTCACTACAATCTAAAACAAGATTCAACAAAATTTGTAATTGAAGGGTGGCATGACAAAAATGGTCAAGCAACAATTTAACGATTTTACAGGAAACGAAAATAACACAATAAAAATTTTTTCTGATCATTAAAGAAAAATCTAAAAAAAACCGTTTGGAAATACTATTTCGCTCAATCAGTAGAAATAAAATTTATGAAGATAAACCTACAACCTACATATTAGTGAGAAAAATAAGTAAAAGTGTACTATTTTGTGGTTACGTCAAATGCGCATATTTTGTTATAAAATTATAATTGTTAAAAAATATACAGTTTAAAGAAAAACTGAAAAATTAGTTTTTTAATATTGAAATGACGAATTGAATGCAAAAAAGTTTGCTTTGAAAAAGTTGTTTGTTTTCAAGAAAATTGTTAATTTAATGTTAACTTTTGAAAGTAAAAAGTATAGAAATTATCAAATGTAAACTACAAACAGGAATATTTAAAAATTAACAGAAGAATAATATTTAAATTATTGAAAATTAGATAAAGAATAAAAATTATTTCTAAATAGACATACAGTTTTTCAGAGAAATTTAATATATATTTAATGATATAAAAAAGAAATAAATATTTTTAACGATATTAATCTATTCATAATAATATTCATTTCTTTTGTTTTTTAACTGAATTGCATTGTAAGTAAAAATATGTAGGCTATTGTCTTATTCTTATTTTTATTAAAAACGAGTTTAAAAAACAATTTACAAGAAAATCCTTTTACAGAACTGTGTAAAAGAATTTACCTGATTTTTTTCTAAAAATATCTCAATTTCGAAAAATTGTTGCTGACTCCCTTTTGTCATGCCACCCTTCAATTATTCTAAAATTTACACTTTTTAATTTAAAAATATTAACAGCAATTAGCTATTAATTTAACCTGAACTAGTCAATTTTTTTTTTGAGAATTCTGATTTACATTTAAAGCCGTTTAAAATTTCAAAACACTGGTCTACTACTGGTCGCACAAAGCACGCATCGAGGCACCCTACGAGGCACACACCGAGGCATCGTACAAGGCATTCACTAGCAGGGTGCTTCAAACGACATTTGCCTTGTGCCTCGTAAAGCGAGTGAGTGCCGCAGGGTGGCGCGTAGAAGCTTCCGTAAGATGGAGATATACGTTCGCTATATTTGCACTCAGGCCGCAGTCCCATGGCAGCTTTTGCGTTGCGTCGTAATGAGAGAGAATGCAGCAAACGTATATTTGCGTCTTTTTCTCTCCCATTAAGACGCAACGCATAACGCTGTCATGGGACTCCACCCTCATGGCCTAGTTACAAAACGCTGCCATCCATGGGACTACACCCTAATGCTGATTCCACACTTACCCAGCGCTCCGCTTTTCCGTGGCGCTTTGCGTGAGATAGAAAAAGACATAGACTATCTCTATCTTTTTCTGTCTCACGCGAAGCGCCACGGAAAAGCGGAGCGATTGGGTAAGTGTGGAATCAGCATAAGGCTGGAGTCCCATGGCAGCGTTTTGCGTTACGTTGTAATAAGAGTGAATGCAGCAAACGTATATTTGCGTCTTTTTCTCTCCCATTACGACGCAACGCAAAACGCTGTCATGGGACTGCGGCCTCATAGGTGATGGCTGTATGGTACTTCTACAAGAAAATTCTCGCAAATCTCGGTAGACCTATAATAAAGGTGCTTCTATACCTCTGGTGTTTTGGTCAAACCATCGACTGGATGAATAAATATAAATAAATAAAATAAACATAACGCAGGGTTGGGCGCGTAAAATATATCAGGTAAATTACGTGGTTTTATTCAGTAAAATATCCCATATTTTGACCAGGTATTTTATGTCAAAAACCTGCAGTGAGGGTCCCAGTAAAAAAAGAAGTATTGAGTGGAGCGTTTAGGAATTGAGTGAAGCTCTGAGCCAATACGGATTCGAGTAAAAACCGTATTGGGACGTTTGACTCAATCTTTTTTTCATCCGCCGAATACGGTCTTATTTTAGCATTAAAATTAAAATCACATGAGCAGAGTACACATTATAAATTGAAAGCACAATTGTCCTGGAATGTAAAAATGCCTATTTCGATAAGAAACAGTGAATATTTGTTAAAAATTGGTAAAAGCAAAGTTTGACAAGCACGACTGAATTTACCATGTGAATAAATGAAGTGGGAAGTTTAAATGGACTAAAAGAAATCTACTTTTACCGACAGAAAGTTCCTAGAGAATTGTGGTAAATTCAACAAAACAATGAAATTTCATTGTTTTACAATTCTCTAGGAACTTTCTGTCGGTAACAGTAGATTTCTTTTAGTCCATTTAAACTTACCACTTCATTTATTCACATGGTAAATTCAGTTGCGCTTATCAAATTTTGCTTTTACCAATTTTTAACAAAGAATAAAAAAATATTCACTGTTTCTTATCGAAATCGGCATTTTTACATTCCAGGATAACTGTGCTTTCAATTTATAATGTGTACTCTGCTCATGTGATTTTAATTTTAATGCTAAAATAAGACCGTATTCGGCGGATGAAAAAAAGATTGAGTCAAACGTCCCAATACGGTTTTTACTCGAATCCGTATTGGCTCAGAGCTTCACTCAATTCCTAAACGCTCCACTCAATACTTCTTTTTTTACTGGGGTGGAGTCCCATGGCGGCGTATTGTGTTCGTATATCTGTTTTTAATAAGAAAGGAATTAAAATAAACTTACCGCATAAATCAGCAGACATGTCACATTCATTTCTTTCTGGAATCTTCTTACAACACAACAAACACTACCGACTCAAAGACACTCCAATAAAAAGAATACGAAACGTATCGAGAGGTTGTTAATCTTGGGTGAATGAGTTCGTTTACAATGTTTATTTTGCGAAGCAGCCAAAGTTAAAGATTCCGAACATTGCATTCAAGGTAATTTCAACTTTTAGAAAAGTTTCGATGATGTGTTAGATTTGTCTCGCGTTTGCGCATCGTGTTTTTTATTTTTTCGTTGACATGTAGATCCAACCTAACAAAGAACATGAAAGTTTTTAATAGTTAATTTGTTAGACCCCCACTAATAGATGAGCATCGTTAGAATAAAAGAAAGCACAATATGGTGCTAAATATGAGGATGTATTAACATGTTTACTTTCAAAAGCTGTGTTTTGCGTTGATCAGTGAGTGTAACAAGGTTAAAAGTATATGTAGGGCAATAACAATAATAGTATATAATATAATAATAATATCTTGTGCCATGCTCAGTCTCTGCACATCAAACTGGGTCCCGGGAAGGAAGGGTGAGATCCCATGTGAACAGAATATGTCGACCTAAAGCAGAAAATCATGAGTGCAAAAGAGATATATAGATATTGTTGTTTTTTTCACTCTCATGATTTTCTGCTTTTGGTCGACGTATTCTGCTCACATGGGATCGCACCCTTATTTGGATTCTTCTTTAAGGCGCTTGTTTAACTCCCCGTTTATGAATATATTCAGAAACGTGAAGCAGTTTTCTAAGTTGAAAACGAGTTTTCTATCTTGGAAGCCATTGGAAGTCATGCTAGAAAATTATTATTATGGCGGGATTATTTGAATGTCATATTTTCTACCAATCACAATTTATTACAATCTGACATTCAAATCATCCCGCCATAATAATAATTTTCTAGCACGACTTCCAATGGCTTCCAAGATAGAAAACTCGTTTTCAACTTAGAAAACTGCTTCACGTTTCTGAATATACTCAGAAACGGGGAACTCCGGTATTTTGGTCAAGCAATTTTGTTTGATTTGGTTATTGGCCTTTTAGTCCCCGTAGTTCAAATAGTCATGTTCTAAATTGATTAAATCTCGACGAATTTTCATGGTCGTATCATTAAATTTGATTGGCTACGAGAAATCTTCCATTTTCACTTCAGAGTCAGTAAAAATGGATTAATTATCACAACCAATCAAATTTAGTAATAGCACCATAAAAATTCGTCTAATCAAATTGCATGGGGAACTCCTCTGACTTATGGTGCAGTCCCATCTAGTGCAGGAAATGTAAAGGCCTAAGCGCAACTGCTTTGCGAACGTCGTTCACAAACGCTTAGTATGTGTTAGAAAAGGACAGATATATATTTTTGCGCCCTTTTCTATCTCATGTAATGGCACGGCCACAGTTCGGCTGCCTGCTTGCCTGCAGATCGTCATGATAACACATAAGAGTGAAAAAGACAGACAATTCAAATTATTTGTTCTCTTTCTCTTACTCTCGTGGCGTCTACCTGCGCAGGCAGGGAGCCGAGGTGTGACCGTGCCATAAGAAAAAGCAGGCAACGAGAACAGACCTCATAAAGGCCAACGCAGAATAGATCTGTAACCGGAACCGCAATCGTAACCGTAAAGGCCAACGCAGAATAGATCTGTAACCGGAACCGCAATCGTAAGCGTAACCGTAAGAATGAGTTAGAGAAGGATAGGTATATTGTTTATCCTTCTCTAACTCATTCTTACGCTTACGGTTACGATTGCGGTTCCGGTTACAGATCTATTCTGCGTTGGCCTTAAGCGTAAGAATGAGTTAGAGAAGGATAAACAATATACCTATCCTTCTTTAACTCATTCTTACGGTTACGCTTACGATTGCGGTTCCGGTTACAGATCTATTCTGCGTTGGCCTTTAGGCTTTTTCAGTTGTGACGTCAGAGTCGATTTCAGGTGTGACGTCAGATAGCTGGAGGGAAAACAAACAGACGACGCAATGCAATTCTTATGGGAGAAATAAATTTGGCATTTTCTTTTCAATATTTTGAAAATTTAATGGATTTTAAACACTTTCTATCTACATATATGTAATTGAAACGAATTCTGTAAAATAATTGTAGTGAAATTAATACTTTACACTTCACAGAAACTTGAAAATATGCTAAAATGTATGTTTTTAAGGTTAGGAACGTCTGCTTACCACTTATCTCTATGTATAAAATAGTTGTAAACAAACGTTTCTAACCTCAAAAACATACATTTTAGCATATTTTCAAGTTCCTGTGAAGTGTAAAGTGTTAATTCCACTACAATTATTATTTTATAGAATTCATTTAAATTCCATATATGTAAATATAAAGTGTTTAAAATTTATAAAATCTGCAAAGCATTGAAAAAATGTATCAAAATTTTTCCCTCCCATAAGAATTACATTGGGTCGTCTGTTTGTTTTCCCTCCAGCTTTCTGACGTCATACTCGAACTCGAAATATCTCGATGTAGGAAAAAAGCCTAAAGGTACCGTCCCATGATGGCGTGAAAGCGTCGGCGTAAAGCGTAAACCATGTGAGTGAGTGAGAACCTGATATCTGTTCATCTCTTTCTATCGCACGATTTCTGCTTTACTTGCAAATTTATTTAAAAAAATGATTTTATCATAGAAATTCTTTTGAAAGTAATGTTAAAAAACATGTTTTATTTTAAAAGTTATCAAATTTTAATTCAAAATGTTTTAATTTTCCAAAGAAGTGTAAAAAGCCTAATGTTTTTGAAATGCTAGTACAGACGGTACAGACTGTTTGTTATGAATGTACATAACCTAGCGTTGTGTTGTCGTGCTTGTGATATTATTATATTCTAAATTTAATGATTTAATTATTATTATATTAAATAATAATGAACAGACAACACAACGCTAGGTTATGTACATTCATAACAAACAGTCTGTACCGTATGTACTAGCATTTCAAAAACATTAGGCTTTTTACACTTCTTTGGAAAATTAAAACATTTTGAATTAAAATTTGATAACTTTTAAAATAAAACATGTTTTTTAACATTACTTTCAAAAGAATTTCTATGATAAAATCATTTTTTTAAATAAATTTGCAAGTAAAAACCTTTTCAACATTTACTTATTCAAAAATACCCGCAATGAAAGTACATTTTCCGACCGTGAAAATTCATCGAGCCGATTGCTTGACCAATCCACCGGAGGTATAGAATACCCCTTCAGGGTACGGTCCCATTCTGAGCAGAAAACAGAATGCAAAGCAGAATTTCGTGAGTGCAAGAGAGATAGTCAGATATCACTATCCTTTCCACTCTCACGAAATTCTGCTTTTCATTGTGTTTTCTGCTCAACATGGGACCGTACCCTGATGGTCCCGCTTATATGCATCTTAGATCGAAGTGTGGATTCCCCATAATGATTTTCTGCTTCACATGGGATCCATTCTTATTTGTCTATAGTTCATGTCCACACGCCCTGTCAAAACAAACTGTGTATAACAATAAATTTTTAGATGATATATGCTTCAGTTTTATTAATTACTAAAAATGTAGTTAATTAAATCTAATAAAAAATGGAAAAATAAGGAAAAGTTTTCAAACGCTTTTATCGAATTTTTTGTACTTTTCTGATAAAAGCAATTGATTATTTTCTATGTAACAATTAAAATGTTTTTTTTTAATTTTGTTAATTATCAAAGTAAATATTTAAAGAAATAAAATATTTACATTTCTTGAGGTTCGGAATAAAATCACTTAACTTGCAGGAAGTTCTGTGTCGAAAACTACTTTTTTAAAACTTTTGGTATTAAAGACACTAATAGGAAATTTTATAATTGAATTGCAAACAAGTACATTTTAGAAGTATTTTAGATGAACTATCTTTTTTAATATTTGTATCCTCAATGAAACTGTCATATTTAAAGTTATTGGTCTGCTTAATGTTGCAAACTTATTTCTCGTAGCAAAAAATTTTTAATTTTTTTGTCCAAAAGACATCTTAAAGACGTCAATGGGACATTATATGCAGCAGTTTTTCAGGTACATTTTTTCATGCTAAATTAAAGAGGTTTTTTAAATGAACAGCTTGTATAAAAAATTTTTTTTCGTAAACATTCTTAGTCTCTACAATAAACTCGAAATTGATATTTTGTTCAATAATGCAATCTTATTTCTCATAGGAAAAATTTCTGCATTTTATATCCAAAAGACATCTTAAAGACGTCATTAAGACATTATAAACAGCAATTTTTCGGGTAATTTTTTTTATCCTAAATAAAAAATTTCTCAACTTAAAAGCTGTAATTATGCAAAAAGCTGTTTTATAAACATTTCTAATCTGAAATTATCTCTAAATTGTTATTCTGATAAATATTGCAATCTTATATACAAAATTTTCTAAGTTTTATGCCCAAAAGACGTTCGGGGGACGTTATTTAGATATTATGCATAGCAATTTTTTTGTAGGATAATTGTTTGTAAAATGTCAAGGATAAAGTATGAAAAAGATAGGGAAGTTTTTCACAATTCTTGTTACACACCCTCATAATTTGGAAAGCTATTTTTTTAATAAAGGTGTCTTAAAAACGACCCAAAGAAGTCAATTTAATATAGTTAATATTTTTTTTAAGCTTCGAAATAATTTTACAATCGATATTTGTAACGAATTTTTATAATTTGATATGTCAACAAATTTTTATTTTCTTTTTATTTTATATCTAAAAATTAGAATGACAAAAAGACGAAAATATAATTTAATAAAAGAATTTTAATGCTTTATTTTTCAAAAATTTTGTTTTTTTAAAAATCCTTGTAAAAAATTTGTCCTAAATATACAAAATTTTTTAAATTATTTAATATTACACAGTTTTGAAAGTTTCAGTTATAGAAATAGTTTTTTGTCCAAAAAATGACTTAAAGACGTCAATTGACATAGCGTGAAAAATTATCATTTCGACATCCCAAAGGCGACAATTGTCCGGACATAGGACAATTTTAAAACGACTTTAAGACGTCTTATGCACGTCCTTCGGATATACTACGCAAGGACAAGTTATGGACATCTTACAGACGGCTTAAGGACGTCTTTTGACAAAGTCCAAAAGACGTACCGAAAAAGACATCTTCAGGATGTCTTTTGAACAAGTGTGCCCACTGGGTTTCGAACAATTTTATTAAAATATTTGAAAATAATTGAATGCCTGTGACAAATTCTAATATTTTTAGAAAATAATTGAATTTTTCCAAAGAATTAAAAAAAACATTTGTTTAAATAATTGATTTTCTCGAGGAATTGAAATTAAAATTTTAACATTAATTTCATTTTTTGTGTAGTTCTTGTAAAATTGTATTAAAAATAATTGAAAGCTTACGATGAATTCTATTATTTATGAAAATAATTGAATAGTTGCAAAGAACTTTATTAAAATTTTTAAAAATAATTGAATTCCGGAGAAGAATTTAGTATTTATGAAAATAATTGAAAATTCTTGCGAACGATTTTATTAGAATTTTTGAAAATAATTGAGTTTCCAAGTAAAAATTTTGTTATTTTTGAAAATAATTGAATTCTTCATTGTTTCAAATAATTAATTTTTTCGAAATATAATAAATATTATGAAAATTTTATTTTAAATAATTGAATTCTTGTGAAAAACTTTATTTGTAAAAATAATTGAATTTTTCGATTAATTAGTTTAAAATAGTATTAAAAATAATTAAAATTCTTTGATGAGTTGTATTAGTTATGAAAATAATTGAATTCTTGCTTAGAATTTTATCAGAAATTTTTTTTAAAATTGAATTTAAGTGAAAAATTGTTATTATTAGTAAAAGTAATTAAATTATTGTGAAGAATTGTATAACAATTTTGTTAAATAATTGATTTTTTCGAAATTGTTTTGAAAATGCTATTCTTAATCAAAATTGAATTCCTGTGGAAATTCTATTATCTATGAAAATAATTGAATTTCGGATGAATTTTATCAATTTTTTTTTAAGTAATTGAATTCTTTGCAAAATATTATGAAAATACTGGAAATTGAAAATAATTGAATTTCGAATATTTTTTGAAAATAATTGAATCGTTTTAAAGAATTTGATTATAATTTTTGAGAATTGTTTTTTTGATTTCTACTGTTAGCGAATTTAAAGTAGTAGAAATTCTAAAAAAAAACAGAAATAGTATTTTTTAGTGGCTGAAATCTAAAAATAGTACCCAACTAGTAGCATAACTTTTTAAAATTTTTAGATTAGAAATTAATTTTTAATTCTATTTGTATTCTTCAATTTTTAAAAAATTTTTACATGTCAACATTTGGACAATTTAATGTTTGTTGCAATCCATTAAACCTATATCTTTAAAGGAATAAAAGAAAAATTATTAGTATTAAAAATTTATCAATTTTTTCCAGTGTACTTTAAAATTGAAAGGTTTGAAAAATTTAACACATTAGTGGAAAGTGAACGCTACGTGAAATTCTTTAGTCCAACTAACGTTCTATCATTATCCAGAGGCAATCTATTTTTACTAAATCGAGCTGATCTGTTCTAGTGACCGACGAATACAGCAGATAGCTATTTCTCAGTCCTTATATATTCACTATTTTATACTAAAAAAGTTTAGATATTTTACAACCACTTAAAAAAAATCTAATAAATCAGTTCTTGAATCTTTTTTATTTTAAACACCATCTTTTGGTCGTAATATATTTCCTACATTATGCATTGAATTTATTATTAGAAAAAACTTTTCAAAAATGGATTTATCACTTTTTAGATAATGTAAAGTTTCTAATAGAAAATTCAGTGGTTTTCTTTAGGAAAAATTTATATAATAAAAAAAGTTTATTCTCGCATCGCAAAATTTTATCAACACTTCAAAAAAAGTTGAAGATTTTTTATTTTCATTTTTTAATTTTCTCTCCATAATTTAAAAATGAAATGAATACAAAACTCAAGTTTGCGGAAATTTAAATCTACAGAAATGTTTTTAAAACTCTTGGTGTCATTAAAGAGGAAAATATTTTTGAATTTTTTTTATTTAATCCACGCCATAAAAAATGGCGTTAAAGTATCAAAAAATCGTCATTTTGACACTTTTTGAAGCACTATAAAAAGAGAACGCGAGGTTGTAAAAAATCTCAAGTGGAACTTAAACGGAAACTTAAATTTTAAAGCTTGGAACTGAAAAAAGTTATATGACAATCGTTGCAGAATGTTATTTACTGAACACACGAAAATTCAACTACTTTATCGCTATATATGTAAAAAGTAGCATTAAGAATAAAATTCATACATATTTTGTAACCCGATAAGTATTGACTTAAAGTTTATAATCGAAAATTTTTTTGCTCTTTAAGAAATAAAAATTTGATTTTAAATAAACAAAATTGCAAGACAATTTAAAAAAAAATTTTTTTTAAACTGATCAATTTTGTTTTAAAATTTGCCAATTTTAGAGTTTTAGAGAAAGGTTGCTAATTATGAATTGGAAGTTATTATCGAAGCACTATATAGACAGTCCGGCGCAATTTAATGTATCGCTAACTTGAAAGTTTCGTCCAGGGATTAGTTACGTTCTTGCTGGCTATTCTGGTTTGATGATGTGGTGTGAATTTGATCTACTGTCCCAAGGGTACAGAAAAGAAGGATTTTTTTGTGCATAACCTCCTTGCAATCCAAGTGGAAAGCCTAAAATTTTAACGATCGACGCAGACATCCAATTAGTCTTTAGGCAATAAGTCTACATTGCAGAGTGATCGCAACAAATTTAGACTTTTTTAGTAAATTTTTTTGAAATTAATTAGTTAGATACCTTCAAAGTTTGACATAATAAATTCAAACTATTTTTGAGAAATTGAAAATATGTTTTAAAATATTTAAAAATTAATTTTTATTCCACTATTTTATTAATAACTTCTGATATTTTCAAGCGATGGAAAAGAAATGAGTGCAAAATTTTTTTACTAAGTAGTCTTTCCATACATGAAAAGAAGAATCAAATTTAGTACATTTCTTTTATTTTTCGGTAATAAATTTAAACATTGCTTTCTTTTTTTAAGTTTATAGTGCTTTTTGAGACGCATCTTCTGACCCCTTATCGAACACTTTCCGGTAGTATTAGCCAAAGTTATTAACATGGCAAAAAAATGGAAATTTAAAAAAAAGTAAATTTTTTAAGAATAAATTCATATTTAATTGCTCTTTATCCTTTAAGTTTGTAGTGCTTTCTGAACCACATATTTTGACCCCTCATTAAATAGTTTTCGGTAATATTAAATAAAGTTATTAACATTTTCAAAAATTAAAAATTTTTAAGAAAGTTACTTATATGCTAATAAATTTAGATTTAATTGATTTTTTACTTCAAGTTTGTAGTGCTGTCTGAATCGCATCTTTTGACCCCTTATCGAACACTTTTCGATAATATTAACCAAAATAATTAACATTTAGAAAAATTAAAATTTTGAAAAAAGTTACATTTTCTGGTAATAAATTTAATATATAATTGATTTTTTCTTCAAGTTTATAGGGCTTTTTAAGCCGCATCTTCTAACCCATCATCGATCACTTTTCGATATTTTTACCTAAAGTTATTAGCATTTTGAAAAATAAAAGTTTTAAAAAAATACTTGTTTCGACAATAAATTTAAATTTAATTGCTTTTTTTTTCTTCCAGTTTATAGTGCTTTTTGACACGCAATTTTTGATACCGCATCGAAAACTTTTCGACAATATTAACTAAAGTTATTAACATTTCAAAAAATCGAAATTTTTAAAAAAGTTACTTTTTTAGTAATAAATTTTATATTTAATTGCTTTTTATTCTTTAAAATTGTAATGCTTTTGGAGACACATCTTTTGACCCCTCATAGAATATTTTTCGCTAATATTAGACAAAGTTATTAACATTTCAAAAAATGAAAATTTTGAAACAATTGACTTTTTTTGATAATAAATTTAAATTTAATTACTTTTGTCCTTCAGGTTTATAGTGCTTTTTGAGCCGCATCTTCTGACCCCTTATCGAACATTTTTCGGTAATATTAGCCAAAGTTATTAACATTTCAAAAAATCAAAATTTTTAAAAAAGTTACTTTTTTAGTAATAAATTTATATTTAATTGCTTTTTATTCTTTAAAATTGTAATGCTTTTGAAGATGCATCTTTTGACCCCTCATGAAACACTTTTCGTTAATAATAGCTTAAATTATTAACATTTTAAAAAATCATAATTTTGAAAAAAGTTACTTCTTTTTTGAATATTTTAATATTTAACTGCTTTTTTTCTTTAAGATTGTACTGCCTTTAGAGCCACATCTTTTGACCCCTCATCTTACACTTTTCGATAATATTAGACAAAGTTATTAACATTTCAAAAAATGAAAATTTTGAAACAATTGACTTTTTTTGATAATAAATTTAAATTTAATTGCTTTTGTCCTTCGGGTTTATAGTGCTTTTTGATCCGCATCTTCTGACCCCTTATCGAATATTTTTCGGTAATATTAGCCAAAGTTATTAACATTTCAAAAAATGAAAATTTTTAAAAAAGTTAATTTTTTCAGAATAAATTTGTATATAATTGCTTTTTTTCTCTTCAAGTTTGTAGTGCTTTCTGAGCCGCATATTTTGATCCCTCATTGAACACTTTTCGACAATATTAGCCAAAGTTATTCACATTTTAAAATATGAGAATTTTGAAAAAATTTACTTTCTTTGATAATATCTTTATATTTAATTGCTTTTTTCTACAAGTTTGTAGTGATTTTTATGTCGGATCTTTTGATCCCTCATCGAACACTTTTCAATAAGATAAAGAGGACCCTTCAAGTAATGTCATCATACTATCTTTACTTTTATTGATGATTTGGCTAATGTAGAGTATGAAGCTACAAGAAGAAAGATCCTCGATTAATGCTTCCAAATTCTAAATACTTTCCGGTCATCTAGTTGATGACCTCTTGATGAAAGTCTTTAGAATTTGGAGATTTTGACTTTCTCTTAGAACGAAAAACTAAATTAACTTCCTCGAGAGACATGTTCGAAGTGGCAACAAAATAAACTTTCCTCAGCTTCTATAATCATCATTGATGATTCATTGCTTACGTTCTTCTCAAAATTAGGGCTGAGTCTCTTACTTACTTTCGCACTCCATTTTCTCGGGAGGTTCATCCTCTTCTTGATACTGTTTCGACACTTTTGGACTATCAGGTCCCTTGGCACTTATTTTGGCAAACAAGGTGTCTAAGAGCGTTATAGTGTATACTTGTTGAACTCTTTTCATTTCTTGTCTCGCGATTTTCCTCAGCACTACCTTTATAGTATACACTGAAGACGTTCATCACCGTTATCTACTTCCTGACGTTTTTTCTTCGCTTCCTTGATAAAGACCTGAAGGTTTCTCAAGCCGTGCTTTATCGTTCGGTTCACGTTCTTCTATGGTAGACGCAAAACTTTAGTATCTCCTGCAATGCATCTTCGATTTTTCCCAGAGAACCTGAATGCTCCATTTCCCACTTTGTACAGTTTTCATTATTTTTTTAAGGCCAAGTGGAGAATTCAGTTTCAGGAACTATGATAAGTAATTACTGTCGGAATTTCGAAAGGTTTACGTTTTCATTTAGCTTTAATTTGGAATTCTTCAATGATTCCGATTTCCAATCAAATGTCGGAGTTATTTAAGAATTCATTAAACAAATCCATAGTCTGCGCAGAGACCTGAGATGGGTCATTGTTAATCGGTCTCTTGTAACCTGAGCAGCATTATTTGGTCTTTCGGTTTCTTTTGTTGGGCATATATTGCACACCGTTGATAATAATTATTATAATTGTAACAGGACGTATTTTACGTATCTCCTTATTCTGAAATTACAAAGTATTAGTCGGCAAATTATTGTTTTATAAAGAAATAATTAAATTTGATTAATTAAACGTCGATAATTTTTTGGGAATAAATTAATTAATTTTCTTTCTTCATATTTGTTGTGCTTTCTGCGCCGCATATTTTTATCCCTCATCGAACACTTTTCGATTATAGTAGCCAAAGTTATTAACATTTCAAAATATGAGAATTTTGAAAAATGTTTTTATTTTGGGAATAAATTTATATTTAATTGCTCTTTTTCCCTCAAGTTTGTGGTGCTTTTTAAGCCGCATCTTTTGACCCCTCATCGAACATTTTTCAATAATATTAGACAAAGTTATTAACATTCAAAAAAATAAAAATTTTGAAAAAAATTACTTTTTTCGGTAATAAATTTATATTTAATTGCTTTTTTCCCTCAACTTTGTAGTAATTTCTTTAACTGAATATTTTTACACTTTATTGAACAGTTGTCAGTAATATTAGCCAAATTTATTAACATTTCAAAAAATGAAAATTTTGAAAAAAAATTTTATTTTGGGAATAAATTTATATTTAATTGCTTTTTTTCGTCAAGTTTGTGGTGCTTTTTAAGCCGCATCTTCTGACCCCTCATCGAACACTTTTCATTAATATTAGACAAAGTTATTAACATTTGAAAAAATGAAAATTTTGAAAAAAGTTTCTATTTTGGAAAAAAGTTTATATTTGATTGCTTTTTTTCTTCGAGTTTATTGAGCTTTTTAAGTTGCATCTTTTGACCCCTCATCGAACACTTTTCATTAATATTAGGCAAAGTTACTAACATTTAAAAAAATTAAGATTTTGTAAAAAATTAATTTTTTCTGTAATAAATTTATATTTAATTTCTCTTTTTTATGAAGTTTGTAGTGCTTTTTAAGCCGCATATTTTAATCCCTAATTGAACACTTTTCGATAATATTAACCAAATTTATTAATATTTTAAAAAATCAAAATTTTGAAAAAGTTTTATTTTTTGGTAATAAATTTAATATTTTTTTGATTTTTTTCTTCAAGTTTATAGGGCTTTTTGAGCCGTATCTCCTAACCCCTCATCGAACACTTTTCATTAATATTAGGCAAAGTTATTAACATTTTAAAAAATCAAAATTTTGAAAAACATTAATTTTTTCTGTACTAAATTTATACTTATTTTCTTTTTTTCCTTCAAGTTTGTAGTGCTTTCTGAATCGCATCTTTTGACCCCTTATCGAACACTTTTCGATAATATTAACCAAAGTTATTAATATTTTTAAAAATCAAAATTTTATAAAAAGTTACTAATTTGGTCTTTTGTTATTTAATTTCCAATAATATACGACAATATTAAATTTATAAAAATTATGAAATGAAATTTTTATCATTAAGTGAAGTGTTCATAAAATTAACATAATTATATTGGCGTTTTAACTTCGCAGCGGTTTTTGTTAAAATTATATTTCAATTTCGCTTCATTTTATTTTTGATAATGAATATTTAAATATTTGACAATAAAGCATAAAGTCATTTTTGCTTATAAATATGCATTAAAATTAAATTATACTGCTTAATATTATTATTTTTATATAATATTTAAAATCTTTTATTTTTTTATTTTCGTACTCTTCGTTCTGATTTGAAAAAGCAAATACAATATAACGGAAGTATAAATAAAACCGTGTGATTAAGACACAAGGTATGAATGAATTACAAATTGAGAGTAAATATTTACAGTGTTTGATTAAAAAAAAAAAAAAAAAAAAAAAAAATCGCTGATACAAATTTTCTCTTAAATGACAAGATAATTTTAAAAGTTTTTTTCTCCGTGCACGACAATAACGACGACTTCGGCGGCAGTGGTGGCGGCAAAGTGGCGCAAATGTGAGACGATGAAAATATTGGGTCTATTTTGAAATTCTATTTTGGTTCGTCGGCCGAGAACTGAGCACACTCTTCCAACTACGAGTGCGTTACGCACTCGCCATTACTACTATCCTGACCAACATTCAACTTTTGCTTTCACGTTTATAAGCGAGCATTGATCCACTGATTTTTGCCTTTATAAGAAAAAAAACAACAATAAGAGAAGCGACAATGTTAATGTAAAATTAATTTTACAAAATTGTCAAAATTGGAAAATATTTTCTTTTTTTCTTTGACGAGAAACGAAATTTTATACCATGTCGCTAAAATAAGAGTTTGTATGAAAATTGAAATGAAACGCGTTTAACGAAATATACATTTTAAGAGAGTCGGTGTGTTGGAAATATGAACAAAGAAACGGTACATAATTTTAGAACATTATATTTTTATTATTTTTAAATAGAAAAATTTTTATCCACTTAGAAAATAATAATAATAATAATAATAAATTTTACTACTTGGAAAATATAAAAATTATGAAATCAAAATAATCACTTAGGCTGTTTTTAGGAAAAATTTTATAAAAACGATTTAAAGAAATAAAAAAACAACCTCTACAATATTTTTTTTACAAAATTTTTTTTTTCAATTCTAGAATTTTTATTCTTTTAAGATTTTAACAAAAAGCAGAATAAAATTTGTTTTCTGTTTTAAAATGAAATATTAATAACTTTTACATTTTTATATCCTTTATAGTTTTAACTAAAATCAAATATAAATAACTCTTTTATTATGTTTTTTAATTCTATTACGATTTTAACAAAATATTAATAACTTTTAGAATATATTTTTTTACGGTTTTCAATGAAATGAAATATTGATCATTTTTCTACTATCTTTTTATTCTTTTACGATTTTAACAAAAAGCGAACATTAATAACTTCTAGAAAATATTTTTATTTTTTTCGGAACTTTTTGTGTTTTTGCAAAAAGCTTTTCACAGTTAAAAATATTTTTATAAGAAACAATTTCAACAAAAAAATATCTGATAAAAGTTAAAATGTTTGTCTATCAAATAAAGTTTTCAAAAAAAAACATGGAAAAAAGAAATGAAAAATTTTAGGGATAAATATAAAGTACAACAAATTAACGTTAGTTTCAAATCTTCTTTTTTAATAAAATTTTAGATAAAAATTTATTTAAAATTTCATACAAAAAGATTTAATAGAAATTTCGAGAATGAAAGTTTTTAATACTGAATATAAAAATCATCCTGTACGTTTCGCACTCATCTACTAAAATCTTCTTACTTTTAATACGATTAATTATTATTTGGATACTTTTTTTAAAATGTGTGAGATTTAGAAACTACGTTTTTTTCTATTTCTTTGTTGTTGAAAATTTACACACATTTAAATTTGTTAATAGTTGGAATAAAAATATTATTCTGAAAAATTTTAATAAAATTCATCTTAGAAATAATTGTAAAAGTTTTTATTAAATTCTTTGAAAAAATTTTATTATTTTTAAAAAATTTTGGAAAATCTTTAGCAAGAATTCAATTATTTTCATAAATAATGAAATTTTTATATCTAAAATTCAAATATCTTCAATAATATAAAATTTTAATAGAATTTCTCTATAGAATTCAATTATTTAAAAAAAAAAAAAATTTTTATTCAATAATATCATAAATAATAAAATTTTCAAAGGAATTAAAAAGAAATTAATTATTTAAAAAGATTTTTATAAAAATTCTTCGCACGAATTCAATTATTTTTATAAATAATAAAATTCATCGAAAGATTTCAATTATTTTCGTAAACAATAAAATTCATCGAAAGAATTCAATTATTTTTAATACAATTTTAATTAAATTATTCATTAAAATTTTCGTAAAATGATTTTAAAAAATTCAATTATTTACAAAAATTTAATAAAATTCTATACAAGAATTTATAATTAATAATTTTGCAGAAATTTATAATTTTCATAAATCATAAAATTTTTAAAGAAATTCAATTATTTAAAAACCTTTAGTAAAATTATGTGCAAGAATTCAATTATTTTCATAAATCATAAAATTTTCAAAGGAATTCAATTATTTTTAATACATATTTAAATGAATTCCTGGAAAAATGTAATTATTTTCAAAAGTTTTATTAAAATTTTTCTAAAGAAAACAATTATTTTTAAAAATTTTGATAAAATTTTTTATTATTCTATTTTAAGAAATAATCAATTATTCAATAATTTTTTTATTTATATATTTAAAAATTGAATTCTTAAAATTGAATTCTTTTAATAAGAATTGATTTAAAAATAAAATCCAATTATAATTTCGTAAATCTCGTAAAAATTGAAAATATTTTTTAAAATTTACAATTAATTGGAAATTTTGTTGAAATTTAATTGAAATAAATTTTATATTTAAAAGGAAGTTGTTTTTTACTTTTTAAATTACTTTTAAATTTCTTTTAAAAATTATTGTAAAATATAATCAAATTTCTGGAAAATTGCAACTAAAAGTTTGGAAAATAATTAAATTTCATAAAAATTTAGAAAAATTCTGAATTTTTTTTTTTAAATTTCTAAATTATTAAAGTTATTACCAGAATAAAAAAATAAACTTAATATTTTTTATGGAAATCAGGAAAGTGTCAAGAAAATAAAGAATCAAATTTTTATGATTTTTGTGAATCGACTAAAACAAGTAAACTTAATTTTTCGATAGCAACTTTAAATACTACTTTTTTCAGGCTTCAAGATACTTTTTGCTACTTTTTTAAAATTAATTACTCAGCCTGAATCTGCAATTGTTTAATTTTATTTTTCTTAATAATTTAATTTATATTTAAAAATTTTTTATTTATTTAATTCTATATAATAAGTAAATTTTATAAATAAATAAATGAAAGTAAAATAATGTAAGTAGTGTGAATAATGTATAATAAAATTAGTAAGTTTTGTACATTTTGAGTGAAGATTAAATATAAAATAATATATCAACTTTCAGTAAAAGCTGGGAGAGCTTATTCGCTTCACGACTTCCTCTGAACATTAATATAAATAAGCAGAGTAAGTTTTAGTTTCATCCGAATTTTACTCGATAAAACTGCGTGAATAAAAGTTTGCAGTTCATTTCTGTTTTTTTTTTATCCAAAACGACGACTTAAGCTTGAATTTTTGCAATTACATACTACATTACATATATAAATATAATATATATTATTCCAGTTAAAATAGACGAATTTCAGAATTAAAATTTCAAATAAAATTTACGTCATATATTCTCTAAAGGTGAACATTCAAAATTTGCTAAATTTTGCATTTTTATTTAAATCAGTTGTAAAAAATTTGATAAATTTTGTTATGGCATTTATATGATTAGTTTTGTAAAGTATAGTAAAATTTACAATTCTACAATTTATAAATTTCCACCCAGTTTTTTCATTTCAAAAAAATGTTCATAAAAAATAAAAATAAAAAAAATTATTTTAGTAAAAAAAAATAAAAAAAAAAATAAAATAAATTCCAAAAGAAAAGGTGTTTTAATTTTAAAAATAGATAAATCGAAGAACAATAAGTGATATGTTGAAAAAAATTATTCACGTGTGAAATGTTATAGAACTGATTTTAATTACAATTCAGAATACCTTGCAGAGTAATAAGTGAACATTCCCAGATGTATCACTCGAAATTGAATGTAACTTGATACAACGGAAGATCATCGTAATTGAATGATGATAGATATTATTAATCAACTGCGGCACCGAAGCAATTTCTAAAATGGTTTTCCTTGGCATTATTTATATGTACTTACAGATTTTAAAAATTTAAAATGGCGGACTGTTTTTTAAATTTATTGGATTCATTTTGAAATTCATTATTACTCTGAGGTATTCAGGATCGCTTAGTTCAAATATAAAGGCAGATTTTCAGATTTAAAAATGGTGGATCCAGAAAACTTCTTCTACAGCAATAACAATAATTAAAAATAAAACATTAAAAAAATATTATTTTTCAATAAAAAAATCAAATATTTAATAACTTTTGAATGCGTAAAATATATTTTCTATATTATTTAAAAAATCCTTGTTTTAAAACATTATTTCCTATAATTTTTACTATCATTATTTTTATCGTTATTTCTTTAATTTTTTTTTTATTATTTTTTCTATAATTATTTTTATCGAAATCGAAAATATAAAGGTATTTTTTCTTGGCTTAGGTATAATAAAATAATATTTGAAATTAGAAAATTAAAAAATTAATTATGATTTAAAAATAAATTTTGTTTATAATATGCTTTCTTCTATAACAAATTACGTTTAACACTGATCTAAAGTATGCAAATTTGTCTCCTTTTTATTTATAAAAAATATTAAATATTTGCATAATAATTAAAAAAATTATTCAGAAACATCCTTCTTTTTTAAATAAATATTTAAATATTATTATTTTCTAATAGGAATCAAGATTTTAAAAAATTTCAAATTCAAGCCTCTTTGAAATTTAACAACTTATAAAAATTTACATTTTATAAGAATATATAGTTACTGTAACTTCTTCAAAATTATTTTCATCATTTCAATTCGATTATTATTTTATACAGAATTATCAGTTAAAAGTATAAAAAATTCAAATTTTCCAATATTTTTTTAAAAATCCAATTATTTCTAAAAATTTACTTTATAATTTTTTTAATATTCAATTACAAGCTAAAATTTTGATTGAAACTAATTTTGAAATAAATTTTTATTAGAAAATTCTACGAGAATACAATTTTTTTAAATTTCGATATTTTTTTCAAGGACCATATTAAAATTTTTTTAAATAATTGAATTTTCAAGAAAAAATGTATTACTTTTAAAAATAATTGAATTCTTGTTATGAATATTGTTATTTATTAAAATAATTGAATTTTGCAAAGAATTGTCGTTATTTATCGACATAATTGAATTCTTTTGAAGAATTATTTTTGTAAATAATTGAATTCTTTCAAAGAATTTAAAAAAAAAAAAAATACTTTTTTTAATAATTTATTTTTTCGACAAAATTGGAATTAAATTTTTAAAAATAATTGCATTTTTTGAGCAATTCCTGCAAAATTGTATTAAAAATAATAGAATTCCTAAAAAGAATTTTACTATTTATGAAAATAATTGAATACCTATAAAAAATGTTATTATTTATGAAAATAATTGAAACCATGTAAAAAATATTATTTATGAAAATAATAATTGAATTCCTAAAAAGAATTTTATTATTTATGAAAATAATTGAATTCCTAAAAGAGTTTTATTTATTTATGAAAATAATTGAATACCTGCAAAAAAATTTTTTTATTTATGAAAATAATTGAAACCATGTAAAAAATATTATTATTTATGAAAATAATTGAATTATTGTGAAGAAATTTATAAATAATTTTTTAATTGAATTCTTGTGAAATTTTTAATATTTTTGAAATTATTTTGAAAAATTTTATTTAAATAGTAGAAATTGAAAATCATTGAATTGATGAAAATTTTTGAAAATAATTGGATTTCAGAGAAGAATTTTATTATTTATAAAGATAATTTAAACTTTGAGGAGAATTTAATTTAAAAATTTTTGAATACATAATTGAATTTTTGCGAAGAATTTTATTACTTTTGAAAATAATTGAATTTCTGCAATCATTTGTAACTTCTCCAAAATTCAATTCTTTTTTAGTTTTTTTAATTAAAATTCTTCTATAAATCCATTATTTTTAATAATTAAGTAAATATTTTAAAAAAATATAACTAATTTCAAAATAATAATTTGAATTAGTAAAATTTTTCAAAAATCACTTTAAAATTTCTAATTAAATCCATTTGAAATTGAAATTTTATAAAATTTCAAATTGTAACCGTTTGAAGTTCATTTATTTATGAAAATTGTAAACGCAACTCTTTTAAATTTAAATTAATTTTGAGATATTTAAGTAAAATTATTCATTAAATAATTTATTTATTTTATGATAGTTGTTCAAGATTTAAGTTATAAAAAAAGAAATTTTTGGCAGAAATTGAAAAAATTGAAGGTTTTGTATTATAAGTCGTGCGGTAATTTTATAGTTTGAGTCAAACAAAAAAGACCCAAAAATTCAGAATTTTCCTATGATTTCTAAAAATTTAATTTTTTTCAGCACTTTTAATAAATATTTCTGACTTTTTCCTGCATGTCCTGTGTCAGAATATATTATTATTTTAGTTATAATAATATTAAAACTATATTCCAATTCACATTTTATTTTTATGAAAAAAAAATTTGAATTAAAAATTTTTACATTCTACATATTATTTTTAAAATTTCCAAGTTTATTTAAAAAAGTAAGTAAGAAGTTATAGTTAGAATTGTTGCCAGTTTGTCAATATTCGTAATTTTAAGGAAATTCGAGTAATATTTAAAAAAATGTCCGCCATATTGGATCCGCCATTTTGAATGTTTCAATTTTGACCAAAAATTCTTAATCGTCAATAATAAAAATTTAAAATTTCCATAATTATGAATTCTGTAGGGGAGAGTAGGCTACATTGAACCAGCGTCAACAGTGAACCACTTCAATTTTCTGAGAAATGACTGAGTGAAATTTTTTCTTATTTAATATATAAGTTAGTTTTACTGAAACAAACTATGTCCAAAAATTTCGGGCACGTAGGTTTATTATTTATAAAGAAAAACCAAAAAAACTGTTTTTTACGTACAAAACAAAAAATTTTGTGGAAATATAATCAAGTTTTCTTTTGAAATAGGAAGTTTTAAAAATTAGTAAACTTGTGATTTATTTAGCTTAGGGTGCCAACTTCAATATTCCGATGTGATAAAGAATTTTAACTCTTACATAAATTTATTATAAACAATTTTTGTTGTGAATGTCATGTGAATACAGTGAGTGCGGCATCATTGAACCACCCGAAAAAGCAAAGAATTTTCAATTTTAAGAGTTGTAAAGTTGTCTGCTCTACTAATTAGTAAGCAAAATACTGGAAGACATGCTTTCATCACAATTGTGAACGAAATAAACTCAAACTGACACTTTACCTACCTAACCTGACATCAAAATATATTAATCTCCTATATTAACAAATAATAACTCTTTAACAACAATTTTCTATTTTTTTGAGTGAAAAATAAGATTTTTTACAATGTGTAAGTGGAAATATTATTTTAGAAGTAAATTGTAGTGTTTTATTAAAGGTGGTTCAATGTAGACACACTTCCTTCAAAATAAGAAAAGTGTAACTGGCTAGAAAAAAATTAAATTTTACTATTTAATCATAATAATTTGTGTTTGTTACGTGTGTATTAACTAAAGGAGTACTTCAGTTTAATTTTCATACAAAAACCTGATCGAAATTAGTAAAATTTTATTAGTTCTTGGACTTTATAAAATACCCGGTTCAATGTAGCCTACCCTCCCCTATACATATATATATATACATATCTATCCCTATTAATATAAAATCATATCGCCGCCGCCGCTGTTTCAGAAAGTTTTAAGGGACCCTTATAGTAGGGGGAACATAGTCAAGGTTGGCCCACTGTCAAGGTAGGTCCATCGTCAGAAACAAGTTATATTTGACCTAAATTCAGGTCAATTTAAGGGCAGTTTTAACCTACAGGTCAAAATTACTCAAAATTTAGGTCAATTTTAAGGGCAGATTCAACCTACAGGTAAAAAACTAACAAACTAACCCCTCTGCCCTCAAAATTTAAGTCAATTTTAAGAGTAGTTATGACTTAAAGTTAAAAATTGACAAACTTATCGCTCTGCTTTCAAAATTTAGTTCAATTTTAAGGGCAGTTTTGACCTAAGCGTTAAAAATTGCGTTTTACTCTGCCCGTAAAATTTATGTCAATTTTAAGGGCAGATTTAACCTACAGGTAAAAAATTGACAAACAATTCCCTCTGCCCTCAAAATGTAGGTCAATTTTAAGGGCAGTTTTGACCTAAACGTCAAAAATTCACAAATAATTTCCTCTGACCTCAAAATGTAGGTCAATTTTAAGGGCAGTTTTAATCTGCAGGTCAAAAATTAACAAACAATTCCCTCTGCTCTCAAAATTTAGGTTAATTTGAAGGGCAGTTTTAACCTACAGGTAAAAAATTGACAAACAATTCCCTTTACCTTCAAAATGTAGGTCAATTTTAAGGGCAGTTTTGACCTTAACGGAAAAAATTGACGAACAATTTCCTCTGCCCTCAAAAATTAGGTAATTTTTAAGGTCAGTTTTCATCTACACCGCAAAAATTGTCGAAAAAACTTCCTCTGACCTGACCTTTCCTTAAAATTTAGGTCAAATTTGACATATTTTTTAGCCTATACATGAAAAAAGCAAATTAATTAGGATTTTTTAAAAATTCGTACCCTTATATTAAAGTTTGACGGAATTTTCGACCTATTGGTTAAAAGAAGTTTGACCTAAATTTCAATATTAAGTTTCAATCAATAAAAGATGTTATAAATTGACATATTTTTTTTAAAATTCTATTAAAATTATTTTTCTGTCCTCAAAATGTACTTTAATTTTAATGTCAGTTTTTTCCTACAAGTTAAAATTTGACCAGAAATCTCCCTCTGATCTGATATTTTCTTAAAATTTAGGTCAATTTTAAGGTCAGTTTTGACCTACACGTCAAAAATTGCCAAGAAAATTCCTTCTGACCTACTGTTTCCTCAAAATTTAGGTCAATTTTAAGGTCAGTTTTGACCTACGGGTAAAAATGAAGCCCACAAACGTCTATTATTTTACGTCGAAATCTTTAGTCCGTCCATAAATTACGTAAGACATTTAGGGGGGAGGGGGGTCAGCAAGATCTTGCGAACAATAGGAAAAATGGCGCTAATGTATGTAAAATATCTTACGAGGGAGGAAGGGGGTCAAATTTACCCAAAAAATGACTTACGTAATTTATGGACAGCCCCTAATGGCCCTTACATTACGCCAACATTTATGTCAACTGCAGGTAAAAAGGGGCCCAATAATACTTTTGACACTGAGAAAAAAGAATTATCAAATTTACTATGAGGAGTGTCAAACTTGAAAAAGTTGACACTATAATCACTTCCGTAAAGTAGAATTCTCTATTAGCTATCTTTTTTAATATCTCCTATTATAATTTACTCTAACTCATTACTATGCCATCATATTAAGATACCATGATTTTAAAAATTAAAATAAATATTAAAAATAGTTAGGGGGTTGGCGCGCGAAGCGCGCAGGGGGGCGAAGCCCCCCTAGTATATATATATATATATATATATATATAATAGTATAAGTTAAATATCAAAGCGTATAAGGTGTTAAACTTTAGTCTGCAGAATTGAAAACCATTTTTTATATCGAATTTTTTTTCAACACAGTAGAAGAATAAAGTAAACAAAAATCAGATTTGCAGTAGATTTATCGTATACGAGTACGATACGAAGCATGAAATACGACGAAAGCGGGAAAACCGGACTAAATGCGAATTTATTTCAAACAGCTTTCGGATTATTCCGGACTCATTTCGGATTCAGATTTAGGAGGTATACAACTTCTGAAATTTCTGGAAAAAAAATACACGCACACTATTCTTAAAAGGGTTAGAAAGTATTTTTCAAAATTACCTGTATAACAATATACTTAAAAATATAAGAAAATTTTTTTAATTTCAGGAATTTTTTTATGTATACATTTTATTATGTAAAAAATTTTTTTAAAATCAAAATAAAAAATTTTATTTTACAAAAATACAATTTAAAATTCTGTTTGTAATCGTCAACAGAAAAATTTTTCGCGCATAACAACAAAAGAGTTTTCAATTGATTTTTGTGAATTTGTCCGCTATATTGGATCCGCCATTTTGAATTCTTGAAAATTCACTAGAGAATCGTAATCAGCGACAATGAAAATCACCGAGTAACGAGTTTCAAACGAATTTGGTAGATTGAAGTGAATAAAATTTGTTTGGGAAAATACATTCATCGTTTGAATGCTAAAGTTATTTTGTACTTTTTTTTTAAATAACTTCAGTCTCTAAAATTATGAAATAAAAAAAATAATTTTTTTCATAAATATTGAAATTGTTTAAAATTAAAATTTCTATAAACAAACGAGAATTTACTTATTGTGTGAAAAATTACAAATAAAATAAAATTGTATTTTATAATTTTTTGAGTGAAATTTATTTATATATATATATATATATATATATAGTAAACTTCTTGAATCATCAGGAAAGTAAAAATATTTTTGGGGGATTTGGAAATTCAACTTCTCACCAATTTCTCTAACGGACCCATTGTTCACATATTACACTCATTGAGTTAAACGACTTGACCTTACACCGTAATTTGTGTTGATTACTGACTCGGCACTTGCTCCAGACATTTATATACTTAATTCGCGATTCATCACTTCTAAAATTCAGTGTATTTTTCTGATAATTTCTATATTAATATTAAAATTTCAAATTTGTTGCTATTTTTTTATAAGAACAACAATAGAAATATTTTTAATACAAAAACAACTGAAGCATTTTCGTCTGAATTTTAAAATTATTATTTAATTATAAATTATTATTATTTTAAAATAAAATATTAATTATTATAAAATCATTATAATTTCGAAAGATTTTTGTAAATTTCTACAAAAGATAATAGGAATATTTTTCAGATAGAAATTCAAAAATGTTTCTTGAATTCCCCCCCCCCCCCAAAAAAAAAACGATACGAAATATTTTTTAAATCTAGTCAAATGGGGTAATTAGTAACAGTGGGGTAATTTATTACACCATTGCTACTAATTGACCCATTTTACAATATCAGCCTTCGCACTAGATAATTAATTTGAAACAAGTAGCTTTTAAACTAAAAAAAGTGGCTATCGAAAAATTAAACATAACGATCAAATAACCTCGTTTTAGACACTTCACAAAAAAAAAAAAAAAAAAAAATTTCATTCTATATTTTATTTTCCCGACTTCTTCCCAATTTTCATAAAAAATATTTACTTCTTTCTTATCCTGATAATAAATTGAATTCCTGCAACGAATTCCATTATTCATGAAAGAATTTAAATATTAATAAAAATAATTTATTCTTGCGAAGAATTTTATAAAAAAATTTTAAATAATTGATTTCTTTAGACCAATTTTATGCAAATTTTAATTTAAATGATTAAATTCTTGAGAAATTTTTATTATTCATGAAAAGAATTGAATTCTTACGAAGATTTTTACAAAAATTTTTTAAATAATTTAATTCTGTTTGGAAATTTTATAAAAATAGTAAATATTAAAAATCATTGAATTGCGAAAAGTTTTTAAAAATAATGAAATTTTACACAAAATTCTATTAAAATTTTTGAGAATAATTAAATGTCTGTGTGGCATTTTACTAAATTTTTATGAAAATACTTGAATTCCTAAAAAGCATTTTATTATTTATAAAAAAATTAAATTCCTGCGATCGATTTTATTAACAGTTTTTTAAATTTCGATATTTTTTTCAAGGACATTATTAAAATTTTTTAAAATAATTGAATTTTCAAGAAAAAAATGTATTACTTTAAAAAATAATTGAATTCTTGTTATGAATATTGTTATTTATTAAAATAATAATTGAATTTTGCAAAGAATTGTCGTTATTTATCGACATAATTGAATTCTTTCGAAGAATTATTTTTGTAAATAATTGAATTCTTCCAAAGAATTTAAAAAAAAAAATGCTTTTTTTAATAATTAATTTTTTCGACAAAATTGGAATTAAATTTTTAAAAATAATTACATTTTTTGAGCAATTCCTGTAAAATTGTATTAAAAATAATTAAAATCCTGCGATAAATTTTATTATTTATTAAAATAATTGAATTATTCCGAAAAATTTTATTAAAATGTTTTAAAAGAATTATGTTTCTGTGAAAAATTTTGTTATTTTTGAAAATAATTAAATTCTTGCTAACGATTTTATTAGAATTTTTAAAAAAAATTGAATTTTAAAAAAAAATTGATTACTTTAAAAAACAATTGAATTTTTCTGATGAATATTGTTATTTATAAAAATAATTGAATTTTGCAAAGAATTTTATTAAAATTCCTCAAAATAATTGAATTTTCGGGAATAATTTTGTTCTTTATCGACATAATTGAATTTTTTCGAAGAATTATTTATGTAAATAATTAAATTCTAGGGAAGAATTTTATTTAAATCTGAAAGAATAATTGAATTATTTCAAAAAAATTTAATTAAAATTCTATTCAAAATAATTGATTTCTTTCCATCAATATTATTAAAATATTTTTAAATAATTGAATTTCTGTGAAAAATTCTAATATTTTTGTAAATAATTGAATACTTACAAAGAATTTTAAAAAAATATTTTTTTTAATAATTGATTTTTTCAAGGAATTGAAATTAAATTTTTAAGAATAATTACATTTTTTGAGCCATTCCTATAAAATTGTATTAAAAATAATTAAAATCCTGCGATAAATTTTATTATTTATGAAAATAATTGAATAGTTGCAAAGAATTTTATTGAATTTTTCAAAAATAATTAAATTCCTGAGAAGAATTTTATTATTTATAAAAATAATTGAATTATTGCGAAAAATTTTATTAAAATGTTTAAAAAGAATTGAATTTCTTTTTAAAATTTTGTTATTTTTGAAAATAATTGAATTCTATATCAGAATTTCATAAACATTGTTTTAAATTATTAATTTTTTTTTCGAAATGTAATAAATATTATGAAAATTTTATTTTAAATAAAATAATTGAATTCTTGTGTAAAACTTTATTCGTGAAAATAATTGAATTTTTCGATTAATTGTTTTAAAATAGTATTAAAAGTAATTGAAATTCTTCGATGAGTTTTATTATTTATGAAAATAATTGAATTCTTGCTTATAATTTTATCAAAAAAATTTTTTTTAAATAATTGAATTTTCATGACAAATGTTATTATTAGTAAAAGTAATTGAATTATTGTGAAGAATTGTATAAAAATTTTGTTAAATAATTGATTTTTTTGAAATTATTTTTTGAAAATGCTATTCTAAATTATTGGAATTTTTGTGGAAATTTTATTGTTTAAGAAGTTATTTGAATTTTGGATGAATTTTATAAATTTTTGTTTTAAATAATTGAATTCTTTTGCTAAATTTTATAAAAATACTAAATAATTGAAAATAATTGAATTTCGAATATTTTTTGAAAATAATTTAATCATTTTAAAGAATTTGATTGTAATTTTTGAGAATAGTTATTTGATTTCTAGTATTAGCGAATTTAAAGTAGTGAAAATTCTAAAAAAAAAAACATAAATAGTAGTTTTTAGTGATTGAAATATAAAAAAAGTACCCAAATAGTAGCATAACGTAACAAAATTATTAAATAGTAGGTTTTAGTAGATGAGTGCGAAGCTTACAGTATAAAAAATTTTTTCCAAATTATCTGTTTAAATTTTTCTCAATTTCTCGCTGTGGAAAATATTTGGGACAATTCCCTCGAACTATATATCGCATTTTTTGGATTATTCTCGCAAAAGTTTGTGAAAAAATTTTACCTCGAAACGAAAGGACCGGAGAAGAAATTTTCCTCGCCTATAATATTGTCAGCAGCTCAACGAAACCGAATATTGCAGTAGAGGTAATGCTCAAAAGTGCCGTCTGCTTGGAGACCCTCCAAATGGGATCAGTTTCATCGAGTACGAAGGCACTACGGGAAATGAAATCTCACTTTTCTATATATCGATATCGGCCAATATGAATACTTCCGAAAATGTTTTTTTAATAAATAATAAATAGATGACTTTTCAAAATATAGAGAAGTTTTAAGGAACAACAGTTGCTCATCATAATAAATTAAGAAAGGAAAAATGAAATAATTCATATCATTTTTCTATATGTTACAAAATTCTTCTGCTTGCTTTTTCTTCTGTTTTACCGCGTAAAGAACTAATTTTTCGAACTGAAGTTTATATATTGTCAAAAATAATTAAAATACAATAAAGATTTTTTATAGTCAAAGGTAAAGTCATCCTCTAGACATAAGATTCATCCCCTATGGGCACGGAAACGTTTTTGTTCTGCAAACGTTCCTAAAACGTTTTTTTTTTCTTTGTTTTCCTTAGTTTTTAGTTTCATGTCCGATACATTGGCTTAAGAACGTCCAATGTTCTAAAAACATTTTTAGAACATAAAACATTTTTAAGACGTTATGTGGAGGACATGAAACGTTCTAAAAACGTTTTTAGAACATAAAACGTTTTTAAGACGTTATGTGGAGGACATGAAACGTACTAAGAACGTTTTTAGAACATAAAACGTTTTCAAGACGTTAGGTGGAGGACATGAAGCGTTCTAAAAACGTTTTAGGAACGTTTCTAGAACAAAGACGTTTTCGTCCCCATATCCCTTTTTGAGCAAATCAAAAATTTCTTCTCTCTAATAGGTCCCAATCCCAATCTGTTTTTTTCCATAACAACAATAGTTATTATCGTATCAAGGGTGCAAAATAGGTGATTGCGGCGATGGCGAGATGAAGGGACCGAGGGGACATTTTCGCGCCCGAGGCGAAGCCGAGGGTGCGAAAGTGTCCCCGAGGTCCCGAAATCTCGCCAAAGTCGTAATCACCTTTGCGCCCATGTTGCGAACATAATTTTTTGTCCTAACTGCATGAAAAGTATGGCATTGAGGGCACGAGCGAAGCGGGCTCAAAAGTACAGCAAGCGGGCGTAAAAGTACTTTTGCGCCCGCTCGGGCTAGATGAAGCGGGCGCAAAAGTACTTTTGCGCCCGCTTGTGTGACGTCAGCGGGCGTAAAAGAACTTTTGCGCCCGCTTCCCCGGCCCCGGGCGAGAATCAGTTACTTTGCGCCCACTTTAAGTGCCCAAAATGATATACTTTTCGTGCAGCTAGGACAAAAAATATATTCAAAGAAATAAATTATTTCCAGCTTTTGCATGTTTAGGAATGTAAAACCATTTTGCATTGAACCATCAAAATTCTTGCTAAACATAATGAGAAATATTGCGTGCATACAAACTGTATGTGTACAAATTGCTGATGACCTTTTGTATACCAACCGCTTGCGTTTTGAGGGGATGCATTTGCTGATATCGCTTTACAGTACTTTCGAATATTGTCTACGCAACGTATTTCCCTGCAGTCAATTGCTGATTGGTAATAGAGTGGTGTTTGTAGCAAAGCAGTAAATCTTCATTAGCGAAAGCCGTGTGTGGTTATCAGATAGCCTAGCGCGTTTGACCAAGCATTTAGATCAGTGTCACGTGCGTGTATTTCACAAGGCACGCGGTTTGATGAAATTTCCACAGCATGCTTCACTGATAACAAAGTTACTAGATGATTCCATCGATTACTGAAGTAAATAGAGTAGCATAGTTTGCACTAAGTTAGTATCTCATCAAATTATGTTGGATCTATTACTACTACTACCATTCACTATACTTCTCAAAGTTATTTCATCAAAGCATGTCATTTTGACCATTATATTCGACTTTACTTTGATCTTGATTCGCAATTTAATTAGAAAAGCTATATATAGCATTGCTGGACAGAATTAGATTCATATAGAAAATTAATACTTATTCTTCATAGGGCGAAATTCCTCAAGTGTATATTATACAAATCACCAAAAGTAAAAGTTTCAATCGGAATATAGTGCTTGCAGAAACTTTGCTACTATCTGTGATTATACTTCAAGTATCACCCCAACAGCATCTAAACTTGCAGCAACATTGAGAATATTATTGCAAGTTTCACAATATTGATAGGCAATGTTGTCAATGTTGCTGCAAGTTTAGATGATGTTGGGTCAAATATTATGAAATTTTATTTAAAAATATACAGTAGGGATATTGTATTATTAATATTATTAATATAATTAATATAATTAAATATTGTAAATAAATTGTCATTTTTATTATAAAATAAGAAGATGCAATTTTTACAAAAAAAAGAATAGGCACACATTACACTAAATATAAAATAACCAGCAATAATTCGCGTGCTAAAGCGCGCGGCTAACTTCTTAATTTTTGAATTACAATTTTTTTAAGAAAATTATTATTTTGTTTTATAGAAAAAGAAGAAAAATATTTGCACAATTTATATTTTAATCTTATCTTTGGAACAGGATTTTCCACAGGAATTAAGACATTCAAAAATTTCAAATTCAAACCTTTTTTAAATTAAACAACTTATAAAAGTCGAAGACTCGGAGTGATCGATTTCTTCATGTTTTCTAATAAATTAAAGATGACCGAGAGATAAAATCATTATTTTACATTATAATTTTGAATATTGTTACTGTAACTTCATCAAAATTATTTTCATCATTTTAATTCAATTATTATTTTCTAGAATTTTAAATTATTTTTTATGAAAATAATAATTGAATTCCTTAAAAAAAATTTATTATTTATGAAAATAATTTAATTCCTTGTAAAATTTTAATTATTTTATGAATATAATTAAATGTTTGCGCTGAATTTCAATAAAATTTTTTATAATTTTAATTCTTTTGAAAAATTTTAGTAGATATTATAAAAATCATTGAATTGAGGAAAATTTTTGAAAATAATTGAAATTTTTGCCGAGAAGTTTTTTAAAATTTTTTTAAATAATTGAATTGATTCGAAGAATTTTATCAAACTTTTTTTAAATAATTGAATTTTTGCAACGAATTTTATTAAAATTTTCAAAAATAATTTAATTCTTATGTTATTAGTTTTATAAAAAAATTTGATAATAATTTAATTTCTTCGTTGAATTTTATTGTTTATGAAAACAAGTGAATTATTGTGAAAAAAATTGCAAATCATTGAATTCTTGCAAAGAATTTTATCAAAAAATTTGATACTAATTGAATTTCTTCAAAGAATTTTATTGTTTATGAAAATAATTGAATTTAGGAAGAATTTTACTAAAATTTTACATAATCTTAATTAAATTCGTTTGAAGAATTTCTTTGAGTTTCTTTAAAATAATGGACTTTCTTTAATCATTTTAATTACGTTTTCAAAGTAATTGAATTTTATATGAATAATTTCTTTCAAGTTTTTATAATAATCCTCTTTCTTAATAATTGAAATTAAACATTTAATTCTTGAATTTTATTTAAAATTTTTGGAAAATAATTGAATTTTTTTGAAAAATTTCTTTAATTTATTGAATACAATCGAATTTTTTAATAATTGTATTGCAAATAATTGAATACCTGAGAAGAATTTTATTATTTATGAAAAATACTTTAATTCTTGCGATGAATTTTAATAATATATTTCTTTTTAAATAATTGAATTCTTTTGTGAATTTTTATTGAAATAGTAGATATTAAAAATAATTGAATTTTGATATTATTGAAATTAATTTAATTCTACGAAAAATTTAATTCAAATTATTTTTCAAAAAAATCGTATTGTTAATAATTATTTCATTAAAATCTTTGAAAATTAATTTTAATACAAAATCTAAGAATAATTACATTTTTCGAGAAATTCCATTCACATTGTACCAAAAATAATTGAAATTCTGCGATGATTTTTATTATTTATGAAAATAATTGAAAACCTACATACCTATAGAATTTTATTATTTATGAAAATAATTGAATTTCTGGTTAAAAAAGTGTTATTCTTCATGAAAATAATTGAATTATTGCGAAGAAATTTATAAAAAATTTGTAAATAATAAAATTCCTCTGAAATTTTTATTATTTAATTTATTCATTCAAAATTGTCATTTTCTAAAATTTCAAATTAAAATTTTTTTTAAATAATTGAATTCGTTTTGGGAAATATTTTATTAAAATTGTAGATATTGAAAATCATTAAAATTAGAAAAATTTCTGAAAATAATTGAACTTTGGAGAAGAATTTTGTTATTTATAAAGATAATTGAGATTTTTACGAGAATTTTTTTCAAGATTTGAACATAGTTGAATTTAATAAGAATTTTTGCAATTATTTTTAAATTCTACAAAATTGAATTTTTTTAGTATTTTCAACAAAAATTTAAATTGAAAAATTTTCAAATTTTATTATTTTTAAAATTGCTAATTTTATTTAAAAAAGGTAGTAAGAAGTTAGCCGTGCGCTTTAGCGCACGATTTGTTGCTGGTACTTTTTCAAATAAAATTAATAATTTAAAGAAAATAGAATTTAAAAATTTTTAATTCAAATTTTTTTTCATAAATATAAAATGTAAATTGGAAAAATTTGCATACTTTGAATCAGTCAAACGAAATTTGTTATAGAAAAAAGCATATAATAAACAAAATGAGTATATTTTTCATTTGTTAATCATAACTATTCTCAAATTTTCTAATTTCTAATATTATTTTATTATAAATCATGAAAAAATACCTGCAATATTTTCAATTTGTGAAACAATATTTTTTAAAGAAAAAGAAACAAAAGCATACACAGAAACTAACTTCAAACTTAACTAAAGAATTATTTCATATCGAATAAGTTTAGTTATTGAATTTCTCAAACTGTCAAAAATTAACAGATCTCCGTATTTTTTCATTCATTCTGTCCGCAGTTTAAAGTGAGTTTCTGTGTATGCTTTTGTTTCTCTTTTTTTTTTTAAAATATTTTTTGACAAATCAAAAATATGCAGGTATTTTTTCATGATTTTTAATAATAAAATAATATTACAAATTAGAAAATTTTTCAAAAATTATGATTAACAAATAAAAAATATATCCATTTTGTTTGTTAAATGCTTTTTTCTATAACAAATTTCGTTTGACTGATCTAAATTATTATGCAAATTATTCTCCTTTTTATTTATGAAAAATACTAGAAAATTATAGATAGATATTAGAAAATTCTCAATTTTCATAAGGAAATAATTTGCATTAATTCTATTTCTTAATTTCAATTGTTTTAATAAAATTCAAAGTTTTTTAAAAATAAAGGAAAAAAAATGTTTATAAATTCTATTTGTCAATTAGAAAATTTAATTGAAAATGAAACTGAAAATTTTTGAATTTTTAGAAAAAAAAAGAAAAAAATTTTATTCAAAAAAAAAAATGTTCCGTTAAATTTATTTACGAATATCTTTAATTGTAAAATTATTCGAAAACAATTTTTTTTAAAAATATTTTAAATTCAAATTCAAACATTTTTGAAATTAATCAACTTTAAAAATATTGTTATAAAACATAAAGATAACTTCTTAATAAAGAATAAAAATAAAGAAATAAATTAATTTAATTGTCAATAAAACTTTAGACAAAAATCGCTTTTTTAATAATTTTTATAATACTTTCAAAAAATTATAGCCATCACCTCCCAACTTACTCTATTTAATAAAATTTAAGCGAAATTTTATAAAATTGTCACTGTAGCGAAAATTTTGAATCATTAATATAAAAAAGTTAATAAAAATATCAATAATCATAAACGATATTCTAATAATTTTATCGAAAAAATTTGTCGTCTTTGCGGATAAAATAAAATTTTGAAAATAAAGTTATTCGCGAAGTGAAAAGATATCTATTTTGACCAAACTTAAGGATCTGTATACCATTAAAGGTGACCCAGACGCGACGACATTCCACTTGTCCTTATGAAGACTTGCTGCTCTTCCTTTCTTGATACCATATTCTTCCTTTTCAATAAAACATTATCTTGTGGTGTTTTTACCTTTTCAGTGAAGAAAGAAAGGTACAGTAGTGGCAATCCTTATATAAAAGCAATGATAAAAACGTCTCGAATTATAAATCAATTACCATTTTTAGTTCTATTTCGAAAATTCCACCCCTTTCCTCAACACATTAGACGGACAGTGTAAATCTTCAGAAAATACAATTCATAATTATTTTCCGCATTTACTATTATTTCTTAAAAGTTTTCTTCAACAATTTCCAATCCAATTTTAACAACATTTTCTAAAAGAATTTTTTTTTTTTTTTTTTTTTTTTTTTTTTTGCTAAAACTGTTTTATTTTTTTATTTATTTTATTTTTACGCTTAAACAAAGTTTCGTATTGACAACTTACATGAAATTAGGTTCGAAATAGAATTCGCATTTAGAAATTTAAAAAAAAAAAAAATGTTTTAAATTGGGACCGACCGGTCAGCCTGCTTCCAAATTTGGGGAAGTTGTTTGAATGCATAATTAATAAAAACCTAATGAGAATATCCGATGAGATTCGAAATCGTTTCCTAATGAACAGTTTTGATTGCAAAAAAGAAAAATTCCAAAATTCTCTTCCGAAATTAGTGAGAGATTCTGAGGGATTAAAAAATTCTTGGCGGCGTTCCTAATAGATCACAAAAAAAGTGCCTTTGACTCCGTTTGGCAGATGGGGGGTCTGTTGTTTAGACTACTAAAGAGACACTTTCCAGTTCATCATACAGTATGTATTTAGTGAAATATGAACAGAAACACGTTTATTTTCATCTCTTTGATAATATTTATAATATTTAAGTATTTATTGAAAATTTGATGCAAAAACAAAAATTTTTTTTTTTATTATTTATTTTTTAAATGATGAAAGTAACAATTTTCTATGGTCTTTAAAACTAAATATTTATAATATTTTAGTATTTATTGAAAATTTGATGCAAAAACAATTTTTTTTTTTTTTTTTTTTTTTTTAATGACGAAATTAACAATTTTCTATTGTCTTTAAAACGGAAAACCAGGAGCGAATTTTTGGTAAATTTCTAAAATCCGATTTTTTTGTTTCTTTTAGTATAAAATTCTTGATCTGTAAATATTTAATTAATTTATTTTTAAATTGGAGTATTTTTATATTCAAAAAAATTACAAAAAGCAACAGGTATAAAAATAAATATATTGAAGAAGTTTATAAACTCTTTGTTTTCCTTCTATTTCTTTCTCCTCCTCCCTCCCCCCCTCTCAAAGAAAATTTATAATCCTAATAAATATTAATAAAAAAATCCCTAAAATATTTCACAATTTTTGCATTCTTTTCGCATATAATTTAGTCACTGGGTGAACCGGCAAAGAGATCTCGGAATCCACTTTACTTTGGATATTCAAATTTCGAGAATGTGTCTTGAATGAAAATTCTATCATCGCTTCATCTTATGCTCTTATAGAATATTTTGTCGTTTTTTTTTCAATGCGAAAGAGTTCTCGACGTGTTCACTTTTCAACAGGTTTAGCCTTCCCTAAAGTTCCTACAAAAAAAAAAAAAAAAAAAAAAAAAAAAAATATACGATAATGTAATGCTTGTAAACAATTCATTTCAGTATGTATTTATGTATATAGCATATAGAATTGCTTCGTCACCCTGTTCGTAAACGAAAAACGACCTTAAAATTATTTGCAAATGTGAATTTAAAAAACAATCTTTTTCGCAATAAATTAACTGTAATTTGCCATCTTACAAGCAAAAGAAAATTTTATCTGAAACAACTAAGTACAAATTTTATTATATTAGCGAAATTTTTAGATGTTTCAGTATTAACACTTTCGATATTCTAGAGAAAATTAACGCTGTTCCAGGTGAAATATTTTTTTCGTGTATAATAATTAATTTAAATAAAGTTAAATTAAAATTTTTCAAATTTAAAAATATGTTTTTTATTTATTATTTTTAACATAAATTTTTTAGGTTACATTTGAACTTTTGACTTGAAATTTTTTTTCTATTGAAAATTATATCCAGTTCGTGAAATTTAAAAAATATATTTTGATAAATTGAATTCCTGCAACGAAGTTTATTATTCATGAAAGAATTTAAATATTTAGAAAAAAATTGAATTCTTGCGCGAAGAATTTTTTAAAAAATTTTAAATAATTAATTTCTTTTGACTAATTTCATGCAAATTCTAATTTAAATAATTGAATTCCTGAAAAAAATTTATTATTCATGAAAATAATTGAATTATAACGAAGATTTTTACAAAAATTTTTTTAAATAATTGAATTCTGTTTGGAAATTTTATGAAAATAGTAGATATTGTAAATCACTGAATTGAGAAAAGTTTTTAAAAATAATTGAATTCTTGTGATGAAAATAATTGAATAATTGAATACTTGAAATTTGCAAAGAATTTTATTAAAATGCATCAAAATAATTGAATTTTCGGGAATAATTTTGTTATTTATCTATAATAATTGAATTCTTTCGAAGAATTATTTATGTAAATAATTGAATTCTTATGAAGAATTTTATTAAAATCTAAAAGAATAATTGAATTTACAAAAAAAAATTAATTAAAATCGTATTTAAAATAATTGATTTCTTTCGTACAAGTTTATTAAAATATTTGAAAATAATTGAATTCCGGTAAAAAATTCTAATATTTTTGTAAATAATTGAATTCTTCCAAAGAATTTAAGAAAAACATTTTTTTTGAATAATTGATTTTTTCGAGGAATTGTAATAATTGAATTGTTGTGAAAAATTGTATTAAAATGTTTAAAAAGAATTGAATTTCTTTGTCAAATTTTGTTATTTTTGAAAATAATTGAATTTTTAAATGAATTTTATTAAAATGCCTCAAAATAATTGAATCAAAATAATTGAAACAACTCAGAAAATTTCAATAAAATTTTTAGAAATTCAATTATTTTCAATACTATTTTAATAAAAAATTTCCCAGTGGATTCAATTATTTTTAAACATTTTTAATAACATTCGTTTAAAAAATTTAATTATTTATATAACTAATAAAATTTAATTCAATTATTTCAATAACATTTTTAATAAAATTCGTCATAAGAATTCAATTATTTTCATAAGTTATAAAATTCTTCAGAAGACAATTCAATTATTTTCAATTCAATTTAATTATTTTTTAAAAGTTTAACTTTGTTTATCAAATTCACTTATGTATTTTTAAAAATTGTAATCAACTTTTTAGAAAAATTCAATTATTTTCTCGATTTTCATAATTTTTGTATACAAAATATTCAAAAACTGCTACGAAAAATGCAATTTTATTATTCTTAATAACAATTTTATTAAATTTCTTCAAACGAATTCAATTATTAGAAAAAAATTTAGATATAATTTATTTATTAGCATTTAATAATTATTTTCAATATATTTTTAATTACATTTTTTGAAAGAATTTAATTATTTTAAAAAAATTTATTTTTGTATTCTTCATAAAAATTTAATTATTTTGAAATAATAATTTTGAATAATTATTTCTGTGAAAAATTCTAATATTTTTATAAATAATTTAATTATTCCAAATAATTTTAAAAATAATTTTAATTTTTTAGCAATTCCCGTAAAATTGTATTAAAAATAATTGAAATTCTGCAATGAATTTTATTATATATGAAAATAATTGAATTTTGAAAAGAATTTTATTAAAGTCACTCCGAATAATTGAATTTCCGTAAATAATTTTATTATTTACCGACATAATTAAATTGTTTCGAAGAATTATTTATGTAAAAATAATAAATATTATGGAAATTTTATTTTAAATAAATGGAAATTTTGTGAAAAACTTTATTTGTGAAAATAATTGAATTTTTCGATTAATTAATTTAAAATATTATTAAAAATAATTGAAATTCTTCGATGAGTTTTATTATTTTTATGACAATAATTAGATTCAATTACTTTTATAAATTTTATGAAAGTAATTAAATAGTTGCAAAGAATTTTATCAAAATTTTTTTTAAAAAAATTGAATTTCCATGAAAAATATTATTATTAGTGAAAGTATTTGAATTATTGTGAAGAATTGTATAAAAATTTTGTTAAATATTGATTTTTTTTTTTTTTTGAAAATGCTATTTTGAATTAATTGAATTTCTTTGGGAATTTTATTGGTTTTGAAAATAATTGAATTTCGGATGAATTTTATCAATTTTTGTTTGAAATAATTGAATTCTTTTGCAAAATTTTGTAAAAATATTAGATATTGAATATAATTGAATTTCGAACATTTTTTGAATATAATTGAATTTCGAAAATTTTTTGAAAATAATAATTAAATTGTTTAAAAGAATTTAATTATAATAGTGAATAGTAGGTTTTAGTAGATGAGTGGGAAGTCTGTATTAGGAAAAAAAAATAAAAAAAAATGGTTAATTTCTTGACCAAAGGCCACAACAAAAAACTCCAACTATTATAAAACTAAAATGTTCGGACAATATTCCAACGACTGACCGAATGATAGAAAATTAAATTTTCTAGAATTTCCCGGCACCTAAATTGGATATCAATAAAAAAAATTGTTTTATTCCCTAAAGCTAAGGAAATTCTATATATCCATGGATCTTTGCTCTTTCATTTGTATTTTCCGTATTTAATCTACATATACTGCTCCTGCTTAAACATGTTTTGGCTCGCACGATTCATCCGGTTTTATATTACTTGACACTTATCCATTGGCGCTGAGATTGTTAATATAACATTCCATTGTCTATTATGTGTGAATTAATCGCGTCCCAAGTAGCTGCTGATTCATTTCAGTCAGTTCGATAAAAAAAAAAAAAGAAATTTTTTTTTCTCATTGTGGTCGGTTTTTTTGCCATATAGTGCTATTTGTAATCTAAGTACGAGAAATATCTATGAAGGTAAAAATTTGATATTGATACAATTGAAGTTATATTGTATGTTTTACGAAGATAAATATACGATTTTCTGTTTGCATTATTTGAAATACTTTCCAGGAATAGGTTTTATTTTCGTCGAAGAAAAAAAATTTTTTTTTCCAACTAACTAGAAATTTGATAATATTTTATCAATTTCTATTTATTAGCGTTATAAGTAAAGTTGTTTTAAATTTAATGGAAACACTTTTAGTTAAGTATTCTCAATTAAAACAAATTTTCCAAGAAATATATTTATAGAAAATGTGAAAATAAAAATTGTTCGCTGAAATTATTTATTCAATACACATAAAGTTAATGGATAATGAAAAACGTTTAAATTTCATTTTTATATTTTTTTAAATAGAATTGAAGTTATTGATTTATTGATTTTATTTAATGACACTTAACTAAAAGTGTATTTTAATATTTCAGTGTTTTCAATTGGTTAATGACGACAAATTCCTGCAATATAAATTTCAATATAAATTTCAATAAAATTTCTCAAAAACAATTTAATTATTTAAATAAAATTGTTAATAAAATTCGTCGTTAGAATTGAATTATTTTCATAAGTTGTAGAATTCTTTGCAAACAATCAATTATTTTCATAAATAAAAAAATTTTCACATGAATTCAATTATTTTTAAAAATGTTAAAAAAATTAATTGAAAAAAATTCAATTATTTTCATAATTAATAAAACTCATTGCAGGTTTTCAATTATTTTAAATACAATTTTGAATAACTGCTTCGAATAATGCAAACATTCTTAAAAATTTTTTAAGAATATTCGCTAGTGCTAGAAATAAAAAAACTATTCTAAAAAATTATAATCAAATTCTTTAAAACGATTCAATTATTTTCAAAAAATATTCGAAATTCTATTTTCAATTTCTAGTATTTTCATGAAATTTCGCAAAAGAATTCAATTATTTAAAACAAAAATTGACAAAAATTCTTTGCAAAATTAAATTATTTTCGAAAACAATTATTTTGAAAAGATTTTAATGAAATTCTCAAAAAAATTTTAGTTAATTTCAAAAATTTTTTCTAAATTCAATTATTTTCAATATTTACTATTTCAATAAAATTTCTCAAAATAATTCAATTATTTTCAATATTTACTATTTCAATAAAATTTCCCAAAATAATTCAATTATTTAAAACAAAAATTGTTAAAATTCTTTGCAAAATTAAATTATTTTCGAAAACAATTCTTTTGAAGAGATTTTAATAAAATTCTTCATAGAAATTTAATTGATTTCAAAAATTTTTCGAAATTCAATTATTTTCAATCTTTACTATTTCAATAAAATTTCCGAACACAATTCAATTATTTTTAATACAAATTTAATAAAATTTTTTGATAAAATTTAATTATTTTTAAAAAGCTCAACAAAATTTGTTGATCGAATTCTCTTCTGTATTTTTTAAAATTTTTATGAATTTCTTTGAGAAAAATTCAATTATTTTCAGTATTTTAATTAAATTTTTCCTACTAACTTAAATTTTTTTCCTCGTTTTTTTCGAAACAGTTAAACTTGTACTTTTACAAATCTTTCCTTTTTTTCATTATTTTTATCAATTATTTTAATAAATAATAAAATTTTACCAGAAATTCAAATTATTTAATTAGTTTAATATGTAAATTGAATTATTTTCAATACAATTTTTAATAAATTCCTCGAAAAATGCAATTATTCTTTAAAATTTTATTAAATTCTTCAAAAGAATTTCAATTAAAAAATTATCAAAAAATTTTAATTAAATTCTTCATAAAATTGCAATTATTTTTAAAAATTTATAATAAAATTTCAATAAAATTTCCCATAACCATTCTATTGTTTAAATAAAATTTTTAATAAAATCCGTCGTGAGAATTCAATTATTTTTACAAGTTATAAAATTCTTCAAAAAATTCCAATTATTTCTAATACAATTTGAATACAATTTTTTAGATGGAATTTAAATATTTTTAAAAAGTTCAACATTTGTTGATCAAATTCACTTCTGTATTTTTTGAAATAGTACCTAATTAATTTTTTTTGTAAAATTCAATTTATTATTTTCATTATAAATATATTATTTCAATTAAATTTCTCTTACGAACTTCAATTTTTTTCCTCGTTTTTTTCGAAACAGTTAAATTTGTACTTTTACAAATCTTACCTTTTTTTTATTATTTTTATCAATTATTTTAATAAATAATAAAGTTTTACCAGAAATTCAATTATTTAATTAGTTCAATGTAAATTGAATTATTTTTAATACAATTTTAAATGAATTCCCCGAAAAATGCAATTATATTATTAAATTATTTAAAAAATTAAAAAATTAAAAAATTAAAATATTAAAAATTAAAAAAATTAAAAATTTTTGATGTTTTTTATAAGAATTCATTTTTAATAAAATAAATTAAATTGAATAAATTATTAATTTTTAAATTCAAATAATTAAATTAATAAGAATAATAGGATTTAATATTGAATTACAGTTAAAATTTTAGATAATAATTGAATAATTAGAAGCTATAGTTGTAGTGTGGATTTTTAAAAATAGTTAATTTTCAAAGGATTTTTAAATTGAAATCTTTGAAAATTTTAATTGTCGTAAAACTGTATTAATATTAAAATTTTTATTTTGAAATAAAATGATTAAAGTTTTGAATAATTTTATTTAAAATTTCATATAAAGTATTTTAATTCCTGTGGAAAAATAAATGGGTATTTAAATATTAATTTTAAAAAAAAGTTTCTTGGTTTGAATGTAATTTAATTTGAAAATTATTAAAAAACTGAGTAGTCAAATTTAATTTTTCGATAGCTACTTTTTTATAACTTTTTTCTATATTTTTAAAGCTGCTTTTTGCTACGTTTTTAAAATTAATTCTTGAGTACAACGCCTTATAATAATAATAATAGCACTTGTCATTAAAAATACATTTTTTTCGATCTATCATGTTTGATGATATTGTTATAAATTATAAAAAAAAATAAATAACGTATGTAGAATATAAATGGTTACATTAAAATATTTATGGTCATACAAAATAAAATAGAAAAAATGGTCCTTTATCATTGGGGGATTACACTCAATTTTATGAGTACTTTGCATTTTTACTTTGTATTAAAAAATTTATTTTTATAATTATGATCCATTTTCCATTAAAAGCTGTAAATTCAGGTAAAATATATAATATTCATTTTATAGATTATTTGTTTTGTATAAAAAATGATATTTTTTTACAAAAAGAATTAATTATAGTTAATTTAATATCAATAAAATGTATTTTAAAGTAGCGCATAAAATTTTTTCGAAATTGTAAATTTAAAAGATAAAAATTTATGTTTATCTATATAACTTTTGCAAAAAAGGAAATAAAATTCACTCATTTTGTCAACAACAGAAATTAGTAATTTTTGCTTATTGCTTTTATTTTCTTATCAGTTTTGACAATTTAAATTTTTTCAAGGCTATAAACTATTATTGCAGTGAAAAAAATAATTAAAATTTTTTCTCAAAGTCAAAATAAATGACTTTTTTTACATAATAGGTATTAATCAAATTATTAATACAATAACTCGTCCGCCATATTGGATCCGCTATTTTGAAATTTTAAAACCTGACTCTTCTTTTGCATAAAAGAAAGTAATAATAATTTTAGAACATTATGATTTTAATGCATAAAAAATAATTTTAAATCGTTATTTATATTTTTAATATGTAAAATAATGTAAGTAATTTTTATTTTTTCAGGTGAGTTCAAATTTTTATGATATATCTGCTTGAAAAGTTGGGGTGAGTAATAAAATACTATTTTACCATATAATGAGACAATATTGTAAATATTTTTGCTTAAACAGAAGTAAAAAAGTAATGATTTACGACACAGTTGGATTTATTTTATCTCTTGAGTAATATTTGACATTTAATTTTATTAGTAAATATTCCTGACCTACTTTTGCTTTAACTGTCTATCACTCGGCTCGTGTACTATTTACCCTCCTCGCTTGTTACCATTAAGTGACACGCAAAATTCATGTAGAATCAAACCTCAAACCTGTCATATACGAAATACGTATATATACACATTCGTTTCCACCATACGTTATAGTTGCTTAATTATATGAAAATAATTAAAATGTCATCTACAGTAACATTAGTAGAAAGATTTAAACTTTAAAGTTTACTAACTTTAATAAAACTGTCTTCGAATGTAGGATAGTTATTCGCAGAAATGAGGTGAAAAAAAGAAAATTATTTTTAAAATGTAAAATTTATTTTAAAAAAATTTTTTTAACTTATTCATTACGTTTATTTTTTAAGAAATGACAAAAATTAGAAATATAGACAAATTTATTTGACGTAAAATTTTTTTTACAAAAAATTTCATTTTACACAAACTTTATACGATATATATATTTCATTTTGAAAGAAAATTTATTTGACAAATTATTTTTTTAAATTTATTTGACATAAATAATTTTTTTAAAAATTTATTTCACATTAACTTCATTTTACTTAAATTTTATTTTACATTAAAATCATTTGACATGAAGTTTACCTGGCGTAAATTTCATTTGACAGAATTTGCCACAAATTTCATTTGATATTAACTTCTTTTGACTTAAATTTTATTTAACATGAAATTTATTTAACATAAAGTTTACATAACGTAAATATCATTTGACAGAAGTAAGTTACATCTGTCGGACAGAAATTTGACATTTGACGTGAAAGGCGTTGAACTTAAATATCATTTGACATAAATGTCATTTGACACTAAATTTTATTTGACATAAATTTCATTTGACATAAATGTCATTTGACACTACATTTTATTTGACATAAATGTCATTTGACACTAAATTTTATTTGACATAAATTTCATTTGCCATAAATGTCATTTAACATAAATGTCATTTAACATAAATGTCATTTAACATAAATGTCATTTAACATAAATTTCATTTGACAGAAATTTCATTTCACATTGAATTTTATTTGACATAAATTTCATTGACATAATTGTCACTTGACAGAAATTTACCATAAATTTAATTTGACAGAAGTTTCATTTGACATTAAATTTTAATTGACATAAATTTCACTTGACATAAATTTTATTTTATGAAATTAGACGTAAATTTCATTTGACATTAACTTCATTTGACTTAAATTTGATTTGACATTAAAATCATTTGACATAAAGTTTACATGACGTAAATTTCATTTGACATTAACTTGCTTTGACTTAAGTTTTATTTGACATTAAATTTATTTCACATAAAGTTTACATAAACGTAAATATCATTTGACAGAAGTAAGTAACATATATCAGACAAAATTTGACAGAAACTTGACATTTGACGTGAAATGCATTAATTGTAAATGTCATTTGACATATATTTGACATAAATTTCATTTGACATAAATGTCATATGACAGAAATTTTCCATAAATTTCATTTGACAGAAGTTTTCCATAAATTTCATTTGACAGAAGTTTCATTTCACATTACATTTTATTTTACATAAACTTTTATTTGACGTAAATGTCATTTGACAAAAATTTGCCATAAATTTAATTTGTCCGAAGTTTTATTTGACATTAAATTTTAATTGACATAAATTTTATTTGACATAAATTTTATTTTATAAAATTTGACATAAATTTCATTTGACAGTAGTTATATTTGACATAAATTTAATTTGATGAAATTTGTATTAAATTTAATTTGAAGAAATTTGCCTTAAATTGAATTTGACATAAATTTTATTTTATGAAATTTGACATAAATTTTATTTTATGAAATTTGACATAAATTTCATTTGACATTTACTTCATTTTACTTAAATTTTATTTGACATTAAAATCATTTGACATATAGCTTACATGACATAAATATCATTTGACAGAAGTAAATCACTTCTGTCAGAAGAAATTTGATATTTGACGTGAAATTCGTTTAACGTAAATGTTATTTGATATAAATTTGACAAAAATGTCATTTGACATTTTTTTGCTATAAATTTCATTTCGCATTAGCTTCATTTGACTTAAATTTTATTTTACATTAAATTTATTTGACGTAAAGTTCACATGACGTAAATATCATTTGATAGAAGGATGTAACATCTGTGAAACGAAATTTGACAGAAAATTCATTTGACATTAAAATTTTATTTGAAATTAATGAACATGAATTTTATTTGACAAAAAATTCATTTGACAGAAATTTGACATTAATTTTGATTTGACAGAAAATTTATTTGACTTAAATTCGTTTAACAAAAATGCCATTTGACATTTATATATCATTTGACATAAAATTTATTGTGACAAAAAATTTATTGGATTTAAAATTAATTTGAGTTAAATTTTATTTGGCATTAAATTCATTTGACATAATGTTTGCTTGTCATAAATAATATCTATTTGACGTACAATTTTTTTTATGTAAATGCCGTTTGACATAGATTTTGTCATACAATCTATTTGACTTAAATTTTATTTGACATTAAATTCATTTGACATAAAGCTTTCTTGACATAATTATCATTTTACATAGGAGTTTAACGTAAATGTCATTTGACATAAATTTGACATAAATTTCATTTATGAAAGAATTTATTTGACGTAAAATTCGTTTAACGTAAAATTCATTTGACATAAAATTCATTTGACATAAAATTTATTTTTTAGAAATTTCATTTGACTTCAATTTTATATGACATAAAATTAATTTTTATGTCAAGTATTTTTATGTTAAATGGGAATTTTTTTAAATGTGTGTTATGTTAAATGAATTTTATATAAAATTGTATGTCAAATACAATTTTACGTAAAGTGAAATTTATATCCAGTGATTTATCTGTCAAATGAAAATTATGTTAAATAAATTTTTTATCAAATGAAAATTGTGGTAAAATGGATTTTATGTCAAATGAAGTTTATGTTAAAAGTATTTTATGTGGATACACAAAAACAGTTATTTTTGTACAAGGGTAATTTTAGTTGTATTTTAAAACTTTTTTTAACAATTTCATCCGCCATTTTGAATCCACCATTTTGGATTTTGAAATTAAATTCTGATTTGTAATCAACAATATTAAAAATTTTCCGATTACTATTAGTTATTACAAACAAACGAATTCGATTTCTTTAAGTAAAAACACAGAATAAGGTGAAAATTGTAGAAGTTAAGGAATGGCAGTTTTTTCACCTTTCAGACAACAATCTACCATCATTTTCTTATGTCGTTTGTATTGACTTAATAGTCCGTGTGTCAATAATTCACCTTTTTTCCTCGACTATTTTACTTCAAAGTAAATATTTATCTTTCTTTAGAGGAGAAAAAAAATATAGAACCCCTTGACTTGCAGGAGGTTGTGACATTATCTTTGACTGATTATTGGAAATCCTTTTGTCCTTGCATTGAAATTTGAAAGCTATTGAGTTCTTTGTATATTGTCTCGCACTCTCGCGTATACGCCTCGAAATTGTTCATTATTCTCCGTTAAAGATGCTGACTTTTGTCTTTGTTGAGCACTAATTGAAAAAAATACTTTAATGTACAAATATTATTTCTTCCACAAATTGCAAATTTTTTTTTTAAATACTCACTTTTGTTTTTTATTTTTTTGGCTTTATGAATGCAAATCTGAATCTGTCAAAAAATGGTAACCTATTTTAATCAGTGACAACTATTTGGTAGAGTAAGAAATTTTCAAATTTATTAACTTATATTCTACTCTCATTAGTCTTGAGAAAGAGAAATTTAATTCAAATGCAATTTACGGACTATAAATGATTTTAAATATAAATTTGAATTTAGCCTCTTTGATTCGCTGTGTGCTGTGTGCAGCTGTGCACAAGGACAAAAAATTCAATATCTCCGAGAAGTTTCGATCCGCTATTAATTTTTTCAAATACTTATAGAACCATTAGGTATGGAAATATTGTTATTTAAAAAAAGTCTTTTCAATTTTTCTTATTTTTGAAATTTTGAACCATGGACAACATATGGCAAAGTATGGGGACCTACTATCTACTACTTTTTTACTATATTTAATTTAAAATAGCATTTTCAAAAAAATTTCAAGAAAATCAATTATTGAACAAAATTTTTATACAATTATTCACAATAATTCAATTACTTTCACTAATAATAATATTTTCCATAGAAATTCAATTAAAAAAAATTTTTTTTTAAATTATCGAGTGCGAAGTCTGATAGTTTGAAAATATAAAAAAAACAATTTTTTTCCTTAAATGGTTCGCCATTCTTTGCCCATATAGTTTAAGAATAAAAAAATAATTTTTTTTATTTTGTTTGCAATTCTTTGCCCATAGTTTGAAAAAATGAAAAATCTATAGTGTAAAAATGTAATTTGATGTTTTAATGAAATTTCTACTCAGGAAATATTTAAAGACACTTGGTGACTTGGTTTATCAGTAATTGAAACAATTATACAGACGTGTCGATTTCGCAATAAGAGCACCAGACATTCTACAATATACTTTATGATATATCGTTCATAGATATATATTGGCGTTGCATAGTAGCCACTGACACATTCATAAGCAGATGCGTGAGATCACGATTTGTGTAGAATGAAACGAGCAATATAGTACTGTGATTAAACCACGTATCAAGTTCCTCGCGGGATTTGCTACACCACCGAATGGATAAAATAATAATGAATTACATTCCAGTCCCGATGCATTTTCGTTTCACCCACTATATACACTTGTAATACAATTGCAATCTCTTTTTCCTAATTTTTATTCTCAGCTTTGGTGTAATTTTTTTTTTTTTTTTTTTTTTGCAAAAATGCATTTAAAGAAATTATTGAATTATTAAATAAATTCGGTAGTGTTTAAAAGATTTTCTATTCTTTTGTTACTAATTACGGATTTAAAGTCAGAATTACAAAATTCAAAATGGCGGAAACGATATTCAATAGGCTTCGCACTCATCTACTAAAACCTACTATTTACTGCTTTTTTAACTTTATGCTTCTATTTGGGGACATTTTTTAGATTTCAGACACTAAACTAATAAAACTCATTGCGATTTCAATTATTTTTAATACCTAAAATTTAAAATAACTGCTTCGAACAATGCAAATATTTTAAAAATTTTTTTTAAGAATATTCGCTAATGCTAGAAATAAAAAAACTGTTCTAAAAAATTATAATCAAATTCTTTAAAACGATTCAATTATTTTCAAAAAATATTCGAATTTCTATTTTCAATAACTAGTATTTTCATCAATTTTCGCAAAAGAATTCAATTATTAAAAAAAAATTGATAAAATTCATTCAAAATTCAATTATTTTCATAAATAATAAATTTTCCACAGGAATTCAATTAATTTAGAATAGCATTTTAAACAAAATTTCAAAAAAATTAATTATTTAAGAAAATTTTTATACAATTATTCCCAGTAATTCAATTATTTTCACTAGGTAATAATAACATTTTTCATGGAAATTCAATTTTTTTTTAACAAATTTTTGATAAAATTCTTTGCAAGAATTCAATTATTTTCATAAATAAAATAAAACTCATCGAAGAATTTCAATTATTTTTAATGCTATTTTAAATTAATTGATCGAAAAATTCAATTATTTTCACAAATACAGTTTTCGACATGAATTCAATTATTTAAAATAAAATTTTCATTATATTTATTATATTTCGAAAAAATTAATTATTTAAAACAATGTTTATAAAATTCTTATGAAGAATTTAATTATTTTCATATTTAACAAATTTTTTCACAGAAAATCAATTACTTTTAAAAGTTTTATTAAAATTTATCGCAATAATTCAATTATTTTCATAAATTATGAAATTCTTCTCAGGAATTCAATTATTTTTAAATTTTAATACTTAATTTAAATAAAATTTTTTTAAATAATTCAATTATTCTTTAGATTTTAATAAAATTCTTCTCAAAAATTTAATTATGTCAATAAATAACAAAATTATTCACGAAAATTCAATGATTTTGAGGCATTTTAATAAAATTCTTTGAAACTATTCAATTATTTCGATAAATAATAAAATTAATCACAAGATTTCAATTAGTTTTAATACCCACAATTTTACAGGAATTGATCAAAAACTGTAGTTATATTCTTAAACATTTAATTTCAATTCCTGGAAAAAATCAATTATTTATAAAAAATTTTTTTTTAAAATTCTTTGTTAAGAATTAAATTATTTACAAAAATATTTGAATTTTCACAGGAATTTAAATATTTTAGAATACTTTTAAATAAAATTGATCTAAAAAAATAAATTATTTGAAAAACAAGTTTAAATAAATTTTTTTTAAAATAATTGAATTTGTTCTTTTAGATTTTAATAAAGTTCTTTATAAGAATTCAATTATTTTTAAAAAGAATAAATTTTTTTTTTGAAAATTCAATTATTTTTAAAAATTTGAATAAAATTCTTTTCCACTATTCAATTATTTTCACAAATAATAAAATTCTTCTCAGGAATTCAATTATTTTTGAAAATTTTAATAGGATTCTTTGAAACTATTCAATTATTTTCATAAACAATAAAATTCATCGCAGGATTTCAATTATTTTTAATACAATTTTACAGGAATTGATTAAAAACTGTAGTTATTATTAAAAATTTAATTTCAATTCCTCGAAAAAATCAATTATTTAAAAAAAATGTTTTCTTAAAATTCTTTATGAAAAATTCAATTATTTTCAAAAATATTAGAATTTTTCACACGAAATTCAATTATTTTAAAATATTTTTTAATATCTAAAGTTGATCGAAAGAAATCAATTTTTTAAATCCAATTTTATTTAGATTTTTTTGAAGTAATCGAATTATTCTTTTAGATTTTAATAAAATTCTTCACAAGAATTGAATTATTTATACATTTATAAATAATTAAATAAACGAATTCTATTATTACGATAAATAACAAAATTGTTCCTGAAAATTCAATTATTTTGAGGCATTTAAATAAAATTCTTTTTAAAATTCAATTACCTACTTTCATAAACAACAATATTCATCGCAAGAATTTAATTATTTTTGAAAATAATATTTTCTTAATAATACAAATATTTAAAAAAAATTTAATAAAATTCTTTGCAAAATGTAATTATTTTCATAATTAACAATATTCATCACAAGAATTCAATTATTTTTATGAAAATTTAATAAAATTCCACACAGACATTTAATTATTCTTAAAAGTTTTAATAGAATTCATTGTAAAATTTAATTATTTTTAAAAACTTTTCGCAGTTAAATGATTTTCAAAATCTTCTATTTTCATAAAATTTCTAAACAGAATTCATTTATTTAAATTTAAAATATTTCAGGAATGCAATTATTCAATTTAAATTAGAATTTGCATAAAATTAGTCGAAAGAAATCAATTATTTAGAAATTTTTATAAAATTCTTCTCAAGAATTAAATTATTTATATAAATATTTAAATTCTTTCACAAATAATAAAATTCGTTGCAGAAATTCAATTTATTAGCAGGATAAGAAAGAATTAAATATTTTTAAATGAAAATTAGGAAAAAGTCAGGAAAATAAAATAAAGAGTATGGAATTTTTGTCAGTTTGAAATCTGTTAACAGTTTTTCGAAATAGAAAATGACGAAAGTAATATTTCGACTAAAATATTTAGAAATTGCCAAAATTCACTTGTGGTTTTTAGTTCCTACATATTTTTGTACAGATCAACAAATTTCGCTCGCAATACCCACTAGAAAGGAAAGAAACCCAAAAAAAATTACACTAATCATGATTTGCAGAAATTCTTGATTTCACCTGCAATTTATCAGATTTTTCTTTCATTCTGGTTTCAAATATCATAACACTTCTTCTTTATTAATGCTGCAACATTTTTCACAAGGGATTTTAATTTTTTTGTATCATTTTTTTCTTGTATATTTTCCCGATGAGGAATTCGAAATAGGTTCAAAGAGAGAAATATTTGAATTATTTTAACTTCATTATATTAATGAAAAATAATTATTATGGGCAGTGTTAAATTTTTAGTTGAATATTAGAATTATTGTTGTGATAGCAGAAATTCAAATTATTTACTTTTAATTAATTTGACATGTAATTAATTTTACATATACGAAGGAAATTTAGATTTTTTCTATTTTTGAAATTTCAAATATTTTTGGAAAAATTGTTAAAATTTACAGTATAAATTATTTATCTGCAATTTATATTTGAAAAATTATTATTGTTTTATTCAACTATAAAATAGAATTTCTTTTAAAAAGTTTTACAGATACTTGACCAATAGGTGATTTTTTAAAGATCCAATCATTTTTTATCCCAGAAGGAAGTAGGGTCTGATGGAGACTGAAACAAATTCGTGCCATTTGAACGAGCGCGCCACGTTCGATCACAATAATGTCGTGTCACGCTTCATCGAACTTCGGGTGGGGTCCGATGGAGTTATGACCGCACCGTTATACATATATATATATATATATATATATATATAACAGAAATATGTCTCATTTAAATAAAAAAAATATATTTTTAAATTGTTTGCAATAAAGTAAAACTATTTTCAAAAAAATTAATAAAAAATTCCATTAGAACAATTTTTTATGAAATTAAAAATGATTTTAATAAAAGGTCAACATTTTTCGAAAATGGCAGTATTAGTTGGGGGTCTGTAGATTTTTTTTGCAAAATTTTTACGATATTTTGCGAAATTCTATTTTTTTTCGGTATAAAAACTAAAACATGTTGCGATCGTTGATGCTTAAAATAAATTTCTAACTGAATACTGAATTTTATTTTAGTCCATTCGTTCTTTAAGTTCTTACAACAATTTTAATTCTTTTCAATTTCTTTTCATTATATTTTAAGATGTCGATTAAAAGAAATAGACTTTAGTCCTTTCTAATCCACTTTTATAGAAAGAGATTCGGAAACTAAATTCTTTTTGCTAATCCTCTGTTGTTACTTGAATACTTTCCATTTGTTTCGATTAAAGGGAATGCGCACTAAAGAGACAAAAAGAAAAAAAAAATCTAAGAGTAAGTGCGGTGTAATTTGTCTATTTACATATTAAAAAAAAATTAAACCTAGAGAAAATTTTCCAAAAAAAAACATTATTATTAAATGAAAAAATAATGAAAAATTTTAACTCAATAGTAAATCTATGTTTAATTTAGTTTCAAAGAGTTATTAAAAAAAAAGTTAGTCAAATTAAAAAGTTTCACCCAATTATTTTATTATAGATATAAATTAAGTTCTGCTAGTTTTTTAAAATAACATTGTAATATATTTTATTTGAAAACATGTTCAATTATATTATTTAAATACACTGAATTTTTAATTTTGATGTCCGATATATTGGATCTGCCATTAGGAAAATTTAAAAAATGATTTTAAATTCGCAGACTTCGCACTCGATAATTAATTTTAAAAAAGAAGCAAAAAGTAGCTTTCAAACTAAAAAAAGTAGTAAAAAAGTAGATATCGAAAAATTAAACTTGACGACCAAAAAAACTCGTTTTAGACACTTCTCAAAACTGACAAAAATTTCATTTCTTATTTTATTTTCCTGACTTTTTCCTAATTTTCATCAAAAATATTTACTTCTTTCTTATTTTGTTAATAAATTGAATTCCTTTAACGAATTTTATTATTAATGAAAGAATTAAAATATTTATAAATATAAATTAACTCATGCGAAGAATTTCATAAAAACATTTTAAATAATCAATTTCTTTCGACTAATTTTATGCAAATTCTAATTTAAATAATTGAATTTCTGAGAAATTTTTATTATTTATAAAAAGAATTAAATTCATATGAAGATTTTTACAAAAAACTTTTTAAATAATTGAATTCTGTTTGGAAATTTTAGGAAAATAGAAAATATTGAAAATCATTGAATTGCAAAAAGTTTGTAAAAATAATTAAATTTTACAAAGAATTCTATTAAAATTTCTGAGAATAATTAAATGTCTGCGCGTGACATTTTATTAAATTTTTTTGAAAATAATTAAATTCCTAAAAAGCATTTTCTTATTTATGAAAACAATTGAATTATTGCAAACGATTTTATTATAATTTTTAAAAATAATTCAATTTCCAAAAAAAAATTATTACTTTAACAAATAATTCAATTCTTGTGATGAATATTGTTGTTTATGAAAATAATTGAATTTTGCAAAAGAATCTTATTAAAATGCCTTAAAATAATTGAATTTTTAGAAATAATTTTGTTATTTATCGACATAATTGAATTCTTTCAAAGAATTATTTATGTTGATCATTAAATTCTAGGAAAGAATTTTATTGAAATATAAAAGAATAATTAAATTATTTCAAAAAAATTTAATTGAAATTGTATTTAAAATAATTGATTTCTTTCGATCAGTTTTATTAAAATATTTGAAAATAATTGAATTCCTGTGAGAAAAATTTAATATTTTTGTAAATAATTGAATTCTTCATAAGAATTTTATAAAAATTATTTTATGTAATTAATTTTTTCGAAATATAATAAATATTATTAAAATTTTATTTTAAATAATTGAAATCTTGTGAAAAAATTTATTTGTGAAAATAATTGATTTTTTCAAAGAATCGGAATAAAATTTTTAAAAATAATTGCATTTCTTGAGCAATTCTTGTATAATTGTATTAAAAATAATTGAAATCCTGCCATGAATTTTATTGATTATGAAAATAATTGAATACTTGCAAAGAATTTTATTAAAGTTATTCAAAAAAAAATTTAATTTCTGGAAAGAATTTTATTATTTATGAAAATAATTGAATTATTGCGAAAAATGTTTTTAAAATGTTTCAAGGGAATTAAATTTCTGTGAAAAATATTGTTATTTTTAAAAATAATTGAATTCTTCATAAGAATATTATAAACATTGTATTAAATAATTAATTTCTTCGAAATATAATAAATATTAAAAAAATTTTATTTTAAATAATTGAATAGCAAAGAATTTTATTAGAATTTTCAAAAATAATTGAATTTCTGAGAAGAATTTGATTATTTATGAAAATAATATTGAATTATTGCTTAAAATTTAAGTGTAATGTTTATAAAGAATTGAATTTCTGTGAAAAATTTTGTTATTTTTGAAATGAATTGATTTCTTTATAAGAATATTATAAAAATTGTTTTAAAAATAATTATTATTTTTCGAAATATAATAAATATTACAATGAAAATTTTATTTTAAATAATTGAATTTTTGTGGGAAATTTTATTTGTAAAAATAATTGAATTTCTCGATAAATTAATTTAAAATAGTATTAAAAGTAATTAAATTCTTGTGATGAATATTGTTATTTATATGAAAATAATTGAATTTTGCAAAGAATTTTATTAAAATGCCTTAAAATATTTGAATTTTTGGGAATAATTTTGTTATTTATCGACACAATTGAATTCTCTCTTAGAATTATTTATGTAAATTTTTGAATTCTTGGCAAGAATTTTTTTTTAAATATAAAAAAAAGAATAATTGAATTATTTCAAAAAAATTTATTTATAACGGATTTTTTTCAATCATTTTTAAATAATTGAAAATAATTGAAATCCTGTGAAAGATTCTAACATTTTTGTAAATAATTGAATTCTTCCAAAGAATTAAAAAAAAAACATTTTTTTAAATAATTGATTTTTTCGAGAAATTGAAATTAAATTTTTAAGAAAAATTACTTTTTTTTTGAGCAATTCCTGTAAAATTATATTAAAAATAATTTAAAATCTTGCGACGAATTTTATTATTTATGAAAATAATTGAATTTTGGAGGAATTTTACCAATTTTTTTTTAAATAATTAAATTCTTTCGCGAAATTTTATAAAAATATTAGATATTGGAAATAATGGAATTATTTCGAATATTTAATGAAAATAATTGAATCGTTTTAAAGAATTTGATTATAATTTTTGAGAATAGTTTTTTGATTTCTAGTATTAGTGAATTTAAAGTAGTGAAAATTCTCAAAAAAAAAAACAAATAGTAGCTTTTAGTGTTTTTGAAAACTGACTTCAAGATAATAATCAGCTTTCAGAAAGAATATATTTTAAAATTCTTTATTTGATTTTGTAACTAGAGAAAACAACATACTTAAGAAACGAAAGGTATAAATCCCTTTTCTTAAGTATGTTGTTAACTGAAAACCAACTCTAAAATAATTTTGATTATTTTTCCGCGGCATTCTATTTGCTAAACGACTACACACAATCAATGTTTTGTTGTTGTTGTTGTTGTTTTGTTATCGTAACTAAAACTTTAAAAATAAGCGAAATAAAAATTAAGAAGGTAATTTTCTCCGTATCCTTAGGAGTTTCATTAAATGTGGAACCAATTGAGAAAAGTTTTAATACATTTGAAGTAATAGCAACGGCAGTAAGGAATGATTACTTTCTTCCGAAACCGTCACTCGGTGACCTTTACTACCCCAGTGAGCACAAACGAGTGGAGGGAATAGTCGAGCTGACGTTCTCTTTACAGAGTACAATCGTAGTTATTGGCTCCAAGTGAGAAACGACGTCAGGAATATTACGAACAGCAGCCAATATCGAAATTGGAAAAAATGTACGACAAGGAATGAAATTACATGAATGTATGTTGCAGTTGAAAATTTTTCATCTGATTTCTTTTTCTGAAAAAGCGATTTTGCGTCGGGTTTATGTTGCAGTTTATTCTCTGGTCACGCGGAAGGTGGAATTTTTTAACAAATACGAGAGCGTTTTTACAGCACCTATTTTCCACGTCTATTTATTTTTTGTTTGAATATAAAAAAAAAAATTAACGCTTTTAGTGGAGGTTACCATGGAAATAATAAAATTTTTTGATAATAGCAACTATCAAGAATTGACTATTGAGGACTTAACCAAAGTCGAAACTTGCAGCAATTAAACTAAACTAAACTGAAGAAATAAACATCTTCACGGTCGAAAAAAGGGCCTTTAAAAATTATTATTATAATAATAATTATAATAATTAATAATTAGTAATAATAATAATTTTTAAAGGCCCCTTTTTCGACCGTTTAATTATCATTAATAATAATTATCATCATCATTATTATTATTATTTCAACGGTTCGAAAAAACGAATCAACTATATTTAATGATGTCTAATGATAGTTTTAAACTGAATTTTAGAAGGAAATTACTAACACACGACTTTGTATATTTAGAAGTTACATTATAGTATGATTTATTTACTGTATATAAATCCAGAGACATTGCAAAGAGAATTTGCTGCACTGACTTGTAAAAGGATGAAAAGATCTCACACTTACGATGCCTTGGCACGAGAAATGCGAGACATTTTAGTACAATTTGGAATTCAGAACAAAATACCTGGTAATGTGCTTCAAAGAAATTGCTAAAAGATATTTCATTACAATTAATTTGGAACGACAGCAAAAATTGTTTTAGAAATTAAAAATTTCATTAAATGTTTAAAAGTACAAATCGAATACAAAAAAAAAAAAAAAAACGATTCAATTATTTTCAAAAAATATTCGAAATTCTATTTTCAATATCAAGTATTTTCATACAATTTCACAAAAGAATTAAATTATTTAAAGAAAAAAAAATGATAAATTTTATCCAAAATTCAATTATTTTCTTAAACAATAAAATTTCCACAGAAATTCAAATAATTTAGAATAGCATTTTCAAAAGAATTTCTAAAAAATCAATTCTTCAAAAAAAATGTTTATACAATTCTTCACAATAATAATTCAACTACTTTCACATTATTTATGGAAATTTAATTTTTTAAAAAGTTTTTAATAAAATTATAAGCAAGAATTCAATTATTTTCATAAATAATAAATCTCATCGAAGTATTTCAATTATTTAAAATACAATTTTTATAATATTTATTATATTTCAAAAAAATTAATTATTCAAAACTATGATAATAAAATTTTCATAAAGAATTCAATTATTTTCAAATATTTTAATTTTTTAATAAAATTGATTAAAAGAAATCAATTATTTTAAATACAATTTTAATTAAATTTTTTTGAAATAATTCAATTATTCTTTAGATTTTAATAAAATTCTTCGCAAAAATTCAATTATTTACATAAAAAATTCTTCGAAAGAATTCAATTATTTCGATAAATAACAAAATTATTGCCAAAAGTTCAATTATTTTGAGACATTTTAATGAAATTTTACTTTTTCATATAAAATGCCACACAGACATTCAATTATTCTCAAAAATTTTAATAAAATTTCAATTATTAAAAACTATTCAATTATTTTCATTGATAATGAAATTCGTCGTAGGATTTCAATTATTTTAAATATAATTTTAAAGGAATTGTTAAAAAAATGTAATTATTTTTAAGTATTTAATTTCAATTCCTCGAAAAAATAAATTATTTAAAAAAGTGTTTTTTTTAAATTCTTAGGAAGAATTCAGTTATTTTCAAAATTATTAGAATTTTCAACAGGAATTCAATTATTTTCAAATATTTTTATAAAATTGATCGAAAGAAATCAATTATTTTAAATTCAAATTAATTAAATTTTTTTTAAATAATTCAATTATTTACATAATTAATTCTTCGTAAGAATTCAATTATGTCAGAAAATAACAAAATTATTCCCAAAAGTTCAATTATTTTGAGACATTTTAATAAATTTTTTTTGCAAAATTCAATTATTTTTATAAATAACAATATTCATCACATGATTTTAAATTTTTTTTATACAATTTTGCAGGAATTGATGAAAAAGGTAATTATTCTTAAATATTTAATTTCAATTCCTCGATAAAATCAATTATTTAAAAAAATGTTTTTTAAAATTCTTTAGAAGAATACAATTATTTACAAAAATATTAAATTTTTCTCACAGGAATTCAATTATTTTCAAATATTTTAATAAAACTGATCGAAAGAAATCAATTATTTTAAACACAATTTCAATTAAATTTTTTTGAAATAATTCAATTATTCTTTTATATTTTAATGAAATTCTTCTCTAGAATTTAATGATCAACATAAATAGTTCTTTGAAAGAATTCAATTATGTCGATAAATAACAAAATTATTCTCAAAAATTCAATTATTTTGAGGAATTTTAATAAAATTCTTTTGCAAAATTCAATTATTTTCATATACAACAATATTCATCACAAGAATTGAATTATTTGTTGAATTCAATTATTTTTAAAAGTAATAAATTTTTTTTAAGAAATTCAATTATTTAAAAAAATTCTAATAAAATCGTTGTCAAGAATTCAATTATTTTCATAAATATCAAAATGCTTTTTAGGAATTCAATTATTTAAAAAAAAAATTTAATAAACTACCACAGAGAGATTCAATTATGCTCAAAAAATTTAATAGAATTCTTTGTCAAATTTAATTATTTATTTAAAAACTTCTCGCTATTCAATTATTTTCAATATCTATACTATTTTCATAATAAATTTCCAAACAGAATTAAATTATTTAAAACATTTTTTGTAAGAATCTTCGTAAGAATTCAATTTCTTTCATGAATAATAAAAATTTCTCAGGAATTCACTATTTAAATTAGAATTTTCATAGAATTAGTCGAAAGAAATGAATAATTTCAAGATTTTGATATAAAATTTTTCTCAAGAATTTAATTATTTTTATAAATATTTAAATTTTTTCATTAATAATAAAATTTGTTGCAGGAATTCAATTTATTAGCATCAGGATATGAAAGAAGTATGTAAATATTTTTGATGAAAATTAGGAAAAAGTCGGGAAAATAAAAAATATGAAATTGATTTTTTGCCAATTTTGTGAAGTGTCTAAAATGAGTTTTTTTGGTCGTCAAGTTTAATTTTTCGATAGCTATTTTTTTACTACTTTTTTTTAATTTCAAAGCTACTTTTTGCTACTTTTTTAAAATTAATTATCGAGTGTATTGCATAATGCAATTTATTTAAATTGTTATAAACAATGTTAATGAACAAAAATATATAACTTTTGTCCTCTTCATAAAAAAAAATTTTTTTTTTTTTGCAGACAAATTTAAATTTATGTTTACATAAGTAATTTATGTCTATTTTGGTAAAAATTGATTTTAGAGTAAATAATTATCATATTGTTATTAACAATTATATGAACAATAATCAAGTTTGTTTTGCATTTGTAAACATTAATTTTTATGCGAGTAAATATAAAGAAGAAAAAGAATAAGTTTTTTTTTAGAAATAAGCCATTTATTTGTTTTAAAAAATATCTAATTTGTTTATAACAAAAGTTAATTACATTTGTTGCGAACAAATTATTTGTGCTAATAAATTTTTAATTTTTTTGAAAGAATATACAACTGATATAAACATTTTAATTTAAAAATGAAAATGCTGAAAATATTTACAAATGCAAAAGCAAAAGAAACTTGATAATTGTTCGCATATAATTGTTAATATAACAATAATAATTATTAATTCTCAAATATAATTTTTTATACCAAAACAGACATAAATTACTTAAATGTAATAAAATAAAAAAGTAAACATAATTTTTTCCAAAAATATTCTAATTTGTTAACTTTGGGCAATAAAAAAATATAAACAATTAGAAATTCAAAAATTTATGTAGATTGTAGACCTTTATTTTAATTGTCTCAAAATTCTTAAAATTTTAATTACTATTTTCAATATTTGAAGTTAGATTCGCAATTAGCGACCTAAGAACTATTTATTTTCAAGTTACAGCAGGAAACTTCAAGTTTGTTCTAATATGGCCTCGAGCTCTAAGCTAACAATGGGGAATTACATAATTACACTCTTACTGAAACTATATATATAAAGGCAGTATAGTAAATTTTATTTGCATAAGTTAAAAATTTTAATAGTTAAGGGTCATACAATTTTTTTTCAAATATTCGATAACTTCAAAAAAAAAAAAAAATTTTAAAAGCAATTTTTTTTTTAAAGCAAAAAGTTAAAAAACAAATAACAACAAACAGCAAAAGATAACCAGCAAGAATACGAACAATGAGAAGGACCTTTCAAGTAGTTCGTGTAGACGCTATGTTCAGCCTGGGAGTCAAGCATCAAGTGAAGGTAACTCAACGGGTTGACGTTCGGAAGGCGCGTGTCACTAAGTTTACTTTCTTGAGTAGAATAGAGAGCAAGAACTTTTTAAAAAATTTTTTAAAAAGTTTTTATTTTTTTTTTATTTTTTTTTTTAAATTTTTTTAAAAGCAATTTCTCTTTAAAGCAAAAAGTTGAAAAGCAAACAGCAAAAAAAAAAGTGCAAAAAGCACTTTTTTTTTTCTTTATAAAAGTAGGATTCACTTGAGGAATAAAAACTATTGGGAAATATTATTAAAAACTAAAATTACCACCATTTTATTATTTATAAATCTTTATAAATTAATTTTTTACTAATTTTTATTAATTAATTAATTAATTAATAATTCGAAAACAAAAAAAATATAAATTTTTTTGGTTTTCAGGTAGGTATTGAAAGTACAAATATTAAGACATTATTTTTAAAGCAAAAAAAAATGTCTTTTTTAAAAAACACCAAAAATATTTTTGTCAAATATCAAAAAAATTTGTGTCAAATATCAAAAATATTTTTGATTTTGAAAAAATTGAGTTAAATTTTGAATTTAAAAAAAAAAATGTTTGCACTATTCGAGAAAGGAGGAAAAAACATTTCGAAAACATATTAGTCAAAAAATTGAGTTTGGAACAATTTCTTGAGAAGAGTTTGAGTTCCAAGTAATCAGCTGATGATGAGCTCACTTTTAGAATTCAATAAGATCAAGAGATGAATGTGGAGTATCTCTTTCGAAGAAGTTTGAGTTTCAAATGATCTGCTCATCAATATTATTATCCTTGCTAAACTCACTTCGATTTTATATAAGTTCCAACAATTTTCACCTACATTTCTGATTACATTTTCACATCAATAACGAATTGAAATTGCAAAATTAGGCCACTCCACTAATAAATTTTAGAATTTAGTTATAATTTCATGCTATTAAATAATAGTAGCAGTTAATAATAATGATAAATTCAGAAATTGTCAACTGTAATATTCATACAATTTCGCAAAAGAATATTCAATTATAAATTTATTTTAATTCAATTAATTAAAAAAATTGATAAAATTCATTCAAATTTCAATTATTTTCATAGGTAATAAAATTTCCACAGGATTTCAATTAATTTAGAATAGCAAAAAAAATTTCAAAAAAAAACAATTAATTCCATTTTTTAAAAAAATTTCTAATAAAATTCTAAGCAAGAATTCAATTATTTTCATAAATAATAAAACTAAAGGAAGAATTTCAATTATTTTTTAAACTATATTTTAAATTAATAATCCGAAAAATTCAATTATTTTCAAAAATAAAGAATTTCACAAGATTTCAATTATTTAAAATAAAATTTTCATAATATTTATTATCTTTCGAAAAAATTAATTATTTAAAACAATGTTCTTAAAATTCTTATGAAGAATTCAATTATTTTCAAAAATAACAAAATTTTTCATAGAAATTCAATTTTTTTTAAACGTTTTAATAAAAATTTTCGCTATAATTCAATTATTTTATAAATACCTAATAAAATAAAATAAAATAATTAAATTTAATAATAATTAATTAAATTCTTGCCAAGAATTCAATTATTTCAAAAAATAACAAAATTATTCACGAAAATTCAATATTTTTGAGGCATTTTAATAAAATTCTTTGCAAAATTAAATTATTTTCATAAATAACAATATTCATCACAAGAATTCAATTATTTTTACAAGTAATAAATTTTTTCTTTTAAAATTTAATTATTTCAAAAAATTCTAATAAAATCGTTCGTAAAAATTCAATTATTTTCAGAAATAATAAAATTCTTTACAGGATTTCATTTATTTAAAAAAAATTTAATTAAATTCGTTGCAAGAATTTAATTATTTTCATAAATAATAAAATTAATCGCACGATTTCAATTATTTTTTATACAATTTTAGAATAATTGCTCAAAAAATATATTATTATATATATTATATAATATATTAATTTATTATATTTCGAAAAATTAATTATTTAAAACAATGTTTATAAAATTATCATGAAGAATTCAATTATTTTTAAAAATAACAAAATTTTTTACAGCAATTCAATTCTTTTTAAACATCTTAATAAAAATTTTTCGCAAGTATTCAATTATTTACAAAAATATTAGAATATTCTAGATAGAAATTCAATTATTTTTAAATATTTTAATAGAATTGTTTGAAAGAAATAAATTATATTAAATACATTTTTTATTAAATTATTTTAAAATGATTCAATTATTCTTTTACATTTTAATAAAATTCTTCCCAAGAATTCAATTATTTACATAAATAATTCTTCGAAAGAATTCAATTATGTCGATAAATAAAAAAAAATTATTCCCGAAAATGTAATTATTTTTAGGCATTTTAATAAAATTCTTTGCAAAATTCAATTATTTTTATAAATAACAATATTTATCAAAAGAATTCAATTATTTTCAAAAATAACAAATTTTTTCACTGAAATTCAATTCTTTTTTAACATTTTAATCAAATTTTTCGCTATAATTCAATTATTTTTGAAAATTTTAATAAAATTCTTTGCAACTGTTTAATTATTTTTATAAATAATAAAATTGATCGCATCAGGATTTCAATTATTTTTAATACAATTTTACAGGAATTGCTCAAAAATTCAATTCTTCGAAAAAATCAATTATTTAAAAAAATGTTTTTTTAAAATTCTTTGGAAGAATTCAGTTACTTAGAAAATTATTAGAATTTTTTACAAGAATTCAATTATTTTCAAATATTTTAATAAAATTGTTGGAAAGTAATTAATTATTTTAATTAAAATTTTTATTAAATTTTTTTTAAAATACTTAAATTATTTTTTTAAATTTTAATTTAAATTCTTGCCAAGAATTCAATTATTTCAAAAAATAACAAAATTATTCACGAAAATTCAATATTTTTGAGGAATTTTAATAAAATTCTTTGCAAAATTTAATTATTTTTTATAGATATAACAATATTTATCACAAGAATTCAATTATTTTTAAAAGTAATAAATTTTGTCTTGGAAATTCAATTATTTAAAAACATTCTAATAAAATCGTTCGCAAGAATTCAATTATTTTCATGAATAATAAAATTCTCGTTAGGAATTCAATTATTTTAAAAAAAAAATTAATATAATGCCATACAGACATTCAATTATTCGCAAAAACTTTAATAGGATTCTTTGTAAAATTCAATTATTTTTAAAAACTTTTTGCAATTCAATGAATTTTAATATTTACTATGTATTTTCAAAAATTTTCCAAACAGAATTTAATTATTTAAAAATTTTTTGTAAAAATCTTCGTAAGAATTCAATTATTTTCATGAATAATATAAATTTCTCAGGAATTCAATTATTTAAATTAAAATTTGCATAAAATTAGTCGAAAGAAATCAAGTATGTATTTAGAAATTTTTATAAAATTCTTCTCAAGAAATAAATTATTTTTATATAATATATTTAAATTATTTGATGAATAATAAAATTCGTTACAGGAATTGAATTTATTAGCAGTAGGATAAGAAAGAAGTAAATATTTTTGATGAAAATTAGGAAAAAGTCGGGAAAATAAAAAATAGAATGTAATTTTTGTCTACTTTTGCTACTTTTTTAAAATTAATTATCAAGTGCAAAGTCTGAAAATTGCATAAAATCCAATAAATTTCTGAACTGAATTTTTCGCCATATTGGATCCGACATTTTGAATTTTAAAAATCGGAGCTAAGCTTTGATTCGTTTGTAATAAATTTTGTTTCTTTTAAAATTAAAGTTCAAGATATGTACGTATAGGAAATGTATAGAAAAAGGCAATAATTTACATTCATAACAAAAATTTACAGTTTCAAATAATTTATAAACGAAGGAAACAAAAAATTAATCTGTCAATTTATTCAACGCAGGGTTTATCCTATATTTTTTGTACTTAAATATAAAAACGTATAAATTCACACATCGGTACAGAGACTACATAGTTTTTCTTTTTGTTAACGAACGTATTTATTGCGCAAATTTATTTATCTCCGTTATTACTCATAAATGCAAACAAATTGTGTACACTTAATTTCAATGTCTTGTTTGATTTTTATTTTATTAAAAACTGTACTGCATTCACTTGAGTGAGTTTCGCTCTAATTGCTTAACGATATTAACATCTGTATTATGATGACGTACCATTGATGGAATATCTGCGTAAGTGCATCTCCAGATGTAGGTCAAATTATAAACTTGCCTTCTATTACTTTCCTTCAAAGTGACGTAGCACATCCATTTATATGTGTGACGAAGCTAATTTTCTGCGAATCTATTGAAACCTTCATTCGGACATCATTTTCAAAACTTTGTTTACATCTACCACCCATTAATCAATTAATCTTCACTTTTTGTACTTTATGTGCAAATCTTCAAAATTGTAACATTTTAAGTCATTGTAACGTTTCGCTAAAACGAACTTTCATTAAATAACAAACTTTTTTTTTCGTTGAAAAAATTTTCTTTGAAAATAGTTTTTAATTTCAGTTTTGCATTGCAATTTTAAAATAATCTTTAGTTGACATTTGTAGAAAAATTAATAATTGTAAAATATTTTAATATTTAGTGCCTGAAATCACAGTAGAGAAAATTTATGAAGATTCCCTGACTTTTCGATGATTTTCAGACAAAATTTTGACTTCTTCCTTGACCCTAAAGAATATTCTGATTCACTCTTAAAATTATTAGATACTCAAAAAATGTCCAATTACATTTAAGAAATTTTTTTCAATTGCAAAAATTATTCAAAAACATTAATAAATTATTTGAAAAAAAATGTTGAATAATTATTATTATTCTAAATCTTATTATTCTTAATCTTTATTAAGATTTTCAAAAAATTTCAAATTCAAACCTTTATGAAATTCAACGACTTATAATAATTTAAAACTCCAACAAAATTTCAAAAAAAAAATAAAATAAAATTATTTACAAAAATTTTAAGAAAATCCTATGCAAGAATTCAATTATTTTTAGAAGTAATAAAAATTTTCACATGAATTCAATTATTACAAAAAATTAGGTAATAGAATTCGTTGTGAAAATTCAATTATTCTCTTAATTAATAAAATTCTTCGCAAGATTTCAACAATTTTTAATACAATTTTAAGTAAATTCTTCGAAAAATGTAATTATTTTCAAAAACTTTTTGAATGAATTTAATTACATTTCACAAATAATGAAATTATTCGCTAAAGTTTAAATATTTTCATAATCTACTATTTTAATAAGATATATCAAAAGAATTCAATTATTTTCAGAAAAAATAATAAAATTCCTTACAAGATTTGAATTATATAAAAAAAATTTAATAAAATTCGTTGCATAAATTCAATTATTCTCATTAATAATAAAATTTCCACAAGAATTCTGTTTTTAGAACAGCATTTTCAAAAATATTTCAAAAAAATCAATTATTTAACAAAACTTTTATACAATTCTTCACAATAACTCAATTTCTTTCACTAATAATAACATTTTTCATATAATAGAAATTCAATTTCTAAAAAAGAATTTTAACAAAATTCTTATAAAGAATTCAATTATTTTCAAAAATAACAAAAATTTTCACAGAAATACAATTCATTCAAAAATTTTAATAAAATTATTTTCAGGAAATCAATTATTTTTGAAAAACTTTAATAAAATTCTTTGTAAGTATTCAATTATTTTCATAATCAATAAAATTCATGGCAGGATTTCAATTATTTTTAATACAATTATACAAGAATTGCTCAAAAATCTAATTATTCTTAAAATTTTAATTTCAATTCCTCGAAAAAAACAATTATTTATAAAAATGTTTTTTTAAAATTCTTTGGAAGAATTCAATTATTTACAATAATTAATAATATTAGAATTTTTCACAGAAATTCAATTATTTACAATTATTTTAATAAAATTGATTGAAAAAAATCAATTATAACTAAATTTTTTTGAAATAATTCAATTATTCTTTTAGATTTTAATAAAATTTTTCCCAACAATTCAATTATTTACATAAATAATTCTTCGAAAGAATTCAAATATATCGATAAAATAACAAAATTATTCCGGAAAATTCAATTATTTTGAGGCATTTTAATAAAATTCTTTGCAAAATTCAATTATTTTTCCAAATAACAATATTCATCACAAGAATTCAATTATTTTTAAAAGTAATTAATTTTTACTTGAAAATTCAATTTTTATAAAAAATTTTAATAAAATCGTTCGCAAGAATTCAATTATTTTCAGAAATAATTTTAAGTAAATTATTCGAAAAATGTAATTACTTTAATAAGTTTTAATGAAATTCTTCTAAAGAATTAAATTATTATCAATTATTTGTAATAATTTTTGTAAAAGTTCCTTCAGAATTTTTAAACCTATTTATTTACAATTTAATTTTATAAAATTTTGATTATTCAAAAATTCTTCAATTTTATTCAATTATTATCTGAAATTTTAACTAAAATTCATGTTTAAATCAATTTTTATTAAAAAATATTACGAGAATTCCAGTATTTAAATACAAAAAAATAATTTATTGAGTAAATAAATGTTTCTGAACATTTAATTCTCATAAAGAATTTTATCCACAAATTTTTAAATAATTAAATTTTTTCGACGAATTTTAATAAAAGTTTCAAGAATAATAACATTTTTTGAACAATTCGATTAAAATTGTATTAAAAATAATTAAAATTCTATGATGAGTTGTATTATTCATGAAAATAATTAAATCTCTGTAAAAATTTTTATTATTTATGAAAATAAATACATTTTTTCGATGAATTTTCATAAAACTTTCAAAACTAATAATATTTTTAAAAAAATTCGATTAAAATTGTATTAAAAATAATTAAAATTCTATGATGAGTTGTATTATTCATGAAAATTATTGAATCTCTGTAAAAAGTTTTATTATTTATAAAAATAATTGAATTGTTGTGAAGAAATTTATAAAATAATTTGTAAATAGTTGAATTCGATTAAAATTTTTATTCTTTAGAAAAATAATTTAATGTTTGCTTAGAATTTTATCAGCAATTTTTTTAAATTATTGAATTCTTTTGGAAAATTTCATTAAAATAGATATTGAAAATTTTTGAAAATAATTGAAATTTTGCAAAGAATTTTATATTAATATTTTTGAATATAATTAAAATTTTGCAAAGAATTTTATTAAAATTTTTGATAATTATTGAATTTTTGAGAAGAATTTTATTATTTTTAAAGATAATTGAAATTTTGATGAGAATTTTTTTTAATTTCTAAACATAATTGAATTTCTGAAATCATTTCTAATTTCTCCAAAATTCAATTTTTTTCAATACTTTAATAAAAATCCCTGACTAATTCTACTTTTCCTGATTTTTTCCTGAATTTCCTGATTTCCCTGACCTGTGGTTATCCTGATTAATAATTAAAACCAGGAAATTAAAAATTATGTATTAATAATAAGTTTCTATTATTAAAAATTGAAAATGTGTTCCAATTTTTCTAATTTCTTTATTTCAATTAATTGATCCCAATTAAAGTTTATATTATGATATTTCGACTCAACTTTATCATTCGTAAATAACCATCTAACTTATATATTTAAGCGACTCGTTTAATTCTCCGAACTAATTTATTCATGGATGTGTCACTCAGATAATTAATTTTTAAAAGTACATATTACTCTCAATTTTTAAATTCTGTAATGTTCTCTCAATAAGTAAAATATTGACACTTTCAAAAAAGACAAGTTTTATTGAAAATTTGATTTTTCAGAAATTAAAACGACGACTATTAATTTTCCAAATATAAATTTTTCTAATTCCATATTCCAAAAGTTTCGACCTGATTTTTAATTTAATTTTCAAACAAATCCGGATGAAAATATAATGGAAATCGAATGAAAGTTAATGGAAAACAGTTTTATTATTTATTATTGAAACTGAAACATTAATGTCGAGCCTAAAATTACATAACATAGTATTAGAGGTCCATTAAAATCCTTGCCCATAAAGTATTTTATCATGTTCATTACTATTATCTCGATAAAGGGCTAATATTATTTTAGATACTGTCGATTATTTCGTTGAATTTTCAGGACGACTCAATAACGAAATGGTACACAGGACCAGGAGAGTGCTATCTGCGGTGAACACGTTTGCCACTTTTGCACGTGTGTACAATGTTAATGATACGGTATAAACGTGGTTTGGACACTCCACACCTCGGGAGCAAAATGGTATCGTGAAAACAGAATAAATTGGTTACGCACTAATAGTTCACAAAGACGTGCCAATTTTACATCTAAATTCATCAGAGCTTAAAATCCATTTGTTTTGCGTTTCCCAATTTATGTTTGAATATTAATGAGACAGAGAGGGAGAGAGTGAGAGGAAGTTGATAATAATATTAACATTCAAACATTTTCTCTATGATAAATATTTTAAATTTTAATATTTCTTCTTGAAGGATAACAAAAAAAATTCGAAATTAAATTTTCTATTTATTTTGTACTGTCCTTTTAATCGATTCTGATAAATTTTTAAAAATTTTCCGCCATATTAGATCCGCCTTTTTGAATTTTTAAAAACTGACATCGGATTCGTCAACAGCGACCCCGAAAACCCCCGAGTAACCAGTTTTAGACCAATCCGATTAATTTTCAATTTTGTCATCCGCCATATTGGATCCGACATTTTTAATTTTGAAAAACTAATCTAAGATTCGAAATCAGCGACCCTGATAACCCCCGAGTAACCAGTTTCGGGTCAATCCGATTAATTACCAATTTTGTCGTCCGCCATATTGGATCCGCCATTTTGAATTTTCAAAAACTGACTTTAGATTCGAAATCAGCGACCCTGATAACCCCCGAGAAACCAGTTTCAGGCCAATCCGATTAAAATTCAATTTTGTCATCCGCCATATTGGATCCGCCATTTAGAATTTTTAAAAACTGACTTTAGATTCGAAATCAGCGACCCTGATAACCCCCGAGAAACCAGTTTCAGGCCAATCCGATTAAAATTCAATTTTGTCATCCGCCATATTGGATCCGCCATTTTGAATTTTCAAAAACTAACTTCAAATTTGTAATCAGCGACGCCGAAAACCCCCGAGTAAACTTTTTCAAGCGAATAAGATTAATTAAAAAAAATTGTCCGCCATATTGGATTCGCCATTTTGAATTTTTAAAAACTAACACCAGATTCGTAATCAGCGACCCCGAAAACCCCCGTGTAAACATTTTCAAGCGAATCCGATTAATTAAAAAAAATTGTCCGCCATATCGGATCCGACATTTTGAATTTTTAAAAGCTGACATTAGATTCGAAATCAGCGACCTTGATAACCCCAGAGAAACCAGTTTCAGGCTAATCCGATTAAATTTCAATTTTGTTATCCGCCATATTGGATCCGCCATTTTTAATTTTAAAGAAACTGATGTCAAATACGTATTCAGTGAACCCGAAAAAGCTCCGAGTAACTAGATTCAGGAGTAATCAGGTAGTTTTTAATAACTTTTTCTAAAATGGACATATACCAACCACACAAAACCTTGGAGTGCGGAATCCAAAGTATCTGTATGCAGACTTCCCAAAAGTCTTTATGCAAAAATGTATGGATTGTACGAGGTATGATTAAAGCTTTTGATGAAGATGGATTAAAGGAATTACAGAGCTGCCAAACCTAGAGCGTAAATTCTCACGAATGGAATTAATGCAATACAACTGTTGGACCTTTACTCCGCAGATCTGATGATGATGAGAATCGACCTCTAGGGTATTGGAGAGACGATGTTTGGATCGACATACTTTCCATACGACAGTAAAAATAATCCTTTAATTGGAGTTTTTCTGATTAGTAGAGTACTCTATGAAAAGAGGACTTCCTCATTAACTTGGCTGCGATGCTAATTTATAACATACAGTTTGGGAAAGCTCATGGAAAAACCAGAGTGGACAGTAGTTAATGGAATATCTAGTCGAAATGGAGCTGAATAATGGTACTCGACTCTGACCCTTAGAAATGCAATTAGCCAGGAGATTATATATTTCTCGCCTTAAATTCTTGATCTTATTGGTGAACTACAGCTCATTTAAGTTGTCTGGGCAGAGCTTCGATTTGCAGAGCAGGCAAATTATTTAGGAGCAATTCTGGATCTCTCAGCTATTAGGCTAACACCTAGCGCGATAAACGAATCACTATCTTTTAAACGAAAAGAAACTTAGTGTCTTTCGAAAGACACTATGTTTATATTGAAGGAGTTCATGTCCTCAATTTACCTTGAAGGGTAAAAACCAAAGACCCCTGCTTTAATTGTTATATTCACAATTGATTCACAACTTTAAGTCGAGAAATGACTTAAAGTGTCTTTATCAGTTATTTGCTGATGACACTAAATTGTATCTACCTGTGTCATCTTTGTTCGATTGTGAGGAATTGCAGGCTAACCTCAATAAATATATTGAATCGTGCAATTTAAATGGAATGGAGATTAATTTATATTACTTGAATGCGTGACAGGATCAGTTATCCTTACTCAATTAATGATGAGATATTAGAAAGATCTACAGTGGTCAAAAATCTTGGTATACATATTGATGATCGTCTTTCTTTTGTCCATCACATTGATTCATTAATAAGAGATGTTAATAGAAGGTTTTCTGTTTAGAATTTGTAAAAATTTTAATAATGTCAAGACGCTACAATCACTTTTTCATGCTTTTGTTCTATCAAAGTTAAAGTTTGGGGATATAATTTAGTGCCCTTATCAACGTAAATATATTGATGCACTCGAAAAATACCAAAAGAGACTTTTGAAATATCCAGTTTTTAAATGTGATGGAATTTACCCCGAGAGAGGAGTGGACTACAAGATCTTGGAAGACATGCGCAAATTGTCAGGGCATGGTATTTTTGTTTAAACTCATTAGAGGATTTGTGGACTGCGAATTTTTTTAAAACAATTTTGTGTACCTCAATTTCATTCAAGAAATAATGTATTTTCTTTTTTTGTTCCTCCAGTCAGAACATATTATTTACGTAATTCAGTAATGCAACGAATATGTATTCATTATAACAAGACTGTTTCTGATCCTCAATCTAGTATAGATTTATTTAATTCATCTCTCAAGACAAACACGAGGTGAATAAAATAAACGTGAAAAAAAGTTTGCTTGCGTGAAGTAAGAATAATAAGGATAAAAGGTAACTTTTTATTTACGTTACTGTAATTCAAAACCTAAAAAAAACGAATGTGAAAATTAGTAAAGTTATTATTAAACTATGAGTGGGCGCGCAACGCACGCTGTTTTCGTTCTATTAATTAATAATGCTGTCTCAGAAGAAAACTAAACATACCTTAAATTATATATATATTTAAATTGTCCGGCATCGCATACCTGATTTATTCACAGAGCGGAAGGCACTGATATTAAGGGATAGTTTTAAGAAAGAGGAACTGTATTTTTCACTTAGTAGTTGACAATTTATTTGAATCCTTATGGAGAGAGCAAACAGATTCAGATATGTCTATTTGCGGAACACTGGAACAAATTAAAATTCGTAAGAAAAATAGTTGGGAACATGAGGTTGTTTACGTGTAATTTCGATATTTACCTTAATTTTAACCTGGAATCATTGACCCAGGAAAACAATTTTTGCCGACTAGAACTAGGTAATAAATGAAGATTTCCCTTCAGTCAGAATGCTTTCGGGTCAGCCAAAGATGCAGTCCGGAGTCCAGGTGTCGTATGTCCTCAGGCTATTTTTATTTTTACGATCCAATTCGTAGGAAGGCACTCGGAAAAAGGCGCCTGGTTTGTAGCTGAAATCTTCTATGTTTAGGGGAAAGATTCTTGGTGATGATTTGCTACAATTTAGACAGCGATCGTAGGGATGACACGAGGAATGCAAGCAGTAGAATCGATGATGACTTTTCGACTAATGTGAAAAAGACGCGAAGTTGTATATATTTAAATTGTCCTGCATCGGTGATTCAAACCTGATTTATTCACAGAGCGGAAGGCTCTAATATTAAGAGATAGGTTTTAAGAAAGAGTAACTGTTAAATTGAAATTAAATTATTAATCCCTTCACTGGCAGGACGTTCCAAGTGGCGTTCCTGCTCCTAAAGGGGTTAAAGTTTTTATTTGAATCCTTTACAATTAGAATCAGAGAGAAGGAGTAGATCCAGATGTCTTCAGGGACGCTAAAACAAAATTAGAACCTTGTGGAGTCAATCGACAATTTAAATAGGGAATATTTAAGAGTATTAGTTACTTACCTTTTAAAATTATTCTTAGAGTCGTAGACCCAACAAGCGATGCCTCCTTCAGTGTGAGGTCGAAGAAATGACGTTATCTAGCGGAAACAGAGAATGCAGTAGATTTCCCTCAAATTATTTTCGGGCCACCCAAAGTGAAAGGTTCGGAGTTCAAGTGTCGAGGTAAATTAGATAAAACACCCATCAGCCTAGGAATGACCGAAATATTAATTTGACGTTGATGTCGAGGTAATGCAGTCCTTAGAAAAATAGAAATGTGCTTCGTAGTAGAAATTATCTCCTTGAATGAATTTGACTAAGACGAGACTCGAAGAAGGTTCTTGGTATTTGAAGAGGTTTTCTGGAGTAGAGTCGAAGAACAAACACGATGACAGTACACAACTAGTTAACTTGGTGGCAATACCTAGACTGACACTATAAGGCGCAAAGTTCGGTGGTGACTTCTGGACTAGTTAACTTGAAGGCGTTTCCTGGACTGACTAATTCGGCAAGGGTGGCACCTTTTATACCTTTTGCAAAGGGAACTACGTCATTCCACCCACTTTTATCACCTTTGGGTCAATGCAATAAAATGTTTGTATCAGCCAAGTGGGGACCCAATAGAAGAGTGTCAAAATAAAGATTGACCATATTTGGTATCTGCTATCCAAGTAAAGACTGGATCAATACTGCATAATTAAAGATTTACAAAATTGTTAGCATTATAAGAAAACAATTACTTTTTCCTATCTGTAAAATAAAAACAGACCCATAAAAAGTAGTTGCATTCATTAAAGATTTTTGATTTAATTAGTTATCAGAGAGTAAAGAAAGGAATATAATAAGACATGTTTTCCAATATTTCAAACAGCTCCCATTCACTATATATTTATATATTATTATAAAATGCGAAGGAAAGTGTAATAGGGTGTGAGGATCGAGAAGAGGTAATATTATTCCATCTCTCACATATAGGTACATATATAAATATACACATATCTTCCTTCTAGTTTTGTCGGTGTCTCATTCTCCGTTCTTTGCGTGTGCGCGCGCACAAACTGGAGCAGAGTGATTTACGAATGGAGCAAAGGGAAGCTTTGTGGAGGCTCTTGCTTTCAAAAGCCTAAATTAGACGAATGGTAAGCCCGCCTGCAGATGCACTCGGTAGCACGATAATTGTTGGCGATAATAATTTAGATCTCGTTACAGTGCAGCGTGTACGATAAGACTATGACACTTTACATAATTATAACAAAAATTAGATTTTATTTTCGTGTAACACGTGCACAGTGTAAAATTAAACAAATTTTTTTCTTCCTAATTTCATGAATACACCAAATTATACATATTTTTAGAATATCATCAGAATTTCTATTAAACTTATTATCAATCATCGTATTCTATTTCAGATATATATATATGTTGATGACACAATTTTAGCTGTAAATAAACAATACGTCACTTTTTAGGTAAAGATATGACTAAAAAATAGTGTAATTTTTTGAAATTAGTCCGCCATATTGGATCCGCCATTTTGAATTATTGAAAACTAATATATTCGGAATGAACGACCCAGAAAAACGCATTAAGTACAATATTTTAAACAAAATCGTGTAAACTTAAAAAATCCGTCCGCCATTTTGAATCCAAATCCGGTGTCAAACTTTGAAAATGGCGGCTTCAAAATGGCCGACCAAAAAAATTTTTAAAGTTAACCAATTTTTCTGAAAATGTCTACTCGGGGGTTTTCGAGGTCGCTGAATCAAAATCCGTGATCAAAAATTCAAAATTCAAAATAGCAACCAAAAAAATTTTGAAATAAACGAATACCTTTACTTTAAAATTTTTTTTCTCAACATTTTGAATTTTCGACCACGGATTTTGATTCAGTGAGCACAAAAACATGCAATATGATAATGTCATGTTATAAAGAAAAAAAATTTTTTTTTCAACATTTATGGCACAAAGACATTGATTTTTAAACTGTGAAGGGATTAAAATCCAAAGAATTTTTTTTCCTGAATTATAGGCACCTTCTTTGAAATTATAGCCGGAGTTAAGGATTAAAACCATTAGAAATGAATGGCTAAAGAGAAAATGCATCATAAACAAGGAAATATGAAGACAAAGAAGGTGTTTATTGACATACAGTCTCTTACTTAAATTCTGTTGTGTCATTGGTAAAATGAAACAAGATACTTTTCCGTATTAATTCAAACAGAAATATTGATGATTTTATTTTAAAGTTCCAATTCATAATTTATACATAAATATCCTATTGAAGATTTAATTAAAGAATTAATTATTTTGGGAAAGTGTAGCCAGTGCTTTATTGATTATTCATATAAAAAAATATAATTTGAGTAAAAATGCATTTTGTTAAAAAATTCCTTTTTTCATTTAAAACAAATCAAATTTTCAAAAGGGTGCCTATTTTTGTTCTTAATCATTTTTTGGAGTTGGAAAAAGTTTGTATTACCTAGTCGCTGAGCAATTAGGTGAAATATTTATCGAGTGACCGTTACTAAAAAAAATGAAAATTCCGTAAAGTATAAAGTTTTCATAAATTGTAGCACAATTGGTCTCTAAATTAATAAACAACTTTCGAACGCTAAATTGCAAGACGGGTTTACAGGTGTTTAAATTTTTAACTTCCTGCATTGAAGGTGTACGTCCAATATTTTTTTCTAAACTGATAACCTCTAAGGGGTTTAAAATTACCTCGATTAATATTTTTCCAGTTAATTTTTAAAATGAAAAATAAATATTTATTTTCTACAATATACAGAATGTTATCTGTTAATTGTGGTACTTTTTTTGTTACGTAAATTTTTTTTAATTAATTCTACGTTAAATTTTTTTGAAGTACCAAAATACTTTAACCAATATGAACAGTTATGAGAATGAAAAGGAAGCATTATTCTCACAAATTCTCAAGATTAGGAAGAGGGATTAAAAATGCTTACTTGGGTTTTCTCCTGCAAAGCAGATTGAATCTCCCGGCAGATGCAATTAGAGAAACTCTTAGCTTGTGTGAAAAATAGTGTCACAGAAGTTTGATTGTGTATGTTTCAATTTACTAAAAACACACGGAGGTAATTTTTTTTTTTTTTTTTTGAAATTAAGTAATAGTAAAACAAAAATATAAGGATTTTTACTTTTTAAAATTATTTACTAGCAATTAAAAAAGCACTTTGATCTTATTGTGTATTAAAATTTTCACAGGAATTCAATTAATTTAGAATAGCATTTTTAAAAAAATTACGAAAAAATCAATTATTTAACAAAATTTTTATACAATTCTTCACAATAATTCAATTAGTTTCACTGATAATAATATTTTTCATGTAAATTTAATGAGGTATTTAAAAAATTTTTTAATAAAATTCTAAGCAAGAATTCAATTATTTTCATAAATAATAAAATTCTTCTGAGGAATTCAATTATTTTCAAAAATTTCAATAAAATTCTTATCAACTATTCAAATTAATTTCATAAATAATAAAATTCATCGAAGAATTTCAATTATCCTTGAAAATTTTAATAAAATTTTTTGCAAAATTCAATTATTTTTGTAAATGACAATATTCATCACAAAAGTTCAATTATTTTTGAAATTAATCAATTTTTTTGTAAATTCAATTATTTTAAAAAATTCTAATAAAATCGTTAGCAAGAATTTAATTATTTTCAAAAATAACAAAATTTTTCGCAGAAATTTAATTCTTTTTAAACATTTTAATAAAATTTTTCGCTATAATTAAATTATTTTAATACATAAAAAATTCTTGTCAGGAATTCAATTATTTTTACAAAATTTTAATAAAATTCTTTGAAACTATTCAATTATTTTTATAAATAATAAAATTCATTGCAGGATTTCAATTATTTTTAATACACATTTATAGGAATTGTTAAAAAAATGTAATTATTCTTAAGAATTTAATTTCAATTCCTCGAAAAAATCAATTATTTAAAATAAATGTTTTTTTAAAATTCTTTGAAAGAATTCAATTATTTACATAAATAATTCTTCGAAGGAATTCAATTCTGTCGATAAATAACAAAATTTTTTCGAAAAATTCAATTATTTTTGAAAATTTTAATTAAATTCTTTGCAAAATTCAATTATTTTCATATATAACAATATTTATTACAAGAATTCAATTATTTTTAAAAATAATAATTTTTTTTTGTAAATTCAATTATTTTAAAAAAATCTAATAAAATCGTTCGCTAGAATTTAATTATTTTCATATAATAACAAAATGCTTTTTATGAATTCAAGTATTTTTATAAAAAATTTAGTAAAATTCCCCACAGACATTCAATGATTCTCAAAAATTTTAATATAATTCTTTGTAAAATTTAATTATTTTTTAAAACTTTCTCAATTCAATGATTTTCAATATCTACCATTTTCATCAAATTTCCAAACAGAATTCATTTATTTAAAAGAATTTTTGTAAAAGTCTTCGTGAGAATTCAATTTTTATCATGAATAATAAAAATTTCTCAGGAATTAAATTATTTAAATTAGAGTTTGCATAAAATTAGTCGAAAGAAATCAATTATTTAAAATTTTTTATAAAATTCTTCCCAAGAATTAAATTATTTTTATAAATATTTAATTTCTTTCAGGAATAATAAAATTCGTTGGAGGAATTTAATTTATTAGCAGGATAAGAAAGAAGAAAATGTTTTTGATGACAATTAGGAAAAAGTCTGGAAAATAAAATATAGAATGGAATTTTTGTCAGTTTTGTAAAGTGTCTAAAACGAGTTTTTTTGTTCTTTGAGTTTAATTTTTCGATAGCTACTTTTTACTAATTTTTTTTTAGTTTCAAAGCTACTTGTTGATACATTTATAAAATTAATTATCGAGTGCGAAGTCTGCAATAGTATTTCCAAATTTAAAGATCCTCTTACAATGAGGCACATGCCAAACTGTCAACTGCTAATTCATTTTGAAAAATCTATTTATTTCTCTGAAAAATACGTATATTTTGATGAATATTATTCTCACCCTCCATTCATGAAAATTTTTCCTAAATTTCAAATCTTTACAAATAATGATATAGTTCTCAATGAATTAAAGTATAAATTGAACAAAAGTATTATCATGGGATGAGAAAATGTGATAGGGCTTTTCGCGACTTAGAGTTTTGCAAAGCGTCCTGGGAGTTATAACGACTTTTTAGGGACCCCTATTCGCTTTTCCAAAAGCTGTTAAAGCTATCGAAACTTTTTGGAATAAGAGTCGCGTGTGTATATGGTACGTGTGCCTTTGAAATTTATGTTTTATTACCCCATCATAGGCGCCAAAGTGACAATCATTGAAAACTTTTCGCCTAACAATACTTCCGCTAACTGTCCACGTGGGTTTCTTTTACATCTTGTAATCGTTGGATATTATCATTCCCAATTCGGTACTTTTAACTTTTGTCAAGATAATCAAACTTTAAAACTCTAGAGATTAAAAAGTATCGCTTATATATATATAGAAAAAAATGAAATTTTTTTTAAAAACGTTATAAAATTTCCCTAAGGGAATATTTCCTACATAACCAATAAGAGATTGTAAAAATTGCAAACAAAAAAAGTTAAATAAAAGCTGTTTCGCTTTTTTAGTAGTCGAAAAATGGACAAAAATGAAAACAAGTTTCAAATTAATTAATTAATTAACTATATTAATTTGAATGTTCTTTCATTCTTTCATTCACTTTTTCTGTCCCTCACACTCTGAAGTGGTCTTTTGTTTATTCTTTTGTTTTTTGTTAACTCTAGATAGAAAATAGAAATCATCAGAATTTTTTTTACTTCTTTTCATTAAAAGACTAAAATTTTGTTAAATAATATATTTTGTCAAATTGAAATTATTTTTGTTCTTTACTTCTAAAAAAAATTAGAAAATTATTAAAAAACTGTGATTAAGAAATAGAAAATTTATTTATTTTCTATTATTTTCTTTTTGAATCACAATTTTTTTAAGAAAATTATTATTTTGTTTTAGAAAAAGAAGAAAAATATTTGCACAGTTTATATTTTAATCTTATCTTTGGAACAGGATTTTCCATAGGAATTAAGACATTCAAAAATTCAAAATTAAAATCTTTTTTAAATTAAACAACTTATAAAAGTATTGTTTATAAAACATGAAGATATCAATATTGCTCTGAGTCGAAGACTCGGAGTGATCGATTTCTTCATGTTTTCTAATAAATTAAAGATGACCGAGAGATAAAATCATTATTCTACATTATAAGAATATTGTTACTGTAACTTCATCAAAATTATTTTCATCATTTTAATTAAATTATTATTTTCTAGAATTTTAAATTATTTTTTTTGAAAATAATAATTGAATTCCTTAAAAAATTTTATTATTTATAAAAATAAATTGAATTCCTTGTGAAATTTTAATTATTTTATGAATATAATTAAATGTTTGAGCAGAATTTCAATAACATTTTTTATAATTGAATTCTTTTGAAAAATTTTAGTAGATATTATAAAAATCATTGAATTGAGGAAAATTTTTGAAAATAATTGAAATTTTTGCCGAGAATTTTTTCAAAATTTTTTAAAATAATTGAATTGATTCGAAGAATTTTATCAAACTTTTTTAAAATAATTGAATTTTTGCAACGAATTTTATTAAAATTTTCAAAAATAATTGAATTCTTATGAAGAACTTTTATTAATTTTTTTGTTAAATAATTGAATTTTTGCGAAAAAATTTATAAAACATTTGCAAATGATTGAATTCTTGCAAAGAATTTTATCAAAAAATTTGATAATAATTGAATTTCTTCGAAGAATTTTATTGTTTATGAAAATAATTGAATTTAGGAAGAATTTTATTAAAATTTTACATAATTTTAATTAAATTCGTTTGAAGAATTTCTTTGAGTTTCTTTAAAATAATGGACTTTCTTTTATCATTTTAATTACAAGTTTTTAAAGTAATTAAATTCTATATGAATAATTTCTTTCAAGTTTTTATAATAATCCTCTTTCTTAATAATTAAAATTAAGCATTTAATTCTTGAATTTTATTTAAAATTTTTGTAAAATAATTGAATTTTTTTGAAAAATTTCTTTAATTTATTGAATAGAATCGAATTTTTTAATAATTGTATTGAAAATAATTGAATACCTGAGAAGAATTTTATTATTTACGAAAAATACTTTAATTCTTGCGATGAATTTTAATAATATATTTCTTTTTAAATAATTGAATTCTTTTGTGAATTTTTATTGAAATAGTAGATATTGTTAGGATGTGCGAGTGAGTGTAGACGAATTTTATCGAAAGAAAGTATTTATTAAATGTATCTTGAGATTAACAAATTACAAAGAATGTAATTAAACACGAGGTGAATGAATGAACTGATCGGAAGATTCTTAATGTGTGAGTGTTTTAAGTGAAAGTAAAAGAAAGGCGATTAAAGCGCCACACTGAATCTGAATATTAAAGTTCTGAGTAAAAATGTCGTAAGAGCGCGAATTACAATTCCCAACACTCTCCCTTAAGATGCACTCTGGAGCAATTTTCTTGACGATAATCCAAATCCAGATATGCACTCCATGTGTCTTGGTCCGGGTAAGCTTTTTGTGAGCACATCGGCAATCATTTGTTCTGTAGGAAGGTAGTGCAATTCGATGGGTTTTTCCTTCAGCGCTTGTCGTATAAAGTGATGTCTCACGTCTATGTGTTTGGAACGTGAGTGGTGAACAGGATTCTCCGCAAGCTTTCCAGCTCCCTGGTTGTCGTTATAGATGGTTACACGAGCAATATCAGGAAATCCCAAATCATTGAGGAAGCTGATGAGATGCATGGCTTCCTTTGTCGCGTCGCTGATCGCCATGTATTCCGCCTCGGTGGATGAGAGCGCAACAGTGCGCTGTTTGCGAGATTCCCAGGACACCGCGGCTCCGTTGAAGACGAAGGTAGAACCTGTAAATGAACGTCTGTCGAGGTTGCAATTTGCCCAATCGGCATCCACGTAGCAGGTCAGATGATCATCATTCCCTTCGAATTTTAGAGCTAAATCGATTGTTCCCTGGAGATAGCGTAGCACGCGTTTTGCCGCTGTCCAGTGTTCCCTTCTCGGGTTGCTGCTGTACTGAGCGAGTACGCTGACGGTGTGCATGATATCCGGTCGAGTTCCCAAGGCTGCATACATTAGAGCTCCAACTAGCTCTCGAAATGGAAACGTCTGTGATTCTGCGTCGTCGTTGGCATCGTTGACGAATTTTGCGCCTACTGTGAGTGGTGTGCTGACCGGCTTGCAGTCACTCATCCCGAATCTCTTCAAGATCTCTTTTATATATCCAGCTTGAGATAGGGTGATGTTCTTTTGATTTCGTTGCACTTCCAGGCCTAAAAAGTATCGAGCTTCGCCGAGATCTTTTACCTTGAATTCTTCAGAGAGTTTTTGTATTATTTTTCTCTCCCTGGTTCGATCGTTCGAAAATAGCAAGATATCGTCGACGTAGACGACGAGAAAAGTCAGGGTGTCTTTATCGACGTACACGCACGGATCCGAAGAAGTTGGCACAAAACCGATGTTCCGGAGAATGGCGTCCAGCTTCGTATACCACTGACGTCCTGCTTGTCGAAGACCGTAAATAGCCCTGTTGAGTTTGCACACTTTTGGTGATTCATCCAATTTGTTGAGAAAGACTTGGGCTGTCATTGAAATTTCTGGATTCGAGTTTTCCGCGGTCATCCTCTTCAGCATTTTCTCGAGTAAATCCGGCTGTTCCATGTAGACTGTGGCATCGATGGCACCGTTCAGATAGGCAGTTTCAATGTCCAATTGGCTGATTTTCAAGTTGAATTTTGCTGCTAACGCGATCAGTAATCTCAACGATCCCAGGCGAGCTACTGGAGCGAAGGTCTCGAAGAAGTGAATGCCAGGTTGTTGTGCAAAGCCTTTCGCTACAACTCGAGCTTTCCTCCTCTCTACGTTTCCATCCGATCCAAGCTTATTTCGCAGCACAGTTCGACATTTTATGATCTTTTCGTTTGTTGGTCGATCAACCAAGTCGAAAGTTTTGTTTGAGATCAGACTCTTAATTTCTTGGTATATTGAATCCTCCCACTCCTGGCTATCTGGACCTGACAGAGCGTCTTGTATCGAAATTTCACAGGCAGTCATGGCGTCGTTGTCCGAGTCCCAACCGTGAAATTTTTCGTCGCTTGATTCGTTGCTGACGTCAGGTTCACGGGGTTCCGGTGATTCGGGGCGATCATCTTCACGCCGAGTGTGATATCCTTTTGTAGGTCTTCCAGGTTTGCCGGTTCTGATAATTGTTGGTCGTCCACGTCCTCGTTTTGCGACGTTTTCAGCTCGAGGAATGAATTGTTCGATTGGCTCCGCGTTGACGGGATCATTGTTGATTTGAAGATCGACATCCGAATTCGCCTTTTGATTATTGAGAAATTCTATTTCCGGTATGGATGTTGAATCCTCTTGAACACTGATCGTTGAGAACTCGTCCATAAATCGTAGATCGCGAGTTATTCGTATCTTCTTTTCAGCTGAATCCCAAACTCGGTACGCTTTCGCTGTCGTTGAGTATCCGACAAAAATTCCTTCGATTCCTTTTGGTTTCAATTTATCTTTGTTAGGAGAGTTGTTCAGAAAATAGACCTTGGTGCCGAATCGTCGAAGATGCCTGACATCTGGACGTTTTCCTGTCAACATTTCGAAAGGAGTTTTCATATTCAAAAGTTTGGTTATGCATCTATTTCGCAAATAACAACCAGTCGATACCGCTTCACCCCAGAATGATTGTGGCAGTCCAGATTCCGAAAGTATACACCGAGCCAATTCTATCAAGGTCCGATTTTTACGTTCGGCCACTCCATTCTGCTGTGGAGTGTAGGGGGTGGTCAAACGATTTCGAATTCCGCATTCACGTAGGATATGATTCATGTTCGTGTTGACGAATTCGCGTCCGTTGTCGGATTGTACGGCCTTGATTTTTAATCCAGTTTGTGTTTCCATTAGATTTTTATACTCGATGAATATTTCAGATACCTCGGATTTGTTGCGCAAAAAGTAGACTTCGGTCCAGCGGGTAAAATCATCAGTGAAGGTCAATAAATATTTAGCTCCACCTATGGATTGTGTGCGCATGGGTCCACAAAGATCGGTGTGGATGATTTCCAATGGAGCAGATGTTCCTTGACTTTTCTTCGGGAAAGGCGCACGAGTGATTTTACCTGAAGCACATGTACTGCACGGTGATTGTTCGGAGTCAAGTTCGAAATTTAAACCGGTCACTGATTCACTTTGCATCATTGATCGCAGATCCTTATAATTCAAATGACCAAGTCGCACGTGCCATTTTGTTTCGTCACTTTTTGCGTTTTCGACAACACTCGCGATGTTCGGCTCACTGTCCACGAGAAATAAATCGCCTTGACGTTTCGCGACTAATTTTACATTTTCGTTTCTATCTTTAATTTGCGCGCACGTCCGATCAAAGACAACACTGTAACCCTTGTCGACAATTTTAGCGACCGATAGTAAATTTGTACGCAGGGACGGTACATACAGAGTATTTGGTAATAAGAAGGATTTATCCTCTTTTCCATTTAAAACTGTCATACGCACTTCACCCTTGGCGGTGACTTTCGCGACTGCGTCACTTGCTAATTTCACTCCACTATTGGTTTCGCGAGAATTCAGAAAGAGTTTAGGGTCTTTGCAAATATGTGATGTCGAACCGCTATCGAGGCACCATTTTTCACCTGTCACAACGTTAAATGACGAAGCACTTGGAATTTCGCGAACTAAAAACGCGTCCTCGACTGTATTTGCCTTTTGATTTAAGGACCTTTTTCGTTTGAAACACTTGGCTGTCTTGTGATTAGTTTTTCCACAAAAATCGCACTTTAAATCACTTCGTTGGTAGGAATTCGAATTTCGATTGTCACTTCCGGTGTTATTCTTGAAAGATCCTTTTGGATTTGATTGTCGATGTTTCACGTACATAGCACCACTAGAATCTTCACTTTTACGCTCCCTAGCAAAACTCTCTTCGATTATTTTAGCCATTAAATTGTCCACACTAGGCAAGGAATCGCGAGACTTAATAGCACAACAGAAATTATTGTAGCTTTCCGGTAAGCTGTGAAGCATCATAATTGTCAAGAGTTCACCGTTAACGTCCACTTTCATTTGTTGCAAATTGTCCACTATGCTCATAAAACGCGATAGAAAGTCTTGCACATCGTCACTTTCACGCATTTTGAGCAATAACAATTGTTCCAATAAGGTGGCTTTTCTTGTGGGACCTTGAGACGCGTATATTGTCTCGAGTTTAGTCCACACTTCGTTCGATGTTACGCAATTTCTGATATGTTTTAATTGAGAAGAACTAATTGATAGAATCAAGTCAGATTTTGCTATTCGATCTTCCAGATTCCATTTTTCGAGCGCTTGCTGCGCGACTTGCCGCGCGTCTCCCTCTCCTGTAACGGCGGGTTTTTCTTTGTCACCAGCGACGTATGCCCAGGATCCACTTTTCACAAGGAGGGCCTCTACTTGAATCTTCCATGTTTCATAATTATCCTTGGAAAGGAGTTCGATTCGCATGGGGGCAAACGAATTATTTTGAGCTTGAGCCATTTTCGAAAACGTGTATGCGTGTGTGTGTGACCGACGCGAACAATCGTGATGGCGGCTAATGTCCCGTTCCACGTAAAATAGATCGCGAGATTATTTTCACGAATAGAAATCGTTGCGAATGATTACATGTCCGAAAACCCGATGTAGCACTACACGAACAATTCTTGCGGTTCACTTTTCGTTACAAAAAGAGACGATACCGAAAAATATACGCGAGGATGCAACCGAGAATATTCGAATGATCACGGCGTGTCTCTATGGCGATTTGCGAACTATAGACACTTTTATTACTTTACCGATATTTGTCAATTTCGTCCACTGGGCCCATAACCTGTTAGGATGTGCGAGTGAGTGTAGACGAATTTTATCGAAAGAAAGTATTTATTAAATGTATCTTGAGATTAACAAATTACAAAGAATGTAATTAAACACGAGGTGAATGAATGAACTGATCGGAAGATTCTTAATGTGTGAGTGTTTTAAGTGAAAGTAAAAGAAAGGCGATTAAAGCGCCACACTGAATCTGAATATTAAAGTTCTGAGTAAAAATGTCGTAAGAGCGCGAATTACAATTCCCAACAGATATTAAAAATAATTGAATTTTAATATTGTTGAAATTAATTTAATTCTACAAAGAATTTAATTCAAATTATTTTGAAAAAAAATCGAATTGTTAAAAATTATTTCATTAAAATCTTTAAAAATTAATTTTAAGAAAATTTTTAAGAAAAATTACATTTTTCGAGAAATTCCATTAACATTGTACCAAAAATAATTGAAATTCTGCGATGATTTTTATTATTTATGAAAATAATTGAATTCCTGGTTAAAAAAATGTTATTCTTCATGAAAATAATTGAATTATTGCGAAGAAATTTATAAAAAATTTGTAAATAATAGAATTCGTCTGAAATTTATATTATTTAATTCATTCATTCAAATTTGTCATTTTCTAAAATTTCAAATTAAAATTTTTTTTAAATAATTGCATTCGTTTTGAGAAATATTTTATTAAAATCGTAGATATTGAAAATCATTAAAATTAGAAAAATTTCTGAAAATATATGAATTTTAGAGAAGAATTTTGTTATTTATAAAGATAATTGGGATTTTTACGAGAATTTTTTTCAAGATTTGAACATACTTGAATTTAATAAGAAGAATTTTATTTTTTTTTAAAGAATTTTTGAAATTATTTTTAAATTCTACAAAATTGAATTTTTTTTAGTACACTGAGAGAAATGGATAGTCAGATTTTGATGTTAAAAAGATGATGTTACACGATACTATCATTATGCTACTGCCAACCATCACAGATGCTAAAAAAATATAGTTATGCTACCCCGTACTACCAAGATGTTACTCCTGATGATATTGATGGTAACGGTGACTATCTAGATAGCTGTCTGTATACGTAGCATTAAAGATGGTCACCCTAACCACAATTATGTTACCCACTACTATAAATTTCTCTCCGTGTATTTTCAACAAAAATTTAAATTAGAAAATTTTCAAATTTTATTATTTTTAAAATTGCTAATTTTATTTTAAAAAGGTAGTAAGAAGTTAGCCGCGTGATTTGTTGCTAGTATATGTTAAAATATAATAATTAAAAATTAAAAAATACTATATGAAACTATAGATTTTTATTTAGTATTATATTTATTATTAATAATCGTATAGATATAAAAGTAAGAAATAAATTAATGAAATTCCGAGGAAGAATTATCGCATATAAGTCGACAATATACATCGGGAAATTACGCTTACAATTAATTCATTGCAAAGACTTCCTTCTGTGTAATTACAAATCCGCCAGCCGGGCGGGCGGGCGGTAGCTGACCCTACGACAAGATATTCATAAATTCCTGAATATCGCCGGAAGTTGTCGATGCTTTCACGCGATAACCTATAATGAGGAAACTAATGGAGAAAATGCGACAGGAAGACACTATAGTTCAATAATATTTGGAAAAACCTGAATTTTTTTATAAATATTAAAATGAACGTGGGTACTGGTAATCAATTTCATTTTATTTCATTAAATTAATTTTTTAAACCATAAAATATGTAAAATACAGACAGTAAACAATAATTCTGTATTAGAAATGGTCGACTAAGAATTCTCAATTGAGATCAAAGATGAAAATACAAATTCCTAGTTAGACCACAATTGGGACATTCCTTGGCATTCGTGATCCGTCCAATACATGCCCTATGTGTAGCCACGTTACATATCTTATTGAATTTCGCAATTTTGGCCTATATATTATTCGGAAATTGCTAATCCGTTCAGTATTTAAAAAATCGACCGCCATCTTGGTTCCGCCATTTTGAATTTTGTATTTTTCATTTCAAAAACGTAATTGTTGACGCAGAAGCAAACTTTGCACTAGATAATTAATTTTTTAAAAAGTATTATTCATAAAAAGTATTAAATTCTTACTAAGATTTTTACAAAAAAATTGTTTTAAATAATTGAATTCTGTTTGGAAATTTTTGTGAAAATAGTAGACATTGAAAATCATTGAATTGCAAAAAGTTTTTAAAAATAATTAATTTTTACAAAGAATTGTATTAAAATTTTTGAGAATAATAATTGAATATCTGTGTGGCATTTTATTAAACTTTTTTGAAAATAATTAAATTCTTGTGATGAATATTGTTATTTATGAAAATAATTGAATTTTCGGGAAGAATTTAATTATTAATCGACATAATTGGATTCTTTCGAAGAATTATTTATGTAGATAAAATTTAATTCTTGGGAAGAATCTTATTAAAATTTAAAAGAATAATAATTGAATTATTTCAAAAAAATTTGATTCAAATTGTGTTTAAAATAATTGATTTCTTTACACAAATCTTATCAAAATATTTGTAAATAATTAAATTCTTGTGAAAAATTATAGTTTTGTAAATAATTAAATTCTTCCAAAGAATTTAAAAAAAAAATTTTTTTTTAAATTTATTTTCTGGAGGAATTGTAATTAAATTTTTAAGAATAATTACATTTTTTGAGCAATTCCTGTAAAATTGTATTAAAAATAATTAAAATTCTGCGATGAATTTTATTATTTATGAAATTAATTGAATAGTTGATAAGAATTTTATTGAAATTTTTAAAAATATTTAAATTCCTCAAAAGAATTTTATTATTTATGAAAATAATTGAATTAATGTGAGAATTTTTATTAAAGTGTTTAAAAAGAATTGAATTTTTGTGAAAAATTTTGTTATTTTTATTTTATTTATTTTATTTACAACATACCTCCCGCGATCCAAAGTGGATCATAAATGGGTAACGAGAAGTCATACAATTTTTAAAAATTATCGAATCTTTTATAAGAATTTTATCAATATTGTTTTAAATAATTATTTTTTTCGAAATATAATAAATATTATGAAAATTTTATTTTTAATAATTGAATTCTTATGGAAAATTTTATTTGTGAAAGTAAATGAATTTTACGATTAATTAATTAAAAGTAGTATTAAAAATAATTAAATTCTTGCTTAGAATATTTTAAAATAATTGAATTCTTCTAAAGAATTATATAAAAAAAAACATTTTTTTAACTAATTTTCTTAAGGAATTGTAATTTTTTTGCAATTTTTTGAGCAATTCCTGTAAAATTGTATTAAGAATAATTGAAATTCTGCGATGAATTTTATTATTTATGAAAATAATTGAATAGTCGATAAGAATTTTATAAAAATTTTCAAAAATAATATTGAATTTCTCAGAAGAATTTTAATATTTACGAAAGTAATTGAATTAATGCAAAAAAATGTTATTAAAATGTTTAAAAAGAATTGAATTTCTGCAAAAAATTTGTTTTTTTTTGGAAAATAATTTTTATTAAAATGTTTTAAAAAATTTGAATTTCTGTGGAAAATTTTGTTATTTTGGAAAATAATTTTTATTAAAATGCATAAAAAGAATTGAATTTCTGTGAAAAATTTGGTATTTTTTAAAATAATTGAATTTTTCATCAGAATTTTATCAACATTGTTTCAAATAATTAATTTTTTCAAAATATAATACCTAAATATTATAGAAATATTATTTTTAATCATTGAATTCTTGTGGAAAACTTTATTTTTGAAAATAATTGAATTTTTCGATTAATTGATTTAAAATAGTATTGAAAATAATTCAAATTCTTCGATAAGTTTTATTATTTATCAAAAATAATTGAATTCTTGTGTAAAATTGTATTTTCATAAATAAATGAATTTTTCTAAAGAATTTAAAAAGAACATTTTTTAAATAATTGATTTTTTCGAGCAATTGAAATCAAATTTTTAATAATAATTACATTTTTTGTGCGATTCCTGTAAAATTGTATTAAAAATAATTGAAATTTTGCGATGAACTTTATTAAAATTTGCAAAAATAATTGAATAGTTGATAAAAATTTTATTAAAATTTTCAAAAATAATTGAATTCCTCAGAAGAATTTTATTATTTATAAAAATAATTAAATAAATGTGAAAATTTTTATTTAAATGTTTAAAAAGAACAGAATTTCTGTGAAAAATTTTGTTATTTTTGAAAATAATTGAATTCTTGTGGGAAATTTTGTTATTTTTGAAAATAATTGAATTCTTGTGGAAAATTTTATTTGTGAAAATAATTGAATTTTTCGATTAATTAATTTAAAATAGTACCTATTAAAAATAATTCAAATTCTTCGATATGTTTTATTATTTACTAAAAATAATTGAATTCTTATTTAGAATTTTATCAAAATTATTTTCAAATAATTGAATTTTTGTAAAAACTTTATTTTTGAAAATAATTAAATTTTTCGAGTAATTAATTGAAAATATATTATTGAGAGTAATTGAAATTCTTCGATGAGTTTTATTATTTATGAAAATAATTGAATTTTGTATGAATTTTATCAATTTTTTAAAAAATAATTGAATTCTTTTGCAAAATTTTATGAAAATACTAGATATTGAAAATAATTGAATTTCGAATATTTTTTGAAAATAATTGAATCGTTTAAAAGAATTTGATTATAATTTTTCAGAATAGTTTTTTTATTTTTAGTATTATCGAATTTAAAGTAGTGGAAATTCTAAAAAAACAGAAATAGTATTTTTTAGTGGCTGAAATTTAAAAAAAGAACTCAAATAGTATCATAAAGTAAAAAAGTAGTAAATAGTAGGTTTTAGTAGATGAGTGCGAAGCACTCTGTACGTCTATACAGATATTAAATTACAATCAATACTAACTTTTATTTAAAAAAAATTCTATTTATCGGAATTTCTATATAGAGGAAATATTTAATAGAATTTCCATTAAAGAGAATTTCCATTTATACGAATTTTTATGTGGCAGAAATAATCGTTTGACAGAGGTAAATTTATCATATGGGTTTCCGATTTATATGTTTCGGTAAATGTAGACACAGAAAGCACCAGTGAACACCCCCATAATGAAGGTGTTCACCAGTGCCTGTACTGTGTCTACATTTACCGAAACACATTGATCGGAAACTCATATCACAAATTTCCTCTTCTGTCAAGCGAAAGTTCTGCCTCATAAAAGTTTATACAAATAGGAATTCGATTAAAGGCAAATTATTCGACATAGAAATTCCGTAGGAAAAATTTTTTTCCAAATTATCACAAATTTAGAGACACTTGAAATTTAAAACACTTGAATCACTTAAGTGCGACAATTCTTATAAAATAAATTTTTACTTAGTTTTTTCAATACCTAGAAATTTTTTTCCCCAATTAATATCATTATTATAATTTATAATTTATAATTTATAATTTATAATTTACAAATAGATGAATAATTTATTAAGTGGAAGCATTTTCGGTTAAACTTATGATCTATATTGAAATTGCTGATTATTGTATTTTGTTAATGAATTGTTGAAAAGCGTGTCTCTCGAAATAGTCATTATTATAAATGTTATTATTATAATTAATGACAATTGTAGAATAGATTCTTGATTCAAGTGCATTGTTAATATAAATAATTTTATATAAAACGTTTAATTAATTATTCACTCAAACTGTAATTCTAATTATTATGCAATTATGTTAATTATCATAAAATTAAAATTATCACACCTGTTATTATGAATGTTTCTCGTTTTCATGAGAATGAAAGTTGATCAACTTTGGTTTTAACAATACAGACTTAAATAAAAAATTTATCCCTTTTCAGAAAAGCAAAAGTACAAGAAAAAATAAGTTGCAATACAAAAATTATGCAAATTAGAAAACAATAGAGGAAAGGAAACTTTACATAGCAGCATACATATTCATAAAAGAAAAAATAAGATGACTCAGCGCTCCAGTACGTAATAGAAGGTTCAAAAAAAATTCTATACTATTACATACTGCATTAGCCTACCTGCCAAGTCTCGTTAAAGAAGAATTTTCACGTGAGAAAAAATAAAAAAAAAGTGACATGTACCTTCTCTGTATTTATTTTTATGGAACATTATTAATAGATAGACTATGTTTGGTGCCATTCATAGGAAAAATTAATGTCTTGGGACATTTGAGACTGCATCCAATTTTAAAAAAATAATCCTCATGCAAATTTGACCTTAAATTTCAATAGCAAGCAATTTACAATTAAGTGTCAATGAAAACCAACATTTTGAATTCTTTTTTTTTTTTGATAACAAAATATGAGCTATATCTGTGTTATGTAAATCAGTAGTTGGATCGATTTGCTATTCAAAACATACTGGGTTTACTGTTCGTGTCAGGTAGGGAATCGTTCACAGGATTGCTCATGGGGATTCTCGACAAATATAACTGGAAGTGAATTCAAAGTTTGTCAAAGAGATGAAATTATTCTCGTGGGCTTTAAAATATCGTCATTGGAATGAAAAATGTTGTTATATTAAACTAAGATGTCTAAAGTTAGTTGAAATTATGATTATCGTACATTATAATCTAACGGCGCACTTATCTACAACAATTAACTATCTATCTATCTATCTATATAAAATCAGACTTTTGTCTGTACATTGCTCAGAACTTTAAATTTCGCACATAATTATTCGTTTTGAGCATCAAGGATTCCAAATATGCCAATAAAAAATTTCGTGTATGTATGTATGTCACAGAATCTTTGTTCGCGCATCACTTAAAAACTGCTGAACCATTTGAAACCAAATTTGGCAGAATGTTAGACCTTGGGCCAAGAAAGGTTTATAAATTTACAGATTTGAAAAATATTAATTAGAACGGGAGATATTCAATTTTTTTGAAAAATTCAAAAATCAAAAATTTTCAAATTTTACATTTTTTTAAAAAATGCTTTCAAACTTTCTATAATTGAGTGTAACATGTTATTTAGTCAGATTTTAGAATAGTTTTGCCAAAAATAATGTCCTATAACTAAGATGTAAGTATAAAAATTTTTTTCTAAAAATTCAAAAAATCGAAATTTTTCAAATTTTATATTTTTTAATAAATTGCTTTTAAACTCTCTATAATTGAGTATTATATGTTATTTAGTCAAATTTTAGCATAATTTTGCACAAAAAATGATATGACTAAGATATAAGTATAAAAATATTTTCGATATCAAAAAATGGAAAAAATTATAATTAATTATACTATCAAGTTTAATTCAGTAGTATTTTTAAGGTCTCTATGATTAAGATTTTGACGTCAAAATAATGTAATTCATAATTATTTATCCAATTCATTCAGTATTCTTTAATTGAAAGAAGTTCAGAGACTTTAAAAATGGAGATGTTTTATAATAAATTATCTTATGATAATTTTCTATAATTTTAGATTTTTTGCCAATGAATGGAGACTTTTAAATAAGTAAAATATTTTTGAAGAGCACAAAAATAATAGAGTTAAATGCCATAAAAAAGAAGGAAAAATGTTGAATTTTAAGAAATTCGGTTTTTTTAATTTTTGCTAATTTTCCATAATTTAAGATTTTCTGATTTTTTACCAAACATTGAAGACTTTTAAATAAGTAAAATATTTTTGAAGAGCACAAAAATAATAGAGTTAAATGCCATAAAAAAGAAGGAAAAATGTTGAATTTTAAGAAATTCGATTTTTTGAATTTTTGCTAAATTTCTATAATTTTAGATCTTTTACCAAAGGGTGGATACTATAAAATAAGTGAATTATTTTTAAAGAGCACAAAAATATCGAAGCTAAATGCCGTAAAAAAGAAGGAAAAATGTTGAATTTTAAAAAATTCGGTTTTTTGAATTTTTGCTAATTTTCCATAATTTAAGATTTTCTGATTTTTTACCAAACATTGAAGACTTTTAAATAAGTAAATTATTTTTGAAGAGCACAAAAATAATGAAGCTTAATGATATAAAAGAGAAGAAAAAAATGTTAAATTTTAAGAAATTGGGTTTTTCGAATTTTTGATAATATTTTATTTTTTGCTAAAAGGTGGAGACTATTCAAATAGTAATATTATACTTACCGAAATAGCTAGTAACTAATTATTAATTTTCCGGTCAAATTAAATTTTCGGCTTTTTTCTGATTTTCCAGATTGGTAGAAACATTGTTAAATGTATTGGTAGAAACTAAATCCCGTCGAAGACAGGTACGACAACTAGTTAAGAATAATAAAAGTTAACTTATTTTTCAAGTATCATTTTTTTTACAAATTTTCTACATAACAAATCAATACTAATTGTTGATTTTAAGAATAGAAATTGATTCATTAAAGGAAAATAGATTATCATCTCAAGGGGAATTTACAAAAAAGTGTTGGCATATAAAATTATTCTGTTTGAAGAAGGACGTCGTAAATGTGTTTGAAAACTAGAGTCAATGGATTAAGATAAGCGTTGCTGTTGAATTTCAAATGTCGAGTACAAACTAAACGTGAATTAGAGAACGAAATCGAAGCAGTCAAGAAAACAGGGTCAATGAACTATTATTACACGTCAATGAACTCAAATATAAACAATCAGAGTAATTGTTGAGAATTTTTCAATAGAATTAAACGATTGGAAAACAAATAGGAAAACAAAAAAAAAAAGTTCAGGAATTAATTTAATTGGAGTTGGAAGAAAAGTTTTGTTTACAGAAAGAGTTTTTTATTTTAATGGGTATCGGTTTTAGTAAATCTAAATTTATCCAAATTTTTATGATATGAAATTCCAAATTTTGGTTATTATCTAAGGAAAAATTTTTTTTTGTTTCCAATTCCATTGAATTTAATTATATACTGTAAATAATTTCTCGAAAATGTGCTTCTAGATATAATTTTGATTTGAAATGAAAAATTGTTGTTGTATAGAAAAATATTTATTTTATTCATGATTATATTTAGTTCCTCATTTCTTTCTAATTAATTTTACATTCAAGATTTCGAATTCCACATTCTGGATTCTGAATTTCATATTTCGCATTTATAATTTCTTCTTAAGGATTCCTGGGTATCGATTATGTAATTTCACTCCACTTTCATTTCGCTTTCACTCCACTTTCACTTCCCTTTCACTTCAAATTCACTTTTACTCAAATTTTATTTTCACTCCAGATTAACTTTTACTCAAATTTAATTTTCACTCCACTTTCACTTTCACTTTCACTTAAATTTTATTTTCACTCCACTTCCACTCTACTTTTACTTTCACTAATATTTTATTTTCACTCCACTTTCACTTTCTCTCAAATTTAATTTTCACTCCACTTTCACTCAATTTGTATTTCCACTCCATTTTCACATTCACTCAAAATTTATTTTTACTTTACTTTCACTTTCATTCAAATTTTATTTACACTACACTTTCACATTCATTTTTACTCCACTTTCATTAAGAATTTATTTTTACTCCACTTTCACTTTTACTCAAATTTAATTTTCACTCCACTTTCACTCAATTTGTATTTCTACTCCATTTTCACATTCGCTCAAAATTTATTTTTACTTCACTTTCACTTTTATTCAAATTTTATTTACACTACACTTTCACATTCATTTTCACACCACTTTCATTAAAAATTTAGTTTTACTCCTCTTTCACTTTTACTCAAATTTTATTTTCACTCAATTTGTATTTCCACTCTATTTTCACATTCACTCAAAATTTATTTTTACTCCACTTTCACTTCACTTTCACTTTCGTTCAAATTTTATTTACACTACACTTTCACATTCATTCTTACTCCACTTTCACTCTAATTTTATTTTTACACTACTTTCACTTCACTTTCACTTTTTCTCAAATTTTATTTTCACACCACTTTCACTCAATTTGTATTTTCACTTTCACTCAAAACTTATTTTCACTCCACTTTCACTGCACTTTCACTTTCAAAAAAGTGGAATACAGAATGTTAAATTCGGACTCCACATTTCACATTCCAGATTCCTTATTTCAAATTCCATATTCCACATTCCTGATTCCGAATTTGATATTCCGTATACCACATTTTTTATTCCGTATTTTACATTCTAGATTCATTATTCCGGATTCCACATTCTCAATTTTACATTCCGTATTTCACATTTTACATTCCACATTCCAAAAACTATTTTCCAGATTTCATTTTTCTAATTCTACATTTCAATTTCTACATTCCGTATTCCAATATTCCGATTCCGCATTCTACTTTTCAGATTCCGTATTCCACTATTCCAATTCTGCAATCCATTTTTCAGATTCCGTATTCTACTTTGCAGATTACACATTCCACTTTTTACATTCCGTATTCTATATTCAAATTCCGAATAGTGGAATACGGAATTTGAAAAGTGGAATGTGGAATCTGAAAAATGGAATGCGGAATCGGAATAGTGGAATATGGAATGTGAATAGTGGAATGCGGAATAGTTAAATAATTGCCCCCCACCATTTCACATTCTGTATTTCACATTCTATATTCTACATTCCGGATTCCATATCTCAATTTCCATACTCCGCATTCCACAAGCCAAATTTCACATTTCGTATTCCACTTTTTATATTGCAAATTCCTTATTCCAAATTTCTGATACCACATTCAGGGTTCTTAATTCCACATTTTAAATGCCAGATTGCATATTTCATGTACAGTTTAGAATGTGTAATCCGGAATGTGGAATTGGGAATCTGGAATGTGGAATCTGGATTGTAGATTTGAAAAGGGAATCCAAAATGTGGAATTTGAAATATAAAATATGAGATGTGGAATTTGGAATATAAAATTTGAAGTGAGGAATCCGGAATTTGAAATGAGAAATCGTTGAGAATGTGAAACATGAAATGTGGAATTTGGAATGTTGAATAAGAAATGTGGAAATTTAGAATATGGAATCCTGAATGTTAATATGGAATATGCAATGGGAAGACGGAATATAATAGTTGAAATGTGGAATCTGGAATGTCGAATTTCCAATGTGAAATCCGGAATGTTGAATTAGGAATGTGGAATATGAGATGTGAATTCTTGAATGTGGAATTTGAAATAAGAAATCCAGAATGTGTAATACAAAAAGTGTAACACAGAATGTGGAATTTCAGGTTTGAAATCCGGAATGTGGAGTTTATAAAGTGAAATACGAATTGTCGAATTTGGAATGTGGATTTCGGAATGTAGAATCTTGAAATGTAAAATCTGGAATGTAAAGAATAGGGATTATGAAAATTGAAATTTTGGTATTTAAAATAATGAATACAGAATGTGGAATGCAGTATCCGGAATGTGGAATCTGGAATTTGAAATATGAAATCCGGACTGTGGAATATAAAATGTGAAGTCCGAAATATGCAACCTTGAATGTGGAATTTGAGATGTGAAATTTGAACAGTGGAATAAGGAATATGGAATGTAGAATAAGTTACATAATCGACAATGGACAACAATTATTATATTATTATTTAATTTCTTTAATGAAAAATTCCTTAACGTCTTAAAAATTTTAAAGGATCTTGAATTAAGAATCTTTTAGGAACGCATTTCCCTTCAATTTTGTCACTCGGGGAATTAAAACAGCATTCAGACAAATTAAAAAATGTTAACATATTTATCTTTAAATTAACAAAGTTATTAAAATTTCTCGTCCCTCGTTTAGATTGTGGCGAGTATAAATATTTAAAAAGTATTGTACTAAAATAATTTCTATTTCCTCGACATTCATTAAAATTCAGTCAAAATTCACTCTATTTGTGTGAATATTTTAATCTCTTAACCTTTAGAGGAACATTTAGCTGCGAGCTACCGCAGATCAGAATTCTGATTAAACCCAATGCTTTTCGAGCTTTCGGTTTAATTCTAGAAGGAATAGACTATGAGAAGAAGACTTTGTAATATCGAGATAATAAGTGGGAAGTAAGAGTAGTAAAATCGAAGGTTTGTCTGGATCCCAAGGGAAATTGTAACACAAGTCCATATGCTAAATTCAAAGTCGAATTGTTTCACTACTGGCGAGAGAAAAACAATGACGACTTATTCTCTGTGTCAAACTATTGGAAGTGTTTATCAAAAATCATTATTGTTATTATTATTATTATTATTATTATTATTATTATTATTATAATAAATTTCTTTTACATTTGTCAGCAATTCTCTGAATACATTTTACTCCGAGTCTAAAATCCTAAAAGTATGGAATAAAAGTTTTACGTACATCAAAAATTGCGTACATGGGTAAAATTTCTCTTCTTCCATTGAATATTCTCTTCAGTTGTAAATCCACATGGGAATCTGCGCAAGTTATTCTTTATACAGGTTTCCATGTGGGCATCCATACAAAATCATGTAAGAATATCCGACCTGAATTGAAATATATATTCGCGTAAATTCCTCAGTAATCTGTAGTTTGAAAAAAATTCCCTTAATTGCAAATAATCGCATATAATTGAGAATTTTGGTTTTACAACGATTGTGTTTAATAATGGAACCGGACTTTTTCATTTTCTGTTATCTATAAAACTTGAACCCTTAACTTTTCATCACAGGCACCTTCATTTCTAGAACCTATCCGAAGGAGATTCTGAAGTCTCTTATCGAAATCTCAAAACGCAATCTCGGATTAAGGTTCGTCTTACGTCTTACGAGCCTCGGGCATGCGAGGAACGTTCGCACACATCAGAAATAAATCATACCGACCGCGAAATCGGTCTACAGCTTGCTTCTGCAAAACGAAAGACGCGTGAATTTCAAACTTTCATGTGAGGAAAAGAGAACGAGTGAAGATATAACTCAACGGAAAAGAGGGAATGGGCGAGAGGGGAGGGGGGTTGGGGTGGGGGGGTTAGTGAAAAAGGGCAAATGGAAGAACAGGCAGGAACAAGTCTGGGTTATGATAGAGAATACCTTCGGGATTCAAAATGGTACTGTCGCTTTTCTCCGCTACGTGACTTCACCTTTAGAAAAGTTTTCAAGAATATCATATAGAATCTTCAATTGATGAGCTTATTACAAGGAACTGTATAATAGGAAAGTCTACCTTTTAGGAAGTTTTAAATTTTACATATATACGAAATATTAAAATACTTTTCGTCTAGAATAGATAAATCTTTATAGATAAATCTTTTTCAGATTTTAATTTCTATTTTAGAATTTAATTGAAAAAAAGATTGATTCGAATTTATGTCTCAAGTGTGTTCGCTCACATGACTCGATAATTTATTCCTAGAGACATTGGGATCGGGACAAATTTTTCCGCAGCGATAACGTCTGTGTGTATCTTTGTGTACTTTCAATGTTCCTGAACCTTTTGTCTTGCAAATCACAAACAATGAATTCCTGTTATTGATCTGAATTTTTAAAATTCAACCTCGCCACTTGTCTGATCGTTCAACATAGTTCAGTGACAAAACGCCTCAATCGACAATTAGCTTTGCATAAAAAATACTGATTCAAAAATCATGGGTATGGTAACAAATATCTAGAAGCTTCTATTTGTGTAAATTAGAGGTCTCCATTATAATCAATCAATAATTTTGTAAAAGGAATCTTTGAATTCATCATCCGTGCTTTCAGGAACAGTCTGAAATCGCCATAGGTACAAGTAGAGTTTGAATTAGTTGGATTGTTAACGCATCTAATTGTACACGGATCCTTGCCGCCTATTCAGTATATATTGCTCGTGATATTCAAACTCCAGAGGCTTTCATTTCGTATTATAAGTTCTACCTATCAAGAAAATTGACTGAGGATTTCAATCTTGTTGCCTTAAGAGACCCGGAGCTAGAAGATAATGTGGAAATAACCGCTGAGTTGACCACTGAAATCTACACCCTTTGTTTGCTCTATTCTTCATCCTATCGAAAAATTGTCAGGTTTAAAATTATGACCATGATCTTAGGACTGTATTTTTGTTGTCCTAAGTCATTTTCCCTTCCTTGAACTTTTATGAAAATACATTACAAACTTTACTTCCTGCAATTTTGATGGTCATGACATTTGGTTTGTATGAAAATAGGTTAATTGACATCCGGCTTCGATCTCGTATATTGATCATCATATATGGATCAGTCCCAACATCTATGAAGAATTGCCTGCAGTTGATAGCATAAACATAAATTAATCTCAGATTACAATAATTATTTAAGGGGTGATTCTCAATTAGAAGGTTGAAAAATACGTTATTTTTGGGATTATCGCAAATTTAACTTATTAGGTTAAACTGGAAAGGGAACCATTTGAATAATATTTATAAATATAAATCGTAATGCATTATCGATTCTAAGGAGATACTACTATGTGTCAATCATATACTTACACAACTTGAAGGAACTCGTCAGGAAGCAGACGTACACAAAAGCACGCAAAGTCGACAACCTTTAGCTCTTAAGAACCCCAAAAACTCTCCAACTCAAAAAATACATAAAAGAGTGATCCATCATCTGAAAACCGTGTTTTCTTATTCCTAAAAGAAATTAAATAGTGGAAATATTTTGCTTCCAGAAAACCTAGAAGAACGAAGTGGATCATAATTACACCCTAATTTTAAAAATTAAGTGTAATCGGGTACCCGGACCATACCATCAATAATTCGAAATTTCTTCTTACAGCCCATATTTTTGTATTGATTGGTAAATGCAACCGAATTTTTCATTTAAAAGAATTTTTTGTTATAAATAAATAAAAGAATAGTTGTAAGAGTGAAAATACTGTGCTAGCACTTTGGGTGTCCGGAACAAATTTTTAAAAGTTTATCAGATTCAATTGAAAACTTCACCCTCGGGAATTTTCGAGATCGTTGATTACAAAACTGCAGTTAGATTTTAAAAATTTTAAATTGTCAAATATGGTGGACGATCATTTAAAAAATTCGTCAGATTCACTTGTAATTTGTTACTTGTTTTCTTAATTTTTAGATCAAATTACATTCTTCTGTTACGTCTCAGAAGAAGAAGACTTGTAATTAACCAATTTTAATTTTAAAATAACCTGTTTTATTTATGGAGCAGAAGGCTCCGAACTAAGGTAACAGGGAGTTAATTATTATGTAACATATTCTGGATTTCACATTCAGGCTTATTGTTGAGTAAGCAGAGGAGGAATTAAATAAATTTGGTAAGTGTATTTTTCTGTTTGACAATGAGTCGTGTCTCGAATGACCAAGTTTCCATTTTTGGTTAATTTCCCCAACGGAACTCCCTTTGAGGTATTGTTGTGAGATTTCTTGGTATTTATTGATTAAAGATTTGACTATTGTTTTTGTTAGTTTTATAGAATTTACTGGCGTCAGATTGCCGCGTTGGTACTAGAATTTTTATTTGTGACAATTAAGTGAAAATGTTAATTTGATCTTTGCATAATTTTTTATTTATCATTAAACAATCGTTATTATCATAAAGTGGAAAAAGAAATTCTTTTCCTTATATTGGTATCCGTTCCAAAAAGGGGAATAAAGAGTCTCGCAATTGTAAGAATTGATTAATTAATATCAAAAATAAATTCTTTGAATTCTCTCACAGATATGAAGTTATAATCCGCTGTATCGTCGCGGGGTGTTCTTTAGAAACAACTTATATTTCTATCTAGATAATTTTTGTGAAACTCTATTTCATGAGAATCATGATAGATTCCCCAGTATTTTGGTATGAAAATTTCATTCCTCATGGGAATTTAAAATATTCACTTCCTTTATCAAGAGCATGGCAGTATTTTTCAGAAAAGAGCTTTTTTCGTAAATGTAATGAAAACAAATCCTTTATTCCCCCCTCTTTTGTGCAAGTATAAGTACACATATATATATCTATCTATCTCTGGAAATCTTTTTGTGCATTCGATTATCCTGTTTCAGTTGAATGCTACGCGTCGTTGGTCGCATGCTTCTGCAAAAGAAAAAAAAAGAGGTGCATACTTTAATCAATGGAGAATAACTTGGGAAAAAAATAGTGACGAAAGGCAAATATCCGTCGTCAAATGCAAAAATTCTGTCCCTACGCGCGCGCGACTATCCATCGGCGATGAGGGATTTTTGCGCGAGTGCTCTGTCGGCGATGAGGGTGCTTTGAAATTCAAATTTACACAAACCGTGGCGATAATGACGAAACGTGATGGTTGGAGGGCGGGGTGGGGGTTTTTCAGTATAGACACATACGAGGTCGAACGAATCGTTAAAGTTGCCGTTGGATGTGTGCAACAACGCTGTCACGGCGGTTATATCAGAGCATTCTATTTCAGTGTGGAAATTGTTCGAGATATACGACAAACCAGTTCGTCATGTCGCGTGGCCAAGGCAAGTGAATGTAATGAAGGAAGCGTAAGAATCAAGAGGAAGTTGTGTCGCTCGAAAGACATCATTTGAATAATAAACTGCTTGTCAGGTTGCTGCTCTCTGTCTTTCTCTCTCTCTCTCACTCTTACTCTTTCTCTCTTGACACAAAGATAGTGCATAATTTGCTTTCAAAAAGACGAAATTGTTTCTTTGCTTCGATAGAACGATATTTTCACTTTATAACAATAATATCAATCCGCTTTAGCATAATAATGTCGAATTCTTTCAAGATCTCCAGATTCGTTATTTCAAATTCCACATTCCGGATTCCTCATTTTAAAAACCACATTCTGGATTCCACATTTCCAATTGGACCTTAATTCTGCAATTTGTAATTTGGAATAATGTGGAACTTAGAATGTGGAATTTGAAAAATGGTTTTTAGAATGTGGAATACGGAATAGAGAATTTAGAAAGTGGCATCAGAAATCCGGAATGTGAAATAAGTTACTTAATCGGCCCCTTGGAAGATTTTCCTAGAGCATATATTTGGATATGTGTCCCGAATATTCAAGAGTACCAGGAAGACGAAAACTATTCTCTGTTGGGGTCCGGTCAAGACACTGTCAGTGGCCACCTTGAATTAAAGATTATCAGAAGTGGTTGTGACTATGGATCACTTGGTGTTCTGTTTTGCCGGCCGTGGATAATTATTGAACGCGGATAACTAAAATCTACAATTTAATAGTTAATTCACTTGGGACTGACTATTAAACAGAAAGCGCGAAGACAAGACAACTACTTGGTTCACTAGTCACCTTTTTAATTCATTCTCTGTTTTTGGTGGTCAAGGGAACGTGAGTCCCAATACGATCAGACAAATCTTTCTAAAAGTTTGAAGGTGTGTATAATGTGTTATTCTCCTAATTCAAGCAAGTGTTACGTTATCGTGACGTTGGACGGTGAGTCCCAATACCATCAGACGAATCTTTCTAATAGTTTTAAAGTGTGTATAATGTGTTATTCTCCTAATTCAAACAACCCAGTGTGCACGTTCTAGAACTGTTCTAGAACAGTTAATGGAAATAAAGAACAGTTCTAGAACGGTTCCAGAATTGTTCCAGTACGTGCACACTGGGAAAATTGTTCCGTTGTCGTGATGTGTGACGGTAAGTCCCAACACCATCAGACGAATCTTTCTAATAGTTTAAAAGTGTGTATAACGTGTTAATCTCCTAAATCAAACAAAAGTGGTACATCATCGTAACCTATGATGGTGAGTCCCAAAACCATCAGACGAACCTTTCTAATAGTTTGAAAGTGTGTATAACGTGTTAATCTCCTAAACCAAACAAAAATGTCACGTCATCGTGACATACTTTTAATAATGTTAATAATTAATAGTAGTATAATTTCAATTAATAATCAATAGTAATTAATAATAATTAAGACCAACCGCGTCCCAATACTAATTATTATTTAAATTAAATCGAGAAACAGGGAAAATAAACTGTGGTAATTTTACGACGTAACAAAAGTAATAATTTAAAAAAACCTTATTTGTCCTGTTGATATAAGCTCACGTTAAATAAGATAATTACTGTTTGTTCACCGCATCTCATTATGCATATAATTATAATTGCATGGTTGGTAGTACTTCTTGCCGAAAGCCTCTCCTGAGGCCAAATATCCATATCTTAAAAACAGTGCATATGATTATAGAAATTCATGAAAAATAGATTTCCAATATCCACCTGCATTTCAGAAATAAAATATAGTAATTTATGTTTCGCGGTTCAATAAAGTAATGACATGGTCGCAGAGTAGTTCCCTTTTTGTTGAGAGAAAAAAGAGAGTAGGAAAAATTTTTCTCATTCACGGTGGTCTTCAAAAAAAAAAAAGTTAGCACTAACTTTCCTCCACCTTTCTGTTTATAGTGGAAATAATTCAGAGACTAAAAATTTAAGATTATTTAATGTTGGATAAATTAGTGTTTGTAAAAAAGAAATTCTGAATCGTAATTGCAACGCAAAATAATTCACAAATCTGATTTGGGATAATTAACAAAAATATCAAACAAAGAAAACTTGTTATCAGCACTTAATTTACAATCAATAAATATGTACAATTTGAATTTTAACATTAATTTCCGAATTAAGATAGAATTTGAAACTCGGCTTTCGGTTTACGGTATGGTTAAATAAATCATGGTTCATTTGAATGCGGTATACCACCAAGTTGACTGTAATTGAATTGACAGCTGTACCTATCCTGACTTGCGACAAACTTTGTGCCGACTGGTTTGACCGTATTATAGTATGCGGTTCGTCGATCGTATAAATGGAAACTGTTACGGTCTAACGGTCTATACATTTCGCTGTGAGACGTGTGCCCCCTTGCTGTCGATGTGGAATGAGGGCGCGAATTCCCCGAGATTGGAATCCAAACTGGAGAAACGGGAGTTTAATTCGCTTGAGGGTAATCCAAGGAGATGAGTACGTCGACGTGCTTTCGTGTTTCTGTCGTCCCCGAAAATTTAGACTTTACGTGCCTCGTCAGCACTAAAAGTTAAAAAACTTTCTTGCACGAACAACCATAATCGGAAAAGAGAAGCGGCCAAGCAAAATTATCCCATGCCCTATTTTAATTGAACGTCAGCAGTTATTTTGTGCCTGCGAAAATAAATGAGATATTTTTTAAACACTTTTTTTTTTCTAAAATCTTATACTAAAGTTTCTTGCGTTGCTTTCTTGAAAGGTGAATTAAGACGATGTGATAATTCCATATAAACAAAAGTTTCGGTTACTTTTGCATTTATTACTTTTCCGTTATAGTTTTGATAGGGTGATTTGTTCTGTAATTTCACTTCACCACACTTTCACTTCACTTTTACTTCACTTTCATCTCAGTTTCACTTCACCTTGATTACAAGTGAAGGTAAAGGTAAAGGTAAAGGTAAAGGTAAAGGTAAAGGTAAAGGTAAAGGTAAAGGTAAAGGTAAAGGTAAAGGTAAAGGTAAAGGTAAAGGTAAAGGTAAAGGTAAAGGTAAAGGTAAAGGTAAAGGTAAAGGTAAAGGTAAAGGTAAAGGTAAAGGTAAAGGTGAAGGTGAAGGTGAAGGTGAAGGTGAAGGTGAAGGTGAAGGTGAAGGTGAAGGTGAAGGTGAAGGTGAAGGTGAAGGTGAAGGTGAAGGTGAAGGTGAAGGTGAAGGTGAAGGTGAAGGTGAAGGTGAAGGTGAAGGTGAAGGTGAAGGTGAAGGTGAAGGTGAAGGTGAAGGTGAAGGTGAAGGTGAAATCATAAAAAAGTAAAATGTATACAAATTTTTAACGATATAAACATTTTAATTTTAAGAAATTCTACACTTAGCACTTAAACTTAGCGCTTTCGACTTAGTTGAAATATCCGCAACTGGATTTTGCACAATACAAAATAGAAGAAACAGGAGCTTTTCAATTTTCTCCCAAGTTGTTGAAATGTGAATTCAGGAAGCAAATTGTGACAGTGCCATCAAATTGTCAAGAATACAAAAGATCGAAATCTTTAATATTTAATGGAAAACAAACTTTCAGCGAAGAAATTCATTAAGAATGGAACTTTTCTGAATTGCAAAAAAATTTTTTTTCAGCACCCACACTACTTATTTGACAAGATTCAAGAACACTTTTTTTCCAGATAGAATAAAGTAACCAATTTGCAGATTTACCAAGCAGATAAAGAGTGTCTGTTGTAGATGTAAGTTTATCACTGCGATTCGAAAGTTTTCTAAAATGGAATGAGAAAATGGAAAAAGTCAATCCTATCTAAACAGAAAACTCTTTCGTCAGCTGTAAATATTCTCGCGATAGTTTTTTAGCGTTCTCGAAAGGGAATTTTTTCAAACTAATTGTTTCAAGGAAAATTTAAAAGTTTATTTTTCTTTTTGATAAATAAATATTATTATTACTCCAAAACTCTAATGAAAAAAATATTTATAAAACGATTAATCTTCAATAAATTACAATCTTTTTTTTATTTTTAATTCTTTTCAGTCTCTCTTCAATCTGTAGACAGATTTTATTAAAGGTTCATTCATAATTCAAAAATGCCATAGGTATAAAAAATATTTTCAGACTAAACGAGTGGAAAATTATTAGAATTTTTTCCAGTTCTTATAAAAAATTACAAAATTTTAATATTCAGTTACATTTAATATTAATCACAAGTCTGAAGATTTCAATTTTTCTATTAAAAATTTCTTGAGAAAAATTTCGATTTTTAAAGAATATATTTAGAATTTTATGATATTGGGTTTTTATTAGAAAACTCATTACAACTCAGAATTATAATAAGTAACCTCTTAACAGTTGTAATCGTGTCAAATTATATAGGTTTTTACATCAATTTAATTTTATAGACGTATTTTAAATAAAATTTCCTCATCAAGAAAATTTCTCAAAATTACTAACAGTTTTTGCTTTAAAGAAGAAAGTTAGTTAAAAATTATAAAAAACAATTTAATTTTGTATATACAATTTCCGTTTTTTTTTGAAAATTTCCACTATTTCAAATTCACTAATACTAAAAATAAAAAAACTATTCTCTAAAATTATAATCAAATTCTTTAAAACGATTCAATTATTTTCAAAAAATATTTGAAATTCAATTATTTTCAATATCTAGTATTTTCTTCATATTTCGCAAACCAATTCAATTATTTTAAAAACATTGATTAAATTCATCCCAAATTCAATTATTTTCATACATAATAAAATTTTCATATGAATTCAATTAATTTAGAATAGCATTTAAAAAAAACAATTATTTAACAAAATTTTTAAACAATTCTTCATAATAATCCAATTACTTTCACTAATAATAACATTTTTCATAGAAATTCAATTTTAAAAAAAAATTTTTTGATAAAATTCTAATCAAAAATTCAATTATTTAAAATAAAATTTTCATAATATATTTATGTATTTCGAAAAAATTAATTACATATTTAAAACAATGTTTTTAAAATTCTAATAAAGAATTCAATTATTTTAAAAAATAACAAAATTTTAAAAAGAAATTCAATTCTTTTTGAACATTTTAATAAAATTTTTCGCAATAAATCAATTATTTTCATAAATAATGAAATTCTTCTCAAGCATTCAATTATTTTTGAAAATTTTAATAAAATTCTTTGCAACTATTCAATTATTTTCATAAATAATCAAATTCATCGCAGGATTTCAATTATTTTTAATAAAATTTTACAGAAATTGCTCAAAAAAATGTAATTATTCTTAAAAATTTAATTTCAATTCCTCGAAAAAATCAATTATTTAAAAAAAAAGGTTTTTTAAATCCTTTGAAAGAATTCAATTATTTTCAAAAATAAAAAAATTTTGCACAGAAATTCAATTCTTTTTAAAAATTTTGATAAAATTTTTCTCAGGAATTCAATTATTTTTGAAAATTTTTATAAAATTCTTTACAACTATTCAATTATTTTTATAAATAATAAAACTCATCTGAGGATTTCAATTATTTTTATTACAATTTTACAGGAATTGCTGGAAAAATATAATTATTCTTAAAAATTTAATTTAAATTCCTCGAAAAAATCAATTATTTAAAAAAATATTTGTTTAAAATTCTTTGGAAGAATTCAATTATTTACAAAATTATTATAAATTTTCACAGGAATTCAATTCTATTCAAATATTAATAAAATTGATCGAAAGAAATCAATTATTTTAAATACAATTTTAATTTAATTTTTTTGAAATAATTCAATTATTCTTTGAGATTTTAATAAAATTCTTCCCAAGAATTCAATTATTTTTAAAAGTAGTAAATGCTTTCTTGAAAATTATATTATTTTAAGAAATTCTAAGAAAATTGTTCGCAAGAATTCAATTATTTTCATAAATAATAAATTGCTTTTTAGGAATTCAATTATTCTCAAAAGAATTCAATAAAATGTCACGCGTAGACATTTAATTATTCTCAAAAATTTTAATAGAATTCTTTGTAAAATTTGTTTATTTTTAAAAACTTTTCTTCAATGATATTCATTGTCTACTATTTTTATAAAATTTCCAAAAAGAATTCAAATATTTAAAAATTTTTTTGTAAAAATCTTTGAAAGTATTCAATTTTTTTTTATGAACAATAAGAGTTTCTCAGGAATTCAATTATTTAAATTTAGAAATTGGATGAAATTAGTAGAAAGAAATCAATTATTTAATTTTCATAAAATTCTTCGCAAGAATTGAATTATTTTTTTAAATATTTAAATTCTCTTAATTATAAAATTTATTGCAATTTATTAAGAAAGAAGTAAATATTTTTGATGAAAGTCAGGAAAATAAAATATAGAATGGAAATTTTTGTCAGTTTTGTGAAGCGTCTAAAACGAGTTTGAATGGTATTGTGATTTTTAAACATAATTGCAATTCAGATTTTTCGAAATTGTAATTTTTTCAATTTTTTAGTTCTTTATACTTCTTCTCATTCTTATATTCTTCTTTTGCTTTTATTTTCCCTTTTACTTCGATAAATTTTTATTTTCACTTTCTTTTTATTTTCTTTTCTACTTTAATAGATTTTTATATTTTCTTTCATTTTCACTTAGACTTTTCGAGCAAATTCCACGAACTTTAAAATAAAAATGTCCGCCATATTGGATCCGACATTTTGAATTTTGAAAAAGTGAGGTTATATTCGTAAACAGGACCCAAAAACTCTGGAGTAAATATAATTGCATCATAAAATCTATTAAGACTTTTGTTGCTATTAACAATTTGTTGTAAATTTATTTATTTGTTAACGCGCCAACTTAGATTTAGTTTAAATTTATTTTTTGTTATTGTTACCTGTGCAACTTTTAGAATTAGGAGTACTATGTATGTAGCCTCTACCATTAAATTATAGCAACTTTGGAGATAATTTTCTTTTTCTTCAATTAGTAGGTAAAAATAATAAATTTTTTACACGAATACATTCGGACAAATGGTTATTTAATATAAAATTCACTCCAACGTTTCAAAATCAAAACGATTTCCTCTTCAGGGAGTCAATAAATAAAATGTTTATAAAATGTTTATAAATAATAAAATGTCTTTTTCTTAAAAATATTGTCACTTTTGTTAAGCTTTTGAAATTAGGACACAGAGAAGGTAAAAAATTAATTTTAATTATTTGAAAGAAAAATTCTTATTTCTAGTATTTTTTTCCCTTCATCTTAGAATTTTTTTTTCTTTCTTGAAAAAAATATTTTTTAAAACCAGCAAAACTTTTTTTTCATTATATATATATATGAAAAAGAAAGCCTGCTATAGTGTTTTTGCTACTAACTAGAAGTCTTCATCTGACAATTAAAGGGAGTATTCATTTTTATTAGAAAGGCAAGCCGCATACATTTATGTAACTGTGCCAGGCTAAACTAACAGTCGCTGGAAGCGCCATGCTTGCAGCAGCAGTAGCAGCAGTGTGGCAGAAGCGCAGTGGAGAAAACTTTTTGCCAATTTCGCAGTAGCAGCAGCAGACCTCCACCTCCTCCTTCTCTTTTCCATTTTTCTTGGCTAAAACCTCTTTACTTCTACCCTTTATTTCCTCTCTTCTTCTTCCTATCTCTTACTTCCATTTCGTCCTCTAAAACGAAATCCCTTCTCTCCCACCGACTAGGGGCTCTGACTGCGCGTGAAAGTTTGACTAATTGCAGCGAGTACAATTACTAAAATTAGAGGCAATTACCAGAGGTTAATTCGCGAACTGTTACCCCTAATTGCTGGGCATTAATGGGTCAGAGATAAGACGTCTTGATGAGCCGAGCACGATCGACGCTTGTTCCAGATTATTTTATCAGTGATTTAATCATTCTGAATTCACAACTGTTGAAAACAGTATCGTGTATATTGCATTTGGTAATCCAATAGGCTTTTATATGCGAGGAAATTTTCTTCAGACTTGGATTTTCTAAAAAAAAAAAAAAGAAAATTTCATCTTCTTTCATTCTCGTATTTTCGTGAAAAATAATTAATTTCCTAAATTAGGAACTCATTCATTAGGAAATTAATTGAAAATTGACACGCAAGCTGAATACTTTCCATTGGAAAACATGGAAATGTCAGGAAATTTTATAAACCTTGAAAAAATCTGAAAAGCTCCGGGAATTTTGATCGTAATCCTGAAAAATTGTTTTTTTTCTAGAAGTTATTCTGCGTTTATTCTTAAAATCTAATTTTACTTCAATATTTTCAAGATTAATTCAATTTTAAAAGAGTTACGTCTACAATTTTTATAAATAAATGAACTTCAAATAATTTTAATTTTAAATTTTGTAAATTTTCAATTTAAATTGAAAATTATCAATGAATTTAATTAGAAATTTTAAAAAACGTAGGTTTGAAAAAAATTTTAATAACTAAAATTCTTCTGAACTCGGTTAAATTTTGTTTATATTTAATTAATTATTGAAAATAATGGATTTATAGAAGAATTTTAGTTTTAAACACTAAAACAAAAGAAGCAATTAGAAATGATTGCAGAAATTCAATTATTTTTAATATTTACAGTAAAATTTTTTTCAAAAATTTAATTATTTTCTAAAATTTTAAATAAAATTCTACGTAAAAATTCAATTATTTTCTTAAATAATAACATTCATCGAAGAATTTCCATTATTTTTAATACTATTTTAAATTAATTAATAGAAAAATACAATTATTTTCACAAATAAAGTTTTTCAGAAGAATTCAATAATTTTAAGTAAACTTTTCATAATATTTATTATATTATGAAAAAAATAATGATTTAAATCAATGTTTTTTAATAAAATTCTTATAAAGAATTCAATTACTTTCAAAAATAACAAAAACTTTTCACAAAAGTTCAATTTCTTTTAAACATTTCAATAAAATTTTTAGCAATAATTCAATTATTTTTATAAATAATAAAATTTTTCTCAGAAATTCAATTATCTTTGAAAATTTAAAAAAAAATTCTTTGCAGCTATTCAATTATTTTCATAAATAATAAAATTCTTCTCAGGAATTCAATTATTTTTGAAAATTTTAATAAAATTCTTTGCAACTATTCAATTATTTTCATAAATAATTGAATGCAGGTTTTAAATTATTTTTAATACAATTTTACAGGAATTGATCAAAAAATGTAATAATTCTTAAGAATTTAATTTTAATTCCTCGAAAAAATTAAATATTTAAATCAACGTTTATAATAAATTTTTTTTAAAGAATTCAATTATTTTCATAAATAACAAAACTATTCACAGAAGTTCAATTACTTTTAAAACATTTTAATAAAATTTATCGCAAAATTTCAATTATTTTCATAAATAATAAAATTCTTTTCGGAAATTCAATTATATTTGAAATTTAAAAAAAAAATTATTTGCAACTATTCAATTATTTGCATAAATAATAAAATTCATTGCAAAATTTCAATGATTTTTAATACAATTTTACAGGAATTGCTCAAAAAATGTAATTATTCATAAGAATTTAATTTCAATTTCTCGAAAAAATCAATTATTTAAAAAAATGTTTTTTTTTAATTCTTTGAAAGAATTCAATTATTTATAAAAATATTAGAATTTTCCACACGATTTTAATTATTTTAAATACAATTTTAATTAAAATCTTTTGAAATAATTGAATTATTCTTTAAGATTTTAATAAAACTTCCGACGAATTCAATTATTTACATAAATAATTATTCGAAAGAATTCAATTATTAAAGACAAATAACAAAATTATTCACGAAAATTCAATTATTTTGAGACATTTGAATAGAATTCTTTGCAAAATTCAATTATTTTCATAAATAATAATATATTCTTCAGATTAATTCAATTAGTTTTAAAAATAATAAATTTTTTCTTGGAAATTCAAATATTTAAAACAATTCTAATAAAATTGTTCACAAGAATTCAACTATTTTCATAAATAATAAAACTCATTGCAAACTTTCAATTATTTTTAATACAATTTTAATAGAATTCCTCGAAAAATGTAATTATTGTTAAAAATTGTATTCAAATTTATCAAAGAAATTAAATCATTTTAATAACCTTTGCTACAATTCAATTATTTTTAATGTCTACTATTTCAATAAAATTTCACAAAAGAATGCAATTATTTAAAAAGACATTTTAATAAAATTCGTCTCAAGAGTTTAATTATTTTCAAAAATAATACAATTCTTCGCAAAAATTCAATTATGTTAAAAAATTTACAAAAATTTTTGTCAAAATTTCAATTATCTTTATAAATATTAAAAATTTTCTCCGAAATTCAATTATTTTCAAAAATTTTAATAAAATTCTTGGCAGAATTTCAATTATTTTTAATACCATTTTCATCAAATTTTTTGAAAAATGAAATTATTCTTAAAAATTTTATTAAATTTTGTCAACAGAATTCAATTATTTAAAAATTTGTTGATAAATTTCTTTATGGAAATTCAATTTTAAGAAACATTCAATATAATAAAAAATTTATTTTTGTATTCAAATAATTGAATTCTCATAGAATTTTCTAATAAATATTTATTTAAAAATGTATTTCAGTTAAAATTTCATATTATAATTGAATATTAAAAGCGTGGATTTTTAGAAATAATTAAATTTTCAAACAGTTTCAAATTAAAATCTTTGAAAATTTGATCTTTTCATATACTTTTAATTAAGAATTCTGTGGAATTAATTTTTTTCAAAAAGTTTAGTGGAATTTTTTTTTAATTATATGAGGTTTTTAATTTTTTAAATATTTAATTAAAGAACATCAGAATAATTGATATTTCGTAAAAATAAATTGTAAATAAAAGGATTTTAAAATTCTCAAAGAACTTTTTCAAAAATTATTAAAATAAATTGATTTGAAGAAAAATTTGAGTTGCAAAATCCAACAAGTTGTTCATTTTATGACCATTAAGCTTCCTCAATATATAAAAATTGCGGTTTTGCAAACTTTTGAAAAATTATGTACAAAAGGGTTCGTCCAGAAGATTGGTTAAAAATAAAATTATATAAATCATTTATAAGTTGTTGTATAAATATTTGGTGAAATTTACACTTTCATTTGCCAATTGCTTCTATTTTATGATAGAATAATCATTTCAAAATATTAATATTAATATTAAATTAATTATGAAAAAAATACCAAATTTGAATTTTTTGTGAAAAAGAAAAATATTTATTAATTTTATAAATTTTGATAAAATATATACTTTGTATACATCAATCGATTCGTTTTCTTGCCAGGAATGTAATTTTGAGAATAATTAATAAAAATATTAACAAATAAAAAAATTATTTCAGAAAATACAAAAAAAAAAATTTTCTGAATTTTAAAAAAATTGTATAAAAAAAAATTTTGTACATATTTTTGAAAATCCTTGTGTCAGATTTCAGGTATTAATGACTGCAATAAACCTGCAAAATTTCAGGACAATCCATCAAAATTTGTCTGAGATAATTTGTACACAATTTTTGTGACATACACACACACACACACATACACACATACACACACACATACACACATACATACACACACACATACATCTGGACATTTGCTCATAATTGAATATACATATGTTCTAGATGAAAATGAGTCCATATAACCTTGTTTTGAAAAATTGAAAATCGTCACCAATGCAAAGCTTCCTCATGAGGAAGCAATAATAAATAATTGAAATGATGAAAATAATTTTTGAAGAAGTTACAGTAACAAATTAGATTTACTTACATTGAAAAAATTATATTTCCTTCTCGATAATATTTTCTCAAGAGAAAATTTTTTTTTTGATGAATATTATAAACATATTTTCAAATATAGTTTTGATGTTGAGCAAAGTTGAAAATTAAACTAACGATTATCGCCTTCAGTGTGATAGACGTCTATGGATGGAAAAAAAAAGTTTATGCTATTTATGTGCATCATGTCAAAAGCAGCATTGAAAATAGTTGATTGTGCTTGATAAAAAAAGAACTGAAATATTTTAAAAGCAAAATTTTTCACAATTTTAAAAATAAAATTCTCACAAAATCAAATTATTGAAAATAATTCTAAATTTAAATCTTTCTAAAATTAAATATTTATAATAAAAGCTTTAATTGTACTAGTTACGAATTTAAACTATTTGAGATGAAAAGACCTTTTAATTCTGATATTTAAACAGATAAAACATACATTCTATTTTAACTCTTTGTAAAATTCATTTTTTTTATTTTTATGCGACTAAATAAAAATTTCTAATTGAAAATATTTTACATATTTTAGTGTTTTTAACTAAAATTCTTTTACAAACCCATTATTTTTAATAATTAATTAAATATATACCTAATATGTAAATATAATTAATTAGCAGGGTTGAAACGCTTTTGTTCATCTCAAATTCTTCATCAAACATTATTTTCATCATTTCGATTATTCATTACTAGAATTTTCAACACAAATTCTTCTTCAAATCAATTTTTTAAAAATAATTTTTGAAAAAGTTCTTTGAGAATTTTAAAATTCTTTTGTTTACAATTTAATTTTATGAAATTTCGATTATTCTGACATTCTTCAATTAAATATATATTAGAATTTAAAAATTTTAAATAATTAAAAAAATACTCACTAAACTTTTTGAAAAAAGTGAATTCTACAGAATTCTTAATTATAAAAGCATGAAAAGTTCAAATTTTCAAAGATTTTAATTTGAAACTTTTTGAAAATTCAAATATTTCTAAAAATCCACGCTTTCAATATTCAATTATAATATAAAATTTTAACTGAAATGCATTTTTAAATAAATTGTTATTAGAAAATTCTACGGCAATTTAATTATTTAAATACAAAAATAAATTTTTTATTATATTGAATGTTTCTTAAAATTGAATTTTCATAAAGAATTTTATCAACAAATTTTTAAATAATTGAATTCTGTTGACAAAATTTAATAAAATTTTTAAGAATAATTTCATTTTTCAAAAAAATTTGATGAAAATGGTATTAAAAATAATTCTTTCAATATTCGATTAAAATCTAAAATTTTAACTGAAATTAATTTTTAAATCAATTTTAATTAGAAAATTAAACGAGAATTCAATTATTTAAATACAAAAATAAATATTTTATTATATTGAATATTTCTTAAAATTAAATTTTCATAAACAATGTTATCAACAAATTTTTAAACAATTGAATTCTATTGACAAATTTTAATAAAATTTTGAAGAATACTTAGATATTTCGAGGAATTCTATTAGAATTTTCTCAAAAATAATTGAAATAATCTTTATTTTTTAAAATTCAGATTTTCAAAAATTTTAATTTAAAACCATTTCAAAATTCAATAATTCAATTATTTCTCAAAATTCATGCAATAATGTTTTTAATATTCAATTATAATCTAAAATTTTAACTAAAATTCATTTTAAAATCAATTCTTATTAGAAAATTCCACGAGAATTCAATTATTTAAAAAAAAAAATTATTTAAAATTTAAATACAAATAAAATGCAAATAAATAATTTATTCAATAATATTGAATGTTTCTTAAAATTAAATTCTCATAAATAATTTTAAGAATAATTATATTTTTCGAGGAATTTGATTAAAATTGTATTAAAAATAATTTAAATCTTGTGATGAGTTTTACTATTTATAAAAATAATTGAAATTTTGACAAAGAATTGTTAAAAATTTTTTAACATAATTGAATTTTTGCTAATAATTTTATTACTTTTAAAAATAATTAAAATTCTCCAATTATTAGTAACTTCTCAAAATTCAATATTTTTTTAGTGTTTTTAACTAATTTTTAAGAATAATTTCATTTTTCGAGAAATTTGATGAAAATTATATTAAAAATAATAATTGAAATTCTGCCAAGAGTTTTATTACAATTTTTGAAAATAATTGAATTTTGGAGAAAATTTCTATTATTTATTAAGATAATTGAAATTTTGACGAAAATTTTTATAAATTTTTGAACATAATTGAATTTTTGCGAAGAATTATATTATTTTTGATTTGATTTGATTGATTTGATTTCTATGAAGAATTTTATTAAAATTATTTTGAAAAAATTGAATTGTTTTACAAAGAATTTCATTAAAATTTTTGAATATATAATTAAATTTTTTTAAGAAATTTTATTTAAAATTGTATTGAAAATAATACTTGAATTCTAATAAATAAATATTGTAGCAAAGATTTTTAAAATAATTGAATTTCTTTGATAAATTTTAATATAATTTTTAAAAATATTTACATTTTTCGAGGAAATTCTATTAAAATTGTATTAAAAATAATTGACAGTCTGCGATGAGTTTTATTATTTATGAAAATAATGAAATGTTTGCGTAGAATTTTATTAAAATTTTTTTTTAACTAATTGAATTCTTTTGGGCTTTTTTTTATTAAATTATTAGATATTAAAAATCATCGAATTGAGGAAAATGTTTGAAAATAATTAAAATTTTTCAAAGAATTTGATTAAAATTTTAGAAAATAATTGAATTTTGTGATAAGAATTTTATTACATTTGAAAATACCAATTGAATTTCTGCAATCATTTGTAACTTCTTGAAAATTCACCTATTTTAGTGTTTTTAACTAAAATTCAATAAATATATTATTCTATAAATATATTCTATAAATATACTATAAATCCATTATTTTCAATAATTAATTAAATATAAATTGACAAAATTTAAATTATTTTAGCAGATTTTGAATTATTAAAATTTTTCAAAAATCTAAGTATTCATTAAAATTTCTAATTAAATTCATTCAAACATAGAAATTTTATAAAATTTTAAATTGAAACCGTTTACAGTTCATTTATTTATTGAAAATTGTAAACGAAACTCTTTTTAAATTGAATTAGTTTTGAAATATTTAAGTAAAATTATTCATTAAATAATTTACTTATTTTATGATAGTTGTTCAAGATTTAAGTATTATTTAAAAAGAAATTTTTGGTCAGAAATTGAAAAAATTTAAGGTTTTGTATTTGAATTCGTGTGATAATTTTATAGTTTAGACACAAAAATTTCAGAATTTTCTTATGAATTCTAAAAATTTAATTTTTTTCAGTATTTTTAATAAAAATTCCCGACTTTTTCAGTTTTTCTTGAATTCCCTATGTCAGAATATATGATTATTATAATTATAATAATATTAAAACTATATATTTTAATTCATATTTTATTTTTTTAAAAAAGAATTTGAATTAAAAATTTTTACGTTCTATTTTTAAAATTGTTAATTTTATTTTAAAAAGTGAGTGAGAAGTCAGCCAATTGTTGCTAAGTAATTAAATTAAAGATCAATTATAAAAAGAAAAATTCAAAAAACTTTTTTCAGTTAACTAACTTTTTGATTGTTTGTCATTTAGGGAACATTCATATTAATATATAATTATAAAAATATAAAAATTATAAAATATATTATAATTAATTATTTATTATAATTTTTAGTTTATTAGTCACAAATATGTGAAATTATTTTTATCGCAATTCGCGTTAATATTGATTTTAATTTACTTTACATTCAGACTTGATTCTTCTATTTTTGTGTTGTTAAAAAAATAAATATTTACTCTCAACACTTTTCTCCTTGAGAATCTGCTTTTGATTGAATTGTCTTGTTTCATTCTTTTAGGGTCGATTTTTATTTTCTTTTTTTTTGTTACGTGATACGGAATTTCCCTTAAAATTGTTTTCCTCTATACAGTTGTTGAAATTCCCTGAAGCATGTTCCACAAAGTAATTATTTATTCTTGTGACGAATATATCATGGGAAAACACTCATCTGTCTGACTGTTCAAGGATCTCTACTACTGAGAAACAAGTAACCTGACTGAAATTCGTCTAAAGGTATCTCACAATCAGTATACATAGGTATATGTACGAAAGTTTTGTTATATAGCTTCTAATCATATTAACAGTGAAAGATACATTCTGTCATTAAATTACTATTAAAGAATATCAACGTAAAAATTTTAATGAAATAATTTTAATTTAATTTAATTTAATTTTAATTTTAATGAAATAATTCTAAAGTAATAAAAATAAAAATTTTTAAATTTGTTATTTTCTTATAAAACTAGCGAGCAACAATTTGCGCGCTGCTAACTTCTTACTTTTTACTTTTTTTAAAAATAAAATTAGCAATTTCTAAAATAATAGAATTTTAAAAATTTAAAATCAAATTTTATTTCGTAAAAATAAAATAGGAAATTCAGAGAAAAATCAGGGATTTTTATTAAAAGTACTGGGAAAAATTTAATTTTCAAAATTCATAAGAAAATTCTGAATTTTCGTTTCTTTTTTGTTTGCCTCATAAACTATAAAATTATCACGAATTCAAATTCAAAACCTTCAAATTTTTCTATTTCTAACAATAATTTCTTTTTAAATAAATTAATATTCTTGAAGAATTATCATAAAATTATTACTTAGAAATTATTTAATGAATAATTTTACTTAAATATTCGAAAATTAATTGAATTTTAAGAGATGCGTTTACAATTTTCATAAATAGATGAATTTCAAAAAGTTTTAATTTCAAATTCTAGAAAATTTCAACTTTTTAATGAATTTAATTAGTAAAGAACTTGGATTTTTGAAAAATTTTAATAATTCAAAATCTTCTAAAATTAGTTAAACTTGTCAATTTATATTTAATTAATTATTGAAAATAATAGATTTATAGAAGAATTTTAGTTAAAAGCACTAAAATAGATGAATTTTGAAGAAGTTGCAAATGATTGCAGAAATTCAATTGGTATTTTCAAATGTAATAAAATTCTTATCACAAAATTCAATTATTTTCTAAAATTTTAATTATTTTCAAAAATTTTCCTCAATTCTATGATTTTTAATATCTAATACTTTAATAAAAAAAAGCCCAAAAGAATTTAATTAGTTAAAAAAAATTTTAATAAAATTCTACGCAAACATTTCATTATTTTCATAAATAATAAAACTCATGGCAGACATACAATTCTTTTTAATACAATTTTAATAGAATTTCCTCGGAAAATGTAAATATTCTTAAAAATTATATGAAAATTTATCAAAGAAATTCAATTATTTTAAAAACCTTTGCTACAATTTATTTATTAGAATTCAAGTATTTTTTTTTAATACAATTTTAAATTGAATTTCTTTAAAAAAATTTAATTATATTCAAAAATTTTAATGAAATTCTTTATAAAACAATTCAATTTTTTTCAAAATAATTTTAATAAAATTCTTCATAGAAATCAAATCAATCAAATCAAATCTCAAAAATAATATAATTCTTCGGAAAAATTCAATTATGTTAAAAAATTTACAAAAATTTTTGTCAAAATTTCAATTACCTTTATAAATAATAAAAATTTTCTCCGAAATTCAATTATTTTCAAAAATTGTAATAAAACTCTTGGCAGAATTTCAATTATTATTTTTAATATAATTTTCATCAAATTTCTCGAAAAATGAAATTATTCTTAAAAATTAGTTAAAAACACTAAAAAAAATTGAATTTTGAGAAGTTACTAATGATTGGAGAATTTTAATTATTTTTAAAAGTAATAAAATTATTAGCAAAAATTCAATTATGTTAAAAAATTTTTAACAATTCTTTGTGAAAATTTCAATTATTTTTATAAATAGTAAAACTCATCACAAGATTTAAATTATTTTTAATACAATTTTAATCAAATTCCTCGAAAAATATAATTATTCTTAAAATTATTTATGAGAATTTAATTTTAAGAAACATTCAATTATTGAATAAATTATTTATTTGCATTTTATTTGTATTTAAATTTTAAATAATTTTTTTTTTTTAAATAATTGAATTCTCGTGGAATTTTCTAATAAGAATTGATTTTAAAATGAATTTTAGTTAAAATTTTAGATTATAATTGAATATTAAAAACATTATAGCATGAATTTTGAGAAATAATTGAATTATTGAATTTTGAAATGGTTTTAAATTAAAATTTTTGAAAATTTGAATTTTAAAAAATAAAGATTATTTCAATTATTTTTAAGAAAATTCTAATAGAATTCCTCGAAATATCTAAGTATTCTTAAAAATTTTATTAAAATTTGTCAATAGAATTCAATTGTTTAAAAATATGTTGATAACATTCTTTATGAAAATTGAATTTTAAGAAATATTCAATAGAATAAAATATTTATTTTTGTATTTAAATAATTCGATTCTCGTAGAATTTTCTAATTAAAATTGATTTAAAAATTAATTTCAGTTAAAATTTTAGATTTTAATCGAATATTGAAAGAATTATAGAGTAAATTTTTAGAAATTTATTTATTTTTTTATTTAGATATATAAACGGGTGATAAGACCTTTACAGAGTATAAAAATGTTGACAAGAACTATTGTCGCATTCAAACATTTATATAATTGAATATTGAAAAATGTTTCAAATTAAAATCTTTGAAAATTTAAATTTTCCATACTTTTAGCAAACAATTTTGTAGAATTGATTTTTTTTAAAGTTTAATTGAATTTTAAAAAAAAATTATTTCAAGTTTCTATTTTCTAATATAAATTTAATTGAAGAATTTTCGAATAATTAAATTGTAAACAAGTGGACTTGATAATTCTCAAAGAACTTTTTTAAAAATTCTGAAAAATAATTTATTTACAAAAGAATTTTAGTTAAAAATTCTAAAAAATAATTTATTTACAGAGGAATTTTAGTCAAAAATTCTAAAAAATAATTACATAATAGAAAATAATTATTTTGTCATTCGGTCAGCTTTTTATTATAAAAAACATGACAGAATTATCAAATTATTATTGTTAATTTATTTTTTTTTAAAATTATTTCATTTTGTATTTAAAATGTATTTTAGATCTATGATAATATTAAGAATTGCACTTTTGGAGGGCGAATTTTGTTTTTTCATTCTATTTAGGGTTTAAGCATATTTTAATGTATTTTTAATTAAGGAAGCTTTGTAAATAAGTGACGGTGCAGCTGTTGCAAGTGATGCTTTTACAAGGAAGTTCAGTTCCTGTTGCTGCAAGTTGGCCATTTCTGCTTAAATTCGAACAAATAAAAAATAAAAAGAGATTTATGATTTTTGAAGATATTTACGAAATATGCTACAATTTGCAACTAATTAGTAATTTTGTAATTACGAAAAATGATTATTATTATTCAATAAGATTATAATTATTTTTTTCCTCACAATAAAAAGGATATTCTATTAAATTATTATAAACAGATCTAGGATATCCCTAAATATTTATAAAATATAGGACAATATATTTATATTTATAAATATATTGAAATTTTCACGAAATTAAAAAAAATTTTCGATTATAATATAAAGTTCAGATCAAATTTCTGGAATTCTGCCAAAATTCTCAATTCCATTATTATCAGAATCGTTATCCATCCATCGTATAATCATGTAGGAATTGTAGTGGAATTCCAAGCGAATCTCTCGAGGGATCACTTTTTGGAGAATCTTTTCAAGTGGGTGTTGAAATTGTAGCCACTTCCTTTTTGGTCCTGCCCTCACAATTCGTCCCGGAGTTAATTGAGCAGCGATCGTTTCGAACTCTGATTGCTCTTTCTGCAACTCATGAAGTCGTGAATACAAATCGGAGTAATGTTTTCCTTCCCTTGGTATTTGCCGATTAAGTGATTTTACCAGAAATGGTAAAAGCATGCCAACAATATAAGGTGTGTGTGGGTGTTGGAAAATAAATTTTCATAAAATTTTTTCATTTACTCTAATTCCAACATAACTTTTTTTTTGGGACACACTTTTGGATTAAAATTGATTTTTGATACTATTTTTAAAACAGTATTTTAAATTAAACATTAAATAATAAATTAAATATCATTTTTTCATGTCCGCCATATTTTATCCGCCATTTTGAATTTTTTAGAACGCACTTCAGATTCATAATCAACGACACAAACAGGCTTCGCACTCATCTACTAAAACCTACTATTTACTGCTTTTTTTTACGTTACACACTACTATTTGGTATTATTTTAAAGAAATTCATGAAATTCATCAAAAATCCAATTATTTTCTCATAAATAATACAATTGCCACAGGAGTTCAATTTTTTAAAAACATTTTAATAAAATTTTTAGCAATAATTTAATTATTTTCATAAATAATAAAATTCTTCTCAGGAATTCAATTATTTTTGAATATTTTAATAAAATTCTTAGCAACTATTCAATGATTTCCATAAATAATAAAATGCATGACAGGATTTCAATTATTTTTAAAACGCTTTTAAAGGAATATTACTCAAAAAATGCAAATATTCTTAAAAATTTAATTTCAATTCCTCGGAAATTATTTAAAAAATGTTTTTTTTAATTCCTTGAAAGAATTGAATTATTTACAAAAACATTAAAATTTTTCACAGGAATTCAATTATTTTGAAATATTTTAATAAAATTCTTTGCAAAATTTCAACTATTTTCAAAAATTTTGAATAAAATTCTCGTCAAAATTTCAATTATTTTTATAAACAATAAAATTCTTCTTCGAAATTTAATTATATTCGTAAATTATAAAATTCATTGCAGGATTTCAATTATTTTCAAACTTTTTCATAAAATTCTTCGCCGATATTCAATGACGTTAAAATTTTTTGAAAAAGTTTTTTTCAAATTTTAATTATTTTCAAAAATTTTAATAAAATTCTTGTCAAAGTTTCAATTATGTTCATAAATTTTGAGAATGTCTTTTTTAAATTGCAATTCTCTTTAAAAATAATTAAATTCTTTTTCCAAATTCAATTTCTTTCAAAATTTTTAAAAAAATTCTTTGCAAAATTTCAATAATTTAAAAAAATTTGTAATAAAATTCATGTCAAAATTTCAATTATGTTCATAAATTTTTAAAAATGCTCTTTCAAATTTCAATTATCTTTATAAATAATTAAATTCTTTTCCAAATTTAATTACTTTCAAAAGTTTTAATAAAATTCTTGGCACAATTTCAATTATTTTTAAACATTATAATAAAAATTCAATTATTTTCAAAAATTTTAATTAAATTCTTGTCAAAATTCTAATTATTTTTGAAAATTTTAATAAAATTCTTATCAACTATTCAATTATTTTTATAAATAATAAAATTCATCGCAGGCTTTTAATTATTTTTAATACGATTTTACAGGAATTGCTCAATAAATGTAATTATTCTTAAAAATTTAATTTCAATTTCTCGAAAAATTCAATTATTTAAAGAAATGTTCTTTTCAAGTTCTTTGGAAGAATTCAATTATTTACAAAAATATTAGAATTTTTCACAAGAATTCACAATTTGAATTACATTTTTTTTTATTTATTCAATTATTCCTTTAGATTTTAATAAAATTCTTTTCAAGAATTCAATTATTTACATAAATAATTCTTCGAAAGAATTCAATTATTAAAGATAAATAACAAAATTATTCCCGAAAATTAAATTATTTTGAGGCATTTTAATTAAATACATTGCAAAATCAAATTATTTTCATAAACAACAATATTCATCAGAGAAATTCAATTATTTTTAAAAGTAAAAAATTTTTTCTTGGAAACTCAATTATTTTAAATAATTCTAATAAAAACGTTCGCAAGATTTCAATTATATTCATAAATAATAAAATGTTTTTTAGGAATTCAATTATTTTCAAAAAAATTTACTTAATTACCACACAGACATTTAATTATTCTCAAAAATTTTAATAGAATTCTTTGTAAAAGTTAATTATGTTTAAAAACTTTTCACAAATTGAAGGATTACAATATCAACTATTTTCATAAAATTTCCAAACAGAATTCAATTATTTAAAAATTTTTTTGTAAAAATCTTTGAAAGAATTCAATTCTTTTCATGAATAATAAGAATTTCTCAGTAATTCAATTATTTAAATTAGAATTTTCATAAAATTAGTCGAAAAAAGTATAATTATTAAAAATTTTTTATAAAATTCTTCGCAAGAATTAAATTATTTTCATAAATATTTAAATTCCTTTATTAATAATAAAATTCGATGCAGGAATTTAATTTATTAGCAGGATAAGAAAGAAGTAAATATTTTTGATGAAAATTTGGAAAAAGTCAGGGAATTAAAGAATATGGAATTGAATTTTCGCCAGTTTTGTGAAGTGTCTAAAACGAGTTTTTTTTTTGGTCGTCAAGTTTAATTTTACGATATCAACTTTTTTACTACTTTTTTTAGTTTGAAAGCTACTTTTTGCTTCTATTTTAAAAATTAATTATCGAGTGCGATGTCTCCCCAAAAAAACCTCTAGATACCAATTTTTAGTAAAATTAAACAACTTTTTCAAAATTCGTCCACCATATTGGATCCACCATTTTGAATTTTGAAAATCGGACCTCATATTCCTAATCAGCGACGCCGATAACCCCTAGATACTTTTTTTGTTGTTGAAAAAAACCCGTTTTAAAATTTGTTTTCAAAATAAATACTAATTTAAAAGAAAAAAAAAACTCTCGCTGAAAATGGTAATTAGAAAAATGTTCAGGAATTCAAATATAGAATTAAAATTTCTTTTTAAATTTTCACGTCCTCGTGACTAATCACCGTGAAACTTTTAACGTGAAATTGAATTAATATATTCTGACACTTAAGAAATCAATAGCAAAGGGTTGTGAGAGAGTTGAATTAACATCAAAGAAAAAGACAATGAGTTGTTTGATCTTGGTTGAGCCATTATTGAACCTGCGCTGTGACGGTTTATTAAGAGAGAGAGAGAGAGAGAGAGAGAGAGAGAGAGAGAGAGAGAGAGAGAGAGAGAGAGAGAGAGAGAGAGAGAGAGAGAGAGAGAGAGAGAGAGAGAGAGAGTTTCGGCACCGATAAAGACATTACCGTGACGTCGAGAAAAACATTTTAACGCTGTGGTTGTTGAGGTCGCGAAGGACATTAATGTGGCGCCACCATGGTGATTAACGTCAATGCGATGGACGAAAGTAGGGAGAAATAGTATCCGCACATAAAAAAAACTCCTAAATTTTGGAGAAAATCTAATTCTTCAATGGCGCCAGAATTCTTCAGATCTTAAGTTTCAGTCCTTAATTTATGATCAATTAGTCTTTTATAGTTAGTCTCTATTTTCTACTCATTCGTTTACGTCTTAATATCACATTTCTTTCTCTATTTTCCTCGATTTTGATTTAATTATTCGTAAATTCAAATTTCAAAATGGCGGCTTCAAAATGGCGACCAAAAATTTTTAATGTTAACGAATCTGACTTGAAACGCTTTCTCAAGGGGTTTCGGGGTCACTGAATTCGAATTTTTTCTCGAAATTTCAAAATTCAAAATGGCGATAAAAATATTGAAAAGTTTGGGCTTAAAATACATACTCGATGAGATTTTTAGAATTCATTAATTTTTGGAAAATCTTTCTAAGTTGACTGAATAAAATTTATCTCCTTTTGGCTCTCTTCTTATTGTATTTTGACCGTATATTCAGGTATCTCCTATTTTTAAGAAAGATACTGTTCTAAATTGTAATCGAAACATTGAACGGAAGGAGGAATAGTGCAGTCTATAAATCCACTTCTCATTGACATTGCGAACTACTAATTCCCATAAAAGGGTAAATTTACACTGCAGTAAATTATCTGGTGTATTCTTTTTCTTGCCGGATCCGTCTTTCATTGTTTCCGGTGAATAACGACTAACAATCAATGATTTGGATAAATTCTTACGCTCTCTCTCTCTCTCTCTCTCTCTCTCTCTCTCTCTCTCTCTCTCTCACCCGTTTTCTCATATTTTATGAACACTCTTTACAAATATTCTCTGACAAATAATTTCTTGAAATTTCAAATTTTTTTCAGAATTCCATCAGTTTTGTTCACGGAATTCGAATAGAATTACCGATTGAATTACAACTCTGGGGGGTCGATACTGTAAATTCACTTCACTCAAACTTTACTTTCATTTTACTCTCGCTTCACTTTCACTTCACTTTCACTTTTTTTTTACTCTCACTTCACTTTCACTTCACTTTATTTTTACTCTCACTTCACTCAAACTTCACATTCACTTCACTTTCAAGTCACTTTCACATTACTTTCAATTTAATCTCAATTCACTTCCAATTCACTTTATTTTACGCTCACCTTACTCAAACTTTACATTCACTTCATTTTACTCTCACTCCACTTTCACTTCACTTAAATTTTACATTCACTTTCCCTTTACTCTCACTTCACTTTCAATTCGCTTTCTTTTTACTCTCATTTCACTTTTAAGTCACTTTTACTTCACTCAAACTTCACATTCACTACACTTTCAAGTTTCACTTCAGTTACAATTCACTTAATTTTACTCTCACTTCCCTTCCAAGTCACTTTCACTTCACTTTAATCTCACTTCATTTCCAATTCACTTCATTTTACTTACACTTCACTTAAACTTTACATTCACTTTAGTTTCACTTTAATATCACTTTACTTCTAATTCACTTCATTTTTTTCTCACTTCACTTTCACTTCACTCAAACTTTACTTTCATTTTACTCTCACTTCACTTTCACTTCACTTTATTCTTACTCTCACTTCACTCAAACTTCACTTTCAAGTCACTTTCACATTACTTTCAATTTAATCTCACTTCACTTCCAATTTACTTCATTTTACGCTCACCTCACTCAAACTTTACATTCACTTCATTTTACATTCACTTCACTTTCACTACACTTAAACTTCACATTCACTTTCCCTTTACTCTCACTTCACTTTCACTTCACTTTCTTTTTACTTTCATTTCACTTTTAATTCACTTCACTTTTAAGTTTCACTTCACTTACAATTCACTTCATTTTACTCTCACTTCCCTTTCAAGTCACTTTCACTTCACTTTAATCTCACTTCATTTCCAATTCACTTCATTTTATTTACACTTCACTCAAACTTCACATTAACTTTACTTTCACTTTAATCTCACTTTACTACTAATTCACTTCATTTTTCTCTCACTTCACTTTCACTTCACTCAAACTTTACATTAACTTTCACTTTACTTTCTCTTCACATTTAAGTCACTTTCACTCAATCTTTACTGCACTCAAACATTACATTCACTTCTCTTTCAAGTCACTTTCACTTTACTCTCACTTCACTTACAATTCACTTCATTTTACTCTCACTTCACTTTCGCTTCACTCAAACTTCACATTCACTTTCCCTTTGCTCTCACTTCATTTTACACTCACTTCACTTTCCCTTTCCGTTCAAGTCACTTTCACTTTACTCTCACTTCACATTTACTTCACTTTCACTGTCACTTGCACTTCATTTTCACGTCACTCCTAATTCACTTTCACTGTAACTTTATTTTTGTTGAATTTAACTTTATTTACATTCCAGATTTTCATAAAATTTTGTATTTAAGTTAAATTCAATAAAAATGAAGTCAAGTGAATGAGAAGTAAAAGAGAAATGAGTGTGAAGTGAAATTAAAAATTAAGAGTGTAGAAAGTAAAGTAAACTAAAAGTGAAGTTAAAGTAAACGAAGTGAATTAAAAATGAAGTGAAAGTGAAGAGAGAGTGAATTGAAAGTGGAATGAGATTGAATTAAAAGTGGAATAAGAGTGAAGTGAAAGTGAAATGAGAGTGAAAGGTGTAAGTTCAGTGAGAGTGGAAAATGAAAGTGTTGTGAGAGTGAAGTGAAAATAAAGTGAGATTGAAGTGAAAGTGAAGTAAGAGTGAAGTGAAAGTAAAGAATGAGTGTGTTTTTTTCACACTTATTCATGAAAAGTTAAGTTTTCTTGAAAGTAATTCTTTTTTTCAAAAATATTCTTGTAAAGTAATGTGAGGGTGAAGTGAAAATAAAGTGAGTGAATTGAAAATGATGTGAGAGTGAAGTTAAGTTAAAAGTAAAGACTGAGTGTAGAAAGTAAAGTCAAGTGAGTGAAAGTGAAGTGAGAATGAATTGAAAGTGGAGTAAGAGTGAAATGGTAATTTAGTTAGAGTGAAGTAAAAGTAAAGTGGGAGTGAATTAAAAATGAAATGAGAGTTAATTGAAAGTGGAATGAGAGTGAAGTCCGAAAGAGGGGAAATAATGAATGAGTGTGTAGAAAGTAAATTAAAGTGATAGTGCAGTGAAAGTAAAGTGACAGTGAAAGTGAAGTGAAAGTAAAGTGAGAGTGGATTGAAAATGAAGACAAAGTGAAGTGAGCGTGAATTGAAAATGAGGTGACAGTAAATTTCAAAGTGAAGTGAAATTAAAGTGATAGTAAAGTGAAAGTAAAGTGAAAGTGGATTGAAAATGAAGTGAAAGTAAAGTGAGCATGAATTGAAAATGAGGTGACAGTAAATTTCGAAGTGATAGTGAAGTGAAAGTGAATAATGAGTGTGTAAGAAGTGAGATAAAGTTAGATTGAATGTGAAGTGAATTTACCGATTCACAATTGATAACTTTCAGATAATTAACATCATAAATTTAAAATTTAATTTTTTTCCCCATTTTTCGAAAGTATATCTGCTTTAATGCATCACGACATTCAAAGAATAATTGTCTAAAAAGCAATTCTGATTTTACATATATACCAAGAAAATAGCAGGAGCATCATTCTTCTTTTTTTCATACTTTCACACCCTATAGTAGCTATTAAAGCAACTTGTCAGCAATTACATTCTATAGTAGGAGGTATTATCTCAAAACTTTCTTGAATGGTACGAATTCCTCGGAACTCTTAACATTGCTGAAAATTACTTATAAATGCTTTCAGCAATAATAGAGAAAGGAAAAAAAAATATCTGCGCAAACCATTAAAATTTATACTCATTAAATAAAAACAGAAATTAATGATACATATACGACATAAAAGGTCCACTATTTCAATTTACAAAAGTTTCAACGAAAATATAAATGGATAATGAAACGGGAATGGGTAAAAAAAATCAATTTAAAATGTACACATTAAGAAAGGAAAATAACGGTTGGAAAAAAGCAAATGAGAGAAACAGCGAGAAGGCATTAGAGGGAAAAGCGAATCAAATGAGACATTTTAATGAAATTTAAAACAAAATGAGAAAATCGATATGAAGGAAGAAAACTAAATTTATAGAAAAAAGTTTACAGTCCAATGTCAACGTACTTTAAATAAATTTGATTAGGCAAATTTTTTATTTAACAATATTTGAAAAAGATTCTTAAAAATATTACATCGAAATATAAAATTTAAACATTTGAAAAATAATTTAGTATTCGTCATAAATTTTTACGAACTCATGTAAAAATTCATTTCATAAAATATTCACTATCACTAAAATACAAATTTGATATATATATATTTGGATTTTTAAGAATTTCAAACTTTAATAAAGGGGAAGAATTTCAAAAATTGAACAAATTCTCTTCGAATCTGTTGCTCAGGATTTCTTGGTATTTAAAATCATTTTTGTTTTACACAACTTTTAACTTTTTGTTTACAATTAAAAGTGAAATAACAGAATATACACCTGAGAATCATCATGGAATTCAAATAAAGAGACAGAGGGAGCAGTTTCTACCAGAATGCAGTAGAAATTAAGCAATAGAATTTTCGGCATCCAACTGAAAATAACTCAACAGTAGTATTCAAGATTTAGGGATGACTTAATTAAATATTAGTTGACAGAGACCAAAGTGTGGTGTACATTCTTTTATCAAACTATGCAGAAGGGATGAACGAAAATGTATTTGAAAAACTGATTTTTTCAATGTAGACATTATCGACGATCATGAGATAATATAGGGAGAAATTGTCAGTATTACTTGTGAACAACAACAAAGTTATCAATTTTTGTCTTATGGTCCATTCTGTAATTCTCCCACATCCCATTGCTCATTTTTCACTTTTCTTTTCCCAACTTCCACTTTTTACTTAAAATTTCCCACTTTTCACTTAACACTTTTCATTACCCACTTCCCATTTCCTACATTCCATTATCCACTTTTTATTTCACATCTCCCACTTATCAAATCCCACTTTTCACTTCCCACATTCCATTTTCCACATTCCATTTCCCGCTTTCCACATCCACTTTTCATTTTCCATTTTCCACTTCTCATAACCCATTTCCCACTCCCCGTTTTCAAATTTTCATAACCCAATTTCCAATTTTTACTACCCACCTCCCACTTCCCTCCTTTCATTATTCACTTCCTATTTCCCACTTTCAACCTTCCAATTTTCACTACCCACCTTCCATTTCCCGCTTTCCACATCCACTTTTCATTTTCCATTTTCCACTTCTCAATACCCATTTCCCACTCTCCGCTTTCCAATTCTCATTACTCACTTCCTATTTTTCACTTTTCATTACCCACATTCCACTTTCCATTTTTCTCTTTTTATTATCCACTTCCTATTTCCCACTTTTCAATTCCCACCTCCCACTTTTCACTTCTCTCCTTTCATTATCCACTTCCTATTTTCCACTTTTCAATTTCCACCTTTCATTACCCACCTTCCATTTCCCTCTTTTCATTACCTACTTTTTACTTTCTATTTCCCACTTCTCATTAACCATTTTTAACTCTCCCCTTTCCAATTTTCATTATCCACTTTTTATTTTCCATCTCCTACTTCCCTCCTTTCATTATCCACTTCCTATTTCCCACTTTTTACTTCCTATTTTCCACTTCCTATTTCCTACTTTTCACTTCCCACCGTTCTTTACCCACCTTCGATTTCCCTCTTTTCATTACCTACTTTTTACTTTCTATTTGCTACTTCTCATTACCCATTTTCCACTCTCCCCTTTCCAATTTTCATTACCCACTTTTAATTTCCCATTTTCTACTTTCCATTTCCCACCACTTTTCACTTTTTGTTTCCCATTTCCCACTTTCTATTTTCCACATTTCATTGACACTTTCCACTTCCCATTTTCCACTTTTCATTACCCATTTTCCACTTTCCATTTCCCAATTTTCAATTCTAATTCCCCCTTTCCCAGTTCCTACTGTTCAACTCCCACTTTTCATTTTAATGAGTATTTGAAAATGAAAGTAATAAGGGGGATTGGCTAATGAAAAGTGGGAAATTGGTTATGAAATGTGGAAAGTGGAAAGTGGACAATGAACAGTGGGAGTGTTTCAGAATGGACTTTACTGACTAAAAATACTCCATTTTTCGCTAAGCAGAATTTTGGAAGGTTAAAAAGTCTACAAAAAATTTAAATAACTTTCAAATTCTCCCCCCCCCCTTTGGAGGGCAAAAGTCAGTCATCATATTTACGTCCTATCTGCCTTGAAAACGGCGCTCCATTTTCTTTAAGGTCTTGATGAAATCGTTCTCCCTTATATTCCTCACTGCACTCCTCCTGAATTGTTGGCAAAGTAATCCGGATGTGAGTTGAAGAAATGCAGCTTCAACTTCATAAAGCATCGTAGTGAAAAATTTCGTACCTTCTGTGCAATTTGGCGAAACCTGGTAACCAAATGAATTTGGAACAATTTCTTCACAGAAGATTGAGTCTCTAGCAATAAGCTGATTATGAGAGTTTGCATTTTAGGAGTCGACATGATCAAAAAGCTGAATGTGGAAATTTTAGTTTCAAATTATCAACTAATTGAGAAAGTTTGGATTTCCAGATAATCAAGTACACAATTATGGTATTGTGGAATTGCTTCTGTCAGTTGATGTAAACTTAAATAGTTACTTCATGGAAGTTGAAATTCATAGCTGATTGTAAATTTAATTCTACATTTCGGATTTCATACTCCAAATTCGACATTTCGGATTCAACAGTTTCTAGTCGTTCTTCCCCAGGAGGTCGATTCTGTAACTTTTTTACTTCCCACTTTCACTTCACACCTTCAACTTCCACTTTCACTTTCCACTCTCACTTCCCATCTTCCACTTTCCACTCTCACCTTCCACATTCTACTTTCAACTCCTAATTTCACTTTCCACTCTCATTTCACATCTTCCACTTTCCACTCTCACCTTCAACATTCCACTTTCAACTCCTAATTTCATTTTTCACTCTCACATCACATCTTCCACTTTCCACTCTCAATCTCCGCTTCACACTTCCACTTCCCACCTTCCACTTTACACTCTCAAATTCCACTTCCTGTCACACTTTCCGTTCTCCACTTTCACTTTCCACTTTCACCTTCTACTTCCCACTTTCAGTTCCCACCTTTTGCTTTCCACTCTCACTTCCTACCTTTTACTTCCCACTTTTCCCTTCCACATTCCACTCTCACGTTCAACTCACACTTTCAACTCCTAATATCACTTTCCACTCTCACTTCCCACCTTCCACTTTACACTCTCAAATTCCACTTCCTGACACACTTTTCGTTTTCCACTTTCACTTTCCAGTTTCACCTTCTACTTCCCACTTTCAGTTCCCACTTTCAGTTCCCACCTTCTGCTTTCCACTCTCACTTCCACTTTCCACCTTCTACTTTCCACTCTCACTTCCTACCTTTCACTTTCCACTTTTCCATTCCACAGTTCACTCTCACGTTCAACTCACACTTTCAACTCCTAATTTCACTTTCCACTCTCACTTCATACCTTCCACTGTCCACTCTCACATTCCCCTTCCAGTCACACTTTCCGTTCTCCACTTTCACTTCACACTTTTAACTCTTAATTTCACTTCCCACTTTCACCTTCCACTTCCCACTTTCAGTTCCCACATTCTATTGTCCACTCTCACTTCCCAACTTTCACTTCCCGACATCTACTTTCCACTCTCACTTCCACTTCCCACCTTCTACTTTCCACTCTCACTTCCCACTTTCACCTTCCACATTGCACTCTCACCTTCCACTCACACTTTCCACTCCTAATTTCACTTCCCACTTTCAACTTCTAATTTCCACTCTCACTTCTCACTTTTCAGTTCGATTTGCCACTTTCCACTTCTAATGGTGGGAAAGTGAAAGCTAAAATTGGAAATTGAAAGTGGAAGTTGGGAAGTCAAAGTAGAAAGTGAGAGTGGAAAGTATTAGTGGAAGGTAGGAAGTAAAAGTGTCAGATGGGTGTAAAAGTGAAAGTGTTATTAGAAGGTGGAAGTGAAAGTGGAATGTGGGCAGCAAAAGTGGGAGTGGTAGGTGGGAAGTGAATGTTGGAAGTGAAAGTGGAAAGTAGGAAGTGGAAGGTGAAATGTGAGAGTAGGAAGTGGAAAAATTACAGAATCGACACCCTGTTCTGTAATTAATTATTTATCGAAATTATCAAATCTCATGACCGCGCTGACACATCATAAAAACGTCTTTATGACATGTCCCCGTGCTCACTGGCCAGGAATAAGTCCATTGATTAATTGATAAATTCAAAGTTTCAAAAAACACTAATTCAATTCTCAGTCATGTCTCAAGCAATGTTGAACAAGTTTTAAGTAATGGTCACCTAAGTTATCAGCCATTGCGAATTTTTCATGCGAGATAAATCCTTTCGTTTAGTTTCGCATCAGAGATCCCTAAGAATTTTCGTTACAGACACTTGAAACATTTTCCTTTATTATCCAAGAACTTGACATCATTGTCTCATTATCTCAACGAATGAAGAAAAAACGTCATCTAGTTATGTGGTGGTTTAAAGTATTATAATCCATAACTTTGCAACTATTTGGATAAGTAATTCACTTGCCTTTAAGAATTTGTACTAAAATTTGTAATACAATGTCTGTACACCATGTAAATTAGATGAAATCTCTCTTACAATGTAGCATTGTACACATAGGGTCAACAATCGACCTAAGCGAGCATTGACGACCAGAATTGGTTTGCTATCTAATTGCTTACGATCTACAAACAAGATGACGTTGAACAAAATTTTGAATCACGGGATTTATTATCTCCTTCTGTAAATAAATTAAGCGTTGCCATATAATAATCGAGACAATTTATTTTAACTTATTCGACAGAATCTAAGCGTATCGCTTTCTTGCACGTAGCTCCTTAATTATGTACTAGTTGAACGTGCGACAATCAGAGATTAAATTAGCAATTAAACTACCTATTATTATACGTCAGGGGGTCGAGAACATAACTCATTCCGGATTCCAGATCCCACATTCTAGGAATATAGGGAATCCGGAAAATGAAATTAAACGTAACATAAGGAACATGGAATTCGAAAACCGAAATATGGAATACGGAATCCGGGATAAATTACCTATTCGACAACCTGGAAGTTGATCGAAAGGACATGATAGTTACTTTTCAAAAAGTTTCACCAATGAATGTCAAACAAATAATTGTCGAGAAATTACGAAATACCTTTGAATACCCGATAATAAATTCGAAGAAGTTTCAGGGAAATTGTTGGAAATTACACGAAAGTCATTCAGCGAAATTTCCCAATAGCATTTCCACATGGGTACCCAAAGATTTTGTCCCATTGTACCCTTTGTCTATTATTGACGAAATTGGTCTTTGGACATAGTTTGTTGAAATTATTCGTCTTGTCGAATATTGTTTTTATTATTGAAGTTATGCAAGTCGGGGTACTAGAAATAATATTGAATCCTTATGAGAAAAATTACTGGATGGATCACTCGATTAATTTCTGGATGAATTACCAATTAATTACTGGACATCTACTCCTGGTCTAATATAACTTTACTAAATTTCACATCAGATTTTATTTAATTTTTAAATTACAATAATATAAATAAAAACTTACCTTTATCTTTATTACACACAAACAAACTTTTTTCACTTTCTTTCTATTTTGTTTTATTCACCTCGTGTTTGTCACTTTTTCACTTTTAATATACTTCTGGGGGTCGAATTTGTAACTTTTCCACTTTCTACTCTTTCTTTCACCTCCCACTTTCCACTCTCACTACCCACTTTCACTTTTCACTCTCACTTCCCATTTTACACTTTCATTTCCCATTGTTCACTCTCACTTTCACTTTACACTCTCACTTCCCATTACACTTTTCACTTTCCATTACAAGTTCCTACATTCCACTTTCACTTCCCACTTCACACTTTCCACTTTCCACTCTCACACTTCACTCATACTTCCCACTTTGTACACACACTTTCCACTCTCACCTTGCACTTTTTACTTTCCACTTTTTACTTCCCACTTACATTTTCCACTCTCACTTTCCACTCCTACTTTCCTCTTCCATTTTCCATTCTCATTTCCTGCTTTCCACTTTCAATTACCATTTTTTCTTTTTACTTTCCACTTACCACTCCTAATTTCACTTCACTCTTTCGTTTCCCACCTTCAATTTCCACTTTCCACTCTCACTTCCAACTGCACACTTTCCACTCTTTACTTTCCACATTCAACTTTATATTTCCAATTTTTCACTTTCTACTTTCCACTCCCACTTTCGCTTCTTGAATTCCATGCCTAATGGCGGGAAAGGGAAAAGTGGGAATGGGAAGTGGAAGGAGAAGGAGAAGACTGAAAGTGAAAAGTCGGAAGTGAGAATTGAAAATGGGAAGTTGGATATTAAAGTTGAGAGTGGGAAGCGAAAGTGGACAGCAGAAATGGTAAGTGGGGCATTAGGAGTAAAAAGTGAGAATGGGAAGTGAAAGTGGAAAGAATTAAGTGAGAATTGAAAATGGGAAGTGAGAGTGGAAAGTAGGAAGTGAGATTAGAAAATTGGAGGGGAAAATGGAAAGTAGGAGTGGAAAATGTGAGTAAGAGGTAAGTAGAAAGTGAGAATGGGAAGTGAAAGTGGAAAGTAGGAAGTAAGAATTAAAAATGGAAAGTGAAAGTGGAAAGTAAGAATAGAAAATGTGAGTGAGAGATAAAAGTGGTAAGTAGGAAGTGAAAGTGGAAAGCAGGAATTAAGAATGGAAAATAGAAAGTGAAAGTGGAAAGTATGAAGTGAGCATAGAAAGTGAAAGTGGAAAATGTGAGTGAGAGGTAAAAGTGGTAAGTAGAAAGTAAGAATGGGAAGTGAAATTATAAATCAGGAAGTGATAATGGAAAGTGAAACTGAAAGTAGAAAGTGAGAATGAAAAATAAGAAGTGAAAATGAAGAATGGAAAGTGAAAGTATTTCTACTTTCAAAAAATGGGAAAATGGGAAGTGAAAGTGGAAAGTAGGAAGTGAGAATAGAAAATGGAAAGTAAAAGTAGAAAGTGAGAATGAAAAATAGAAAGTGAAAGTGTAAAGTAGGAGTGGAAAATGTGACTGAGAGGTAAAAGTGGTAAGTAGGAAGTGAAAATGGGAAGTGAAAGTGGAAAGTAGAAAGTCAGAATGGAAAATAGGAAGGGAAAGTGGAAAGAAAGAGTGCAAAATGTGAGTAAGAGGTAAGAGTGGTAAGTAGAAAGTGAAAGTTTAAAGCAGTAAGTAAGAATAAAAAATAGAAAGTGTAAGTGGAAAGTAGGAAGTGAGAATGGAAAATGGAAAATGAAAGTGGAAACTAAGAGTGGAAAATGTAAGTGAGAGGTAAGAGTGGTAAGTAGGAAGTGAAAGTGGAAAGCAGGAAGTAAGAATAGAAAACGGAAAGTGGAAAGTAGGAAGTGGGAATGGAAAGTGAAAATGGAAAGCAGGAAGTAAGAATAGAAAATAGAAAGTGAAAGTGAAAAGTAGGAAGTGTGAATGGAAAGTAAAAGTGGAAGGTAAGAGTGGGAAATGTGAGTGTGAGGTAAAAATGGTAAGTAGGAAGTGAAAATGGAAAGTGAAAGTGGAAAGTAGAAAATCAGAATGGAAAATAGGAAGGGAAAGTGGAAAGTAAGAGTGCAAAATGTGAGTGAGAGGTAAGAGTGGTAAGTGGAAAGTGAAAGTTTAAAGCAGGAAGTAAGAATGGAAAGCGGAAAGTGGAAAGTAGGAAGTGAAAGTGGAAAGCAGGAAGTAAGAATGGAAAACGGAAAGTGGAAAGTAGGAAGTGGGAATGGAAAGTGAAAGTGGACAGTAGGAAATAAGAGTGGAAAATGGAAAGTGAAAGTGGACAGTAGGAAATAAGAGTGGAAAATGGAAAGTGAAAGTGGAAAGTAGGAAGTGTGAATGGAAAGTAAAAGTGTAAGGTAAGAGTGGGAAATGTGAGTGAGAGGTAAAAATGGTAAGTAGGAAGTGACAATGGGAAGTGAAAGTAGAAAGTAGGAAGTGAGAATGGAAAATGGGAAGTGACAGTGGAAAGTAGGAGTGGAAAATGTGAGTAGGATGTAAAAAAGTGGAAGTGAGAGTGGAAATTGGAAGCTGGGAGTGGAAAGTGAAAGTGAAAAAGTTACAGAACCAACTCCTCGTACTTTTTGACACTCTTGACTCTTGACTCTCTTCAGGATTAATTTGATCCTATTAACTTATTTTTAGCGAATGGGATTTATATCTTATTGTAAATAATGTATTATGCTGTTGTGTTTTTTGTATATTATACTTGTTTCCCAGCAGATTTTATGTACCAAAAGTGGATCCTGCGTCCATTTTTGGTTCCCGTAAAAAGAACTTGTGAAGTCAACCAAATTTACTACCAAACTAATTTAATATTATATTTCTAGTCTTTTTATGCTTATGATAAAATTTTCATAACTATAAATTATAAAGACGCCGGTTGTTTCTGTAATGGCCTTAAAGAGGTTTATTAAATTGCAATTGTTTTCCCCCATACGAACATAAAATTAAATATAATAAATATTTTATATTTACATACACCCGAAGGGACAAATTTTCAATTTAATAATTAATGTTCTCTTCTAAATAGTAGGTACACGACGTTGTTGTATTAAGAACCTATACAAAATTTTAATTATAAAATGTTAGGATACCATCAACGGAACTAAATTAAAATCACAAAATACTATTTTCATTTCTTGAATATCGATGTAAAACTAAAACCCCTTTTTTAGAACGAATATCTTATTCATTTCGTGATGAACGAAATTATATAATTTTAGAAGTCTTTCGTCAAGTATATGTCTTGAAGTTAGCATGTCGTCTTTGCATAAAAATGTCGGAAAGTAACAGAGGGAAGACAAGCTAACGTCCAAGATGAATTTTAACATATTGTAAAGTTGGAATATTTCCACAAATATTGATTATTCCATCCAGTTTCATATCAAATTATGTGTGAGATTCAATGTGGTGGAAAATAGAAATACAATCAGCAGGCAAAAAAAATTTTCAAGTTGAAAATTTAAATGAGAATATTATAGAAAGTGTGAAGGTTGAAACTGAAATGTGAGAGTTTTTGTACATGGCATATAATATTTATTAATTTGTGAATAATTAAAGAAGCTTTTAACCACCCATTTGCGGACCTCGTTATCCTCTTATACTGTATTAAAATTTATGTTATTGTTATGGTATCCGGAAACCTCAATTAAGAATCTAAGTGTTCTGATTAGACTACAACTATATATATGCATGAAATTCGATTATCAAATGAAGATTAATATTATGTGCACCTGATAATTAGAAATAGTTCATACCATTCAATTTCATTTTGCTTCTCGGTAATAAATTCTATAAAAATAAAGAAAATACCGATACATTTTAGAATTCATAAATTTTTACACTCTATGCGTGACCATAATAAAGATAAAACTAATTAAAATAAAAGTTTAAAAGGTTAAATGTTGGCGTTGAGAGTTGCACAGTTGAACAGCTTGCGAGCAGTCATTACGTAAGACAAGCACGTAATTCGAAACCCAAAAGCAGGCAAAGTATTTTCCCAATATGAGCTCTCAGTCTCATGGAGTAAAGTAAATAAATAATGTATCATCCACCTGCAGGATCACACCCACGTACTGTCGCTATAGAACCTCGAGAATATATATATAAAAGCAATGGTGTAACATGTATAGACTTCTTAGTGACCATCTCGAACTTTAGGGATTGCTAACCGTCGTAAAACGTGATACTAGTCAGATCCGCAAATAATGTTGAGCTAGTAATTTCTTAAGAGAAAGAGAGGAGGAAGCAGACAAAACGAGTTTTTCTCTCTCATTGCACTTGATTCCTTCTGGTAAATTACTTATTGAGTTTCTTTTAAGAGGAGAATTCTGTATTTTATCTTGTTCTTATTGATCGCCATCGATAGTTCATTCCTTGAACATTGAGCAAAGTTTTCAAAAATTTATACCAATCCTTTAGTATTGGAAAAAAATTATAAGGATTCGTTATACTTGGGTTGTAATCGTTACGATTCACGTTCTCGTGACTACTACTTGTTCGTTATAAACAATTAACTAATAACAATAAACTAAAATTCTTTAACATTATCATACAATTTCTGATTTATTGTAACCAGGATGAATTTTTCCTTTTTAGGATACAGAAATTACTAATCATCACAGATGTAATTTAGTAATAATGATGTTTATTTAGAGTACCTTCGGTTAATTAATTAAAATTGAAAATAGTAGCGAATTCTCTCTGTATACAATTATTATTCAATTGTAAGGTTGAACACCGTATTCTAGAAAAGTCGAATTTCAAATTCAAGATTTATCTCCAGCATAAATAAAATAAAATCCAGTAATAATATATGTTAACAGAAATACTTTACTTAATGAAAATACGATATTGAAAATATATTTATTTTTATGAAATGTCTTCACAAAAGAACGATTTACACATTTTTCACGTAAATACAATTTTTTAAAATATTTTTTAATAAAATTCTAAGCAAGAATTCAATTATTTTCATAAATAATAAAACTCATCGAAAAATTCAATTATTTTCACAAATAAAGTAATTTTACAAGAATTCAATTGTTTAAAATAAAATTTTTATAATATTTACTACATTTCGAAACAATTAATTATTTAAAACAATGTTAATAAACTTCTTATGTAGCATTCAATTATTTTCAAAAATAACAAATTTTTTTTACAAAATTCAATTATTTTTAAACATTTTAATAAAATTTTTCGCAATAATTCAATTATTTTTATAAATAATAAAATTCTTCTCGGGAATTCAATTATTTTTGAAAATTTTAATCAAATTATTTGCCGATATTCAATTATTTTTATAAATAATAAAATTCATCGCAGGATTTCAATTATTTTTAATACAATTTTAATAAAAATGTTTTTGAAATAATTCAATTATTCTTTTAGATTTTAATAAAATTCTTTCCAAGAATTGAATTATTTACATAAATAATTCTTCGAAAGAATTCAATTATGTAAATAAATAACAAAATAATTCACGAAAATTCAATTGTTTGGAGGCATTTTAATAAAACTCTTTGCAAAATTCAATTAATTTTCATAAATAGCAATATTATTCATCATCAAAATTCAATTATTTTTAAAAGTAATAAATTTTTTCTTAAAAAATTCAATTATTCACAAAAATTCTAGTAAAATCGTTTACAAGAATTAATCTATTTTCATAAATAATAAATCGCTTTTTAGGAATTTAATTATTTTCAAATATTTCAATAAAATTGATTGAAAGAAATCAATTATTTTAAATACAATTTTAATACCATTTTTTTGAAATAATTCAATTATTCTTTTAGATTTACATTAAATTCTTCCCAAGAATTCAATTACTTACATAAATAATTCTTCGAAAGAATTCAATTATTAAAGATAAATAACAAAATTATTCACGAAAATTTAATTATTTTTAAACATTTTAATAAAATTCATTGCAAAATTCAATTAATTTTCATAAATAGCAATATTCATCATTAGAATTTAATTATAAAAGTAATAAATTTTTTCTTGAAAATTCAATTATTTTTGACAGTTTTAATAAAATTTCTTTCCACTATTCAATTATTTTCTTAAATAATAAAATTCTTCGCAGGATTTCAATTATTTTTAATTCAATTTTACAAGAATTGATCAAAAAATGTAATTATTCTTAAAAATTTAATTTCGATTCTTCGAAAAAATCAATTATTGCAAAAAAATGTTTTTTTAAATTCTTTGAAACAATTCAATTATCTACAAAAATATTAATATTTTTCACAGGAATTCAATTATTCTTTTAGAGTTTAATAAAATTCTTCCAAAGGATTCAATTATTTACATAAATAATTCTTCGAAATAATTCAATTCTGTCGATAAATGACAAAATTATTTACAAAAATTCAATTATTTTGAGGCATTTTAATAAAATTCTTTGCTAAATTCAATTATTTTCATAAATAACAATATTCATCACAAAAATTCAATTATATGTAAAAGCAATAAATTTTGTCTTAAAAAATTCAATTATTCACAAAAATTCTAGTAAAATCGTTTACAAGAATTCATCTATATTCATAAATAATAAAACGCTTTTTAGAAATTCAATTATTTTCAACTATTTTAATAAAATTGATTAAAAGAAATCAATTATTTGAAATACAATTTTAATACAATTTTTTTTTGAAATAATTCAATTATTCTTTAGATTTCAATAAAATTCTTCCCAAAAATTCAATTATTTACATAAATAATTCTTCGAGAGAATTCAATTATGTCGATAAATGACAAAATTATTCACGAAAATTCATTTATTTTGAGACATTTGAATACAATTCAGTGCAAAATTCAATTAATTTTTATCAATAACAATATTTATTATAAGAATTCAATTATTCTTTAAGGTAATACATTTTTTCTTGAAAATTCAATTATTTTTAAAAATTCTAATAAAATCGCTGGCAAGATTTCAATTATTTTCATAAATAATAAAATGCTTTTTAGGAATTCAATTGTTAAAAAAAAATTAATAAAATACCACACAGAAATTAAAGTATTCTCGAAAATTTTAATAGAATTCTTTGTAAAATTTAATTATTTTAAAAAACTTTTCTCAATTCAATGATTTTCAATATCTACTTTTTTCATAAAATTTTCAAACAGAATTAATTAATTAATTAATTAAACAAATTAATTATTTGAAAAGTTTTTTCTAAAAATCTTCGTAAAAATTCAATTCTTTTCATGAATAATAAAAATTTCTCAGGAATTCTTTAGTTCGAAAGCTCCTTTTTGCTACTTTTTCAAAATGAATTATCGAGTGTAAAGTCTGATGTTACAGGAAAAAATATTTAAAGAATAATTCATTTTATAATTTATATATATATATATATATATATATATATATATATATATATATATATATATATGTCACTGAACCCTATAATTAGTAATTATATTATTAGTATCTTAGTATAAAGAATGTTTTTTTAACCTATATAATTTTTAATTAAGTTGACGCGAACTAATTGTGAATTGCAACATTTTTTTAATTATTAATGTGATAGAATCCATCTTCTAATTTAAAAAGTAAATATATAAATAAATGCGGATTCATTTTGAATTTAAATTTAATAAGGTGAATGAAACCCTTTACAATCTAATAATTAATTAATACTGAAATTATACGAGTTGAAATTAATTCGATATTGTTGTAAATGACTTATATAATATTTTAATTTATTGGCAATTTATAATAATTAATTCAATCTTGTCAATTAATTATAATAAAGAAATCTGTTAATTGAAATCACATTAGTCGGTTATAACCGACTTTCGGAATTATATTATATTTCAATGCTTTTGAATTTATAATATTTCACCTGTAATCATTTCTGTGGAACTATTTCGGCGCAAGGTACAGTCATCCCCTTTAACCTGCACATTCTCGCAACCTGACGCTTTGTGAGGGGTGCAAGGTGCCTCGCTACCTGAATAGTTATACTTTCCCTTTTTGACTGGAGACAATGCTGTACACTTTATTGTGCAAACGAAGTATTTTTAATATTAATATTTATTTCTTATTAATTATGAAGCATTAAATTTATTAACTGATTATATTAATTACATTAATTACATTAAATTACAATTAAATTACAATAAATAAATAAAGCTTTATTATAAATAACAAAGTAGTCTTTTTCGGATTTTCTTAAAATCATCAGAATTTATTTTCTTGATGTGAAAATATTTGAATTCTTCTTACCGTTAAATAATACGTATCGTAAAACAAATCTTATAACATTATTTGAAGCGTCACATTTTAATTTGATTTGCTTCCTGATATCAGAATGAATTAAATATTTATTAAAATTTTTTTTTTATTCTCTCAGATACTGTATTTTATTTTAAAACTCGAATGAAATTCTTAAATCCCAGTAACAAAATTCTCTCTTTGAAACTCAAGACATTAGCGGTGAATCACTAAAGATGACCGCATGCAAGAAGCACGAGATAAAAAGATTAAGATATAAAATGAGATAAAAAAGGATTTAAAATATAAAAGAAAGAGTGAAAAAGAAATGATACTAATATTACTAATATACTTTGGCAAATTCAATAAATCATCATTTTTAATTTTTTTAAGCATTGGAATTTAATTAAGAGTGATTAAATTAAAAATGTTATTTTCGAAATTGGATAATTATTTCTCACGCCGTCATTTGCATTTCACTTGAAATAAAATTAAAAAAAGAGGAGTCTCATTTCAATGCTCACTGCATTGTTTTCTAGAAATAATCTCACAGCTGCATGGAGTATGAAATGTTTAAAAACAAATAATCCATTTATCGAGTTTCATAATTCGCTGGATTACAAAAAACCCGGTTAAAACTTTAAGATGTAATTATAATTTGCTGATATTTCATGCTTAAGGGTTTTTATCTGATTACAAATCTAATGACAGATTTTCGAAATTCAAAATGGCGGATCCAATATGGCGGACTAAAATTTTAATAAACTAGTTGGATTTTTATAAAACTTGGTATTTAATGGTTTTTGGGGTTGTAGATTTTGAATCAGATGTCAGATTTTCAAAATTCAAAATGGCAGGCTTCGCACTCATCTACTAAAACCTACTATTTACTACTTTTTTACGTTAAGCTACTATTTGGGTACTTTTTGTTTAGATTTCAGCCACTAAAAGCTACTATTTCTGTTTTTTTTAGAATTTCCACTACATTAAATTCGCTGATACTTGAAATCAAAAAACTATTCTCATAAATTATAATCAAATTCTTTAAAACGATTCAATTATTTTCAAAAAATATTCGAAATTCAATTATTTTCAAATATCTAGTATTTTCAAAAAATTTCGCAAAAGAATTCGATTATTTAAAAAAAAATTGATAAAATTCATCCAAAATTTAATTATTTTCATAAATAATAAAATTTCCAGAGAAATTCAATTAATTTAGAATAGCATTTTCAAAAAAAAATTTCGAAAAAATCAACTATTTAACAACATTTTTCTATAATTCTTCACAATAATTCAATTACTTTCACTAATAATAAACTTTTACATGGAAATTCAGTTTAAAAAAAAAAATTTCATAAAATTCTAAGAAAGAATTCAATTATTTTCATAAATAATAAAACTCATCGAAGAATTTCAATTATTTTTAATACTGTTTTAAATTAACTAATCGAAAAATTCAATTATTTTCACAAATAAAGGTTTTCACAAGAATTCAATTATTTAAAATAAAATTTTCATAATATTTATTTATATATTGATGAAATTAATTTTTTAAACCAATGTTTATAAAATTCTTATAAACAATTCAATTATTTCCAAAAATAACAAATTTTTTCAAAGAAATTCAATTCTTTTTAAATATTTTAATAAAATTTTTCGCAATAATTCAATTATTTTCATAAATAATAAAATTCTTCTGAGGAATCCAATTATTTATGAAAATTTTTAATAAAATGACTTTGACACTATTCAATTATTTTCATAAATAATAAAATTCTTCGCTGGATTACAATTATTTTTAATACAATTTTACAGGAATTGCTCAAAAAATGTAATTATTCTTAAAAATTTAAATTCAGTTCCTCGAAAAAATCAACTATTTAAAAAAAATGACTTTTTTAAATTCTTTCGAAGAATTCAATTATATTTACAAAGATATTAGAATTTTTCACATCAATTAAATTATTTTCAAATATTTTAATAAAATTCTTCCCAAGAATTAAAATAGCTGCATAAATAATTCTTCGAAAGAATTCAATTATTAAAGATAAATAACAAAATTATTCCCAAAAATTCAATTATTTTGAGGCATTTTAATAAAATTATTTGCTAAATTCAATTATTCTCATAAATAACAATATTTATCATAAGAATTCAATTATTTTTATAATTAATGAATTTTTTCTTGGAAATTCAATTATTCAAAAAAATTCTAATAAAACCGTTGGCAAAAATTTAATTCTTCTCATGAATAATAAAATTCTTCACAGAAATGCAATTTTTTTTTTGAAAATTTTAATAAAGTCTTTGCGCAATTATTTAAAAAAAATTCTAATAAAATCGTTGGCAAAAATTCAATTCTTTTCATGATTAATAAAACTCTTTACAGGAATTCAATTTTTTTTGAAAATTTTAATAAACTTCTTTGCAATTATTCAATTATTTTCATAAATAATAAAATTTATTGCAGGATTTTAATTATTAATACAATTTTACAGGAATTGCTCGAAAAATGTAATTGTTCTTAAAAATTTATTTTCATTATTTTCTTCTTTGGGAAAATTCAATTATTTACAAAAATATTAGAATTTTTCACAGGAATTCAATTATTTTCAAAAAATTTTTAATAAAATTTATGGAAAAAATCAATTATTTTAACTAAAATTTAAATTAATTTTTTTTGAAATAATTCAAATATTCTTTTAGATTTTAATAAAATTCTTCCCAAAAATTTAATTATTTACATAAATAATTCGTCGAAAAAATTCAATTATGTCGATAAATATCAAAATTCAATTATTTTGAGTCATTTTAATAAAATTCTTTGGAAAATTCAATTATTTTCATAAATAATAAAAATTTCTTAGGAATTAAATTATTTAAATTAGAATTTGCATAAAATTAGTCGAAAGAAATCAATTATTTAAAATTTTTTATAAAATTCTTTACAAGAATGAAATTATTTTTATAAATAATTAAATTTTTTCACGAATAATAAAATTCGATGTAGGAATTTAATTTATTATATTAGAATAAAAAAGAATGAAATATTTTTGATGAAAATTAGGAAAAAGTCAGAAAAATAAAATATAACGAAAAATAGAACGAGTTTTTTTGGTCGTCAAGTTTAATTTTTTGATAGCTAAGTACTTTTTACTACTTTTTTCAGTTTGAAAGCTACTTTTTTCTACTTTTTTAAAATTAATAATCGAGTGCAAAGTCTGAAATGGCGAATCCAATATTGTGGAGAAATTTTGAAGTCACTGGTTGGATTTTTATGAAACTTGATATCTAAGGGTTTTTGAGATCGTAGATTATGAATCAGATGCCAGATTTTAAAAATTCAAAATGGTGGATTCAATACGGCGGATAAATTTTAAGAAACTCGTTGAATTTTTTTGAAACTTGGTATCTAAGGGTCTTTTAGTTCGCTGAATATGAGGCAGATGTCAGATTGGCAAAATTCAAAATGGCGGCTTCAATATGGCGGTCAAATTAAATTTTTTTTTTATTTTTACGTAACTTCCTCTCTAGGCGTCTTTGTGATCGCTAATTACAAGTCTGAAGTCAGATTTATGAAATACAAAATGTCGTATCCAGTATGACGGATATTTTATTAAAAATTTAATTTTTTGCTTGAAAATATATCATAAGCAAAAAAAAAAACTTGAGATTCGTGTTTTTTGTTTAACATAATGTTTTTTTTATTATTAAAAAAGTATGAAAAATTTACTTAGATAAAAATTGAAAAATTTCTTAGTTAAAGTAAAATAAATATGTTAATGATAGAGCATTTTATACGGCATGTGGAATGTTTCCCAGGAGAGTTATATTATTAATTCATAGGAAAATATCACCTGTTTTCCGGTCGAAAAGAGTAAATCTTAGCGCGACCAACCATGCGAAATTACGGATTACGCAGAGTTGAAACTGAGATTTTCCTTAAAAACTTTTCGCCTATCTTTTGTTTCACACTATACTATAGTAAAAAGGTTTTTTGCATTTAAATTCATGGAATAATAATGCGTCAGCGTACATTAGTAAATACTTTTCGCGATTTTTCCTTTTTTGTGTGCGTGCTTATGTTTCTTAAAATACGACAATTTAAATTTTTCTTGAAGGATTACCCAGCAATGGCTTTTTTTAAACAAACATAATATTTAATTATTATTTTACTGCATATTATTAGATTTCAAAATCAAAATAACTTTCTTTAACATCTTTAATATTTTGTTATCCTTTGTGTCACTCAGAATATTTCACAAATGAAAAGTAAAATTAATTCTAATAAGTTTATATTTAGCGTCAAATTTTAATCAGATTTTCATCTTGTTTATCTAGTGAAAACAAATAAGATTGTCAGCTCTTAGACTTAGTGACGGTCAAAATATTCTTGCATAATAATCTCACTTCGCCACGAAGCACGTTCTAGCTTTGGGTCTAGAGTTAATCAAACTACCAAACTCGCTTTCTCTCTAAACCTTTGTAGTCTGATGAAGCTAGTACGTAATTATGTCGCCTTTGCTTAGAATGTTGAATGACCGAACGGTAACAATTATTCTACAGATTTTCCGGCTACAGACTTCACTAACTGTTTATAAAGAACAGGCCCTTTTAAATCCCTAAAAAAATTTAATTCTCAAAATTTTTTTCTTAAAAAAATTCTTAAAAAAATTCTTAAAAATAGTCATCAACATGATTTATTTTGCTTTAATTATAAATCCATACCAGATTCGTTATCAGCGACCCCAATAACCCCCAAGTAACAAGTATCAAGTGAATCCGTTAAATTTTTTAAAATTCGTCCACCATATTGGATCCGCCATTTTTAATTTTTGAAAACTAATAGCAGATTCGTAATCAGCGACCCCAAAAACCCCTGAGTAACAAGTTTTAAGTTAATTTCGTTTAATTTTTAAAAATTCGTCCTTCATATTGGATCCGCCATTTTGAATTTTCAAAATTTTGCTAATTCGTATTTAGCGACCCCAGAAACCCTATTTACAATAGCGTTTATAATTTTTTTTTCTATTATCCTAATTGCATGACTGAAAGGGTTAAATTGTAAAAAGAAAATTTTTCCTTTAAACGATTCGCCAATATTTTAATTCTTGACTATATGAAAATATTTAAAAAATTTAATTAAAAATTATAAAGTCAAATAAAATCTATTTCTATTTTAATGTTGTCAATTTTTTTTTGATATTTTAAACTTAACACACGATCCTAAAAATAATTTAAAATAAAATAAAAAATTACTTACACATTATCGTTAATATAATTTGGCTTAATTACTTTTCTCTTCAATTCAGGGAATTATTTAAATCTATTTTCATCTCCATTATTCAAATTGAATAATTTATTTGCGAATACGAATTAAATAATTTATATTTGAAATTTAATATTTTACAATAATGAGTTTGTAATATAATCTAGAAAAAATTTTAAAAATACCTTTGAGGTACATACGTAAAATGGAGAAATCCGAAAATTATCTACGATCCTTTGAACGATTATTAACTTTTGTTATTCGTGTATTAAAATTTAAAAAAGAGAGAAATTATTTATTCATGTAATTATCGGAAAATTTCTCTAAGAATATCATTTTATAAATTCTAACCATCTTTAAGTGGATTAATTGAAATTTAATTTGTCTAATGGCTTTTGCAAACTTTCTAAGGAAAAATTAAAGGAAAACTGTATGAAATCGATCGAATACTTTCGCTCAAGTTTACTCGAGAATATTTGAAGAACTTTCTTTAAAGTATAACAAAATAGTTACATTACCACTTTTGTTTTCTTAACACATCAAAAACCTTCTAGTTCAAATTGCGGTAAGGAAAAGATAATACAGTCGAATTATTTTCATATTGTACGACATAGAATTATTCTCTTAAATAAAAATAACACTAGAAAGTAATTATATTAATTATTTATTATTATTTTTATTATTAATTATTGTTAATCATAATTAGGTATTTAATCATTAAAATTGTTTGATTCATAGTTCATAGTTTATGAGGCAACCGAAAAAAATACAAAAATTTAGAATTTTCTTATAAATTCTAAAAATTTAATTATTTTTAGTACTTTTCATAAAAATTCCTGACTTTTCCCTGAATTCTCTGTCTCAGAATATTATGATCTTTTTGCTTTTAAAACAATTCAAGTTTATTTCCTGTCCTACAAACCGTCATTACAAATGCAACCAAGTAGGTACATCACAAGATCCTTTGCAACAATATTCTCCTTCTGTAACTTCCTTTCCATCGTTAAATAACCATATTTTACAAACGTGAACATCAACCACAAAATTAATCTTATCAAACCTATATAAACCTGATGCATTGCAATCACTACGAACTTTGTCAGGTGTTGTAAACTTTACACTCCTCGCTTTACAACACATCGTACAATTTAAATGCAGAAATTGTGAAAATGTTGTAATAAATTATATCAAGCATAATTTCTCCATTCTCCTTATATTTTCTCTACTTGCCATCATCAAAATCCCACATAACAAATTTACAGCAAATCTGTTCAATTACTTAAAACTTTTCGCGCACAATTTTGGTAATAATTCAGAAACATTTCCCCTCCGTCAAATTTGATGATAAAATTTGATAAATAATAAATAAATATTTAAGTAATAAATCAATATATAAATAATAAGTAAATATTTAAATAATAAATTAATATTTTAAATAATGAAAAGTGAAAAATATTTAATACTCCTGAAAGCCAAAGAAAAAGATTGAAAAATCAAATCGAAGTGCTGGACGATCGACTTTCGTTTCGCAAAAAACTTTAGACCATGACATTGATGCAATGCGGCGCAGACTGTGATTCCATGAAAAAGTTAGTGAAGCCAAAAATATCTGGAGCGAGTTAAGCTGAATCAATAGGAGAAAAAAAAGAAAAAACAAAAGTATGTGGAAAATTTTTTCAAAACTTTGGAAAAGGAAAAAGAAGTCAAAAGATAAGTGACCAAAGAAAAAAAAAAGAAGAAATAAGCGAATAGAGAAGAAACAGGAAAAGAAAAATAGGACTTAAAAGAAGGACTCCGGACAATACCCAACTCTTCCCCCCCATAGGTTAGTCAGACAATCTGCGACTGCAGGTACAAGATCGTGTCTCGAATGGCAATCCAACGAAGAGAATAAGAGAGCGACGATAGACAAGCAGTAATATTGCTTGTATTGCAGAATGTATTCCATATTTTCCACAGGGCCGCTTGGCCGGAAGACGAAACTCGTTCGCCCGAAAGATCTGACAAAGACGACTTATTGGCTAATGCTACTTTACTTTTACAATCGTTTGCTCACGATACGTATATACACACAAGAAGAAACATGAAACTTATTGCGATTTATAACGGTCGATTAAGTTTTAAAAAAAATTTAATACAGAAAATATATATTATATTTAATATATAACTCTCTTATTGGCTACTTAAAAGCAACCGCTAAGTTTAAATATCAATCCTTCCAACTCTCACAATTTAGTTCCGCTTCCCACTCTTACTTCCCACTCCAACTCCCACTTTCCACTCTCACTTCCCACTTTCCATTCCCACATTCCACTCCCACTTTCCATTCCCACTTTCTACTTTCACTTCCCACTTTCCACTTTCACTTCCCACTTTCCACTTTCACTTCCCACTTTCAACTCTCCACTCACTTCCAAATCCCACTTCCTACTTTCCTCTCTCACTTCCCACTTTCACTTACCACTCTCACTTCCCACTTTCACTTCCTACCTTCCACTCTCATTTCCCACTTCCTAATCTCACTTCCCACTTTCAACTCTCCACTTACTTCCCAACCCCACTTCCTACTTTCCTCTCTCACTTCCCACTCTCACTTCCCACTTTCACTTACCACTCCCACTTTCACTTCCTACCTTCCACTCTCATTTCCCACTTCCCAATCTCACTTCCCACTTTCTACATTTCACTCTCACTTTCTATTCTCACTTCCCACTTTCAACTCTCCACTTACTTCCATATCCCACTTCCTAATTTTCTTTCTCACTTCCCACTTTCCAATCTCACTTTACAAACCCACTTCTCACTTCTATATCCCAATTTTATTTTCCACCTTTCACTCTCACTTCTTAATCCCACTTCCCACTCTCACTTTCCACTTTCACTTCTCACGTTCAACTTTCCTCTCTTACTTCCCAAACCAACTTCTCACTTCTATTTACCACTTTCACTTACCACTTTCCACTCTCACTTTCCACTTTCACTTCCTACCTTCCACTCTCATTTCCCACTTCCTAATCTCACTACCCACTTTCTACATTTCACTCTCACTTTCTATTCTCACTTCCCACTTTCAACTCTCCACTTACTTCCAAATCCCACTTCCTACTTTCCTCTCTCACTTCCCACTTTCCAATCTCACTTTACAAACCCACTTCTCACTTCTATATCCCAATTTTATTTCCCACCTTTCACTCTCACTTCCCAATCCCACTTCCCACTCTTACTTTCCACATTCACTTCTCAGATTCAACTTTCCTCTCTAACTTCCCAAACCGACTTCTCACTTCTATTTACCACTTTTACGTCCCACATTCAACTCCTACCTTCCACTTCTCACATTTCACTTTCAACTCTCACTTCTATTTACCACTTTTACGTCCCACATTCCATTCCCAAATTTCACTTTCAACTCGCACTTACCATATTCCACTTTCTACTTCCACTTTGACTTCCCACATTTCACTTTCATTTTCTAGTTTTAATTCTCACTCTCAACTCTCACTTACCACATTCAACTTTCCACTCACTTCCAAATCCCACTCTCTACTTTCCTCTCTCACTTTCCACATTGAACTCTTAATTACCACATTCCATTTCCACATTCCACTTCTCACATTTCACTTTCAACTCTCACTTACCACCTTCCACTCTCACTTCCCACTTTCAACTTTCCACTCACTTCCAAATCCCACTCCCTACTTTCCTCTCTCACTTCCCACTTTCTACTTTCCAGTCTCACTTCCCAAACCCACTTCTATTTCCTACTTTTACTTCCCACCTTCTACTCTCACTTCCCAATCCCACTTCCCACTCTCATTTCTCACATTCTACTTTCCTCTCTCACTATCCAAACTTACTTTCTACTTTCCACTGTCACTTCCCAAACCCAGTTCTCACTTCTATATCCCACTTTTACTTCCCACTTTCCACTCTCACTTCCCAAACCCACTATTAACTTTTTTCCCACTCTTATTTCCCACACCCACTTCTCATTTCTATTTACCACTTTTACGTCCCACATTCCATTCCCACATTTCACTTACAACTCGCACTTACCACATTCCACTTTCTACTCCCACTTTGACTTCCCAAATTTCACTTTCATTTTCTAGTTTTAATTCTCACACTCTACTCTCACTTCTCACTCCAATTTTACACTTTCACTTCCCACTTCCACTCTCACACACAAATCCCGCTTTCAAATGAAAATACCTGATTAACGATTAAAAGTGCAAGGTAGAAAGTAAGAGAAGTAAGTGTAAGTGTAAAGAAGGTGTGAAGAATGGAAGATAGAGCGTAAAAGTGAAAAGAAGATTTATAAAAAAGAAGTTAGGAAGTGAAAGTGGAAGATAATAAGTGAGAGTGGAAAGTACAAAAATAAATAATGAGGGAGGAGTAGGAAGTAGAAGGTAGGAGTAGAAAGTGGGTTTGAAAAGTGGAAGGTGGAAAGTAAAAGTGGAAAATAGAAGTGAGAGTGGAAAGTGGAAGGTTGGGAGTGGGAAGTGGGAGTGAAAAGTGGAAGGTGGAGAGTGAAAGTGGGAAGTGCGAAAGTTACAGAATCGACCCCCAGGTGTCCAGAATGACGATTTTTGACAATAACGGTCGTTAGCATCAGCAGAGAGTTAAGGAACACAACTATTTATTAATAAAACTGAAAACGAATTAACAAACTCCAAAGAGTTAATAAAATTCAAATTATTCTCGATTATGACACTCGTCAAAAACCGCGTCACTTCTTGGAAACCCGTAAGTAAGTGAACCATCTGATTATCCCCAGTAGGCTTCTTCATTATTATCAAATCGTTTCCTTGTTTTTCGTTCGCAATTTTCGGAAGAACCCTTCATCTTATCCTCACGGAACGGCACCTGAAAAATACTAGGAAGGTGTTATTTTTATTTAGATAGAGTTATTTTTATAGATAGGGTTATTTTTTTAGATAACAATTGAGATCTCCTTTTGAGCATTGTCCTAATAGATGCCTAATTATACAAATTGGGTACTGATACTTTCCCAAAGGTGACTTTATATTTTCTCATTAGATAATGATTGGTAATATAATTAAATAAATAGGTAATGGAAATTAACGGACTAAAGGAATAATTTTATTAGAACAATAATATAATCTTTATTATAACAGTTAAGTTAACATAACGATTAACGAATACAGTGAATTAATTATAATGATAATAATAATTGAACTTAATGGGAACTTATCTCGATTAATTACATATTTTATTTCGTGATACATAACAATATAACAAAACTTACTTAGGATTCTACGAACGTCACTCGACTCGAGTATCCAATTATTAACGGGTTTTTATGAAACAACAAACTAAACAATTATTGAACTATTTTTCATTTATAATTAGCACATAATATAATAAACGCCTATTCTATTTCAGGCTTACACACACGGTCAGCCTTCAATAGGCTTTACGTTATCGCAACATTTCAGGTCAAATCCGACACACAAACTGTCCTTTCCAGTCGTTGTTTTTCCTTAAGTCTTCTATTTCCCCTTCCTGTCTCGATGTCATGAAGAAAGTTTTAGAACGAGAAGTATTAAGCGATTTGGAAGTTTACATAAGAGAACAAAGATCGTAGTTTTCAAAAAGGGTGGATACGATCATAAAAATAAATAGAATCCTTCTATGTATGGTAGCGATGAATTAGATAGGATTGTTAATAATTAGTTATATCCATGAATCATATTTTCCGAATCAGCGGTTTTTGTTGGTGCGTTGAACAATGCTTACAGTAGAGCTAATATCACACAGTATTGGTGCTATCAAATAGATTAAAATTAAGTGATTGGGGATCGATTAAAAAACTTTTCGAAAGCTTCAAATCAAGTGTTCTGTTATATATCTCAGAGGTTTAAAGTCCTCGATATTAAAAATTCCACTAAATTATTTTTGGAACTATTTTTAAAGAGCTTTATTGTTAATTGGGTAGGGGATCCGCCTTTACTAGTTTATTATTCAAGCAGTTGAATTAGTCATGCTTCATCAAACTGAAATAACGAATAGGAACCAGGAAAGATAAGAATTACAACATACAGGATATATTAATTCAGTTCATAAATTAGTGCCACGTTGTACTTTATTGGTAATTAAAGTCTAAAGGCTATGGAACACTACACTTACGTTGAGCACTTGCAACAGAATTGTCATGCAGCAGAATTGACATTTAACATAATTGTCATGCAATAGAATTGATATTTAGCAGAATTGTAAGTAGCCCGAATCTTTTATGACGGAATTGGTTTTTTTTAATTGGGGTGAGAAAAATATTAAGCAATAAGGGGACAAAGGCAGAACAAATGAATGACTACTGCCTGTCGTCAGCTATCTGAAAGCGTCACTTTTGTGCATGTGGGATAACAATTTTAATAAATTATCCTGAAGAAGTTTCTTTGGACTCTATATAAGTTAAGGATGTTCCAGAAAGTCTGGTTTCCTGGAACAAAATAAAGAAATCTGATCTAATCTAGAATTAATTAGTTAATGATGAGTGATTTCGTTCTTGAAAGTTGATGGGCAAAATGTTGTGGAAGGTTCGGAGTCCGCATGACACTGACCACTCACGTAGCTCTCGATGAATCTCAGGCAGAAATTTTCAGGATGACTTAAATTTAGCTTGGTGACGATTATGAGATCGTAACTTTAGATTTTTGAAAACTAAGTTCTTCTTGGACGGTGGAAGTTCACAAGTACTAAGTGCATTGCTGGCTTTACCAACTATGTTCCACTTAATCCACTGGTTGTTCATAGACTAAGTTCTTGATTTGATGGTAATTCACAGACTGAACTCTTCAGCTTGATAGATTACGACAGACCACTATTTCCTGATTCGGTGGTTGTTCGCGGACTTAGAACTTTTGTTTCGGTAGTTATTCAGGGACTGAGTTCATGTTGATTCCTCCGTTTAAACTGACTGGTTAATTTGCCGCTGGTTATCCAGCGGCGTTAAGTAGGCTCGAAGATGACAATTAGTTGTTTCGCTGGCAATTTCTGGACTAGAATCAAAGAATACACTTGATAACAGTTCACAACTAGTTAACATGATGGAATTTCCTGGACTGACGAATTCGTCAAGGTTGGCCCCTTTTATACAGTTCCTTGCAAGGGGACAATATAACACCACCCACTTCAATTACTTTCGGTGTCGATTTTTCGTCATCATCGAAAAGAATATATTTATTCATCATTGACCAGATGTATCTTATGGATCAATAACACAGGCACACAAAAAAAAAAAAGTTGTCTGTTCATTGAACCAGACCTACATGTCTTACAGTATTTTGACCCCCTGAATACGGATATGAAGTCAGAATTGCTCCATCACCCTCTGTTTTTTTTTAAATCGAGATAACTACCCTTAAGTCTAAAATTCAAGAACTAAATTTAAAAAAATGAAATAACCGCGGTTTCCTTCGGAGTAGAAAAATATATTTATGCGATTTCTTCTTTCAACAACTCAGAAATAATTTCAAAATTGCTCCATCACCCCCTGTTTTTTTAATTCGGAAAAACTACCCTTAAATCTAAAATTCAAGAACTAAATTTAAAAAAATGAAATAACCGCGGTTTCCTTCGGAGTAGAAAAATATATTTATGCGTTTTCTTCTTTCAACAACTCAGAAATAATTTCAAAATTGCTCCATCACCCCCTGTTTTTTTTAAATCGAAGAGACTACCCTTAAATCAAAAATTCAAGAACTAAATTTAAAAAAATGAAATAACCGCGGTTTCCTTCGAAGTAGAAAAATATATTTATGCGTTTTCTTCTTTCAACAACTCAGAAATAATTTCAAAATTGCTCCATCACCCCCTGTTTTTTTTTAAATCGAAAAAACTACCCTTAAATCTAAAATTCAAGAACTAAATTTAAAAAAATGAAATAACCGCGGTTTCCTTCGGAGTAGAAAAATATATTTATGCGTTTTCTTCTTTCAACAACTCAGAAATAATTTCAAAATTGCTCCATCACCCCCTGTTTTTTTTAAATCGAAGAGACTACCCTTAAATCAAAAATTCAAAAACTAAATTTAAAAAAATTAAATAACCGCAGTTAACTTCTGAGAAGAAGAATATATTTATGCGTTTTCTTCTTTCAACAACTCAGAAATAATGTTATTTCATTTTTTTTAAATTTAGTTCTTGAATTTTAGATTTAAGGGTAGTTTTTCCGATTTAAAAAAACAGGGGGTGTTGGAGCAATTTTGACATTATTTCTAAGTTGTTGAAAGAAGAATACGCATAAATATATTCTTCTACTCAGAAGAAAACCGCGGTTATTTCATTTTTTTTAATTTAGTTCTTGAATTTTAGACTTAAGGGTAGTTTTTTCGATTTAAAAAAAAACAGAGGGTGATGGAGCAATTTTGACATTATTTCTAAGTTGTTGAAAGAAGAATACGCATAAATATATTCTTCTAATCAGAAGAAAACCGCGGTTATTTCATTTTTTTAAATTTAGTTCTTGAATTTTAGACTTAAGGGTAGTTTTTTCGATTTAAAAAAAAACAGAGGGTGATGGAGCAATTCTGACTTCATATTCGTATTCAGGGGGCCAAAATACTATAAGACATGTAGGTCTGGTTCAATGAACAGACAACTTTTTTTTTTTTGTGTGCCTGTGTAATTAGAGTTCACAGAGTTTATAATTAAATTAAGCACCTCGCGGTGACATGACATATTCATCACAGATTAATTAAAGAATGTCTTCTGTAGACACAATATTTAATAATAAGTTGCGGTAGAAGATGAAGAAATCATATTAAAATAATTTCTAAAAGATATAAATGTTGCACAGCCATTTCGTAATTAGTAAAATGGTGTAAAATATCCTTTAATATATTAATGTAATCTTGATAAACGGATTCCTTGGTGTCTGGCAGAAGATTTGTCATTATCTAGCAAACTGATTGAATAATTTAAAAATGTCAGTATCATTGAATGTCTATTAAAAAATCTAGTAAAATGTATTCTGTCTTACATTTCAGACTGTGATCATTATTTATTTTACTAAATGATTGAAAAAGACTTATTCAAGAAGTTCTTAAAATATTGTTCTGTTTATTTCCAGACATATATCTTTATTTTTAGTACATCATGAATAAATTTACGATTAACTTTATTGGTTTATAAATATTACGAGATGTATTTTTGTTATTGTAACTTGTTATTGATATCTAACTTGTGAAAATAGATATTCACAGCTTTCCTTGTATTTAGTAATTGACAAATTTCATTTAGGATTTGGTCAGTTTGACACATTCACAAATCACAGGTCTAACTACTGATGATGGAGTTTTATTATTAACGGAGATAATTCCGTTACTTATAAATAATTATCTTTTGGAATAAATAACAAATTTTGAAAATGACTAAGTTTTTGAAACAATATTCTTATTAATTAATTACCTTTAGCTAACTGTTGATAATTTATTTTGAAATGTCGAAAATAAAACTCACAAATTTATGTAACAATTCTATTACATCCGGTGTTGTTACCTGACACACAAATTGTCTCAGTGCATTAAAGTATTAAAGGGATTCATTCTGACAACCAAATGTAGAATGGTTATATTTTATGAAAACACCTGTTAAGACATAAATCCATCTATCAGTAGTAACAGTTGTCGTCTCTAAGGTTCAGAATTAGGAAGAGTCCTCCAATAGTTCGTATACTTAATGTACTATCAGAAACTCCTTCAAACTGTTGAATAAGTACTTAAAGTTCTGCACGAGAATTCTATGCCTTTAGAATATTAATTTTCAAGCAATCAAATGTTTGACAAAAAAATATATGCATTTTTAAAAATACATCATCATCGAATGAGATCTAAAAAAATAATAATATTTTGACAATTTTTATTTGTTCGTCCTTAAAGCCAAAAAAATTGATGGATTTCTAGTAATACATCCAGACCCAGCAATTAATCCAGTAATCAATCCAGTAGTTAATCTAGTATACAATTTATAAAAACATTAATCTGCATACTAAAAAAGTAGATTTTAATTTTTAACTTTTTTATGTTTCAGGTAAGACTCAATGATAAGTTCTATAAGAAATCAATGACATCTTTCTAAAGAGGTATGCCACACCATTATTAGAGGTAATTAATTAAAAATTAATTAAAATTAAGTCAGACATTGTCAAAAAATTCAAACGTAAATATCTTATTAAAATATCTTATTTTCCAAAATCAATTTAGATTATTTATATAATATTTTATTTATGAATTAAAATATATTTAATCCTTGAGAGAACTAAATTAATTTTCTTTTTATAGACTTCATATACTATTTAATAATCGAGCCACTTGAATGGAAATTCGAAAGAGTCTCTCAAGAGGTCATATCTAGATTGCCTCTTTTTTATCAAAGTGATATTGAATTGAAAATCTGTTGAGGGCATTGATTGCAGCATCACACTTAGTAAAGCTTTTTCAAATAACCACTTGAGAACCTATTGAAAAAGCTTTCAAAGAATTTACAGAATTTTTATATCACACCTTTGTATCATACTATCTTTTTACTTAAATCTGTTAAAAAAAATAACATGTCTTTTAAAGTACACAATAGTTATCCATTTAAAAAAATTTTATATATTTATTCATATAAAACTTTTAAATTTCTTTGTTGTTGAAGATCTCGAGAAAAAAATATTGAGTCTGTTTAACGATAAATATCAAAATTATCCTAAACATAAATGTAAAAAAATTGTACAAATTAATTAGTAAACGAATATGTGTAGTAGATGTAAATTTATCAAAAAAGAGAATAAATTAAATAAAACAAATAATATAAAACGCGGTTCCTGAAATAAAAACTCTGTTGATGTGCTTTTGTTATCGATATTTCGTTCTGTAACTTTTCCACTTCCCATTACCACTCCCAATTTTCATTCTCCACCCTCAGTTTCCACCTTCTACTTCCCACATTCACATCCACCTTCCAGTTTCCACTCTCACATTTATTATCCACATTAACTTTCCACTACCACTTTCCACTTTTTACTCCCATATTCAGTTTCCACTCTCACTATCCACTAACACTTCCCACATTCACATCCACTCCGGCTCTAACTTTCCACCTTTCACCTCCTACATTCCACTCTTATTTCCCACGTTACTATCCACCTTCCAATCTCACTTTCCACCTTCCACTCCTACCTTCACTTTCTACTACCACCTTTCACTACCACTTTTTACTTCCACATTCACTTCCCACTTTACACTCTCACTTCCACTTCCCACTCTCCAAATCTACATTCTCATTCCACTACCCACATTCACATCCACTTTCCACTCTCACTTCCCACCCTCCACTCTCTACTCCCACATTCACTTTTCACTACCACTTCCCACCTTCCACTTTTCACTGCCACATTCACTTACCACTTTCCACTCTCACTTCCACTTCCCACTTTACATTTTCACTTTTCACTCTTTTTCCCCAAATTCACTTTCCACTACTCACATTCACATCCATCTTCTAATCCCACATTCACTTTCTACTACCACTTTTAACTCCCACATTCACATTCCTCCTTCCACTTTACACAACTATTTTCCACCTTCCACTTTTTACTCCCACTCTCACTTCCCACATTCACATCCACCTTCCACTCAGACATTCACATCCACTCCGGCTCTAACTTTCCACCTTTCTCTTCCCACTTTCCACTCTCATTTCCCACGTTTATATCCACCTTCCACTCCCACATTCACTTTCTACTTCCCACATTCACATCCACCTTTTACTCCCACCTTCCACTTTCCACATTCACATCCAACCTTTTACTTCCCACTCTCATTTCCCAAATTCACTTTCCACTACCCACATTCACATCCACCTTCCACTCTCCACTCCTACATTCTCATTCCACTACCTACATTCACATTCACTTTCTACACTCACTTCCCTCCTTCCACTTTCCACTCCCACATTCACTTTTCACTACATCTTCCCACCTTCCACTTTCTACTACCACTTTTCACTTTACATTTTCACTTTCACTTTCCACTCTTTTTTCACCACTTTCCACTACCCACATTCACATCCACCTTCCAATCCCACTTTCACATTTCACTACCCACATTCTCTTTCTACCACCACTTTTTACTCCCACTTTCACTTTCCACTCTTACTTCCCACATTCACATTCCTCCTTCCACTTTCCACAACTATTTTCCACCTTTCACTCTCACATTCACTTTCCACTCTCACTTCCCACATTCACATTACACTTTCCAGAACTATTTCCCACCTTCCACTTTTCACTCCCACATTTACATTCCACAACTATTTTCCACCTTCCACTTTTCACTCCCACATTCACTTTTGGCTTCCCACTATCACTTCCCACTTTTCAATCTCATTTTCACTTTCACTTTTCACTCTTTTTTCACAATTCACTTTCCACTACTCACATTCACATCCACCTTCCAATCCCACTTTCACATTTCACTACCCACATTCTCTTTTTACCACCACTTTTTACTCCCACATTCACTTTCCACTCTTACTTCCCACATTCACATTCCTCCTTCCACTTTCCACAACTATTTTCCACCTTTCACTCTCACATTCACTTTCCACTCTCACTTCCCACATTCACATTCCACTTTCCAGAACTATTTCCCACCTTCCACTTTTCACTCCCACATTTACATTCCACAACTATTTTCCACCTTCCACTTTTCACTCTCACATTCACTTTCGGCTTCCCACTATCACTTCCCACATTTCAATCTCATTTTCTACATTTACTTTCCACTGCCCACATTTCAATTCCTTTCAAAATGGAAAGTGTGAATGAAAGTAGGAAGTGAAAATGGAAAATTAAAGTGTAATTTAGGAAGTGAAAGTGGACAGCAGGAAGTGTGTAGAAAGTAAGAGTGGGAAATTAAAGCCGGAAGTGGGAGTTGATTGTGAGAATATAAAGTGGGGTAGGAAATGGAAAGTGGGGGGAAGTGAAAGTGTAAAATTAGAGTGGAATGTAGGAAATTAAAGTAAATATGGGGATGTTTATAGAAAGTGGGAGTGGGAAATAAAAGTAGAAAGTGGAGGGGTTGGTAGTGAGACTGGAAATTGGGAAGTGAAAGTGGGGGGAATGGAAGAAAGTGTGAAGTGAAAGTGGATAGTTGGAAGTAGGAGTGCTAACTGGAAAGTGGGAGTGAAAAATAAAAGTGGGAAGTGGAGGGGTTGGCAGTGAGAGTGGAAATTGGGAAGTGAAAGTGTGGGGATTGGAAGAAAGAGTGAGAATGGAAAGTGTGAAGTGAAAGTGGATAGTTAGAAGTAGTAGTGCTAACTGGAAAGTTGGAGTGGAAAATAAAAGTGGGAAGTTGAGGGGTTGTCAGTGAGAGTGGAAATTGGGAAGTGAAAGTGGGGGGATTGAAAGAAAGAGTGAGAATGGGAAGTGAAAGTGGATAGTTGGAAGAAGAAGTGCTAACTGGAAAGTGGAAGTGGAAAGTTAGAGTGAGAAGTGGGAGTGGGAAATGGAAAGTAGGAGTAGAAAGTGTGGGTGAAGTGTGAATGGAAAGTGAAAGTGGATAGTGGGAAGTAGGAGTACTAACTGGAAAGTGGGAGTGGAAAATAAAAGTGGGGGTTGAGTGTTAAAGTGTAATGTAGGAGTAGGAAATGAGAAGTGGGAAATAGAAAGTTGAGGGGTTGGAAGTGAGAGTGGAAATGGGAAAGTGAAAGTGTGGTGGTTTGAAGTGAGAGTGAGAATGGAAAGTAGGAAGTAAGAGTGGAAAGTGGGAAAGTAGAAAGTGAAAGTAGAAGTGAGAGTGGGAAGTGGAAAGGTTACAGAATCGACCATCTAGATTTTTTTTTGAACTGCAGTGACTGATGCTCCGGGTTTGGTAGAGTCCAGGAATTTTCTGTAAAAATTACATGATCTTTATTCTGATTATTTCATGATTATTTTCTAATATTCCGTAAAAAAATTTCAACTACTTGCATCAAGAACAAAAGCAAATAAACATTTTGTTTATTACAGTGTGTTTAGTACGATATAAGTATTTGCAAACTTTGCAAGTGTGCACAGCAAACTTGTTGCAAAATGTCGTGCTACGTGAGTCGCATTTCTCTCTGATTAGAAAATCGACAACAATTATTAACGTAACCCTTTCGAGACCCTTCGTGTTTGTACTCCGATGACACATTGATCATGTAAAAAGTTTGTTCTTCCCAGATATACAATTAGAAGCTTTCCACTACTATTTTGTGTAATCATGGTAATATGAACCATGATCATAGTATTCACGCCGACTTTGATCTCATCCAGTAAAATCAAAGTTTAAAAGAAATTAACATTCAAAACGAGTTTTTCCTTCTCAATTAAATCTTTATTGTCTATTTCATGTAAAAAAAAAGAAAAATAGAACCCACCTTTTCCTACCTTCAAAGCAAAGTGAAAACTTGAGTGCAGATACCGTGGTAGAGCGTCCGGCACTATTGGTTAACGAGATAACTCGACACGTTCGAAGATAACAGGGTTCGTGCTTTGCACGAGTAAGTCTACAGCAAAAAGTTGGGAAACCCGCTACAGTGTTCTAGCGGGTTCCTGGTGCTCGCCAACTGTGCCGGAGAGAGATTCCAACGGGGGGTTGTAAACGGAAGGGTGTGATGAGAAAGATGGAGGCGGTCTGTGAAAATGTAAGTGACTCCGCGTCGTGCGTCGCATACTCGAACCTCTTTTGCTATATGCGACTGGAGATGAGATTACAAACAATACTAGTACACCGAAATCGTGTAAAGGTACTTGAAACACTGAGACCGTTTTCTAAGGTACCCTATATTATTGTATACTCGTAAATCGTATCTGTTCGGTCGTGAGAAAATTACTTTTCTCCTTCGCCACACGGCGAGTCTTCTTTCGACAACCTCCCAATACTATTTGCTCTTGTCGATGGTTTGTAAGAAAAGGGAAAGAGTGAAGCGGCAGAAGGAAAACACCCTCAGAAGAAGAACGAGTGTGCAGTGAACTTTAAGAGAAGGCGTTAAACTCCTTTTTTGGACAATGAGAAAAAAAAACATCTTTTCACAACTATTTACAAGCAAGGTGTTGACTATTAAAGAATAGTTTGAATGCCATTGAAAATTTTATTGTACCCAAAGGAAATACTCTTAATGTTGCATTGATACTTTCGTCATTAAATTACAAAATTTTTGCTATGAACTACCTTAATAAATCTGTTACGATCAGATCGCAACTATAAACATTCGATGTCGCAATTATTAAACAAATTCATTATTCTTTAGACTTAAGAGTATTTAAGAGAGGTTAGATTATAAAAAACTAATTGCCAAACAAGATCGTGGCACATTGATGAATTATGGTAGGGATAAAATCTTTCTAGAACTGTTTTCAAAGTTCATGATAAAAAGGATAACTTTTTTAAAAAGTAACCTTTTCAAACTGTAATATGTCAATAATATTTCTGTACTATAGAATATGTCAGAAATAAAATTCTATCCCTTTAATTCTTAATAGTATTTACAGTTTTTATTTTATCTCTAATATACGTCAGATTTAAGTATGAAATATGACATTGAGATATATAGCAAGAATGTAATACATTTTTTAATAGGATAGACTTGACGAGAAGGTGAATTTTTCCGGAAAGAAGATGTCGCATGACGTAGAAAATAAAAAGAGAAAAGATATTTTGAGACCAGGAAATGAGTTCGCCAAAAGAAATGTTCGCGATTTTTATGAAAATAACAAATGTGAAATATGCTTTCTGAAATTTAAGAAAAAAAAAACTTTTATCATGTATGATAAAGACAATAGTATTCATAAAGAAATACAAACATGAAATACATTTGTATTTTCATAAAATTCTACCCAATTCTTTAAATCAAGTAATGCTCTTCTTAATTTTAATAAATATTATTCTAGATAATCAATCTTCATTTCAGTTAGGAATATTTACTTTATTTCTCCTAATGAAAAATTTTACGTCTTTTTAAAGTACCTTAACTTTGCAACATTTAAAGAAGATTGAGTCTTGTAAGTGGAAAACTATTTATTTCCAACCCAGCAAACACGTTCCGTCGATTTTAAATCAGAAACATTAAAAAAATCATTGATTCGAAATGCTGGGGAGCTTTTAGTGCGAAACGGTAAAATATATACAGGGAGGAAATTTTATATTTGTTGGGTCACTTTCACAAATTGGTGTTTTTTATTTTTTCTATAACTTAAAGTTTATTACATTTTAAACTGTGGGCTCTTTTCATGCACTCTAGAAAGTTTAATACATCACTTTACTTTCCATTTTATTAATAATTATTTTAGAAACAAAAATTTATTCCACTCTTACTTTCACTTCCCACTTATACTTTCCACTCTCACTTCCCTCTCCTAATTTTGCACTTCCTACTTTTCACTCTTACTATTCACTTCTACATTCCACTCCCACTTTCCACTCTCACTTCCCAATTTCTAGATAATTATTTAGAAACAAAAATTTATTCCACTTCCACTTTCACTTCCCACTCCCGCTTTCCACTCTCACTTCCCACCTTCTTGAAAATTATTTATAAAACAAAAATTTATTCCACTCCCACTTTCACTTCCTACTTATACTTTCCACTCTCACTTCCCTCTCCTAATTTTGCACTTCCTACTTTTCACTCTTACTTTTCACTTCTACATTCCACTCCCACTGTCCACTCTTACTTCCTAATTTCAAGATAATTATTTAGAAACAAAAATTTATTCCACTCCCACTTTCACTTCCCACTCCCGCATTCCACTCTCACTTCCCACTTTCTTGATAATTATTCAGAAATAAAAATTTATTCCACTCCCACTTTACACTCGCACCACCCACTCCCAACTTCCTACTTTCACTTCTCACAATTATTTCCATTATCACTTTCAACTTTCTACTTTCACTCCCCACTTTCTGGAAAATTATTCAGAAACAAAAATTTATTTCACTCCCACATTAACTTCCCACGTTTCTCTTCCCACTTATACTTTCCACTCCCACTTTTCACTCTCACTTTCTAAGTCCTACTTTCCACTTCCTCCTTTCACTTCCCACTTTCACTTACCACTTTTAATTTTCCACTTTCTATCTTTCACCTCCACTTTCGCTTCCCACATTCCACTCCTAATTTCCCACTTACAACTTCTGCTTTCCACTTTTGCTTCTCTCTCCCTACTTTGCAATCCAACTGCCAATTAATTGTTGGAAAGTTGGAAGTGAAAGTAGAAAATTGAAAGTGGAATGTAGGAAGTGAAAGTGGATAGTGGGAACTGTGTAGAAAGTAAGAATGTAATGTGGGAGAGGAAAAAAAATAGTGGGAAGTGGAGGTTGAGTGTGAGAATGGAAAATGGGGTAGGAAATAAAAATGAGAGTTGGAAATGGAAGGTGGGAAGTAGGAGTAGAAAGTGTGGGTGGAGTGTGACAGTGGAAAGTCGGAGTGGAAATTGAAAGTGAGAGTAGAAAATGGGAGTGGGAAGTAGGGGTTGAGTGTGAGAGTGGAAAGTAAGAGTAAAAAATGAAAGTGAGAGTGGGGAATAGAACGTGGAAAGTGTAGGGGTTGGAAGTGAGAGTGGAAATTGGGAAGTGAAAGTGGGAGTGAAAATGGAAAGTGAGAGTGGGAAATAAAAGTGGGAAATAGAGGTTGAGTGTGAGAGTGGTAAGTAAGAGTAAGAAATGAAAGTGAAAGTGGGAAATAGAAAGTGGAAAGTGTAGGGGTTGGAAGTGAAAGTGGAAATTCGGAAGTGAAAGTGGGAGTGGAAATGGAAAGTAAGAGTAGAAAATGGGAGTGGGAAGTAGGGGTTGAGTGTGAGAGTGGAAAGTAAGAGTAAAAAATGAAAGTGAGAGTGGGGAATAGAACGTGGAAAGTGTAGGGGTTGGAAGTGAGAGTGGAAATTGGGAAGTGAAAGTGGGAGTGAAAATGGAAAGTGAGAGTGGGAAATAAAAGTGGGAAATAGAGGTTGAGTGTGAGAGTGGTAAGTAAGAGTAAGAAATGAAAGTGAAAGTGGGAAATAGAAAGTGGAAAGTGTAGGGGTTGGAAGTGAAAGTGGAAATTCGGAAGTGAAAGTGGGAGTGGAAATGGAAAGTAAGAGTAGAAAATGGGAGTGGGAAGTAGGGGTTGAGTGTGAGAGTGGAAAGTAAGAGTAAAAAATGAAAGTGAGAGTGGAGAATAGAACGTGGAAAGTGTAGGGGTTGGAAGTGAGAGTGGAAATTGGGAAGTGAAATGGGAAATAGAAAGTGAGAGTGGAAAGTGAGAGTGGGAAATAAAAGTGGGAAATAGAGGTTGCGTGTGATAGTGGTAAGTAAGAGTAAGAAATGAAAGTGAGAGTGGGAAATAGAAAGTGGATATTGTAGGGGTTGGAAGTCAGAGTGGAAATTGGGAAGTGAAAGTGAAATGGGATATGGAAAGTGAAAGTGAAAAATGGGAGTAGGAAATAAAATTGTAAAGTGGGGGTTGAGTGTGAGAGTGGAAAGTAGGAGTAGGTAATGAGAAGTGGGAAATAGAAAGTTGAGGGGTTGGAAGTGAGAGTGGAAATGGGAAAGTGAATGTGTGGGGTTAGAAGTGAGAGTGAGAATGGAAAGTGGGACGTGAAAAGTTGTAATTGAAAAGTGATGATGGAAAGTGGGAGTGGAATTTGGGAAGAGAAAGTGGGAAAAGTGGGAGTAGAAAGTAGGTTTTCTTTTCAGAAATTTATCAATTTATTTAATAAGTGCACTTCAAGTATATTATGCTCTGAAATTTCAGAAATAATCACGAAAGTTACGTTGTCTACGTTTCCCTTTATATTTTTGAAATCAGTAACAAATGAGTAAATAGCACCTTGTGCATTTTTAACAAACAATACTGAGTCTCTTGTTGAGTCGAAATAATCAGTATGACAAAAACTATTAGAATTTGTATTTAATACATTGATCTAGAAAAAACGTTCCACTTATTTCAGAAAAAAATTGCTTGTAGAATGAAATAAATCATTACAAATTGATTTAATAAAAGAAGGTAATATTTCCAATTTTACGAATATCTAAAAGTTTTTTTTCTCCTATGGAATCATAACTTTCGTGCACTAAAGTATAAGAAAAAACTTACCCGATTTTTATGGCACTTGGTGTCAGAATTTTATGATTGCTTCTTTAAAATCTGAATTTAAAAATTCAAAATGACAAAATGTGATAGATAAAATTTAAGAAGTTAAATTTTTAATTCTACTTTAGAAAAATATTTTAACATATTTCTTTATTCTCATTTTTCTCGATATTTGTCTAAGAACATTTGTGTCTATTTTTGAAAATAAAGCTCCTAGATGTTTTTTTGTGAAAATAAACCATATGAATTAAAGAAAAATTCAACACTATTAAGATGTTACTCTTGCTTCTATACATAATTCAGTGATAGTTGTTGGAAGGTATATAGTGGATGTATATTCACTTCAATGACTAAAGTGCCGACAGTGCCCTCGAGACGAGTTGATTATGAGAAGATACCTAGAGGAGCATTCGCTCATGCGCTTTATGTAGATTGACTTGAAATTCGGAGTTTGACTTTTCTCTCAAAATGTACCATTACTTTATTAAAATTTTACCAAATTTCTTTTGTCGAAATAACCAGTGTTTTTTTGTTGGAAACAAAAATAAACTGGAAATTTATATTTATTATTGTGAAGGTGTTACAGTGGCATATATGCACCTTATATGTAATCTCACAACAACACCTGGGGCGCGTTAGGATTCATAGTGTCTTGACCCAAAAGATCTTCCAAAATCTTCCCATGAATATTAATATTGCGGATCTATTACAAAATTTACATATGTGCCTTTGAATGCAGTTAGAATAGTTATTATATTTTTTTTACTATTATTATTATTATTATTATTATTATTATTATTATTATTATTATTATTATTATTATTATTATTATTATTATTATTATTATTTAATATATATTTAATTAATTATTGAAAATCTTGGATTTATAGCAGAATTTTTAGTTATAAACACTAAAGTAATAGAATTTTTGAAAAATTACAAATGATTGCAGAAATTCAATTATTTTCAAAAATAAAAAAAAAATTTAGTTTTTTTCATTTTGAATTTGATCCTACAAACCACAAAATCTCTACACTAATTCTTTGTAGAAATTCAATTATATTAAAAAACTTTCAATAATAATTGTGGTCAAAATTTCAATTTTCTTTGAAAATAATAAAATTCTTCTCGGAAATTCAATTATTTTCAAAAATTTTCCTCAATTCAATGATTTTTTATATCCATTATTATAATAAAATTTAATAAATTCAATATTATTTAAAAAAAATTTGATAAAATTTCAAGCAAACATTAAATTATTTTCATAAATATTAAAAATTTCACAGAAATTCAACTAATTACCAATTTTAATTATAAATTTCTTTGCAATAATTCAATTATTTTCATAAATAAAGAATTTTTTACACAGATTCAATTATTTTCATAAATAATAAAACTCATTGTAGAATTTCAATTATTTTTCATAGAATTATCATCGAATTACTCAAAAATGTAATTATTCTTTAAAATTTGATTAAAATTCGTCAGAAAAATTGAATTATTTAAAAATTTGTTGATAAAATTAATTCAATTTGAGAATTTAATTTTGAGAAACATTCAAATATTCAATAAATTATTTATTATTGTATTTAAATAATAATTGAATTCTCGTAGAATTATCTAATAAAAATTTATTTAAAAATCAGCTTCAGTTAAAATTTTAGATAATAATTAATTGATAATAATTGATAATAATTACCTATAGCATAAATTTTTAGAAATAATTGAATTTTGAAAGTTTTTCAAATTAAAATCTTTGAAAATTTCATTTTTTTATACTTTAACCAACAATTCTGTAACATTATTTTGTCTGGAAATCAGGAAAAAGTCAGGAAAAAACAAGATTAATATTTTTTTGGCAATCCTAAATTAATTTTGTTCCCAAGAATTCAGATTTTTCTTCTCTTCAAATTTCTCTTCATGAAAGAATTTAAATATTTATAAAAATAATTTAATTCTTGAGAAGAATTTTATAGAAATTTTTAAATAATTTTTTTTCCTTCGAATAATTTAATTCAAATTCTATATTAAATAATTGAATTCCTAAGAAATTTTTATTATTCATGAAAAGAATTGAATTATTACGTAGATTATTACAAAATTTTTTTTAAATAATTGAATTCTGTTTGAAAATTTTATGAAAATAATTAAATTCATAAAAAGCATTTTATTATTTATGAAAATAATTGAATTCTTGCGCACGCTTTTATTAGAATTTTTAAAAATAATTGAATTTCCCCGAAAAAATTTATTACTTATAAAAATAATTGAATTCTTTTGATGAATATTTCTAATTTTTGAAAAAATTTAATTTTGCAAAGAATTTTATTGAAATGCCTTAAAATAATTGAATTTTCGTGAATAATTTTGTTATTTATCGACATAATTGAATTCTTTCGAAGAATTATTTACGTAAATAATTGAATTCTTGGGAAGAATTTTTTTAAAATCTAAAAGAATAATTGAATTGTTTTAAAATAATTTAATTTAAATTGTGTTTAAAATAATTGACTTCTTTCGAACAATTGTATTAAAATATTTGGAAGTAATTAAATTCCTGTGAAAAATTCTAATATTTTTATAAATAATTGAATTTTTCCAAAGAATTTGAAAAAAACATTTTTTTTAATAATTGATATTTTCAAGGAATTGAAATTAAATTTTTAAGAATAATTACATTTTTGAGCAATTCCTGTTAAATTGTATTAAAACTAATTGAAACCCTGCGATGAATTTGATTGTTTATGAAAATAATTGAATAGTTTCAAAGAATTTTATTAAAATTTTTTATTTTTTTATAATTTATTTTATAATTAAAATAATTATATATTATAATTATATATTAAATATAATACATATTAAATATAAATAAATATTAAATATTAAATATAATATTTAATTATATATTAAAATTATATATTTTATAATTTTTTATAATTTTTAATTTTATTAAAATTATTGAATTCTTGAGAAAAATTTTGTTATTTATGAAAATAATTGAAGTATTGCAAAAAATTTTACTAAAATGTTTAAAAGGAATTGAATTTCTGTGAAAAATTTTGTTATTTTTGAAAATAATTGAATTCGTGTGAAAAACTTTGTTTTTGAAAATAATAGAATTTTTCGATTAATTAATTAAAAATAGTATTAAAAATAAGTAAAATTCTTCGGTGAGTTTTATTATTTATGAAAATAATTGAATTCTTTCTAAGAATTTTATAAACATTGTTTTAAATAAATAAATTTTTAGAAATATAATAAATATATTTATAATATATTATGAAAATTTTATTTTAAATAATTGAATTCTTGTGAAAAACTTTATTTGTGAAAATAATTTAATTTTTCGATGAATTAATTTTAAAAAAGTATTAAAAAGTAATTGAAATTCTTAGATGAGTTTTATTATTTTTGAAAATAATTGAATTCTTGCTTAGAATTTTATCAAATTTTTTTTTAATTTGAATGTGAAAGCAATTGAATTATTGTGAAGAATATTGTATAAAAATGCTGTTAAATAATTTTTTGAAAATGCTATTCTAAATTAATTGAATTCCTGTGGAAATTTTATTATTTATGAAAATAAAATTGAAGTTTGGATGAATTTTATAATTTTTTTTTAAAATTTATAATTGAATTCTTTTGCGAAATAAATTTAAAAAAATTTTTTTTTTTTTTGAAAATAATTGAATCGTTTTAAAGAATTTGATTATAATTTTTGAAAATAGTTTTTTGATTTCCGGTATTAACGAATTTAAAGTAGTGGAAATTCTAAAAAAAAAAAAAAATAGTAGCTTTTAGTTTCTGAAATATAAAAAAGTACCCAAATAGTAGCTAACGTAAAAAATGTAGTAGGTTTTAATAGATGAGTGTGAAGCCTGAATTTTCTCATTTTCTCCGTTTTTTGCAAGAACTATAATTTCATTAAAAAAGGCAATGATAAAAATATAAAATCTGAATGTAATAATTCAATGTATAAAATGAGCAATTAATTTATTCGTTTCTCATTAGTAAAGGAATTCCATTTATTCTTTACTTTTTAATTGTTATCAATTTCTTGTGATGATTGAACATATGTTTATTTTCGGGAATTTTTAATTAAATTCAGGCTATTTTAGAGGACGTGCAGAGAGTTCCAATCATTTGTTGCGGCAGTTAATTTTTTTACCATTTCACAAATCGATTTCCAGTTCCCTTAGGGCTGGAGGAAATGATGGCAGAGGGGAATAGAGAGTAAGAGGGTTTATATGGATATAGAAGGTAGAATACTCTAACGTTCCTCCTCTATACGTATCTAAGGTACGAGTGCAATATCCACTGACCTGTGAAAATGCAGATGCACGAGTTGAGCAAACATCGTCGTACATTTCTATATACCAAAGGATGTCCAGTTACTTTTTCAAACATTTTCGTGTCCATTTTCGATTTCTTATTTCAAGTTTGAATAAATTTTTTTTCCTATCCTCATTTCTTAGATTTGTATATATATATATATACTACGTTTATATAGCGATGTGTCAATAAAATTGTGATTTTTCAAGAAAACTTTATATTTACGCTCACTAAATTGGAAATATTTAATGAAGCTAATCGACTTCTATGCAACGATTCACACTGCTCGTCGTACTATAATTGCCAATTGCAAAGATGTTGCCTCTTCCCTTCGCTTCAAACTACTTGAATTTTTTCAAGGGTTCTTGAACTCATTTCACGGGAAATGTCAAGAAATATCGCTTTCCTCACAAGCATACTTAAGTTTCTTATTTAAAGAAAAATTTACACAATTTTTTTCCCCTCTTTTTGATAATACGAATTTCATCGAATAAAATTATTTAAATTCTTCAAGTAGAAAAAAATATATTTTTCTTTTGGAAACCTTCCCTTTTCTCTCAATTAGAAATTAATGGTTTATGCTAATGTCGGATTTACGCGATACAAATTTTATCCTAACTTTTTCCAAATCCTGACGTGATTCGGATTCAGCGCACCAAAAACTACGGAAAATGATTTTTCGATCTTAGACAATGCAGAAATATTTTTTATTTGCAGACTTGTTATAGTTAATTGCCTTTTTATTTTTCGATTTGAATTTAAAATTGATGTCCCAAAGGAAAGAAAAATAGTGTAGTTATTTATTTTAAACTATTTCGAATATGCATATTAATTTTTGTGACAAATATTCATATTTGCAATTATTTAACTTTTTGTCATGATAAAGTGATACATTCTTTTATACATTTTTCATCAAACATTTTTGCATGGGAAAATTTAGTCGTTTTTTGCTCTCACACACTCACACAGTAATATTAATTGATCGTACTAAAAATGGACAGAGAACTTTTATCGTTGACATGAAATTGCTGAAAAACGTGGTGTAAAAATGCAATTTTCACACAATTTGTAGCAAAGTTCCTTCCTTTTTTAGGAAATGATTTTTAGAGTTTAATCGTAAAGTGAGTATTGTCGCAGTGCTTGGCGCATCTGGTCTTCTATTCTAGTGTACTAGTCTCTTACTGGTCCATGGGGATAGGATACCTTTCAGAGACACATTAAAAATTCACTTTCTTACCAGCCACGGACTCGGTAATATTGGAGACGAAAGTGAAGAGAAAGGGTCTGCGCGGGGGAATTGGGGGAAAGATGTCGAGACGAGAGTTGGGAGTTTAGTGGGTGGCGTGGCTGGTCGCAATTCCGTTTTACGTCCTGTATGAATCCTCCGTCGAGGGACTGTCGCATACCAGGAGTGGTGGCAAAAGGACCATTGATATACGCTCATGCAGAACGGCAAGAAGGAGTAACGCATTGCTACGGAAACGGCTCGATAGCTGAATACGTTACTCACTCGCATTATACGTGCGCTAACTCAACTAGCAAGACAGTTAACTGCGTCGAGTCAAGCACTCAACCGGCCATTACAATTCGTCTTTCATACCAACTCCCTATATAAGTTCGCTGCGGCCTCTCTTCCACGAATTTGCCAGCTGACTTGAAATAAAATTCAATCAACGAATATTTATTCTGACGTGCTTTTTTGCAACTGAATTTTAAACAAGTCACAAAGCACACGGTCTGATTTAAATTCCGTGCTGCAGTGAATTTTGAGAATTAGAATTACACTCTTATTCGTTATTTACTGAATAAACCTCTGAATAAACAAAACTCCGAATGCAATAAAGCTTTACTTTATTTCACTTATTTAAAGTAACATCCACTTTTGTAATTTCCATTTGTGATCCTCACGTCATGGACTTTATTTGGAAGAATTATATTAACATTTTTTCGCTTTCGAAGAGGAGCGAAGCAACATTCATCAAATAGTCTTGCACCTGGGAAACAGATACCAAATATGGTCATCAACGTTCTGTCACCCTCCTAATGGACCACTTAAATACCTAATACAGGAACTAAGCACATGCGCCCAAATTAAATCAATAGGAAAATACTGAGAGTGTATTCTGTAACTTTTTCATTTCTACCTTCCACTTTCCACTCTCACTTCCCACTTTCCACTCTTACTTTCCACTTTCACTTTCTACCTTCTAGTCTCACTTTCCAATCTCACTTATCCCATATTCCACTTTCCACATTCACTTCCCACTTTAACTTCGCACTCTTACTATCCACCTTCCACTCTCATTCCCCAGCTCCCACTTTCATTCTACTTTCCACTTCCCACATTCAATTTCCATCCTCCACTTTCTACTTAACACTCTCACTCCTACTTTCCACTTTAACCTCCCGCATTCACTTTCAACTTTTCACTCTCACTTTCCACCTTCACTTTCCACTCTCACTTCTCACCTTCCAAATTCACTGTCCACCTTCTACTTCCACTTTCCACTCTCATTCACCACTCCCACTTTCCACTGTACCAAATTTCTACTTACCACTCTCACTCCTACTTTCAACTTTAACTTTCCACATTCACTTTAAAAATTCCACTCTCACCTTCCACCTTCACTTTCCACTCTCACTTCTCACCTTCCACATTCACTTTCACTTTCCACTGCCTACATTCACTTTCCACCTTCTACTCCCACTTTACACTATCTTTTTGCACCATCCACATTCGATATTCACTTACCACTCCTACTTTCCACCTTCCACTCTCATTCTCTACTCCCACTTTCCACTCTACCCAATTTCTACTTACCACTCTAACTCCTACTTAACACTCTCACTTTCCATATTCACTTTCCACTTTCTACTCCCACTTTCCACTCTCTTTTTGCACCATCCACATTCGATATTCACTTACTACTCCTACTTTCCACCTTCCACTCTCATTCCCTACTCCCACTTTCCACTCTACCCAATTTCTACTTACCACTCTAACTCCTACTTAACACTCTCACTTCCTACCTTCGCTTTACGCTTCCCCCTTCCTCTCTCACGTCTCACCTTTCACTTTATACTACTACTACCACTCCTACTCCCACTTTCTACTCTCATGTCTCACCTTCCACTTTCGACATTCACTTCCCACTCTTACTTTCTGCCTTCCACTCTCATTTCAGACTCCTACTTTACCTAATTTTTACTTACCACTCTCACTCCTTCTTTACTCTTTCACTTCCCACCTTCATTTTATGCTTCCCCCTTCCAATCTCACTTTCCCCTGCCTACATTTACTTTCCACCTTCTACCTTTCTTCTTCTTTTTTCACCTTCTTTCTCTCACTCTCCACTCTCACCCCACCTTTCACTTTCCACTTCCAACATTCACTTTCCACCTTCTACTCCCACTTTCTACTCTCACTTCCTACCTTCGCTTTACGCTTCCCCCTACCACTCTCACCTTCTACTTTCACTTTATACTACCATTACCACTTCTACTCACACTTTTCACTCTCACTTTCCACCTTCCACTTTCGTCATTCACTTGCTACTTCAACTTTCCACCTTCCACTCTCATTCTCCACTCCCACTTTCTACTTACCACACTCAATTCTACTTTCCACATTCACTTTCCACTCTCACTTCTTACCTTTCACTTTAACTATCCACTGCCCACATCCACTTTTCAGCTTCTACTCCCAATTTCCACTTTCACTTCCCACCTGCCTCTATCAATTTCTACTGCCCCATTTACTTTCCACCTTTGCTTCCACTTTTAACTCTTACTTTCATACCTTCCACTTTTACTTCCCATTCCTACTTTTCATTTTCCCACCATTAGTGGAAGATAGAAAGGGCAAAAGCAGAAGTGGGAGGTGCGAATGGAAAGTAACGAATGGAAGTAAAAAGTGGGATTTGGAAGTGAGAAGGTAAAGAAGGAGTTGAAAGTGGAAAACGAAAGTGGTAAGAGAAAGTTGAGGGTAGGAAGTGAATGTGGAAAGTGAGAGTGGAAGGTTGGAAGTGGGAGTTGAAGGTGAAAAGTAAATGTTGGCAGTGGAAAGTGAAAGTGAAAGTGGAAGGTAGGAGGTGGAAGTGTAAAGTGAATGTGGAGAGAGAATGTGGAAAGTGAAAGTGGAAGGTGGGAGGTGGAAGTGTAAAGTGAGTGTGGAGAGAGAATGTGGAAAGTGAGAGTGGGAGATGTAAGTGTGAAATAAGTGTGGGAGAGAATGTGGGAAAGTGGGAGTGATGAATGAGAGTGGAAGGTGGAAAGTGAATGTTGGCAGTGGAAAGTGAAAGTGAAAGGTGAGAAGTGAGAGTGGAAAGTGGGAGTAGAAGGTGGAAAGTGAATGTTGGAAGTGGAAAGTGAAAGGTGGGGTGAGAGTGGAAGGTGTAAGTGTGAAGTGATAGTGGGGAGTGAATGTGGAAAGTGAGAGGGGAAAGTGGAAGGTGGAATGAAAGTGGAAGTAAGGAATGAGAGTGGAAGGTGGGAAGTGAGAGTGGAAAGCGGTAGTAGTAGGTGGAAAGTGAAAGAGATACGTATGGGAATTGAGAGTGGAAAGTGGAAGGTTGAAAGTGAATGTGGGAAGTGAGAGTGTAAAGTAGGAGTGAGAGTGGGAGTGGGAAGAGAAAAGTTAGAGAATCACTAGATCTACTCTTTCTCTCTCATTATAATTGTAAATTATTCAAATAAAAATTTTAATAATTTAATTTCAATTTTAACAGTTTCTTTTTCTTAAAACCTATCCCTTAAGATCATATCCTTCCTCTCTGTCAATAAATCAAGTATGAATCACCGATGCCGGACAATTTTAATACATACAATTTAGGGTATGTTTAGTTTCCTTCTGAGACATAACACACACAATTGATATAAAGTTCGATTCGACATATTGAATTTTTCAAATCAGACTTCACAGTAAAAACATTTTAAGCATCCTTCTGCAGAAGTTCATGATTTCGTCTACTGCCAGGTTGCTAATTTGCACCGGGTCAATGAATGCTTGATCCAAGCTGAAATGGCCAACACCAGAAAAAGTTGTCCATTCACATCAGATGTGAGCCAACGTTTCGAACTTTAACATTCTAGGCATAGTTGACACTTTTCTGATTATATTGTGCTGATGGTAGTTAATTAGGCCATGACCAGTGATCAAACAATTTATGGTTCTAGTTCTAGTCTTCCCGAGACTTAGATGATCCTTGTTAAGTTTTAGACTTAACACAGCATTCCGCTGTATTTCACTCTAAATTTCCGTTCCACTGTTTTTCATGCTATCTTTCACTGTACATTTCTCAATTACTACTCTAATCAAGCATTTGGTTCCAAATGCCAAAAATGCATTTGCAAAAAATGGACTAAAGTCGAAAAAAGATTTAGGGACTTTTAATAATCCACATTCAGTTTTGTTAATACGTCTACTATAGGGAACGACGAATCATTCTCTCTCTTCAAGATATTGAAAAATAGCAAAGACCTCCCTTTATAGTGTTACCGCTGCAGACTTCAGAAAGTCTGCTTAATTCTCCAATATCGTTTACCTCCTTTTTAATCTTATCTATTTTTTATCTCCTATTAATTGCTTACTATAATTAAATTATTACCGTAATATAGTAAATTTTTAATTTAATTCGATTCCAGATGGCTGAATCGACCATTTGTGCTACTAATTTAAACTTTAATAATATTATCTCACAATCAGTGAGCTTGGGATTTTTAAATAACACTAGACAAGTTTTGGCGTGCTAGCCGTTTCTTTTCTTTCTCTCTTTTCTTGATAATTTTAGAAACAAAAAATAGAATATCATTACAATTTATTATTAAAACAAAAAACGACACTGAAAACACCCGAGTCACGAGTTGCAGATAAATCCGATTGATTTTTAATATTTCAACTGCACATTATTTTTAATCTTAAGCACTTTTTTCTCAGTCTGTTCCCTTAGCTCAAAGCTTTCCACTTTGTAAATAAATCAGGCAAAATAATTTTATTTACCAGTACTGAGGATCGATTACGTAACTTATTCCGGATTCCACATTGGGGCCGTTTAAAATATACATACGTAACGCTATTTTTCGGAAATTTAGACCCCCCTCCCTCAAAAAGCGTTACGTATTTTTTGAACGGCCCCATTCCAGATTCCACATTCCGGATTCCACATACAAAATTCCAGATTCCACATTCCGGAGTGATATTTGAAATGTGGAATCTGGAATAAATTACGTAATAGGCGTAATCTCTTTTTGACACGTAACTTAAAATTTAACATTTTTCTCACTTTTTCTAAAATTTCCTTTATTTAATAATTTTACGTGTTAACTTTTGAATTTTAATTTAATCCGGTTGATAATAGCGTCGAAATAAAAATTGTCTGCTATCGTTTTTTTTTTTTGCTAAAGAGAATTGAGGGAGGGATTATTTAAGTAAAATCTCCAACTCAACGTTAAAAGAGTTTATGAAACTTATAAGCTGAACATAATCTTGAATACAGATAAAATTCACCATAGCATCGTCGAAAGAGATTAAAGTAGAACTTTCTTCTACAATTCCTCTTTTATAACGTGCGAGCAATCACGACTAATGATAATTTATATCGTAATAGCGATTTTCGATTGATGATAATTTGTCAAACACTTCTGTACCACTGCATTGATTATCTAACGAAGATTAAAAAATGTTTTCTTAAAATACATTCAAAACATTCTCATACTCTATTCCAAGTAAAAAAAAAAATTCTCGTTCGAAATCAGACAAAAAATCCAATACCAAAAATGTTGCATCATATTTAATTTTATTCTTCTCTATTTTCCTTTAGTGGAAAATTATACAAAATGACTAAAAAAAAATTTATAACAGATTCCTCGAACAATTCCCGAATTGAAAGTGAGGAAAAAGTGGTGTATTTAAATTTAACGTAATGAAAATTTAAAAGTATTTAAATGTGGACGAGATATAAACTTGATGAATGTAAATTAAAAACTTCTCGCAATATTTAAATTTGTAATTTTAAAATTTTTAAATACGGTGATCATAATTCAATTCAATTTCTACTGGACTGTTACAAAGTTGTTTGCATTGCGAAAATGAACATGTTAAATTCAACGAATTTCTTATTAAAACTCCTTCAGAGATACAGTTAATATAGCACCTGCAAGCGACGTTGTTAAATTCAACCTTCTTGCCTACATGGACATAAGGATACTCTTCTAAATGAAGTAGTTGCCTGAATCCGTAAAAAAAGTTCTGTCAGATTACAAAAAAAAGGGTTTCATTTTATGAAAAACTTCATAAGGAAGTAATCGTCATAATTACAAATAAAGTTATTTACGTTTTAATATTGAAGACATTTATTAGACTATATACAGTAATGAAAGTAATACAGTAATACAGTAATGAAAAATAAGACAATTAATTTCTCGCTAAAATGGTGTCGAAAATAATTAAAAGAATATTGATCGTAAAATAATGATAGTATCTAATTATTGACTTTAATCCATCATTACAAATGCATTAAAAATTATTCGATAGTTTCTTCATTCCGTTATATTAGCTTAAATTACTGATTCCCTTTGAAATCCCTTTTTCTCTACGAATTCTAATTTCTGAGTTAAGACGAATTTTCTGTTAAATTAAACCCCTTTCAACTCTCAACGACGACTTCAATTTTATATGAAAATTTCCATTCTGTTTCTTTGAGATGTTTTGTTATTTACTATTTATAGGATAAATTTTTCATTTCGAATATTGAAAACTGAATAGGATCAGAAGATGTCTAAAATTTATTTTTTATTGCACAAAAGTAGTTAGTAAGTAATTTTTCGGATTACTATTTATTGCTCTTCTGTCATTTTGAATGTGGAGATTTTTAATGAAGGAATTTGTAATTTAAGGTATTGATTATCTTCTGGTTTCATCTTAATTGATTGGTTACTTTAGTGATTTTGCATTTGCTAGTTGGATCCTTTTTGATTTAATGGTCAAATCTCGGATAATTTCCTGTTCTTCCCTTTGATGGTTGAATCTTCTCCCTTGGAGTCGATTACATAACTCATTCCGGATTCCGAATTCCGGATCATCCCATCTTCCGAATTGAGTTTCGACATTTTGTATTTCAGTTTCTAGATCCCATATACCGGATTTCTGTTTTACATTTCTAATCCTACATTTTGGATTTCGTATTCCGTTTCGAAATTCTGTAATTTTTTTCCAAATTCAAATAACGAAATATGGGATTCAGTATATTGAATTTCTTTGGTCCGGATCCACCTGTAGGGGAAAATTCGGAAACTCTCGCTGAAATTCGACACCATTCATAACTACTCATGCGCTTTTCATGAACCTCACAATTAGCGAATTATACCATGTCTCACCGCTGACAGGATTCACGAAAATAGAATTGTCCTAATAAGTAACAAAACTCTTTTCTTACAAGTTCCCCTTGGAATTTCCGCCTGAATTCCAATGGAAGACTATAGAAGTTCCTATGGAATTCTGATCATAATTCCAACTTCCAATGTGATTTCGATCCTCTTCGAATTATGTCAGAAACCTAATCAGGTTTCCTAAGGATTTTTCAAGGGGAAATCCCAAGGAGTACTTTCCTGATACTTAGAAATGTGGTGCAGATCCTGACATCCGAATCAAGATACGATAATCAATTGTTTATTAAAAAAAGTGGTAATTTGCGTTGGCGTCCTTTCCTATTAATTTTCTCCTACTCATCATGTCCCTACATGTGCCTAGGAAACCCATTGACCAGATTTTCAAAAGTCATAGCAAAACTCACAAGTGTTCCACTTTGCTGAAAATTCAATCACACCAAATATTGTGAAATTTCCCGCTTCTTAAAATATAATCTCCTGACAACCCGTTTTACACTATCATAGGGTCGGATCTCCGTTTCCTGATTCCACTTTTTGAATTTAGTATTTTATATTCTGCATATCGAATTCTAAATACCATATTCTGGATTTTACAGATTTGGAATTTAGGAGATATTTTGTTAGGGGCCGTCCATACACTACGTTACTAATTTTCCATTTATTTTCGATCCCCACCCCCTCGTTACTGCTTTTTTGTAGCTTTTTAGAACCACCAAATATAGAATCATTTATTTAGAAATATAAATAAATTTCGTGGTCAGGCGACAATTTTTTTCCTAGTCAAATTAATAAACTATTCTTCCGGCTATCAACGATTTACTATATCAATAACAATAAGAACAATACCTCCGAGACTTTTTTAATCGTCAGAGGGAATTCTGTCAGAACAACTTGGCTAGCGGAAATGACAAGCACGAGAATCTGTAACTTGATGGATCTTCTTTTGTTCTGGTCCTGCATAATCGAACCTCCATCTGATCTGGGATTTACTAATCGGATCATTTTTTTTTCTTGACTTTACTGATCAATTCATTATCTTATCTAGCTTCCCAGTGGTGGTCTGGGTGTAGAGTTCGAAACTCGTAATCTACCACTCTCACTTCCCACCTTCCACTTTACACTCTCACTTTCCCCTGCGCACATTCACTTTCCATCTTCCACTATACTCTCACTACCCACTTTCACATGCCACCTTCCACTTTCTACTCACACTTTCCACTTCCACTTTTCTGTTTCCCATTACAACTTTTTACTTTTCGACTATTAGGAGGGGAAAGTAAGAAGCGAAAGTGGGAGTGGAAACTGACAAGTGAGAGTGGAATGTGAGAAGGGAGAGTGGGAAGTGGAAAGTTGTAGTAGAAAGTGGAAGGTGGTAATTGAATGTGGGAAGTGGAAGGAGGGATGTGGAAAGTGTGTAGTAAGAGTGTAAAGTGGGGAGTGGTAGTGGAAAGTGAATGTGGGAAGTGGAAGGTGGGAATTGAGAATAGAATGTGGGAGTAGAGTGTTAGATGTGTGTAGTGAGAGTGTATAGTGGAAGGTGGGAATGAAAGTGGGCAGAGGAAAGTGAGAGTGTAAAGTGGAAGGTTGGGAGTGGTAGTGGATAGTGAATGTGGAAAGTGGTAGTGGGAAGTGAATGTGGGAAGTGGAAGTGAAAATGGAAAGTGGGAAGTAAAAGCGGTAATGAAAAGTGAATTTGGATTAGATGGTGAGAAGTGAGAGTGGAAAGTGGTAGTGGAAAGTTGAAAGTGGGAAGTGAAAGTGGAAGGTGGATGTGATTGTGGGTAGTAAAAGTGGAAAGTAAGAAGTGAAAGTGGAATATGGGAAGTGAAAGTGGAAGGTAGATGTGAATGTGGAAAGTGAGAGTGGAAAGTAGAAAATGAGAGTGGGAAATGGAAAGTGGGAGTAGAGAGTGGAAGGTGGAAAGTAAATGTTGGAAAAGGAAGGTGGGAATTGAGAGCGGAAAGTGGGAGTGGAATGTTGGATGTGTGTAGTGAGAGTGTATAATAGAAGGTGGGAATAAATATAGGCAGAGGAAAGTGAGAGTGTACAGTTGAGGGTTTGGGAGTGATAGTGAAGAGTGAATGTGGGAAGTGGAAGTAAGAGTGGAAAGTGGGAAGTAAAAGTGGTAATGGAAAGTGTATTGGGACTGGACGATGAGAGTGGAAATTGTATGTGGGAGTGGAAAGTTGAAAGTGAGAGTGGAAGGTAGATGTGAATGTGTGTAGTAGAAAGTGAGAGTAGAAAGTAGGAAATGAGAGTGGAATATGGGAAGTGAAAGTGGAAGGTAGATGTGAATGTGGGTAGTGGGAAGTGAGAGTGGAATATGAAAGTGAAAGTAGAAAGTGGGAGTAGAAAGTGGAAGGTGGAAGGTGGAAAGTAAATGTGGGAAGTGAGAGTGGGAAGTGAGAGTGGAAAGTAGGAGTGGAAAGTGGAAGGTGGGATGTAGAAAGTGTGTAGTGAGAGTGTATAGTGGAAGGTGGGAGTGAATGTGGCAGAGGAAAGTAAGAGTGTAAAGTGGAAGGTTTGAAGTGATAGTGGAAAGTGAATGTGGGACTGGACGGTGAGATGTGAGAGTGAAAAGTGGTAGTGGAAAGTGTATGTGGGAAGTGAATGTCGAAGTGGAAAGTGAAATGTGGAAAGTGAGAGTGGAAAGTAGGAAGTGAGAGTAAAATGTGGGAAGTGAGAGTGGGAAATGGTACATTCACAGAATCTTTTTCCATATTCACACAAAACATTATTAAAAATGAGCCTATTTTTCAAACACTAGATTGGCTTTATCCCTTAAGTACAAAAGTATTGAATGATTAGTTTTAAATTTAGATCAAAGATTTTAATATTTTCTTTAATTTTCATTTATTGTGCATTTTCTTTTAATTTGCATATTTACTTTTTTATAACAACGAATTGTATCACAGAATCGAAATTTTTCAATTTATGAAAAATAAGCCTCGAATATTTTAACTCGTATAGAAAAATCTAAAAAAACGTATCACAAATTATTTCAAAATGTACACAAACTCGAATTTAAAATTTTCCGCCGTGTCTCCCGAGTAACTCTTTCATATTTTTTTTACCATATTAGAAAAGCCATTATGAATGTTAAATACTAAAATTTCGTTTTATCGTCAACGAATCTAAAATCCCCCGAGTAGTTAATAAAATTTTCTCAAAATTCTTAAAACTAGTTCACTGTTTGAATATCCAAATATTTGTTTTTAAAAAATTAACAATTTGTTTTTTTTCCAAAAAAAGAACTTTCTTTTAAAGGTAGAGAGAATTGAATCAACTATAGTTTTTGTTTGGATACATTTTATTATGTGAATACATTTGTTTGTCTTTCTATATAAAACTGTAAAAATTTGCTTTCCTGCATGGTTTACATTTCAGCAAAAAAATTCATTTAATTGAACTTCATATGTTTTCATTAGCAAACAATTTACAATAGTCTAAAAATAATAGTGATATTTTTATGAAAAATACCATTGTTCGGTCTCACTATTATACAAAAAGAGAAATAGAGAAATGTAATTATTTCAACTTTTAAGAAAAATAAAAATTCCGTTTTTAATTTTTTGAAAATTTAATCAAAAAATGAAAATTTAGTTTTTTTAAACTATTTTAATTTTTGTAATCAGTGAATACCATAAAATGAAAATTGATAAGAAATCAAATTTTTATTTTTAAAATATCAATATTAAGCATTTCTAGAAAAAGCGAGCTTTATATTACATTCTTGTTTGAGTCACTTTTTTTCGTTTTTTTAAACAACAGATTAATGTTTCCGCCGGAGGCGCTCTGTCGATTCTTTTATAGAAATATACGATTTATGAAATAGCATTATACAGTTACAAACGAAGATTATTATTTTATATATTCTATCTAAAAGTAAGATCCTTTTTTTTCCAAAAAAGAAATATATATGGAATAAATTTTTTTTCAATTAAAAAGTGCATAAATTATAATTTATGAGAATATTAATTTATTAATTTAAAAGTATATTTTTATTTTTAGATTGGAAATATTTTTCCTTTACCTATTTCTTTTATTCTACGAATTTTATGAATTGTATAAACTTTATATATGAATGTACTGTTTCCATTTATGGAATGGAAATAGAAATGGAAATAAGTCGCTGACATTTGTGATGGATTATTATTTTCAAAGTGATTGTTTAAAAATAAAAATTAAAAAATAGAATGTAATTTTTGTTGACATTATGTTGGATGACAAATTTTTATTTGACAAAAGCAATGTTGGGGATGAAAAATTTTTCATTTGAAAAAAAAAAAATTTTTGTCCCCGTTTCTAGAAGGATTTTCTGATATTTGTGCGTGATATTCAATAAAGCGAGTTGAGAGAAAAAATGGTGAACGAATTTACATTATGAAAAAATAAGAGTTTCTTATTGCCATTTCCAATTTTTTTTCCAATAAATCGAAAATTTACGTTCAACATTCATAAAACATTTTCAATTTAATTTTTTTTTTGATAAAATGTTATAATATATAATTTTAGTGAAACCGAGATTTTTTTTTCTATGTAGTTGCAATTTAAGGCCAGCCACTCCGGTGAATTCGTACGTATAATTTGAATAATCGACAAATGTAGCTTACGTAGCGATCACGCTGGTTTCCTTCCGCGAGGGTAGCAGCTAGCGGCATTTCAAAATCAATTTGTCTTCCGCGAAGGAATTGCATTCTCGCTCTACTTTGGAGCTCGCTCACACTATTCCCTTCAATTTGGCTTGTAAATGTCGTCTGAATATATTCTGAACTGGGCTGAGGTGGCAGTCGTATTTCCCTACGTGCAAATATGTATTGGTTATGGAGAGAGAGAGAGAGAAAAAAAAATCCTTGTTCTAACGTCACATTGAGACGGACTTTGAAAGAAAATTGCGCAACCTCTGCATATATGTCATTTAATAACTTTAAAATATCAAACTTAGAAACCTCAAACTCGACAAAATCAGATTAATCCTGATTTAATGGATTCCCCTCAGTAAATTACGTAAAATACTTTCGTATTATTTGAACAACGTTTCTATGAAAAGCAAACAATGTGACAGAAACTTACAAACTGCGACTTATGTAATGTAATCTTTTCAATTAGGAAATTTCTACTTTGCAATATATTAGACACAACTTTTCATCACTTTGCAAGTAATTTTAATAACTAGGCATCACTTAACATTTTTCACTTTTAAAAATTTTTGTATTTTTCTTCACTCATATCAATATTTACTAATGAAATTCTTATTCAGTGACCACAAGAACCCCTGAGTGACGCATTTTGATTAAAATAAGTCAATTTTCAAATTTTCCGCCATATTGAATCCGCCATTTTGAATTTTTTTAATTAACATCAAATTTTAATTTAAAACTTGTAAAACCCCCCAGAATTAAAAATTTCAAGCAAAACCAATTAATTTTCAGAGTTTCTGTCGTCGTATTGGTCTACAGACTTTGCAATCGATAATAATTAATTTTAACAAAAAGTAGCTATTAAACGAAAAAAAATAGTAAAAAAGTGGCTATCGAAAAATTAAAGTTGACAACCAAAAAAACTCGTTTTAGACACTTGACAAAACTGACGGAAATTCTATTCTATATTTTATTTTCCTGACTATTTCCTAATTTTCATCAAAAATAATCACTTCTTTCTTCTCCTGTTAATAAATTGAATTCATGCAACGAATTTTATTATTCATAAAAATATTTAAATATTTATAAAAATAAATAATTTAATTTACGAAAAGAATTGAATTTTTACGAAGATTTTTACAAAAAAATTTTTTAAATATTTGAATTCTGTTTGAAAATTTTATGAAAATAGAAGACATTGAAAATCATTGAATTGCGAAAAGTTTTTAAAAATAATTAAATTTTACAAAGAATTGTATTAAAATTTTTGAGAGTAATTGAATGTCTGTGTGGCATTTTATTAAATTTTTTTTTTTGAAAATAATTGAATTCCTAAAAAGCAAAAGAATTCTTGTTTTGAATATTGTTATTTATGAAAATAATTGAATTTTACAAAAAGGATTTTACTTAAAATGTCTCAAAGTAATTGAATTTTCGGGAATAATTTATCAACAAACTTTGAATTCTTTCGAAGAAATATTTATGTAAATAATTGAATTCTTGGGAAGAATATTATTAGAATCTAAAAGAATAATTGAATTATTTGAAAAAAAAAATTTTATTAAAATTGTATTTAAAATAATTAATTTCATTCGATCAATTTTATTAAATTTTTTTAAAATAATTGAATTTCTAAAAAGCATTTTATTATTTATGAAAATAATTGAATTCTTGGGATCGATTTTATTAAAAATTTTTTAAATAATTGAATTTCTAAGAAAAAATGTATAAGTTTAAAAAATAATTGAATTCTTGAGATGAATATTGTTATTTATGAAAATAATTGAATTTTGCAAAGAATTTTATTAAAAAGCCTCAAAATAATTGAATTTTCGGTAATAATTTTGTTATTTATCTTGATTTCTTTTAAATAATTTTATTTAAATATTTGAAAATAATTCCAATGAAATTAATTTTTAAATCCATTTCTATTCGAAAATTCTACTAGAATTCAATTATTTGAATATAGAAATAAAATTTTTTTGAATAATTCAATGTTTCTTAAAATTCAATTTTCATAAAGAATTTTATTAACAAATTTTCAAATAATTGAATTTTTTTGACGAATTTTAATAAAATTTTCAAGAATAATTAAATTTTCCGAGAAATGTGTTTAAAAATAATTGAAATCCTGAAATGAATTTTATTATTTATGAAAATAAATGAATTTTGCAAAGAATTTTATTAAAATTGTATTTAAAATAATTTATTTCATTCGAACAATTTTATTAATATTTGAATAGAATTGAATTCCTGTGAAAATTTCTAATATTTTTGTAAATAATTGAATTCTTGCAAAAGAATTTAAAAAAACATTTTTCACAATTATTGATTTTTTCGAGGAATTGAAATTAATTTTTTTAGAATAATTACATTTTTTGATCAATTCCTGGAAAATTTTATTAAAAATAATTGAAATCCTGCGATGAATTTTATTATTTATGAAAATAATTGAACAGTTACAAAGAATTTTATTAAAATTTTCAAAAATAATTCAATTCCTAAGAAGAATTTTGTTACTTATAAAAACAATTGAATTATTGCAAAAAATTTGATTAGAAATTAAAATATTTAAAAAGAATTGAAATTCTTCGGTGAGTTTTATTATTTATGAAAATAATTGAATTCTTGCTTAGAATTTTATCAAAAATGTTTTTAAAAAACTGTAAAAAATAGTTTTCTATGAAAAATGTTATTATTAGTGAAAGTAATTGAATTATTGTGAAGAATTCTATAAAAATTTTGTTAAATAATTGATTTTTTTAAAAATTTTTTTTCAAAAATGCTATTCTAAATTAATTGAATTCATGTGGAAATTTTATTATTTATGAAAATAATTGAATTTTGGATGTATTTTACTAATTTCTTTTTAAATAATTGAATTCTTTTGCGAAATTTTATGAAAATGCTAAAAATTGAAAATAGAATTTCGAATATTTTTTGAAAATAATTGAATCGTTTTAAAGAATTTGATTATAATTTTTTAGAATTGTTTTTTGATTTATAGTATTAGCGATTTTAAAGTAAATTCTCAAAAAAATCAGAAATAGTAGATTTTAGTAGTAGTCAATATGAGAATCTGGAATCAACAACAACAACGATTTTTGATTTCCTAAGTGAATTTCCAATCGCAAAATTTTTTTTCATGTATTACACATCTATCTTGCATATGTCTCAATTGGTTGATGATTTCCTTCTAAGCGCATTGTCCAAAATTTGTTAAACTGTCTGTTCTGAGAAATGTCCCAAACCCATTGGGTATCCCTGACAAAAAATAATAATACACCCACAATGAGTCATGATGAATTTAAAGAAAAGTTGCCTCATCATCTGGTATTATTTAAATTACCTAAATTACTTAGACGGTGATCATTTGGGTTTTTGTTGAACTTCTCGAATTTTATTCCCGATTGAGTTATATCAAGCTAGAGGTTCGACGTTGAAGTACGATGATGTACACTGTGAATTTGTTGTCCAGCATTCACCACTAGAACTTGACTGTCGATAAACCAATCCCGCGTTGGATTTTATGGAAGAGCTCCAATTTCATAGAATCGTTTCAGAAGAGATTCAACAACAGGGGGTTGAAACACAAAATGGAAGGGTGGCACTTTTGCCCCACAAAACTGGTGAAGTAACTAATTTCTAAATAGACTACTTGCTAGAAAATATTTACTAATTATTTACTAATTATTTACTATTCACCAACTATTACTATACTAGGAACTACTTACTAAATTTTGTAATGATTTTTTACTTATCTTTCTAACATTATTCCCCAGCGAATTTACTTTCCTTTCGACAATCCTAATTTCCCTTTGTGTCCATTAGGATGAATTAATCCGAATATCTGAATCATGATACTTGATATTCTACTCTTTGGATTTTACGTAAACCGTTATAACGTAATTCAAAGTTCGATGGAAGGACCGCACTACTCAAAGATACGTAAGGGAGCAATTGACAAATAATTGCGGTTCCAACTCAAACAATCTGGACAAAATTTACCAGGAACAATTATTCTGTTGGGAAATTTAATTTTCACATTAACATAAAATCACTATCACCCCCAAGATACAAAAGTGTTCTCAATCTTAAGTCAATTTGGACTTTGAAACACTTTATTAATCTCAACACAAATAATCCGAAGGGATTCTACCTCATCCTATTATTCTACAGATAATAGTTTTCATGTCACGAAATTGTTATACTTTATTTTACAACCATTAATTTGTTGCTGACAAATTAATTTCCCGATCATGAAACGTTGGATATTAATTTCTGTTTCATGAGGTATAAAGACAGTGGCTTGAATTAATTTTCCAGTTACGATAGTAAATAAGTTGGAAGTAATTTCAAACTAAATTTTCCATTTTACAAACAATTTTCCAGTAGATTTTTTTAGAAACTACTATGGGGATAGGTATGTTCGCAAATGGAGAAATGGGTACGACGTACGAGTTAGTGTACACATTCCAGTACATCTTCACTACTCTAATTTCTGGTACAGTACACATGCTAGTTCATTAAAGGGATCAAGTTTATATGCATGTAAATGATCTTGTACAAGAAAACGTACTGGATCTTGTACGGGGATTTTCCACTGAGAGGATGTGCCATATCTGCAATATTATTATTCAACAATTTCTAGTAAGGTTTAATTATTATTTGGAAAAAGGAAACATTGTTGGTAGTGAATTTAGTTCTGATTTTTAATATTTCTACTATTCATAATCAGATGCAGAAGTGTTAATTTTTGTTGTTCGACGACATTCGGAAGATTGAATATTTGAAGATGATTTATATTGACCTCCTTTATGAATATTTGAATTTCTGGTATTCTGTACGATGTACAGAATATCCAAACACTCGTTAAGCTACCATGCCCCATATAACAATATCCACAAAAGTAAAAGAACATAATTTATTTGTTGATTCTAATTGTAAATTTTTTTTTATGTTTCAGGTAAGATTTGATGATCTCCTATTAAGAACTAACAGCGTTATTCAAAGGTAAACTTTTTTATTCCCTGTAGGAAAAAAATAATCCTTTCTAGTTTAAGAGTAAAAAAATAACACTTGTCGATTAGCGCGACGTTACATCTTCATTATACATTTTGAAAGCTTTGTTTAAAGTATACAATGACATCAAGAGTCATTTATATTCACATTCCGTTATTATTTTGCGAATCATAAACTTCAATTTTTTATCATAGTGAATTTATACGAATGGATAAAGGAATCTGAAGCAACAGTCGATCCATTTCCTGGACGTTGAGGTTTCGTGCTGGTTGATTTTAAATGCTTCTATAAAATCCATATGTTGTCACCACTGAAGCAGAATATGAGGATTTATTAATAATTTCATGTTTTTATTGCTGATGATAAAATTTTCATATTATTCATTAATCGCATTTCGTCAGTGATGATCGACTATATATTTTATAACCAGCACTTGAGTGTTGGTGCAAAAAAAAATTAGAGATCATAAACATTTAATACCTCTTCTTATTTTCAAAGTTTCTTTTCTCTTTAATGGAATATTTTTGCCTATGTTTGATATGGGGCGCATGATTATTCCCCAAATGTCATTTTTCCGAAATGTCATTTTACCGAACTGCACTTTTGCGAATACTCATTTTTGCGAAAAGCCAATTTTGCGAAATGTCACTTTTGCGAATTGTCATTTTTTCGAAAAGCTATTTTTGCGAACTGTCATTTTTGCGAATCGACATTTTTACGAATTGTCAATTTTCCGAAAAGTCATTTTTGCGAATCGCCATTTTTACGAATTGTCAATTTTTCGAAAAGTCATTTTAGCGAATTGTCATTTTTGCGAAAAATACAATAGTGAATTTATAGACCTACAAGTTTTCTATTGTATTTTTCGCAAAAATGACTTTTCGGAAAATTGACAATTCGTAACAATGGCGATTCGCAAAAATGACAATTCGTAAAAATAACTTTTCGCAAAAATGACAATTCGTAAAAATAACTTTTCGCAAAAATGACAATTCGTAAAAATAACTTTTCGCAAAAATGACCATTCGCAAAAATGACAATTCGTAAAAATGGCGATTCGTAAAAATAGCGATTCGCAAAAGGGACAATTCGCAAAAATGACATTTCTTAAAAATGGCAATTCGTAAAAATGACTTTTCGCAAAAATGACATTTCACAAAAATGTCTTTTCGTAAAAATGACAATTCACAAAAATGAGTTTTCGAAAAATTGACAAATCGTAAAAATGTCGATTCGCAAAAATGACTTTTCGGAAAATTGACAATTCGTAAAAATGGCCATTTGCAAAAATGACAATTCGCAATAATAGCTTTTTGCAAAAATGACAATTCGCAAAAGTGACATTTCGCAAAGTTGGCTTTTCGCAAAAATGACTATTCGCAAAAGTGCAGTTCGGTAAAATGACATTTCGAAAAAATGACATTTGGGGAATAATCATGCGTCCCGTTTGATATTCTGCTTCACTCAGTGGCGGATTAACCAAATAGGCAATTGCCTAAGGGACATGTTTTAAAAAAGAGTAACTGTTATATTGAAATTAAATTATTAAAGGTTTTATTTAAATCCTTTACAATTAGAATCAGAGAGAAAGAGCAGATCCAGATTTTTTCAGAAACGCCGAAACGAACTTAGAACTTTTTGGAATCAATCGAGAATTTGGAGGGCAAAAATTAAAAGACCTAATAAGCGATACCTCATAGTGAAAACAGAAAGCAGTAGATTTCCCTCAAATTGTTTTCGGACCAGGCGAAGTGAAATGTTTATGGTCCAGGTGTTGATGTAAATTAAAAAAAAGCCACCATCAGCCTAGGAGTGACCGAAATATTTATTTGACGTTGGTGATGAGGTAATACAGTCCTTCGAAATATCGAAATGTGCCTCGTAGTAGAAATTGTCTGCTTGAATGAACTTGACTAAGACGAAACTCGATTCTGTAACTTTCCCATTCAAACTTCCCACCTTCCGCTTCCCACTCTCACTTCCCATTCCAACTCCCACTTTCCACTCTCACTTCCCACTCCCACTTTTCACACTCACTTTCCACTCTCACTTTTCACTCATCTTCCACTCTCACTTCCCACTCTCACTTCCCACTCCCACTTTCCACACTCACTTTCCACTCTCACTTCCCACCTATCACTTCCTACTCTTACTTGCCACTCTCACTTCCCACCTTCTGCTTCCACTCCAACTTTCCATTCTCACCTTCCACTTCCCACTCTCACTTCCCACCTTACGCTTCCTACTCTCACTTTCTTCTATCCACTCTCACTTCCCGCCTTCTGCTTCCCACTCTGACTTCCACTTACCACTCTCACTTCCTACGTTCCACTCTCCCTTTCCACCTTCCAATTTCATTTCTTACCTTCCGCTTCCCACTCTTACTTTCCACTCTCGCTTCCCACTCCCACTTTCCATTCTCAATTCCCAATCTCACTTCCCACCTTCCACTTTCAACTCCCACTTACCACATTACACTTTCTACTTTTAACACTCACACTCTACTCTCACTTTTTCACTCCAATTTTACACTTTTACTTTCCCCTTCGACTCTCACAGACCACTCTCACTTTTAAATGAAATTATCGAATTAACGATTAAAAATTCAAGGTAGAAAAGGAGGGAAGGAAGTGTGAGTGTAAAGAATGTGTAAAAAATGGAAGATGGACCGTAAAACTGAAAAGACTATGTAAAAAATGGAAGTTAGGAAGTGAAAGTGTAAGTGGAAGATAATATGTGAGAGTGGGAAGTTCAAAAATACATAATGTGGGAAGTAGGAGTAGGAAGTGAAAGGTAGGAGAAGAAAGTAGGTGTGAAAAGTAGAAGGTGGGAAGTAAAAATGGGAAATAGAAGTGAGAGTGAGAAATGGAAACGTGAAGTGCGAGTAGAAAGTGGAAGTAGGAAGCGAGAGTGGAAAGTAGGGGTCGATAGTAAGAGTGGTAGGTGGAAAGTGAGGGTGGATAATGGGAAGTGAGAGTGGAAAGTAGGGGTGGGTAGTGAGAGTGGAAGGTGGGAAGTGAGAGTGGAAAGTCGAAGGTTGGAAGTGGGGGTAGGCAGTGAGAGTGAAAGGTAGGAAGTGAGAGTGGAAAGTGGGAGTAAGAAGTGAGAGTAGAAAGCAGAAGATGGGAAGTGAGAGTGGAAAGTGGGAGTGAGAAGTGAGAGTGGATGGTGGTAAGTGAAAGTGGTAGGTGGGAGTGGAAAGTGGGAGTGAGAAGTGAGAGTGGATGGTGGTAAGTGAAAGTGGTAGGTGGGAGTGGGAAGTGACACTGAAAAGTGGAAGGTGGTAAATGGAAGTGAAACGTGGGACGTTGGAATTGAGTTTGGGAAGTAGGGGTGGGTAGTGCGAGTGGATAGTGAGAGTGGAATGTCGAAGTTTGGAAGTGAGAGTGGGAAGTGGAGGTAGGTAGTGAGAGTGGAAGGTGGGAAGTGAGAGTAGAAAGCGGAAGATGGGAAGTGAGAGTGGAAAGTTGAAGGTGGGAAGTGAGATTTGAAAGTGGAAGGTGAGATGTGGGAAGTGGGAGTGAGAAAGTTACAGAATGACCTCCTGGAGTCAAAGAACAAACTCGTTGACAGTACACAACTAGTTAACTTGGTGGCAATTCCTGGACTGACACGAAGAAGACGCGAAGTTGATTTTGTGGTGACTTGTGGACTAGTTAAGTTGAAGGAGTTTTCTAGACTGGCGAATTAGGCAAGGGTAACACCCTTTATAGGTTCCTTCATACCTCCCACTTTTATCACCTTTGGGTCAATGTAATAAAAATTTTATTACCCGTAAGTGGAGAACCAATAGAAGAATGAAAAAAATACAGTTGACCATATTTGGCATCTGCTATCCAGACAAATACTTCTGATCAATAGTTCCTTTGACACTTCACTTCATATATTAAATTCTATTTTCAAAAATGAGACTAAAATTATATTATCGATGTGTTTCAAAAAGGGAACGTCTTGCAAATTTTTTTTCCACTTCTCGTTTGGAGGTATATCCTTAAGGACCTGAGAATGTGGTGATTGATGAAATTCGATTTATGGTGAGGTTCGTAATTGGAAACTGAATCTTGAAGCAAATGTTCCGCATCAGTTGCGAGGTATTCAGCATCATAACTTGACGTTGTCGAAGGAAATGAGATAATACGTGAAGAATGAAGTTTCCTCGTCAAATCCTTATTCGATGCTCGATAAATCGATAGCTCACTCTGTGCAGTCGAGGCAAAATCCGTGAAACCGTAGAAAAAGATATAGGGAGGACGAAGATGACAAAGACGAAAACACTTCGTTAGCAGTTAAAGTCAAGATTACAAGAAATGAAATCTATATAGTAGAAAAAATTTTTTCATCTTTCTTTTTTTTTTTCTTGAAAGAAGAATGAATCTTGAAGATCTATTTCGAGGATTCTCGGCAAATTAATTCATCCATTTATACCAAAAACTCAGCTCAGATATCGAGACACTCTTCAATCTAGTGCAGCATTGAATATTGGTAAAAGTCTGATTCTAATCATGATTCGGTGCTAGGAACGTCAAGATATCCAAAGAGGTTTTTTTTATCGTTTACATTGATCGAAGATCCTTGAACGAAAATTCGAGGATTCGAAATCGTCCTACAAATTGGATGAGAAATTAATAGAACACGAAAAGTCCACGTTTTAATGTCGTTTCCCTTATCGTAGACGACTTATCTGATTTGCTGTTCAATCTGTAAAAACGTGCTTTATCCTGAGTGGCGACAAATCGATATCGTGAAAAAAGCATTACAGAAAACAAGGAAAAATCTTCCTGAAATTATAAATAACGTTATCTTATAATAAATTCACAAAGAAAAATAAAACTGAATAAGAACTCATAAAAATAGTTCATTATTATAAAAAATTGATTCCTATGGATTCATTCTGGATTCTGGATTCACTAATTTATAAATTAGGACTAACATTGGATTTAGTTTGTGCTGTAAGTTGACAAATTAATTTTTGATTATTTTAGTAATCACTTGTGTTTAAAAATAATTTGGAACTTCTTCAGGCTTAAAATTTTCCTAAATTATTTATTTTCTGTTTGGAAAAGTATTTAAAAATATTTGCAAAGTCAGTACTTATGTTTGATTATAATACTTATGTTTGCATTATTTATGTCAGTATGAAAAAATATAAGCTATATATATATATATATGGAAATCGAATGGTGTGAATGCAATATCTTGCTCCATTAATATCCATGAAAGGATGGAAGGGCGTTCACGCTAAAGCAGAATGCATTCTATTATATCCCTGTCGGCACCCTCTATATCGATATATCCTTGTATATTTGTCTTTGTGTGTGTCTCTCGCCCGTTCCATGTACCTTTTAGCAGCGCAGCTAAGCTCGTGATAAACGTTATTAAAATGACCCTTTAACTATGATTTTTGAAAAGTGAAAATATATCAACCCCCATTGCTTGATAATTTATTTTCTTCGACAATAGCCAAGTGAATAGTAAATAGCTATAAGCTCCATAATGTATAAATATTTTAAATTATTTTCATGCACACAAAATATTTTTTTAAAACCTAATATTATTCTAGAATATTCTTTACAAAATTATTCAGTAAAGGGAAAATGTTTTTTTTTTATTCCTACAACAAAAGAGCAAACAGAATAAAAAATTACAAAGAATTTATTACATATCATTCTGAAAAAAGAATGTTAATAAAAACGAATAGAGTAAATGTTTTTTAAAATACACAATAATAATTTTTTTGAAGGATTATTTACTTTACTGGATTTTATTTTAATTATCATTTTCATTCTATTAACAATTTTGACTAATACATTATTAACACTTGAATGTGTATAAGATCACTCTTTCAGAAGTTTTAAAAATAAATTTAGTTCAAAACAAACTTAAATAGATTATGAATCACGTGAGTGAGTTTAACCACAAAGTTTAATCTTTAATAAATTCTAAACAAAGCTATTTACCTTATTAAAATTATCCACAGTATAATGTATTTACGTGAAATATTTAATAAAGCATGAAATTTTTGTTTTGAAATAAACTGAAAAGTATGATGTTCACAATTTGATATTGTTACTTAAAAAGAAGGATAATCTTTTAGAAAAACCCGACATTCAATTTATATTCAGTCCTCAAAAGAAGCTGAATAGATATTTTAATGGGAATTCCTGTGTGTTTTAAAAACATTTCCGACATTTTGAACTTTGAAGTTCAGGGATTTAAACTACGGTTAGAAAATGTTGTGGAACCGGGTCTAGGAAAAATACTGTTTTAATTTTCCCTTCTTCGGAATTTATAGCAACCGATCAAACTTTTAACTTTAAACGTTTTTATTATTTTTGGCGAATATTAAAATTAAAGAAAGTAGTCTGACTTTTTTATTTTAAGCTCGCTGGACGCAGCCTTTCCAAACAACCACTTGGTTCTTAGTTCCGGAGTGAACAAAACCAGAGGCACGACTTAAGGGCGTTTTAAGTCAAGGTACCAAAATACCAAGAAGGGCCGAAAAACATTTTGCGCCTAATAATTATTATTAGTAGTAACCCAGGTGGAAAAGTTAACGTTAGCTAATTGGCTAACGTTATAATCAGACATTCGTGTCGAAAAAAAATGTCGTTAGCCTAACATTAGTTAAGGTTAGTAGCATTAGTTAACGTTAACTAACGTTAATTTTTCCACCTGGGAATAATTTATTGCTTAATTGTTGTTCTGCACATTAATCCGGGGTCCAATTAAAATAATTCAGAGCGTAGACTTCTGTTAAACCGACACTGCGAATTGTAGACGTTTCCTTTTGATTATATAGAGTCATATTTTGAGGAGTCAGCAATGACCATTGTACTGTCGTGACATTCCTCGATTGCAGAATTTTCTTTCGATATATTTCAAAGGGGTGAGGGACCTCCTCCTAGGCAATTAACCACCTTTAATTGGTTTGTGAATTTCATACCCCGTTGATTAATCAATAATTGTTAGCGAGTGTACAGTGAGGGTTGATGAACCTCCCTGTCCATTTTGCAACCATTATTATCATTAATCTGATTTTAACATTTTTTCAGGATATTGACATTGATAATCTTGCGCAATATTACATGGTGTATCTTTGAAGATTTCGCAACCATAATTCTTTCTATGACCATATATTGTCAAAAGAGTGTGACAGGAAGAGTAAACTATTATTGGTTTGAATGTTACAAAATTTATCCACTATCACTTCCCATTTTCCACTGCCCACATTCACTTCCCATCTTCAACTGTCTGCTCCCACTTTCCACTCTCACTTTCCACATTCATATCCTACCTTTCACTTCCAACTTTCCATTAACACTTTCCACTTTCACTTCCCGCCTTCTATTTTTCTACTCCCACTTTCCACTCTCATTTACCACCTTCCACTCCCACATTTCACTTTCCACTCTTAATTCCCATTCCCACTTTTCAATTTCCCATCATTCCACCATCCCACCTTCCATTTTCTACTCCCACTTTCTACTCTCACTTCCCACATTCACTTCTTACCTTCCACTCTCACTTCCCGCCTTCCATTCCCACATTTACTTCCCACCTTCTACCCTCACTTTCCACTTAACACTCTCATTTCCCACCTTCCACTTTCTACTTCCACTTTCCACTCTCACTTCCCACCTTCCAATCCCAAACTCATTTCCCACATTCCAATTTTCACTCTTACTTCTCATTCCCACTTTTTACTTTCCCATCATTAGGAGGGGGTCGATTCTGTAATTTTTTCACTTCCCACCTTCCACTCTTACTTTCCACTTATCAATTTATTTCCCACCTTCCACTTTAAACTCTCATTTCCCACATTTAGCTTCGCACTCTCACTTTCCACTTATCAATCTCATTTCCCTCCTTTCACTCCTTAAATTCACTTCCAACCTTTCACATTCAACTCCCATTTTCCATTCTCACCTCTCACCTTCCTATGTGAGTCTGGAAGGTGGGAAGTTGTAATTAAAAGAGGAAGTGCATGTCAGATTTGAAAGTGGAAGATGGAAAGGGGAAGTTGGGATGTGAATGTGGGAAGTGAGAGTGGGAAGTAAGAGTGGGAAGTAAGAGTCCCATCTTCCACTTTCACTTCCCACCTTCCGTTCACACATTCCACTTTCCCATTATTAGGAGGGGAAAGTAAGAGGCGAAAGTGGAAAAGGCACAGAATCGACCCCCTGGGTGTCGATTCTGTGCCTTTTCCACCTTCCACTTTCCATTTCTACTCTTGCTTCCCATCTTCGACATTACACTGGAAGGTGGGAAATGAGAGTAGAAAGTGGAAGATGGGAAGTGAGAGTAGAAATGGAAAGTGGAAAAGGCACAGAATCGACCCCCTGGGTGTCTATTCTGTGCCTTTTCCACCTTCCACTTTCCATTTCTACTCTTGCTTCCCATCTTCGACATTACACTGGAAGGTGGGAAATGAGAGTAGAAAGTGGAAGATGGGAAGTGAGAGTAGAAATGGAAAGTGGAAAAGGCACAGAATCGACACCCAGGGGGTCGATACTGTGCCTTTTCCACATCCCACTTTAGCCTCTTACTTTCCCCTCCTAATAATGGGAAAGTGGAATGTGGGAATGGATGGTGGGAAGTGAAAGTGGAAAGTGGAAGTTGGGAATCTTACTTCCCACATTAGGAGGTGGAAAGTGGAAGGTGGGAAGTGAATGTGGGAAGTGGAAGGTGGGAAATAAAAGTGATAAGTGGAAAGTAAGAGTGGAAGGTTTGAAGTGAATGCTTGAGTGGAAGGCGAGAAGGGTGGGAGTGGAAAGTGGAAGATGGGAAGTGAAAGTAGGAATAGAAAGTGGAAGGTGGGAAGTAAAAAAGTTACAGAATCCACCCCCAGTCGATTTTGTAACTTTTCCACTTTCTACTTTCGCTTCTTCCTTTCTCCTCCTAATGATGGGAAAGTGAAAAGTGGGAATGGGAAGTAAGAGTGAAAATTGGAATGTGGGAAATGAGTTTAGGATTGGAAGGTGGGAAGTGAGAGTGAAAAGTGGAAGTAGAAAGTGGAAGGTGGGAAATAAGAGTGGTAAGTGGAAAGTGAGGGTAGAAGGTGGGAAGTGAATGTGGAAGGTAAGAAGTGAATGTGGGAAGTGAGAGTGGAAAGTGGGAGTAGAAAATGGAAGGTGGGAAGGTGGAATGATGGGAAATTGAAAAGTGGGAATGGGAAGTAAGAGTGGAAAGTGAAATGTGGGAAGTGAATGTGGGAGTGGAAGGTGATAAATGAGAGTGGAAAGTGGGAGTAGAAAGTGGATGGTGGGAAATGATTGTGGAAGTGGAATGTGGGAAGTGAGAGTGAGAATGGGAAGTGGAAAAGTTACAGAATCGACCCCCTGGATCGACCGTCGTTTGTAATTTATTTTTGATTAAACACTTAATTTTTCTCCTGGAAATTCATCGTCCCTTTTGTACTGGCGCCCAACCTTCACACCATTCAATCTTTCCAGGTGACCTTGAATTTAATTTTTGTAAAATTTTCTTAAATTACAATTTAGCGAAATAGTAAAATAAGAAATTTTTTTAAAGGTTAGAATATTAATTTATATGTATTAGAATAGTGTTGAAGGGTTTTACTATCTTTTATTTTCATGCTGCATTTTCATCAAATATCTGCCTGTTGTTCGTTTCCATAACAAGCTCTTCCATTAATGGTACTTTAGATTTAACACGTACGGCGAATCCTAAAACAGGGCCAACGGCTGTTAGGACTTAGGACATTTGTCCTATGTCTTACCAATGTACACGGAATTTCGTTATATATATACGAACATATATATGTGTGTGTCTATATCACCCAAATTCTACAAACCATCTAGTGTCAGTACTACTCTAAATGCAATACATGCTTCGCCTCTCCAGATGTACCCTAAATTTGCTTACATCTAAAGAACCTAAAATACGTTGTAAAAATTTCTAATAGAGAATGATAGAAAACCACTGGATTCTTTTATATAGCAAACAGTTTTTTTACAACCACAAAAAAATTCTTTTATTTTTTTTTATTAATTATTAAATTGATTCGGAGTGATTTAATACTGCCGAGTGATAAATTCGAATTAATATTATTTCCATTTCCCTTTTATAAAATCTACTAATATTAAATAGTGAAAAAATCTATTTCTGCATATAAAGCATTAAAAATATAATATATAGTATTAAAAAAAACTTTCTGCATATAAGGAAGCAGTGAATTCTTTTTCTTTCATAAAAAAAAGTTAGATACCTTTTCCACATTTTATTATCCTATTGTTAAGAAAGCTTCCTTAGTTTTATGGAGTCAGCAAAAGTTTGTTTAACGAATAAAAACAAAGCGTTCAGAGTCCAAAATCCTCATTTCACTTTTTCAATTTCTTAATAAACATCCTACTTCTTTTTCATGGTCTGAGGTCGACTGCTGTGGCATCATAAATTACTCTCCGTTTGTTTCCGTTCGCCTTCTACCCCCAACTAAGTAACAAACGCTCATCTTTCTCACCATTCGCCTCTTTCTCTTTATGACAAATTACAGTATTGCTGCTCTTTCTTTCCTCTACTGAAAAATATTAAAGTTCTTGAGAAAATAGTGAAATATTATTAATAATAAGAAATTAGGAAAACGGTGTGACATTAATCATATTATATATCTGTGAATGAAATTTAACAATATTTCCAGAATAAAGTTTTTGAAAAGTGTTGAAAAAAGGGACTTAATTGAAATTTTAAAAAATTCAATTGAGTATGTAAATTAATTGGATTTCCAAGGCTTCTTCAAAACTGATTAACGAGAATAATAGTAATAAAAATAATAATAGTTATAATAATAATGATTTGACTTATATTTTTATATTTGTAGTTAAAAAATTAGCAGATTAATTAAATTTGTAGTTTAAAAGAAAAATTAATTAAAATGATTAAACGAACTTACCTGTAAGTGAAGTTCAATCTTAATTGTATTCGCGACTCTTCCGAGAGATCAAACTGTAGTACCTCCATCGCACTGCCGATGTCGCCACAACAACTTTCAGAGATTAGAAATTCTTTCTCCCTGAACTCACAGCCCACGTTTTTCATTATTTAAAGTGTGTTGTAACCGTTAAAAATTGGGAATGTATGGGATTTATTTGGGTGGGTGATCTCTCGGAAGAGTCGCGAATACAATTAAGATTGAACTTCACTTACAGGTAAGTTCGTTTAATCATTTTAATTGTAATTCGCGCCTCTTCCTTCAAGATCAAACTGTAGATATTTAGAGAACGGTTACGATGTTTTCGCAAAAATTTCTTTATTGATTAGGTGAACAATTGAAAAGAACATATTGATTAAGAATTCAATTTAACGTATTGATTAAACAATTTAAGTGAGCTAGCTTAACTAGTGATCAACTAGTGATCAACGATCAATTTTCATAATTTAGTTTATGAAGATGTTTTTTTTTTTTTTTTTTGATAACACAGCGTGTGCAAATTCTTGTGTTTCATCGATAACTTCGCGATTATAAAAGTTCGCGAATGTTTGAGATGTTTTAGTCCAACCAGCTGTTTTTAAAATTGTGTCAATAGATACTCCAGCTCGTCTTGCCGCTGATGTGGACGCATGACGCGTACTGTAAGCAGTAAACTCTTGAATATCTATACCACTTTCTTCTTGGACGGACTTTACCCATCTGCTTAAAGTCTGTGTCGTCACAGCTTTATGGGGTTTTTGAAACGATATAAACAATTTTACTTCTTCTTTTCTCAAAGGTTTAGTTCTTTTTAAATAGTTTTTTAACGTAACTGATGGACAAATCAATTTATTTTCAACAAAGTAAGGCAACTTTAAGACGGGTTGGACTCTATTAATTCCTGATGTTTTAATAGAATCGGGAATTTTGATCTCAAAACCATAATTAATTTTTTCTTGAATATTTTCAACGTTAATTAGGCTTATAGTTTGTAAACGATGTCCAGTTACTAACATTAGTAACATTGCTAATTTTTTCGTTAATTTTTCTAACGATAATGATTTATTATTTCCCCAGCTACTTAAAACATCTAGGACGATTTGAGGGTCCCACGTGGTTTCGTATCTGGGTCGAGGAGGTCTAAGTTTAGAGGCACCTTTAAAAAAGCGTTTCAAAATAGGATTTTCTCCTAATTCAGGACCTACTAAAAGGCCTATAGCAGATCGATAAGCATTTAGGGTACCATACTGTGATCCGTTCTGATATTCCTCTGTTAAGAACCTCAGAACGTATTCTGAAGATGCGTTAAATACGTCAATTTGTCCTCTTTTGCAAAAGTTCCACCACTTTTTTAGGCCGCTGTCATATTGTTTTTGAGAAGCTGCGCTGAGCGATGACACCATTATTTCTAGTGACTCCTCCGGGACATTTTTTCTCCTATAGGTTTCCCTAATAAGATTCCAGCAACCAGGGTAAGTTGACTCCACAGTCTGTGAGGTGTTCTGTTAGAAGAAGTTAACAAATTAATGTCTGGTTCAAAAATTATCATGTCAGAAATTAACATTGATTTGTAGATTGGGAACCATGGCTGGGCGGGCCAATAAGGCACAACCATTATACCTTTGGCTTCATCAAATTGGATTTTTTCTAGCGTTCGAAGGATAATTGAAAATGGTGGAAAGGCATAAAAGAAATAATTTTTCCATTTGTTAGTGAAGGCATCAATAGAAAAGGAGCCTGGATCTCGTTTCCAGCTTACATATTTTTCACATTTTGTGTTAGATCGCGATGCAAAAAGATCAATTGTAGGAGTTCCAAAGCTCTTAATAATTTGTTTAAAAGCAGAATTGGACAAGGAGAATTCGGTTTCAGGCTCTAATTTTCTCGATTCTAAATCTGCTTCCCAATTTTCTTTTGTATTAATGTACGATGCCATTATCCACAAGTTTCGTTTTTCACAAAAATCCCAGATTTTCTTGGCAACGCTATTAAGGTTACAAAATTGTACTCCTCCCTTTTTATTAATATAAGCGATAGCTGTGGTATTGTCCACTCTTAAAAGAATATCGCAATTTTTTGTTTGTTTTGCAAAAAGTTGTAGTCCTATAAAAGCTGCCCACAGTTCTAACTCATTTATGTGTTTATAATATTCCTCTTTTTTCCAAAAACCATTTTCTTTTTTATTGTTGCAACAAACTCCCCACCCTGTTGTAGAAGCATCAGAAAATATTTCGAGTACTGGATTAAAGCATTTAATTGAATTTTTAGCTAATGGCATATTAAGGACCCACCAGTTTAGATCGTCATTAGAAATATTTCTAAGAGACATTATGGCTGCATAGTTATCATGATTTTTTAACAAGGCTAAATATTTCTCTCTTTCAAAATTTCTTAAATGAACTCTTCCGTACTTTAAGGCTAAGCAACACGAGTTTAAGGTTCCTACGAAACTTGCAAATTCCTGAATTTTCATGTTTTCTTTATTTTTTACTTTTGAAACAAACGATACTACTTTCTGTTTTTTTTCATCTGGTAATTCGATTGACATATTTGTAGAGTCATAAATAAAACCCAAAAATTTACAACGTTGAGAAACGTTAAAATTACTTTTTTCGTGGTTAATAATAAATCCGAGGAACTCGAATAACTCACAGGTTTTCTTTACGTTTCGTTCGGCTTCCTTCTTAGAATCTGCAATAAGTAAACCGTCATCTAAGTAAAAAACAGATTTAAACCCCCTTTCTCTTAGATTAGAAATAACGGGTTTTAATAATTTTGTGAACACAAATGGAGCAATGTTTAAGCCGAACGGTAAACATGTGAATTCATAGAGAGAATTTAGAAACTCGAATCTTAGATATTTTTGATCTTTCTTGTCTATTGGTACCAAGTAAAATGCATCCTTGAGATCTATATTAGCCATAAAGGAGTCTGGTCGGAGTATCCGACGCACAATTTTATGATCTTCAAGTTTGAAATGATCTGTTACTATGAATTTATTCAATTCTTTCAGATTTAAAATCAATCTGTAAGAATTATCTGGCTTTTGTGTTAAGAAAATAAGAGAAATAAACTGATTTTTACAAGGTTTTACTTTTTTTATAGCACCTTTTTGTTGAAGCTTAAGAAGAAGATCTTTTATTATTGCTTGATCCTGAAGGGACCACTGGGGTTGTCTAGGAGGATTGGCTTGCGATACTGCAAAACTAAAAGGAATTTTATATCCTTGGATCCAATTTAGTAAGGTTTTATTTGAAGTTATTTGTTTCCATTGTTTTAAAAAATGCCTTAAGCGGCCAGCTAAACTCACCTCTGTTAATTCTTCTTGTGGTAGGTGCTCGATCCTGTCCTCGGGGATTTGTAGTTGGACGATGTTTTCTGCTTCTGATGGTGGTAAGAATTGAAACCGCCTGACGTTGGTTGAAACTGGGGTTTCGTCATTGGACGTCGAGGCGGGGCTTTCACGTTTTTTGAACTTGAGTGATTAGAACTCTGTGGTTTTAGTGCATTTGTGACTGTAGCCATTGTCTTTGCTGCTCTTACTTTTTCCTCTACGTTACAACCGAAGAGCCACTCATCTGGTATTGTAGTCGTAAGAGTATCACGCATCGATGAATTAACATTCTTTAAAATAAGACTACGTCTAATATAAGTCTCATCACGTTGAATGTCAGTAAACATGCGAGTCACACCAGTTAGGTAATTCAATAACGAAGACTTCTCGTCGCTGGTTGGAAGTTTTAATACTGTGGAACAAGCTTGCAGTAGACCTCCGAGCGCTGTAGTCATCTTACTTTGTTTGTCGAAAATTCGAATATCCCTTTTAGTAATTGTTTCTTGAATTGAGCCTTTCACACTCAAATTAAGTTTTGGAGGGTCAAGAAATAGGCAGTTTTTTGGCAATTGTAGCTTCTTCTGAAGATTATTTAACTCCTCTTTAGGTAGACCTTTCTTTATTATTTCTTGAATTCCGAGCCTGTCAAGAAATTCTATATGGATTGAAGGAGCAAGATGTCTATCTTGTAGAACTTTTTCACCAATTGCTTCAAGTTCATCCGCTTTTAATGGTGTCTCGATATTTTCGGCTTTTTCAGAACTTGTTTCGATTAACTCTTTTTCTACGACCGAATCACTATTTAATTCATCTGAATTTTTTGGGATATGAGTATCTGGCCTTGTAGACCGGACTTCTGCAGATAACGAATCATCGTTTGAAAATTCATTGTGTTTGTCGTATTGCTTATCTACTTCCGGAGGAGAAGTTGATCTAGATGTGGAGTTTTGATAATACCTATTTCTTTTTGTACGAGAATGTGATCTCTCTCGACTGCGACTACGACGTCGTTTATGACTACGCTTGACAGACCTCTCTCTGCTTCTGCTGCGATTGGAAACTGATTCTGACAATCGTCGTCTGCGTTCTAGAATTTAAAATTTAATTTATTTAATTTTATTTACATGCAGGTATTTATATGTTTCCTTATTTTTTATTTTCATAACCTCCAAACTTAGGTTGGACCCAAGGTGAGGTGGTTAAGATTTCACCATTTGGTTGCAACCAAGGTAAATCAAGAGTTTTCGACATTTCAGTTGGACTAAATGTGAAACAAAATTAAATTTGTCAGTTGGTTGAACCAAGAGCAAATTTCATACCACGTGGGTATTTTAATTTTAATACACGTACCTTTTGATACACGTCTATTGTACAACATGTTTTCCATTTTGTCCTGAAGTCGAAAAAATGTTCTTCTAAACTCCTCGTCTTCTTCATCCTCGGAATAACTGCTGTATTTTCCCATTTTTTTTTTTTTTTTTTTTTGCGAAAATGTTCGGGCTAGATGTGACGCCTACGGCACAACAACGAAGAATGAAAAACGTGGGCTGTGAGTTCAGGGAGAAAGAATTTCTAATCTCTGAAAGTTGTTGTGGCGACATCGGCAGTGCGATGGAGGTACTACAGTTTGATCTTGAAGGAAGAGGCGCGAATTACAATTAAAATAATTGTGTAGGTTTCTATTGAGAAGTTAAGACTACATGATAAGTGATGCTGTTCGACTAAGTCATCCATATAATGACTGTCGCACTATAATCTCTCTATACTACTTGGCACAGGATTCAAGCGCTAAGGTTTCCACTATAAGTACTTACACAGCTGAATAACACTCCAACGAGTGGATATGTTTCATCTGAACATCGATATCGTTGTGTAATAGGGCTTTGCTTAAATCTTAAATCCCATGGGAAAATTACAAATAATTTGAGAGTTCAAAAGAGAATTTAAATTTATAATGACAAAAAACTCCAATGAGAAATTGAAACACAATTTTAAAAGCATCTACAAATCTTCTTTTCTACAATTTTTTAATGCCTAGAATTTTGTTACTTTGGATAGTATTATAAGAGCTAGTCTCGGAGCTATTATTTGTCCAATAATGGTAGCAGTTTGAAATCTGAGGATTTGGTTCTGTGAATTTTTGACTTTCCATTTTCCATTTTCCATTACCCACTTTCCACTTCCTATTACCCATTTCCCACCTCTCATTTTTCACTTCTTACTTCTTATCTTCCACTTTTCATTCCTTCTCCCACTTTCTATTTCCCACTTTTCATTCCTCCTCCTACTTCTTATTTCCCACTTTTCATTCCTCCTCCCACTTCTTATTTTCCACTTTTCATTCCTTCTCCCACTTCCTATTTCCCACTTTTCATTCCTCCTCCCACTTCTTATTTCCCACTTTTCATTCATCCTCCTACTTCTTATATTCCACTTTTCATTCCTCCTCCCACTTCTTATTTCCCACTTTTCATTCCTCCTCACACTTCCTATTTACCACTTTTCATTACTCCTCCCACTTCTCAATTCCCACTTTTCATTTCTCCTCACACTTCCAATTTTCCCACTTTTCATTACTCACTTTTTCATTTCCCACCTTCCACTTTCCACATCTCATTTATCAATTTTAATTATCCACTTTCCACTTCCAATTTTCCCACCTTCCACTTCGAATTTCCCACTTTTTATTTTAAACTTTACTCATTTCTTCTCAAGTTATTATTAACTACTTCCCACCACTCAATTTTTAATTTCTATTTTCCACTTTTCAATTCCAATTTCCCACTTCTCATTTTCCAATTTTGGAAGTAGAAAATGAGAGTAGTAAGTGGAAATTGGGAGTGAGAAGTGAGAGTAGGAAGTAAAAAGTTAGAAGTGGAAATTGGGAGTGGTAAGTGAAAGTGGGAAGTGAGAGTTGAAAGAGGGAGTGAAAAGTGGAATGTGTAAAGTTGGGGGGAAGTAAAAAGTGAGAGTAGTAAGTGAAAATGGAAAGTGGGAGTAGGAAGTAAAAAGTGAGAATCCAAAGTAAGAGTGGTAAGTAAGAGTGGAAAGTGAAAGTGGAAAGTAAATAGTGAAAGTAGAAAGTGAGAATGGTAAGTGGAATATGGGAGTGAGAAGTGGAAATGGAAAGTGAGAGTGGGAAGTAAAAAGTGATAATCCAAAGTGAGAGTGGTAAGTAAGAGTGGAAAGTGAAAGTGGAAAGTAAAAAGTGAAAGTAGAAAGTGAGAGTGGTAAGTGGAATATGGGAGTGAGAAGTGGAAATGGAATGTGGGAGTAGGAAGTAAAAAGTGAGAACTTAAAGTGAGAGTGGTAAGTTAGAGTGGAAAGTAAAAAGTGTAAGTAGAAAGTGAGAGTGGTAAGTGGAAATGGGGAGTGAGAGTGGGAAGTAAAAAGTGAGAATCCAAAGTGAGAGTGGTAAATAAGAGTGGAAAGTGGAAATTAAAAAGTGTAAGTAGAAAGTGAGAGTTGTAAGTGGAAATTAGGAGTGGTAAGTGAAAGTGGGAAGTGAGAGTTGAAAGAGGGAGTGAAAAGTGGAATGTGTAAAGTTGGGGGGAAGTAAAAAGTGAGAGTAGTAAGTGAAAATGGAAAGTGGGAGTAGGAAGTAAAAAGTGAGAATCCAAAGTAAGAGTGGTAAGTAAGAGTGGAAAGTGAAAGTGGAAAGTAAATAGTGAAAGTAGAAAGTGAGAATGGTAAGTGGAATATGGGAGTGAGAAGTGGAAATGGAAAGTGAGAGTGGGAAGTAAAAAGTGATAATCCAAAGTGAGAGTGGTAAGTTAGAGTGGAAAGTAAAAAGTGTAAGTAGAAAGTGAGAGTGGTAAGTGGAAATGGGGAGTGAGAGTGGGAAGTAAAAAGTGAGAATCCAAAGTGAGAGTGGTAAGTAAGAGTGGAAAGTGGAAATTAAAAAGTGTAAGTAGAAAGTGAGAGTTGTAAGTGGAAATTAGGAGTGGTAAGTGAAAGTGGGAAGTGAGAGTTGAAAGAGGGAGTGAAAAGTGGAATGTGTAAAGTTGGGGGGAAGTAAAAAGTGAGAGTAGTAAGTGAAAATGGAAAGTGGGAGTAGGAAGTAAAAAGTGAGAATCCAAAGTAAGAGTGGTAAGTAAGAGTGGAAAGTGAAAGTGGAAAGTAAATAGTGAAAGTAGAAAGTGAGAATGGTAAGTGGAATATGGGAGTGAGAAGTGGAAATGGAAAGTGAGAGTGGGAAGTAAAAAGTGATAATCCAAAGTGAGAGTGGTAAGTAAGAGTGGAAAGTGAAAGTGGAAAGTAAAAAGTGAAAGTAGAAAGTGAGAGTGGTAAGTGGAATATGGGAGTGAGAAGTGGAAATGGAATGTGGGAGTAGGAAGTAAAAAGTGAGAACTTAAAGTGAGAGTGGTAAGTTAGAGTGGAAAGTAAAAAGTGTAAGTAGAAAGTGAGAGTGGTAAGTGGAAATGGGGAGTGAGAAATGGAAATGGAAAGTGAGAGTGGGAAGTGAAAGTGGAAAGTGGAAGTGAGAGTTGTTAGTGGGAGTGAAAAAGTTGCAGAATCGACCCCCAGAACTATGAGTCTATTTTCAAAAATTCGTCTGCCATATTTTTAAATTTTTTTGTCCGACATTTTTTAAAATTTTATTACAGAATTTTTAATTTTTATATTATATAAATTTTTCCACATTACAATATATCTGCTGATAGATTTTATTTTTATTTTAAAAATAGTGAAGAGATGGTAAACGTAAATTCAATTATAATATTGTTATTAATATTATTATTATTATTCTATTTATAATCCGTTTGTTTGTGATCTGTTTCAGAAATACAGTTATTATTTATTGAAATCAATTTTCTCAAAATTCTTCGGTTTCTCTAAACCAATTTTCTTTGAAAATACGAATCAATTTCGACCCACTGAATAATAGTGTGGTAAAGGAAGAATCCTCTTCCTTTATAATTTATTTTGTTCAAAGAAGAAGCATATGTTAGTTTTTTTGTTTGAAGAAAAATGAAAATTCAACTGTCAGATATTTTTCGTTTTTCTTTATTACTAATTAAGTATAATAATTTTTCCAATATTTGTACTTTAAATATTTTGCATATGTATATCAAATTTATTTTGATATGAAATTTTTTTAACTCATTTTTAATGAAAGTAAATTGAGCAATTTAATTTTTTAAGTGAATATTATAAATTATATTAACTAATATTTGTTATTCTTTAAGTAAATTATTAAATGAAAAGTTTTTTGAAAACCAAGTTTTGAAAAAGTAGAGTGATATTAATTTTTCATGGTACTACAACTGATATCAGCTTTATTGATAGATTCTCAATATTAATAAGATTGCATGGTATAAAATTTCACGCAAAGGATCAAAATTTCAAATGTATAGATTACAGAGAAAATCTTGCTGTTCAAAATTTTCTTGTGAAACGTGATCTGTAAGCTAAAGGAGTGGATTAGTTAAAATAATGAAGAAGATGAGCAAGCAAATGACTTTCTCTAATTTGGAAATTAAGAAAATTATTTTTAAAATTGAACAAATAGGATAAAGTAACTTTAATCTTGTTACATCATTTTCCGTAATGTTGTAAATATAAATGAATGAAGATTCGACTTTTGAGTAGAATAATATTGATAATAAATAATAAATATTAATAATAAATTATTATACTAAAAATTTAAAACAAATTTTTTAGGTGTGACTCATCTAAAAGACATTTATCTTGTTCCTTATTGCGACAACATAGACTGTTATACGTTTAGTGACATACCTAATATTCCGTGTAGCACTAAAACTTTCAATATGCTACCTACACCGAAGTTGCAAGCTGACTCTTACTAGCATCGTGTGTGTAATTTTAAACTTGTCGATGTTACTTACTGTCTGGGATGCAAAACTGCCTACTATCCAAGCTGTTCAGAATCTAAACCAAAACTAATTCCTTATGTTGGTTACTCCAAATGTTGCTTTCGTAAATTATCATTATCGACAGGTCTTACACTCAAAAAGTGATTTTATTTTTATTTTTTCGTTTAATTACATCCTTTGTATAGCAAAAACTATTAATTATTATGATATAAACGAATTTATCACTCGTTTGTGAAATTAATTAAATTCTGAAGTCAACGATGATTTTGTAACTTCTACTTTCCACTCCCACTTTCACTTTCTTAATTTCACTTCTCTCTCACACTTTTTACTTCCCATTAATACTTCCCACTCCCACTTTTCAATTTCACTTTCAACTCTCACTTTTACTTCTCACTCCCACTTTTTACTTCTCATTAATACTTCCCACTTCCCTGCCTCACTTTTTACTTACTACTTGCCACTCTCAATTTCCAAATTTACTTTCCACTTTCTCTTTTACTTCCCACTCCCACTTTTTACTTCACATTAGTACTTCTCACTCTCACTTCCATTCCCACTTTCCAATTTCACTTTCCACATTCCACTCTCACTTTTTACTTTTCACTTTATCTTTCCACTCCCACTTCTTACTTCTCATTAATACTTCCCACTTTCACTTGCCCATTTGACTTTGCATTTTCCACTCTCACTTTTACTTCCCACTCCCTATTCCCAGTCTCACTTTCCGCATGTGACTATCTACTCCCACTTTCCAATTTGACTTTCCACATTCCACTCTCACTTTTTACTTTTCACTTTTACTCTCCACTCTCACTTTTTACTTCCCATTAATTTTTCCCACTCCCACATCCCATTCCCACTTCTCACACCTACTTTCCAATTTAACTTTCCACTTTCACTGCAACTATTCACTTTCTCCTTTCATTCCCAATTCTTCACTTTCACTCCACTTTCACTCAATTTTTAATTTCACTCTATTATCTTCACTTTCACTCCCCTTCACTTTTACTCAATTTTTATTTTAACAGGAATTTTACTATTAATCAAATTTTATTTTCACTCCACTTTCACTTTTACTCTAATTTTATTTTCACTCCACTTTAAGTTTTACTCTGATTTGGTTTTCACTCCACTTTCACTTTCTCTCAAATTTAATTTCCACTCCACATTTACTTTTCATTAAATTTTAATTTTACTCCACTTTCATTTTTACTTAAATTTCATTGTGCTTACACTTTTACTTCAGTTTCTCTAAAAAATTATTTTCACTCCACTTTCACTTGCACTTAAATTTTATTCTTAATCCACTTTCACTTTTACTCAAATTTTATTTTTACTACACATTCAATTCATTTTCACAAAACATTTGTTTTAACGTTACTTTCACTCAAGTTTTATATGCACTCCACTTTGATTTGCACTTAAATAAATAGTGAAAGTGGAGTAAAAATAAAATTAGAGTGAAAGTGGAGTGAAAATATATGTGAAAGTGTAGTGAAAATAAAATTTGAATAAAAGTGAAAGTGGAATGAGTATCAAATTTAAGTGAAAATGAAAGTGGAGTGAAAATAAAATTTGAGTAAAAGTAAAAGTGGAGTGAAAATAAAATTCTAGTAAAAGTGAAAGTAAATTAAAAATAAAATTTAAGTTAAAAATACAGTGAATTATATTTAATTAAATTTGAGTAAAAGTGAAAGTGAAGTGAAAGTGAAGTGAAGTGAAGTGAAGTGAAGTGAAGTGAAGTGAAGTGAAGTGAAGTGAAGTGAAGTGAAGTGAAGTGAAGTGAAGTGAAGTGAAGTGAAGTGAAGTGAAAGTGAAAGTGAAAGTGAAGTGAAAGTGAAGTGAAAGTAGAGTGAAAATAAAATTTGAGTAAAAGTGCAAGTGGAGTGAAAGTGAAGTAAAAGTAGGGTGAAAATAAAAATTGAGTAAAACTGAAAGTGGAGTGAAATTACATAATCGACCCCCTGGAAAATAAAAATTAGGAGTTGAAAGTGAAAAGGGAAACGTGGAAAATGAAAATGGAAAGTTTGAGTAGAATTGCAAAGGGGGAGTGGGAAGCAAAAGTGGAAAGCAGAAGTGGGAAGTGGGACATTAGGAGTAGAAAGTGATAAGTGGGAGTGGGAAGTGAGAGTGAAAAGTAGGAGTTGAAAGTGGGAAGTGTAATTATGAGTTTTAATTGGAAAGTGACTTTGGAAATGGAAAGTGGGAAGGGAGAGTGGAAAGTGACAGTGGGAAGTGAAAGTTGGAAGTAAAAAGTGGGAGTGAAAAGTGGAATGTGAAAAGTAGGGGGGAAGTAAATTGTGGAAAGTGAAGTTATGAGTGGTAAGTGGAAAGTGAGAGCTGAAATGGAATGTGGAAAGTGGGAGTAAGAAGTGAAAGTGAGAGTGGAAAGTAGAAATTGGGAGTGAGAAGTGGAATGTAAAATGCAGAAAGTAGGAGTAGGAAGTAAAAAGTGGGAAGTGAAGTTATTAGGGGTAAGTGAAGGTGGGACTGGGAAACGAGAGTGGAAAGTGGGAGTGAAGAGTGGAATGTGGAAAGAAGGGGGGAAGTAAAAAGTGGAAAGTGAGAGTGGGAAGTAGAAAGTGGAATGGGGGAGTGGTAAGTGAAAGTGGGATCGGATAGTGGGAAGTGAAAGTGGACAAGTTACAGAATCGTCCCCCAGAAATGTGCACGCTACTTGATTCAGTAGTTAAAATCATTAAATTAAAAAAATTTGTGGGTCTTGGCCTCACGTCTTTTGCATTCTGGAACTCTGTGGCAACAGTGATATTTTTAAGAAATGTTGAGCTATCTGGTAATCAACACTTTTATGGTTATCGCAGAAGTGAAGTCATTCCTCGTAGGGACATCTTAATTCAACAAGCAAAGTGCTTCCTGGCACATGTAGTCGAAATGGAATTCCAATTATTCAAGAGTGTTAGGAGGACGAATCAAGAGCAACTGTTGATCACTTGTCAAAGTGAAAGCAAGATAGGCTGCTATTTTGTCGAGTAGTTGCTTAACAAACTACGCCTCATGTTTAGAGTCTGTATTTTAGAATCACCAACGTTAGATTTAGAACCAAATGGTCACTTGGTGGACATTTTATATTCATATCATAAGACCTCCATTTTTAACTATACAAAGTTTGATAAATCGAAAGCTTTTGTGTCTAAAAACATTTAATTTAATTTTTTTAAAATTAGTGTTAACTTTGTTTAAGCGACTTTAAAATCTAAATATAAAAATATTGATGACTGCAGAATAATCACATTAAACAATTTTAGAAGAACCAGTTTAAAGTTAATCGTTTTTAAACTTGACTTTTGGTTTAAAATAAATATCTAAGATTAATCTCAGATTTAAAGTAAACAAGAATAGTAAATATTCAAATAACTTAAACGGAGTGTATCTTATATAAAAGTTTTGTTTGGAAAGGAGAAAAGAAGGGAAAAAAAGAAGTCCTTTTACTTTAACTCTTGAGAGCATTATATTCTACCTTTTTTAGCAGAAGATAGAGAAAGAAAATATTATTGTATGTATGTACACCCCTGGGTGTATCTCATGTCTTTTTCTTTAGAGAGCAGCCAAACTTTCGGTTGACTACAATGGAATTTCTAGAAGGATCTCTTACAAACAATAGACCTTAGATAGATAAAGACTGGTACTTGACAATTTTAAGATAGAAATGAAATTAATTAAAATAAGAACAAAAAAAAACACAACTAAAATATTATTTTCAAAACGATTAATTATATTGGGAACGAATGTATCATTTTAAAAAAAATTCACTTTAATTGAGTTAATAAAAAATAAAAAAATATTTTAAAATTTAATAATAAGAGGAAACGAATAAAATTCGTAATCAACGATCGCAAAAAACCCCAAATCATAATTTTCAAATGGCACTGGATTCATAGTCCCAGAGTAACAAATTTAAAAAACAATTGTATCAATTTGTTCGCCATATTGAATCCGCCATTTTGAATTTTTAAAAACTGTCATCAAATGAGTAATTTGGGACCTCAAAAACCGCCGAGCAACGATTTTCGAAGAACCTGATCAATTTTTAAATTTTTGCGGCCATATTGGATCCGCCATTTTGAATTTTTAAAAACTGTCATCAAAAGAGTAATTTGAGACCTCAAAAACCGCCGAACAACAATTTTCGAAGAACCTGGTCAATTTTTAAATTCTTGCGGCCATATTGGATCCGCCATTTTGAATTTTTAAAAACTGTCATCAAAAGAGTAATTTGAGACCTCAAAAACCGCCGAGCAACGATTTTCGAAGAACCTGGTCAATTTTTAAATTCTGGCGGCCATATTGGATCCGCCATTTTGAGTTTTTTTGAAATGATCAAAAATTAATATTTATTGTTAAGAAATAATTTTTTTAAAGACAAGGTTTAAAAGTACAATTAACAATATGATTCTAAAAAGAAACGAGTCTAAAGAAAAGATCAGCCAACTTCATAGCAGAAGGGACTATACGGAGACAGGTTACAAAAGCGAAGTAATTTAAGATCGTAACAGGCAAACTTTTCTTAGCTAGACTGCGAGTTGGCGAGCTTATGCCTTTTAACCCACTTTCTTATAATTATTTAGCATAATGAGAAACATTTTTATAAATTAAAGAACCTAATAATTTTTTTGCAAGTAGTTAGACAGACCTTGTTTTAGAAAAAAATTCCCGGATCTAATATTTTGATGATTTTCTTGGTTTTAATTTCCTTTCAGAAGCAGGAAAAATAGATCAAAGTACTTTTTTTCCAACCTTGGGTTAGTAGCATTGAGAAAATTTAATTGCTATTGTTTTCCCCAAGAACTAAGAAGAAAGAAATGTGTTGAAAAAAAGAACGAAAGTCCATCAAATAGTACAGAACTTGAAACGATTGAGTGCTATTAGGCAATAGTCTAAAAGGATCTACCAAAAGAAAAGGGCGAACTGAAGACTGACCACAAGAGGTCGAGAGTTTCAAAAAAATTGGATTTGTAGCTATATAAAAAATAGGTAAATAAACTGTAGAAAGCAAAATGTTGAGAGTAAAGTAAAAGCTTTGATAAAATTTCATTAAAATGGTTCTTTAAAAAAAAAACACACACCTGCAGCTACAATCTCTTAAATCTTGAGCCACAATTGTAGGAAAACAAGTGAGATTCTTAAATTAATGGCTAGCTGGTAAATACATTGTAAATTCACTGTAAATTCATAAAAATTGAAAATAATTATTTTTCAGAACACATGCATGGAAAACGTCAGTTTATATTCGTGTAAATAATTTAGAACGTGTAACATTTCCAAACATTATCGAATAAAATAACCGCACACCTGAGAAAAAGATTCTAAGTTAATCGATTATAAAAAAAATTGGCCACCATATTAGATCCGCCATTTTGAATTTTTGAAAACTGACATCAAATTCGTAATCAGAAACCAAAAAAATTTCTAAGTACCAAGTTGTATAAGAAATGGTGTTATTTTTGAAAAAATTGTCCTCCATATTGGATCCGCCATTTTGAATTTTTGAAAACTAACATAAAATTCGTAATCAGAAACAAAAAAAACCCTAAGTACCAAGTTTGATAACAACTGGTGTTATTTTTGAAAAAATTGTCCGCCATATTGAATCCGACATTTTGAATTTTTGAAAACTGACATCAAATTCGTAATCACAGACTTCGCACTCGATAATTAATTTTTAAAAACTAGCAAAAAGTAGCTTTCAAACGAAAAAAATGAATAAAACAGTAGCTATCGAAAAATTAAACTTGACGAAAAAAAAATCGTTACAGAAACTTCACAAAACTGCGAAAAATCCCATTCTATATTTTATTTTCCTGACTTTTTCCTAATTTTCATCAAAAATATTTACTTCTTTCTTATTATGCTAATAGATTGAATTTCTGCAACGAATTTTATGCAAATTCTGATTTAAATAATTAAATTCCTTAGAAATTTTTATTATTTATGAAAGGAATTGAATTCTTACGAAAATTTTTACAAAAAAATTTCTAAATAATTGAATTGTATTTGGAAACTTTATGAAAATAGTACATATTTAAAAACATTGAATTGCGAAAAGTTTATTATAATAATTAAATTATGTAAAGAATTCTTATGAAATTTTTGAAAATAATTGAATGGCTGTGTGGCATTTTGTTAAATTTTTTTCGAAAATAATTGAATTCCTAAAAAGCATTTTATTATTCATAAAAATAATTAAATTTTTGCGAACAATTTTATTAGAATTTTTTAAAATAATTGAATTTAAAAAAAAAAATTTATAACTTTTTTAAAAATAATTAAATTCTTGTGATGAATATTGTTATTTATGAAAATAATTGAATTTTGCAAAGAATTTTATTGAAATGCTTCAAAATAATTGAATTTTCGGGAATAGTTTTGCTATTTATCGACATAATTGAATTCTTGCGAACAATTATTTATGTAAACAATTGAATTCTTTGGAAGAATTTTATTTAAATCTTTTAATGAATAATTGAATTAATTCAAAAAAATTTAATTTAAATTGTATTTAAAATAACTGATTTTTTTGGAACAATTTAATTAAAATATTTAAAAATAATTGAATTACTGTGAAAAATTCTAATATTTTTGTAAATAATTAAATTTTTCCAAAGAATTTAAAAAAAACATTTTTTTAAATAATTGATTTTTTCGAGGAATAGAAATGAAATTTTTAAGAAGAATTACATTTTTGAGCAATTCCTGTAAAATTGTATTAAAAATAATTGAAATCCTGCGATGAATTTTATTATTTATAAAAATAGTTGAATAGTTGCAAAGAATTTTATTAAAATTTTTATAAACAACTGAATTCCTGAGAAGAATTTTATTATTTATGAAAATAATTGAATTATTGTGAAAAATGTTATTAAAATGTTTAAAAAGAATTAAATTCCTGTTCAAAATTTTGTTATCTTTGAAAATAATTGAATTTTTCATAAGAATTAAAAAAAAAATTTAAATAATTAATTTTTAAAAATTTTTTAAAAAATTTTAAATAATTAATTTTTTAAAAATATAATAAATATTATAAGAATTTCATTTTAAATAATTGAATTCTTGTAAAAAACATTATTTGCGAAAATAATTGAATTTTTCGATTAATTAATGTAAAATAGTATTAAAAATAAATGAAATTCTTCGATGAGTTTTATCATTTATAAAAATAATTGAATTCTTGCTTAGAATTTTATCAAAATGTTTTATAAAAATTGAATTTTCTTGAAAAATGTTATTATTGATGGAAGTAATTGAATTATTGTGAAGAATTGAAAAAAATTTTTGTTAAATATTTGATTTTTTCGAAATTTTTTTTAAAATGCTATTCTAAATTAATTGAATTCCTGTGGGAATTTTATCATTTATAAGAATAATTGAATTTTGGATGAATTTTACCAATTTCTTTTTAAATAATTGAATTCTTTTGCGAAATTTTATGAAAATGCTATAAATTGAAAATAATTGAATTTCGAATATTTTTTGAAAATAATTTAATCGTTTTAAAGAATTTGATTATAATTTTTGAGAATAGTTTTTTGACTTCTAGATTAGCGAATTTGAAGTAAGGAAATTTCTCAAAAAAAAAAACATAAATAGTAGTTTTTAATGGCTGAAATCTGAAAAAAGTACCCAAATAATAGCTTAACGTAAAAAAGTAGTAAATAGTAGGTTTTTGTAGATGAAGCGAAGCCTGAAATCAGCAATCCGAAAAACCCTCATGTAACAAGTTTTATCAGAACTGGTGTTATTTTTGAATAAATTGTCCGCCATATTGGATCCGCCATTTTGAATTTTTGATAACTGACATTAAGCTCGTTATTAGAAATTCTAAAAAACCCCATGTAACAATTTTTATATGAACTGGATTTACTTTTGAATAAATTGTCCGCCATATTGGATCCGCCATTTTGAATTTTTGATAACTGACATCAAGCTCTTAATCAGAAATTCTAAAAAACCCCATGTAACAATTTTTATATAAACTGGATTTACTTTTGAATAAATTGTCCGCCATATTGGATCCGCCATTTTGAATTTTTGAAAACTTAAATCAAAATTCATAATCAGCAATTCCTTAAACCCCCGAGTAACAATTTTTTTTTTTTTTTTTTTTTTTTGTAAAATTATACGAAGAGAAAGACAAATATTTTTTTATATGTCAGACACAAAATCTTTATCTCCTGAATAAGACACTAGACCGATTGGATTTTATGCGTTTGTTAGTGATAAAAAGTTAAATTCTTATACTTCTTTTCTTAATCGTTTGATCTGTCAGCGTCGCGTCTTTGTGAAACCCCTAGCGGGCAAACTCCACTACTCGATCGATCCTTGGCTCTCTCTGAATTCTTGAAAACAATGGAAAGAAAAGTAGAAGCAATGGTCCAAGATTGCAAGCTTGTTACGTCTACGTGACTATTCAAGTTTAGAATAAAGGGAAACAAAGGAAAGTAAAATTCTGGTAGTCTCCTCTCAGCTTAATTTAAATTTCTTTCTGCACAGAACAAATCAAACACATTAAAGCAGAAAGCAAAGAAATACGAAAAGCTTTCTCAGTTCAATCTTGTGCTATATTTTTTGTTTTATTGTAAACATTTTCTTTCTTTTTTTTTTTTGCAAATGGCATAAAGAATAAAGTAGAAATCAATTGCATATAATTTTAGCATTAATTTTGTAGTCGATAAATTGAAAAATTTTTATAAATTATTTTTTTGCAAAAAAAAAAATTTACAAAACCTAAAATATACTTGTAGTGATTTTAAAGCTTAAATAAAAAATTTTAGGAGTTTAATTGATTTGCCGCACTGATGCAACTACTTTAATAAAGTTTATTTGATGTTTGCATCAGAACAAGCTGAAATGATAAGAAATATTTAATTAGTACCGAAAGAGGTTTTTTTTTCAAAATTAGTCTCATTAAAATGAAGTTAAAAAAAAATTATTTTCCCTTCGTTGGCATTCTTTAATACCACTTGAAAAATATAAAAATTTAAAAGTAGTATAAGATGTCAATGTTGTATCTCAAATCGGATTAAAAGTTTAATCGATGTAGATTAATATTTCAAAAGAATACTTGGTAATAAAATATTGATTCGAATAGTCTGAGCTAAAGTTAAAAAACTTGTAATTCATTTACACTTATATTTAATCTATTTTTCAATATAGTTCATTACGTCTATCAATTTGATATTTCTGATAAAAGATAGAATTTTCATAAGTAGTTATGTTTAGCAAAATTTCGTTCGCATTACACTAATTAATGACAAGGAGCTTTATTTAGATTGCAAAAACTTCTAGATTAATAAAATTATCATTAAATCATTAAAATTATACTATTTAGTATTTTTTAATAATTTTTTTTGTTTTCATTATTAAAAAAAAAAAAAAAAAAAAAAAAAAAAAAAAAAAAAAAAAAAAGTTGAAAAAATTGGAAATGTTTTATAGAATGTCACTAGATTTATTCTGCATGAATTCTATTGAATATTCTACAGAATTTCACTAGGATGACTCCATAAAATTTCTACATGAATTCTTCGAAATTTTTCAATTTTAATTTGAAAAAATTTAAATCCGTGAAATAATATTTTTCAACTTTATATTATTGTGTAATTTTTACCAGTCCGAGTAAAATGAGATAAAGATGGCAAATTGATAAAATCATTATTTTATTCTATTATAAGAAAATTGTACTTCTTCAAAATTATTTTCATCATTTCAATTCTATTATTATTTTTTTAAAATTTTCCACTAAACTTCTTCTTTAAAGCAATTAATTTTCGAACAAGTTCTTCGACAATTTTCAAATTCATTTGTTTACAATATTCAATTTTACGAATTTCAATTATTAGTAAATTCTTCAATAAAATATATATTGGAAAATAAAAACTTTAAATAATATCAAAAAAATTCAATTACACTTCTTAAAAAAAAAATTCAAAATTCAATTATTTCTAAAAATGCATGCCTTTTACTTTTTATTATTGCTTTTAATATTTACTTACCTTAAATTTTAACTGAAATTCATTTCTAAATCAATTTCTATTAGAAAATTCTACTAGAATTCAATTATTTAAAAAGAAAAAGAAATAATTTATTGAATAATTGAATGTTTCTGAAAATTCCCAGGCGCGAAAGACCAATGCTGACGATGGATTGAAGATTTATTGAGCCTTGAACGCCCAGCCTGGGTAACCCAGTGTTGAAGCAGTCTTTATACCACTGTCACTCAATGTTGATTCAGCATTGGACACCAATGTTCGTTCCATGCTCGATTCAAGACTCGGTCAATCTTCGTGAGTGAAGCTCGAACATCTGATCTTAATTCAAGCCTGAATCAATCTTGACAGTTTATTTATTGACGTGTGCACTTAAAAATATTAAATATAAATATTTATAAATTAATTAATATTAAAATATTTTTTATGATAATTTTGTATACTATTTAAAAATTATTATTATTATTAAGATATCAAGTGGTAAATAAATATTAATATTTATTTAGTGTATAATATTTATATTAATTATTAATTTATTAATAATAATAATAATAATAATAATTATTATTATTATTATTATTATTATTATTAATATAATAATAATATAATACAATAATAATAATAATTATTATTATTATTATTATTATTATTATTATTATTATTATTATAAGAATAATAATAATTATTATTATTATATTATTTATTATTAGATATTATTAATTATATAAGATTCATATAAGTAAAGTTAAATTATATATTACTTTTTTTTGTTGCTCAGTGTCAAATTATTGTTTTCAAAGTCCAAAAGTTTCGTTTGTCTGAAAAATTTTCAGTAAAAAAATGTTCATTAGTGTGTAATAAATATTTATGCCTAGTAGTTGTACACTAGGATCAACTGTTTAGTAAATATTATCAAAAAACTATTTTTTGTCAAACGCGTGCGACTAAATGCAAATAACCTTGAGACTTTAGCATTGCCAACTCAAGAGTTGAGTTGGTAATACTGGAGTTTCAAGGTTATTTGTGTTTAGCTGCGCGTGTTTGCTAAAAAATATTTTTTTGATAATATTTACTAAACAGTTAATCCTAGTGTAAAAACTACTAAGCATAAATATTTATCACTACCTAATAAACATTTTTTTCACTAATAATTTTTCAGATAAACAGTCATAATTTTTCAAAGATAAATATCTTTGAAAATAATAATTTGACACTGTACAAGAAAAAAAATAATATATATAATTTAACTTATAAAATTATCATAAAAAATATTTTAATATTAAATAATTTATAAATATTTATATTTAATATTGTTCAGTGCACACGGTAATAAAGAAAGTGAATACTGTATCAAGATTGACCGAGTCTTGAATCGAGCATGGGACGAACATTGGTGTCCCATGCTCAACAAATATTGAGTGACGCGCCGTATATACAGAATATACGGCGCTGGCATTGAAATAGTAGATTAGGCGAGGTGCCTTCCAGCCTTCTGTGGCCGAGCGGTTTAAATGCGTGCGTTGAGAACTTCCGGTATGCGTTAGGGGCGGGGTACGTGAGTTTCGATCCCACATGCGAGCGAATATTTTTCATTCTTTGTTTTAAGCGTTTATATATAATAATAAACTTGTGTGTTGTGTTGTGAATAAAAAATGTGAATATGTTTGTAAATAATATTAAAAAGTCTGCTGAAAAATCGAGAAAAAAATGTACCGATTAACAGAAAAATTGTTTTCTTTTACTAAAATTATTTTTTTAATATTACTATTTTAAATGACATTTACTGTTAGTAATATATTATTTATATGAAAATAATATAATTATTATAATAGTAACTTAATGCCATTAAATTAACAAACGCATATAATATGAATAAAAATAATAACAATAATATTCATTACTATTATAATAATAATAATTATTATTATTATTATTAATATTATTATTAATATTATATACAATTCATATATTCGTATTATATTGAATGGGCGCGAGAGACGCGTAAATTTGGGAACAGTGGAAGCAGCCTTGTTTCAGTCCTGCATTAGGGTTCCGCAGCATTGATTGAACATTGAACGCGAATCTTCAACAAGGACTGGAGCGTCAGTCTTAAATAAGTGTTACATTATAGCTAGAAACAACCTTCGTTCCGCCGTCCCACCAAGGCTTGATCAATGTTGACCAAGCCTCAACGAAGGTTCCGTAAAGCCTGAATCCACCGTCAGTTCTCACCTGGGTTCAATTCTCAAAAAGAATTTTTTTAAAAATTTTAATACGAATTTTAATAAAATTTTCAAGAATAATTAAATTTTCCGAGAAATTTTATTAAAAATAATTGAAATCCTAAAATGAATTTTATTATTTATGAAAATAATTGAATTTTACGAAGAATTTTATTAAAATTGTATTTAAAATAATTGATTTTTATCGAACAATTTTATTAATATTTGACAAAGAATTGAATTCCTGTGAAAATTTCTAATATTTTGGTGAATAATTGAATTCTAGCAAAGAATTTAAAAAAATATTTTTCAAAATAATTGATTTTTTCGAGGAATTGAAATTAAATTTTTAAGAATAATGACATTTTGTTTTGCATTATGAAGACAATTTAATTTCTCAGAAGAATTTTATTATTTTTTAACATAATTAAATTTCTGCAATAATTTGTAACTTCTCCAAAATTAAATTTGTTTTTAATGTTAATTAAAATTTATCTATAAATCTAATATTTTTGATAATTTTTGAAAAGGTTTTTTGAGAATTTTCAAATTCATTTGTTTTTAACTGAAATTTATTTTTAAATCAATTTCTATTAGAAAATTCTAATAGAATTCAATTATTTTAATATAGAAATAAATAATTTTTTGAATAATTGAATGTTTCTTAAAATTCAATACTCATAAAGAATTTTATTAACAAATTTTCAAATAATTCAATTTTTTTTGTTGAATTTTAATAAAATTTTCAAAAATGATTCAATTTTTTGGGCATTTCTTGAAAAATTGTATTAAAAATAATTGAAATCCTAAAATGAATTCTATTATTTATGAAAATAATTGAATTTTGCAGAAAATTTTATTGAAATTGTATTTAAATTTAAAATAATTATTTCTTTCGAACAATTTTATTAATATTTGAATAGAATTGAATTTCTGTCAAAATTTCTAATATTTTTGTAAATAATTGGATTCTTGCAAAGAATTATATCATATTTTTAAATTGAATACTTTCGAAGAATTATAATAATATTTTTAAGACTAATTACATTTTCTGAGAAATTTGATTCAAATCGTATTAAAATTTAAAAATAATTGAAATTCTGCCTTGAGTTTTATTAATTATGAAAATAATTGAATTTCTAAGAAGAATTTTACTATTTTTGAATATAATTAAATTTCCGCGAAGGATTTTATTATTCTTTAAAACAATTGAATTTCTGAAATAATTAGTAACTTCTCGAAAATTAAATTTCTTTTTTTAATGTTAATTAAAATTTTTTTATAAATCAATTATTTTTAATAATTTTAAAAAAAGTTTTTTAATCATTTTCAAATTTATTTATTTTCAATTGAAATTTATTTCTAAATCAATTTTTAATAGAAAATTCTACTAGAATTCAATTATTTTAATAGAAAAAATAAGTTATTTATTAACAAATTTTTAAATAATTGAATTCATTTGACGAATTTTATTAAAATTTTTAACAATAATTACATTTATCGAGGAATTCGATTAAAATTTTATTCAAAATAATTGAAATTTTGCAATGAGTTTTAACTATTTATCAAAATAATTGAATTCTTGAAAAGAATTTTATTATTTAAAAAAATAATTGAATCCCTATAAAGATTTTATTATTTAGAAATATAATTGAATTATATTGCGAAGAAATTCGTATATGAAAATAATTGAATTTTGCAAAGAATTTTATTAAAATGCCTCAAAATAATTGAAGTTTTAGTAAAAATTTTGTTATTTATCTTTAATAATTGAATTCTTTCGAAGAATTATTTACGTAAATAATTGAATTCTTGGAAAGAATTTTATTAAAATGCCTCAAAATAATTGAAGTTTTGGTAATAATTTTGTTATTTATTTTTAATAATTGAATTCTTTCGAAGAATTATTTACGTAAATAATTGAATTCTTGAAAAGAATTTTATTAAAATCTAAAAGAATAATTGAGTTATTTTAAAATAATCTAATTAAAATTGTATGTTTCTTTCAAACAATTATTTTATTAATATTTGAAATAAGAATTGAATTCCTGTGAAAAATTCTAATATTTTTGTATATAATTGAATTTTGCAAAGAATTTTAAAAAAAAATTTTTTTTAAATAATTGATTTTTTCGAAGAATAGAAATGAAATTTTTAAGAATAATTACATTTTTTGAGCAAATCCTGAAAAATTGTATTCAAAATAATTGAAATCCTGCGATGAATTTTATTATTTATGAAAATAGTTGAGCAAAGAATTTTATTAATCTGATGCCAGATTAATAGACATTCACCTTGAAAATCCGAGAGTAACGAGTTTTGAGAAATTCCAATAAATATTTCAATTTTATCTACCCTATTGAATTTTCCATTTTGAAATTTAAAAATCTTTTGACAGATTTAAAATCAGAGATCTCGAAGACCCCAAGAGGATATAGAGTTTCAAGAAATTTCCAAAGTTCGCAGGAATATCAACATCGACTTTTTAATTTTACGAGCGTCTTTCTCGAATGACTTTGATTTTGAAAGATTAAAAATTTCTTTTTTTCTTTTTATAATATAGAAAAAAAGGAGGAGAAAATTAAAATTTTTGAATAAAGAAAATAAAATTTCGTTTTCAAAAATATCTCTCTAGGTGAAATGTTGAACAATTTCGGAGAAGATAAAATTGACAATTATTTTAATGCATCGTGTGCAAATGCATAAAGTCTCGAATATATGAGCTTCATGGTGAAAAAGACATAAAGATATTTATCACAATTTAAGCTAAATGGCTGGAGATTACTTCAGTACTCAAGCTACACCTTCTCTTCTATCTGAACGATCATTTTCTAAAGCTCGTTTGACTTTCGGACTTATCAATATTTCTGCTCGAATTTATGAAAAGTAATAAGAAGCACGTTTTACTGTAAATTTTCACTGGTGTTATATTATTTCTCATCTAATTCAATATTCCATTTTTTTCTTTATATTAACTTTTCTATTCTTGTTAAATTAATATTGATTTTTTTGAATCAGACTTTCCAAGTTTTATCAATTTTGATGAGAATATTTCGAGGTAAATTTGCTTCAAGTCCGTAAAAGTCAGTTTTTTTTTTTTTTAAATGTCCGTAAAATCCGTAATTTGATTAAAAAAGGAAAAAAGTTTGTAAATTGTACGATATAATTTGGAGAATTTCAAAAAAATCACAAATGATTGCAGAAATTCAATTATTTTCAAAAATAATAAAATTCTTCGCAAAAATTCAATTATTTTCAAAAATAATAAAATTCTTCGCAAAAATTAAATTATGTTCAAAAATTTTTAAAAGATCTTGTCAAAATTTTAATAATCTTTATAAATAATAAAACTTTTATCCCAAATTCAATTATTTTCAAAAATTATAATAAAATTCTTGGAAAAATTTCAATTAATTTCAAAATTTTTCCTCAATTTAATGATTTTCAATATGTATTATTTCAATAAAATTTTTCAAAAGAAATCAATTATTTAAAAAAATTTTTTTATTAAATTCTACGCAAACATTTAATTATTTTCATAAAATAATAAAAATTTCACAGAAATTCAATTATTTACTCTTCGCAATAAAATTCAATTATATTTCTAAATAATAAAATTCTTTTCATGAATTCAATTATATTTATTTATATTTATATTTTAATAAAAATTTAAATAAAACTAGTCGAAAGAAATTAATTATTTAAAAACTTTTATAAAATTCTTCTCAAGAATTCAATATTATTTTCATAAATAACAATATTCATCACAAAAATTTAATTATTTTTAAAAATGTTATAAATTTTTTCTTTGAAATTCAATTATTTTACAAAATTTCTAATAAAATTGTTCGCAAAAATTATTTATTTTCATAAATAATAAAATGCTTTTTAGGAATTCAATTATTTTCGAAAAAAATTTAATAAAATTCCACACAGATTCTCAAAAATTTCAATAGAATTCTTTACATAAAAAATTAATTTTAAAATTAATTAATTTTTTACATAAAAATTTAATAAAATTCCACACAGATTCTCAAAAATTTCAATAGAATTCTTTACATAATTTAATTATTATTATAAACTTTTCGCAATTCAATGTTTTTCAATATGTACTATTTTCATAAAATTTCCAAATTTTTTTGTAAAAATTTTCATAATAATTCAATTCCTTTTATAAATAATAAAAATTTCTCAGGAATTAAATTATTTAAATTAGAATTTGCATAAAATTTGTTGCAGAAATTCAATCTATTAGCATGTTAAGAAAGAAGTAAATATTTTTGATGAAAATTAGGAAAAAATCAGGAAAATAAAATATAGAATAGAATTTTTGTCAGTTTTGTGAAGTGTCTAAAACAATTCTTTTTTGTCGTCAAGTTTTATTTTTCGATAGCTACTTTTTTACTACTTTTTTAAATTTCAAAGCTACTTTTTGGTATTTTTTAAAAATTAATTATCGAGTGCGAAGTCTGCTTTTGTATAAAAATATTTTTAAATAATCTTAATTGAGTTCTTAAACTCTCTTTGACGCTTATAAGAGGCTTAAGATTTTTGGGGTCCCTAATTACGAAACTGAAGTCAGGTTTTAAAAATTCAAAATGGCGGATTCAATATGGCGGACAAATTCTAAGAAACTACTTGAATTTTTATGCAACTTACTCTCCAGGGGATTTTAATGCCGCTGATAACGAAGCTAATGTCAGATTATCGAAATTCAAAATGGCGGATCCAATATGGCGAATAAATTTTACAAAAGTAGTTAAATTTAAATTAATTAAATTTTTTTCCGGAAAGTATATTAATTAAAAGTACAGAGAATCTTGAGGAATTGATTTTTAGGTTTAAGATTTCGATGTTTTATAAAATATTTTTCATAATCTTTTTTAAAAAGAATTTTCCGAAGTTCTTTCAGAGGATAAAAAAATTATATTATATGCATTTTTTTCCGGGCATTATGTAACGAAACAAAATTTATTGTAGAAAATATTTTTAACATAGCACTTTAATGAAATTTGATAAGAAAACATCGAATTGTCATTAAAAATAGTTTAGAACAGTTTTTTTCTTTAAATGACAATAACGAAAATAACTAAACCAAAATTCTTTGAGCGTCACAGTCTCCGAATAAGCAAACTGAAAATTCCAAACTTGAACTAATCTTAACAAAATTGAGAAACTATTTCCTACGAATCGAAACCACTGCTTGGAACGAAATGCTTGTCAGAAGTCCCTATTTCTTATATGAAGTTCTCAGCCTTGGAAAAATGTTAGAAAATTGTATATATGGTAGTGACATTTTTGTGACCTTTGACATAAAATGTTGAATAGTGAAAAAAACGATTTATTTATTTTTACTAATATTAAATAATTTCTATATCATAAAGTAGCCAAATTTCATATGAATTTTTTAATTATATTTTTTAATATTAAAAATCTGTTTTGTCAAAAAAAAAAATTGTAAAGAATTTTTAGTTTGGAAAAATAATATTTTTCATTCGTGTTTCCCTTACGTTTTTAATAATCAGTTAATTTTACAAAAAGAATGGTAGTATGCTGGAGGAGAAATAACCCGTATACTTGACTTCCTCTAAATTTCACTTTTTTTTCCCTCGCAGAGTAACCTTAATTGGCCAAAAACTGGAGGGAGCTATTTACCTTATTGTTTTTTTTTCAATTTTCCCTTTGTTTTCCGCGACAGGAACAAAATTGCAATTTCAGAATTTAGCTTGATTAAACATGGTTATTTTACTTTTTAAATAAATTATAAAAATGTTTATCTCTTTTAAAATTAAAAATGTATTTTTCAATTTTTATAAGAAATTAAAAATTTTTGCTGTAATATACAAGGGGGAAAATGTTTTCTAATTATAACGTTTAAAAAAAATATGCTAAAAGATGCTGCTATTTGAGTACTTTTTTCAGATTTCAACCACTAAAAACTACTATTTATGTTTTTTTTTTTAGAATTTTCACTACTTTAGATTTGCTAATACTAGAAATCAAAAAAACTATTTTCCAAAATTATAATTAAATTCTTTAAAACGATTGAATTATTTTAAAAAAATATTCCCAATTCAATTATTTATTTATTTTTAATGTCTAGTATTTTCATAAAATTTCTCAAAAGAATTCAATTATTTAAAAAAAAAAATTGGTAAAATTCATCCAAAATTCAATTCTTTTCATAAATAATAAAATTTCCACAGAAATTCAATTATTTTGAATAACATTTTCAAAAAAATTTCGAAAAAATTAATTATTTAAAACAATGTTTATAAAATTCTTATGAAGAATTCCATTATTTTAAAAAAGATCACAATTTTTCACAAAAATTCAGTTCTTTTTAAACATTTTAATAAAATTTTTCGCAATAATTCAATTATTTTCATAAATAATAAAATTCTTCTCAAGAATTCAATTATTTACATAAATAATTCTTCGAAAGAAATCAATTATTTCGATAAATAACAAAATTATTCCCAAAAATTCGATTATTTTGAGGCATTTTAATAAAATTCTTTGCAAAATTGAATTATTTTCGTAAATAACAATTTTCATTACAAAAAATCAATTATTTTTAAAAGTAATAAATTTTTCTGGAAAATTCAATTATTTAAAAAAATTCTAATAAAATTGTTCATAAGAATTCAATTATATTTAGGTTTATAAATGATTCTCCGAAAGAATTGAATTTCAATTCCTCGAAAAAATCAATTATAATTATAAAAAAAATGTTTTTTTAAAATTCTTTGTAAGAATTCAATTACTTACAACAAATATTAGAATTTATTACAGGAATTCAATTATTTTCAAATATTTTAATAAAATTGTACGAAAACAATCAATTATTTTTATTAAGTACAATTTTAAATAAATTTTTTGAAATAATTCAATTATTCTTTTAGGTTTTAATAAAATTCTCCCCAAGAATTTATAATTATTTACTTATATAAATAATTCTTCGAAAGTATATTATTCAATTATGTCGATAAATAAGAAAATAATTCCCGAAAATTCAATTATTTTAGGGCATTTTAATAAAATTCTTTGCAAAATTCAATTATTTTCATAATTAACAATATTCATTGCAAGAATTTAATTATTTTTAAAAGTAATAAATTTTTTCTTAAAAATCCAATTATTTTCAAAAAAATTTGATAAGATGCCACACAGACATTCAATTATTTTTAAAAATTGTAATAGAATTCTTTGTAAAATTTAATTATTTTAAAATCTTTTCGCAATTCAATGATTTTCAATATCCACTATTTTCATAAAATTTCCAAACAAAATTCAATTATTTAAAAATTTTTTTGTAAAAATCTTTGTAAGAATTTGATTCCTAATCATGAGTTATAATAATTTCTCAGGAATTCAATTATTTAAATTAGAATTTCCATAAAATTAGTCGAAAGAAATCAATTATTTAAAAAATTTTATAAAATTCTTCGTAAGAATTAAATTATTTTTATAAATATTAAAATTCTTTCATGAATAATGAAAAACGTTGCAGTAATTGAATTTATTAGCAGGATAAGAAGGAAGTAAATATTTTTGATGAAAATTAGGGAAAAGTCATGAAAATAAATATAAAATTGAATTTTCGTCATAGTTTTGTGATGTGATTAAAATTTTTTTTTTTTTTTTGGTCGTCCAGTTTAATTTTTCAATAGCTACTGTTTTACTACTTTTTTTCTCACTCGGATATTTTTGTGGTCACTGATTCTAAATATGTACTTTTTTAAAAATTCAAAATGGCGGATCCAATATGGCGGATGAAAGTTTAAAAAATTAACGGATTTCAGTATAAATTGGTATCAAGGGATTTTTGGAGTCGCTGATTATTAATCTGATCTTAGTTTTTTAAAATTCAAAATGGCGGATCCAATATGGCGGACGAAATTTTAAAAGATTAACGGATTTCGGTGTGAATTAGTATCAAGGAGTTTTTAGGGTCGCTGATTGTAAATCTGAACTTTGTTTTTCGAAAATCAAAATGGCGGATCCAATATGGCGGACTAAATTTTAAAAGATTAACGGATTTCGGTGTAAATTAGTATCAAGGAGTTTTTAGGGTCGCTGATTGTAAATCTGAACTTAGTTTTTCGAAAATCAAAATGGCGGATAAAATTTGGATACATTTGGTATAAACTAAATACTTCAATTGTCAGTTTAATGGGATCTTTTCGATAAACAACTTTCTCATTAATTCTTTGAAATTTTCGAAAAAAAAGAAGTTAAAAAAAGATGTTAAAGTTATATGTTAAAACTTGAATAAAGAATGTAAATGAAGAATTTACGGGACAAATTCCTTGGCACAAAGTTTCTAAACTATTTGCAGGTATTAATTTATATTTTACTATTTTAAAGTATCTGTTTATTCATAGCGTGTCACGTATTTCCACATCGAACGTGTTCAATGTGCTTTGTCGGTTACACGTAGTTGCGTGTTTGTTCACTAAACCTCTTGGACGTACAAATTGCTGCTGTTATTTACCAGTGCAAACAAAGTGTCTGACGTATGTAATGGTAGGAATGATCGAATCGATGCTTTAGGTGACTGAGTCGTAGCTTTCCCACTAGTGTTTTAGTTGCCGTCGTCGAATGTTGATGCTTTCATATTGACTATTGCTGATTGATTATTGATTATAGAGCTACTGCGGATGTATTATCATTAAACTCTATGGCCTCTATTTTATGGGAATAATTAAAACAAAATAATTCATTTCAATCGAGATAATATCAAATTTAAACCCAAAACTATATATCACGATAATAATTATTTGATAAAATTTAAAACTGGTTTTTCAACAAAAATCAACGATGTTTTGAAATTCAATAAGAAAAATAAATAATCAAAGCTGAGGAGAGATTATTTTAAAGAAGAAGAATTTTAATGAAATAAGAAGTTGACGACGAGTGTGCCAACTGGAAGGTTATAAAATTGAAGGAAAAATAACTAAGGAAATAGAAATAGATAAGCTTTGCTTTGGAGTCAATGAACTCGAATCACAAAACAAACTGAACGAAACTATATGGGAAACGAAATCAAAAGCAGTTAAGAATTCAATCGTTCGCGTATAGAGAATAGAACACTTTCTACGTAGAAAACAGTTTCTGGGAATAAGATTACAAAAAAATTTCCCATTCAACAAATATTTTCGATTAGAAGTTCGAATTGAAATATTAGGGCGTAAAGTTTCGAAACTTAAAATAAGTTTGAAAAAAACAAATTCTTACATGCTGTTTCCAAAGTGCAGAGTAAAGCAACTTGTTACTTTTAACATTTTAGAAAAAAATTGTAAAATATTTCTGAATTATGAATTAGAGAACAACCATCAAAGTTTGAATAAATTGAAATCATATTTTCCGTTTCAAAAGAATTTCTTAGAAATGCTTAAAAATCAGCCTTCTAATGTAGTTTGCCTTCTTAATCCAAGTTTAAATTCTTGCCTTCCCATATATCTTTACTTCATCTCTTAATTCTAACTAACAACTTCTTAATACCCAGTTTCCCCTTTTACCAAACCGCAAACAAAACCCTCAACAAACTTCATTCTCAAAAAACAAGTGCTTTACTGAACCAACAGAAGATGGAAGATCTCTTCAAGATTTCACAAATTATGATCATTAAATACAAGGATTAGGGTAAGTGCATCAATTGCTGCGGATGCTTCAATTGCTGCGCGTTTGTGAAATTCTTTTGATATTCTTTTGAATTATTTAATTTTAACCAAAATGCTCTAATTTTATAGGCTATTAATTTTTGTAAAACTATCTTAAGAATACAAGCAATTGATTTAATAAATTTTAAATTTAATTCCTTTGGTAGAAATCTTTTTTTTTCTATGCAAAAGATATCTTGGCTGGAATGCCGCAGGAACTAGTGCACTTACTCCATTTGAGAATTTCTTGATTTATTTATTTAACAAATAAAGAAAAAGGTTCAAAAATGATAACAAAATTCGGACCGCTCAAACAAAGGGCCAAAGCCACTATAATATTAGCGCCACAATCTTTATAAATTTAGGGGCGCATGATTATTCCCCAAATGTCATTTTTCCGAAATGTCATTTTACCGAACTGCACTTTTGCGAATACTCATTTTTGCGAAAAGCCAATTTTGCGAAATGTCACTTTTGCGAATTGTCATTTTTGCGAAAAGCTATTTTTGCGAATTGTCATTTTTGCGAATGGCCATTTATACGAATTGTCAATTTTCCGAAAAGTCATTTTTGCGAATCGACATTTTTACGAATTGTCAATTTTCCGAAAAGTCATTTTTGCGAATTGTCATTTTTACGAAAAGACATTTTTGCGAAAAGTCATTTTTACGAATTGCCATTTTTGCGAATTGTCATTTTTAAGAAATGTCATTTTTGCGAATTGTCACTTTTGCGAATCGCTATTTTTACGAATCGCCATTTTTACGAATTGTCATTTTTAAGAAATGTCATTTTTGCGAATTGTCACTTTTGCGAATCGCTATTTTTACGAATCGCCATTTTTACGAATTGTCATTTTTGCAAATAGTCATTTTTGCGAAAAGTTATTTTTACGAATTGTCATTTTTGCGAAAAGCTATTTTTGCGAATTGTCATTTTTGCGAATGGCCATTTATACGAATTGTCAATTTTCCGAAAAGTCATTTTTGCGAATCGACATTTTTACGAATTGTCAATTTTCCGAAAAGTCATTTTTGCGAATTGTCATTTTTACGAAGACATTTTTTCGAAAAGTCATTTTTACGAATTGCCATTTTTTCGAATTGTCATTTTTAAGAAATGTCATTTTTGCGAATTGTCACTTTTGCGAATCGCTATTTTTACGAATCGCCATTTTTACAAATTGTCATTTTTGCAAATAGTCATTTTTGCGAAAAGTTATTTTTACGAATTGTCATTTTTGCGAAAAGCTATTTTTGCGAACTGTCATTTTTGCGAATCGACATTTTTACGAATTGTCAATTTTCCGAAAAGTCATTTTTGCCAATCGCCATTTTTACGAATTGTCAATTTTTCGAAAAGTCATTTTAGCGAATTGTCATTTTTGCGAAAAATACAATAGTGAATTTATAGACCTACAATTTTTCTATTGTATTTTTCGCAAAAATGGCAATTCGTAAAAATGACTTTTCGCAAAAATGGCTTTTCGCAAAAATGACAATTCTCAAAAATGAGTTTTCGAAAAATTGACAAATCGTAAAAATGGCGATTCGCAAAAATGACTTTTCGGAAAATTGACAATTCGTAAAAATGGCCATTCGCAAAAATGACAATTCGCAAAAATAGCTTTTCGCAAAAATGACAATTCGCAAAAGTGACATTTCGCAAAATTGGCTTTTCGCAAAAATGTCTATTCGCAAAAGTGCAGTTCGGTAAAATGACATTTTGGAAAAATGACATTTGGGGAATAATCATGCGTCCCATAAATTTATCATTTAACTATTAAAAAAAATTGGTGTCAAATTTAAATTAAAATTTAAATGTTGTCGGCACTATTTTTCAAATTTTATAAATTCAAAATGGCAGATCCAATATGGCGGACGAAAAACTCTCGAAATATACATATTTTGACCAGGAACGAAAATCTAGCAAACCATGGATGGTCAACAAGACAACTAAAAAAAATGGTTAAAATCTAAAAATTTCTGTAATTTGACAATGGTTATAATTTAAACCCCAAGATCTTAAAATTGCTTCTAATAGACATTTTTATTATGACTAATAATTGTATTTCATTAGTTGCTTATGATTTATTACTTTTTGTCCATGGTTAAAAATATAGAAATGTTGAGGGTTTTTAATATTTTTGACATTGGCCATGGTTCACTGGATAGTGTATTAGTTGGTGGTCAAGGTTGCCAAGTATGACCCAAAGCATGATTACTTTGGCTAAAGTCATTGGCAACAGTTTGTTAGAATTTGCCATTTTTCTGTTTCTAAGCGGGAATTTAGTGAATTGGCCTAAAAGTAATGTAAACAATTGATTTTGTTTAAAAATATATTCGTCATCGCAGTAGGGTATTAATTTTGACTCTGAATAACTTAAAAAATATTAACCCTCCTCGATTACCTGAAAGGAAATAGAAATGTTTCCGGTAATAAGAAATTTAAGCTTTTATCTGTCACTAAAGAGGAACTTAACATTCACTTAAAAAAAAAATAAACAAAAATCACCTTAAATACATATGAATTCACTGGTGCAAAATGTTGTTATATTTATGCACTAATAGTAAGTCTCCGGCTTTTGCTCAAGGGAAATACTAAAATAGTATATGAACGTTGTGCAACGGTAGGATGCGTCATGATGGATCGTGGTAAGCATTTATGCCACAAAGCCATTAAAGCGCTAGCAAATCTCGCATGGAAAGCTTTCTTAATATATTAGTAGGCAGCAACGTGAGTCTTTCATGTCATCATCGGATCAACAGCTATTTAACAAACAAAAAAGTTTTGTCATACCATTCTTTTCAATTTTCTGTAAAATAAATTATTTACTCATGATAAAGTTTCCAATTGTTCAAGTTTTTAGTTATATAATTATTATAAATCCATCTAATTAGATCTAAAATGTTTTTGAGAGATTTCTTTAAATATATATATATATATATATATATATATATATATATATTTCATTCGTTAACGACAAACTGATGTTGAAAATGGATGCGCGGACTTATTCTTAAGCTTGAAAGCACAAAGAAGCAAATTTATTAAACAATTCCTTAGTTCGTTTTGGTAACAATATGCTTGGAGATGGAGCTTCCTGTTAACAGCGCTAAACAATAATACAATAAATCTCCCAAGAGTAGAGAAAAGTTAAGATACACAGAGGGGAATCCGGGGTGGGGTGGTAGAGAGGGTGGTGAAAAGATACCATGGAATAGCGGCAGCTATGATAGTGTTGGAAAGCTGTATGTTAGGATAGAGGAAAATATAGTAGGATGGGCTGGTACCACGAAGCAATTAAAAATAGAAGCTCGACTCGAGAGTGCTTGTTACGACCGCACCTAAATATTTATCATTTTTCTGCTGGACCTTAATTCCCTGGCTTCTATTGTCAATAGTTATTAATAACTGTTTCCACAATATAGCTAACTTACGGTTTCGTTGATTTTTATTGTTTCCATTCATTTACAGGAATATGACTATTTTTTATATTCGAGAAACTTTAAAGGAAAATGTTTAATTTTTTTGGTATAGACAGCAGTGGCGGATTAAGGCAATTCGACGCCCTAGGCAGTACAGGATGAAACTTTACATGGAACTTTGATAGCTAATGTTCCTGCACTGGAACCTGAACAGGAACCTTGTTCCCAATTGACGAATCCTGTACAGGATCATGAATCGTTAGGGATCCTTTGAGGACCCTATACGGGAATTCTAAGAATTCTAAGGTCGATAATGTAACTTTCCCACCCCCACCTTTCACTTTCCACTCTCACTTCCTACACCCGCTCTCACTTTCCACTCTCCCTTTTCACTCTCACTTCCCACCTTCCACTTCTCACTTTCCACTCTAACTTTTCACTTCCCACCTTCAGCTTCCCACTTTCACTCTCTAATCTCACTTTTCACTCTCACTTCCCACCTTCCACTTTCCACTCTCAATTCCCACCTTCCGCTTCCCACTTTCACTTCCTACTCCCACTTCCACTTTCTAATCTCTCTTTCCACTCTCACTTTCCATCTTCCACTTTCCACTCTCAACTCCCACCTTCCGCTTCCCACTCTCACTTCCTACTAGCCACTCTCACTTTCCACTCTCACTTCCCACACCCACTTCTTACTTCCATTTCCCACTTTTCACACCCACTTTCTACTTCTACCTTTCACTTCCTACTTTCTACTCCTACCTTCCACCTCCTACTCCTACTTCCCACTTTCACTTCCCACATTCCACTCTCACCTTCCACTTATCATATTTCACTTTCAACTCTCACTTACCAATTTCACTACCCATATTCCACTCTCACCTTACACTGTCATTTTACCGAATTTCATTTATCCGAACTATTATTTTAACAAAATGTAATTTTTACGAATTGACATTTTTACGAATTGTCACTTTTGTGAAAAGTCATTTTTGCGAAATATCATTTTTACGAATTGTCATTTTTACGAATCGTTAATGTTCCAAAGTGTCATTTTCTCGAATTATCATGTTTACGAAATGTCACTTTTGTGAATCGACATTTTTACGAATTGTCACTTTTGCGAAAAGTCATTTTTGCGAATCATCATTTTTACGAATTGTCATTTTTACGAATAGTTATTGTTCCGAAATGTCATTTTTTCGAATTCTCAGTTTTGCAAATTGACATTTTTACGAATTGTCACTTTTGCGAATAGTCATTTTTGCGAAATATCATTTTTACGAATTGTCATTTTTACGAATCGTTAATGTTCCAAAGTGTCATTTTCTCGAATTATCATGTTTACGAAATGTCACTTTTGTGAATCGACATTTTTACGAATTGTCACTTTTGCGAAAAGTCATTTTTGCGAATCATCATTTTTACGAATTGTCATTTTTACGAATAGTTATTGTTCCGAAATGTCATTTTTTCGAATTCTCAGTTTTGCAAATTGACATTTTTACGAATTGTCACTTTTGCGAATAGTCATTTTTGCGAAATATCATTTTTACGAATTGTCATTTTTACGAATCGTTAATGTTCCAAAGTGTCATTTTCTCGAATTATCATGTTTACGAAACGTCACTTTTGTGAATCGACATTTTTACGAATTGTCACTTTTGCGAAAAGTCATTTTTGCGAATCATCATTTTTACGAATTGTCATTTTTACGAATAGTTATTGTTCCGAAATGTCATTTTTTCGAATTCTCAGTTTTGCAAATTGACATTTTTACGAATTGTCACTTTTGCGAATAGTCATTTTTGCGAAATATCATTTTTACGAATTGTCATTTTTACGAATCGTTAATGTTCCAAAGTGTCATTTTCTCGAATTGACATTTTTGCGAATTGTCATTTATGCGAACTGCCATTTTTTCGAATTGTCATTTTTACGAAATGTCACTATTGCGAATAGTCATTTTTGCGAAAATTCGCAAAAGTGACATTTCGTAAAGATGACAATTCGAAAAAATGACATTTCCGAATAATAACTATTCGTAAAAATGATATTTCGCAAAAATGACTTTTCGCAAATGTGACAATTCGCAAAAATGTCGATTCGCAAAAGTGACATTTCGTTAAAATAACAGTTCAAATAAATGCAAATCGTCAAAATGACAGTTCGGTAAAATGACACTTGGGGAATAATCATGCGCCTCATGTGGGAAGTAGGAGTAGGAAGTGGAAGATAGGAATAGAAAGTGAGTGTAAATAGTAGAAAGTGGGAAATAGAAGTAAGAGTGAAAGTGGGAGCATGAAGTAAGAGTGGAAAGTGGGTGTGGGAGTAAAAGGTGTGAAGTAAAAGTGGGAAATAGAAGTGAGAGTGGAAAGTGAAAGGTGAGAAGTGAGAGTGGAAAGTGGGAGTAAAAAGTGGAAAGTAGAAAGTGGGTATGGGAGTAAAAGGTGTGAACTAAAAGTGGGAAATAGGAGTAAGAAGTGAGAGTGGAAAGTAAAAGGTTGGAAGTGGAAGTTGGAAGTGAGAGTGGAAAGTAAAAGGTCGGAAGTGGGAGTTGGAAGTGAGAGTGAAAAGTGTAAGGTGGGAAGTGAGAGTGGAAAGTAGGAGTAAAAGGTGTGAAGTAAAAGTGGGAAATAGAAGAGAGAGTGGAAAGTGAAAGGTGGGAAGTAAGAGTGGAAAGTGGGAGTGAAAAGTGGAAGGTAGAAAGTGGGTGTGGGAGTAAAAGGTGTGAAGTAAAAGTGGGAAATAGAAGTGAGAGTGGAAAGTGAGAGTGAAAAGTGGAAGGTGGGAAGTGAGAGTGGAAAGTGGGAGTGAAAAAGTTACAGCTGGAACTGGAGAATTTTTAGAGGTTGAGTTAGATGAAAATGTTCATTAGATTGATAAATGGACTCAGTCTCAATTATAAATATTAATTTTTGGTAACAGTTTGCAATTTTCGGATGTGAAAGATAGTTTGAAGTTTCGAAGTCAGGGAATGAATAGAAAAAAACAAGAACGAGAAGAAAACCGCGTACTATCTCAGAAAGGTATAAATTCTAGGAAGCTTCAAAAAGGGTTTATTTTTCGATTAATACTTTTTAATCATATAAATAAGTAAATTGAATTATAAAAGTCTGAGTGAGGCAGAAAAATAAATGATTAAAGCTTAACCGGGAGAACGAGGAATTTTTCTTTATTGAAGGGTTTCTCAAATCAACACTTATCACGTTTATAAGTATTCTTTACTTGAAATGAACTAACTTGTGCTTTTGACGTGTAAGAGAATTTATCGTTAACTTCATAAACTCAAAGAAAGTAACCCTTTCTGCTCACCACGCAATTGAGAGTGGATATATGTAGCTTTTTTTGTGAGCGCCACGTCTGTACTAGTCGAGAGTTTTGAACGAATTACTCAAGGAAGCCTTAAATCACGAAATGTATTTAAAAATTATATTTATACGTAAAGAATTATTTAATAATTTAGAAATTTAATGATTGTCTAATTTAATATGAACTTCGGAATCTGGAGTATGAAATTCGAGTCCGGAATGTAAAATTCGGAATTCTAATTGTGGGGTCCTCTACTTCTACTTATAGATTCCAAGAAAAGCTTCCCCTAACAATTGCTCCAAATTTTCGCCAACAATTCCCATCGAAAATCCATGAGATCATCAAAAGAATCCCAAGCAAATTGGAATTGAATTTCAAAATTCTCATTTCTCACGATTCAACATAGAATTAACGAAATTTCATTAAAATTACTATTTTAACTGGAATTCCGTCGTTAAATCCAATGGAAATTATTATTGTTACTCCAATGAAATCTTCAGGGAGCAATTTCCGGGAAATCTTTCCAAGTGGATGGAATGAGAAACGTCTGGCAAGAAGATTCAAATCTGTATTGCAATGTGTACAATTATTCAAAAGTGATAGTTAATTCCGGCAACTTGTTCTCAAACTAATTTTCATCACCTATATTTGTTACAATGCGGCCTCATTTTCGTGGGAAAGGAAAAGATTTCTGGAAATATTTACTAATCCGTTTTTATAGCAGAAAAAAATTCTCATTAACAAAAAGCAATTAAATTAAATGCTAACTTTTGTTAATTAATATTAATCTGAATAAAAATTGCAGGAATAAAAATTAGAAATAATTATTATCCATAATTCGGAGAAAATATTTATCTGTGTTGAAGAATAAAAAAAAAAATTTAACTTTATCTAAATGATATTTTTTCGTAATACTACATTCAACTTATTTTCTCTCTGATTTATAAGAAGAATAAAGTGGTGAAGGTCGAGAGGGTATTGTTTCTATGAAATTTACTTTGAATTTCAAAGTAAAGCATAACCGTTAGTTACCTCGTTTAAAGTATATTTTAAGTTGTAAACTGAAAAATGTGGTGTCGAGATTGCAAAATTTAAAAAAAATAATAATTTATTTTCACCGAAAAAGCACAAAAAGAATTTATATGAAAAATGAAGTCCTATCAAAATTGAAAATATCTCATTTTTTTCTCCTTTTTGATATAAAACTTATATTCTCAAGAAAGAATTGCAATTCTTAAGAGCAGAGACATATCTTTGATCTTTAGTGACATTTGCACATTTTTGAGAAAGTTAACCTTATTTTGCTCACTTGGAGAGTTGGAGACAACTTGATTGCCCAAATAAATAAAACGAGGTTAACCTTCTAGAGGAAACTGCTTAACTCAACATTTTCATTTAATGAATAAACATTACCCTAAATGTAATTAATCTCCAATGCTGAAAAGTTAAAACTTTACGATTTCATTACCCAATTTCACAGTGGACCAGTATGTTATGTAATTATTTAAAAAAAAAAAATTTTTTTTAAATATTTTTTAAATCTTATTAATATTCTTTTTTCGGAAAATTTTTGTACGTTTTCATACAAAGGACAATAATAAAGGAATATTTAAAGATAATGTGAAAATACTTCTTTTTCCAGGAGAAAAAAAAATGTTAAAGCAATTTTTTTAAAAAACATTAAAAAAAAAATTTTTTTTTTTAATAATATTTTTTGAACATTAAAATTCTTTTTTCGGAAAATTTTTTTACGTTTTCATACAAAGGACAATGATAAAGGAATATTTGAAGATAATGTGAGAATACTTCTTTCTCCAGGAGAAAAAAAAATGTTGAGGAAATTTTTGTTAAAAATATTTAAAAAAAAAATTTTTTTTTTAATAATATTTTTTGAACATTAAAATTCTTTTTTCGGAAAATTTTTTTACGTTTTCATACAAAGGACAATAATAAAGGAATATTTGAAGATAATGTAAGAATACTTCTTTTTTCAGGAGAAAAAAAAATGTTGACAAAATTTTTTTTAAAAAAATTAAAAAAAAAATTTTTTTTTTTTAAATATTTTTTGAACATTAAAATTCTTTTTTCGGAAAATTTTTTTACGTTTTCATACAAAGGACAATAATAAAGGAATATTTGAAGATAATGTAAGAATACTTCTTTTTCCAGGAGAAAAAAAAATGTTGACGAAATTTTTTTTAAAAAAATTTTTTTCTTTAAATATTTTTTGAACATTAAAATTCTTTTTTCGGAAAATTTTTTCACTTTTTCATACAAAGGACAATAATAAATGAATATTTGAAGATAATGTGAGAATACTTCTTTCTCCAGGAGAAAAAAAAATGTTGAGGAAATTTTTGTTAAAAATATTTAAAAAAAAATTTTTTTTTTAATAATATTTTTTGAACATTAAAATTCTTCTTTCGGAAAATTTTTTTACGTTTTCATACAAAGGACAATAATAAAGGAATATTTGAAGATAATGTGAGAATACTTCTTTTACCAGGAGAAAGAAAAATGTTGAGGAAATTTTTTTTTTTTTAAATATTTTAAAACAAAATTTTTTTTTTAATAATATTTTTTGAACGTTAAAAATTCTTTTTTCGGAAAATTTTTATACGTTTTCATACAAAGGACAATAATAAAGGAATATTTGAAGATAATGTGAGAATACTTCTTTTTCCAAGAGAAAAAAAAATGTTGAAATTTTTTTTTTTTAATAATATTTTTTGAATATTAAAATTCTTTTTTCGGAAAATTTTTTTACGTTTTCATACAAAGGACAATAATAAAGGAATATTTGAAGATAATGTAAGAATACTTCTTTTTCCAGAGAAATAAAAAATGTTGAGGAAATTTAAAAAAAAAAATTTTTTTTTAAATTTTTTTTTAATAATATTTTTTGAACATTCAAATTTTTTTTCGGAAAATTTTTGTACGTTTCTATACAAAGGCAAATAATAAAGGAATATTTGAAGATAATTTGAGTACACTTCTTTTTCCAGCAGAAAAAAAAATGTTGAGGAAATAAAAATATAAATGAGCAGTGGTCTACGACAAATGGGAAAATTTTCTATAGTGTTCATGATACAAAGAAAACCCTATACATTTATGAGTAACCGTAGTGACAGTAATGGTGGTGCGAATTTCCCATGTGTCATAGGTATATAATGCACTTTTCAGGAACAAGTAGTAAACTCCTTTCTATGGTGCACCTCGGCATCAGCGGCCCGTTGAAAAGCAGGATTTGTGGCGCAGGCTGATAAAAAATTTCGCAATCCTCGCAAAGCTGCACTCGACTAAATCGGGATTCGCGAAAAATTCTGGCCTTAATATCCGTCCATTATAGCCAAGTGGCATAGCGTTGCTATAGAATTTTAAGGACACTGCATAAAAAAGATAACACCAACTGTTGAAAAAAAAAAATTTTGTAATTCCTCATGTGGGATGAAAATTACTTGTCTTCCTTCATACAAGTATGGAGAAGATAAATTCAAATAGAGGTATTCACCTTTAGTTTAAATTTTTTTGTCATTGTTTTAAAAAATATTTGTTAAAAACAGTTTTAAAAAATATTTTTTAATAAAGTTTTTTAAAAAAGTTTTTTTAGAAAAGTAGTTTTAAAAAACGTATTTTAGACTCTATTTTCAAAGCACCATTTGCAGAGATTTGTTAAAAAATTGTTTCAGAAAAGATTTTCAATTTTAATATCCATCCTTGAATTTTTAAGAAATAAGATACTGCTAAAAGGAAAAAAAATTATTTTCAAATTCATTCTGCGAGGAACATTATTAAATTTCTTCTCCGCAACACTTTTATTATGGTCTTTAAAAATAGTGCACAATAAGAAATATTGTAAAACTTTTTGTATTGTAGTAAACGTAACAATCACATGGGATAGCTATTCAACTACTTTGAAACTCGAGAATGCTTCGAGCAGTAATGGATGCAACGGAGTCTGAACATGTGAGACACGTTAACTACGAAGCTCTGACAATATATTCCTATTATTTATCTTACTGTATAAGTTGCAAATAGTACCTTCAAATTCTATTCATCAAAGTTCTAACTTATCTAGTTCGTTTGTCATAAACAATTTTATACACAAAATTACATTTTTCAAATTATTTTTACACTCTGGATAAATAAAATGTTAAGTACAGACTTCGCAATTGATCATTAATTGTAAAAAAGTAGCAAAAAGTAGCTTTCAAACGAAAAAAAGTATTAAAAAAGTAGTTATCGAAAAATTAAACTTAAAGACAAAAAAAAATACGTTTTAGACATAATTCAAAAGACTTTATTTACCTAAAATTTGAAACACATGCTTGGAGGTTCGTTTTCATTATTTCCGCAAACTACACGTTAGTCTTGGTTGTTACGGCTTTATGAATCCCGAGGACGTTAATGTTTCTAGATGGACCATCCACGTCTACTTTAGCTGTGCGGTGTACCTTTTTTTAAAGGGGAAAAAGCATTACCACACGATAAAAGGAGAAAGAAGAAATAAACGGAAGTAGAGCTCCCATTGTAATAGCAACCGCAATGATAATCTCAACTTTTCACCTTGCTGTAAGGATAACAAGATAAGAAGTGATGGAATTAGAAGGGAAAAAGTGCAAGTTTCGAATTTAAAATTCTAGATAAAAGTAACAGAATTAAATTCTTGTAGAATACTTTGTTTCGAATAGAGCAATTTATTCAGGAGGAAATTTGTTTCAACCAATAAATGAATCATAAAATATTCTAATCAAATCCCACTGGAATTTTTCAATAATTTATTATTTGATATCTTAATTCTGGTGAAAATTATTATTATTATTATTATTATTATTATTATTATTATTATTATTATTATTCGAATTTAGAGACTTTCCAGAGGGGGATTTTTCAGAAAATCAATCCAAACGGATCGCTAATTAATGTTTAACAAATAGTCATTAATTTTAGTCTCTAAAATTTGAATCAGCAAAAAGACGCTGTATTGCTGTGTAAAGTATGTGTAGCTGATTTAAATAGAGTATATGGGCTAATTGGTATGTGTAATGAAGTTATGTATACAAAGTTCGCAAAATCAAGTTTCGTTTGTCAACGCCAAACCCTCGTAGTTTGAAGTGACGAGAGATCTTACGAGATAGACGAAGATTGTCGAAGTCGTTCGACTTGTTAGGGAATAATTTTAATGTCTCTGTATTATGCTGTAGCGTTGTAAACTCCACAGTCATGGTCTTATTTGTAAGGAAAATATTATCTATTTTTTTCTCTCGACTTACTCTCTTAAAATCTAACCTCACAAATCACACTCCTCTTTTATACTGTATCCTTTTTATTTTTCTTTTTATAACTAATCACCCTTTATTAATTACTTAAAATTATGCCAAAAACTTTATCTTTATACAAACACGTGCATAACTCAACGGTGCCAGAAGCAATTCTGAATGTTACATATACTGCCTTTCGAATGTCAGATTTCGTACTTCAGAATCAAGATTCCACAATCCGAACACAGAAATACGATTTCAAATTTCTTGGTACGAATTGTGACTTCAACATACCAGAGAGATGATTCTGTAACTTTTCCACTTCCCACTTTCCACTCTCACTTCCCACCTTTCACTCTCACCTTCCACTTTCGATTCTCACTTACCTCTTTCCACTTTCACTTTCCACATTCCACTACCACTTCCCACCTTACAATTTACACTCTCATTTTATACTTCACACTTTCACATCATACCTTCCACTTTCACTTTCCACTCTCATTTCCTACTCTTACTTTCTACTACCACTTTTCATCTTCCACTATACACGCTCACTTTCCATTTCCCACATTCACATCCCACCTTCCACATTCACTTTCCACTTTCACTTTCCACCTTCCACTTTACACTCTCACTTCCCATATTTGCTTTCCACATGCACATCTCACTTTCAACTTTCACTTTTCACTCTCACTTCCCATTTTCCACTACCCCTTTCCACCTTCCACTTTACACTCTTACTTCCCATATTCGCTTTCCACATTCACATCTCACTTTCAACTTTCACTTTTCACTCTCACTTCCCATTTTCCACTACCCCTTCCCACCTTCCACTTTACACTCTCACTTCCCATATTCACTTTCCACATTCACATTCACTTTTCAAATTCACATCTCACTTTCAACTTTCACTCTTCACTCTCACTTCCCGTTTTCCACTACCACTTCCCAATTAAGACTCTCACTTTCCACTTCCCACATTCACTTTTCACATTCACATCCCACTTTCCACTCTCACTGATGACTCTTACTTTTCACTACCATTACCCACTTTACACTCTCATCTTCCACTTCCCACATTCACATCCCATCTTTTACTTTCACTTTCCACATTGACATTCCACTTACCACTCTCATTTCCTACTCTTACTTCCCACTTTTTACTACCACTTCCCACATTCCACTATACACTCTTATTTTCCACTTTCCACATTCATATCCCACCTTCCCCTTTCACTTCCCACATTCCATTACCCAGTCTCACTTCCTATTTTTTACTAACGCTTCTCACCTTCCACTACATACTTTTACATTCCACTTCCCACATTTAGATCCCATTTTTCACTCTCACTGCCCATTCTGACTATTCATTCTACTATAAACTCTAATCTTTCACCTTCCACATTCGCTTTCCACTCTCACTTCCCATTTTCCACTACAACTTCCCACTTTCCACTCTTACTTTCCATTACCACTTCCAACCTTTCACTATACACTTTAACTTTCCGCCTTCCACATTCACCTTCCACTATCACTTCCCATTTTCCACTACCCCTTCCCACCTTCCACTTTACACTCTCACTTCCCATATTCGCTTTCCACATGCACATCTCACTTTCAAGTTTCACTTTTTACTCTGACTTCCCATTTTCCACTACCCCTTCCCACCTTCCACTTTACACTCTCACTTCCCATATTCACTTTCCACATTCACATTCACTTTTCAAATTCACATCTCACTTTCAACTTTCACTCTCACTTCTCGTTTTCCACTACCACTTCCAACCTTTCACTATACACTTTAACTTTCCGCCTTCTACATTCACCTTCCACTATCACTTTCCATTTTCTACTACCACTTCCTACCTTCCACTCTTACTTCCTACATTCACATTCCACATTCACTTTTCATTCTCACTTCCCACCTTCCACTTTACACTCTCACTTTCCACTTCCCACATTCACGTCCCACTTTCCACACTTACTGCTCACTTTTACTTTCCACTACCACTTCCCACCTTCCACTTTACACTCTCACTTTCCACATTCATATCCCACCTTTAACTTTCACTTCCTACAGTCACTTTCCACTCTCACTTCCCACTTATACTTCCCTCATTACATTATACACTTTCCACTTCCCACATTCATATCGCACCTTTTACTTTCACTTCCCATATTCATATTCCACTTCCCATTCCCACTTTTCTACGATTAGAAGGAGAAAGTGAGAAGCGAAAGTGGGAAGTATGAGTGGATTGTGGAAAGTTATAAGTGGTAGTAGAAAGTGGAAGGTGGGATGTGAATGTGGGAAGTGGAAAGTAAGAGTGCGACGAGAGATTGTAAAGTAGGAATTGAAAGTGGAAGGTGAGAAGTCGGAAGTGAATGTGGGAAGTGAGCGTGGAAAGTGAAAGGTGGGATGTGAGTGTGGGAAGTGGTAGGTGGGATGTGAATGTGGGAAGTAAATGTGGGAGGTGAAAGTGTAAAGTGAAAGTGGAAAGTGAGAGTGGAAGTTTGGAAGTGGAAAAGTTACAGAATAGACCGAGGGTCGATTCTGTAATTTTTCTACTTCCCACTCTCACATCTCACTTTCACTTCCAATCTTACACTTTTCATTCTCACTTCACACCTTTGTATTCCCACTTTCCACTCTCAGTTCCTACTTTAATCTCCCATTTTCCACTCTCACTTCCTACCTTACACTTTTCATTCCCACGTTTCACTTTCAATTTCCCACCATTAAGAGTGTAAAGTGAGAAACGAAAGTGGGAGTGGAAGGTAGAAAGTGGAGAATGAGAAATTGAAGTGGAAAGTGGGAGGTGAGAGTGGAAAATAAAAGGTAAAAAGTGGAAGTGGAAGGTGGAAAGTGGTAATGGAAGGTGGGAAATGAGAATGGAAAGTGGGCAGTGTTAGTGGAAGGTAGGAAGTGAAAGTGGAAGTGGGGGTTGAAAGTGGAAGGTGGGATGTGAATGTGGGAAGTAAATGTGGGAGGTGAAAGTGTGAAGTGAAAGTGGAAAGTGAGAGTGGAAGTTTGGAAGTGGAAAAATTACTGAATCGACCTCCAGATTCCAATTTTTATGTTCCGTTTATCAAATTTTACATTCGATTCCAAATTCCATAATGCGGATTCGAAATTACAAATAACGTAATTTAAATTTCAAATTCAAGATTTCGAATGCCTTACAATTATTTTTAATTTGTCATTCAGTTTTCCGAAATCGTTATTTGGTATTCTGTATTTTACTTTCAACATACCGAATCCTACATTCCGGATTGCAAATTCCATAATCTGAAAATTGAACTCCTACAATTCCGAATTCCATATTATAAACTTAATATTCATTAGTTTAAAATTTAAATCTTACCTTCTGACTTTAAGTTCCAAATTCAAATGTTCACAATTTTAATCTCAATATCAAGCATCAGTGTCGAATGTAATTAGCAGTATTTCTCTACGAGAGATTCTTCGTGAAAATTAAATAAATTTGTTTAAGTGATTTTTTAACAGATAGATGCCAATTATTCAGTTAATTAAAAATCCTGTTAGAACATGAAATTTGAAATTCGAAATGAATCCAGAATGTAGTGTGAGGAATCCTAAATTGTGAATTTTAAAATTCGGATAATGGAATTTGGAACCCTGAATTTGAAATTTGATTAAATATACATACAATCTGGAATGTTGAATCCACAATAATTTACGTTAACAATCAGATAAAACTTCATCAATTCAAACAAGTTAAATTTATTACTCGTCCATATTATTCTAAATACAATATAACCCAAAATATTTGATTTGAAAATTTGTTAGAGTTGGAAACATAAGTGGTCATTTTTGAATACTTTCAAGAAATTAGTTATCAAGAATCAGAAACAGTTATCATAAAGTATTAAAAGAACAATTTTGCTTTTCTAAAGTGTTCCACTGAAAGAATTGAGACTAGAAACTTGCAATCAATTTGGAAATATTTCCCAGAGTTCCAATTGGAGATTCCATCCGAATGGAGATAATAATTTCCATCAAAATCTAATTCCATTTATTATCTAATTGTCAAAATTTTAATTTTTTGAATTCTTTTCTTATAGAGTATTGAATGGATTTTGAGTTTAAACGAAGTGTTCGTTAACGAGGTTAATAGCGATTTAACATCAACGGTTGTCTTGGCGGGAAGTTTCCCCACCTCGAGAATTTATTTGTTATTAGTCATTGTTGTTTGCGGATTTGAGTTATCGGTGTTTAAGAGGAAAGCAAAACAACGGTTGGACGTGATGCTGACTTCAATCATTAATTAAACAATACTCCGTAGGTTTAATTTACTTTAATGCACCAAATGGAATATGACGAAAAATTTAAAAATCCACAGAATTCGTTTGAAACTTCTCATGCATGGTATTTGAATCATTGAATACGAGCACTTCACATTATGCAACTGTATGTATCGAAATAGAGTTTTCAGAAACTTTTCCATATGCCTAAAAGAACTTTTAATTTCTTTTTATCCATTTCTCCAAAATGCCCTCAAGTGCTTCGAATGGAAATAGACTTTTTTCACCTGCTTCCATATTGTGAATTTAAAAGAAGGAATAAAAATTCTCATATGTGACACATTTCGACGATAGAGTTACATAATTAAAATCCGTTAATAATTAATAGCAGATCTGAAATACTAATTTTGGAGAAATGTACACATAAAAACTGCAGAAGACAAATGTTATAGACACTGTTATATGAATTTACAGATAAGTTAAAAGTTATATTCGTAAAAATGTTTTATTATTTATTTCGTATGTGAACATCAAGTGAAAATAATTTTCTAAATATTTAATATATTGCTCGTATTGTATTTTCTCTTGCAGGTATCAATTTATTTTAAATTAAGATGGAAATACTTAACTGTCAATGTGTATCTCTATAAAAAATATATATAGCTTGTGGTACATTGCAAGCAATTTAAGGAAGATAGTCAACCTAAACGTAAGCCATTACGAGTAATAGAATGCAGTGAAACTTTCTGTTTTTTTTCGCTTGAGTTTCTTCTTCTTTCGGTCTATGAGCCACTTGTTTTTTTTATGACCGCCATTCTATTCAGCGGAATAGTTGGCTTCTTATTGGAAATTTGTATTGGACGACTCAATGATTTTCCGTATTCCATTTTCTATTCTCCTCAAGACTACACTGTTTGTTAATTTTTCTGTGACTCATTTTTTTTTATACTCCTAAATTGCTTTCAAAATCTTTTATATACTCTCTCTCTCTCTCTCTCTCTCTCTCTCTCTCTCTCTCGTTTTTTTAATATGGAAATGTGAAATGCTCTTTTCCTTCCAAGTTTTGGATTGGTTCTACACTTTTGTTCGCATCCCCGGGGAATAGGCAATGCATATTTTATGATCGTGTGATGTCCCGCTTCGTCGGTAAAGTCGGTACCTTCTTCGCGGCTTTTCAAGGATTTTCTGGAGCTTTCGGCAAAGGGATAGTCACGTAGGTTTGGGCGGAAATAGACCTCGTCTCAAGACAAGATTAAAGTTGTCGGATCGCGCGCGACACTCGGGAAACGAAGTAGAAATCGTGTCGATTTGCGAACGTGTTCGCTCGTACATGAAGAGAAAAGTCGAACAGAAGTGTGGGCTGATTTACGTTCTTAACTTTGCATTTCCTATGGTAAAATGTTTCGCTCAGTAGAACGGAACACTCGAAATAAATACGTATATATATCTCCTTCCCCCAAAAAGGAAAAGGCGTCAATCACTTTTTTTCTGTATTAATATTTAACAATTTATACTCGATAACTGAAATTTCAGTTGGAAAATTATTTAAGAGAACATTTTTTTTTGTGGAGGTGAACTAGTAACTCGAATGAAGCGGATATATGGAGGTAATTTTTTTTAAAAATCTAGTTCGCTCTCTTCATTCAAAAACCTAGATAGAATCTCTTGAGAGACCATTTCAACCCGTGTGGAAATTTATAATGGCGTTAGGTCGTAACGATCTCCAAGTGTTAGACTCTTGACGTAGTTCAGAAGATCTACAATTTACCCTTCAAGTTGCGCAATCAAGAGAATAGACGAATCATCACAAAATGTCTAGTACAGCTGGTTTTTGGAATTGCTTATTGCATGATTATTTAAACTTTAATTACAGTTCACTAAAGGAAATTCGTTCTTGAATTCATTTATGATTCATCATTTCATCATCACTATTCATTTCATCATTTCATCATCACTATTCATCATTTATTAGTACCCAGGTGAAAAAATCCCTGGAAATGAAACCGAGAAAATTCCCGGAATCCCTCCCTGGAATTTTTCGGTGTTCATTTTGATCTTCACTTTGGGGAAGTTCTCGAGAAATTCCCGGAACTTTTTTTCCGGATTGGTAATTTATTAATTATTCATTAATCATTTCATCGGATTTAATTCCAATTGTGGTTGCTAATCATCAATCCATTCATCAGATTTAATTCCAATTGTGGTTGCTAATCATCAATCCATTCATGGGATTTAATTCCAATTGTGGCTGCTAATCATTAATCCGTTCATCAGATTTAATTCCAATTGTGGTTGCTAATCATCAATCCATTCATGGGATTTAATTCCAATTGTGGCTGCTAATCATCAATCCATTCATCAGATTTAATCCCAATTGTGGTTGCTTATTCGTAACGAACTTCAAATCAAACTTTTCTGCAAAATTCACAATTTCAGTGTGTCACCAATATAAGCGAATACTCGACAATTAATACCCCTTTCGAAAACTCCGTTTCTTTCCTTCTATTTCTATTTTGGCACGTTTAATTGTTCTAACTGAAATCACTTTTGAAATAATGCACATCGCACAAACAATTGTGCATCAAAGCGGAAAATACAACAGCCAACCACATGGCAAATATTTGGGTCGAAAAACAAAATACTAAAATTAATTTGTTAATTCTGGACATAATAATGTTGATAAAACTGCAAATATCGTGATTGAATTAAAAAACAGTGGATAATAATTATTGTTAGATATATAAATACATATTTTATCGGTGACAGAAATAAAAGTTTCAATTACAATTGTAATTGATAGATGATGTGTCTTCCTCGTAAGTAGAGGAGTTAGAGTGGTAGGATTTTGGAACAAATTAGATATCAAGTTTACTGAAAAAAAACTTATATCGTTCTAACTTTTTTCACTGCGGGAAAGATTTACCCCAAAAAGTACTCCCTGGAGATTTTCTCCAAGCTTATAATTTGCTTTCGTTTTATTCCGAAAATCGTTTTTTCTGCTTGATATCAAAATAATTTCGAAATTCTTGTTGAAATTTTGGAAAATAATTAAAAATTCTGTAAAAATTGTCAATTAAAATTTAATGTTTTAATGAAAAATATTATTTATTATTTTATAATATATTTATATTAATATATTAATTAATATAAATTTACTAAATATTTATTGTATTACTTAAAAAACAGATATTCTTGTTTTACTTTAGTTGACGATATGCAAATTGTAAAATTTTTCTATAGGCAGCTTCAGTTTTTTTGATATCATAATAATATATATATATATAAAATACCGTAAGACGCGGAGCAGTAGAGAAGCAAATGGTTGAACATAACTGGCCGTATATCCGTATCTTCTTGTTCCATCCGATAGCTGCGTCTGATCGTAAAGGCATTTACTACTGAGTCCAAAGAACATAAGATCTGGATGTATTCCATAGGTATTAAAATTTATTACCTACGATGGCATTTCTGTGAGTATACGGCAGATAACAGTGTATGGCAAAGATAATCGACATTGGCATTTAAGTTGCATTCGGTCAAAGTTTGCAAAAAAAAAGTTATACATACTTTGTCTTTTCAATGGAAATTGACATTTCTTCTTTGATAAACGTCATCTTCTTATGCAGAACAGAAGTAACATTTTTTGTTTTCAAGTTTCTACATTTTGAAATAGGGATCGTTCTGCGAAATACGGAGCGATGATTCTAAAAATACGTGATTTCTAAAAATATTTACCGTTTGAAATTCCAATGGATTTCCAATTACTTTTTAAATATATTTGACAATTCCGATTGATAATGTATCGACAAAATTTTGTCGATAATTTAAAAATTTAATGGCATTCTAGTCGAATTTTAAGGATTACGAATGCGAACGATTGGTAATTTTGTATTCCTTATTTCGAATTCCATATTCCGTATTTTAAATTTTATATTCCGAATTTGGAATCTAACATTCCGATTTCCAAATTCTATATTTCGTATTTGAAATTTCACATTCCAGATTCTGACCCCCACAATCCAGATTTCGAATTTCACATTCCAAATTATGAATCCCATATTTCATATTCTGTATTCTGAATTTCACATTTAATATTCCAAATTCCATATTTCGAAATTTTCATTCTTAAATTGGAATCCCACATTCTGGTATGTGAATTCCATATTTCGTATTCCAAAATTTTACTTTCCGGATTCCAAACTTCATATTCCGTATTTCAAATTTTAAATTTTACATTTCGAATTCCGAATTCCACATTCAAGATTCTATTTTCCATATTTTGTATTTAATAGATTACATACGGAATATAAATTTCATATTCAGTAATTCAAATCTGAAATTAAAGATTTAAAATCCTACAGTCTGTAATTCAAATTTCATATTCCTGATTCTTTTGTCCGTATTCCGTATTTCAAACGTCATATTCAAGATAGCGAGATCCATATTCCGTATCCTCATTTTAACATGCAGACTTGGGAAACTAATATTCGTATTTCGAATTCCACATTTAGTATTCCGTATTCTAAATTCGGAATTGTTCACCATTCAGTATATTGAAATTCATATTTGAGATTTCGAATCTAACGTTTCTGTATTTGAATTACATATTTACGAATTTGAATTACACAATTTAAACACCACACTTTATATTTAGTAATTTCGAATTTTACATCTTCCATTTGTTGGGGTTGGTTCGGTAACTTTTCCACTTCCCATTCCCACTCTCACTTCCCACCTTCCGCTTCGCAATCTTCACTCTCACTTCCCACATTCACAACCCACTTTCCGATTTCCACTCTCACTTCCCACCTTCAACTTTCCACTTTTACTTCTCACCTTTTACTTTCTACTCTCACTTCCACTACATAACCTTCTACTCCTACATTTACTCCCCAATTTCCACTACCACTTCCCACCTTCACTTTCTACTTCCACATTCACTTCCCACTTTACACTCTCACTTTCTACTTTTACTTTCCTCAGCCCACCTTACAGTTTCCATTCCCACTTTCTACTTATACTTCCCACTTTAAACTATCACTTTCTACTTTCACTGTCCTCTGCCCACATTCACTTCCCACTTTCCACTTTACACTCTCACTTTCTACTTTCACTTCCTACTTTACACTATCACTTTCTACTTTCACTGTCCTCTGCCCACATTCACTTCCCACTTTCCACTTTACACTCTCACTTTCTACTTTCACTTTCCTCAGCCCACCTTACAGTTTCCATTCCCACTTTCTACTTTCACTTCCCACTTTACACTATCACTTTCTACTTTCACTGTCCACTGCCCACATTCACTTCCCACTTTCCACTTTACACTCTCACTTTTTACTTTCACTTTCCTCAACCCACCTTCTAGTTTCCACTCCCACTTTACACTCTCAGTCTCACGTTCCACTCTCACATCCCTGCTTCCACTCTTCACTTTTCCACCATTAGGAAGTGAAAGTGAGAAGAGAGAGAGGGAAGTAAGAGTGGAAAGTGAATTGTGGGAGTGGAAAGTGGAAGGTGGGATGTGAGTGTGGAAAGTGGAATTTAAAAGTGCAAAGTGAGAGTGTAAAGTAGGAGTGGAAGGTGGGAAGTGAGAGTGGTAAATGGAAAATGAGAGTAGAAAGTGGAAGGTGGGAAGTGGAAAAGATACAGGATCGACTCCCTGAATGCAAAAATGTGGAATTCGAAATCAGAAAAGTCTGAACTGGAAGTCGATTCTGTAACTTTCTTACTTTCCACTCTCACCTTACACTTTCCACTTCCACTTTCCAATTTCACTTTACACTCTCCATTTCCACTTTTCTTTACCACTCCAACTTTCCACTTATTACTTTCACTTACAACTCCCACTAGGAAGTACGACTTTCACATTTAAAGTGAAAGTGAGAAATGGAAAGTGGGAAGTGAAAATGAAAAGTGAGAGTGGAATGTGTGAAGTGAGATTGGAAAGAGGGAGGGAATAGTGAAATTAAGAGAAGGAAGTGAGAGTGGAAAGTAGAAGTAGGAAGTGATAGTGGAAATTGAGATTGAAAAGTGGGAAGTGGAAGTGGAAAATGGGAGTGAGAAAAGGGAGTGGAAGGTGGTATGTGAATGTGGGAAGTAAGGGTGGAAAGTGGCGAGTGAGAAGTGTTAATTGGAAAAGGGAAGTGAATGTGTAATTTAAAAGGGGAAAATGGGTGTGAGAGTGGAAAGTGGGAAGTGAATGTGGGAGTGGAAGGTGGGATGTCGGAAGCGAATGTGGGAAGTCAGTGAAAGTGGAAGATAGGAAGTGAGAGTAAAAAGTGGAAGGGGGGATGTGAATGTGGAAAGTGGCGAGTGGGAAGTGTTAATTGGAAAGGGGAAGTGAATGTGTGATTTGAAAGTGGAAGATGAGAAGTGAGAGTGGAATGTGGGAAGTGAATGTGGAAGTGGAAGGTGGGATATCTGAAGTGAATGTGGGAAGTCAGTGAAAGTGGAAGATGGGAAGTGAGAGTAAAAAGTGGAAGGTGGGATGTGAATGTGGAAAGTGGAAGTTTGGAAGTGGAAAAGTGACAGAATCGACCCCCAGTAATAACAGATTGTTATCCAGATAAGTTGTCATTTTTAATAATCATCAGTATAATAAATAAAAAATTAGTTAAAGCTTCAAAATGTTTAATTTTTCCAATCCAAAAATAAAAAAAAGTTTATATTATATTAAACATTTGATAAATTGTATTTATTATAGAGTATATATACAAAAACACGGAAAGTGTTGAAATTATAGGAAATGTACATTTAAAACAATTACGAAACACTAATTGGCTTTCTCGTCGGAGTATCAAAGGTAAGATAGTTTGATATCTCCCAACAACGAATTAAGCACACCGCATGAGTACACAGTGGGCCAGGATCGTCGAATTTTGGCCAAAAATACAATTTTTCAACTTTCAAATATGCACAAAAGAATTTATCCACAGTATTTAATAGTAAATAAGGAATTTATTGCATAAAGGATTTGTTAAATAATAAAAAATTGTGTCTTCTAGAACTATTTAAAGTTTAACATTTAAGATAAAATAATGAAATGTTTTTGATTGAAATACTTAATATATCTAGAAATAAATTAATTATTTTTGTATAAGTACTTATTTTTTCTCATCAACAGATATATTGAAGTAAAAATACCTAAATTTACTTTAAAAAAATAAAATTTATTAAAATGTAGCTCCATTGAAGTTAACAAATAGTGGATTTTTCAATCGAGTGCCGACTTTCAGTTAGTCGAGCTCCTCCGAGCCGCATAATATTTGGGAAAAAAAGTTATAGAACGATTACTTAGCATGTCTACTTTGACGCCAATATGTGCCATTTTGCGCCTTTTCATATTTTTTCAAAATAACAACTATATTGCAATAAACATATAAATATATGCAATAAATATATAAAGACAATTTTCGAAATTAATCAATTATAGTGAACAGTGGTATTTAACGGTTTTTTGTGCCGCTGATTACGAATCTGATGTCAGATTTCAAAAATTCAAAATGGCGGATCCAATATGGCGGACATAAAAATTTTAAAATCCATAAATTTGAATTAAACATAGGTATCTATGGGTTCTTTGGGTCGCTGATTACGAATCTGAAGTCAGATTTCAAAAATTCAAAATGGCGGATCCAATATGGCGGACATAAAAATTTTAAAATCAATAAATTTGAATTAAACATAGGTATCTATGGGTTTTTTGGGTCGCTGATTACGAATCTGATGTCAGATTTCAAAAAATCAAAATGGCGGTCATAAAAAATTTTAAATTAATCAATTTCAATGAAACATAGTAAGGCACTCATAATACGGTAAAAATAAACGTTGGCCCATACTGACGTTGCGTCTGTATATTTGATATAATACGGTAAAGCGACATTACTGATAGCACATCAAAGGCAGGTAAGTTCTAAAGCAACATTTCTGGATAATATTTTCATTAAATTTTTTGTCAGGTAAGTGATCTTTCTTTTTACATTTTATTATGTTTTTTGAATGAAATTCAAATAACATGACGACATTTACAAAACGTGAAATTTTAAAAAACATTACAGACGGTGATAAAGATTCTGCTGTGCACTATATTTTAAATAAATTAAATATTGACATAGAAACTCTTGAATCTGATGATCTTAATACCTTAAGAAGATCTGTTACAACATTGTTAAGTAGGAAAAAAGATAAACTTGCTGCTGCAAATAGAAAAACTGAAAGATTCGAAAAACAAAGCAAGGAGTGGCTAGATTCTACATTTGTTGTTCCTAATTTAAGGGAAAAATGTCAAACATTCTCTAGAAAACGTGGGCGTCCAACTGTTGATTACTCTGATATGTCGAATCGATCTAAACGACGAGAGATTGCGAATATAAGTAATTATCTCAAAAATGACCCATTTAAGATTCTACAGGCAGGATGTTATGCTGCAAAGAAAAATAAAATGCTTGATTTAAAAGGAATTCTCAATAAGATTGTATCGAATCACGAAAATATTGCTGACATGAAGCAATCCTTGCAGGCTTGTAAGATTAGAGTTAAGTCTGCAGAAGAAGCTCTTTCTTTTCTTTTAGATAATAATCTTTCGAAGGAAGTGTATACAAATCTACGTTTAGCGACAAAATCAAGCGGTGCTGACATATGGCCACCTTACAATGTTGTAAGAGAAGCTAAAATCAATTGCAGACCACCAGAAGAATACATTCATGTTAGTGAAAATGAAGTTCACTGTGATCTTCAAGCACTTTTGCATCATACTGCTTCTAGAATTGTCAACATGCAAAAAGAAGTAATAATCCAAAGTGCACGAAATGTTAAAAGCACTAATATTAATGCTGTATTTATTTTTAGTTGGGGGTTTGATGGAAGTACGGGATTTTCATCTTACAAACAACGGTTCTCTAATTCCAATGAAGAAAATGGTTCAAACATTAGTGATTCGAGCTTATTTGCTACAACGTGCATCCCACTAAGATTAATTACATCGACTGGAATAATATTGTGGAATAATTCAACAACTCAATCTGTCAGGTTTTGTCGACCTATTTCTCTTAAGTGGCTTAAAGAAACAAAAGAAACCACTCTGGCACAAAAAAAATTCATAGACGATCAATTTGAAGAACTAGAATCATTTGAAATTAAAGTAGAAGATTGTTGCCTTCAGGTTCATTTCTCCTTGCATTTAACTCTAATCGACGGTAAAGTTTTAAATGCAATCACTGGTACTAAATCAGCACAGTCTTGCCCAATTTGCCATGCTACTCCCACACAATTCAATGATCTCACAAAAGACATAACAAATGATTTTATGGCGAATGCTAATGCATTGCATTATGGAATCAGTCCATTGCATGCATGGATAAGATTATTTGAATTGTGTGTGAATATCTCAAAGAAACTTGAAATTAAAAAGTGGCAAGCAAGAAGTACAACGGATAAGGAAATATGTGCGCGTCGAAAAACCAAACTTCAAGATGTTTTGTGGAACAGACTTGGGTTAAAGGTAGATATACCTAAAGCTGGAGGAAGTGGCTCTACAAACGATGGCAACACAGCTCGTCGTGCCTTTCAAAACCCGGAGCTATTTGCAGAATGTTTGGGTCTTAATCCAATGTTGATTCGTAATTTTTCGACAATTTTGATTGCTTTATCTTGTCATCTACCAATAGATCCAGATAAATTTGATGAACTCTGCGATTTAACTACTAATCTTTATGTTCAAGATTACGCTTGGTATTACATGAGCGCTACACTACATAAAATCCTAAAGCATGGTGGTACGATAATTAGGACTAGTGTGTTACCAGTCGGTATGCTTGCGGAAGAGGCATCAGAATCGCGAAATAAAAACTACAAAAATTTTAGAGAAAGTCACAGTCGAAAATTTAGTCGTGAAGCTACTCTAGAAGATGTTTTCCTTCGATCAATGGACACATCTGATCCATATATTTCCACCTTGAGCCTTCGAACAAGATTAAATAAAAAGAAAAAGTTACCTCTTCCAGTAGAAGTAGCTGCATTGCTTAAATCTCCAGAAATTTCTAGTGGGAACTTTAATTATGAAAATGAAAATGATGATGATGATGCTGATGATGATGATGATAGTAGCGACCTTACAGGCCTCAACCAATTCTATGCAAATTTGGACAATTTAGAAATTAGCAATGATGAATCAGATTAACTAAGCTGCTTTGAAGCACTTTTATTTTTCTTACATTAAAAACAGTTATCAGCGCAAAAAATGAAAAAAGAGTAAAAAATTTAAAAAAAAATTAAAAAAATAAAAAAACCAAAAAAATAAAAAAACCAAAAAAATTAAAAAAATTTTAAAAATCTAAAAAAAAATACAAAATGGGATCTTTACCTGTAACCTCCTCGTGGTAGATTCTGGAAACTACAGTACGTTTTATTTTTGTAGGCTAATAACAGGAAAATTTTGTTTATTTTCTTAATTTTATACACACTAGTTTTGTAATCACCAAACTTAAAAACTCCCAAGCAACAAATTGTAGGCGAATCTCATCCAATCTAAAATCCACTTGAATTCTTACATCAGATTCGTAATCAGCGACCGAAAAAACCCATAGATACCTATGTTTAATTCAAATTTATTGATTTTAAAATTTTATGTCTGCCATATTGGATCCGCCATTTTGAATTTTTGAAATCTGACATCAGATTCGTAATCAGCGACCCAAAAAACCCATAGATACCTATGTTTAATTCAAATTTATTGATTTTAAAATTTTATGTCCGCCATATTGGATCCGCCATTTTGAATTTTTGAAATCTGACATCAGATTCGTAATTAGCGACCCAAAGAACCCATAGATACCTATGTTTAATTCAAATTTATTGATTTTAAAATTTTATGTCCGCCATATTGGATCCGCCATTTTGAATTTTTGAAATCTGACTTCAGATTCGTAATCAGCGACCCAAAAAACCTTTAGATACTTATGCTTCATTGAAATTGATTCATATAAAAAAATTTATGTCCGCCATATTGGATCCGCCATTTTGAATTTTTGAAATCTGACTTCAGATTCGTAATCAGCGACCCCAAAAACTGTAGGTAGCATACTTTTTATTCGTAAATATCTTGTATTTTTTAAAATAATGATTTTTGGCCAAAAATCGACGATCCTGGCCCACTGTGGAGTACAGCGAATGAATCCTAATGAAAATTAAGAGAACTAACGAACGACATGAAGTTAAAACTTGAAATATAATCATACTATATATGAAATCGGTTTTTTTAAAAAATAATTTCCTTTATATTTCATATTTCTAATTTTCTTTCATAATTATAATATGTTTTTGTACAGCATTATTTTTCATATCTATTATGAAATTCATATTATTCAATCATATTTAATATTAAATTAATAATAATTAATTATTTTAATAATTATTCTGCAAATTTATAATTTTTCTAATTTATCAACGTGAAACAATATAAATAAAGATTTTTAAGCCATAAGAAATGTTTGAAATCGGCAATTTGTCAGAGAGAAAGAAGCTTTTGAATTTTACAGCTCAAGATGCAGCATATCACCGAATCTTCCATAGGAAACTGATTGCTTTATGGATGCTTAAACCCCTTACGATGAAGGAAGATAAATCGTTCCCTAGTGTCAGTGAAAAGCCGCATATCTTCTTTATCGATTACAATTTCTTTCTCTTCCGCTATAGAATTTCTTAAATTCATTCTATTCAACAACGAAAACTTGCATTTACGCACACACATCAACATCAAAACTAAAATTGAAAAAAAAAATTATTTATTTTTGGGAGAAAATTTTTAAATATTCTTCCGAATGAAAAGAATTTTTATCTCTTATTTGGATAAACAGTATTAATTTTCTCCAGAGGAAAAAAAAAATAATTAATAATTTGTTATTTAATTCTCCGCATATTATTCCATGTGATTGAGTATATTGTGCTTGAAAAAAATTTACCCAATTTTGGTTTTTCTAGTGAAAATGTAGGAAAATGGATTTCCACACAAACTGAAATTCCAGCGAGAAGTAGATGAAGAATAATATGACCCTAGAGGCGTTACTCCACCGTTAGAAAACCGCGAATTCTCTGTCGGCCACGTATATTCAGGTAGGAGAGTTTTTTCCCCCTAAACTCCTTTGGGAGATGAACCTGCATTTCTAGATTTTATCTATCAACTACAAATTGGAACAAGCGAGAAATAGAATCAAAATAAAAAGAAAACAAAAATATTTATGATAACATTGTTTAAATTGGATGGCTCCAGACTGCTATTTGTATTTGCTCATCTAATTTACTTTGAATCTCTTTAGAAGATAATCAATTCTATTCACCGTTAAATCCGTAATCTGCATTTCGAACTAAATTTAAACTAAATTTAATTTAATGCCGACGGTCTATTTCAAAAATATGTTTTACAATCTTCTACTGAAATTATTGTCGATAATAATAATTTGATTAAAAAATATATGTTTCATTAAACTTAATTTAAAATATTCCACTTTACTTCTCTGTTATCCGTATATATTTCTAATAATTAGTGAGAATTTATTTCAGAAAAAAACAAATGGAAGAAGAAAAATTCGAATTCAACGTATTTCAAAAATTAAACTTAATTTAAAAGATTCCGTTTAACTTTGTTATCCGTATATTCATAACTAATACAAAAACTATTTCAGACAAGAATAAATGAAAGCAGAAAAATTATTTAAATTTAACAATTCAAAAAAGATGTTTTTAATTACATCATTCGGTTAAAAATATAATTTCGTAAAAGTAGAAGAAATTTAAAAACTAGAAGTGATCGATTTCTTTATGTTTTAAAATAATTAAAGTTGTCAAATTGATAAAATAATTTTTTTATATTATAAGAATATTGTACTTCTTCAAAATTAAATTTCATCATTTCAATTCTATTATTAATTTTTAAAATTTTTTCACTAAACATCTTTTTTAAATAAATTAATTTTCGAACAAGTTTTTATTGCTTTTAATATTCAATTATCTTAAATTTCACTGAAATTCATTTTCAAATCAATTTCTATTAGAAAACTCAACTAGAATTCAATTATTTAAATAGAAAAATAAATAATTTATTGAAAAATTGAATGTTTCTTAAAATCCAATTCTCATAAAAGTATTTTATCATTATATTTTTAAATAATTAAATTCTTTCGACGATTTTTAATAAAATTTTTAAGAATAATTACATTTTCCGAGAAATTTGATTAAAATTGTATTAAAAATAATTGAAATTCTGCATTGATTTTATTATTTATATGAAAATAATTGAATTTCTGAAAATATTTTTACTCTTTTTTAATATAATTAAATTTCTGCAAAGGATTTTATTACTCTTGAAAACAATTGAATTTCTACAATAATTTGTAACTTATTTAAAATTAAATTGTTTTTTTAGTGTTAACTGAAATTTTTCTATCAATCTATTATTTTTAATAATTTTTGAAGCTATGTTTTTTGAGAATTTTCAAATTCATTTGTTTTTAACTGAAATTCATTTTTAAATAAATTTTTATTAGAAAATTCGACTAGAATTCAATTATTTAAATACAAAAAAATAATTTGTTGAATATTTTGATTGATTCTTAAAATTAAATTCTCATAAAGAATTTTATCAACAAATTTTGAAATAATTGAATTCGTTGGACAAATTTTAATAAAATTTCAATTATTTAAATACAAAAAAATAATTGATTGAATATTTGACTTTTTCTTCAAATTGATCTCTCATAAAGAATATTATCAACAAATTTTTAAATAATTGAATTCGTTTGACGAATTTCAATAAAACATTTTTAATAATAATTACATTTATCGAGGAATTCGATTAAAATTTTATTAAAAATAATTGAAATTCTGTGATGAGTTTTACTATATTTATCAAAATAATTGAACTCCTGAAAATAATTTTATTATTTAGAAAAATAATTGAATCTCTGTAAAAATTTTATTATTTAGAAATATAATTGAATTATATTGCGAATAAATTTGTAAATAATTAAATTTTTGTGAAATTTTTATTATTTTATGAAAATAATTAAATGTTTGCGTAGAATTTAATAAAAAAAATTTTTAAATAATTTATTTCTTTTGCAAAATTTTTATTCAAATAATAGATATTGAAAATCATTGAATTCAGGAAAATTTTAGAAAATAATTGAAATTTTGCCTAGAATTTTATTATAATTTTTGAAAATAATTGAATTTCGGATAAGAATTTTATTATTTATAAAGATAATTGAAATTTTGATGAGAATTTATTAATCAAATTACGGACTTTACGGTCTTTTTTTTTAAAAAAACTGACTTTTATTAAAAATCTGTTATTTTTTTAAATATTAAAAAGTTTTGTAAGAATCAGACAAAGTTATTTAAAATTTTACAAGAATCAGACATTCAATAATTGATATTCAACCGTCTTCTATTTTTTAGAAATAATAATTCTTTTAGAAACAAAAAACTAATATTGGAATCATTTTATTTTGCAGTGAACTTTAAAATTTTACGTTTCTCAATAAAAATTTCAAAGACAAAGGAGAGAAATGTGAATTTACAGTATTTGCAACAAGGGAACTTAAAAAAAAAAAACGAAATCTGATACCATTCTGTACATGCAAAAAATTTTACTCAATGTTTTCGTGTCTCAAAGGATTTTAAATGAAGATTTTATTTAAATTTTATTGTGAATACTTTTATTTGGCAATACTTTCCATCTAACTACTATATACAGTACTTTGAGCAGATTTTAGAATTCGTTAAACGCACCTCATTTTTGTTTCAAAACGTATTCGTTGAAAAAAATTTAGTCTGCAATAAATATACTGAAAACATTTCTACCAAAATTTTTTTTAAAAAAATTTCTTTTGCAATTGAAATTGCAAAAAATGTGAAAATTAGTTGTGATACATTTTTATTGGAGAAATTCGGTTTTTTCTATGGTGAAAATATTTAAGAAAATGATGAATATATACTATGAATATTTTAAGATTATAAACTATATTTATCAATTGTTATACATTATTCATTGAGGAAAATTTTTTTTATAGAAAATCGAACTGAACGAATTGTTTAATTAGCTTCTACTATATTCGAAATTAATTTATATGAATAATGTAGGAAAAATGCAAACCACTGAGAATTTTAATAATTGATCATTTTTAACATTGTTAACACTTTGTGTTATAAGGATTTCAATAATTATTATTCAGAGACTTTTGAAGTTGAAAAAAATGTCGGCCATATTGGATACGACATTTTAAATATTGTAATTCGGACTTTAGATTCGCATATAGTAATCAAATTAACCATTTAACGCCCGACTTTTTTTTCGAAAAGTGCAATTTTCCTCTTCTTTTAGGTCAGTTTTTAAAAATTCAAAATGGCGGATCCAATATGGCGGACGAATTTTTTTAAAATTGATCGGATTAATTAATTATAACCTGGGGGTTTTTGGGGTCCCTGATTACAAATCCGATGTCAGTTTTTCAAAATCCAAAATGGCGGACGAATTTTTAAAAATTGATATCAAAAATATTTTAATTGTTGTCAAAGTCATGAAGATTTGAAGTCAAAATTAGATTCGATCGTAACCGCAGTAGAAAAGTTATTTTCCTTCAATTAATATTTAAAGAAGAAATCGTCGTTTACAAATAAATAGATATTTAAAAAATAACTTGTTTTCGATATTTTATAGTTTAAAATAATAATGCTCATTATTTATAAATGCTTTGCAGCGAGTTTACAATAATTTTGTTAGTAAATTTAGTACATAAAAAAAAACCGATGATAAGTGCTGTCAATTCTGTCAAGTAGAATTAAAAGATTAATATGTTAGTTGAAAACGGATTCAATAAGCTTTTAAAAGGTATATAATAATCTTTTTTGCCAACACACTGTGCTTTTTAAAAAATAATTAAAATTTTGTAGAGAAATTTTTATCGATAACTATTATATGCGAAAATAAATAAAATGTGAGAATGATGGAATTCTGACAATGGTATTTCAGAAATCTGCTTTACCGACAACAGATAAAATTTTCCCTACATTTGTGATAATTTGTAGGTATTATTTTGTTTAATATTTACAATAGTGTCAATTAATTCACTGCAAATTATTTGGATATTATTTCATTAGAGTAAATAAATTTGTATTTAATGATATAATTGGAAATCTTTAATAAAATTCTCGAGTGGGAGAAAACTGTAAATAATAATGCAGCATTATCAATAAGCTAAAAGATGAGAAAAAAAATTAATTTATTTTTCTTTTGCCTGCATCTATATCGACCTAGTTTGCAGAGCAGGATATAAATACTTTTGAGAATGCAAATAAAATATCGCGAGCAAAAAAGAACCCGCGGCAGTTTATCGAACGTCGCAGTTTTCGGACGCGACCGTAAATCGTTGGATGAAACAGCCTTTCCTAAAAATTATTATAAAATCGCCCAACTCACGACTACGTATCGCCAAACTGCAGTAAAACTATATATCATTCAACAGAATATATCCTATATTCCTTTTTTTTGTACACAGCTTTTTTCATTAAATCGTTCATTCTCGCATAGATATTCTAAACCTCAACATTTTTATTTTTGATACGCTTTTTAATGCATTCGTGTGCTTCTCTTTTTTCTCATATGCTGCACATTAAAAGTTGTTCCCTCGTCGTCTAAATTTATTTAGAGGAATCTGAATATTATTTTAAATATACAAATTCAAATTGTAGTGTTTTAGCAGAAATTTTAGACGAAAATAAATGTTGGCTACATTAGTAAAGTTAATCGATGTTCGCTAAGCACCTAGAGCATTTGCAAACTACAAGCATAAAATCTAAATACAGAGGTGGATGTGAACTCATTAACAGAGTTATCAAGACAAACAAATCACAATTAAAAAGGAAAACAGGAACTGGAAACAATTTCTTTCTGTGTTCATCAGTTTAACATCTTTTGAAAATAATTTATTTCGTGAGATAAATATATTCTAATTTGAAGAGAGTCTGCGGTAAATTGACCCCATAAAGTTAAGGTAGAAAAAATAAGTATTTACGAAATTAATACCATTCCAATTTTTCAAAAACCATATTTTTATGGTAAATTTCCAAAAAAAAATTTAAAACAATGTCAAATTCGAAATCAGACCTAAATAAAATGCTCGTGACATTTTTTTTTTTGAAATTATTCTATAATTTTGTACAGTTCTTTAAAAGGGTTAATTTTATATTGCAGGGGTAGTCTGAGCGTTCCTCCGATGTAATTTTTAATGAAGCGGATAAAAAAATCGATAAATTCCGAAAGGAGGATGGCATTCAAGTAAGAGACTGGCCATTAAAAATGGTTGCACATAAAATAAGAGTACGAGAAACATAAATAGAATAATATGGACTTAAATATCTATATAGCAGAGGAAAACTCAAATATTCAATATACGACGAAATTCAGCTCTCATTGGAAGAAAAATAAATTAATTTTTCAGAACAGGAAATGGAAAGTAAAAAAATACTTGACATTCAAATCTGATTTAATTTGTTTAGACCCAATGAAAATTCGATCAAAACTTCAATTTTTAAAAAGAATAATAAACAACGGGAATTAGTGATCAGTAAATTTCAACTACAATTAAAACATCGTGAAATAGTGATTAAAAATGATTTATTATCTAATTCCTAAACTGTGTTTTAATAATTAAATTTTCTATCTACAATATTTTTTGATTTCGTCAAAGCATATCAATATTTTATTAAAAGTTTCAACTGATACACTTTGACGAACCAATTTTTGCGAGTATCGTAAACGAAAGCAGTAGCTAAAATTTCGTCTGATTCGAAAACGGCGTCTGAACTATTTTCGCTGTTCGTTATAGTGATATGATTTTCTTCGATGGGTTGCAAACCTGTTATTTTTAACAAATTCCTCAATTTCTGTATCGGATATAATGTCTTTCAACGACAATCATGTTCTTCGACATTCAACCAATTTTGGAAAATCTCTTTCGCATTGTCTAATACGTGGTTTGTTTCTAAAGAAAGGCGAGACAAATTAGCGTCGATTTTTTTGGGTACTGTATTTTCTTCTAAAATATCTTTTGAATTAGTATTATTAGTTTCTAATTTAATGAATTTTAATTGTTGTGAGTTGGCAGTTGATTGTTAAACGTTTGCTACTTGGGAGTCGATTATGTTTCTTATTCTTCTTATTCCGTATAGAGGTTATACTGTTTTTAGAAAAACAGAAATGTGCCTTTTAGTAGAAATTATCTCCTTGAATGAATTAGACTAAGATGAGACTCGAAGAAGGCTCGGGGTCGACTTTCAACTTTCACCTTCCACATTTTACTTTCCACTTTCCCTTTCAAGTTTTCACTCTCACTTCCACTTTCCTTACTCACTTCCACTATCCCTTTCCAATTTTTACTCTCACTTCCATTTTCCACGCTCACTTCCCACTCACACTTTCATTTACCACTCCCCACTTTCCACTTTCTACTTCCCACTTTCACTTACCACTCCCCACTTTTTACTTCCTACTTTCCACTCTCAATTCCCCCTTCCTACTTCCTGTTCTCACTTTCCAATTTTTACCTTCCACTCTCACTTACACTTACCACTCCCCAATTTCCACTTTTTACTACCCACTCTCACTTCCACTTACTAGTCCCCAATTTCCACTTTTTACTACCCAATCCCACTCTCCACACTCACATCCCACTCCCCCTTTCCAATTTTCACTCTTACTTCCACTTTCTACACTTACATCCCACACACACTTTTATTTACCACTCCCCACTTTCCACTTTCTACTTCCCACTTTCACTTACCACTCCCCACTTTTTACTTCCTACTTTCCACTCTCAATTCCCCCTTCCTACTTCCTGTTCTCACTTTCCACTTTTTACCTTCCACTCTCACTTACACTTACCACTCCCCAATTTCCACTTTTTACTACCCACTCTCACTTCCACTTACTAGTCCCCAATTTCCACTTTTTACTACCCAATCCCACTCTCCACACTCACATCCCACTCCCCCTTTCCAATTTTCACTCTCACTTCCACTTTCTACACTTACATCCCACACACACTTTTATTTACCACTCCCCATTTTCCACTGTTTACTTCCCACTTCCCACTTTTACTTACCACTCCCCACTTTTAACTTCCCACTGTCACTTCCTACTTCCTGCTCTCACTTTCTCCTTTCCACTTTTTACCTCCCACTCTCACTTCCAGTTACCACTTCTCAATTTATACTTTTTCAACACACTCTCACTTCCACTTTCACTTAATACTCCCCAATTTCCACTTTTTACTTCCCACTGTCCACTCTCACTTCCTACTTTCACTTACCACTCCCCACTTATAACTTCCCACTCTCACTTCCTACTTCCTGCTCTCACTTCCTACTTTCCACTTTTTACCTCCCACTCTTACTTTCAGTTACCACTTCCCAAATTACACTTTTTCTACTCACTCTCACTTCCACTTTCACTTACTACTCCCCAATTTCCACTTTTTACTACCCACTCCCACTTTCCCTTTTCAATTATCACTCTCACTTTTACTTTCCACACTCACTTCCCACTCACACTTTCATTTATTACTCCCCACTTTTTACTTCCCACTTTCACTTACCACTCCCCACATTTTACTTTCCACTTTTCACTCTCACTTTCTACATCTTGCTCTCAATTTCAATTTTTCACTTTTTACCTTCCACTCTTACTTGTAGTTACTACTCTCCAATTTTCACTTTTTACTACCCACTCCCACTTTCTACTTCCCACTTTCAACTCCTATGTTCTGCACTCATTTTCTATTCCCTGTTTCCACTCCCACTGTCCATTTCCACTTCCCACTCTCACTTTCCACTTACTACTCTTAATTTCACTTCCCACTTTCTCTTTCCTATTTTCACTATCACTTCCACTTTCCACACTCACTTCCCATTCACACTTTCATTTACCACTCCCACTGTCCACTCTCACTTCCTACTTTCCACTTTTTACTACCTACTTCCTCTCCCACTTTTTTCTTCTTTTCACTTACTACTCAAAATTTCACTTCCCACTTTCAACTCCTTTTTTCCACTCTCACTTCACATTCCCCCTTTCCACTCCCACTGTCCATTTCCACTTCCTACTCTCACTTTCCACATACTACTCATAATTTTACTTCCCACTTTAGTTTTACACTTTCAACTCCTACATTCCAATCTCACCTTTGAACACAAAATTTTACAAGATAGGAAAAATATTATAGTAATATATCAAATTAGTTTTACTAAATAGAAAAAAGAAAATAAAAAATGGAAAGTGTGAATGAATGTAGGAAGTGGAAAGTTGTAGTGAGAGTGAGAAATTAAAAGTGTGAGTAGGAAGTAAAGGTAGAAACTGGGAGTAAAAGTGGGACTGGAATGTAGGAAGTGGAAAATGAGAGTGGAAAGTGGGGAGTTACAGTAGGAAGTGGAAAGTTGGAAATGGAAAGTGGGAGTGGGAAGTAAGAGTGAAAAGTTGGAGAGAGTAGTGGGAATGGAAAGTGGGAGTGAAAGTAGGAAGTGGAAAATGAGAGTGGAAAGTGAGGAGTTACAGTAGGAAGTGGAAATTAGGAAAGGGGAATTGAAAAGTGGGAGTGAAAGTAGGAAGAGGAAAATGAGAGTGGAAAGTGGTAGAGGAAAGTATAAATGGAAAGTTAAGAGTGAGAAATGGAAAGTGTAAGATAGAAGTAAAGGTGGAAAGTGGGACTGGAAAGTAGGAAGTGGATAGTGGGGAGTTACAGTAGGAATGGAATGTAGGAAGTAGAAAGTGGAAGAGGAAAGTATAAGTGGGAAGTTAATAGTGGGATGTGGAAAATGAGCGTAGCAAGTAGAAAGTGGGAAATAAAAATGGAAAGTGTGAATGGAAAGTGGGGAGTAAAGTAGGAAGGGAATATAGGAAGTGGAAAGTCAGAGTTAAAAGTGGTAGATGAAAGTATAAGTGGAAAGTTAAGAGTGAGATGTGGAAAATGAGCGTGGAAAGTAGGATAGGAAGTGTGATTGGAAAGTGAGAGTGGGAAGTGCAAAGTGGGAATGGAAAGTGAGAAGTGAAAGTAGGAAGTTAAAAGTGGGAAGTGAAAAATGAGAGTGGAAGGTAGGAAGTAAAACAGGAATGGAATATGGGAAATGGAAATTGAGAGTTGAAAGTGGTAGAGGGAAGTATAAGTGGGAAGTGGAAAGTTGAAAGTAAAAAGTGGGAAGTAAGAGTGAAAAGTAAGAGTGAAAAGTTGGAGAGAGTAGTGGGAATGGAAAGTGGGAGTGAAAGTAGGAAGTGGAAAATGTACGTGGAAAGTAGGAAAATGAAAGTGGGAGTGGAAAGTGTCAATGGGAGTAAGAATCTGGAAATGGAAAGTGGGGAGTTAAAGTAGGAAGTAAAAAATTAGAGTAGAAGGTGGGGAGTTAAGAAGGTGAGGATATAGGAAGTGGAAAATTAGAGTTGAAAGTGGTAGAGGAAAGTATAAACGGGAAGTTAAGAGTAAGAAATGGAAAGTGTGAGATGGAGGTAAAGGTGGAAAGTGGGACTGGAAAGTAGGAAGTGGAAAGTGAGGAATTGGAAGTAAGAGTGGAAAGTAAAAAGTTGGAGTGGAAATTGATAGTGGGAAGTGAAAATGGAAGTGGGAGTGAAAAGTGAAAAAGTTACAGAATCGACCCCCTGGAGTCGAAGAAGACACTTTATGACAGTCCACAACTATGACAGTAGGTACAAAAAAATTAAACAAAGACAAGTGATTCAATTTATAATTCTACTTTTGTCGGTAGTAAAAGTAACGATTTTCTAAACAAACGAGACACGAAAAACGATTCCTGTTACGAGGTAAAAAATTGAATGTGGTGACTGACTTGAGGTAATAGTAGTATGTGAAAGAAAGGCAAACTTAGATCGTATGTTTGCGGTAGTGAGAAGGTGAATGTGCAAGGACGACAAAGATGTTTAACAGATGGTATAAGGACCTCATAAAGGAATAAGGATAAAATTTACACTAAGAGATAAATGTGCTCAGCAGGTGCAATCACGGACGATGGAGTACTTTATGATGGTGTACTCTAGATTGTTAAGCCTATCATAAACGTAATTGCGGGTTCTATTTACAGAACGTGTCTAGTTTGATGATGACCCACCGCTTATTATAATAATCGATCAAATATCCACTTTCGTAAACTCAATTGTTTTTCTTTACAAGTTTTCTAAATATTTATCTTTTAATAATAATTCTATTTATGGAGTATTATATAAATAATATTTGTATAGTATAATTAAAGTTTCTTACTTTAGAAAAAACGGAATAAGGAACAAGATGAAACTTAACTGTAACTAAACCAGGCTGCCGAATTAGTTTCTTTTTTTTAATTACGCAAGCACCGAACTTAAATAATTAAATTAGGTCAGTGCTCGGAAGTCTTTTTAAAAAGTTAAAATGCGTCTCTGTTAAACTCAATCTCGTTGCATTATTTCTCATCATAGGGAATTATTTGAGAGAGAAAAAAACTTTAGTTCATTTTTCATGATCAAAGGAAATGTAGCACTTTGTTCGTGGCATGAAATTACTATTTAATTATGTCTGAAAACTAATTGATATTAAATTATTTTACAAAGATGTTTTAATTTTAAAGAAGAAATAAAGTAATCTTAACGTTCGAAACAATTAATTGAACTAGTTAACACTTAAAGAATCGAAGGAATACATTTTAAGGATTTTTAATTATTTTTTCACATGAAAGAAATTCATTATTAGTTTATAACATTTTTGATCGAATCCAAAAATGTTTAAGTTGGAATTTTATATTGTGAATTCAGTTCGGTGTGAAAATGATTTATGAGTAAGAGTGGAATTTAGGCGTTTTCGTCGTGTCTTGATGTGCAAGTTTTCCTTTTATAGTCTGCTGTTAATTAATCTATTGCATTGAATAGATTTTCCTACAGTTTAACTAAATTTAGAATATATATAATAATCTATTTATTTTCCCTTGCATTATAATAGACTCTTCGTTATAAAGCAATTGCGATGTATAACAGTGTAATTAAAATTAAATAATTTTACATTTTTGGCGTTGCTGTTTACGAATTTGGCATTAGTTTTGCAAAATTCAAAATGCCGGAACCAATATGGCGGATGGATTTTCAAAAGATTATTAGATCTTTATGAAAAATGGTATCTCAGGGTTTTTTTAATTCCAGATTATGAATTTGCTATCAGTTTTGCAAGATTCAAAATGGCGGATCCAATATGGCGGATGGGATTTCAAAATATTGTTAGATTTTTATGAAAAATGGTATCTAAGTGTTTTTGGGGTCGCAGATTATGAATCTGCGATCTGATTATTATAATCTGCGATTATGAATCTCATAGCATGCAAAATTCAAAATGTCGGATCCAACATGGCGGAAGAATTTTCAGAAACTAGTTTAATTTTTATAAAACTTGGTATCTAAGGGTTTTTGGGGTCGCAGATTATGAATCTGACGTCAGTTTTTCAAAATTCAAAATGGAGGATCCAATATGTCGGACAAGAACATTTTATCCTTTTACAAGTCAATGCAGCAAATTCCCTGAATAATATCTTCTAATTTTATGAAGTGAGTAGTAATACGGAGGTAACTTCTAATTGCAAAAATAAGAATGCAAATAATGAAAACTCAAAATATGATTTTGATAAAGTAATTTTTATAACCTTTTTACTTTATTCTATCTGTTGCTTATTAAAGTTCTTGTTTTTGATAGCTTTTCAAAAAAGATTAAAAATTTTTGTAAAAAGTTTGTTTTTCCTGTTTTCTAAAGTTTATTTCTTGTCTTAATACTTATTTCTTTTGACAAATCAAGTAAAACTGTTTAAAAATTTTTTTTATACAATAAAAATATAATATTGCTCCGCTTTATGAAGACTTTACAAAAGGTAAAAGAAATTTTCAATTTATAATAAATTACAATTTCTGAACAGGACAGTTACACCAACTAAACATTAAATAACTTGTGTTATTAATTTTTCACTTCATTATCTAGCAAGAAAACATTGACAGAATAAATTTTATCCAATTATGCATTTTTTTAATAAAATTTTTACTCTGACAGAAAACTTTTTTATATATTCTACTTTCTTTTATAGACTAAAAATTAATTATTAATTATTTTTGAAATAATAAAAAAGCGAATGTCAGAAACTTAATTATTTTTTGTCCCTGGTACTTGTTTGTTTTAATAAATTGAAGAGATTACTAAAATTAAAAGTTAATTGAACCACAAAAAATCATTGGACAATGATATCGAGCTTATATTGTAGAAAAAGGATAAGTTTGCTTAGTTTTTCCAGCGTTTGTTTTATTGCACTGCAGGTTCGTCTGTTTCATACTGTTCCAGCTCTTGTCCTCTTTTTTTCACTTATAGTCAATTAGAGATACCTTCTCACCACATTCTTCTCTTACTCCCTCCGAGTGGTACATTTTTTGCACGAACCACAAAGTACGTTATTTTAAAAAATTTAAATCTCAGCCACCGTGTCGTGAAAATATATTCGCTAAAATTTCTAGATTATGTCAGATTTAAAGTGTACTATGAAAATATGGTTTTGACCTTGTGCGCTCGCACCTCGATTGTCCATTCTTTTCATTATTTACTAATAAGGTTAATTTTAGAAAAACCTAATCAAAAACTTTTATGGGTCTAGTTTTATGTTCGAGGCTGTTTTTGAAGCTTATTTCAGGATTTTTTTCTATACAAAATAAAATTATTAAAACTATTTTTTATTCCGTTTTATTTATGTCATAAAGTATAAAAAAAACTTTTGCAACTATTTTATAATCACTTTTGTTGTTAATAATGTTCATTAAAGATGAGAGCTTAAAATTGAGGCAATTAGCTGGGGTAGGGGTCGCAATAACGAATCTGAAGTTATTTTTCAAACATTCAAAATGGTGGATCCAATATGGCGGACTATTTTAAAAAATTTCACATTAGCTATAAAGTGGTGTCAATTTTTAAAAATCCAAAATGGCGGCTAATTGTAAAAATTGTATTTGATTTAAACACTTCTAAGAATTGTTGATTTAAATTTTTTTTTGTTAAATAATATAACGGTTGAAATTTTTCAAAAAAATATATTATCTATGAAAAAACTCATGTTTTATTGGCATGAATATTTGTTTCACTATTCAGTACTTCTCACCACTTGTATTCGAACGCTTGTTACGTTTATTTTGGCAAAGCGTCGATAGTCTTCCGAGTATTGAAATTCAATTTCATATCTGAGATATCTAAAGTGCATCTTGCACCTTAGAATATTTGTTCTGTTTCCAACTGCTTTTGAAACAACAGTGAAGGCACTGGCATCATTGGCACCGTAAGGTTTACTAGTTATTATTTCAAAAAAAAAATATAGAAACATTTCTACTCATTTTTAAGTAAAAAATCGTAATTTATAAATTTACAAGAGTAGTTAAAACAAGAAATTGATGTTTTTCCAAAACATTTAAATCCATTAGAAAATTTTTCATTATACAGATTACAGGTATGGAATTTTGATGAAATTCTGTCTTTGATCTTTGAAATTTAACAAAATTAAATTAATTTCTAAGGGAAGTAAAATTTTGAGGGAAAATAAAAATTTACTATATTGGGATTTATCAAAGATGTTATATAATATATTTTGTCTACGTCCGGTGGACTATTTTAAGGACTAATAATAATTAGCGAGCTTCTAAATAATTAATTGTGCCAATTAAATATATCCTGTTTATAATTTCAGTTGATTTTCTTGCTCTCAGTCAAAAGTCAAAAGTTGACGAGCTCCTAAAGCAATAATTGAACGACTTGTCCTAAATATACCTTTTGTTCTGCTGTGGGAAAAATAAAAGAGCGAAGCTTCCAATTTCGCGGTTTATATAGCCATCGAACCACCCAAAAGCTTTTGGTGCATTCTTCGATTTTACAGACCCTTTCAGTGTATGAGTATTTCGCCCCTATAGAAGTGATTCATAATCCATGGATTTTACCACCTGTGTTGTAAAAGGAGTCTTCCGTTTATGCTTCACGTTTTTATATTTCACCTTTTTACAGAAATATTCACAACTTCTCAATGAAGAGAGTAAACATAGTAATAATTATATTTTGAATGACTTTTTGAAAATTAAGCCGCCATATTGGATCCGCCATTTTGAATTTTGAAAATTGTATTTCAGATTCGTAATCAGCGACCCCAAAAACCCTAGAGTAACAGGTTTCAAGCGAATCTAATGAATTTTTTAAAAAATTGTCCGCCATATTGGATCCGCCATTTTAAATATTAAAAATTGGACTTTAGATTCGTAATCAGAGACCCCAAAAACCTCCGAGTACCAAGTTTCAAAGCAAATCCAATGACTTTTTAAAAATTTAGCCGCCATATTGGATCCGCCATTTTGAATTTTGAAAATTGTATTTCAGATTCATAATCAGCGACCCCAAAAACCCCAGAGTAACAAGTTTCAAGCTAATCTAATGATGAGTTTTAAAAAAAATTGTCCGCCATATTGGATCCGACATTTTGAATTTTGAAAAACTAACATCAGATTCGTAATCAGCGACCCTAAAAACCTCAGAGTTCCAAGTTTCAAGCTAATCTAAACACTTTTAACAATTTCTTATCTTTGGGTGAAATTTTGCAAAAAAATTTGAACTTCAGACTCCATTTTTGAGCCGCAATTTTAATTTTCAGTTTTCTCTATAATTCTATCTTGTAACTTATACATTTTTGTCACGTTATTTGTAACATTTGGAATTATTTTTCTGCTATTTCGTAGTAAAAAAAAATTGAAAATTAAAAAAAAATTTGAAAAAAATTGACTTTTTTTTAAAAAAAACATTAAACCTTTTTTTATAAATTTTTTATTTTTTTATAACACCATTCGATAGAATTCATATGAAAACATAAGAAATGATCATTGATGAATTTTTGTATTTATTTTTAAGTACCGTAATAAGTCCTCAAACATCATGCAAAAAATTTTGTACATTTGGGCTTTAAAGGGTTAATATAATATTTGAATATTGATTGTTAATAATTTGTTTAAAAATTGATAATTTATTATAATTAATAACAATAGAATTAATAATTTTAATATTCATTCAATAATTTGACAAATTATTGCAATATTTAATAATTTTTATAATAATTTCAAGTAATTTTACTAATTAATATAATGTTTAAATATTCATTATTTATAAATTGTTTGAAAATTAATATTATTATAGTTAGTAACAAAAAAATAATATTATTAAAATTAGTAACAAAAAAATTAATGATTTTAATAATTATCTACTTATTACAACTAATTCTATAAAAATTCTGGTTATTGTTTTATTATTTAATAGTTACTTTAATAATTTGTTAATTTACATTTTATTTAACAACAAACTATAGATAATTCGTTTTAAAACATTCTATTAATTGATCAAACAAATAATCAAAATTGTTATTTAACCCGTTAAGTCCCATGAAGAAACCAGCCATTGTATTAAAAAAGTAACAATTGGATTCATAGTTAACTAGAAAAAAAGACATACCTGTTTTTTTGTTTTTCATTTCCAATTGTTTAACATTATTTGTTTAAATAAATTAATAAAAATTTGTCAAATTTCAAAAACTGTTAACGCTAATCAATTCTATGTAACAAATTAAGAAACTTTTGTATGGGTCATATTTTTCTCCAAGTCGTATTTTGTTTATAAAATTGTTATAAACAAGTTATGCTGAAAGGGTGTTTCATCCCAAGCATAAACAAACGGATTTTAAGTAAAATTATAACAATTGTATTCATAGGAAAATGAAAAAAAAATACAAACGTTTTTTGTTTTTAATTTTCAATTGTTTAACAACAATTGTTTAAACAAATTAATAAAAATCTAGTCATTTTTTAAAACTGTTAACGCTTATCAATTCTATGTGAAAAATTAAGAAAATATGGGTTATATTTATCTTTAATTAATTCAATCTTTAATAATTTATTATATAATTTGTTTATAACAATTTTATAAACAAATTACGACTTTGAGAAAAGTGAGTTATACAAAACTTTCTTAATATTCTTAACAGAATCGATGGGCGTTAACAGTTTATAAGAATTTCTAATTTTTTATTAATTTGTTTAAACAATTGAAAATTAAAAACAAAAAAACAGGTATATATTTTTTTCAATTTGCCTATGAATCCAATTGTTATTTTTTTAACACAATGGTTGCGTTCTTCATGGGACTTAATGTGTTAATAATTTCGGTTTTAATATTTTAATTGTTCAATAATTACTGTTATTTTAACGAAATGTCACTTTTGCGAATCAACATTTTTACGAAATGAGACTTTTGCGAAAAGTCATTTTTGCGAATTGTAATTTTTACGAATAGTTATTGTTCCGAAATGTCATCTTTTCGAATTGTCATTTTTACGAAATGTTATTTTTGCTAATCGCTATTTTTACGAATTGTCACTTTTGCGAAAAGTCATTTTTGCGAAATATCATTTTCACGAATTGCAATTTAAGTGAACTGACATTTTTTTGAATGTTCATTTTTACGAAATGTCTCTGTTACGAATTGCCATTTTTGCGAATCGACATTTTTACGAATTGTCACTTTTGCGAAAAGTCATTTTTTCGAATTGCCATTTATGCAAACTGACAATTCGAAAAAATGGCAGTTCGCATAAATGACAATTCGAAAAAATGAGTCTTTGCAAAAGTGACAATTTGTAAAAATGTCGATTCGCAAAAGTGACATTTCGTAAAAATGACAATTCGAAAAAATGACATTTCGGAACAATAACTATTCGTAAAAATGATATTTCGCAAACATCACTATTCGCAAAAGTGACAATTCGTAACAGTGATATTTCGTAAAAATGACAATTCGAAAAAATGTCAGTTCGCTTAAATGACAATTCGTAAAAATGATATTTTGCAAAAATGACTTTTCGCAAAAGTGACAATTCGTAAAAATAGCGATTAGCAAAAATAACATTTCGTAAAAATGACAATTCGAAAAGATGACATTTCGGAACAATAACTATTCGCAAAAATGATATTTCGCAAACATCACTATTTGCAAAAGTGACAATTCGTCAAAATGGCGATTCGCAAAAATGACAATTCGTAACAGTGACATTTCGTAAAAATGACAATTTGAAAAAATGTCAGTTCGTTAAAATGACAATTCGTAAAAATGACTTTTCGCAAAAGTGACAATTCGTAAAAATAGCGATGAGCAAAAATAACATTTCGTAAAAATGACAATTCGAAAAGATGACATTTCGGAACAATAACTATTCGTAAAAATGACAATTCGCAAAAACGATATTTCGCAAAAATGGCTTTTCGCAAAAGTGTCAATTCGTAAAAATGTCGATTCGCAAAAGTGACATTTCGTTAAAATAACAGTTCGGATAAATGCAATTTGGCCAAATGACATTTGGGGAATAATCATGCTCGTCCTTTAAAAAATTTTGTTCTGAGTAATTTGAAGAAAAAATTTTCAAATCGGTCAAAAATTATCGTCTGCAGTTGATTATGAAGAAAAAAAAATAAACACACATTATTAAAGTGTTCCATATTCTAATTCTAAAATTTAGACAAAAAATTATTCGCCTCTGCGATTTCAATCTGAATCAGTACTATTTTGAGAGCTTCATTTTTTTCCATTTTTAAGCCAAAAGTACTTTTAAAGCAAGTGTAGCCTCATATATTTGTAATGTGAAGTTTGAACCACGTAGTCTGCAGATAGTAGCTTCTTTGAAATATTAGTGTGGTAAGAAGTGTGCATTATTTAGCGAGACGGCTGCAACGAGGTTTGCTGTACGTCTGTTTTACGCCTCTTCTTCCCTTCCACAGTCCGAAAGTCTCTAACTCATGCTCATCTAGTTTTACAGACCGAAATGTGGCGACCTTTCGAGCACTCGTATAAAAATTTCAAAGGAAGTAACAAAAAAAAAAAGAAACTTGCGACCCAAATAATTAAACTTCTGTGGTGCTATTTAAAGTAGAGTAAGATGTATCTCTAAAAAGAAAATATAATTAAAACATGTGTACATATAGAAATTTTTCCTACATATCAACGAACGTCTTTTTTTTTGCTTTTTTACGAAAATTGAAAAGTAGAATTTTTAAAATTTCATAAGAAAATTCTTTAGAATCTATCCAAGTGAAATAATTATAAGGAAACTGTTTCACGAAAATTGCACAAGGAACCTTCATGTGTAATTCAGTATGTAATTCCGCAGAGTTAAGTTGAGAAAACCAAACATTTTTCAAAGTCCAAAAGAATGTAAATATTTTTAGAGCTGAAAAATGTTTTGGTTTTTTTTTTTTTTTTTGAACATAGAAAGCCAGTTTTAGACGACGGAAATTGACATTATAAAAGTAAAAATAAAAAAAAGTTGTACATTTTTGCAATTTTTTTATTTAGAGTTATGTAAATTCACTTATTGTTTGGTTACAGTAAAAAAATAGAATCGTTTATTTTGAGTACACTCGGATAAAACTGTTGTGACGTTAGGTTTAATATAAATGAATTTCGCATTCAAATTTATGATAATTTACATTTTAATTGAAACTACAAAATATCAACGCTCACGACAAGCTTTTCAGATTATGAATTAACATAATTTTGTTTGATACAAACAAATATCAAATTAAGTAAAGTTCACGATGTGAAAATGTTTTTGATAATGGATGCGGAAAGCAAAAATGTATTTTTCAAAGATCTTTTGCTCTTTTCAGGTGAATTAATCATTAATGTGTTCATCAAAAATGGGATTATAACAAATTAAACAGAAAATTAACTCTAGAATACAAATATGATTTTTTAAGGAAAAACTGGGGCATCCTAGACTACCAATCAAAATTTAAAGTAATATTAGCCGCGCACAAAGATCGAAATTTCAATAAAATATTTTTAAATTATTCAAGCAATATCGCGAAGGAAAAGGAAAAATTTTATGACAGAAATCTGATATAGAAAATATTTTCCAAAGGTGGTTTTGTTATTTCTTGAAAAACCAACAAACATGTCTTGCCAAACTGTCAATTTTCGTAAAAAAGAGTTCCCCCAGCAATGTCTAAAAGTGAATGTAAGTTTCTGAAGTATCGTTAAAAATTCAAACAGCCATAACAGAAGGAAAATAATATTGTATATTTTTGTTCAGAGATCGAAAATAATTGTTGTAGCAAATTTTACTATACAATGCGCAAACATTCTTGCTTCTATTATAACGATTATTCAAATGATAAATCAAAAATTATATGCAAAGATTAAATAATCATTTTCCCTTAACTGTCACGAATGAAAATTCTAGTACCAACCCGGCATTTAGGGGACAGTTAATTTTATATTGAAAAACTGACAAAAAATAATAGTCGAATCTTTAATTAATAAATATCAACAAATCTCACGACAATATCTCACAAGAGAATTCCGTCGGGAAAATTCACCGAAAAGTATTTGAATAGTCAAAATTAAAATTCGATTGTTATAAATAAAAAATAGTTGAATAAAATAAAATTATAATTGCTTAAAATAATTATTAAAGAAAATTGATAAATAGAATACAGTTTTGACAATATGAAATATAACTTCAATGAAATTAAAAGTAAAAGAAATTCAAAATAAGGTCATCTGAGTACAAATATACTAAGAAACAACAAAATACACAGATAACAGCTATTGTCATAAACTTAGTAGATTCAGCAATAAAATTGTCACATGCAAGGATACCTGCAATTTAAATAACGATTATAGAGATTTTTCAAATTTAATTTCTATTCCTTACCATAAACAAATTAATTAATTAATTAACTATATTAATTTGAATGTTCTTTCATTCTTTCATTCAATTTTTCTGTCCCTCACACTCTGAAGTTGTTTTTTGTTTATACTTTTGTTTTTTGTTAACTTTATAGATAGAAAATAGAAATCATGAGAATTTTTTTTACTTCTTTTCATTAAAAGACTAAAATTTTGTTAAATATTATGTTTTGTCAAATTGAAATTATTTTTGTTCTTTACTTATAAAAAAATTAGAAAATTATTAAACAACTGTGATTAAAAAATAGAAAATTTATTTATTTTCCATTATTTTCTTTTTGAATCACAATTTTTTAAAGAAAATTATTATTTTCTTTTCGAAAAAGAAGAAGAATATTTGCACAATTTATATTTTAATCTTATCTTTGGAACAGGATTTTCCACAGGAATTAAGACATTCAAAAATTCAAACCTTTTTTAAATTAAACAACTTATAAAAGTATTGTTTATAAAACATGAAGATATGAATTGCTCCGAGTCGAAGACTCAGAGTGATCGATTTCTTCATATTTTCTAATAAATTAAAGATGACCGAGAGATAAAATTATTATTTTACATTATAAGAATATTGTTACTGTAACTTCATCAAAATTATTTTCATCATTTTAATTAAATTATTATTTTCTAGAATTTTAAATTCTTTTTTATGAAAATAATAATTGAATTCCGTAAAAATTTTTATTATTTATGAAAATAATTGAATTCCTTGTGAAATTTCAATTATTTTATGAATACAATTAAATGTTTGTGCAGAATTTCAATAGAATTTTTTATAATTAAATTCTTTTGAATAATTTTATTAGATATTGAAAAATCATTGAATTGAGGAAAATTTTTAAAAATAATTGAAATTTTTGACGCGAATTTTTTCAAAACTTTTTAAAATAATTGAATTGATTCGAAGAATTTTATCAAACTTTTTTGAAATAATTGAATTTTTGCAACGAATTTTATTAAAATTTTCAAAAATAATTGAATTTTTATTCTCTAATTGCAAATCATTGAATTCTTGCAAAGAATTTTATCAAAAAATTTGATACTAATTGAATTTCTTCGAAAAATTTTATTGTTTATGAAAATAATTGAATTTAGGAAGAATTTTATTAAAATTTTACATAATCTTAATTACATTCTTTTGAAGAATTTCTTTGAGTTTCTTTAAAATAATGGACTTTCTTTAATCATTTTAATTACGTTTTCAAAGTAATTAAATTTTATATGAATAATTTCTTTCAATTTTTTATAATAATCCTCTTTCTTAATAATTGAAATTAAACATTTAATTCTTGAATTTTATTAAAAATTTTTGGAAAATAATTGAATTTTTCTGAAAAATTTCTTTAATTTATTGAATACAATCGAATTTTTTAATAATTGTATTGAAAATAATTGAATACCTGAGAAGAATTTTTATTATTTATGAAAAATACTTTAATTCTTGCGATGAATTTTAATAATATATTTCTTTTTAAATAATTGAATTCTTTTGTGAATTTTTATTGAAATAGTAGATATTAAAAATAATTGAATTTTGATATTATTGAAATTAATTTAATTCTACGAAGAATTTAATTCAAATTATTTTGAAAAGAAAATCGAATTGTTAAAAATTATTTCATTAAAATTTTTGAAAATTAATTTTAATAAAAATTTTAAGAATAATTACATTTTTCGAGAAATTTTATTAACATTGTACCAAAAATATTTGAAATTCTGCGATGATTTTTATTATTTATGAAAATAATTGAAGCCTACATACCTATAGAATTTTATTATTTATGAAAATAATTGAATTCTTGGTTAAAAAATGTTATTCTTCATGAAAATAATTGAATTATTGCGAAGAAATTTATAAAAAATTTGTAAATAATAGAATTCCTCTGAAATTTTTATTATTTAATATATTCATTCAAAATTGTCATTTTCTAAAATTTCAAATTAAAATTTTTTTTAAATAATTGAATTCGTTTTGGGAAATATTTTATAAAAATCGTAGATATTGAAAATCATTAAAATTAGAAAAATTTCTGAAAATAATTGAACTTTGGAGAAGAATTTTTTATTTATAAAGATAATTGGGATTTTTACGAGAATTTTTTTAAAGATTTGAACATAGTTGAATTTAATAAGAAGAATTTTATTTTCCTTAAAAGAATTTTTGCAATTATTTTTAAATTCTACAAAATTGAATTTTTTTTAGTATTTTTTAACAAAAATTTACATTAGAAAATTTTCAAATTTTATTATTTTTAAAATTGCTAATTTTTTATTTAAAAAAGGTAGTAAGAAGTTAGCCGCGCGATTTTTTGCTAGTTTCATATAAAGTAAAAAGACTTTTGAAAGAACAAAATATTAATACAATTTTTAAATGTGATTCTACATTAAAAAAATTTATAACATTGGACAAAGATCCCTTATCGAAATTGGAGAACTCAGGAGTTTTCTACAAAATTAATTGTACGGATTGTGATTCTTGTAATAGTCAAACAAAAAGATTGTTAAAAACTCGTAACCAAGAACATGAGTCTAATATAAAACTAAATGAAAAATATCATAATGTAATCACTAAACACCGATTAAATAATGTTAATTCAGAAGGCACTCATCTCAATTTTGATTAGCAAAATATTAAAATTTTACATAAAGAAAATAACTTACATAAGAGATTAGTTGCAGAAACATTTTTTATAAAAAACGAAGGAAAAAAATAGTATAAATAAATTGACAGAAACTAATAACTTTGATAATTTATACAATATAGCATTATAAAATTATTAACATAGTTTATATTGATTCTGTATCCTGTAATCAATGTGATCACCAAAATTATTATTTATAGTAGAAAATAATTAAATAATTGACAATTTCACGAGATTAATATATACAAAGGTGAATGTCATTTAAGTACTATTTTATTTTATTTTGTTGATAAGTTGATATTGAGTCAATTTATATAGACATAGCAACCGAATCTACAAATTTGGTATTTACTTTAAATTGTATCATAAGAAAAGATTTATTTTATCAATTACTTAATGGTTTAAACTTTAATTTGTTTATTATTAAATTTATAATTATATATAATTAATTATATAATTTATATAATTATCCTATGAACGAAAGATAAAAATTATCTAATCTAGTAGTGGATAAGTAGAAAGAATAGGAAGCTAAATTACAGAACAATTATTATTGGAGCAGATTCCTATAATTTGGTTACAAAGCAACACATTTTCACTAAAATAAAATATAGTATTAAATTAAAGGGAAAAACATTACATAATTTAATTCATTTCATTTATTGAATAAATCCAACAGTCATTAGACCAATTACAGGATTATAGTATAATGTATTAAGTAAAACATATCGCAGCAAACAATAGTTAATAATAATTAACAATGAATAGTAATTGAATAGCTTATACTATAAGAGTTACACAGTTTTTGATATTGAGTTTATAATATATTATGTAATTTGGAACCGGGGAATATTATTAATTAAACATCTAATTGACATAACAAAGGGATCCAATGTTAAATCACTTGTGATTATATCGTTAAAAATAGTAGTCATTCTACCAATAGGTGTATACTGTGAGAAGCTCTCTGTGAATGCAGTAAATAATTTGATCGAGTACAATAATTTTGAGCAGAAAAAGACAATTGGGACAGAAGATATATGGAGAGTCAATAAGATTTTTTATTATTTTTAAAAGAAAAATCAATGATTGTAAAATCCTTCTGTCCTGAATACCAAGAGTTTTGAATTCATTACATAATTCAGAATAATCTGAACCTGCGGTAAAGGGTAAAAACCATTGACTTTCCAATTAATGAATTTTAAAAATTTTTATAGCATTTTTCCAGACTGTCAGTAAGGTATTTAGTATCAGTGTGCCAGACGAAGGAGCAGTAATCTTTTAATAAAACAAATGAATTAAATAATACATTAGTATTTGAAAAAGAACGACATGTTCGTAAAATAAAGCCAAGAGATCGATTTGTCTCACGAACAATATAATCAAAATGATTATGAAAATGTATACGGATGAGTGGAGATATACTCCCAAATCCTTATGAGTAACAATTTTTTCCAATTTAACCTGATTAATAGTATTAGAAAAATCAATGGTTGAAATCCTTCTAGTAAAATTCAAAAACTTTACATTTTGAAACATTAAGATCAAGAAAATTTTTATTACACCATTTTATTAATGAATTAATGTTCGTTTGTAACTTTTCAGTTTTCACAATCTTTAATATCATTGATTGGGGCAAAAATTTTCAAGTCATCAGCAAACAATAAAAAGTCAACATCGAAATAATCGCTTATATCATTCATATAAATCAAAACTAATAATGGATCAATATTAGACCCTTGAGGTACACCAGAGGTTGGACTTATAACCATTACAATAAACAAATTGTTGTCTGTTTTGTAAGTACGAGCAAATAAGAATTATAATTTTTTCAGGTAACTCAAGGTCATACAGTTTCTTTAATAAAACAGCGTGACTGACACTATCAAAAGCCTTTGAGATATCAGTAAAAATAACATCAACCTGATTATAATTTTTTAAGTAAAGTTCAATTTTTTGTAAAAAAGTAATTAAATTGAAAGATGTAGAACGACGGGGGACAAAGCTATGTTATTCCTCAATTAATTTTGAATTGAAATATGACCATAAGATTAATTTATTACTATGTTGTTAAAACAAGATCTTATCAGTTGATATAGTTTGGCGCGTGCCTCACTGTTAAAGGATTTTTAAATTTGAAAAACAAAGTTTCTTTAAATTTAAAAATAGGAAAAATATATAGATATACACTTCCCTGGGTCTGTTAACTGTACACAAATGTTACACTATAAATATAAATTATTGTTCAATTTTTTTTTAGTTTTTGACAACAATTTTTGTTTATTGTATCTATTTAACAGATAGTGGAAATTATTATTGATACAAGAAGTATATAAACAGAAAGTACTTTTTGATATTTCCTACTATCTTTAACAGAACCTGAAGTCAGGTAATCAAATTCCGTTGAATCCTGGAAATAGATCTTAAGCTCGTTAAGAAGAAATTCAACTCGGAACTAGGTTTTCTCTCAGAGGTAAACTCTAAAAAGAAAACGAGAGCCTCGACTCAAATATTTACAGTCTAACTTTCCAGCTGGGATTCCGGATCCTCATCTTTAATTGGTATTACCTTCGCTTTACCATCAAACAGCGCCTTTCAAACCGCCTCTTAAAATTGAAGGTACCCTCACATTTTCCTCAAGATTTCGGCAAAGCTTTACAACCTCGAGAAACACTAAGAAAGGAATGGAGTAAAAGGGAGGGTGGCGTCAAGGCTTTAATGGGATTCTATTTACAGGGTTCGTGCCTTGGCTAGGTAAACACTTCGTCGTCAACTCTTCCTCCGTAGCCTCTTTGCCTCCTCTCGACCTCTGTTAGAAACCACCCCACCCACACCCCCCCCCTCCCAACGTCACAATCTTACCCTGCAAAGGAAATTCCCCAGTTTCAGACTCCTTCGGCTTTTCTCACTTTCATCCCTATGTGAATTCACAAATCCCACCTAACCTCCTCTCGAACCCCTTACGGCTGGCAGGCGGTGTTACGGGTTTGGAGGTTGCCACTTGACATTAGAGAAACTCAGCGTGTCTGCCAAGAGTATCGAACATTGCTTCCAGCTTCTCGTCTATGTAACAAGAACAAGAAACTCTGGATCCCAAAGCAAAATATGTTACTTCCAACCAAATAAATCCGTTACATTCAAGACATGTACATGGTGATACACACGACACGATGAATCGAAATGGAGAACAAAAATTTATCAAGTAATTTGGTTAATGTTTTTTTTAAGATTCTCTTTTTTATGCTTTAAACAGTTGCGTGGTAAAATTAATCAACAAAAATTTAGTTCGGTACAATTATCAGATTTTTTAATGAATCAGTCATCACAGTTGGTCCCTTTTTCCCCTTTTGTCCCCTTATTTCAATTTTATCCCCTTTTTCACCTTTTTTTTGACGATTTGTCACCTTTTTCCCCTTTTCTCGCTGATTTGTCCCCTTTTCACCTTTTTCTGATAAAAAACACAGCCACACAAAAAAAAAAAAGTTCTGACCTGGGGGTCTCACTATGTAGACTTTATGTTTTTTGGGTCGCTGAATCCGAATCCGAGGTCTATTTAACCCCATCAGATCAGGATTTTGACATAACCTCAAAAAACCAATATGGCGGACACATTTTTGAAAAGTTCATCGGATTCGCTTGAAATTCGTTACTCGGAGGTTTTTGGGGACGCTGATTACGAATTTAAAGTCTGATTTCAAAAATTCAAAATGGCGGAACCAATATGTCTGTGTCAGCCATATTGGATCCGCCATTTTGAATTTTGAAAAACCGACATCAGATTCGTAATCATTATGTTTTTTCATCTTAATGATTGTCAAGAATTTTATATAAATTATAAGGTGGTTCATTCAACAGAATGCAGACCTCTAGAAAAATAATTAATTAACATTCAAATAATATTATTAATAGTTTTTTCTAAAAAAAAAAAACAAAAATTCTAATACTAAGCCTTCAATTTTTTCCATTTCTAACAATAAGTTCGTTTTAAATAACTTAATTCTTGATGAACTATCATAAAATTATAACTTGGAAATTATTTAATGAATAATTTTATTTATACATTTCAAAATTAATTTAATTTTAAAATACTTTCGTTTACAATTTTCATAAATAGATGAACTTGAAACGATTTTAATTTTGAATTTTGTAAAATTTCAATTTTAAATGAATTTCATTAGAAATTCTAAATAACTTAAATTTTTGCGAAAATTTTCAAAATTTAAATAATTCTGAAATTAGTTGAATTTCTTAATACACATATTTAATTATTAAAAATAATGAATTTACAGAACAATTTTAGTTAACAACACTAAAAAAAAATTTGAATTTTGGAAAAGTTTCAAATAATTGCAAAAATTCAATTATTTTCAAAAATTTTAATAAAATTCTTGACAAAGATTTCAATTATTTGCAAAAATTTTCCTAAATTCAATTATATTTAATATCTACTATTTTAATAAAATTTTCCAAAAGAATTCAATTATTTAAAAAAAATTTTATTAAAATTCTACGCGAACGTTTAATTATTTTCATAAAATAATAAAATAATTTCACAAGAATTCTATTATTTACAAATTTTTTTTATAAATTTCTTCGCAATAATTCCATTATTTTCGTAAATAATCAAACTCATCGCAGAATTTAAATTATTTTTAGTACAATTTTAATCAAATGTCTCGAAAAATGTAATTATTATTAATTATTTTAAAAATTTTCATTAAAATTCGTCGAAAATATTTAATTATTTGAAAGTTTGTTGATAAAATTCCTTATAAGAATTTAATGTTAATGTTAAGAAACATTCTATTATTCAATATAAATTATTTATTTTTTTATTTAAATAATTGAATTCTCGTAGAATTTTCCAATCGCAATAATTTCATTATTTTCATGAATAATAAATTTTTTACAAAGATTCAATTATTTTCATAAATAATAAAAAAATTGGATGGATTCAATTATTTTCGTAAATAATAAAATTCTTTTTAGGAATTCAATTATTTTTATAAATAATAAAATTTTCACAGGAATTTAATTATTTTCAAACACAATCATAACATTTTTCGAAAGAAATCAATTATTTAAAATCATATTTATTGAATTCTTCGCTATCATTCAAATATTTAAAAAAAATTAATAAACTTCTACGTAAGAATTCAATTATTTTTGAAAATTTTAATAAATTTCGTTGCAAAAATTTAATTATTTTTAAAAATTTTGTTAAAATTCTCGGCAAAATTTCAATTACCTACTTTCAAAAATTTTCCTCAATTCAATGATTTTCAATATCTATTATTTTAATAAAACTTTCCTAAAGAATTCAATTATTTAATAAAATTTTGCGCAAACATTTAATCATTTTCATAAAATAATAAAAATTTCGCAAAGAATTCAATTATTTACAAATTTTTTATAAATTTCTTCGCGATAATTTCATTTTTTCATAAATAATAAAATTTTTTACAAAGATTCAATTATTCTCATAAATAATAAAACTCATTACAGAATTTCAATTATTTTTAATACAATTTTAATCAAAATCTTCAAACAGTAATTAATCATAAATTTTTTTATTTAAATTCGTCAAAAGAATTCAATTATTCAATAAGTTATTAATTTTGCTTCCTCATAAAGGAAGCCTTATAGTTATGTCGATTTCCGAATTTTTTAGAATCAATTATTTTTACAAATTTTCAAGTGTAGTATATATAATTCGTCGAGAGGAACAAATGTCCGGATGTATGTGTGTATGTGTGTATGTGTGTGTGTGTGTGTGTATGTATGTGTGTATGTGTGTGTGTGTGTATGTCACGGATTCTTGTGGACAAATTTTCTCTTACACGTCTTGACGGATTTTGATAAAATTTTGTAGGTGTATTACGGTCATGAATACTAAAAATCAGACAGAAGGATTTTCAAAAATATAAAAATAAAATTTTTTTCAACAATTTTTTAATTTTTAAAAAAATTAATTTTTGGATTTTTTAAAATAACTTTTTTCTATATTAAAATTTTCATTAATTCTTGTCAAAATTGCATTCCTGACATAAAAACGAATCGATTCATGTATATAAAGTATATATTTTATCAATATTTATAGAATTAATAAATATTTTATATTTTCATAAAAAAATTAAAAATTTGTATTTTTTGAAATTTTATCTTAATACTTTAAAACAGTAGTTTTTATTTTGATTTATTAAAAAGAAGATTTATTAATTATATTTAATAAACTATTATAATTATTTAACTTTTAAAATTATATATAATAATATATTTTAGTAGTAGCACCCTCACCCGAACGCCATCAGACAATCAAAATTGGTAAAAACGAAAATAAAAATTTATTTCATCCAAATTTATTTAATCTAATCATCTGAAAATTACCACAGTTCTAGTAGGGACTGAACCCTACACAATCCTAAAGAATAGAGAATTTTATTTGAATTTTTTAGTAGTAGCAGGTCCACCCGTACGCCATCAGACAATGAAAATTTGGTAAAAACGAAAATAAAAATTGATTTCTTCCAAATTTAACAAATCTTATCATCTGAAAATTACCAGAGTTCTAGTAGGGACTGAACCCTACACAATCCTAAAGAATAGAGAATTTTATATCCATTTTTTAGTAGTAGCAGGTCCACCCGTACGCCATCAGACAATCAAAATTTGGTAAAAACGAAAAAAAAAATTTATTTCTTCCAAATTTAACAAATCTTATCATCTGAAAATTACCAGAGTTCTAGTAGGGACTGAACCCTACACAATCCTGAAAAATAGAGAATTTTATTTGAATATTTTAGTAGTAGCACCCTCACCCGTACGCCAGCAGAATATCAAATTTTGTTAAAAAAGGAAAAGAAAAATTTATTTCTTCCAAATTTAACAAATCTAATCATCTGAAAATTACCAGAGTTCTAGTAGGGACTGAACCCTACACATTCCTGAAGAATAGAGAATTTTATTCCCATTTTTTAGTAGTAGCACCCTCACCCGAACGCCATCAGACAATCAAAATTTGGTAAAAACGAAAATAAAAATTTATTTCATGCAAATTTATTTAATCTAATCATCTGAAAATTACCACAGTTCTAGTAGGGACTGAACCGTACACAATCCTGAAGAATAGAGAATTTTATATCCATTTTTTAGAAGTAGCACCCTCACCCGAACGCCATCAGACAATCAAGATTTGGTAAAAACGAAAATAAAAATTTATTTCTTCCAAATTTAACAAATCTAATCATTTGAAAATTACCAGAGTTCTAGTAGGGACTGAACCCTACACATTCCTGAAGAATAGAGAATTTTATTTGAATTTTTTAGTAGTAGCAGGTCCACCCGTACGCCATCAGACAATCAAAATTTGGTAAAAACGAAAAAAAAATTTATTTCATCCAAATTTATTTAATCTAATCATCTGAAAATTAACAGAGTTCTAGTAGGGACTGAACCCTACACAATCCTGAAAAATAGAGAATTTTATTTGAATTTTTTAGTAGTAGCACCCTCACCCGAACGCCATCAGACAATCAAAGTTGGTAAAAACGAAAATAAAAATTTATTTCTTCCAAATTTAACAAATCTAATCATCTGAAAATTACCAGAGTTCTAGTAGGGACTGAACCCTACACAATCCTGAAGAATAGAGAATTTTATATCCATTTTTTAGTAGTAGCACCCTCACCCGTACGCCATCAGACAATCAAAATTTGGTAAAAACGAAAATAAAAATTTATTTCATCCAAATTTCTTTAATCTAATCATCTGAAAATTACCAAAGTTCTAGTAGGGACTGAACCCTACACAATCCTGAAGAATAGAAAATTTTATTTAAATTTTTTAGTAGTAGCAGGTCCACCCGTACGCCATGAGACAATCAAAATTTGGTAAAAACGAAAATAAAAATTTATTTCATGCAAATTTATTTAATCTAATCATCTAAAAATTACCAGAGTTCTAGTAGGGACTGAACCCTACACAATCCTGAAGAATAGAGAATTTTATTTGAATTTTTTAGTAGTAGCACCCTCACCCGAACGCCATCAGACAATCAAGATTTGGTAAAAACGAAAATAAAAATTTATTTCTTCCAAATTTAACAAATCTAATCATCTGAAAATTACCAGAGTTCTAGTAGGGACTGAACCCTACACATTCCTGAAGAATAGAGAATTTTATTTGAATTTTTTAGTAGTAGCAGGTCCACCCGTACGCCATCAGACAATCAAGATTTGGTAAAAACGAAAATAAAAATTTATTTCTTCCAAATTTAACAAATCTAAACATTTGAAAATTACCAGAGTTCTAGTAGGGACTGAACCCTACACATTCCTGAAGAATAGAGAATTTTATTTGAATTTTTTAGTAGTAGCAGGTCCACCCGTACGCCATCAGACAATCAAAATTTGGTAAAAACGAAAAAAAAAATTTATTTCATCCAAATTTATTTAATCTAATCATCTGAAAATTAACAGAGTTCTAGTAGGGACTGAACCCTACACAATCCTGAAAAATAGAGAATTTTATTTGAATTTTTTAGTAGTAGCACCCTCACCCGAACGCCATCAGACAATCAAAGTTGGTAAAAACGAAAATAAAAATTTATTTCTTCCAAATTTAACAAATCTAATCATCTGAAAATTACCAGAGTTCTAGTAGGGACTGAACCCTACACAATCCTGAAGAATAGAGAATTTTATATCCATTTTTTAGTAGTAGCACCCTCACCCGTACGCCATCAGACAATCAAAATTTGGTAAAAACGAAAATAAAAATTTATTTCATCCAAATTTCTTTAATCTAATCATCTGAAAATTACCAAAGTTCTAGTAGGGACTGAACCCTACACAATCCTGAAGAATAGAAAATTTTATTTAAATTTTTTAGTAGTAGCAGGTCCACCCGTACGCCATGAGACAATCAAAATTTGGTAAAAACGAAAATGAATATTTATTTCATCCAAATTTATTTAATCTAATCATCTGAAAATTACCAGAGTTCTAGTAGGGACTGAACGCTACACAATCCTGAAGAATAGAGAATTTTATTCCCATTTTTTAGTAGTAGCACCCTCACCCGAACGCCATCAGACAATCAAGATTTGGTAAAAACGAAAATAAAAATTTATTTCATCCAAATTTCTTTAATCTAATCATCTAAAAATTACCAAAGTTCTAGTAGGGACTGAACCCTACACAATCCTGAAGAATAGAGAATTTGATATCGATTTTTTAGTAGTAGCACCCTCACCCGAACGCCATCAGACAATCAAGATTTGGTAAAAACGAAAATAAAAATTTATTTCTTTTAAATTTAACAAATCTAATCATCTGAAAATTACCAGAGTTCTAGTAGGGACTGAACGCTACACAATCCTGAAGAATAGAGAATTTTATTTGAATTTTTTAGTAGTAGCAGGTCCACCCGTACGCCATCAGACAATGAAAATTTGGTAAAAACGAAAATAAAAATTGATTTCTTCCAAATTTAACAAATCTTATCATCTGAAAATTACCAGAGTTCTAGTAGGGACTGAACCCTACACAATCCTGAAGAATAGAGAATTTTATATCCATTTTTTAGTAGTAGCACCCTCACCCGAACGCCATCAGACAATCAAGATTTGGTAAAAACGAAAATAAAAATTTATTTCTTCCAAATTTAACAAATCTAATCATCTGAAAATTACCAGAGTTCTAGTAGGAACTGAACCCTACACAATCCTGAAGAATAGAGAATTTTGTATCCATTTTTTAGTAGTAGCAGGTCCACCCGTACGCCATCAGACAATCAAAATTTGGTAAAAACAAAAATAAAAATTTATTTCATGCAAATTTATTTAATCTAATCATCTGAAAATTACCAGAGTTCTAGTAGGGACTGAACCCTACACAATCCTGAAGAATAGAAAATTTTATTTAAATTTTTTAGTAGTAGCAGGTCCACCCGTACGCCATCAGACAATCAAAATTTGGTAAAAACGAAAATAAAAATTTATTTCATCCAAATTTCCTTAATCTAATCATCTGAAAATTACCAGAGTTCTAGTAGGGACTGAACGCTACACAATCCTGAAGAATAGAGAATTTTAATCCCATTTTTTAGTAGTAGCACCCTCACCCGAACGCCATCAGACAATCAAAGTTGGTAAAAACGAAAATAAAAATTTATTTCTTCCAAATTTAACAAATCTAATCATCTGAAAATTACCAGAGTTCTAGTAGAAACTGAACCCTACACAATCCTGAAGAATAGAGAATTTTGTATCCATTTTTTAGTAGTAGCAGGTCCACCCGTACGCCATCAGACAATCAAAATTTGGTAAAAACGAAAATAAAAATTTATTTCATGCAAATTTATTTAATCTAATCATCTAAAAATTACCAGAGTTCTAGTAGGGACTGAACCCTACACAATCCTGAAGAATAGAGAATTTTATTTGAATTTTTTAGTAGTAGCACCCTCACCCGAACGCCATCAGACAATCAAAATTTGGTAAAAACGAAAATAAAAATTTATTCATCCAAATTTATTTAATCTAATCATCTGAAAATTACCAGAGTTCTAGTAGGGACTGAACCCTACACAATCCTGAAGAATAGAGAATTTTGTATCCATTTTTTAGTAGTAGCAGGTCCACCCGTACGCCATCAGACAATCAAAATTTGGTAAAAACGAAAATAAAAATTTATTTCATGCAAATTTATTTAATCTAATCATCTGAAAATTACCAAAGTTCTAGTAGGGACTGAACCCTACACAATCCTGAAGAATAGAGAATTTTATTCCCATTTTTTAGTAGTAGCACCCTCACCCGAACGCCATCAGACAATCAAAGTTGGTAAAAACGAAAATAAAAATTTATTTCTTCCAAATTTAACAAATCTAATCATCTGAAAATTACCAGAGTTCTAGTAGGGACTGAACGCTACACAATCCTGAAGAATAGAGAATTTTATTCCCATTTTTTAGTAGTAGCACCCTCACCCGAACGCCATCAGACAATCAAGATTTGGTAAAAACGAAAATAAAAATTTATTTCATCCAAATTTCTTTAATCTAATCATCTGAAAATTACCAAAGTTCTAGTAGGGACTGAACCCTACACAATCCTGAAGAATAGAGAATTTTATATCCATTTTTTAGTAGTAGCACCCTCACCCGAACGCCATCAGACAATCAAGATTTGGTAAAAACGAAAATAAAAATTTATTTCTTTCAAATTTAACAAATCTAATCATCTGAAAATTACCAGAGTTCTAGTAGGGACTGAACGCTACACAATCCTGAAGAATAGAGAATTTTATTTGAATTTTTTAGTAGTAGCAGGTCCACCCGTACGCCATCAGACAATGAAAATTTGGTAAAAACGAAAATAAAAATTGATTTCTTCTAAATTTAACAAATCTTATCATCTGAAAATTACCAGAGTTCTAGTAGGGACTGAACCCTACACAATCCTGAAGAATAGAGAATTTTATATCCATTTTTTAGTAGTAGCACCCTCACCCGAACGCCATCAGACAATCAAAGTTGGTAAAAACGAAAATAAAAATTTATTTCTTCCAAATTTAACAAATCTAATCATCTGAAAATTACCAGAGTTCTAGTAGGAACTGAACGCTACACAATCCTGAAGAATAGAGAATTTTGTATCCATTTTTTAGTAGTAGCAGGTCCACCCGTACGCCATCAGACAATCAAAATTTGGTAAAAACAAAAATAAAAATTTATTTCATGCAAATTTATTTAATCTAATCATCTGAAAATTACCAGAGTTCCAGTAGGGACTGAACCCTACACAATCCTGAAGAATAGAGAATTTTATTTGAATTTTTTAGTAGTAGCAGGTCCACCCGTACACCATCAGACAATCAAAATTTGGTAAAAACGAAAATAAAAATTTATTCATCCAAATTTATTTAATCTAATCATCTGAAAATTACCAGAGTTCTAGTAGGGACTGAACCCTACACATTCCTGAAGAATAGAGAATTTTATTCCCATTTTTTAGTAGTAGCACCCTCACCCGAACGCCATCAGACAATCAAAGTTGGTAAAAACGAAAATAAAAATTTATTTCTTCCAAATTTAACAAATCTAATCATCTGAAAATGACCAGAGTTCCAGTAGGGACTGAACCCTACACATTCCTGAAGAATAGAGAATTTTATTTCCATTTTTTAATAGTAGCACCCTCACCCGAACGCCATCAGACAATCAAAGTTGGTAAAAACGAAAAGAAAAATTTATTTTTTCCAAATTTAACAATTCTAATCATCTGAAAATTACCAGCGTTCTAGTAGGGACTGAACCCGACTGAACACTAGCATGTGTATCTTAACACTTTTAAAAAATTATTCTAAAATAAAAAATTATACAATAGGTATATATTGTATTGAGGAAGCTAAATGATTATGAAATGATCAACTTGTTTGTATTTAAATAATTGAATTCTCGTTGAATTTTTTAAAGAAAAATTGATTTCAAATGAGTTTCAGTTAAAATTTTACATAATAATTGAATATTAAAAGCATTATAGCGTGAATGTTCAGAAATAATTGAATTTTGAAAAAGTTTCAAATTGAAATCTTTGATAATCTGAATTTTTCATATTTTTAACTAACAATTTTGTAGAATTATTTCTTTTTCAAAAAGTTTTTATTGAAATTATTCAAAATTTTTATTTTAAAATATATATTTAATTGAAGAATTTCCGAATAATCGATGAAATGTCGTAAAATTAAATTGTAAACAAATACATTTGAAAATTCTCAAATTTTTTAAAAAAATTATTGTAAATAATTGATTTAAAGAAAAATTTTAGTTAAAAATTCTAGAAAATAATAATTGAATTGAAATGATGAAAATAATTTTGAAGAAGTTACAGTAAAAATATTTTTGATAGTAGAAAATAATGATCTTATCATTTTATAATAATATTCTCATAAATTGTTGAATTTAAAAAAGATTTGAATGTTTTGAAAATCTTAATTCCTTTGGAAAAATAATAATGAATCCTGCGATAATCAACGACCCTGATATAAAAACCCCTGAGATAGGAGAAAATCCGATTGATATTTTTTGGACTTCATATTGGATCCGCCATTTTGGATTTTTAAAATCTGACTGCAGATTCGTAATCAGTGACCCCTACAAGATTACTGTCGGCAGAATTTTTTAAATTATTAAAGAAACTTAAATAATAAGAAAATTTACAAATGCAGTGCACTTCTAATTTTAAGAGTCGTTTCTATAAAACATTTCTAAAATTCTTTTCTCTCTCTCTCTCTCTCGAAAGAAAAAATGAAAGAAAGAAAGAAAGCAGTGAATAGAGATAAAACTCTTTCAGAAAAAAAAAATTTCCACAAAATCTAAAAGTTTGAAACTGTAAGTAAGACGAAAAATAAAATGCGAACTGTTAAAATTTATAGCACCATCTCTAAACAGAACGGCATCTCTAAAGATTTTTCCGTAAGACAATATACGCTGGGAATTCGTGTGGTACAATGTTGCTTGCTACAATGAATACACATGACTCTCACAACAAACACTGATCCTCCACTAAAGACTTTAGGAAAAGTTATACAGGGTTTAAAAAAACACTTTTGTAATACAATGTCGTAAATTTAATTGTAATCATTAAAACAACACTAAAAATAGAGAAACTAATAATTAATACTTAATTCTAGAATTTAAATAAAAAATATAATAATTATAATAATCGAGAAACAAAAAGAAAATACGATGGAAGTAAAATAAAAAATTCTAATTTTAAACAATTCACTGTTATTATAATAAAAGGGGGAAAGGATTTGTTCTCGTAGTTAATTCAATAAAAAAGTAAGAAAAGGAGAAAGAAAAACAAAAGGAAAAAGTGAGATAAAATAAAAGGAGAAGAGGAATGCTCTTTCGACTGAATTTTCCAGAGGAAGGAATGAGAGACTAAATTAAACACTAAAAGGAACTAAATAAACAAACTTTACAATTATGTTATCTGATGAGAAACAAATTAAAAATTTATTAAACATTATTCAATTTAAAAATGAAGAGCAAACTAATTAAAATTTTTTACAAATAAAATGATTAATGAATTCATTAAAAAGTAAGAAGTGAATAGTATATGAAAAATGTGAAATTTGTTATTAATTAAAAAAAAAGAAAAATAAAGAGTAAATTGAAATGTAAAAAGTAGGTGAATAAAAAATATTTGTCACTTCGCACAGTAGGTCAGATAAAAAACCTGGTCGAAACTTAAGAATTTTCTAATATTCCTTACTTGAAGGTATTTGGAATCACTGATTACGAATTTGAAGTTAATTTTTCAAAATGGCGGATCTAATATGGAGGATGAAAACCGTTATTTTGGGCTTTTGGAGTCACTGTTTACGAATTTGTGGTCAGATTTCAAAAATTCAAAATGGCGGATACAATATGGCGGAGGAAAACCGTTATTTTGAGCTTTTGAGTCGAATTTGTTGTCAGATTTGAAAAATTCAAAATGTCGGATCCAATATGGCTGAGGAATATTTTTAAATTCATCGAAACACTGGAAAATTCGTGCGTCTTTCAGAAAAAAGATAAATATACAAATCAGCATTGTTATTCTTTCAAAAAAGTCTCATTTTAAAAAAATTATATTCATCTCTTTCTCTTGCTGGTATAAATTCATTGTTTGCATAAAACAATAATTTTTAAATTAATTTTCTCTCTATTTCCTTAGAGTATTCATAAGCAAACCAGTCAGTACTTTGTAATAGTTATACCAAGTTCTTAACCAAATCACAACTTTTTATTCTCTTACGTGCTTCTGTTTATACGTCTGCACAAAAGGGATTTCTCTTCTTTTTCACATTGAAAACTTTATTTATTCAATGATTTTTAATTTCTCCTTTCATATAACGTTCAGAACTTTTCACTTTTTTTTTCCTTTTTTTTGAAATTTTATTATAAATACATGAAATGGACTTCTTATTTTAAGTTATTTTGTAAATTATTTAAATTCGTTCAGCAAACTAGTTATAAAATTAAACAAATCAACTTAGGAAAGGAAATTCAAAATAAACTTGATTCAAAGAGGGTAAGATTCTTTTACTAGAAAACTTGACTTCAAAGAAAAGGGCAGACTCAAAGAGAGTTCGTGGGCATATTTCTACATCTCAATCTAAATTGTAACGGAAAGTAAATTTACTTCGAGAATGATAGTTTTATTTTAAAATATAGAATTATAATTATGAGTTTAATAAGGAAGAGATTTGTAAACAGTGGATAATTTCTCTCGTGTAGCAAATAAATGTTGAGGGAGAAGGAAAAATATATTTTTCTGTTATAGTTAATTAAGTTTTAAGTCAATAATTAACTGATTCATCTTTCTAAATGCAAATAATGGTAAACTTTAAGATTTTGCAGTTCATATTGCAACAACCATTCTGAATATTTAATTTTAGTTTCTCAATTAGAAATTTTGCGAAATTCGCAGTAAAGAAGTTGAAGACGAATCTGATCAGTTTTATTAGGTTATTTTTGTAACTTTTCCACTTCTACTTCTAACTCCCACTTTGCACTCTTAGTTCCCCTCTTTCTTAAAATCTAGAGGTCGATTCTGTAACTTTACCACTTTCCACTTTCACTACCCACCTTCCACTTTCCACTCTCACTTCCCCCTTTCTACTTCCCACTTTCCCTTTCCACCTTCCCCTTTAATTTTAACTTTCCTATTTCCACCTTCCATTCCCACTTTCATTTTCCACTTTAAACTCCTACTTTCCACTCTCACTTCCCACTTTTCATTTCGAACTCTTAATTACAAATCACACTTTCCATTTTCCACTTTCCAGGCTCACACTTCACAAAGTGAAAAGTGGAAATTATAGTGGGAAATGGAAATGAAAAGTGAGACAAAAAAGTAAGAGTAAAAAGTGAGAAAAGTGAGAGAAAAAAAAGGTGAAAAGTGAGAGTGGTAATTGGGAGTGGAAAATGGAAAGTGAGAGTGGGTTGATTCTGTAATTTTTCCACTTTCACTTCTACTTCCCACTCTCACTTTCTACTTTCCTGTCTTACACTTCACAAAGTGGGAAGTGGAAACTATAGTGGGAAATGAAAGTGAAAAGTGAGAGTGGTTATTGGGAGTAGAAAGTGTGAAGTGAGAGTGGTAATTGGGAGTGGGAAATGGAAGTGAAAAGTGAGAGTGGTAATTGGGAGTGGAAAATGAAAAGTGAGAGTGGGTTGATTCTGTAACTTTTCTACTCTTACTTTCTACTTTCCTGTCTTACACTTTGCAAAGTGGGAAGTGGAAACTACAGTGGTAAATGAAAGGGAAAAGTGAGAGTGGTAATTGGGAGTGGAAAAGGAAAAGTGAGAGTGGGTTGATTCTGTAACTTTTCCACTCTCTCTTTCTACTTTTCTGTTCTTACACTTTATAAAGTGGGAAGTGGAAACTAAAGTGGGAAATGGAAGTGAAAATTGAGAGTAGTAATTGGGAGTTGAAAATGGGAAGTGAGAGTGTGTTAATTCTGTAATTTTTCCACTTTCACTGCTACTTCCCACTCTTACTTTCTACTTTCCTGTCTTACACTTCACAAAGTGGGAAGTGGAAACTACAGTGGTAAATGAAAAGGAAAAGTGAGAGTGGTTATTGGGAGTAGAAAGTGTGAAGTGAGAGTGGTAATTGGGAGTGGGAAATGGAAGTGAAAAGTGAGAGTGGTAATTGGAAGTGGAAAATGGGAAGTGAGATTGGGTTGATTCTGTACATTTTCCACTCTCACTTTCTACTTTCCTGTTTTACACTTCACAAAGTGGGAAGTGGGAAATGGAAGTGAAAAGTGAGAGTGGTAATTGGGAGTGGAAAGTGTGAAGTGAGAGTGGTAATTGGGAGTGGGAAATGGAAGTGAAAAGTGAGAGTGGTAATTGGAAGTGGAAAATGGGAAGTGAGATTGGGTTGATTCTGTACATTTTCCACTCTCACTTTCTACTTTCCTGTTTTACACTTCACAAAGTGGGAAGTGGGAAATGGAAGTGAAAAGTGAGAGTGGTAATTGGGAGTGGAAAGTGTGAAGTGAGAGTGGTAATTGGGAGTGGAAAATTGGAAGTGAGAGTGGGTTGATTCTGTAACTTTTCCACTCTCACTTTCTACTTTTCTGTCCTTACACTTCACAAAGTGGGAAGTGGAAACTATAGTGGGAAATGGAAGTGAAAAGTGAGAGTGGTAATTGGGAGTGGGAAATGGAAAGTAGAAGTATGAAATTGTAAAATGGAAAGTGGAAAGTCAGAAGTGATAGTGGAAAGTTGGAACTGTGAGTGGGAATATGAGAGTGGAATGTGAGAGAGGGAAGTGGAAAGTGTGAAGTGAGAGTGGAAATTGGGAGAGGTAAGTGGGAGTAGAAAGTGTAAAAGATACAGATTTAGAAGCTATTTGCGGATCCAATTTCGGCCCCCTCTTTACTCAAAATACATCCATGAGAGGACGTCATAGGGTTGTAAAAAGATTACTCATCTCATTAGTTAAATATAGTTCCTTGTATTTTGTTTGATAACAGGTGTATTCTAAGGTTGTGTAAAGGTCACGCACGTGAGAATTTTATAGAAAATAATTCCTCTCGCAAAAAAAATTTATAACACAAATAATCTTTTTTGTAAATACATTCAAAGAGACGTTATATTTCTCCGATAGGTTGGTAAACGGTTGAGGTCCCACGTGTCTGAAAATCGTGCAGGAATATCCCCGGGAAACGTCATTTAACGATTAGCCATGCACCACTGCCGAAATTCAAATGTAAATGACACCCTCGGGAATCTCAAGTGAGTTGCGGAGGGTTGGACTTGAAACTCAAACCCCAAGCGACAAGTTTAAAGAGAAATCCCAGTATCTCGTTATCTTCTTTTTTTTTAAATTTCTTATTGAACTTAACTATACAAACAGTACGAAAAGAATTTGGTTGTACAGAACTTTGCTAAAAACTCCCCTTTTACAATTTCATAAACGAAAAATCTTCTTGACAGGTCATTTTCGCTCATCTTGAGTTAAAGGAAGAATATGGTTTGTCATCCTACGCGTTCTCGCTCTTCATCCTTCGTTCTTTCATTTATGTCTCCGCACATTTTCCTTCCATCAATTTTCATTGTGCTATCCTGTCATTTACAGGGGATGCAAAATCTGATCTTCAATTTACGTAAACATTCACAGATCCGTGAGTTTGTTTATTGATGGAAAATCTTCAACCATTGATATTTGTTTTCTTGACAGTAAAAATGTGACGCAAATGTAAATGGGATTTTCATCAAAGATTTTTATTTTTGATTATCTTATAGTAAAGTATTTTTTGAAAAAAATATAAATTTTTGGTACAATATATTTTTTGTGTCGACTGGATTACTTAAGGGTTTAGGGTCAGTTAGTGGTCATGAAAAATAAATGTTTTAAATAATATTATTTGTTGTTGTTTGCTTCAGATGTCGACGTCATTAGACTCTAAAGTCACGAGGTAAATTGACAAAGATAAAATTAATTAACTTGGGATTAATTTACCGCTTAGGGTTAATTTCCTGGTCAATTAACAAAATAACGACTAAAAAGGAATCCCGTCGTTTGTGATTCCACAATTCTACACTTATGAATGCACTTCTGACGGTTTATTTACACACGAAGTATATTATTGTCGTCGTAAAGACTGACCTGTGACTGAGGAAGTTAAAATATTTCATTAAGTTTTATAGACCTGAAATTACGACACATTATGTGGGGTAGACTTTGAAGAATTAGGGAAAAGGTTATTGTTTTACTATGAAATGATAGTATCGAAAATGTTTACCTTGAGGTCAGTAAATTTTTGAGTTTATCCAAATTAAATCAATAGAAAAAACTGACCCAGAAGCAATTAAAGTTGGTGCTATTAACATTTTGTTCCATTGGAAGGATCTGTATAAAAGATGCCACCCTCGCCAAATTCGCCAGTCCAGGAAGCGCCTTCAAGTTAACTAGTCCAGAAGTGACCACCGAATCAACTTCGCGTCTTCTTCATGTCAGTCCAGCAACCGCAACCAAATTAACTAGTTGTGTACGTCATCGAGTTTATTCTTTGACTCCAGTCTAGAGTGGGGTCGATTCTGTAACTTTCCCACTCCCACTCCCACTTGCCACCTTCCACTTTCTACCCTCACTTCCCACCTTCCACTCTCATTACTCACTCCCACTTCCCACCTTCCACTCTCACTACTCACTCTCACATTCCACTCTCACTCCCCGCTCCAACTCCCAACCCTTTACTTTTTACTCTCACTTCACACTCCCACTTCTCACTCTCACTTCTATTTCTCACTTTTACTTCCCACCTTTAACTCCCACACCCAGTTCCCACCTTCCACTTTTCACTCTCACTTCCCACACCCACCTTCAACTTCCACTCTCACTTCCCACCTTCCAGTCTCACTACTCACTCTCACTTTCCACTCTCACTCTCCGCTCCAACTTCCAACCCTTTACTTCCCACTCTCACTTCTATTTCCCACTTTTACTTCCCACCTTTAACTTCCACACACAGTTCCCACCTTCCACTTTTCACTCTCACTTCCCACCTTCAACTTTCCAATCTCACTACCCACTCCCTCTTTCCACTCTCACTTCACACTCCCACTTTTACTTTCCACCTTCTACTTTTCACACACTTTCTATTACTACCTTCCACTTCCTACTCCTACTTTCCACATTATGTACTTTTGCACTTCCCACTCTCACTTATTATCTTTCACTTTCACTTCTCCACTTTGCTCTTTTATGCTCCATCTTCCATTTTTCACACCTTCTTTACACTCACACTTACTTCTCTCACTTTCTACCTTGCACTCTTAATCGTTAATCAGGTATTTTTATTTAAAAGTAGGAGTGGTGTGTGGAAGTGGGACGTGAAAGTGTAAAATTGCAGTAAAAAGTGAGATTAGAGTGTGAGAGTTAAAAAGTAGAAAGTGGAATGTGGGAAGTCAAAGTGGGAGTAGAAAGTGGAATGTGGTAAGTGATAGTTAAAAGTGGAAGGTGAGAGTGGAATGTGTCAAAGTGGGTGTGGGTCATGAGAGTGGGAAAGTTACAGAATGTGGGAAGTATGAGTAGGAAGTGGAAGGTAGGAGTAGAAAGTAGGAAGTAAGCGTGGAAGGAAGGAAGTGGAAAGTAGGAGCAGAAAGTGAGTGTGAAAAGTGGAAGATGGTAAATAAAAGTGGAAAATAGAAGTGAGAAGTGGGTGTGGGAAGTGAGCGTGGAAAGTGAGAGTGGGAAGCGGAAGGTGGGAATTGAGAGTGAAAAGTGAGAGTGGGGACTGGAAGGTGGGAAGTGAGAGTGGAAAATGAGAGTGTGAAGTGGGAGTAGGAAGTGAGAGTGAAAAGTAGAAGGTGGGAAGTGAGAGTGGGAAGTTGAAGGTGGGAAGTTAGAGTAGGAAGTTGAAGGTGGGAGGTGAGAGTGGGAAGTTAGAGTAGGAAGGTGGGAAGTAGAAGTGGAAAATAGAAGTGAGAAGTGGGTGTGGGAAGTGAGCGTGGAAAGTGAAAGTGGAAAGTGGGAGTGGGAAGTGAGAGTGGGAAGCGGAAGGTGGGAATTGAGAGTGGAAAGTGAAAAGTGAGAGTGGGAAGTAGAAGGTGGGAAATGAGAGTGGAGAATGAGAGTGTGAAGTGGGAGTAGGAAGTGAGAGTGAAAAGTAGAAGGTGGGAAGTTAGAGTAGGAAGTTGAAGGTGGGAAGTGAGAGTGGGAAAGTTACAGAATTTACATTTTTTATACAAAAATAATGTATCAAGAACGAAATACTGATTATCAGATTTAGTTTCTGCTGTCCACGTGTAAGACTATTGTATCGATTTTACTTAAGCTTTACAAGAGAAAAGGGTTTAAATATTTTGACTTCGTGAAATATGTGTAGAGACATTTATAAATTAAATAAGTGAACTTAGTTGGAGAACTACACCATGGGTGGGGGGTTGCCTAAATGAACCTAGTGGAAGACAAGGAAGGTTAATTTCACACTATTATCTCACCCTTCAGTACCAATTATTGCAGAAAGCGTCTAAACACAAATATTTTTTGATAACTTAACTTTGAATACTTAACAGTATTAAAATCCAAACAATTATTTTTAATAAGGATTACCAAAGAGAATCTGAATTGTTAACAAATTATTATTTTGAGCTTCAAGGGTGAATTGTAGTCTTTCGTCACAATTATTAAAAATCTCAATCATTTCTCCAATTTTGTTCGTTGGTATGCACCTGATTATGACATCAATATATCCATAAAAAAATGTGGTCTTTGTAATCCAAAATATGAAATTACGTGAAAAATTGTCGACGATAAGAAGAGAAAACACGCTAAAAAATAATAAACCTACTGCAAAATTGATTCAAGTGCTTCAACTAAATATTTCATAAATTATAAAAATTTAGTTATTACTCAAAAACATTAAAAATCGTTACATTTGTGAAATATAATTTATAAGATTGATTACTGCTCAAAGCAGACTTGACGGATAAAAACTCATCAATGGCTGCAAAAAGGTAAAGATAAATTACATTTTTTGCAACAAAAAAAAAAAACTTTATGCCGGACGCGGGTTTAATTTTGACGAAGATATAGTTTTAATTCAATGTCATTTAATCTTCAATAAAATTCTAATTGATCTAAATGTGCAACGTAAAAACATTTTATTGTTTTCCAATGCAATAAAAGAGTATTAATATTCAAGCTATTAAATCATTAACTGCCACATGCTAAAAAGACGATAAACTAAAATATTTCCTGAATGTTCTTTAAATAAACTATCTAATGTTTAGAATATTTTGTTTTCAGTAAATATATTTGTTAGTTACAATTGATATATTTTTTAAATATTTTCAAAGATATGTTACAATAGAATGTAAAATAATTCTAAAATAATTCTTTCTCTAGAAAGAAAATCAATGGAAGAAAAACAAAATTATTTCATTGATTGTGAGTGGTATACTTATTAAATATTTCTTTGATAGAAGAAAATATAAAGTTATTGAATGAAACACTCAGGTTTATTACATCAAGGTACGCGAGTTCTTTCTTTTATAGGATTTCTTGAATTTTTCTTATTTTTACAAGCTCACAGGAAAATTTATGTATAGAAATCTATAATTTGTTTGATCTGAATACATTTTCAGATTAAAAGTTGTTGTGTTCACTTCTGTACTGTATAAAAGATAATTTTCCTATACCACTATTATTGATTTGAAATGTTATAATTATAAAATAGATCATTTCTTTTATAATATTACAAATGTTCATCACTACCAAATAAATTTATTTTCTCTTCGAAAAAAAAAAAAATTTGCCAATTTTTTGAATTGTAAACTAAGCCTTATCAGAAAATTTAAACTTAATTATAGCAGAAATTGTCAAATTTAATATTTCACAATATGAAAAATCAATAGATTGTTGAAACAACATAGCCTTCTACATTTATCGAATTACATTTTAATACAACCTTAAAAGTTTGTCTTGAAAAGTTTTCCCTCATATTTCCAAGTCTAATGGGATTTTAACTAATATTGTAAAAATAAACGAAACGTAAAACTTAGGAAAATTAATTTCCCTAGAATATAAACTTGTTCAATAAAGAAATAAAATACCCCCACAGACTTTACGGTGAATTCGATCCAAAGAATGGTAAAAAATTATAAAACCAAATTTATGTCACTTTTTCAGCTCTATAACTTTTAATAATTACTTTTTTGTCCAGTAGTATACTAAAAGCAGCAATCTTTGGGAAATCATAAAAAAAATTTGCTTTTGTTGTCTTAAACGTAATAAAATAGTTATTATCGTATCAAGGGCGCAAAATAGGTGATTGCGGCGATGGCGAGATGAAGGGACCGAGGGGACATTTTCGCGCCCGAGGCGAAGCCGAGGGTGCGAAAGTGTCCCTGAGGTCCCGAAATCTCGCCAAAGTCGTAATCTCCTTTGCGCCCATGTTGCGAACATAATTTTTTGTCCTAACTGCATGAAAAGTATGGCATCGAGGGCACGAGTGAAGCGGGCGCAAAAGTACAGCAAGCGGGCGTAAAAGTACTTTTGCGCCCGCTCGGGCTAGATGAAGCGGGCGCAAAAGTACTTTTGCGCCCGCTTGTGTGACGTCAGCGGGCGTAAAAGAACTTTTGCGACCGCTTCCCTGGCCCCGGGCGAGAATAAGTTACTTTGCGCCCACTTTAAGTGCCCGAAATGACATACTTTTCGTGCAGGTAGGACAAAAAAGACGTTTGGTCTAAATTAATTCCAATCGCGATGGATCTATGTCACCTTTCGCAGGGCATTTGAACTACATATAATTTGTTTTACGGAAAGAAAAATGATCGATTTGTCACTTTAGTTATTAAAAAAGGTGTTTTATTTTATGCTGACAAACAACTGTAATTAGGTAAATGAGGGATCTTTCTCACCTTTGAAGTATCTCTTATCAAATCTCCACTCCATTCTGTTAAAATGATTGGCTGTTCATACAAGACCCGACCTTTGTGTAAGGGTCTTGATTAATTTGTCGTCGAGTGCTGTCCGTATCCCTGAGGATTTAAAGTTACTGTTGCGGAAATAAAGAGATCAAGAACTACATTTTACATTTTACTCATAGCTTGTATTATTCTAAAGGAAAATGGTTTTTCTTTGATCGCACCACCTTTCTTCTAATTTTCTTTCATTAGTTTGAGGCGTTTGTTGGTCCCTTTTTATTGTTTGAAATATTTCCCCTTTATTTGACCCAATTCCTGAACAATTTAATAAAAAAAATACTGTGGTATGTTTATTACGGTACTTAAAAAATATTTAGCCAATCATTTATGACCGGAGGCAAAATTATTACATTAATATTAATTAATCTGATTCCTCCTTTTCTTGTAACCGAAGCAACATTGATCTAAGTCTTACACCTGGGGAATAGATAGTAAATATGATCATCAACGTTTGTCACCATCCAATAGGGTCACTCACCTACCTAATACAGGAACTAACCATACGCGCCTAAATTAAATCAACAGAAAAAAAATTGAGCCAGAAAGCAATATGATTGAGAGGTATGACGTAGTATCCCCTTGCAAAAGGAACCTAGATAAAAGGTACCAACCCTTTCCGAATTCGATACCCCTTCAAGTACCCTTCAAGTACCCTTAAAATACCCTTCAAGTACCCTTTATTGAGTTAGTCCAGAAATTATCGTCAAATCAGATACCTGTGTTCTTCGTGTCAGTCCAGCAACCGTGACCAAGTTAACTAGTTGTGTACTGTCATCAAGTTTGTTTTTCGACTTCAGTCCAAAAAACCCCTTCAAGTACCAAGTGCCTTCTTCGTGTCTCGTCTTAGTAAAATTCATTAAAAGAGATAATTTCTACTACGAGGCACATTTCTATTTTTCTAAGGACTGCATTACAATGGCATCAACAGCTGATAAATAATTCGAATACTCCAAGGCTGAGGGATGTTCAATCTAATTTGCATCGACACCTGAACTCTGGACCATTCAGTTTGTCTGGCCTAAAAGCAACTTGAGAGAAATCTCCTGCTGCACTTTCTGATTCCGCTAGACAAGGTCATTTTTTCGACATCAAACTGAAAGAGATATCGCTTTCTGAATCTGCGACTCTAATTTAAAAGGTAAATAATTAATACTTTAAACTTTGTCCCCATGTAAATTTTCTTTGATTCCACAAAGTTCTAAGTTCTTCAGTGTGTCTGAAGACATCTGGATCTACTCTTTCTTTCTCGTTCTAATTGTAAATGATTCAAATAAAAACTTTAATAATTTAACTTAATTATATAAATATATATAATTTATCGTATGTTTAGTTTCCTTCTGAAACATAACATCACAATAGAATCAATAAATAAAAAATGAATTGAACATTCATAAATGGAATCGTAAATAATTAAATGAAAAATTAATATATGGTTCGATAATTGTTCCATGATTTAGTTGATATTAAATAAATGATCATGGGAAGGCGGAAAATTTAATAAAAGATCCAATGCGCATTGTCAGTAAAGCTTGGTCCCTGTATCAGACAGGCGAGTAACCTTATAGAAGGATGACAATCGTAGATGACCATATATGGTAAAGTCTGTCCTGGTGACACACATTTTGGATCGATTTGTTTGGGTCACGAGAAATAGGGAGGATTCAGATTTTAACTTTACAAATATCAAAACAAATACGTCGCAATGACGTGACACTAATAGCAGAATTAGAGTTTTTATTTATTATTTACAAGATGAATAGACGTGTAATGATCTGAAAAATAATTAATGAGTGTCCAATGCAGTCGGCTTTTGATACCAATTTGTAATAATTTTATTGCTATCTCTAATAAGCTTCAAAATTAATGGAATTTTTCTTTTTCTAAGGTAAATTGCAATTTTTGATAATAATGTTTATCAAATTTTTTATTTTCCTATACCTTTAGAAAATAATGAAAAACAACTATAAAACTTGATATCCGAATGTGCACAGTACATGAAGCAGATACCTCAAAGAGATAAAATACAATGAAACGTTTGAGCTACCTTCCACAATGGGGAAGGGAGGGCTCAGTATGTAAAGCTGCCCTTGGTTGCGTGGGGGATGTGAGAGGGGTCAAAAAGAGGACTTACGTGGTTTATGGTTAACCCCTAACTTAAATATAACCAGAGGAACTTTATCATGTTGAATAATCGCTTTATAAAATTAATAAACAAATGAATTCTTAAAATTATTATGCTATCTGGTCATTCTACGAAATAAAAATGATGTAATTCATTTGAAGAATTATTTTCTTAGTTTTCTCATTATCTCTGAGCGCTGGTTTGGAAAGTTTTCCTTCCACTGGTAAAACTGGCAATTGCCGCTTGGATTTTTGATGGCAACAAGCTGACTGATCCTCTATTGGTGCTTTTAAAAATTGTTCCAATTTTCACTGTTGTATTGAAGAACAAATCTTTTTACCCTTTTCGAATAAAAAGCTGTGTTGGCTGTTACTTAGATTTCTTATCGATCGCCTACAACTATAGCATAATTCCATTTTTTGTAAATTCTATTAAAAGCTCTAGCATTTAATAAATTTTAATAAATTAAATAAAGAATGACTAAAATCATGTTGGTGAATCTAAATTTTTGTTTTTGTGTTCGTCAGTTCTCTTTTTTTTTAATGAAAGCAGCCAACTTCAATGAGTACGTGTAATAATTCCCAAGGGTTTTCTCAAAAAATACAAAATAATTTTCAAAGATATTGTAGGAAATGTTAGTTGACATGTAGACGCATTGAACACTAAACAGTTTTTGCAAAAATTTACTCCTAAGTATTATTTTATTGAAATGATTTTACGATTCCGAAAACTTAACTTAGATAAAAATTTGAGATTTTAGATATAGCTAATTAAATTGAATTAATTCAAAGATATATTAGACTGACCAGAATTACAATAATTTATAATAATAATCATTGTATTCTTGACATTGAATTGTATTTTCGAATATTTCGTAAATGATATAAAATAATTATCAAACTAAAGTCCTTTAGCAGAAAATCATAGATGAAATTGAATTTCTAGTCAAACTAGCTACACTCCAATTAGTTCACGTGTATTATCAACAAATTAAACGGAATTGTTCTATACAGACTATTGTGAATTCTCTTTGCCTATCTAGTTCTGTTTCTAATGTACATACATCATCAGAACTTGATTTTAATGTCAAAACTGACACTGACGCACATCATTAATGACTTTATATTTATCAAGAATAAATATTTACCGAAAATATACAAATTCGAAATAGTAGCAATAACATTAAAAGTAGTTTTTTATTTAGCTTTAATTTATATAATTCTACAGTACGAACTTGTGGAATAATTAAAGAATCATTAGACTCTTTTCAAAATTTTGATTTCGGATTTTGACATTGCATTGTTTTTCGCACAAGAAAGAAACATCAGAATCATGATTTAAATTGTAATCGAAATTTCATGGGAACTATGGGAGTCAATTACGTAACTTATTCCCAATTCCACATTCCGGATTTCACATTCCAGATTCCACATTTCACATTTCGAATTCCAAACTTCAAATTCGACATTCCGGAGCTTACGTTCGGGTTTCCACATTTAGGGTTTCATATGTCACATTTAGGATTCCACATTCCGGATTCCACATTTCACATTCCACATTCCGAATTCCACATTCCGGATTCCAAATTTCACATTCCACATTCCTGATTTTACATTCCGAATTCCAAATTTCACATTTGACATTCCAGATTTTATATTCAGGATTCCATATTTCACATTTCACATTCCGGATTTCACATTTCACATTCCGAATTCCACAATCCGAATTCCACATTCCAAATTCCACATACCGGATTCCACATTTAAGATTCCACATTCCGAATTCCAAATTTCACATTCAACATTCCAGATATTACATTCGGGGTTCCACATTCAGGATTCCATATTTCACATTCCGAATTCCACATACCGGATTCCACATTTCGACATTCCGGATTTTATATTCGGGATTCCATATTTCACATTCCCAATTCCACAATCCGAATTCCAAATTCCGGATTCAAGATTCCACATTTAAGATTTCACATTCCGAATTCTACATTCCGGATTCCACTTTTCGTATTCCACATTTGGGATTCCATATTTCACATTCCACATTTAAGATTTCACATTCCGAATTCTACATTTCGGATTCCACTTTTCGTATTCCACGTTTAGGATTCCATATTTCACATTCCACATTCCGAATTCCACATTCCGGATTTCATATTTCACATTCCGTATTCCACATTCCGGATTCCACATTTCACATTTCTAATTTCACATTCGACATTCCGGAATTTATATTCGGGATTCCATATTTCACATTTCTCATTCTGAATTCCACATTCTGGATTCAAGATTCCACATTTAAGATTTCACATTCCGAATTCTAAATTTCACATTCAACATTCCAGATTTTACATTCGGGATTTCACATTTAGGATTCCATATTCCACATTACGAATGTGAAACCCGGAATTTGAAATGTGAAATGTGGAATCCGGAATGTCGAATGTGGAATCTGTAGTGTGAAATCCGGAATTTGGAATCCGGAATGTCGTATGTGAAATGTGGAATCAGGAATGTCGAATGTGGAATCCAGAATGTAGAATCTGGAATATGAAATCCGGAATATGACATGTGGAATCCGGAATTCGAAATGTGAAATGTGGGTTCCGGAATGTGGATTTTGCAATTTGAAATCCGGAATGTGGAATTCTGAAAGTGGAATGTCGAATGTAAAATTTGGAATTCGGAATGTAAAATTTGGAATTCGGAATGTCGAATCCGGAATGTGACATGTGGAATTCGGAATGTGAAATTTGGAATCCGGAATGTCAAATATGGAAGCCGGAATGTTACATGTGGAATCCGAAATGTGGAATGTGGAATGAGGAATCCGGAATTCGGAATGTAAAATGTGGATTCCGAAATGTGTAATACAGAATGTAGAATTCGGAATGTGAAATCCGGAATGTGGACTCTGAATCGTGAAATCCGGAATGTGAAATTTGGAATGATTTGTAATGTGGAATCCGGAATAACTAACATAATCGACACCCCCTATCGGATTTCCAGCGGAACTTTCAATAAGAATCTCGCCATGGAAATAAATATAATTTTCATGATAAAACAATTCACCTCTTTGCATTATTTTCCATTTAATTTTGTTTAAGAAAAGTCGAGAATTTTTTTTAACATTCTACACAACGAAAAAGATTTTTATGGACAAATTTGTTTTTTTTTTTTTTTTGTTAAAAAAAGAAAGTTTTCTTCTCATAATACAATTAAGTGTTGTTTTTAAATTTAAAAAAATGAGTCTGGAGTTTATGCCTCCAGTTGCTTTAAAAATAAATGTGTGTGTATTAAAAAAAAGAAGGCAAAGATTTTTAATTAAATTTACTTTCTTTATGAATAATTTTGTTGGTATATACATTTCACTTTATTAACTATGTATTATGTTTATAGTGCTACAAACACTAACCATATATATACTCGTTTGTCAATGTATGAGTTTAGGAAGGCAGGAATTTGGTAGCACACGTTTAGGTGTGCATTATACATGAGAACATAGAGGGTGCACTTTGTATTTCGAGCGACATGAGTAAACTTCTTTAAGCATGGTAAAGTATGTTGCAAAAAATGCATCTGGATGTCGGTGAGTTTTTAGAGTACGTTGAATTTGAAGGTTTGCAAAAAGTGTTTACGACATACAAGAGGCCTCCAAGACTGACGGGGTGAACTACACTTCAGGCTTATGAATATATATATATATATATATATATACGTATATATACATATATTGAGTTATAGAACCTTGAAAGTCACTACGTGAAATTTTTTTTTTTTTGCCAAAAAAAAGAGTTATAGTTTTACAGGGTGACATGGTTTTCCTTTAGAAAAAATTTATACTGAACATCTTTTCTTCTGAATATTTTTGGAATATTCTGTGAAAATTCTTGAAAATTTCTTTTCCACGACTGTAAAATATAATTTAATATTCTGTACGACCATTCTGTTTTAGTGTTATTACATTTTTTTTACGTTTTTTTTAACATTTTATGTTTACCTAGGTACTTTTATCTAAATTTACAGAAACTCAATATAAAATTTTTTTTTTAATAATTAGAAAAAGTTTTTGAATCTAAAATTCGCTTTACAAGTTTCTATCAATACTCACAATTGTTTTAGAAATTTATTCAAGTTTAGATGAAAGTCGCCTTTCAATACGACAATTAATAAATGTAATTGATTATATGAATGATGTGTAAACTTTTTACAAACACGACTTTTACGACCCTTACACTTTTATCTGTATCTTTAAAAATAATTTTGAAAAGGTCTTGAAAATGTCTCGTCTGATAACTTTATCAACATTCTACAATCTATAACCTACCAATAAAAAGTTATTGAGTTTTTACTACCGCTGTAAACTTACTTTTTCTGTAAAAAGTAATATTTTATAGTTATTTCTAAAATCGTAAACCTGCAAATAAAAGTTGTAGAGATATAAAATATATTTTTTCTTGTCATATTAGTAGGCTGTCCAGGTGAGAAAAAGCAAAGGTTTTGAAGATTTCTAGAACGTCCAGTATGGGTAATCTGGGAAGGAAGTTTCCTATTTGTAATAATTATTCATTCAAACAAGCTTTATTGTAAAATTAACCTTCTTTTATTAAAATAAAATTCCGAAAGGTTTAAACAAACTGTTTTTTATTTAAATTAGTAGTAATTTGTGTTAACTCCTAAAGATTTGCAAATAGTCCTGGAGATTGCATCATGCTCTGAATAAATCGAAGTTCTATTAAGCATTGAATTGAGAAGACACGTTCTTTTTTTAGCTATCAGAGAACGACAGAACGTTTAGAATGGCGGATTAAATGGAAAAAGCAAAATAATATCTTTGCTATTGATCTCCCTTGTATGTTCACTTTAACATCAACCTTTGAAAAACTATCCTGTGTTAAAGGGGACGATTTCTGGAATAACATTGATAGGACTTCCTTATTCGATGAACGATGAAAACTTTCTTATACAAAGGAACTGACCATCCCACGGAGTAATGTCCTGCAATCAATGAGGAGGAAATGAGAAATGTAGTTATTAAAACTACAAACTTTCAGCGCCTAGGGTCAGATAGAGTTAATAATCTATGGTGGAAAAGTTTACTTCAATTTATTAACATCCGTTCCGTATACTTTCCACCGTTCTCTTTAGAGAATACTCCCAACGAAAGGACAAACAATAGACTGGTAAAAAAATTATAATGCTGTTCCAAAAATTAGGAGTATTAAGATGGGGACAGGAAACTTTATTAATAATAATAATTTCCTTTCCTTTAGAGTTCACAACAAACAATTTAATTTTTATAAATATACGTTAAAATTAAAATTATTAAAAATTAACAAAAATAATAGTTACTTATAATTGGTACCAAAAACCATCTTCACTGTTGATGTCGTGATAATGCAGTTCTTAGAAAAATAGAAATGTGCCTCATAGTAGAAATTATCTCTTTTAATGAATTTTACGAAGACGAGACTCGAAGAATGCACTTGGTACTTGAAGGGGTTTTCTGGACTGAAGTCGAGGAACAAACTCGATGACAGTACACAACTAGTTAACTTGGTCGCGGTTGCTGAACTGACACGAAGAACACAGGTATCCGATTTGACGATAATTTCTGGACTAACCCAATGAAGGGCACTTGAGGGGTAAATGAAGGGTACTTGAGGGGTACTTGAAGGGTACTTGAGGGGTACATGAAGGGTACTTGAGGGGTACTTGAAGGGTACTTGAGGGGTACATGAAGGGTACTTGAGGGGTACATGAAGGGCACTTGAGGGGTACTTGAAGGGTACTTGAGGGGTACATGAAGGGTACTTGAAGGGTACTTGAGGGGTACATGAAGGGTACTTGAGGGGTACTTGAAGAGTACTTGAGGGGTACTTGAAGGGTACTTGAGGGGTACATGAAGGGTACTTGAGGGGTACATGAAGGGCACTTGAGGGGTACTTGAAGGGTACTTGAGGGGTACTTGAAGGGTACTTGAGGGGTACATGAAGGGTACTTGAAGGGTACTTGAGGGGTACATGAAGGGTACTTGAGGGGTACTTGAAGAGTACTTGAGGGGTACATGAAGGGATTTTCTGGAGTCGAAGAACAAACTCGATGACAGTACACAACTAGTTAACTTGGTCGCGGTTGCTGAACTGACAGGAAGAACGAATGTAGTCCGTTTCAGTGTATTTGTTCAAATGAAAACTTTTCTGACGATCTGGAGATTTATCTTTTGATCCTCTTTCTTTAATAGAAGGAAAAATTATATTTCCCTGTATAGTTAGCTTTCTTCACTGCAATAATATGCAAATGTTCCTTTACTAAAATAAAGCTCATCATCGCTAATGACGTGGACCTTACATCACCTTCAATTCCACTGAAAACCATTACTTCGAGTTGGTCTAGTTTCTCTATCACCGTAGTGAACTAAATCCCTAGTCCATCAAACAGCCTGCCGATTGCAGAAACCTAGGTTTCAGTATCATCTAATTGATTGAGTTAATTACACCCAGTTTTACTTCTCACAACTTTCAAAAAAAAATTTCCAAGAGAAAAGGAATTGACCAGTAAAATAGATGTATAATTTTCCGTTCCTATAGTTTATAATATTAGTATTACTATTTTAAAAAAAAATTGTATTACCGAATGCAGGTATTAAAATATGTATTATATTTACAGTAATGTATACTCCACCAGTTTAATTAAATATTTAAAAAAAATATTCTCAATTAATAATCAAAGTTGTTATTAGTTTCAGTTTGATCATTAAAATTGAAAGAATTTTTATTTTTCCGATACAACGTGAGAAAAAATATTGGATAAAAATGGTGATAAAAGAGGAACCAAATACTTTTTAATGCAATCCCTCTTCGATATTTATAGAAATTTTATTACAGAATGCATTTATTGAAATTGCACTGAAATAAAAGTAATTAAAAATTTCATATTACATGTAATGACATACTGCTTTTATTTATCAAAAAAAAAAAAAAAATATAAAATATTGTTAATCCCTAGCCAAACGATACTTAAATTCTGGTCAATGAACTTCTGCAGAATATACTCTGATGAACCACGTGGAATCGACGTTACGACATATAGAGTTTATCGATCGTTTTGCGGCGTGCCACCACTGCTTCACTGCAATTAGATTTTGATGAAGATTATAAATTTTCGATTGATTTTGTACGCTTCGTGAATATTTACTAAGTGGAGTAACAGACATTTACAATGACATAAGGAACTTTTAAAATTACATTAAATATTATGTTTTCATTTGATGTATATAATTAGATTTTTATTCAAAATAATGTGAAATAATTTTAACATTAGCTATAGAATAATATCCAATCGATACTGATTTGGATTTCATGCAGAACTCTGTTCCATCTTTAATTTTGTAACTATTTCGAAAAATTTAGCTGCTAGTGTCTATGTTTGCTTTTTTAAATTATTTTTTATAACCTTGGTCTTAAATTTCCATTAGGCTATTTAAATTTAACAAAATTACAGAATACAGCCGCCATAGTGACTTCGTTCTTTTAAATTTTTAAAAAGACGTCAAATTTGTAATCAGCGACCCTAAAAACCCCCAAGTGATGATTTTTGTTGATATTAAAGACCCTTGAAGCTATTTCGTCCGCCATATTGGATCCGCCATTTTGAATTTTAGAAATCTGCCTTCATATTTGTAAAAAGCGACCCTAAAAACCCTCAAGTGATGATTTTTGTTGATATTAAAGACCCTTGAAGCTATTTCGTCCGCCATATTGGATCCGCCATTTTGAATTTTAGAAATCTGCCTTCAGACTTGTAAAAAGCGACCCCAACAGCCTCCCAGTTAACAATGTCAAATAGATTTGAGGAGAACTTGATTTTTTTGCCAGCTTTTGGTGTATTTGGAACCATTGTGTCAGCATGGAAAAAAATTTTTGTAATAGACCTAATAATTTTTCATTAATTATAACGAAAGAAGCAAGAGAAAAAATTTAACCTTTTGTAAATATCTTATTTCCATATCTACCGGGAAATAAGGTGCACCACACACTGAGAAAGAATAAGGAATGAGTTGCTGAAGATTTAATGCCTGCGAACATTGTTCTCGTTAGTATTTAATCTACTTTATCAGTTTCAATATCTTGAGCTTGTGCATCTGGTAAGTTTGCCTTCCCTGAAGAATTTTTTTTCACAATATGATTTGGAAGATTTTTTTACTATTTTGAATTTAATAATATTATCTTCATTTTTTAAATAATTCAAAAATATTTTTATTAATCTAAAAAAAATTATTAATGTTTTTATTCATTATTTCTTTGTTACAAAAAAAATTAGCATTTTGTAACAAACGTTAAAGGTAATTAAAAAATGTAAATCCTGCAAAATTTTATCCTTTTTTTAATATGAAAAACTTAATTGTTTGACAAATCGAAATTATGCAGCTATTTTTTCCTTTTTTCTAAAAAAAAAATTTTAAAATTGTTGGAAAATTAAAATTAGAAAGTAGAAAATATTTTGCACATTTTCTGCTTCTCAATTACAATTCATAAACAAAGTACAAGTTTTAAGTAAAAAAAATGTTATAAATCAAATTTTGTTTAAGAAATTTTAAATCTATTTTGGAAATAATATTTACAAAATTTCTATTTGTTAAAAACGATGGTAAAATTATTCGAAAACATGAATAACTTATTTTCTAAATTATCATTTTATTATTATAATTTTTCGATTGTTCGGAAATTCTTCAATTAAATATATATTAGAAAATAAAAACTACAAATAATTTCAGAAAAAATTCAATTAATTTTTTTCAAAATAATTAATTCTATAGAATTGTTGGTTATAAGTATGAAAAATTAAAATTTAAAAAAAAATTAATTAATTAATTAATTGATTTGAAACCTTTTCAAAATTCAATTATTTCTAAAAATTCATGCTATAATGCTTTAAAAATTAAATTAATTTCAAATTACATAAGTAAAATTATTATACCAGAACTTAGACTTTGTGTAAAGGTTTTTAAGTATATATATGGACCATAGAAAAAGAATCCACACTAGTTATTAATAATTATTAAATTTAGAGAAGGTAACGTCAGATTCTTTCGAAGATCCAATAATCGAAAATGCTCAATGAATAATTATTCAAAGAAACAAAATTAGAAATATTTTCCTTTCTAATAATTTTAGACAAGGGTTCATTTATAAAAGTTTATATTGAATAAATAATGTCTTTTTTTTTCTTCTTTTGTCTCATTAAGCGTCAAACAAACCAGAGTTTAATGGGTCTTTGTAAAAACAAGGTGGATTCTAGGTACGTGAGAAATGGCACGTTTTGCTTTCGCAAGGGAATGTATCAACTCATGTGGAAATTTAAGAGAAAAAGTGACTAAATTGGTGCACTATGACAAGCACTGTCTTATCATCCAAGTATTTTTATAAATTATCCGTAATTATTCTAATTCAAAAATCATATATTTAAACAATTTTTATCTTTCACTTCTAGAATTTAATTATTATTTTATATATATTTCATACAATTTTTTCGAAAACTGCAGTTAAATAAATTTTTTTGTTTCGTCTATTTTCAGCATCTAAAGAAATTTAACTTTTTAATTTTCAAAATATTTATTTTTTAGAAAAATGTGCCTAATTAGATGATTGAAGATGAATGATGGATTTATACTAAAAAGATAATAAAAATTCGAATCAAAATTTTGGCCTAAAATACCATCTGAAGTATAAAACCATTTTTTTTCTCTAAAAGTAATTTTATTAGTAATTGGAAATGATAGGATATGACCAATATGAGAGCAATGAAATTTTCAGTACATATTAGAAGAGTTTATAGCCTCAAACTTTATATGAAACATGAACCTACTCGAGAGGAAACTTCCGTTTATAGCCAACGCTGTAATTGGTAAAGTACAGAAAGCAGTCAAAATGTATATTTTCGTGTTCAGTCGAAAAAGCTGTCACTATGACTTTAATGTAAATATATTTAAAAATTTATTTTTTAAATTGAAATTTATTTTCACGTTCGTTCACATACCGCAAAAACGGTTCAATCTTCAGAAATATGTGAAAAAACTAAATAATTTTTACAACTCAAATTATTCAGAAATATCTGGAGAGTTTCTAACCGTAAAGAAAAGGTATAAAATTATTGTTGTTCTGAAAAATTTGTATTCCTATTGAGGAAATAGCTGATTTTTGTAAAAGAATTGAAAAAGAATAAATGCAGTTCCATTACAAAGGAGTGTTTCACCATTTTCTCTCAGTCGGTGAAGACATAAAAAATCAATTTAAGTTAAATGGTCATTGGTCGTCTGCTCATTCTAGTAGCAAGATCTTTGCATACCACGGAAATTGCTTTTAAATGTTATTTTGCTCTATACATTTTGCATATCTGATTAAAAGTCAAGTGCAGTGGATAATATTTCTTTTTGATAATGCCTTTTATAAATGCAACGACAAATATTACCGTCACGTTTATGGTACTTGTATGGGTTCATCAATTTCTGGCCTTTTTACAGATATTATCATGGAGGACCTTGGGAATTCTTTAATAAATAATTTACTAGTCTCTCCTTCATTATTCTTTAATATAGGGGGTCGATATTGTAACTTTTCCACTACCACTTTCACTTCCCACTTTCCACGATCACTTCCCGCCTCTTACTCCCACTTTCCACTTCACATTTCCACTTACCACTCTCATTTTCCACTGTCACTTTTCATTTCCTTCTTCTCACTCTCACTTTCTACTCCTAATTTTTCTTCCCACTTTCAACTTCTACTTTCCACTCTCACTTTCACCCCCCACTCTCTACTTTCCACGCCTATTTTCCTCTGTCACATTCCACTTCCTTCTTCCCACTCTCACTTTCTACTTTCCACTTCTAATTTTAAAACCCACTTTTAAATTATACTTTCCACTTTTAACTTCTACTTTTCACTCTCACTTTCCACCGCCACTCCCTACTTTCCATGCCCATTTTCCACTGTCACATTCCACTTCCTTCTTTCCAATCTCACATTTTACTTTACACTTCTAATTTTACTTTTCACTTCCACTTTCACTTTCCACTCCCTACTTTCCATGCCCATTTTCCACTGTCACATTCCACTTCCTTCTTCCAACTCTCACTTTTTACTTTCCACTTCTAATTTTACTTTCCACTTTCAACTTCTACTTTCAACCCCCACTCCCTACTTTCCATACCTATTTTCTACTGTCACATTCCACTTCCTTCTTCCTACTCCCACTTTCTACTTCTAATTTTACATTCCACTGTCACTTCAACCCCCCACTTCACCCTCTCCTAATTTCCACTTCCTACTTTCAGTTCCCACTTTCACTTACCACTCCCCACCTGGGGTGCTATTCTGTAACTTCACTTCACATTCACTTCACTTTCACTTCACATTCACTTCACTTTCACTTCACATTCACTTCACATTCACTTTCACTTCACATTCACATTCACATTCACTTCCACTTCACATTCACTTCACATTCACTTCACATTAAAAGTGAAAAGTGAAGTGAATGTGGAGTGGAAGTGAAGTGAATGTGGTGTGGAAGTGAAGTTAATGGGGAGTGAATGTGAAGTGAATGTGAAGTAAATGTGAAGTGAATGTGAAGTGAATGTGAAGTGAATGTGAAGTGAATGTGAAGTGAATGTGAAGTGAATGTGAAGTGAATGTGAATGTGAATGTGAAGTGAAAGTGAAGTGAATGTGAAGTGAAGTTACAAAATAGCACCCCTGGCTTCCCCATTCTAATTTTCTATTCTGTCTACCTACTTTTCACTCACTTTCCAACTTTAAACTTACTACTTCTCACTCTGACTTTCTACTCCTAATTTTATTTCCCACTCCACACTTTCCACTTCCACTATCATTGCTCACTTTTCACTCGCACTTCCAAGTTTCACTTTCCACTTCTATCTAATTTACCACTTTCTACCTTCGACTCCCACTTTTGCTTCTCCTTTTACAAAAGTGGAAAGGTGGGAAGTGAGAATGGCAAATTCTCACTTCAAATTCAAGTGGAAATGGAATGTGTAAATGGATAAAGAAATTGGGAGTGGAATGTGTGTTTAAAAAGTGAGAGTGGAAAGTGGGAATTAATAATGAAATCATGAGTGAAAAGTGTGTTTAGAAAGTGAGAGGGGAAAATAAGAGTAGGAAATAAAGGCGGGAAATGGAAAATCGGAAGGGAAAGTGTAAGTGGAAGGTGGGAAGTGATAGTGGAAAGTAGCAGTGGGAAATAAATATGGTAAGTGGGAATGGAAATTGCGAATGGGGTCGATTCTGTAACTTTCCCACTCCCACTTCCCACTTTCACTTTCCACTTCCCACCTACCACTTTTCACTCTCACTTCCCACATTCCGCTTCCCACTCTCATTTTCCACTCTTGCTTTCCACACCCACTTCTAACTTCTATTTCCCACTTTTACATCCCACCTTCCACTTTTCACACCAACTTTTTACTTCTACCTTCCACTTCCTAGTCCTACTTCCCACATTCTGTAAAATTCCCACTCTCACTTCCCCCCTTCTACTCCCACTTCCCACTCTTATTTTCCACTCTCACTTCCCACTTTCACTTCCCACATTCCACTCCCACCTTCCACTTTTTACTGCCCACATTCCGCTTCCCACACCCACTTCTAACTTCTATTTCCCACTTTTAATTTCCACCTTCCACTTTTTACTCCTACCTTCCACTTACTAGTCCTACTTCCCATATTATGTAACTTTCTTACTCTCACTTTCCACATTCCATTTTCAACTCTCACTTACCGCATTTCACTTTCTACTCCCACTTTGACTTCTCACATTCCACTTTCACTTTCTACTTTTAATTCTCACACTCTACTCTCACTTTTCACTCCAATTTTACACTTTTACTTCCTACTTCCACTCTCACATACCACTCCCGCTTCTATATGAAAATACCTGATTAACGATTAAGAGTGCAAGGTAGAAAGTGAGAATTTAAGAGAATTTAAGAAGTGAAAGTGGAAGATAATAAGTGACAGTGAGAAGTACATAAATACAAAATGTGCGAAGCAGGAGTAGGAAGTAGAAGGTAGGAGTAGAAAGTGAGTGTGAAAAATGGAAGGTGGAAAGTAAAAGTGGGAAATAGAAGTGAGAGTCAGAAGTGGGAGTGTGATGTGAGAGTTGGAAGTGAGAGAGGAAAGTGGAAGGTTGAAAGTGGAAGTGGGAAGTAGGATTGGGAAGTGAGAGTGGAAAGTGAAAGTGGGTAGTGAGAGTGGAAGGTTGGAAGTGAGAGTTAAAAGTGGTAGGTGGGAAGTGGAAAGTGAAAGTGGGAAGTGGGAGTGGGAAAGTTACAGAATCGACCAGCAGGAGTGGAAAGTGGAATGTGTGTTTTTAAAGTGGGAGTGGGAAATAAAGGTGGGAAGTGGAAAATCGGAATGGAAAGTGGACGGTGGGATGTGAAATGTGGGAAGTGAGAGTGGAAGTGAGAGTGTAAAGTGGGAGTGAAAGGTTGGAAGTGAATGTAGACAGTGGAAAGTGGAAGGTGGTGAGTGAATATGGGAAGTGGTAGTAGAATGTGGGAGTGGGAAGTGGAAAAGTTATAGAATCGATCTCCTGGGCCTTAAGATGACTAATATCAACAACACACCTTTATAAATTCAATACTGTTAGGTATCAATGTAGTAGGAAAGGGAGTGTTAAGGAAAGAGAATGAGAGTAGAGGGAGAATGAAGGGGTCTAATTCCCAAATCAGTGTGTCGCCTCTTAATGTAATCACTTTTAATAATTATTTCAACAAACTCATTTATATTTTGTTGTTCACCTCAAAATCGGTGTCTAACTTTATTTGTAGTCCTCCTAAATTCATTACACTTTAAAATTTTTGTAATTTTCTTCTACACCATCCATGATTAAAAATAAATGCATGAATTTGATTTTAAATTTTACGCGAAAAGGAAAAATTGACGAGTCATCGTAAGTACCGCAATGAGATAAGAAGATGCATCTCCTAAAAGCGAACCATCTTCTTCGGGGTAAGTCTTTATGAAAAGAAAATCATAAATTTGCTGATAATAATCAATAAGTGTCGGTCGATGATTTATTCTCCACTGTTGCTAATTATAGTTACCTGAATCTCCACTGGGAGCGTCTTCCTTCCCCAGAGAAATATTATTCGTCAAGATGGACGCACCCGTTGTTTTGACAGGTGATCAATAATTTCAATCACGATTCGTCTTCTTGACACTGTTGAATAATCAGGAGAATCCATGTGTCTAGAAGCATTTCGCTTGGTGATTTGAGAATTCGTTTGATGACGAAGGTCTTGTATTATTACGGACAGTTATTTAATTATATCCAAGGCTGAAGAATATATTGTTAACAAGAACCAAAACAGCATTGCGGGCTTTAAATAAATTAACATCCTTATTTTAGTCACGGTATAAACTAAAAATGCTCAGTCAGATATAACATAAAAATCGATTTTTTCCTTCAGTGGGTACTAACTTCTCGTTTTTAAGAATCCCATTGTTTTCCAATGTATCATGATGGCAATACTTCAATATTCCCAGCGTGATAGCATGAAATATTGACAATCACCTTCTGTAAATCTGATGTGAAGTTAAGTGTGAGTATTTGTGGTTTGAAAAACACAAAAACAGTGTAACAGTAATAATAAAAATACATGGCGATGTATTGCGATGAAGCACAGTGATTAAAGCAGTACGACGTACACGGGAAATGGACGGAACCCTCTAGTGGAGCGTTATACGTTTAGCTGTGCGTTCAGGACAAAGGTGAAAATTTTGCATCTGTTGGAAATGCCAGGCTATGGAATTAGTGCACAGTATGTGGCGCAATTTGATGTTGGTTTGACATCGACCTGACGTTACATGTTGCTGTTCTGATAAAACGATAGGCTCCAATAGAAGGCCGTTACACAGGATCTATGAATCAGCCACAGTAAGCCATTATTCCCGCCTTTGACCAGAGCACGCTATTTGTTATTTTACACTTTGGGTGATGCTCTCATTAATCAACCTTCCACTCTCTGCTCATTCTATTGAAAAAATTTTCGTTTATTCTCTGTGCTGGCAAAAATTATTCCTTAATAGAAATGTTAACGTTCAATATTTATCGAATCCCACATTCTTTTTAAATTTTCAATTGCAAGCAGTCATTTGTCAGTGTAATTAAATGAGTAATGTCTAACATGACGACTATATTGAAAAGATTTTTCAAAGCCAAACTATTTATAATTTATGACTGAAATAATGTTACATTCCAGTTAGTAATAAAATTCTCTCCTTGAAATTGAATGCATTAAAAATATGTCACTAAAAATTATATTCCATGAGTGAGGTATTCATATCACATGTCAGTCACGAACTTCCCACTTAGATTCGTTAAGTTGTTCAAAATTAAAAACTCGGAGCGTCCAACAAAAGAAATGTTAACGATAACCAATAAGTGATGTCCATAAACCACTAATTTATCTTAAGTATAAAACAGAGTTTTTCGTCGCAAAATATCAGGACGAGGAAGAATCATAATTCATTAAATTTCCCAAATTGAATTAATCAGATGGAAACAAAAAAAGAAAACTCGAATGTAACGTGTCAAAAAATGTCACGTCAGGAAATATAAAATTAATATTACCCCTTTTAATAAATTAGTATATTCTTAATAAACGACATGAAAACGAGACTTGAGTACATTTTGAAGAATAATAAACTAAATACTATGAAAAACTCCCAACCGATCTTTTTTTAAGAGTTGTAAAAGCTCGCAACGTCAAAACCCAAGTGGAATTTTGTCATCCCTTGTTATTTCATAATTGTTTCTGCCCTCTGAACAGAGGTAATTGCAAGCACATTTTAACATAATGAATTTAAACTTGAATTCACATTTAACTTTGCAAATTAACATACCTCATTCTTTTCATCCATGTAAACAATTCAGTAAATATTTTAAACTAATTTAACTCTTTAACACCCCTGGGACATGTGTGTCCCACTTATGAAAAGTCCAATATCTACGAACAAAATAATTAATATTTTTTATTCAAATTTGGTGCAATTTTTTCAGTTACGAGAAGGCCTCAAAAAAATATACTAACCAGAAAGTATCTAAAGTTTGTTATTAAAAAATATAAACAATTGTTCACATTTACAAATCAAAACATTTTAGATTCACGCGAAACTCGTTCCTCGGGGATTTGTAAAGTCGCTGAGTACGAATCTAATGGGACATATATGTCCCACTTACAGAAAAGCTCAATATCTATAAACAAAATTAATATTGTTCATTAAAATTTGGTGCGATTTCTTCTGATACGAGAAGGGCTCAAAAATATGTTAACTAAAAAGTATCTAAAATTTGCTAATGTTTAAAAAATTGTAAACCATTGTTTTTACAGATCAAATTTTTTTGTATTCGATTGAAACTCGTTACTCGGTGATTTTTAAAGTCGCTGATTACAAATCTGATGTTACTTTTGTAATTGGGACATATATGTCCCACTTACAAAAAGCTCAATATATATTAAAAAAATTAATAATTTTCATTAAGATTTGGTGCGATTTGTTCTGATACGAGAAGGGTTCATAAATATGTTAACCAGAAATTATCTAAAATTTGCTATTGTTTAAAAAAATATAAACAATTGTTTTTAAAGATCAAAACATTTTGGATGCGATTGAAACTCGTTCCTCGGGGATTTTTAAAGTCTCTGATTACAAATCTGATGTTACTTGTACAAGTGGGACATATATGTCCCATTTTTGATTTACATCAAACTTGTTACACGGGGATTTTTAAAGTCGCTGAGTACGAATCTAATGTTACTTTTGTAAGTGGGACATATATGTCCCAGTTACAGAAAAGCTCAATATATACTTAGAAAATTAATATTTTTCATTAAGATTTGGTGCGATTTCTTCTGATACGAGAAGGCTTCAAAAATATGTTGACCAGAAAGTGTCAAAAATTTGCTATTGTTTAAAAATTATAATCAATTGTTTTTACAGATCAGAACATTGTGGATTCGATTGAAACTCGTTCCTCAAGGATTTTTAAAGTCGATGATTACAAATATGATGTTACTTGTACAAGTGGGACATATATGTCCCATTTTTTATTTACATGAAACTTGTTACACGGGGATTTTTAAAGTCGCTGAGTACGAATCTAATGTTACTTTTGTAAGTGGGACATACATATATGTCCCACATACAGAAAAGCTCAATATCTATAAACAAAATTAATATTTTTCATTAAAATTTGGTGTGATTTTTTCTGATACGAGAAGAATTTAAAACTATGTTAACTAGAAATTATCTAAAATTTACGCCATATTGGATCCGCCATTTTGGATTTTTGAAAACTGACATCGAATACGTAATCAACGTTCCTAAACACCTCTAAAAACATGTTAGGTTTAAAAAAACTACCTCCTCCCATTCAGAGGGTGTTAACCCTTTCGTGCCGCCGGGACATATTTATGTCCCACTTAGAAAAATTTATGTTATTCTTACAAAAGTCAACCAATTGATTTGCAGTAAATTTCCTTCTATTCCGAATGGCCGCTGCTACAATTTAAAAAAAATAATAAATTACGTAGTACGATTATAATTATTATAAACAATAGATAAAATATTTATAAGAAAATAGCGAAATCTAATTCTTCAAAATTTCCTCAAATTCGCTTAAAACTTCTTACTCAGGGGTTTTCGGGGTCGCTGATAACGAATCTAAAGTCAGATTTTTAAAATTTTCAAAATTCAAAATGGTGGACATATTTTTCAAATCTACTCAAATTCGTTGGAAACTTGTTTTTCGAGGGTTTTCGGGGTCAAAATTTTGAATTTTTTTAAATCTGACTTCATATTCGTAATCAGCGACCCCGAAAACCCCAGAGTAACAAGTTTTATGTAAATTTGAGCAACTTTGAAAAAATGTCCGTCATATTGGATCCGACATTTTGAATTTTCCAAATTTTGAAAATCTGACTTTAGATTCGTAAACAGCCAACCCGAAAACCCTTGAGTAACAAGTTTCAACAAAGTCCAACTTTCCTGTAATCAATTCTCCATTTTAGAGATACTATCCGGAAATACAAGATATTTTAGTGACATTTATGAGCTTCATAAAATTAGAAGTTTTATATGATTTTTCAGGTGCATACTTGGATATTCCAATTTCCGGAAATTTGACGATATCCATATAACGTATGTAAGATATTCTAAAATATTTGATACTGTAAGAGATCATTCCACAAATAAAAAAAAAGGAATAAAAATATTTTTTCATCAGGTTTATTTCCACTTTTTACGAAGTGGACAAATTTAAGCAATTAAATTATTTAATTCAAGGTCTGGTGCATCCAATTCACTGAACTCCGATCACACCACATAACTTACAAGTTTGCACAAATTAACTTGGCAACTACTTCGTTCATTAAATTTAACTTACGTTTTTCAACCACTTAGATGTAATTCTAAATTTTATTGACAAATTTTAAAAAATTGATCGGATTTGCTTGAAATTTGTAATTCGTCAGTTTTTGGAGACGCTAATTACAAATTAGGTATCAATTTTTCAAAATTCAAAATGGCGGATCCAAAATGGCGGAATTTGGTTAATTTTTGTATATTACACTTCAGATGGTAAACTACAGTTTCGTTTTGAAGCAAATATAAATTTTTTGTTAAAATTCAAAGATGGTAATGATTTTTTTTTTCTGTTGCAGTGAGAGAAGTTACATTATCTGAACTCAGGGACTCCGTGGTGAGGTTACAGGACAGAGTTAAGTTAGTGTGCAGAACGAGAGGATCACCTCCTCCAAAAGTGCATTGGCTTAAAGACGGAATACTTCTTCATCCACGAAGAGGACTCCGAATTCAACACAAACGGTGAGTAAATTACTTTTATTATCATAAAATATTAATAAATTCAAGAAATAATATTAGGAAAATGAGAGTCAATATTACGATTTAGTTTCATATCAGATGGTTTAGTTTCTTCTAGTTTTTAAATGAACGATCATTATGATAAGAATAATCAATATGGAAATCAGCGTTGTAATATTTGCAATTCTCTTTAGTTATTAGCATGTTATTAGCATTTCGATATTTCTTTTACTTTTGTGTTTTTGCATTCGGTACTTTGATATTATCATGAACAGATCTTTACTTCCTTAAGCATTTTTTTTAAATGTCTAAAGAAATTGATTTGCAGTATTTTCAAATCTCTTTTTTTACTGTTTACATTTTCTTTTCTTCTCAGAAATTAATATATAACTTATCGAATTTTTAATTTATTTTATAATTGCGATTCTATTTATAAGTAATATAAATTAAGCATTGCTTAATATAGATCATTTTTCTAATTCAAAGTATATATAATCAATACACTCAGAACAGAATAATTATTTATTTATATAGTGAATTGCTTTACAGATTTAAATATAACATGTCGATATGTCAATTACTTAACATATAATTTCACTTCAAAGATACAAATTTTGTCAATATTTCAAATATGTCAATGCATATTAGATGAGCAGTTTCATTAAAGCTAATAATTTTTTTATAAAATGTATTATACATACAATTTTAATTCCTTTTTAACAAACCAAATATAAATGGAATATAATAATGTGAAAGCCCATACTTTCTTTGGCTCACATTTATCGTACTTTAGAATTACGATTTAAATGTATTTTCATTTATTAGTAATATTGTCAAACATTTTTTATTTAACATCTTTTATATTTTCAAATTTTGTCATTTGTTTTTGAATTTACAGTATATTGACTCAAATAAAATCCAGGATGATCAAAATTGTCAATTTTTGAAAGCACTTCTCTACATCAAATAAATAAAAATACTTTATCATTGCCCGTATTTTTAATTAAAAATTGTACAAACATTAAAAGAGATTTTTAAAGGACTGTTACATTTGCTTTTAGTTTAGGTTCATTTTATTAATAAAACAAGAACGTAATATTTCTGTAATTTGTATCCTTTTAAAAATATTTTTTTTTAATTTAACGTTCGAAAATAATTCTTTTTGAACGTCAAATTAAAAAAAAGTGTTTTGTCTAATAAAATTACAAACTGGATCCATTACTTTTTCAAATAGTTTTATCACATAGTTAGGGTGTTCGCTCTTTCTAACCGATGTGGAGTCAGTTTTCCCAAAAGAACAACGATTCTTGAATTAAACTACCAAAAAAAAAGATTCATTTAAGGGTAGAGAAAACGACACGATTTTTGTACGAATAAACGACCACTATTACAATTAACGTAATGGTTCGAACAGGTGCGCCTTATTACGATTGCGAACGATGCTAACGCGCGGTCCTTAAGACAACACTGCACGCCTTGACCGCTTGGCCTCTCGAGATTGCAAATACTCGATTTCCTTCGTTTATAGAGCACTTTTCTACCCCCAATCAAATATCATACATAATTCAAGAACCACTTTAACACTTTCACTGTGGCACGTCAATTCTAACAATTTAGGACTTCCATTCCATATATAGTAAAAAGAAACGGAAAGAAATTTTATGGATCCTAATAAAATTGCTGTAAGCTAATAGAAGGGAAATAGGGTTCCGATACGCTTGAAGAAGAATTTAATTAGCATTCTTTCATGTATTTTAAAATGAACATAGATTAATATAACTGGGAGTTATTTTTTATAAAACCTCTCGTCTAATAGTTTGGGAATCATGTTAAATCGAAAATTGTTAATTTGAAAAGATAAGTGTTAGAAAGTTAAAAAGAATAAGGAGGTGATAGCAAACATTCCACGTAAGAATTAACCGATTCTGCAGCTTTTCCACTTTTAATCCCCCCCTTTCCACTTCTTACTTTCTACTTTTTATTTCCCACTTATACTTTCCACTCCTCACTTACACTTTCCACTCCCACTTCTCACTCTCAGCTCCTACTTTCCACTTAGCACTCCTAATTTCACTTCACACCTTCGTTTCCCACTTTTACTTCCCACTCCCACTTTCCACTCTCACTTCCTGTTTTCCATTCTGACTTCCTATTTTCCACTTTCACTTCCACTCGCACTTTCTACTTTCCACTTAGTACTCCTACTTTCCACTTTCAACTTTTCACTCCTAATTCACACTTTCGTTTCCCACATTCAACTCCTACTTTCCACTTTCTACTTTCAACTCTCACTTTATATTGTTCATTATGACTTCTTATTTTCCACTTTCACTTTCACTCGCACTTTCTACTTTCCACTTAGTACTCCTACTTTCCACTTTCAACTTTTCACTCCTAATTTCACTTCACACTTTCGTTTCCAACTAACAACTCCTTTTCTCCACTTTTTACTATCCACCCCTACTTTCCACATCCACTTTCCAGTCCCACTTCCAACTTTCCACTTACCACTTCTAATTTCATTTCACACTTTCGTTTGCTACTTCTAACTCCTACTTTACACTCATTTTCTACTTTTCATTTTTTACTTTCCACTCCTATTTTTTACTCTCACTTCCTACCTCTACTTTCCTACTCTTACTTTCCTCTCTCACTTCCTATTTTCCATTCTGACTTCCTACATTCCACTTTTACTTCCTACTCTCACTTTCCACTTTTAATTCCCACTCTCACTTTCTACTTTACACTTACTACTCCTAATTTTACTTCACACTTTCTTACTCGCATTTTCTACTTTCCACTTACTACTCCTAATTTCACTTCACACTTTCGTTTCCCACATTCAACTCCTACATTACACTTTCTACTTTCAACTCTCACCTTATATTTTCAATTCTGCCTTCTTACTTTCCACTTTCACTGTCACTCGCACTTTTTACTTTCCACTTAGTACTCCTACTTTCCACTTTCTGCTTTCCATTCCTAATTTCATCTCACACATTCGTTACCCACTTTCCACTCTCACTTCATATTTTCCATTTTGACTTTCTACTTTCCACTTTCACTTCCCACTCTCACTTTCTACTTACTACTCCTAATTTTACTTCACACTTTCGTTTCCCACATTCAACTCCTACTTCCCACTCCTAATTACACTTTACATTTTCGTTTCCCACTTTACACTCTCACTTCCTAACTCTACTTTCCACTCTCACTTCATATTTTTCACTTTCACATCCACTCGCACTTTCTACTTTCAACTTTCCACTTCTAATTTCACTCCACACTTTTGTTTCCCACTTTCCACTCTCACTTCACACACCTACTTTCCACTCTCACTTCATATTTTCCATTCTGACTACTTTTTACTCTTACTTTACACTCATTTCCCACTTTCCATTTTTTACTTTCTACTCCTATTTTTCACTTTCACCTCTACTTTTCTACTCTTACTTTTCTCTCTCACTTCCTATTATCTATTCTGACTTCCTACATTCCACTTTAACTTCCTACTCTCACTTTCTACTTTCCACTTTTAATTCCCACTCTCACTTTCTACTTTCCACTTACTACTCATAATTTTATTTAACACTTTCGTTTCCTAAATTCAACTCCTACTTTTCACTTTCTGCTTTCCACTCCTAATTTCACTTCCCACCTCTACTTCCCCACTCCCATTTTTCCCACTCACTTCATATTTTCCATTTTGACTTCCTACTTTTCACTTTCACTTCCCACTCTCACTTTCCACTTACCACTCCTAATTTTACTTCACACTTTCATTTCCCACATTCAACTCCTACTTTCCACTTTCTACATTCCACTCTTAATTTCACTTAACAGTTTCGTTCCCTACTTTCCACTCTCACTTCCCACCTCTACTTCCCCACTCCTATTTTTCCCACTCACTTCCTGTTTTCCATTCTGACTTCCTACTTTCCACTTTCACTTCCTTCTCTCACTTTCTACTTACTACTCCTAATTTTATTTCATACTTTCGTTTCCCACTTTCAACTCCTACTTTTCACTCTCACTTCCTACTGGCACTTTCCACTTTCAATTCTCACTTTTAACTTTCCACTCTCTCATTCCTATAACATTTTAAGTATGATTTTTTATCATAAAATTTTACAAGATAGGAGAAATGTTATAGTAATGTATCACATTAGGAAGGAGAAAGTTGGAAGTGAAAGTGAATAGTATAAATTAGGATTTCTAACTTCCAAGTAGAAGTGGAAAATTGAAGTGAGAAGTGAGAGTAGGAAAAGGAAAGTGGGAAGTGTGTGTAGAAATTGGAAGTGGAGTATGAGAGTGGAAAGTGGTAGTGGAGTGTAAGAGTGGAAAGTGAAAGTGGAAATAGAAGAGTGTGAAGTGAGAGTAGAAAGTGGAAAATAAAAGTGGGAGTGAATGATGGGAAAGAGAGAGTGGAAAAGTTAAAGAACCCGCTGCCCACCGTCACTACGTACAGATGCTCTGGTTACAGATACCTGGCTTACTAGAACTATTTTTGGAGTCATCAATTAAAAATTTAATGTCAGAGTCGTACTCAGCGATTTCTAAATCCCCCGAGTAACAACTTTTATCAACTTTGGTCCAATTTTAGAACCAAATTTAGGATTTGTTTGTTAGGAAGCTTAGATCTATTTTTGAGGTTAGATTCGATAGATTTAATGTTTTATATGAATTTTCACTTGGAAAACTTGTAGAATAGTTGATTTAAATTAATGGACCTTAGAAACGTATCAATGTGTGGTTGGGTTCAACTTTGATCATTCAAAAGAGACCATTTTAGCGTTTTTGAGGTAAGGGCGAAAAACCAAGACCCATAGACCAAATTCTGATGACAGATTTGGATTCAGCGCATCAAAATATGTCGTAAAAGAGATTGGCTAGTTCTTGGATTGATTTTTTGTAAAAAATGTAGAAGAGCAAAATTATAAAAAATACAAAGATTCTATAATGCCCTTTTGTTAGAAAAATATTTTTTTGTATGGGAAAAGTGTAAAAACTATTTTATAATTATTATATGAAAACTATACAGGGTACAAAAATATCTTAGAATTATTTTTCGTTAATCTTATATTATTTTCGAAAATAAAAGAAATAAAATTGAAATATTTTCGGAGACGGACTGCTCAGAAACTGCCGTTCCTGAAATTTTGAACAATTGTTGAGTTTACCAAACTGAGTACAATATTAACTCTTTATACAGTAGGCTTTAAATTATTTACTATTTTAGAAGATAAATATACATGCTACATCATACCATTATGGGCAAACACGCTGGTAACTGTGAATATCTGCAGGCTTCGCATATTCGTGGCTATAGCACCATCTAAATAGCATTCGAAGTGCGCAAATTCCAAACTGCATAAGTAAATATCTTCAAAACAAAAGCAAGCTTTTAATGTACATGTACACGTTTAGGCGCATAAACACATATATCCTAAAATTAACTAACGTTTCCTTTGATATAGAACTTGGGTACTGTTAAAAATTGATAAAATTCTATTACATATATTATATTAATAAGAGGAAGAGGAAAAATTTATTTACTAATACTACCGACTTAAAGTATTCAAAAACGCTAACAATAATTTTTTAACTTTGGAAAAAGTTTGAAATATAATTTTTCAATAAATATTAAAGTTTAAAAGTTCCTAAGTTTATTTTAAGTTTCTGATTGAAGATTGTGAACATTTTTAATATGTGCACCAATAATTTATAATTTTTCCCTTAACACCATATTTGATGACCAAATGAACTTTCTGAACGTTTTGAATTTATAGAATAATAATCTATAAATTATTTATCAAATCAATATTGACAATCTTATGAATTTCCTGTATTTCACACTATGTGAATGTTACAAATAATAAATATGATATTGAATAAATGTTGAATTATTAAAATTAATAATTCAGATAACTGAAGTCAACTTTGTCTGATTACAGACTTATATTTAGTTATTAAATTATTAAATCACGTAAAAAAATTGTACAATCAATACAGCGATTCTTCTTTCTCTTTATTCGGTTTATAAAGATAGATTATTGCTAGTGACAGTCAATTAATTATTATCCTTTTTTTATAAACACACTTCAATATTTATCTGAACAAAATCGAATTTTGAGGCGCATGAAAAGTCTCCAATTTTTATTTTCCGAATCTTTATTTTATCGAAATTCTTTTTATCTAATAAGAATCAATTATAATTTCTTTTAATGGAAAGAATAATTGTCAAAAACATTATTTTTTTGAATGACTAATCAACAGAATGTTTAATACTGCGAAAGAAAATTTTTTATAATCTTCAAATAACTGAATTATCATTTCTAAAAATTATTATTTTTTATATTTCTTATTTACACTAATATTTTTATTTTCGAAATGTCAATTTTGATAAATATTATTTTATAGATTTGTTAATAATTATAATAATTATTATATTCCCGAATTATTATTCAATATAATTCAAATATTACCGAATTACCAATTCTTAAAAAATTTATTGTTTCTAATAATATTTTTTTATAATATGTAAATGTTCTATATTTTAAAGTTTCTAAATTTTATTTTTTCGAAATATCATTTGTTACAAAACTTTTTTCTTATAAATGTTTTTCAAAATAATTTAAACTTTTTCGAATTAACATTACCTACTCATAATGTACAATTTTTATACAATTTTCTTTACTTCTAATCATTCTTCTTTATAATTACTATATTTTCTAACATGTATTTCTTCTAACTATAACTTTACCGAATTGTCACTTCTCATAATTATTATTATATCGAAATAGTATTTTTCAAAATTTTTGTAATATCTAATAATTTTTTATATGATTTTCTTTATTGCATAATAACCAGTTTTTATAATTTATTTTATTCGAATAATTATTTCGTATAATTTTTTTCTTACCGAAATTATATTTTAAATAATTTTTTTAATCGATTTTTTATTTTTCCTAATATTCATTTTTCCAAATAATTCTTTTTTATAATTTTTTTATTTCCTAATTCGTATTTTACATAACATACATTTTTTCTAAGATTTAAATTATCTAATTTATTATTTTCCTAACCTATAAATGTCATAATAAGAATTGCACCGAATAGTTATTTCACCTACAGAATATCCGGTTTCGACGTTTCCCATCTCTGAAGAATATGGCGCCAAATTTGAAAAAGTTTATTATTTTATTATTTAAAAATTATTAATTATTACAAATATTGTTTAAAACAATTAACTACGCTAAATATCATTAGGGAAATTGTTTTAAACAATATTTGTAATAATTAATAATTTTTAAATAATAAAATAATAATTTTTAGAAATGATAATTCAGTTATTTGAAGATTATAAAAAATTTTCTTTCGCAGTATTAAACATTCTGTTAATTAGTCATTCAAGAAAATAATGTTTTTGACAATTATTCTTTCGATTAAAAGAAATTATAATTAATTCTTATTAGATGAAAAGAATTTCGATAAAATAAAGATTCGGAAAATAAAAATTGGAGACTTTTCATGCGCCTCAAATTTACACCTAATTTTAATATTTTTAATGCTAAAAAATATATAATGAAGTATTTAAAATTTTTTTTTAGAATTATATTTAGATGAATCTAATTATACTAACCTAATTATAGATTAATTATTGAAAATTTACCGGTTTTGTTATGAATGCGCTTCCTTATTCCGGAACAACTATGTAATCATTCACAATTGCAGTTTGGAAATTATCCAACATCCCCACAAACGGACAAAATAATAATGGACAAATATATATTCACACAAGTAGTAGTTTGATTAATAGAGTTCAGTACTAATTGGCACAACAGAACGTTCGACTATAATATGTATATATATTAAGAACAATATTATTTTAGAAAATAGAATACGAGATACTTTTCTATTTTTTCCCTTTTATTCCCACAAAAAATTATATTTAATTTTCTCCTTCAATTTTATTTCTAAAAACTTTTTCTATCGAAAGTTTACACATAAAATATAAAAGGCCGTATTCGAGGGAAGATTCCGTTTCTCTTATTCTAGACTTCTTTATTTTCTCTTCTTTAACTTAAATATCTAAAAAGGAAGAAGCCGAGCTTTCATCTCAGAATAGAGTATATATATATCGTTCAACGGAATTTAAGTTTAATGGAATTTTTGTTAATATATAAACGAGAGATTTATTATTTGCTTAACAATGTATTGAAAATTCACTTTTGTTATCTTTGAAAATGTTCATATTATATTTATTGCTTTTGGGGTCTAATTTAATAAAATTTTGGTGCTTACAGTATCCTTGTCAATTTCGATATCATTGCTCAGTACGCTTTATGGTTTCGTAATATCGTTAACACTTGCGATAGAACACGTCTACCGCTATTTCGAATTACTAAGCTTAGATAACATTGGAAGCAGCATTGACTCTCATTGACTCTTATTACTTTATAGTGTTTCTACAAGTTTTGCACTTTGGCAAAAAAAGTGAGATGTTAGAATTTATTTTGAGAAAGAGATAAATTTTTATTTTTCGAATAAATTAAGATTAAATTAAATTTAATGCTTAGATAAAGTTAAGTTTTATGTTGGGAAATAAAATGGGATAACAAATTTCATGGTGTGGAGCAATTTCAAAATGTCGCAATTTCAGGAGAGATGTTAAATTGAAAACGTGAGCGACAGTTAAAATTAATAAAATTCTACTAAAACTAAAAATAAGTAAATTTGTGACTAGCATCCATAACGAAAGTATTTTAAATTAAATTTTTTTCGAACAGCTTTAATATAGTGGCGATTTCGATCGAAATTCCGTTGATAATTTCAGGAATTGAAATTCACTAAACACCGCTCCCTTCATTGACTGGTCATTTCTTTTCCTGCGGTACTACAGTCTGGCTTTAAACTTCGTAGGAAAAAGTCCCTGGGATTTCCCATACGCGACCTATGCCGTTACTAATCTATCATTACCTATTTCTTTTTCATCACTCTCACTCTCACTCTCACTCTCACTCTCACTCTCACTCTCACTCTCACTCTTACTCTTACTCTTACTCTTACTCTTACTCTTACTCTTACTCTTACTCTTACTCTTACTCTTACTCTTACTCTTACTCTTACTCTTACTCTTACTCTTACTCTTACTCTTACTCTTACTCTTACTCTTACTCTTACTCTTACTCTTACTCTTACTCTTACTCTTACTCTTACTCTTACTCTTACTCTTACTCTTACTCTTACTCTTACTCTTACTCTTACTCTACTCTTACTCTACTCTTACTCTTACTCTACTCTACTCTACTCTTACTCTTACTCTACTCTTACTCTTACTCTCTACTCTATACTCTTACTCTTACTCTTACTCTTACTCTTACTCTTACTCTTACTCTTACTCTTACTCTTACTCTTACTCTTACTCTTACTCTTACTCTTACTCTTACTCTTACTCTTACTCTTACTCTTACTCTTACTCTTACTCTTACTCTTACTCTTACTCTTACTCTTACTCTTACTCTTACTCTACTCTTACTCTTACCTTACTCTTACTCTTACTCTTACTCTTACTCTTACTCTTCTCTTACTTACTCTTACTCTTACTCTACTCTTACTCTTACTCTTACTCTTACTCTTACTCTTACTCTTACTCTTACTCTTACTCTTACTCTTACTCTTTAGTTATAATTCTCACTTTCTACTATCCACTTTCCACGCTCGACTCTTACTTTATACTCTCAGTTCCAACTTCCCAATCTTATACTTCCCACTCCCATATTCCACTCCCAATATCAACCTTATACTCTCATTTTCCATTTTCCACTTTACAGTCTCATACTTCCACTCCCAATTATCGCTCTCACTTTCTACATTTATTTCCCACTTTCACTTCCCGCTATGATTTCCACTTTCCACTTTGTGAATTGAGAGTAGAAAGTGAAAGTGAGAGTGGGAGTAGAAAGTAGAAAATTTACAGAATCGAACCACTCTCACTTTCTACTTTACAATCTCATACTCCCGCTTTTCTACTCTCACTTCCCACTTAAAATCTCACACTCCACAAAGTGGGAAGTGAGAGTAGGAAGTGGGAAATAAGAGTTGAAAGTGGAAGTGAGTGGAAAGTAGGATGTGAGAGTTGAATGTGGAAGTGAGAGTGGAAAGTAGGATGTGAGAGTGGAAGTGGGAAAACTACAGAATCGAACTCCATGGGGGCGATTCTGTAACTTATCCACTTCCTACTGTCACTACCTACTTTCCACTCTAACTTCCACTTTCAACTCTCATTTCTCACTCCCATCTTTCACTTCTAATTTCCTACTTTCTAGATACCACTCCCACATTCGCTTCTTACTTTCCACTCCTAATTGTGAAAATGGGAAGTGGAAGGAGGGAAGTTATAGTGTTAAGTGAAAGGTGTGAAGTTTGAGTGGAAAGTTGAAAGTGCGAAGTGAGAGTAGGAAATGGAAAATGGTAGTAGAAAGTATAAAGTGGGATGTTAAAGTGTGAAGTGGGAGTGGAAAGTAGGAAGAAAAAGTGGAAAGGAAAGGGTGTGAAGTGGGAGTTAAAAGTGGAAGGTGGGATGTGAATGTGGAAAGTGAAAGTGTGAAGTGGGAGTGGTAAGTGGAAGGTAAGAAGAAAGAGTGAAAAGTGAAGGGTGCGTAGTGGGAGTTGAAAATGGAAGGTGGGAAGGAAGAGTGGAAAGTGAAAGGTGTGAAGTAGGAGTGAAAAGTGGAAGGTGGGAAGTGACAGCGGAAAGTGGGATATGAATGTGGGAAGAGGAAAGTGACAGTGGGAAGTGGGAGATGAGAGTGGAAGTGAAAGTAGAAAGTGGGATGTGAGAGTGGAAAGTGGAAAAGTTACAGAATCGACCCCCTGGGGGTCGAAAAGTGGGATGTGAATATGGGAAATGGAAAGAGAGAGTGGGAAGTGGTAGATGAGAGTTGAAAGTGGAAGTGAAAATAGAAAGTGGATTGTGAGAGTGGAAAGTGGAAAAGTTACAGAATCGACCCCTGGAGGTCGAATCTATGGTTTTTCCACTTTCCACTGTCACTTCCCACCTTCCACTTTCTAATTCTAATTTCCCACTTTCTAGCTTCCACTCCAACTTTCGCTTTTCACTTTCTACTCCTAATTATGGGAATGGGAAGTGGAAGGAGGGAAGTGAGAGTTGAAAGTGAAAGGTGTGAATTAGGAGTGGAAAGTTAAAAGTGGAAAGTGGAAAATGGGAGTAGAAAGTGTAAGGTTGGATGTGAATGTAGGAAGTGAAAGTTGGAAGTGGGTGTGGAAAGTGAAAGGTAGGAAGTAAGAGTTTAAAGTGAAGGGTGCAAAGTGGAAGGTGGGTGTAGGAAGTGAGAGTAGAAGGTGGGAAGTGACAGTGAGAAATGGAAAAGTTACAGAATCGACCCCCTGGGTGTCACTTTCTACTCTTACTTCTCACCTTCCACTTAGGGCCCCTTACCCTAATATTACTTTATTTATGTTTATTGCTTTCATTCCAATTGATAATTTTATTTTTAATAAATTTTATTTTTTAATGTTTATTTACTATAATTTAATGTTTCCTTTCATACCTTGACCATACTCAACTTATCGTGTCCCTGATGGGTCTTTAAATTATCTTAGCACAGTACAAAGTACTTTGTAAAAAATATTTGTGATGAGTCAGAATGTTTGATAGAGAGAAGCTTGTTTACAATTTTTTTTTTTGAGATATAGAAATTGCTATTTTATTTAATTTTTTTTAATTTTCCCAAATGTTTGCTACTTTTATTTAGAGAATTTCAAAGTTTAACAGGATAAAAATAATCTAGTTAATATTCACAATTCTTTTAAGTTTTAATGATTTCGAAGGAATTTTTTTTAGACAAAATAAGATATAAATTCTGTCTAAATAAATTAAAAATATTACGAAAAACTAAAAGAAATCCAATTCGTATTTAAATCTAAGCGTTGCATGTGAAATGAAAAACAGGAAAAAATATGAAAAAAAAGTTGACAACGAAAAAAAAGCTTTTCCACTCAATGACGATTGAATGAAGTATAATTGTATGATGACTATTAGTAAATGAGGAAATCATTCAGAATGTTTGAAAAATGATTGAAGCATGTACAGTAATAACTGCAAACTCGAAATCTGCACTAAAGGTGACTGAGCAGCAAAGCTACGAGCTTTGATGTCTACATGAAGCGAGGTTCCCTCAACGTGCACATAGATGAGAAAAGAGGAGAAATATACCTCTGTCGCTCATGTTCTGTACATCTCTCGTTCCTCTTTAAGAGAGATTTTTACCAGCTTTAGAGCTTAGGTCCTCTCTTTGAACCATAACCTTTCACAGTTATCGTGTTGCGGTTCATGCAATTAGTTTAAAAGCTCGAAGTTCTCTGTAATAGACTTGGACGAACCACAAAAACTTTTTCGCAAGCAAAGTAACCTCGGAAATCATGGAAATTTTTACTCTATATTTGAAAACTTTTTAAATTCATTTTTAATTTTCCCAATGGTTCAGTTATCTGAAAAAAAATTTTTTTTTATATCTTACCAAGTTACTTTTAATCAAAAAAATTATTACACCACTTAAAAAAAGAAGGAAAAAGTAAAATACCATCTCGTCTAGTGCTACTTTACCTTTAACTATTATTCTCTAAACTCGCTTTTTTACTTTCGTCGTAATTCCAAGATTTTACCTGATAAAGTCACGCAACCATGGGGAGTTGCGATTTTATTACTCGATTTCTTCAACCAAAATCATTCTCGAAATCATCAAGCGTCAGTTTTATTGGCTGTCTCTAGAGTATAATAAAAGATCATATCGGTACCGAGAGATCTCAATTGCGTTAAGATTAGCAAAAGAGGCAAATTTTTACCCTACTTTCATCATCACAAAATGTCATATTTTCTCCCTCGGATTTTTATCGTTTTTCCCTTTTCTTCGAATAAAAGTTTCTTCACTTTCGAAATATAACCGCGATAGGATTTTGGGCAATAAAATTTTAACTGGTTAACTATTGTACAACTTCCAACTTTTTTTTTTGAGATGATTGCTTTCTACAAATCATCTCTCTGAAAATTCTTTTATCTTCCGGAAAAAAAATTACTTACTTTTACCACATATTGCTGCTGAAAACAACTATACTTTACTTTAGAACCCTATCAAAAGAATTACGTTTTAGTTTCTCATAATAATTTGTTCATAAACGAAGAAAATTCATTCCCAGTTATAAGAGGATTGTATTTTATACTTATTTTGACAAATATGTTTCTTTCTTATAGATTTTTTTTAATCACAAGGGAAAACATGGTTGAAACCTTTTTTTTTGCTATATACGAAGAAAAATTTGTTTTAATAAAAAAAATGTTCTAATAATTAAACACATTAATAAGAAGGATATTTTCAAAAATTAAATAAAAACAATTTTATTTCCTCTACAGAGTTTTCCAAAATAGAGTCAAAAAATTATGGTAATTGAATTTATCACAGTTTGATGTCAATTAAATTTCAATTTAATTGGAACACTATTCATACGTAATGGTTATACGTAATGGGTCAATATACTCTAAATAGTACATCAAGCTTTTTAACAATTAAATTCGCAAACGTAATCAAAGAGAAATAATTGAATTAAAAGTTCAATTATTTTGGTAAAAAATATAGTACCAAATGTGAAATGAAAATGTAAATAGTTCAAGTCAAGGTTAATGTGAGTTCGTTGCTAAAAACAAAAAAATTATGCTGATAGATTAAACAAGTCTAATTAGAGTAGGAATGATAAAAAAAAAATCAGTATTTTGAAAAAAAGATAGTAAAACATCACTTTGGTGTAGTTGACATTAACGTTTATAATGAACGATTTTTCTAAACTCTGATATAGGATAAAATAGTTTGCATTGAGTGCCCTTTACAGTTCAGGTATCAAACAGTATTTACACCAAGCGGGAAATACAAATATTTCAATGTAAAGATTTTACTATCATTAAAAATAACCGTATTATCCCCTGGAGTTATATAATTACGCTGGTTGACGGTATTACTATTTATCTGAAAATATAAACATATTTGTTGATATCAATAAGCGATCATGTGTTCGATTTTCAAAAACATATGTCAATAGCGATTTATTTGATCAAAATGGAATTTATTAAATTCCCCATCGAATTGAAATCAAATTGCGATTTCGTTTTGTTTTATACCTCAATTATAACATATGTATAATATAGGTTTAACTTTTGTAAATAGATTCAAAATATTAACGCCCAAGCAAACTAAAATCTAAATCCAAATTAAATCTTTAATGTTTTATATAAAAAATAATTATTTTCTTCATGAAGTAAATATAAAATATTTACCCTGACTAACAAGTTTTAAGCGAATCTGAGGGTCGATTCTGCAACTTTCCCACTTCCTACTCTTCATTACCCACTTTCCACTTCCTATTTCCCAATTTCATTACCTGCTTTCCACTCTTCATTATCCCTTTCATATTTTCCACTTACGATATTCCACTGTTAATTACCCACCTCCCACGTATCAATTCCTACTTTTATTATCCACTTCCCACTTTTAATTACCCACTTCCCACTTTTTACTGCCCATTTCCTACTTTTCGGTACCTACCTCCCACTTTTCACTTCCTCACTTCCACTTTTCACTATCCATTTCCTACTTTTTATTTCCCATTTTCCACTTCTTATTACCTGCTCCCAATTTTTTCTTTTTATTTCCAAATTTCATTACCCACCTCCCACTTTTCACTTCTCGCCTTCCACTTCCTGGTTTTCATCATCCAGTTTTCATTTGCCACATCCAACTTTCAAATTTTTATTTCTGACTTTCCATTTCCCACTTTTTACTTCCTATTTACAAATTTCATTACCCACCTCCCACTTTTCACTTCCCATTTCCCACTTTTCATTAATCACTTCCCACTTCTTATTACCCACTCCCTATTCCCACTTTTCACTTTCTACTTTTTATTATCCACTTTCCATTTGCCACATCCAACTACCCAATTTTATTTCTGACTTCCCATTTCCCACTTTTTACTTCCTATTTCCTAATTTAATTACCCACCTCCCACTTTTCACTTCCTACTTTGCATTATCCACTTCTCGTTTCTAAAAATTGCTATAATATATAATTTTCTTGATAGATCTGTGAAACTTTTTGATAAAAAATTCCATTTAAAAGTATTGAATTTGTCGACACCGAAGCCCCCGAGTAACGATTTTTGAGTGATTTTGATAAAATTATAATATGTTCATCCCCCATATTAGAGCCGCCATTTTAAATTTTTTAAAAACGACATCGGATTCGTAATCTGCGACCTCAAAAATCCCCGAGTTACAAGATTTAAGCCAATATAATGAAATTTAAAGTTTCTTGTCCGCCATATTGAATCCGCCATTTTGAATTTTTAAAAATGAATTTTATATTCGTAATCAGCGACCCCAAAAACCCCCCGAGTGACAAGTTTCAAGTGAATTCGATGAATTTTTGTAAAACTCGTCCGCCATATTGGATCCGCCATTTTGAATTTTTGAAAATAAAGTTGATATTCGTAATCAGCGACCCCAAAAACCCCCCGAGTGACAAGTTTCAAGTGAATTCGATGAATTTAAAAAATAAGTCCGCTATATTGAATCCGCCATTTTGAATTTTTAAAAATGAATTTTATATTCGTAATCAGCGACCCCAAAAACCCCCGAGTAACAAGTTTTAAGTCAAATTTGATCAATCTAAAAATAAGTCCGCCATATTGAATCCGCCATTTTGAATTTTTAAAAATGAATTTCATATTCGTAATCAGCGACCCCAAAAACCCCCCGAGTGACAAGTTTCAAGTGAATTCGATGAATTTTTGTATAACTCGTCCGCCATATTGGATCCGCCATTTTGAATTTTTGAAAATAAAGTTGATATTCGTAATCAGCGACCCCAAAAACCCCCGAGTAACAAGTTTTAAGTCAAATTTGATCAATCTAAAAATAAGTCCGCCATATTGAATCCGCCATTTTGAATTTTTAAAAATGAATTTCATATTCGTAATCAGCGACCCCAAAAACCCCCCGAGTGACAAGTTTCAAGTGAATTCGATGGATTTTTGTAAAACTCGTCCGCCATATTGGATCCGCCATTTTGAATTTTTTAAAATAAAGTTCATATTCGTAATCAGCGACACCGAAAACTTCCGAGTAACAAAATTCAGGCGAATTCATTGACTTTTCGGCAATATAAGAAGAATATTGCCAAAAATTTTTAAATTTTATTTTAGATTTGACGCCATATTGGTCCGCCATCTTGAAATTTTAAATTCTACTTTACTTTTCTCTAAAGTGTATAATTTTTATGCACCGATGGTTGAAAATAGAATTTTATTCTTACACTTTTTCGAGGTGAAAAAAAATGTCAAACTTGAAAAAATGAATTTTTTTTGGTGTTTTTTGACATTAAAACCGCCATATTTAATTTTGGTTTGGACGAAATGTATTTTTGAGCACCGGAATCGGAAAGAGCACATCCAAAACCTTTAGAAAATGTACCTTTGGTATAAATTGTCAACCGTTTTATTTATAATTACGTAGCTTGAAAATGACCAAAGAATTTTCACAAGTTGGGCGTTATAATGGGTTAATTTGGAAAGTTTTAGGATTTTTTGAAACTAGGTGCACATTTAATTTTAAAAATTTAATTTTAATTAACATTTTGGAGGTCGTTATTTTGTTTTTTAATGAAATCTATGTTACCATATTAAAGCTTAGACATTTTTGACGCGATATATTTCGAAGATATTTGAAAGTTACAAATATTGTCTAAAAAAATGCTAATTTAGAAAAACCATAAAAATTTTTTTTTAATTTATTGAAATTTGTTTATTTTTAAATTTACAATATTCTTTGATGCATCATTTGGAAGAGGGATTCTTTGGCTATAAAAAATGCCAAATGCCGAATTTTTCTTATTGTGTTTTATTGTTTGAAAAGCATTGTCAAACTTTAAGTAAAATGTTTGTTCATTTGGTCTTTAAATATAGTTTAAGAAAAGTACACTATCATCACTCTCAAAACACATTTATTTAAATAAAACTAACAGTCTAATTGACTGAGTGATAATTTATTACACGGAGTCATGCATTCATGAAAATTCGCTTTATTAGCATGCATTTAATGTTGAGGTAGCTTCTGCTTATACCTGACTTTCTAAACTAACAATTTGCTCCATCCACAGTAAGTACTCTTATTCCCATTGCGCTTTCTACTCTATTGCTGTGACTAAAACAAATGCCTCACCGGAACATCGCCGTGCACAATATTTACTCGCAAACGACTCAACTGGTCCTTGTTTAGATACTCGGAAGGCAAATGGAACTTCCTCAAGGCAAAATAGACGGAAGAACAAAAAGCTTATGTTTGCTATTTGTCTGCTTTAAAAATCATTGAATTGCTCCGACCTAACTAATGCAGATACCCCACTATCTCGAGAATTAGTTTAAGAGTTGGATTTTCATAAATAAAAAACTGAGAGTATGGGAAAATTTTATTCTGTAATTTCGTGAGTAATCATTACGATTAGGAATCACGTTAGGAACACCTTATCCAGGTCTTGACTTTGAAGAATTTTGTTTTTTTTTATTGAATTACTAGGTAGAGAATTGAGTGAGCATTTATCCTTTTTATAGTCTCAAGTATGTGAAAATCAACATTCTGCGTATTAAACGGATTTTACTAGTTTGTACATTTAATGGACAGGTTTCATTTAACAATGATATTTTCGAGAGGGAAGATAATTACTAGCTATTGAACTGAATTAATTAATCAATCTTCCAATTCGGAGGATAATTTTGTTTATTTGTTATTACTGTTACAAACTTAAGTGGCCAATGCTCTTAATTGTTTTAATTGCAATAACACACACTTGTCCTATTACCTAGTTACAAAATTAGTATTCTTTTGTTCTATTAATATAAATTGTGAATTCCTCTTTCCATCGTCAATTACGAGAGTAAATTTTTCTCCCATTTAAAAAATTTTTCCAAGAATTATAAATTTTTTACACAATTGTAATATTTCGTTTTGATTACATTATTAGACGATATTACCAAAAAACTAATAATGATTTGCTAATTTATAATCTATTAGAACAATTCTGTTAAAAAATTCAAGCGGTAGTTAATTTATGTAGAAAATACAATCCTTCGGTTTAAATACCACTTATTGTATTCCAACCTAGTTGCTCGCTAAGTTTTCCCTTCTTACTAACTGCAGCCAGTAATGATACTCTTCCCCTTCTTGATATCACCCTCCTTTGCATACATATAGTCGCTAGTCACTCCTCCAATACTGTTATCTGTAGGTTTATCAGGAGTTTATCAAGAGAACAGTTCTGTCTTTTACAGTCTAACAACTTTAATATTGTTTCGCTGCTTATTTACTAATATCGTAAAATATAACTATCACTCTTAATTAAAAGGAAGCAAATTTGTCGAATTAAATTATAATTCCATGATTTTAAAAACCCCAGAATAAAGAGTATGAGAATTCTAATAGTAATTAGTTTTACAAATAATTAATTCACATTCGATATTGTTCAACACTATCACATGAATATCAATTTCATCGTCAATTAAAATTTAACAACTTAAATAATGACTCACAATTCCTGTTGTATGTAACATTTTCCCATTTAGAAACCTTTCATTAATACTTAAATTTCTATTACCGTGACGATACATTTAACTCCAAATCGTTAATATTATAATTGAAAATTAGATGGGTTTAAAGTATTTATGTATTGTTTTTCCGTGATACAAATAACAGTTTACCTTTTTACAGTTATAAAACAATTGGTATATTAAACATTTGATATCTGGTCGATTTAATTTCTTGTATAGCAGAAAGGAATAACACATTTATTCTAAGAGTTAGAAAGTACAAAGCATTTTTTTTTGCACACTTGAAATGATTCGAAATAGTGCAACGTTTGCTGTCTACTTGGGGGTCCACCACAGCAATTACTACTGTTAGCAAAAGTCAGCCCTTGAGTATCCGCATAGGTCAGGAGTGTCGATACTTTCAATAGTTCGATACGACAGATATGGGGTTTGAAGTGGTTTGGCAAGACAGTTTGGAATCTATTAACGTTCAATGGACAAAAGCCAAACGCGATTAAGCCGCCTTTACTAAAAGAAAGAAGAAAGTCTGAAAAAAGATGTGCAAGATGTTTCTGCCTCGTCTACGATTACCGAAGCGTTTGGAGAGAATCCAATCGCCCCACAAATATTGGCCAGTTCACAAGACTGTTACACAGACTTTGTATAGTAGAAAACGAATAAGTTCATCCACTATTTGTTCGTAAACATGAGATGTTGCCGGAATTCGGATATGATTCAATAAATTTGATATAGAGTTATCTGTATTAGCAGAAAACTTTTTGATCTAAAGTCAAATATATTTCTATGTTAACTATTTAGAGTTTATCATTTATTTCATATTATGATTTGGAAATAAAATTCCTATGCAAAATTAATAATATCTATCCATCAATAGATAATATAAATATTTTTAGCACTTCGTAATCAAAATAATTAAAGTGAACAATGATTCCTGACGCTTAGTGGGATTTCGAGTTTTGTCCTCCACTTAGGTATTTCTGCTTTTTGATGTTCAGGGACTAAAGATAAAGGAAACAGAAGGTCTTATTCTTCCTTTTGGTATTTTATTTACAGTCCTTGCTAGAGTTTTTTTTGCTTCCTCAAGAGCTGCTCGAAAAACTCCGCAAACTCCAGTACTGACAATACGTTTGGTATTCACCTTATCGATATACTTCTTCTTACATAGAAAGCAGCTTCAGCTCTTCTTACAGTTGGAGAATTTGTGACCAGCTTCACCGAACTTAAAGCACGCAACCGATCTGTCCTACTTCTAACATTTCGTTCCAATATGGCAGTTTTCTAGGCATCGATGACACCAAGGTATTACCATTACCTTCTTTTAATTGGGCGGCACATAAAACCAATTTGTACGTGTCTCCATTTCTCCAGCCCGTCCTCTTCCTCTGGGTTGGTGACCACTAATACCTACAAGTAATACCTTTTCAGATGCTTACTTTGCTTTTAGAATTATGTCCGGGTTTTTTCGATTTGGACCCTCTGTGGGTTGACCCCTTTTATGAAGTTTACCCAGAACGTCAGTGTTTAATTGAAACCTAATTACTTAAAACAATGTGGGAAGAAAAATATTAAAACGTTAATTTACAGAGATTGACTGAATATTACAATTTATTGTCGCTTTAATCGGAGAAGTCCTTCTTCAGGTAGTGGTGGTTTGCCCAAAAGTAGTCTTTTCGGGTAAGTAAAAAGTATCTTCTTTATAATCATCGGTTTTGTCTGTAACAAATAAAGGAAATTCTCCCCCTTCCTCTGAAGGCGCGTAGAAGCAATAGCATTGGCTGGACCAAACAATTATTAGCAACCATTCATGTAAACAAAGATGTATAAATAGTAATCAAATTGGAAGACGTCGACCTTTTCTTGATATATTACTACTGAAGTGAATTACCTGACAGAGACACGAGTTCAAAATAAAAACAAGAATTAAATAAATAGAAGTATAATTTCAAGCAATTGCTTAAACAGACAGCATACGTTAATCCTTGACCGACTCGGATCAGCATAGTGAATCCTTTCGCCCACTATTTCCGATCGAGGGTTCTCTGACTTTGGTACCTGAGTCGCATTTTCGTTGAGGACGTTTCCCTTTTCTTTATGTTACCGATTTGAATCTCCTTTGGACTGTCACCCTCTCTCCTCCGTTTCTGAGCATCTCTAATGACGCTTTTGAGTTGGCGCTCCCTCTTCTCCTTCCGGTCCTGGCGGTTAACCTCCGCATGCTAAATCGAAGTCTCATCGACATGCTTCTTCTTCGCCTCATTCAATAAGACTGGAATGATTTCTGGGGTCATCCTTTCTACAATGATCTATAGAATTGCAAGAAATTGTGCTCCCCATAGTCCTTGCGCACTTAAGCACCATCCGTAGAACTAACGGTAACATAAAGCTTAAAGTTCGATCAATATTTTATTAATCCATACCAATTTTAAATTATGAGAGCAATATTCTTTTATTAAATCTTGTAATTTTTCGAACCGTCAGATCGCTGGTCAAAACAATTAATTGATCATAAGAAAATTGATACTCGGTTTATCATTTCATGTAAATTATCACTGCGAGTTCCTGATGTTCAAACTTCGGGATCACTGCCGAGAGATTACTTCGTATTTGTCCAACAAGGAATGTGCTTCCTTGTATTTATTACTGTAAATAAATACCGGTCATACTGAGTGACAGAAATACGAATATCCATCGACGGAGACATCAGCTGTCAAAACACTGGCCGCACCCAACTTTTTATGAACTCTTTCCGACAGTCGATAAATTACCTAATTACTTACTGTCGCGCATCGATTACCATCCGAAAATCCTTGTAACGAGTGCGTGTGAGACTCACCACGAAGCCGTATTGCGCGTCTGCTTCGGCGTCCCCGTCGGACATTTAATTCATTCTCAGTTTGGCGTCGACATAAGATAGAAGTCAAAATAGACCATTTCATATTAAATTCATTTAAACTTAAATAAATTGTGCCTTTTCCTGTCAAGATGAGCCGAGGAACTATGAGGGGACGTCGGCGTATCTCCGGTGAGTCTCAAAATAATTGAATGTGTTGTCTCCTGATAATTATTGATCAAAATAAGATGTGTTTCATTTTGCTCTGTTTCACGACATTTCTGTATTTTTGAACATGTCCCGTCTGGACCTGTAATTTTCTTGTTTATTAAATCAAAATTGAAAACTAACTGGTGATTTCTCTTACCTCGCGCTCTTCTTGAAAAGATTGAGCTAGCGTAAATTTAATTTAATAATAGGTTTGAATATTTTTCCATTTTTCTGGCGTTCGGGCAATGAATTCAAACAACAAAAGTAAAGTGCGTTTTGTGTAATTTGTTAATCCTAAATTCGATGAAATTAAGCTCTTGAATAAAATAATCTCGTGTAGAGTGAGAAAATTAATAGTAAATTCTCAAATATTAACAAAAGTAATAAGACACCCGTTATAATACTCATAACATTACTTTGCATTTTTTAAGAGCAACTACAATTTTAATTTTGTATAAAATTTTTTGTCTCCATATCAATTAAAATTCAGTTAAAATTAATTAAAATTTACATTATAAAATATCTCTTTTATTATACAACTCTAGATATATTATTTTTTAATCTAAGTGCATGTAAAATTTTCTGCAGTACTCTATTTAACTTGGCTAAAATAATCTGACTAAAATTGAGATGAGACCTTGTTGTTATAGGTACTTTAAATGCAATTAAGCGGCAGGCGGGACGACACTATCTCGCGTCGTCGATGCTCTCTCAGGTTGATTATTAACACGAGGTGTACAATGCTTCTATTGTCTAACAGATTATAGTTTGATTGAAAGAGTTTAAATACTTGTACTTGTTTTTTTGAATTATTCTAATAATACCCATTTACTTATCGAGAAGTGAATCTAATCATCTAATGTAATCTTATCCGATACTTAATCAATCGAAAATGGATATTTATCCCTAGGCGTTTTTAGAAAAAAGCCAAACTGGTATTTAGACTTGAAGTACAAAATCTTTATTTATGGTTAAGCAAAAATTGCTGGAGACATCAAGCGATCATTAAAATTTAGATAAAATTAAAAATTAAAATTCTATTTAAAATTTCAACAGTTAGCGTTAGTGACATCATGTCACCCTTCGACTTGCGTTTCACCTTCGTGGAATGCAGTTGAGATCTTAAACCGGATACACTGTTGTGAATCTATGAAGCGATTCTACTACTTAAGCTGACTTTGCGTTTGCGGTCTGATAGAGTAGAGTGAGGTAAGTACTACGCTTAGAATAGCATTTGCCGTTCTCTTAGGATTGTAGCCCTTAACCCCATCTATTAAGACAGGGATATAGGAAGGTGTTTGAAAGTTGTGACAGGGAATTTTTCTTAGACCTTCGCTTTAAAAATTTTATTAATTGTTGAAATTAATTAAGAAAATGAAAAGTATCTAAAAAATTTCCACTTTAACAAGAATGACAAACGGACAACGGATTTGGATTCAGCGACCAAAAATGCTTTAGGATTACATACTCCGGTTCCGTGAGAGTAAAAAAAAATTTTTTGTGGTCCTGTGTTATCAGAAGAGAATAGAGATGGACCAACACTTTTGGGTTAAAGTTAGTCCAAGTGAGGTGACGATGTGTCCATGTGCTGCATTTTTATTACATTTACTATTCATCCTGTTGTTATAGTTTTCCACTGCGATATTACACTTTTGATAGCAAAAACTTCCTATGAAAACGATTCACAAGGGATAGGGTAGCATTTACAAATTGCCTTTGCACTATCGCTGAACACTGCGGTTATGCGAAAACTGAAAAGAAGAACTGACTCGCCGTCTCTAGAGTGGTCGTCTTATGTATGGGAGTCGAGTAACCCTCATTTTTTACGCGAAGTAATCAAATGCTACAGAACTTTTTCTATCACTTGATGGAGTTTTGAAAAATTTCCACAAGTTAAAGCTTTCAAACGATATTACCGAAAATCGGATGGTAATTTCAAAATCAGTATTATAGATTTGTATAGCACTTCAGTCACACATTAACAATAGTTTAGAACTTAAAAACAAATTATCCAATGTTACTATATGGACGATAGTTATACTTTTAACTCACTTGACGTAAGTTCTATGTTTACAAATATGTGTCTTGTGAAGTGGTCATTCAGAGTTTAGATCCACAAATTAACCTTATAAACCAGAAATGTAAAATCCCTTAGAATTGATTTAGATGACTTAGATAGTATTGATTTTACTAAATTTGTATTTAACAAAACTTATTTTTCCAAAATTCTACAGACAAGTTTACGGTACACCGATGGGTTCTCTAATCTCAGCTCTCGTCTCAGATATTGTTATGGATGATCTGGAAACTGAATGTTTATAATAATTAAAAACGAAGCATAATTGTGTCCCCCTGTTCTATTTTAGGTATGTGAATGACACAATCTTAGCAATTAAGAAAGATCATGTCAATTTGGTTATTGATATCTTTAACTCTTATAATCAAAAACTAGAATTTACTGTAAAAATAGAAAAAGGAAAATTCCATTAATTTTCACGATTTAAAGCTTTTTAGTGACAACAATCAAATTATTACAAATTGGTATCAAAAACCGACTTCATCGGACACTCATTAATTATTTTTCAGATCATCCAATTCAGCAACAAAAGAATATTACATACAATCTTGTTGACAGAATTATTATTCAACAAACTTATAATTTCCTTTTGATACCACTTTTGGGATCCAGATCATAACACTGGAACACTGATTTCCTAGAAGGCTTTTAAAACCTTAATCAATGTTTGATTTTGTAGATAAATCGAAATATAAGCAATAATCTACTAATAACTAATTATATATTCTTTTACGCATATTGAATATAATTGTTTGGGGTTAGATTAAATTCAGGTGGAATATTGATTTCTCGATAGCCCCTGAATATATTAGAGTTAACAGCGAAATAAGAAAACCAAGACCTCGATTTCGGGATTTATAAACTCTGTCGATCCACCCTGGAAGCTTATAGAATAACTTTCCTTGATTTTACACACCCTTCAATAATGCATTTCTCCCAAATACAATTGATGGAAAAAATCTGCTAGGCTCTCCACTTGTGTAGTAAACTAAAGAGTACTCTTTACGCTACTATTAGGGCAAAAACCAGTGTATAAGTAAATAATTCAAACTGAAAATCAATAACCAAAACGATCAATCATTTGTTCTCTAACGTTGGTAATTATAGTATCCCAAGTATCAACGTGAAATGGTGTACGTAAAGCGACGACGTTTGGTAATTAAATTGTCTGCAAACTGTGTTTTGACAGGTGATCAACAACTGCTCTGAATTAGTCTTCCTAGTGCTCTTGAATAATAATATCGGAAATCCCTTTCGATTCCATGTGCCACGAAGCACTTCCTTTGATGAGTTGATATTTTTCCCCGAGTAGTCAGTTCAGTGATGACCGGAAAAAGAAAGATTTTCACTCGCCCTATTTTTAAAAAAATATGTCTCACTGGAGGAAAAATTTATTATGAATTCAGTATTCTACAAGGATATATAATCTGCTTATTCATATAACTTCAATTGAAATGTAATTCTTTTGGAAAATTGCTTCTCCCCTAATGAGCAGAAATCCTTCGGAATTAGGATTCAGTGAAAAGATTAAATCTAAAAATTTAATAACAATTGCTAACTTCTTTCACTTTTGATATTAATTATTAACTTACTTACTGAATTCCTTGAAATTGTTAATAAAAAAACTTCAATTGTCCTTAACGTGAAATAATTTGGATCTAGAAGATTTGATTTAATGTTGACATAGTCAGGTAACTTAAAAACACTTTAGGGTCCTGATACAATGAATACACATAATTTCCATAGAACCTTTATAGTTCTTAAATTAATAAAATATTTACTACCATAATATTTCACATATGGCAAATCAACTGTATTGTAATTAAAAATATTTTCTCTATCCATTATCAAAACTTCTCCATATATACTGTTTATTATTAATTACCCGGCAAATGAAAGATATGAATTGAATGAATTGTTTAATATTTGTGTTTTAATTTTTTGTGGAATGTGTTTCAATGTACGATATTTGAAATGTTTTAAAATTTATACTCGTTTCATTTCAGTGTATCGTTAAAATTTAGTATGTGCGTTATTGTTTCTATTGTTGCTTTCTATTTAATTGTGTTCAACTCTTTTATTGTTTTTGTATCAATTTCATTTAGAATTTTTCTATCTATTTTTAACTTTAGCTTTAATTAAATCATTAATTTTTAATTTTTATTGTGCATCAATCAGTAGTGTAAAAATACAAAGTAAAATACGACGGTTTTTAGAAATTTTTGTAAATTTTTATAATATAAAAAGAATGAACCATAATATCAATATATTTTTGTTCAATATAATTCTGTCTTTAAAGTCTTCTTCGGTTACGTTTCTTTTTCAATATGCACCCTGCGATAATGAGGAATTATATGACAAAATTTTATTGTGCTTCCCAGGCCCTAGAACATTGTTGAGAATATCTAAAAATATTTTTGGATAGGATGGCAGCTAGCTATCTTTACCTTGACACGTTATATAACCACATTATACCCTATCAGAAGGTGTCATAATGCACTTAATAGACTGCGCAAAAATACACAACCGGTTAAAATCGTGTGACCACTTGCAAAATTACATTAAAAATATAACTGCTTTAAAAATTTTAATTTTATAGCAGACCTGGAATTTTTTCTAATCCCAAAAAACATGTCAAATATTTGGTGGTATACGAATTTTTTTTAATTGATGGACTTTGATGAAACTTGGTATCTAGGGGTTTTTGAGGTGGCTGTTTACTAATCTGAAGTCAGATTTTCAAAATTCAAAATGTCGGATCCAAAATGTCGGTCTGGTGATTTTTTATTAATTTTCGTAAAAGTTGATGGATTTTGATGAAACATGGTACCTAGAGGTTATTAAGGTCTCTGATTACGAATCTAAAGTCATATTTTCAAAATTTAAAATGGTGGATCCAAAATGGCGGTCGAAATTTTTAAAAAGTGATAGATTTTTATGAAACTTAGTATCTAGGAGTTTTTGAGGTCGCTGATTACGAATTTGAAGTCAGATTTTCAAAATTCAAAATGGTGAATTCAAAACGGCGCACGAAATTATTTGGAAATTGATGATTTTTTAGAAATTCACTTAAATTTCCATTTTGGATCCGACATTTTGAATTTTGAAAATAAGACTTCAGATTCGTAATCAGCAACCTCAAAAACCCCTAAATACCAAGTTTCATCAAAGTCCATCAATTTTTAAAAAAATTCTTATATCATTGAAAATATTAACTTTGTTATGTTTTACTGTATAAATTTTGTGACAAAAGATATAGAATATTTAACTCCTTTTAGTAATTAATTAATAAAATAAAATTAATTTTCTCATTATTTTTATTTATTTATTTATTATATAAACGGGATATATTAAAATAAATTTAATATAATTATTTAACATGTTAATTTTCAATTACATTACATTTATTAATTTTACTAACAGAACTTAATTAAATTAATGTTCCTTCAAAGTAAGGAATGCAGATAATTAATTCAATAAATATGTATCAAAGTTGTAATTTAGTTATAAATTTAAATCAAGGGATATAAATTTATTAATTTTTTCAAGCCATCCATTGAAAATTTCGACCGATAATTTAATTTTACGGATCATATATAATTAAAAATATTTGAGAATAAATACATCAAATAATAAAAACTGTGCAAAACGTTATGTTATTAATTTTAAAAGTTTGTTTTCACAGAAAAATCCTATTGTCCTTTTTATAAAATAAATAATAAAAATTAAAAAAAAAAATTTTTATATAAACTACTTATGCAAATATGATTTAAAAAATTTCATTTTTAATCGAAACGAACTTTTTTTTATTTTATTGAAAAAATCAAATATAAATTTTATATTTTTATTTGAAAAATAATAATATAAAATCTCTTTTTGAATATTTTGCGAAAAGTTAAAGAAAGCAGCGATAACTCATTAATTATTACCTCAATAATAAATGTCACTAGTAAATTCAAATAGATATTATATTATGCATATTGTAAAATTTTGCCTTTAACCGTTATTATTATTATTTAATTTAAATGACATATTCATTTTGTTAATTATTAAAAGATGATAGCACTTCTATGAAATATTCAGATTAAATTGTATTGTGTTCATAATTATATTATGTTTCAAGCTTATTTAAATTACGTGTCTGATTTATTATTCTCTATTAATATTGTGTAGTGAACAAATTTTAAATAAATTGTTAACAATAATTTAATTTAAAGGAATGTTACACGAAAATATTCGAAACCTTCAAACTTGTTTGGTAGTGGATCCCCTCCTTCCTACTTATTGTTCAAGTAGTGAGGTGAGAATCTCTACTTTTCACTAGTGGAATTTTAGGAGATTAGAATGAGGTGTTAAATGAAGTTAAGATAATTATAAACAATTACAATTTATTATTCGTTCCTCTAAAACCCTAATACATATTTATTTATCCCTTTTTTATTCTCTTTTATATCTTTAATTTATAACTATAATATATTCGTGTTAATATGTATATATAATTCTAACACAATCTTTATTCTCCTCAAATGTATATTTGCGTGTGTGTGAAGTATTATTTAAGTGTATGTATACAATTGACTCACCTATTCGTTATTTGATATTATTCCTTTAAACTTCTTATAATCCTTTTCTATAATATTTATTTTAGATCAACTTTTTATAGCACAATTTCTCATTTAGAACTTTTATTATTTTTCACTTTTTATACTTAATTATTAATTATCAGTAATAAGCATGAGAACTTCTTTATATTCAAAATAACGGTCAAACTGATCCACGACTTACTATCGCGAAGACTCACGGTCAAATGCCCAGATTTTCCTGTGTTAATCGATTTTATTAATCGACATTACAGAGTTGAAATTATTCTTTAGTTCATTGCACCTGCTCGTTGCCAGGCGCTTTTCTGCAAGCTTGCAGTTTTGGACAGTGGTGTGATCTTGGTTCATTAACCTGGACACACCACTTCTTAGATTTCATAATACATTAGTATTTTAAGTATCATTCTTTTAAATTAAGTTCATTCATTTTTCAAAGCAAATTTATAAATGTGTGAAATGTAATAAACAGCTATAAATGAGAATTATATTTTATGTATTATTTATTAAATTTATGTAGAAGTTTCCTTCGATAATAATTTCAAAAAATTCTATATTATATAACCATGTATTAAAATTCTTTAAAATTATTATTATTTTTATTTCTAAAAGTTTTGCTTGTTAAATACAATGTAATTATTATAATCGTTCGTATTTCGTATATTTCTAATTTATTTATTTTCGTGGATTATTATTTTTTGAATTTAATAAAATTTCTTATTATTAATATACTTTCTCGCTTTGTAAATTTTATATTTGACTCTGATTGCTTTATATTGTCTTTGGATTATAATTCTGTCTTTATTAATAAAATTCTTTTAAGCTTTGAATATATCCCTTTTTCCAGAACTGTTTTTATTAGTTTTTTGTTGCCGTCAATCTTTATTAATTTTTTGTAGTCACCTTCGGTGATCTTGATATTTTCCTTCTGAATACATTTTTCCATTTTATTATTACTTGATATCTTTAGCAAAAATTAATATTTTTCAGTCTACTGCATATTCTCTTAGTTTTTTCCCTTCCTTTGAAAAATAATATATATATTTAAATTCTTTTATAATTATATTCAAATTCGTTGCAGGAATTCAATTTATTAGCAGGATAAGTAAGAAGTAAATATTTTTGATGAAAATTAGGAAAAAGTCAGGAAAACAAAATATAGAATAGAATTTTTGTCAGTTTTCTGAAGTATCTAATACGAGTTTTTTTGGTTGTTAAGTTTAATGTTTCGATAGCTACCTTTTTACTCCTTTTTTTAGTTTGAAAGCCACTTTTTTAAAATTAATTATCGAGTGTCATTTTGAATTTTAAAAATCTAACCTCAAGAACACTTTGATATAATTGTGAAACATATTGGTTTGATTAAATAATGTATGTTGCTTGAGATATAAAGTAATAAAAGTAGCCTTCAAAACTTATTAGACTTTCGAGCAGCCATATTGGATTTTGGTTTTTTGAATTCTTAAAATTTAACCTCAAATTCGGATTGAGCTTCGAAAATACCATTTAAATAACGTATGTATGATGTAAAATCCATATCGAGTTAAAAAAAATGGTACAGAAAATAATTTTAGTCATTGTTTCATATTTCTTTAAGGCATTATGCAGAATATATTAAGTACCCTTAAATTTTCTTTTTTCGGGAACAAAGTTGCTTTTCAATTTTATCGGAAGCCTGCAAACTTGTTCGATACTTTGTTCGAGAACAAGAAGCGACTCTCCCGAAGCATGGAAACAAAAGTCCCACTAGGCAGTCCAAGAGATGCCATTTGGGAATTGTCCTAAAGAAAAGAAAAATCCAGTATGGTTCTTAGCGAGGATGAAGTGCTGGCGGTGAAGACCTCTAGAGAGCTTTCAAGTAGTGCCTGCTTCACACTCATACACACACACGCACACACTCCTTTCACTCTCTCTCTCTCTCATTCGCTTTGCTTCGCATCCCTCACCAGCTTTCGTCGCTCCTACAAGAGCTACACAAGCGGCATGCACCGCGACCTATAAAAGTCTTGGACTCAACCGTGTGTGATATATTACTTCTATACGCCCTGGCTCTTACGCGAGTGCGTTGGACACCACGCCTGTTTTAAGTTCATTTCTGTTTTTGTTGCTCCAGAGTTAAGAGAGTTCTTTTATACTACCAACTATTTTTGTTTTCTTCTTATTTTTGGTTTACCTATAAAGTATAACAAGATTATCAAGCATTGAAAAATGGCAATGGTAAATTTTGTCCTGCTTTATTTTAAAAGTATACTGAGAAAGTACATTTGTACTAAGTAAAACAGTAGACAGAATGAAGGCAGCATAAAATAATTAATTACCTTCTTCATTATTATTCATGCCAAGTACCATATTACGCAAGTCTCCATGGAACGCATTGAGAGGTAAATTGAAAAATTCATTCTTGGTAAGGATTTGCTCCTCTGCATAGAACAGTGGATTTTTTTTAAAGCGCAAAGTTTCTAAATAAGGGAACAGTCCCACTTTCCACTCTCACTTACCACTTTTCAATCTCACTTCCCACCTTCCACTTTCAGTTTACACTATCACTTCCCACCTTACACTTTCAGTTCCCACTTTCCACTCTCATTTTCCACCTTCCACTTTCAGTTCCTACTTCCCGCCTTACACTTTCCACTCTCACTTCCCACATTCCACTTCCCTACTTTCCACTTTCACTTTCCACCTTCCACTTTTAGTTTCCACCTTCCACTTTTAGTTCCCACCTTCCACTTTTAGTTCCCACCTTCCACTTTTAGTTTCCACCTTCCACTTTTAGTTCCCACTTTCCACTATCACTTACCACCGTCCACTTTCAGTTCCCACTTTCCACTCTCCTATTTCTACTTTCAATTCCTACTTCCCACCTTACACTTTCCACTCTCAGTTCTTACATTCCACTTCCTACTTTCCACTCTCACTTTCCACCTTCCACTTTTAGTTCCCACCTTTCACTTTTAGTTCCCACCTTTCACTTTTAGTTTCCACTTTCCACTTTTAGCTCCCACCTTCCACTTTTCGTTTCCACTTTCCACTATCACTTACCAGCGTCCACTTTCAGTTCCCACTTTCCACTCTCACTTTCCTCCTTCCACTTTCAGTTCCCACTTTCCACTCTCACTTCCCACCATCCACTTTCAGTTTCCACTTCCCACCTTCCACTCTCACTTCCCATCTTACACGCTTACTTTCCACCTTTCACTTTTATTTCCCACTTTCTATTTATAATTTCTTTCTTTCTACCTTCCACGTCAAATTTTGCTTCTCATTTTCCACTCCTAATGGAAAGTAAACAGTGGAAAAGGGCAGTGGTAGGAGGGAAATGAGAGTGGGAATGGAAGGTGGGAAGTGAGAGTTATGAAGATTTTTTTGAAAATTTTGTTGAAAAATGTAGAAGTAATTTTAAAAGTATCGCTACCAACTATTGTAGAGCATTAAAAAACGCTTCGATTGGCCTATTTTTGAACCTAATTCGATCATAAATTATGAAATTATTGGCATTTTAAAAACCAAAAATTGTGGAAAATGACATTTTCTCAACTTTTTTGTCTGAAAAGTTTTCTTTAACTATTAATAAACTATTATAACTATCTTGCAGGGTATTTAAAAATACATTGATCGACTCAAGATTTAATCACTTTTATCATATTTATAAAAAGTTATTCATATATTTCTAGGTTTTTCATTCTTGCGAAGAATTTTATAACAATTTTTAAATAATTGATTTCTTTCGAATAATTTTATATGCTAATTCTAATTTAAATAATTGAATTCTTACGAAGATTTTAACAAAAAATTTTTTTAATAATTGAATTCTGTTTGGAAATTTTACGAAAATAGTAGATATTGAAAATCATTGAACTGCGAAAAGTTTTTAAAAATAACTAAATTTTACAAAGAATTCTTTAAGAATTTTTAATAATAATTGAATTCCTTAAAAGCAGTTTATTATTTATAAAAATAATAAAATTCTTGCGAACGATTTTATTAGAATTTTTTAAAATAATAGAATTTCTAAGAAAAAATGTATTACATTTAAAAATAATTAAATTCTTGTGATGAATATTGTTATATTTATGAAAATAATTGAATTTTGCAAAGAATTTTATTAAAATAATTGAACATAATTGAACAACATAATTGAATTCTTTCGATGAAGTATTTATATATAAATAATTGAATTCTCGAAAAGAATTTTATTAAATTCTTAAAGAATAATTAATTATTAGGTATTATTTTAAAAAAAGTTATTTAAAAACAATAAAATTAAAATTGTATTTAAAATAATTGATTTCTTGCGATCAATTTTATTAAAATATTTGAAAATAGTTGAATTCCTATGAAAAATTCTAATATTTTTATAAATAATTGGATTCTTCTAAAGAATTTAAAAAAAAACATTTTTTCTAATAATTATTTTTTTCGATGAATTGAAATTAAATTTTTAAGAATAATTATATTTTTTTAAGCAACTCCTGTGTAAAATTTTGTATTAAAAACAATTTTAATCCTGCTATGAATTTTATTATGTATGAAAATAATTGAATAGTTGCAAAGAATTTTATTACAATTTTTAAAAGTAATTTAATTCCTAAGAAGAACTTTATTATTTATGGAAATAATTGAATTATTGTGAAAAATTTATTAAAATGTTTAAAAAGAATTGAATTTCCGTGAAAAATTTTGTTATATATAAAAATAATTGAATTCTTCATAGGAATTTTATAAAAATTGTTTTAAAAAACTAATTTTTTCAAAATATAAAAAATATTATGAAAATTTTATTTTAAATAATTGAATTCTTGTGAAAAACTTTATTTGTGCAAATAATTGGATTTTTTTAATAATTAATTAAAAATAGTATTATAAAAATAATTGAAATTCTTTTATGTGTTTTATTATTTATGAAAATAATTGAATTCTTGCGAAGAATTTTATCAAAATTTTTTTTAAAAATTTTAATTTCCATGAAAAATTTTATTATTAGTGAAAGTAATTGAACTGTGGAAATTTTATTATTTATGGAAATATTTGAATTTTGAATGAATGTTATCAATTTTTTTTTAAATAATTGAATTCTTTTGCGAAATTTTATGAAAATACTATGGATATTGAAAAGAATTGAATTTCAAATATTTTTTAAAAATATTTGAACAGATTTAAAGAATTTAATTATAATTTTTAAGAATAGATTTTGATTTCTAGTATTAGCGAATTTATAGTAGTGGAAATTCTCAACAAAAAAAAAGACAGAGAAACAAGTTAAAAGATGAATTTATTGTGTTCATTGCATGAACACTTTGCTTTCTTAAGGAGATTTTTTTTGATGAATTTACTTTATTTTTTATAACATAAATTTTTATTTACAATAAACACTTCTACTTTTATATGATTATTTTTACTATAAATTTTGAATATGATATTTTCCAAAATTTTTTATTTTGAAAATAACAATAATTTTGTATTTCTGATTGAATTAGAAAGAAAATAGGTAAATCAAAGCGATTTTTGAAGTTCTATCAAGTTATTTATAAAACTTAAAAAGTTATTTTTACACTTTTAAAAAAAATTTCGAAAATAAGATTTTTTTTTAATTTTTGGTTTTTAAAATACTAATAATTTTGTAATTTCTAATCGAATTAGGTTTAAAAATAGATCAATCGAAGCGTTTTTTAATTAATGCTCTACAAGTAGGTTATGCAACTTTTAAAGTTACTCTTACATTTCTTAAAAAGATTTAAACATTTAGAACATGATTACAGAATAACATGACCTTAATTCACAACCATCAATAATTACAGGGATCGCGGATATAATAACCACTGATTTTACACCTGAAGTCAATCAAATGGTGCAGCCGTCTAAATCTAATTAACTAGAGCGTCGAAATAAGTAAAGTCTTCATCGTCAAAGTCAGTCTTAGCTCGTGAACAGCCTACACTCTTCGTTCGCAACTGAATTGTGAATCCCAATTTAATTTTAATACATTTTCTAAAATAAAAGATGTAAAAAGTAATTTTTCACAATGATGAACATAAAAGTTCCCTTACAACAGCTTCATTTAACTTGAAGGATGCACGCACAAACATCATGAAACGAATCAATTGAATCTTTCCATCTCCTGATTTTCAACTGTTGTACCGCAAAGCTAGAAATACATTTATGAACGGTCCTTTGGATTGTGAGAGCTGAATGCTATTTCACCTATAGATGAACAACAAACTAAACGTAATATATCTTCTTGTTGATACAAAAGCTACATTCACGTCGAAACTACAAACCACAATCTGCACGTAACCAGTACTGACCATTTGTTAATAAAAAAAAGACCATTAAAAAAAGAAAATGAAAAATTTTACTTCCTCCTGACTAAACTTTTAAAGTAGGAAATATTTTATATTTTTCATATTTATTAAAACAGAAACCAACTAAAGTCTCGTCAGCTTAAAGCCAGTCACTAATTGGGTACATAAGTAGCAGAGGCTTTTCTGAATAACGTTAGAATTAAACCTGTATTTTATCTGTGTCGTATGTACTTAAATGATATAAATTGAAATGTACGATAAGAATAATTTCAGTTGGTTAGAGCTTTAGCAATTTTTTTTTATCTATTTGTCTATGTTAAATATTTTCAAGACAACAAGATTTCCAGAATTTCTCAAAGGTATTTTCGTTAAATATTTTCGGCAAAGTTTAAAGACATGCTAACCGACTTGCTGCTCTAATAGCATTCAAGCTTACGTGAAAGGTAACATTAGTATAAATTTTCTCGTTTTGCAAGATTTCCATACAATTTTGTTTGGATTCTTAGAATATCTTATCATAAGGTTGAAAATACAGGGAGTAAAATAGTATTCGGAAATATTTAATAAAATGCGCACTATGAAACACTTGTGTAAAAGGCGGTGAATGGAAACTGAAGAAGATGGTGTTTTTAAAATATAAGTTTTGACTTCGAAATGTAAAGAATGAAACAGCGTTAATGTTATTATTATTGAAATAGTTGCTCATTGTAAGAAATTTGTCTGGCGCACTGTTGGACTGCAACTCAAAAGCTAAAACGTCTTGAAGTGAAAGCATTGCTACAGCAAACAGCATGTGAGTATACTTTCGTACAGTATTTACTGCCGGATCTTGGTACGCTGTTGCGTTGGCAACCCCTTAGCGTTGAATTCAAATATAAAGCGATTGCCCTAAGTGGAATCAACAGCAAGTAATAGAAGTGACTGCAAATATTGCAGTGCTCGCGATCATGAGAGCCATTTGAAAATGAAATACTGTTTGCTAAAGTCTGTAATGTAGAAAATAATGCATAAACAAGTGAAAAGGAGACGTGTGCCTTATCATATGTGTTCAACCTGAGTTCGTAATTCTTCCAATAATGCTAAGGAGTAGTCGATAAATTACGTAAAGTTTTAAGGGGATGGAGGTCCAGCTATTATTTACTGTCAATAGAAAAAATTGTGTTAATATAATTCCCGATCATTTTTAAAAATAGAATCTCCCGCAAGCCGTTGGCCTGAATGTTCATTTTTCCGAATGTCAATTTTCCCGAATGCCATGTCCCAAATTACTAATTTATCTAATAAATATTTTACCAATTATTATTTTTAAATACTCCCACTTTTCACTCTAACTTTACACTCCCACTTTCCTCTTCCCATTTTCAATTCTCACATCCTACTTCCCAGTTTTCACTTCCAACTTCAACTTTCCACTCTTATTACTCACTTTCAACTCCTACTTTCCATTCTCATTCCAACTTTCACTTTCCACTTTCCTCTCTGACTTTACACTTTCATTTTCCACTCCCACTTTCCACTGTCACTTCCCAATTTCAATTTTCACTTCCTACTCCCCGCTTCAAATTCCCACCCTCATTTCCTACTTTCAATTCCTACTTACCTCTTCCCACATTTCACTTCCACTCCAACTACCACTTTCAATTTTCACTCTCACTTTCCACTTTTAACTCCTACTTTCCTCTATACACTTTTCAATCTCACTCCCACTTACCACTGTCACTTTCCTCTCGAACTACAATTTTCACTGTTCACTCTCACTTTTTATTCCTCACTTCCAGTTTTCAGTTTCACTTCCAACTTTTATCTTCTACTTTGATCTTCTCACTTTTAACTCTTACTCATACTTTCCCCTGTCACATTCCCCTCTCACTTTCCACTCCCTACTTCCAGTTTCCACTCTCACTTTCCACTTACAACTCCTACTTTCCTCAATCCACTTTTCAATCTCACTCCCACTTTCCACTGTCACTTCCTCTCCATCTACCATTTTCACTGTTTACTCTCACTTTCCGTTCCCCACTTTCCGTTTTCACTTTTACTTCTAACTTTTATCTTCTACTTTGATCTTCCCACCTTTAACTCTCACTCACACTTTCCACTGTCACTTCCCTCTCCAACTACCATTTCCACTGTTCACTCTCACTTTCTATTCCCCACTTTCCGATTTCACTTTCACTTCCAACTTTGATCTTCTACTTTGATCTTCTCACTTTTAACTCTTACTCACACTTTCCCCTGTCACATTCCATTTTCCATTCCCACTCCAACTACCACTTTCAATTTTCACTCTTACTTTCCACTCCCTACTTCCAGTTTCCACTCTCACTTTCCACTTTCAACTCCTACTTTCCTTTATCCACTTTTCAATCTCACTCCCACTTTCCACTGTGTTCTCTCTCCAACTACGATTTTCACTGTTTACTCTCACTTTCCGTTCCAGACTTCCCGTTTTCACTTTCACTTCTAACTTTTATCTTCTACTTTGATCTTCCCACCTTTAACTCTCACTCACACTTTCCACTGTTACTTCCCTCTCCAACTACCATTTCCACTGTTCACTCTCACTTTCCATTCCCCACTTCCCGTTTTCACTTTCACTTCCAACTTTTATCTTCTACTTTGATCTTCCCACCTTTAACTCTCACTCACACTTTCCACTGTTACTTCCCTCTCCAACTACCATTTCCACTGTTCACTCTCACTTTCCATTCCCCACTTCCCGTTTTCACTTTCACTTCCAACTTTTATCTTCTACTTTGATCCTCCCACTTTTAACTCTCATTCTCACTTTCCCCTGTCACATTCCATTTTCCACTCTTACTTGCCACTTTTAACTCTCACTCCCACTTTCATTCCTACTTTCATTTCTCACTCCATAGTTTACAATCCTACTCCCACAGGTGATATATAGATTTTTGATAATATAATTTTACAAGATAGGAATAATATTGTAGTAATATATCAAATTAGTTCTACTAAATAAGAAAAAGAAAAGCAAAAATGGAAAGTGTGAATTAAAGTAGGAAGGGGAAAGTGGGAAGTTACAGTGTAAATTAGAAAGTGAAAGTGTGAAAGAAAAGTGTGAAGTGAATTTAGGAGTGCAGTGGCAAGTGGAATGCAGAATGTGAGAGTGGGAAGTGAAAGTGGAAAGTAGGAAGTGAGATCAGAAAGTGGGAGTGAAAGTGAGAAGTGATTGTGTAAAGTGAGAGTGGAAAAGTTACAGAATCGACCCCCTAGACGAAAGAGATTATTCAATTGGAACTTCAGAGGCCTACACCACAATCAGTATTTCACAGAAGTCAACAGGGAAAAAGTATAAAATTCGGATGTGAATTCCGATTATTCAAGAGCACCAGGAAGATCAAAACTATTATTTGTTTAATTACTGTAAAAATACTGGCAGCTATTATTTGGGATTAGAAGCTATACATAGATTGGTTGTGACTATGGATAATTTGGTGTTCTGTTTTATAAGACAATTTGCCAGATAATTTATTATCGTATGTCGCCGAAGGTATATGAAGAGTTCATAAAGCTAGTTAAGGAACTCATTAACAATGGAGTTTTTTTTGTAAAAATGAGTAGTACCGGCGGGGTAATTCTTTGGCTACATCCCTCACTGGTTCCGACCGTCAAGCGCCTGGCGCGGGGGCAGTGGCCCAAGAATGCAGGAGGGCAACAACGCTTTGGTGGTACCAAGAATTGTCTTGGACCGAGTAGATAGACGAGGAAGTGCGAGCAGTGTGGCGAGTCAGGCCAGCTGCGTTTCTGTCTTTAGCAGCGCATCTGCACTAGACATCGCAAACTGTAACGAGGATAGAGACAGATGTATTCAGCTGCGAAAAGAAGAGGCAGATAGTATTGATGTAATTGCTCAGGAGATCAGCAAGATGCTTAAGACCTGCGAGATCCAGAAGAATGTTAGCATAACAATTAAGGAGGGACTAAAAAGTCTAAAATCGCTCATTCAGGAGGTGAGAGAAAGGCACGACGAAGCGAAGATGACGGATGAACGTCTCTATCAAGGATTAGTCTGGTCAGAGGAGGCTCGACAGGACCATAGACTCAGAAGAGATAGATTTAATGCAATTGCATTAAAAACGTTGCTATGGTTTCCCAAAAAAGAAGATTAAGCGGTCTTGAAGCGTCGAAGGACCTTAAGGAGAAGAAGAAGAAGGAGATGAAACCTCCTAAACTGTCTGCACCTAAGGTTGACAGGGATTCTAACGAAAACCAAGACAGTAAAGTACCTAGGTTGCCGCCACGATCAGCTATGGTTGTAAAGGTAGCTAAGGGTGTTAGTTATGCTGATGTCTTGGGAAAGCTCAAAAGAGAAGCTGAACCTGATGCCAGCCAGACAAGAGTGGTGGGAGCAATGCCCACAAAGAAAGGTGACCTTCTTTTAAAAATTTAAGGCTCACTAGGAAATGAGAAGTTTGCCGAGAAGGTCACAAGGATTGTGGGTGACCTTCGTAAGGTGCAGATGGCGGATCGAAAGGTTACACTAGAGATCCGTGACCTGGACTGTCTTACTGACAACGCCGAAGTTCAGGAAGCCTTGGTGCAGATTTTGGGAGCACCATCATCCTGTAGAAAGGTGACGGTCCTTGGGCCCAACAAGCGTGGCTTAAAGCTTGCTGTCGTGGTCACAAGCTTAGAAGAAGCTGCAAGGCTTGAAAAGTTGGAACGCGTAAAGGTGTCGTTAGCTTTATGTCGTGTCCAATCAGAAAAATATGTATGGTCGTCAGGTGCAATAGGTGCCTGGGATACAGCCACATAGGAAAAGGTTGTAAGGCGGTAGACAGATCGGCTGCGTGCTTTAGGTGCGGTGAGGCCGGTCATAAGTCTGCTTTTTGCAAAAGAAGCCCAACCTGTTTCTTATGCAAAGAAAAGCACTGCAATAAGGTTGATGTGAACCATGTCGCAGGCAGCGGGACATGCTTGAGTCTTTAAGTCTGCTCTAGAGGAGGCCAAGAAGACTCTTGCTAGGATCAAGAATAAATAACGAAGTTCGAAGCCAATAGGTAGTTCCGTGGGTTGAAGAATAGTCCAGATTAAGACGGGAGTGGTTTTTAGTGGGTCGATCAAAACAAGAGCGGTCATCCCCCCATAACCAAGGATTAATTACCTAGGTATATGAATTCACAGATTTTCCACTTCCGACTACAAAAAAATACAACAATGGAGTCTTAGAACCATCAAATAGTGATTGGTGGAACGTGGTAGTAATTACTCATAAACCAGATATTATCTACCGTCACTGCATTGATTGATTTTAGGAAAGTTAACAATGTGATAGTTAAAGACACGTATCCGTTACCATTCATGGCAGATATCTTGAATAAACTTAGTTCTGCCAAATATAGTTATAAACATTTCCTCCTGGGATTTATATTGGTTCCCATGAGTATTTTAGCTTGCCTACAGACCCTAATCGTCTGCCATTTCTTTTGATGTTCTGCTGTCAGATACTGTTTGAATTCCAGGACCTAGCGTTTGTTAGACACCGATTGGTGGCTCTGGCCTAATAAATTGTTCCTCAGCATCTATTTAGGCTGGTTCATTTGTCATATTTTTACCAATCCACTGTTACCAGGAACCCAAACAAGAATAACAGAGTAACAGTAACTTCGTTGAGTGGCCCACTTGAGATGCTATAGTAGTCTCTCTCATCCTCCACTTTCCCTTTTAGATCAGTCCGTATACCCAATATCACAGTTTTCCGGAATGGATGCCAATATTAATTTTGACAATCCTCCCTGGTAATTATATTAATATTATGCTTTTTATCAAAGGGATACAACGGGACAGTTATAATTAATGTTTATTAATTATAACTGTCTCGTAATTGAAACTATTTTCTGACACAATAAACTCGACACAAATCCAACAGCTTTAAGATTCTCTTTCTCTTCAGAGGAAATTCTGACTGAACAACTTTGGCAAGCAGAAATGCCAACTCTCTCTTTATCTATAGGAGATCGTCGATCTCCAATACAGGAACAGAAATTAATCCAAAAACAGGAAATTGACACCACTTCAACTTTACAACTATTTATTATCTCCGATTATCTCTGTACACCACAATCTCTGCAGACGAGAACAAGGGAAATTGAAATTCAAGTAAGAAGGAGAAGGGGGGGAGAGTGACGGAGTAAGAAGAAGGGATCAAGTGCTCAAGACGATTGAGACCTGGCGGGAAGAGGTCATTGATCGGAAGGCCTGACCCAAACAGAAAAGGCTAAATTGAAGAGCCAGAGGGCTGACAAAAATTGTATTTGGCATGCCTGACCGCGGATAGGTGTGCATCTTGTGAAGATCACCTAACTATGAAGAGGTGCATTGAAGCCACCTGAGTAAATAAGCGCCACTTTGTTTAATTAAACTATTGAATTTTGTTACGAGTTCATTTTTTGTTGTGCCGTGAATTGAATAAACTAATTTTTGTTCCAGTGACTTCAGGTTCAAGACGCGTAGGTCGATAGCAATATTAAAGGGAAATTCCACTGCTTCAATTTAATCCAAATGCCATTGCATAGTTATATTATAAATTTCTACTCGTTATCACACATTTTTTTGTTGTTGACAAAAGCTATATGCTCGGAAAATTGATCATAACTTTTTTTTGAGTTCATCTGGACACTATACTTTCTTTGAATAAAAGTTGCGTATTTAACCCTTTAACGCCCAGTGGTACATACGCTGTACCACAAATGCATTAAAGTCATCATAACTTTGAAACTAATACATATTACTAAAAATTTTAAATTCTTAGCTCTAGTAAAACTCTTCCAGCAGATAATTAAGAAAAACAAAAGTAAAAAAATAATAATAAATAATTAAAATAATAATAAATAAAAAAAGTGTCAAAATACATTTCCTCCTATGACGGACAAAAAAATTTTAAAAAATTAATCAGATTCGTTTAAAACTTGTTACTCGGGAGTTTTTGGGGTCGCTGATTACGAATATGAAGTCAAAATTGCAGAATTCAAAATGGCGGATCTAATATGGCGGACGAAAAAATAAAAAATAATGGGATTTATATGAAACTTGTCACTCAGGGGTTTTTGGGATCGCTGATTACGAATATGAAGTCAAAATTGCAAAATTCAAAATGGCGGATACAATATGAAAGACAAAAAATATTTACATTAAATTTGATGCTTTGGGTTTTTAGGGTTTCGGAGGTTAAAATGTTAAGAATCATAATGATGGATTTAATAGGGCGAATTATGTTTAATAAAAGTAAGAAATTTAATCCATTTGTAAAAGGAATCCTGGAACGCTTGACTCGAACGAAAAAGAACAAATGAAAATCAGCTGCTCAATCAATAAAAACAATTGACATCTCTGGAGCGCATGACTTGAATGAAAAAGAACAAATGATAGTCAGCTGGTAACAATATTCAAGTAAATCCTATTTAATTTTTAATTCTCGTCCGCCAGTTTGGATCCGCCATTTTGAATTTTGCAATTTTGTCTTCATATTCGTAATTAGCGACCCCAAAAACAATTATATACCAAGTGTGGTTGAAATCGAATCGGTGGAAATAATTCGGGCTTTAAAGGGTTAAGTTACTTTTCGAACGGTATATTTTATTTACAATTTCATTTACCCATTTACCCATGGGTCAAAAATAAAAACCGTCTCATACCTAGACTCAAATTGTCACAATAAATTTTGTAATTTTTTTGTGTCTGAAACTTAGGTTTTGTAGTAAATCATAAAGTGTTATCAGTTGATATATCATAGGACAGTTTGAAACAAGTCAACTTATTTTTAAGTTCCTTTGTTTAATTAAGAAACTTATTTGTAAATACAATTTGGTATTAATGACATCTAATTGAAAAGAAAGTTTGCTTTAATTAAATAATTTTTTATTTAAAAAAATCATGAAATTAAATTTACTTTTGAAATTATGTAAGGTTGTCGAATTTAATCTACTTTTCAAAGTTTGAATGAACTTATAGTACTTATAGTTCTGCTCATATCAAAGGGGTGGTATATGCTGTACTGCAAGGTACACTGAACTGTGCAAGGTAATGCAAGCGAGGTCGGAGTAATGAAAACAGGAGAGACGTAATTTGCGCACCTCAGGATTAAGTTAAAGTTTTTACGTTTACGACTAGTCTTTATTTCTCTTTTATGTTGGAAAAAATAAAAATTATTTCAGAATAACGAGAATTAATATTAAATGGGAGTACATTTTTTTATGTCACTTTTTCAACAAAATCTTTATACTTTTGTCAAAAAAATGTATAATTCTAAAAAAGATTAAATTTATACGTGTCCATATTTTTTTTTATTTAACTTAGTTTTATTGTATTTCTTTTTTTTTTTTTTTTGTTGAAAATGCAGATTCTTTGAAAAGAAAATTTCAAGGGGTTGATGTCGTACTTTAATTATTTTTCTACTCCCCAGTTCTTTCATTTGCCTCGAAGGTGTTCTCTTCTAGAGTGTACTCTATTCTCTTTTTTCTCTCGTGTCCATTTTAAAATGTAAAAATCGAAACATTGTGTTTTACTCAAAACGACTGAGAAAGTCTTCTGACATAAAGAAAAGTTTTTTAAATTGTTTTAACGGGGCGCATGATTATTCCCCAAATGTAATTTTTCCGAACTGCACTTTTGCGAATACTCATTTTTACGAAAAGCCAATTTTTTACGAATTGTCAATTTTCCGAAAAGTTATTTTTGCGAATCGCCATTTTTACGAATTGTAATTTTTTCAAAAAGTCATTTTTGCGAATTGTCATTTTTGAGAAATGTCATTTTTGCGAATTGTCACTTTTGCAAATCACCATTTTTACGAATTGCCATTTTTGCGAAAAATCATTTTTGCGAATTGACATTTTTGAGAAATATCATTTTTGCGAATTGTCACTTTTGCGAATCGCCATTTTTACGAATTGCCATTTTTACGAATTGTCATTTTTGCGAAAAGTTATTTTTACGAATTGTTATTTTTGCGAATTGTCATTTTTGCGAATCGACATTTTTACGAATTGTCAATTTTCCGAAAAGTCATTTTTGCGAATCGGCATTTTTACGAATTGTCAATTTTTCGAAAACTCATTTTTGCGAATTGTCATTTGTGCGAAAAATACAATAGTGAATTTATAGACCTACAAGTTTTCTATTGTATTTTTCGCAAAAATGACAATTCGCAAAAATGAATTTTCAAAAAATTGACAATTCGTAAAAATGGCCATTCGCAAAAATGACAATTCGCAAAAGTGACATTTCGCAAAAGTGCAGTTCGGTAAAATGACATTTCGGAAAAATGACATTTGGGGAATAATCATGCGTCCCTGATCGTATCGTAAGTTGATTTTATAAAAAAATATCTGATCATTATTGATCAGAGATTTCTTGTTAAACTAACAATTTTATTCACTGACAGTTAAAAGAAAAATGTCAATAGAGAGATATTTATTTTTAGATTGGAAAACCTGTGTACAATAAACAGACGGCACTGAGAAATTCCCTTGAGAAAGTGGCAGCTTACGATATGATTTCAAAATCACATCTGTCGTAGTAGCGTAATGAGGAAAAGGAATATAGAGGAGACGTATAAACGGATGTATATAAGCAAAGTGACATGCATTAATATAAATACAATAAATTGCTTTTAAACTTATCTTTCACTCGGAGATAAATCAAGATTTTTTTAAATAAAATTTTGTAAAAACAAAATATGTAAATCTCCAAGGAGCATTGCATTCATCGAAATTAGTTTTCCATATTGGGTCGATTATTGACTTTTATTTGTAATTCTGCAATTTTAAATAGTTACCGTAACAAGTGTTTTATAATAATTTTACATTTTGCTTCAACATTATATTGACCAATTTAAATCTAATTAATTAGAAAAAAAACTTGTTACATAATTGTAAAAAACTAATTGCATTTTTAAGAAACTTGGTTTCCAGGGTTTTTTATGGTCATTGATTACAAATCTGAAGTCAGATTTTCAAAATTCAAAATGGCGGATTAAATATGGCAGCCAAATTTTAAGAAACTAATTAGATATTTATAAAAATTGTTATCTAGGAGTCTTAGGATCTCTGATGGCGATTCTGGTATCAGCAAAATTCAAAATGGCGGATCTAATATGGCGGATTTTTAAAAAAATTGTTGAATATTTATGAAACTTGATATCCAGGGGTTTTTATAATAGCTGATTACGAATTTCGTGTCAGATTTGCAAAATTTAAAATGGCGGATCCAATGTGGCGGCTTAATTTCAAGAAACTAATTAGATTTTTATGAAATTTGGTATCTAGGAGTCTTTTTGTTCTTGCATCAGTTCTTTAAAATTCAAAATGATAAGTTATTTTTAGTGAAATATTTTTTTAAGAAATATTTAAATTGATAACTTTTAAATAATTACAGGCTTTGCACTCGATAATTAATTGTAAAAAAGTAGCAAAAAGTAGCTTTCAACCTAAAAAAGCAGTAAAAAAAAGTAGCAATCGAAAAATTAAACTTTACGAACAAAAAACTCGTTTTAGACATTTTACAAAACTGACAAAAAGAAAAAATTTTATTATTCAAGAAAGAATTTAAATATTTATAAAAATAATTTAATTCTTGTCAAGAATTTTATAAACATTTTTAAATAATTAATTTCTTTTAACTAATTTTATGCAAATTCTAATTTAAATAATTGCATTCCTGAGAAATTTATATTATTCATGAAAAGAATTGAATTCTTAGAAAGATTTTTACAAACATTTTTTTTTAATAAAATTGAATTCTTGAGAAATTTTTATTATTCATAAAAATAATTGAATTCTGTTTGAAAATTTTATGAAAATAGTAAATATTGAAAATTATGAATTTATTGCGAAAAGTTTTTAAAAACAATCAAATTTTACAAAGAATAGTCTATTAAAATTTTTGAGAACAATTGAATGTCTGTGTGGCATTTTATTAAATTTTTTTGAGAGTAATTAAATTTCTGTAAAGCATTTTATTATTTATGAAAATAATTGAATCTTACAAAGAATATTATTAAAATGCCTCAAAATAATTTAATTTTTGAAAATAATTTTGATATTTATAGACATAATTGAATTCTTTCAAAGAATTATTTTTGTAAATAATTGAATTCTGAAAAGAATATAACTAAAATCTAAAAGAATAATTGAATGATTACACAAAAATTCAATTTAAATTGTATTTAAAACAATTGTTTTCTTTGAATCAATTTTATTAAAGTATTTAAAAACAATTGAATTTCTGTGAAAAATTATAATATTTTTGTAAACAATTGAATTTTTGTGAAAAATTATAATAGTTTTGTAAACAATTGAATTTTTGTGAAAAATTATAATAGTTTTGTAAACAATTGAATTTCTGTGAAAAATTATAATATTTTTGTAAACAATTGAATTTCTGTGAAAAAATTATAATATTTTTGTAAATAATTGAATTTTTCCAAATCATTAAAAAAAATTTTTTTTTAATAATTGTTTTTTTCGAAGAATCGAAATCAAATTTTTAAGAATAATTACATTTTTTGAGCAATTCCTGTGTAAAATTGTATTAATAATAATTGAAATCCTGCGATGAATTTTATTGTTTATGAAAATAATTGAATAGTTGCAATAAATTTCTAAAAAAATTTCCAAAAATAATTGAATTCGTGACAAGAATTTTATTATTTATGGAAATAATTAAATAATTGCGAAAAATTTGATTGAAATGTTCTTAAAAAGAATTGAATTTTTGTGAAAAGTTTTGTTATTTTTAAAAATAATTGAATTCTTGTTAAAAACTTTATTTGTGAAAATAATAGAATTTTTTCATTAATTAATTTAAAATAGTATTATAAAAATAATTAAAATTCTTCGATGAATTTTATTATTTATAAAAATAATTGAATTGTTGCGAAGAATTTTATCAAAAAATTTTTTTTTTTAATTGAATTTTCATGAAAAGTTTTATTATTATTGAAAGTAATTGAATTATTGTGAAGAATTGTATACAAATTTTGTTAAAAATAATTGATTTTTTTTGAAAATGCTATTCTAAATTAAATTGAATTTCGGTGGAAATTTTATTATTTATGGATTTTATTATTTAATAATTGAATTTTGAATGAATTTTATCATTTCTTATAAATAATTGAATTCTTTTGCGAAATTTTATGAAAATACTTTTTTGACATATTTTTTGAAAATAATTAAATCGTTTTAAATAATTTGATTGTAATTTTTGAGAATAGTTTTTTGATTTCAAGTAGTGGAAATTCAAAAAAAAACATAAATAGTAAGTTTTAGTTTTAGTGTCTAAAATCTAAAAAAGTACTCAAATAGTAGGATAACTTAAGAAAGTAGTAAATAGTATGTTATAGTAGATGAGTGCAAAGCCCGTAATTATACAATAATCTTAAAAGCATTCTCTATAATTTGTAAAAATAAGTTGTTTTTTCTCACAGATTTCTAGAATTTGACAATCTTGAAGTAATTTTTTAAAAAATAGAACTGTTTTAATATTTTCTTATTTCCCCAAAAAATTTTATTTTGTTTAATTAATTTTCGATCGTTTTTAAAAATTCTGTCATCCTATGTAGTCAATCAACTTACAAAAAGTAAAAACATAAAATTCATATTTACTTTGGCTCTATAAATAAAACCCTAAAAAAAAATTAAATTAAAGTTAATAATTTTTCCCAAAAAAAACCACTTATTCCACAATTACTAAATGACTTATTCATAAATTTTTTTTTCAAGTGTCCTTGCAGAATTTAGTTGAATAGCCTATGTGGTAACCCAGAGATGATTCTTTCCACTCTATTTTCTACCCATTCTTTTTTGAGAAGAACGGTAGTCTAGACAGAGTGTCGATTTTTGTAGAGGTACCAAATTAGAAACTCTCGCTTCTCTTGTTTTTCCTGTTTCACTTTTTTATTATCTTCTCACTCATTCTCCCTTCTTCTTCAGTTTAGTTTTCTTCCTCATATACCCGATTAATGCTCTATTTCAGATTCTCTCTTTCACCCAGGCGCGTGCATGGAAAATTACTTAAAGGGGATAAGTCGAGAAGGGTTCAAGTTCACTCTCTTTATGCTAAAGGACGTAATTTTAAATATTCTCCTGTCTCTTCATTTAATTTCTTTTTTTTTTGCCACTCGATAAGTCAACATAATGAGGTATTGAATATCTTGGATGTAAATTAAAATTGTTAATAAAAATTTTTTTAAATTAAATTTTTTTCTTCATTGTAGGTATTTAATTTGTTGTTAAATATTTTCTTTTTATAATTCTTTTAAAATTCTTTTGTAATTTAAGGAGATTTTTTAAAAAATCTCCTTAATAAAGAATTATTCTTGTTTAAATAAAGATTGAATGTTAGAATATATTGAGAATTTTTCGTCGTCTGTAATATGAATTTATTAATTTAAAATCCGGCTTTAAGTAAAAGCCGTGTCTTAGTAAGACAAAGTGTCTCTCTCTCTCTCTCTTTCTCTATTTATAGAATTCTATCTTCTGTAACAATGACAATAATTATGAACACAAAGTAATGACGTTGAGGTTTCACAGAAAATGTAAAACAATTATTTCTTGAAATATTATACCGGGAGCTACTGGACATTTTGTTTGCAAAATTAGTCCAATGGGGTTTTTGTTTAGAAAATGATTTATTGAATCTTTAATATTTAAAGAAATTAATGTCATCATAAAAAATTCGTGTATAAGCCAGATTTTTAAGTATAACTAATTAAATTTTAATGAAACTTGCTATCAAAGGGTTTTTAGTGTCGCTGAAGATAAATCTGGCATCAGTTTTGCAAAATTCAAAATGGCGGATCCAATATGGCGGAAAATTTCAAAAATCTAATGCAATTCTCTTCTAACTTCATATTTGGGGTATTTTTTCATCGCTGTTTACGAATCTGATGTTGGTTATTGAAAATCCATAATACAGGTATAATTCTGAATAATTCATTCATTTATGAAAAGTATTGAGATAATTTTCTGAATTGATTATAATATAAATTTATTTTTGTTAGTAGGTTAATTAATAATTATCACATAAAATGTACATATTGTTATACTCCTATAGAATACTGAATCCATATATGAGTTTTAAAATTGTTAATTGTATACCGTCGTCTGGTGCTATTCTGTGCACCCGGGGGCTATTTTATACACGCGATGTTTTTAATGAATAAAATCTTTAGAATGAATTATTTGAATTTGCTAATTTTTTGAACATTGTTCGATTATATATAACATATATATTATCATCACTCTAAAAAAAAAGACGGTTAATTATAAAATTTCATTTTCCGACATCTCCCTCATAACAAATTAGATTTAAGAATTCTCAATTAATATATTACGTCCTTTTCTCAAGAGGTTACAATAAAAAATTAATGATTGACGTTTGTTCATTTTCCCCTGCGGGATTTGCTGCCAACTGTAAAAAACGAAAATCTCGTTAAAACTTAAGTCGCTGTAAAAATATACTTTTTTTATTGGCTAACGACTCTTGAGGACTTCTTTTCTCAGGATTTAAATTTATGAATAGCTGAAGGTATGAAGGTACTGGAAGTTATGTAGGTGTCCATATGTGTACGAAATGAAATTATATTGAGATGAATTAGGCAAGATCTCTACTTTAATAAAAGAGAAACAGTATTCATTTGTTTTCCATATGTATATTTCAGGAGATTCTCGTTGTTTTGGACTTAAACAGTTAGAATTTTTAAGGTCACATTACCTTTATTTGCTACTGTAGAATTTTTTTATTGGCTTCAAAAATCCTTTATTAGTAGTAAAATAAGAGAAAAATGGTTTTACATTGATTGGATTTTTTTTTCATTGAAACTTCTCGTTTTCTAAAGGCCTACCAACTGTTGTGAAACGACCACCGCACCTGCAGTAAGCTTCTGCATTCAAGCTTTCAGAAAATAAAGTGATGATGAATTTCAAGGTATAGAAGGGCAGCTTTACGGGGTTGATTCTGTAACTTTTTTACTTCCCACCATCCACTTTCACTTTCCACTCTCACCTCACACCTTCCACTTCCCCCTCTTACTTCCCACCCCCCACTTTCACTACCCACCATCCACTTTTACTTTCCACTCTCACTTCCCACCTTCTACTTTCACTTTCCACTCTCACTTCCCACCGTGAACTTTAACTTTCTACTTTCACTTCCCACCTTCCAATTTAACTTCCCACCATCCACTTTTACTTTCCTCTCTCACTTCCCACCTTCCCACTCTCACTCTCACTTCCCACCATCCACTTCCACTTTCCACTCTCACTTCCCACCTTCTACTTTCACTTTCCACTCTCACTTCCCACCGTGAACTTTAACTTTCTACTATCACTTCCCACCTTCCAATTTAACTTCCCACCATCCACTTTTACTTTCCTCTCTCACTTCCCACCTTCCCACTCTCACTTTCACTTCCCACTATCCACTATTACTTTCCACTTTCACTTCCCACCGTTCACTTTCCTTTTCTACTCTCACTTCCCACCGTGAACTTACACTTCCCACATCCCAATTTGACTTCCCACTATCCACTATTACTTTCCACTCTCACTTCCCACCGTTCACTTTCCTTTTCTACTCTCACTTCCCACCGTGAACTTACACTTCCCACATCCCAATTTGACTTCCCACCATCCACTTTCACTTTCTTCTCTCACTTCACACTTCCACTTACACATTACCCTCTTACATCTTACTCACACTTTCACTTCCCACCATCCACTTTCACTTTCTACTCTCACTTCCCACCATTCACTTTCATTTTCCACTCTCATTTCCCACCTTCTAATTTGACTTATGACCATCTACTTTCACTTTCCTTTCTTACTTCCCACTCCCACTTACATTTTATACTCTTACATCCTACTCACATTTTCACTTCCCACCACCCACTTTCACTTTCCTTTCTCACTTCCCACCTTTCAATTTTTCTCTTACTTCCCACTTTCACTACCCACCATCCACTTTTACTTTTCACTCTCACTTCCCAACGTGAACTTACCTTTTCTACTCTCACTTCCCACCTTCTACTTTCACTTTCCATTATCACTTTCCACTCTCACTTCCCACCGTAAACTTTCACTTTCTACTTTCACTTCCCACCTTCCAATTTGACTTCCCACTATCCACTTTCACTTTCCTCTCTCACTTCTCACTCCCACTTACACTTTACCCTCTGACATCTTACTCCCACTTTCACTTCCCACCTTCTAATTTGACTTCCCACTATCCACTTTCACTTCCCACCTCCCAATTTGACTTCCCACCGTTCACTTTCACTTTCCTCTCTCACTTTCCACTCCCACTTACACTTTACCCTCTTACATCTTACTCACACTTTCACTTCCCACCATCTACTTTCACTTCCTACCTTCCACTTCCCCCTCTTACTTCCCACTCCCACTTTCACTTCTCACCATCCACTTTTACTTTCCACTCTCACTTCCCACCATTCACTTTCCTTTTCTACTCTCACTTCCCACCTTCTACTTTTACTCTCTATTATCACTTTCCACCGTGAACTTTCACTTTCTACTTTTACTTTCTATTATCACTTTTCACTCTCACTTCCCACCGTGAACTTTCACTTTCTACTTTCACTTTCCACCATCCACTTTCACTTCCCTCTTACTACTCCTAATTTCACTTACCATTTTCGTTTTACACTTTCAACTCCTAATTTCCACTCTCACTTCCCACTTTTCAGTTCCATTTCTGACTTTCCACTTCTAATGGTGAGCAAGTGAAAAGTAAGAATGGAAAGTGGAAAGTGAGAGTGAATAGTGGGAGAAGAAATTATGAAGTCAGACTTCAAAGTGAAAGGTGGAAAGTGAGAGTAGGAAGTGGAAAAGTTGCAGAATCGACTTGGGGGTCGATTCTGTAACTTTCCCAATTTTCCACTTTCCATTTATGACATCCGACGGAAGTGGAAAAGTTGGTGGTGGTTAATTAAAAGTGAGAAATAAGAAATAGGTCATGAAAAGTGGGAGGTTGGTAATGGGAAGTGAAAAAATGCAGGTAACATAAAGTGGGAAAGTTACAGAATGTACCATAGATCATCGTGTACCTTTCACTTTCTACTCTCACTTTCAACCTTAAACTCACTACATTCACCTAGCACTCTCACTTCCCACATGCACCTCCTAATTTCACTTCCCACTTTCGTTTTCAACTTTCAACTCCTAATTTCCACTCTCACTACCCATTTTTCAGTTCCATTTCTCACTTTTCTATTCCTAATGGTGGGAACATAAAAGTGAAAAGTGAGAGTGGAAAGTGTAAGGTGGAAATTCTAAGGTAGAAAGTGGGAGTAGAAGGTGGGAAGTGAGAATGAAAAGTGTACAGTGTTAGTGGAAGGTGGAAAGTGGAAAAGTTACAGAATAGACCGAGGGTCGATTCTGTAATTTTTCTACTTCCCCCTCTCACATCTCACTTTCACTTCCAACCTTACACTTTTCATTCTCACTTCACACCTTTGTATTCCCACTTTCCACTCTCAGTTCCTACTTTACTCTCCCATTTTCCACTCTCACTTCCTACCTTACACTTTTCATTCCCACGTTTCACTTTCAATTTCCCACCATTAAGAGTGTAAAGTGAGAAACGAAAGTGGAAGTGGAAGGTAGAAAGTGGAGAATGAGAAATTGAAGTGGAAAGTGGGAGGTGAGAGTGGAAAATAAAAGGTAAAAAGTGGAAGTGGAAGGTGGAAAGTGGGAATGGAAAGTGGGAAATGAGAATGGAAAGTGGACAGTGTTAGTGGAAGGTAGGAAGTGAAAGTGGAAGTGGGGATTGAAAGTGGAAGGTGCGATGTGAATGTGGAAAGTGGGAAGTGAAAGTGGAAGGTGAGACGTGATAGTGGAAAGTGATAGTGGGAAGTGAGAGTGGGAAGTGGGAATGGAAGGTGGGACGTGAGAGTGGGAGGTGGGAATGGAAGGTAGGACGTGAAAGTGGAAAGTGAGAGTGTGAAGTTAAAGTGGGGATTGAAAGTGGAAGGTGGAAGACAGTGTGTGCGAAGAACTTACTTTATTATATTGTTGCGATGCAATGATATTTATAATTCTCCTTGCGCTGATTATTTATTCGCTTCCACAATGGACCACCAAATAATTTATTGCGCTTCGATTGTTCTTAAGAATTTGTGAACTTATACAAATTATATATTAAAAAACACCCTTTTTACACCAAGTTTGAAGCTTTTTTCTAGCAACCCAAGTTGAAACCACCGTCAGATTTTTCTTATAACGAATATATAAAGTTTGCTATAAATCAGAAAAGATATTAATTTGATTCTAACGCAACGCGACAGGAATTACAAATTAAAATCAAAATATAATTCTTAATTAAAACTCCGATATGCAAATAAAAAAACGTTTGCAATTCAAACTTTGTAAAAGTTTGAAAAATTTAATTTTCCTTTCTTTTGCGATTGAAAAGAATCTTTTTCTAAGAGTTTGAGTTACCTACTTTTCTTTTCACAAGAAAAAAAAAAGGTGGACTCATAAAGAAGTTAAAAAGATGAGGGTTTTTTTTTTTTTTTCGTAAAAGTGTGCGAGGCGAGAAAATATCTGTCGTGTCGTCTTAGAGTACCATCCATTGTGGTCACTCGATTGACTGTTCAGAAAATGGATTTCTAATGACGAGTTTGGAGGCATTTCAGTTTGGCAAACGAGGAAAAGGACGATCTATCTTGTAATGGAAACCACCAAAGGAATACTTTTCCCTTGCTCTCGCTACGAATATCCCGCTCTTCAATTTCTGTTTTTCTACCACCCTGCAAAAGTAGCTAATGGTTTTCTTTTAGATAGTAAGTCTTGCGCTGTTAATGCTTTCGTTGCTTGAATGAAACCAGCTTCTTCATCTAGATTCCTTCTTTCTTCACTTTTCTTAATTCTTTATTCTCTCTTTCACTTTCTCTCTCTCTCTTACCCTCTCTTACTTTTCACACCTTCCAACAAAGTATACAAAGATACAAGGTTTCAAAGAGCACGTTTTCAGTATCGATTTGTTTTCACACCTTTTTCAAAATAAAATTTACATCAAAGACATCACTAATAAAGTAAATTACTTCTTTCATCTTGTAAAATGAAAGAGTAATTTTAATTTAACATGAAGGTAAATTTTCATCATCGTAAATTAAATAACAAAAACAATTTCTTTTTATCAAATTCTCTTTATAACTGAAAAAATCATTAAAAAAATATTTAGAAACTAGTATCGACTATTTATGGCAAATTACAATAATTTTAAAAGTTGTGCTAAAACAGTTAAAAGTAAAAAAAATGTTAATTGTTCTTTTTGTGTTATTTTAATTACAGGTTTTGATAATTTGAGAGAAAAGTTGAGCGAAGGGAAGCAAAATTTTAACTATCTGTAATTATCCTAAGTATTTCTAATTATCTATAATTTATATAATTTATTTCATGCTAAATTGAAATTAAGCTGAAAAGTTGAGTTTCGGGTACTAAAACACATTTTTTTTTCTAAAACTAATATTTGTTTATTTTTTTAATTATTTACATGCGTAAACAAATTTATAGAATAAATAAAGAAGAAACCTTTTAAAAAGTATTGTAAAAACTTGATATAAATATTTACCACAAATTAATATCTACCTATGGAAATTAAAAAAATATTTAATTAAATAATTTGTTACATTTTCATAGTTTAAGAAAGTAAAACATTCTTTAAAAAAATAAAAACACATTGTTTTGTAGAATAAAAGTGGTTTTGAATTTTTGTGTGAAGGGGAAATAATGAAAAGAATATTTATTATATTTTCTGGCATATTTCTTGAGGTTATAAATACTGAAGTCTGTAAGTGGTGCACGGCGTCTTTGCTATTTCAAACTGGATGATAAACTAAAGGAGACAAAAAAATAATAATAATTCTAAACTCGATAAGAAAATTTTTAAAAAAAGTAATTTTAAGAAAATTAAAATACAAAATATATTACCTACTTTTTTAAAGGTTAAAGACTTTTTTAAATTTTCATACTACAATTGTTCATTAATAAACTAATTCGCGATTAAGAAAATTGAATGGAAAATAAGTTTTAAATTAAACTAAAATTAAAAAAATTAAAATAAAACATAAATTAAATAATTTTCACTTTTGACATAAACAAATACAGTAAACAAAAATGGATCCAAATAAAGAAAAAGAACCAAGCACACAAGAAACATTAAAATCTTATTCAAAGGGGGAAAAAATTTAAAATTTTTAGAAAATAAAGGAAACAATTTTACTCAAAAAAATGTGCTGTTACATTTATTTACGAATTTCTTTAATTGGAAAATTATTCGAAAACATCAATAACATTTTTTTTTAATAAATATTTAAAATCAATATTATTTTTCCATAGAAATTAGAAATATCAAAAATTTCAAATTCAAATATTTTTAAATTCAATAACTTATAAGAATATTTTTATAAATAAAAAAGAAAATTATTTTCATCATTTCGATTATTCATTATAAAAATTTTCAACTTAAATTCTTCAATTTTTTTTTTTAATAATTTTTGAAAAAATTCTTTGAGAATTTTCAAATCCTTTTTGTTTACAATTTAATTTTACAAAATTTCGATTATTCTGACATTCTTCAATTAAATATATTAGAAAATATAAACTTCAAATAATTAAAAAAAAAAGTTCCACTAAACTTTTTGAAGAAATAATTTTCTAGTAATTAATATTCTACAGAATTCTTAATTAAAAGTATATGAAAGGTTCATATTTTTAAAGATTTGGAAAAAAAATTATTATATTTATAAAGATAATTGAAATTTTGACGAGAATTTTTGTAAATTTTTTAACATAATAGAATTTCTGCGAAGTATTATATTATTTTTTAAAAATAATTGAATTCGTGAGACGAATTTTATTAAAATTTCCTTTCAAATAATTGAATTCTTTTGTGAAATTTTATTGAAATAGTAGACATTGAAAATAATTGAATTTTTGACAAATTTTTAAAATTAATTAAATTTCTATAAAGAATTTTATTAACATTATTTTTAAAAAAAATTGAATTCTTACAAAGAATTTTATTAAAATTATTTTGAAAATAATTTAATTATTTGAAGAAATTATTTTCATCTTTTCAAATCAATTATTATTTTCTACAATTTTTCATTATTTTTTATGAAAATAATCGAATTCTTAAAAAAAAAATTTTATTATTTATAAAAATAATTTAATTATTTGCAAAGGAATTTATAAAATATTTGTAAATAATTAAATTCCTGAGAAATTTTTAGAAAATAATTAAATGTTTGCTTACTATTTTTGGGAATTTGAAATCGATTTGAAAATAAAGGCAAATTAAACGAAAACATTCGGACAATGAATAAAATATTTATTTATTCCAACGTTTTGAAATCTAAATGATTTCCTCTTCAGGGAGTCTATCCAAAAAAATATACAAAATTAAATAATAATAAAAATTATATACATAATTAAAAAAAAAAAATCGTTTGGGCATATAAAAAAATTTACGTCTTCGTATATTTTAATTATTATTTTTTGGTAAGATAATTATACCTACATTAATTTTTATTTTATTTATTTATTGTTAAATTATTTTTTGTTATGAAACTAAAAATAATTTTTAAGTTTTAAACTTTCCAAAATTTAATTATTTTTGAAAATTTAAACATTTTTCAAGTTATGAAATAAAATTTGTATTCTTTTTCAGCGAAATGTTTCAAAAGCGGATTTGGTTAACATTGTTTTTTAAATTTGTAATATTTAATAATATGATACTTTTATAATTTGAATACAAAAAAAAATTAAGATAACAATAAATACTATACTTCTTTTTTATACTAGTAATATTAAATGTTTAACTGAAATTTGTGAAAAATATTTTAATTTATTTGCAATAAAAGAAATCTCGTTAAGGTGAGCGCCATTACCTGCATCTCCCCTATACATACTCGAACCATTGTCAGTAGTGACCTTTCTCGCCGGACTAAACTTTATATGTACTACTAGTCCCACCTGAGCTATTGCCTGTAAAAGTTGATCGTAATTCAAAAATGTGTTCTTATAATTTAAACACGAAAATAACTGATTTAATTTTCTTTTAGCTCTTTAGGAAAATTTAAAAATTTTAGTGTGAATCCTTTCTTTTCGTTCTGTACCTTTTTACGCTTATAATTAACTTATTTTTAAATGTACTTTTATTTAATATTTTTATTTATTATTATTTAATTTATTTCAGTGACAGTTCGTATTGTAAGTAAATAAAAACACCTCACCGTAAATGAATGAATTAAAAATAAAAAACCAACTTAGTGAAATACTTAGTGATTACAAAATGTTCTAAAAAGTGATAAAAATATTAAAAACAATAAACCTATTGGACCTAATTTAACATAAAATAAAAATAAATAAATAAGCGTAAACAAACTGAAAAATAATCAATGTACCCGTCGCACAGTGCGTCGCCAATGACCCTGGCAGTCGATGCGACGTTTTTAAACTCTTAAAAAAAAAAAAAGAGTAACAAGTTTTATGCACATTTGAACAATTTTGAAAAAAATGTGTTACGTCCCAAAAATATGGTAAATAACAATACTTGTTTTTAATTAAATTAATAAATTATTTTTAAGTCTCGATTTTTACATCCAACATTAGCTTAGGAACACTTTCTATTACTTTCTTATTTCGTTGGTTCAATTTAAATAAGGAATATTGAATTTAAAAAGGAATGAGATTTTTCTTAAACAAAAAAATAGTTCAATAATTATTCTTGGATTCATAGGTTAAATATTTAGGAATAAAAATAAAATTATTGAAATAGATTTGTACAATTGTCGAAAACTCAACTTCATGTCACCTTTCAACTCCAGCTCTACAGAAATGGCAATATTCTTAAATTTAACATTTTCTCTAAATTTTCCATTTTTAAATAATAATATACGGTTGTTTATAATTAATTTATTAATTGCAATTATTAAAATTAATAACAATGAAATTATTAACTAATTAATAGTATATTAATTATTATAAAAAATGCGAAAAAAATTACATTATTTAATAATTATTTGGTTAATTTGTAAATATATACAATACTAGCAACAAATCGCGCGCTAAAGCGCGTGGCTAACTTTTTACTACCTTTTTTTAAATAAAATTAGCAATTTTAAAAATAATAAAATTTGAAAATTTTCTAATTTAAATTTTTGTTGAAAATACTAAAAAAAAATTCAATTTTGTAGAATTTAAAAATAATTGCAAAAATTCTTTTAAAAAAATAAAATTCTTCTTATTAAATTCAACTATGTTCAAATCTTGAAAAAAATTCTCCTAAAAATCCCAATTATCTTTATAAATAACAAAATTCTTCTCCAAAGTTCAATTATTTTCATAAATAATAAAATTTTTTAAGGAATTCAATTATTATTTTCAATAAAAAATAATTTAAAATTCTATAAAATAATAATTTAATTAAAATGATGAAAATAATTTTGATAAAGTTACAGTAACAATATTCTTATATTGTAAAATAATGGTTTTATCTCTCGGTCATCTTTAATTTATTAGAAAACATGAAGAAATCGATTGATATCTTCATGTTTTATAAACAATACTTTTATAAGTTATTTAATTTAAAAAAGGTTTGAATTTTGAATTTTTGAATGTCTTAATTCCTGTGGAAAATCCTGTTCCAAAGATAAGATTAAAATATAAATTGTGCAAATATTTTTCTTCTTTTTCTAAAACAAAATAATAATTTTCTTAAAAAAATTGTGATTCAAAAAGAAAATAATGGAAAATAAATAAATTTTCTATTTCTTAATCACAGTTGTTTAATAATTTTCTAATTTTTTTAAAAGTAAAGAACAAAAATAATTTCAATTTGACAAAACATAATATTTAACAAAATTTTAGTCTTTTAATGAGAAGAAGTAAAAAAAATTCTGATGATTTCTATTTTCTATCTAAAGTTAACAAAAAACAAAAGTATAAACAAAAGACAACTTCAGAGTGTGAGGGACAGAAAAAGTGAATGAAAGAATGAAAATAACATTCAAATTAATATAGTTAATTCTAATGTTGTTTGTTTAAAAATGAAATCATTATTTCATTGATTAATATTAATAGCTGGATTTTCCGGGAACACGAAAAGGTTAATTATAGTTTATTTTCAAACAAATAAATTTAGAATTTCAAACATGGTAATCCAAGTTAGAATTATTTTATAATACTATGAAGTTGCATAATTGGAACCATACAAATTTAGTTACGTAGTTTACTTAATTTCAACCGCACAGAATGCAAAGAAAGAAGATGGTCTTCGAGGCTACTAACTTTCCTTTAGGTGGGCAAAACAATTATTTAATGATTCTCATATTCCTGCGATGTTAATTTTACCGAACTGACGGCTCATCAAAGTAATACGTCAAAAACAAGATTCAATAGGGAACTGAAACGTTCCTTCTCCGTTGAGATGATTTTATTGATAATTCTGTAAAGTTTATCTGGCTTATGCATCAGGAATACCTTATTTAATATTTGTTTCAGTGATTTCTTTGTGTTCACTTAACAAAACTAATGACTCCGATCTAAAATTAAAATAGTATCGCGGCCCTGCCAAAGGGACAATTCTTAAATCCTTTATGAAAAAATTTAATATTCCTATTTTATTTTAATAATATTTTTCGTTATCATTTTTTCCCGACGATAGAAAAATGGTGGCAAAATTGATAAAAATAATTTATAGCATTATTAAATAACGACCTTTTGTTATCCACGGTCGATAAAACAGAACACCAAACTATCCATAGACACAACCTAAATTACCTAAATTTAGTTGAAAGTGGGAAGTGAAAGTGAAAAGTAGGAAATTAGAATTGAAAATGAGAAGTGACAGTGTAAAGTGGGAGTGAAAGTGGGGAGAGGAAAGTGAAAGTGGTAGTTGGGCAGGGAAGCGAGAATGGAAAATAGTAAGTGACAGTGGAAAGTGAGAGTGAAAAATTGGAAGAGGAAAATAGGAGTTGAAAGTGAGAAGCGAGAGTGGAAATTGGTAGTCGGAAAGATAGTGAAAAGTGGGAGTGAAAATGGAAGTGGAAAGTGGGAATTGAAACTGGGAGTGGGAGTAATAGTGAAAAGTGGGAAGTGAAAGTATGAATGGAAAGTGGGAGTGGAAATTGGAAGTGAAAAGTCAAAGTAGAAAGTGGGAGTATTTAAAACTGTAGCCTCCATCCAAACATTGATTCCAAAGTTATAATGCTATCTGACTTAATTTATTGAGCAAACACGTCTACTTAATAAGTGATGACAATTCCGGTTGCTCGAGAATAAACGTAAATGAGTTAAAAATGTGTGCGGCGTTTATAATCATGTTAATTACCATGTCTTACAGCTGTGTAATTAATTAGAACTGCAGTTTTAAAATGAAATTCTATTTGTGAAGCATTAAAATTCGTCCTTTTTTAAAAAATTAATTGTTTACTCGGACTCGTGAAATTTTTGCCAACGGTGAAAGAGACGAGGCTTCAACATATATAAACTGTGAATTTTTTTCGTTGTCGTGTCTCAAGAGTCGCATCCCTTTTGAGACTTTTTCTCGGCGAAATCTCCTCTGACATTCTAAATTTTACGAGTTCATTGTTGTCGAAACTTTGAGTTGGTTAAGTTGTTTTCGGTCTTTTATAATTACATGTAAAAACTAACTGTCGTTTGACAAATTTTTATCACTTTAGTTTTGCTTCTTTTGACAATAAAAGAAGAGAAGATGCAAAATGTATAAAAAAAGCAATTTTTATTTCCACTTTTGAAAATGTTTAATTTATAAGGAAAAAACATTTTATTTTTTCTCTAAATATCAATAAAAAAATAAAACTTAAATAAACTTAAATAATATTAAAAGATAAAGAATCTATAAAAAATAAATTAAAGCAACCAATGTCGTCTATTTTAATCGCGAATAATGAATCCGTTACAAACTGTACTTTCTTGCAATAAATCGAAATTAAATATTAAAATCAAATTTTCAGAACGTGGAAGGTAATTCAGACAGTTTAAAGATTCAAGAGAGGACAAAACTATACTTCAGTCGTTGTAAGATTTTCCATTTTGTCAAGGAAGAAAAAAAGGGAAATTTCTAACTTATCATTATTATATTTTGTAAAAAATATTGTGACGCCAATACGGCTGTTAAAATTAATAAAAATCCGGACAGTTAAAATTATTCTCATGAATTAAAAGCTAAAGATGACTTGAATAATTTTGAAACTCATTATCAGAAAGCTCTTAGGGTTACTGCTTACGAATCTGAGGTTTTTTTTTCAAAAATTATAAATGGCGGATCTACTTTCACTTTACTTTCACTTAACTTTTACTTTACTTTCACTTAACTTTTACTTTACTTTCACTTTACTTTCTCTTTACTTTCACTTTGCTTTCACTTCACTTTACTTTTACTCTACTTTCACTTTACTTTCACTTTACTTTCACTTCACTTTACTTTTACTCTACTTTCACTTTACTTTCACTTTACTTTCTCTTTACTTTCACTTTGCTTTCACTTCACTTTACTTTTACTCTACTTTCAATTCACTTTTACTTCACTTTCACTTCACTTTACTTTTACTCTACTTTCACTTTACTTTTACTTTACTTTCACTTCACTTTTACTCTACTTTCACTTTACTTTCACTTCACTTTCACTCCACTTTCACTCCAATTTTATTAAATGTTATTGCACTAATATTGAAATTCTCTTCAAATTGAAGTATACCATTTAAAGATAGGTTGATTAAACAAAAATCGATTATCAATAATATAAAAGTCGTCTATTATTATAAGAATTAATCAGTTTCTGCTTTCTAATTACGGCGTCATAAATGACGTGTATTTAAAAGTTGCATGCGTTTCGTTGATCGTTCTCATTGAAGCAATCACATTTAATAAAATTGGTGTGAATTTAGAGTGAAAGTGAAGGGTAAGTGAATTGAGAGTGAAGTGAAAGTGAAAATGAAGTGATAGTGAACGTTAAAGTGAGAGTGAAGGGAAAGTGAATTGAGAGTGAAGTGAAAGTGAAGTGAGAGAGGAGTGAAAGTGAAAGTAAAGTGAAGTGAAAGGGAAGTGAAAGGGAAGTGAAAATAAAGTGAAAATAAAGTGAAATTACAGAATAGAACCCTTGGAGTGTTTTTAATCCCTGAAATTAATTTTTTGACATTCAGAATAGCGGATAAAAAAATGGAAAAAATTTTTTAAAAGCAAAAAAAAAAAAACAATCTATCTGACAGTTAATTCCAGTCGTTTTTCGCGGCTGTAATTTTTTTTTAACTTTGAGGTGGGTTTAATTTATCCTGTTTCATTTACGTATGTAACTAGGTACACATTTCGTTATTTTACAAGTAATATTATATTTTCGAATTATACATATGTATATATATATACCTCCATGTTATTTTTTATTATTCGTTTTACTTCTATAATTAAAATATTCCTGTTGATGAGAAAATTCTCTATCGTAAGCAGGAAATGATTATACATACATTCGAGATTTATATAAAAGTAGAAAATATGCAAACGAAATAGAATTTGATTTAAATCTTTCATTTTATTTCTATTTGAAAAAGAATTCTGGCTTTTGATAAATAAGCAAAAAATTTTCAAAATTAAAAAATTCGATCTTTTAGCACTTTTATGTATATTGACTTTTAAATACGACATTCCTTCTTTATAGGAAAAGGATACTTTTATAAAAGTAAGAACATTATTAGTTTATGTTATTGAAACGTTTATTAGTCTCAGTCCGGATTTATACTTTTAACTCAAATCATATATTTGTTGAAGATATAATTTTTCCAGGGTTATTAATTCGAATAATAATGAATAATCTGACGTCGAAAAAATATTAAATTAAACAAAATTCAATATTATCCACGTACGAAAGTACACTTTATGTCTATATTATTATAGTAAAATATATAGAATGAAATTAATTGAATTATAATCAAATTAATTAAAAGTAATTAAATACAATTTCCCAAGTAACAAATTAGTTTCAATTTTAACAAATAATTTGTTCCAAACAACATCAGTTTTATACTCAGTTAATAAATTAAAAGAGGTAAACATTTGAATTATATTTCAAACCTTATTTTACAGGAATAAATACAATTTATTCAAATTTTTTTCCTTTCGATAGTGAGAAATTTTAGTAATTATTAAATTAAAATAATAATTTGGAAATATTAAATAGATGAATCATTTTAATGAAGGATATTGTTCAAATAAATTAAAACTCTATTCATTTTGGTACGCCTGTCCCAACTTCAGTTTTCATGAACTGGGTTAAATCGAGGATCAGCTTAGGTGATATTATAAGTTTTCAGTTTAGGAAATTAATGCACAATTAGAAGTAAACATTTTAATTAAAAATTGTAATTATTTTTTGTTGGTTTTGTATTATAGTAATTACTCTCATCATAAATTAGATACCCTTTAAAGTTTTACTTATTGTTAGTAATAATTTATCATGGCAGCAAATATCAGTTGTTTAGGATTAAGATTATTATAATCTAAATATGAAAATGTTATTATCCTCATATATTTTTTCTTGAAGAAATTTAAAGTGAAAAATAATTTTTATTCTTTTTTCAGACGGAGGTCGAAAATAGTAATAGTGTCAGCAAAACTGGAAGATAGTGGAAGGTACGAATGCGTGGCTGAAAGCACTTCCGGTCACCAAGCTTCTCTTTCAGCCCAACTTCTAGTCACTCAAGATATTACAAATCGAGAAACCAGTGAGTAACATTATAAATTGTAATTCATTTTAGTGACTTAATTTTTAGTAAATTGAACATGTTCTTTTCTTGACTATTTTTGTATTTAGGCACATTTGTGAAATCTGCTTACATACTTTGGATTTTCCACATTCTAAGATTATGTATAGGGTTGGTTGAGAAAAAAGTGTATTACGAGAAAAAAATATAGAAAGCAACCGTATATTATGAATAGCAGGCGACCTACTATTAGCCCCGACCCACTAAAACTCGTAACCCTTTATTTGGAGCCCTTTATCCACCCTTGGAACGGTGGTTGGACATTTGCCTTCAAGGGTATGCGCTCCATCTCTGTCCCTGCGGACATCCTGGGTTAACAGTTAAAAGCGGAATTAACATTAGAATAATAAATTAAAAAAAAAGAAAGTTATAAAATTTAACACCTTAACGATTGTTTAATGATAAATCAAAAATTATGCAAATATCAATTAATCATTTTCTCTTATTCGTCACAAAACGTCCACTTTCAATATTCCGATTCCACATTATGATTCCATCTTCAATATTGCGGTTCTACTTTCAATATTCCGAATAATATCCAACATTCCACATTCCGATCACACTTTCAATATTCCGATTCCACATTCAATATTTCGATTTCAAATTCCACATTCCAATTCCACTTTCAAAATGACAATTCTACTTACAATATTCCGATTTCACATTCGACATTCCGATTCCGCATTTTTTTCACATTCTATTTCACATTCAATATTTCAATTTCACAATCTACATTCTGATTTCACTTTTAATATTCCGATTTCATATTCTGATTCCACCTTCAATATTACGATTTCACATTCGACATTCCGATTCCACTTTAAACATTCCCATTCCACATTCTGATTCAATTTTAAATAATGCAATTCCACATTCAACATTCTGATTCCACTTTTAATTATCCGATTCCACATTCCGATTTCACTTTCAAAATTACAATTCAACATTACAATTCTACTTACAATATTCCGATTCCACCTTAAATATTTCGATTTCTGATTCCACATGCAATATTCCAATTTCAAATTCCACATTCCGATTCCACTTTCAAAATACTGATTCCACATTCCTATTCCACTTTCCATTTTCACATTCTATTCCACATTCAATATTCCAATTCCACATTCAATATTTCGATTTCAAATTCCACATTCCGATTCCACTTTCAAAATTACGATTCAATATTACGATTCCATTTACAATATTCCGATTCTACATTCCCAATTCCGATTTGACATTTAATATTCCGATTTCATATTCCGTTTCCACCTTTAATATTCCGATTTCACATTTGACATTCCGATTCAACTTTAAATATTTCCATTCCACATTCTGATTCCATTTTCAGTATTGCAATTCCACATTCAACATTCTGATTCCACTCTCAATATTCCGATTCCACATACAATATTTCGATTTTAAATTCCACATTCCCACTTTTAATATTACAATTCAACATTAGAATTCTACTAACAATATTCCGATTCCACCTTAAATATTTCGATTTCTGATTCTACATTAAATATTCCAATTTCAAATTTCACATTCCGATTCCACTTTCAAAGTTCTAATTCCACATTCCGATTCCACATTCTAATTTCAAATTCTATTCCACATTCAATAATCCGATTCCACCTTAAATATTTCGATTTCTGATTGCACATTCAATATTCCAATTTCAAATTCCACATTCCGATTCCACTTTCAAAGTTGTGATTTCACATTCCGATTCCACATTCTAATTTCAAATTCTATTCCACATTCAATATTCCTATTTCACATTCTGATTCCACTTTCAATATTCCGATTCCACATTCAATATTTCGATTTCAAATTCCACATTCCAATTCCACTTTCAAAATTACGATTCAATATTACGATTCCATTTACAATATTCCGATTGCACATTCCCAATTCCGATGTCACATTTAATATTCTGATTTCACATTCCACATTATGATTTCACTTTTAATATTTCGATTTCATATTACGATTACACCTTTAATATTCCGATTTCACATTCGACATTCCGATTCCACTTTAAATATTCCCATTGCACATTCTGATTTCATTTTCAATATTGCAATTTCACATTCAACATTCTGATTCCACTCTCAATATTCCGATTCCACATTCAATATTTCGATTTGAAATTCCACATTCCGCAATTCACCTTCAAAATTACAATTCAACATTAGAATTCTACTTTCACATTCCAATTCCACTTTTAAAATTACGATTTCTTTTACAATTTTCCGATTTCACATTCCCAATTCCGATTCCACATTCAATATTTCGATTTTAAATTTCGCATTCCGATTCCACTTTCAGAATTCTGATTCCACATTCCGATTCCATTTTCAATATTCCGATTTCACATTCCCGAATCCGATTCCTTAAATCTTTCGATTCCAGATTCCACATTCAATATTCCGATTTCACATTCCACATTCCGATTCCGCTTTTAATATTCTTATTTCACATTCTGTTTGCACATTCCGAATCCACATTCAATATTCCGATTCAACATTACGATTCCACATTTCACATTTTTATTTCACAACAATAATTTTAGTAGTTTGACATATTGGTTCAATATTATTTTAGTCTTGTAGCTTTGTAAATTCAGAATATTAAATGTGGAATCGGAATGTGGAATGTGAAATCGGAATATTGTAAGTGGAATCGGAATTTTGAAAGTGGAATCGAAATGTGGAATGCGAAATCGGAATATTGAAAGTGGAATCAGAATGTGGAATGTGAAATCAGAATATGAAATCGGAATGCGGAATCGGAATATTGAAAATAGAGTCGGAGTATGGAATGTAGAATCGAAAAATATTACGTAATCGACGCGACCCCAAGTACAATCAATAGTTCAAAACAAGGAAAAGGCAAGATTTGGTAAAATTAACTTTTATTCACTACTCAAACTTATCAATTCGTATAATATAAAAATAATGCAATGAAATCAAAGACACTATTGATAATAGTTTACTCTGATCAGTTTCCCTTTGTGATAGTTACGATTCGGACGTTTTCTTTTGGAACAATAATATTTCCAACTTAGCAATTTTTTTCTGTAACTTATTTGTCAAAAGTACTTTAATTATTACTATTAATTTTACTATTATTATTATTAATTATTATATTAATATAAATGATAACAATTGGTTTAAAAACAGTTCAACAAACAAATATGATAATTTTTTTCTATTCAATTTCGTGTTTACTCTTCTTAAATAATGACTTTTCATTAGGCATATATATTCACGCAAGTAAAATAATACATTTCAACGAACAATTGCAGCAAAAATTATACAACACATGAATCCCTATATTTCAATACGACTTTGATAGAAATAAATTTTTATTATGTTCCATTCATCAGTTAATGGAAATTTCAATAGTCCGTTTATGATTCAAAGTGTGTATTTATTGCGCATTTCACAGCAAACGGAAGCTTGATTAATTCCATTCGGTTGGAAAAACATTATTTTTTTTTCAATACAGTCAGTTGCTGATTTTCAGTCAACGATACAATATTTAAAAGTCAATAGTTCTTGTTTACATGTATAAGTAAATATAAATAACACACACGCGGTTTATATCAGATGTTGATATAATATAAATGAAACATTCATTAATCATAAATAAAATATATGATGGGTTATATAGATACAACCCCTGTATGAAATTTTCCAATAAGGATATATGTTTTTGTTCATTTTTTATTGCAGTTAAAATTTTAATTGCTTTTTTTTTGGTTGGAAACCTTTTTTTCAAATTTTAGTATTCTTTGTTTAATATTAAAATTGAGAGAATTTAATTTTACTAGCATTTTAATAATATGCGATGGAGTAATTTAGAAACAGTGACGATCAGCTGATTCAGCCCTTTCAACGGGCCGTTGTATACGAAACTCTGACACTACTAACAGGGTTGTAATTGTCATCCTTTGTCCGTTACGTGAAACTGTGGCTAGCCCTGAACCTCCTAGAGCCTTCTAGTCACTGCACCATGAAATTATCGTGTCGTATGAGTAATTCGTGGTTTATTAACGTCGACATCATCTAATAGGTGACGCTTCACTTTACACTTCTATTCCTTTGGTGCCTTGTAAGCAAGATTGTTATTATGTTTGTTTGGAAATAGTCTACATTCAAAATTTTAACAATAGAAATCCCAATTAGTTATCAGTGTAATTCGACAAATTTACTCTTCGGTTATTCCTAATGTCAATAGAATTCTTGTTAAACCAGTGAAAATATGTTTCGCCATGTTTATTAGAATCTTCAAAATAATTACAACATGCCTCGTTGTGCTAATTCCTATTGTTAACTTTATTTACAATTTTGCTGTCGTTGCATAATTAGCAAAATTAGAAAACATTCAAGTAATGTCCTCCCGTCAAGAAGAATTGTTTAAATGAATACAATCGATCCCTGTCATGGAATTTGAAAACGCTTTCAATCCAATCGAATGTTGATTTTGAACTTTCATGTTTTAATTTAGAACAGTGAAATAAAAGAGAGAACTTGATTTATTTGGCGACCAATTAATTCTGTTGTAGAAAATTCAACTGTCATATAGTTTATACTTCAAATCATCCTCAATGTTTGTCTGAATATTAATTCCTTTCGATAAATTATATATGTCGAACTGTAATAATTCGATTTATAAAAGAAAAATTAGCGAAAGATTTTTTGGCAATTTAAGTATTTATTAATATAACGTCAGATCAATAATTATTGCATTAAACATTTCGAATAATACATTCGTTTTTCTTCTTGTAAATTTATTGGACTCGAAGGGAGAACTCTTGCCTTCGGTCGTGAAATCACTGGACCGTCCTCACTTTCAGGTGGAAGTTCGAAGTCACCGAGGGAAGTGCTTTCTGACACTTATAATTGGATGGAAACCCGATTATACAAGATTGCTGTAAAGACGAATCGAGTGGACAGTGGTGTGCACCTGCCAAAACAACAAATAAACCGGCTGTTCAATTATTCAATATTATCAAAAGTGATATGTTATCAATAATATTAATACTGAATTATTATTAAAGTCACGGAAAAGAGAGGTCACTAAACGTGTAAATTAATGGAGGAGTGGGATCGCGTTCAATATGAGTAATGTTTCAGGAATACAGATTCCTGCACCGACATTTATCAACACTTTTGATGCTAAAAATCGTATTAATTAATGTCATATTAAATAAGAGAAAAACTACAACAATAATAATAGCACGAGAAAAAAAAAAGGAAATTGAAACTTGGATGCACCACTCCTTGAGTTTCTTCAGAGGGGGTCGAATCTGTAACTTTTCCTCTTTTCACTCTCACTTTTACTTTCCACTCACATTTTCACATCCTACTTTCCACTTCCAATTTCCATTATCACATCTTACTTTCCTCTTCCCACTCCCTACTTCTAATTTTCATTTCCACTGTCACTTACCATTTTCCATTCTCACTTCCTACTTTCCACTTCTACTTTCCACTCCAACTACAACTTTCACTTCTCACTTTCCACTCTCTACGTTCCATTTTCACTTTCACTTCCCACTTTCCATTTCCACTTTCACTTCTCACTTTCCACTTCTTATGTTCTATTTTCACTTTCACTTTCCACATGCCTCTTTCTACTTTCCATTCCCACTTCTACTTCCCATTTTCAACTCCTACTTTCCTCTTCCCACTTCCAATTCTCATCATCACCTTCATCTTCCCACTTTCCACTGTCACTTCCCATTTTCCATCCCCACTTCCCATTTTCCATTATAACTTCCTACTTTCCACTCCTTATTTCCAATTTCCACTCTCACTTTCCACTCCCCGCTTCCAATTTTCACTCCCACTTTTAACTTATACTTTCTTCATCCCACTTTCAACTCTTACTTTCTTCTTATCACATTTTATTCCCACTTTTCAATTTGACTTTCCACTTCCAATTTCCACTCTAACTTTCCACTATCACCTCCTACTTTCCTCTTCCAAATTCCCACATTCCTCTTCCCATTGTTATTTCCTATTTTACATTTTCACTTCCCACTTTCGACTCCTACTTTCCTCTTCCCACTTTTTACTCCCACTTCCCAATTTGACTTTACACTTCCAATTTCCACTCTCACTTCCCACTTTCACCTTCTACTTTCCTCTTCCGACTTCACACATTCCTCTTTTCACTTTCCACTTCACATTTCCAATTTTTACTTCCTACTTTCCACTTTCACTTCCCACTCTAACTACCACTTTCACTTCTTAGTTTCAGCCCCTACTTCAAATTTCCACTCTCCACTTTTAGTTCTCACTTGCACTTCCCATTTTTCAACTCCTACTTTCCTCTTCCAACTTTCCACTGTCACTTCCCATTTTTCATCCCCACTCTCCATTTTCTATTCTAACTTCATACTTTCCACTTTCACTTCTCACTTTCCACTATTCCCTTTGCATTCCTACATTCCACTCTCACTTCTGAATGCTAATTTATACTTTCCAATTTCAAGTTATTATTTTCTATTTAATAAAACAGATTTGATATATTAATAGAATATTTCTTCATATATAAAATAAAAATTAGAAAGTGTGAATGAAAGTAGGAAATGGAAAGTTGGAAGTGAAAGTGGAAAATTACAGTGGAAATTAGGAAGTTAAAGTGGGAAACAAAAGTTAAAAGTGAAATTGGGTGTGGAAAGTAGGAAGTGACAGTGCGAATGGAAAGTAAGAAGAGGAAAGTAGGAGTTGAAAGTGGGAAAATGACAGTAGAAGTTGAAGCTGTGAAGTGATAGTGGAAATTAGAAGTAGGGAGTGGAAAGTGCGAAGTGAAAGTGGTAGTTGAAGTGGGAAGTAAAAGTGGAAAGTAGGAAGTGAGAATGGAAAATGGGAAGCGACAGTTGAAAGTGAAAGTTGAAAGTAAAAGTGGGAATAGGAAGTGTGAAGAGGAAAGTAGGAATGGAAAGTGGGAAGAGGATAGTAGAAGTTAAAGGTGGGAAGTGAGTGGAAATTGGAAGTGGAAAGTGTGAAGTGAAAGTGATAATTGAAGTAGGAAATGAAAGTGGATAGTAGGAAGTAAGAATGGAAAATGGGAAGTGACAGTGGAAAGTGAAAATGAGAGGTGGAAATTAAAAGTGAAAGAGGAAATAGGAAGTGGGAAGAGGAAAGTAGGAGTTGATAAGTTGGAAGTGAAGGTGGGAAATTAGAAAGTGAAAGTGTGAACCAAAAGTGGGAAGTCAATTTAGGAGTGGCAAGTGGAATGCAAAAAATTAGATTGGGAAATGAAAGTGGAAAGTAGGAAGTGAGATCAGAAAGTGAGAGTGAAAGTAGGAATGGAAAGTGGAAAGAGGATAGAAGGTGAAGGTAGGAAGTGAGAGTGCAAATTGGAAGTAGGGAGTGGAAAGTGCTAAGTAAAAGTGGTAGTTGAAGTGGGAAGTGAAAATGAAAAGTAGAAAGTGAGAATGGAAAATGGGAAGTGACAGTGGAAAGTGAAAGTTGAAAGTGAAAGTGGGAATAGGAAGTGTAGAGGAAAGTAGGAGTTAAAAGTAGGAATGGAAAGTGGGAAGAGGATAGTAGAAGTTGAAGGTGGGAAGTAAGAGTGGAAATTGGAAGTAGGTAGTGGAAAGTGGTACTTAATGTGAGAAGTGAAAGTGGAAAGTAGGAAGTGAGATCAGAAGGTGAGAGTAAAAGTAGGAATGGAAAGTGGAAAGAGGATAGTAGAAGTTGAAGGTGGGAAGTGAGAGTGGAAATTGGAAGTGGGTAGTGGAAAGTGGTAGTTGAAGTGAGAAGTGAAAGTGGAAAGTAGGAAGTGAGAATTGAAAATGGGAAGTGACAGTGGAAAGTGGGAATGAGAAGTGGAAAGTGAAAGTTGAAAGTGAATGTGGAAATAGGAAGTGTGAAGAGGAAAGTAGGAGTTGAAATTGGGAAGTAAGAGTGGAAAGTGGACAAGTTACAGAATCGACCCGCAGGTATTGTGAAATTTAAACACCAAAGAAGTCAAAGACTTTAATGATGTGAATTATAGAAACGTGAAGTAAGCTGACAATTGTTGAGAAGTGGGTCGAATTCTTTGCATTTTACCCTATGTCTTTTATCTTATTATTTTTTTTTAGGCAACTAAAGTTGGGTTCGAATTGATTCTTGTGTGTTTGACGTAGATGTGATTACAATAATGTTATTTGAACTATGTTATCGTTACAATGATTTTATGTAAAATGTGAATTCATTGTCTTGTTTAATTATGTTTATTAATTAATATTAATTAATTAATATTAATATTAATTATGTTTATTATTATAAGGGATAAATTGTGACGAAGTCTGTTCGTCACAGTTAGTTCAAAAATCAACACCGAGAGATTCAGTAGGAGAAACGATTCCGAGATATTTAGTCCGCTAATTGTCACCAACACACTTAGTCCAAATTTCGCCATCGAAGTGATGGGTTGGAATCGTCACCGAACAGTTTTGACAAAGTGTTAATTATCTTCAAGCATTTAGTACTCAATCTGGTAATTATTACTCTACCTCCAAGTACCAAGAAGTCTTTAGATTGTTCCTTCACTCGTGGCATCTGGATATCGATCATGTCTGTCATTTGGACTCCGGAACTTTTACACCTGCCTGTCCCAAAAACTATTTTAAAAGAATCAACCAGAGTCTTCACCTCTGTAAATAAGACAGGAAATATTACTAATGCGGACATTTAAATAAATATAATTATCATGTGTTTCGGTTCTTTTTTTGAGATACAAGCTATAAAACTGAGTTCACTATTACCTGAGGGAAGGTGTCAGATGCTAGGAAAGCAGGGGTTCGAGAAAGTTGCACGAATGCACACCTTCCTCGAGAGTTATAGTTCCCGTAAATAAGGGAACATCGCATTGTGTGAGTGTATATATATATAGAATTTCACACCATTGCAATTATTTTATTACCAACCGTAAAAAGACAACTCCTATAGAGTTTTTGATTACAAAATTCACTCGTGGAATTTGTATATGTTGACGAAGAAGAATAAGATACACTTTTTTAAATTGCAAGGCAGTAAAACGAAATTCACATTAAACGAGATAGATCGGGATTTCATTGTGTTTGACGTGGAGATAAAGCTTAATACAAATTGAAAGAATACATATATATATTATAGTAAAGGATTATATATACACTGTTGGTATATGCTTCGTGTTCAGAACAAAATCCACCATTACATTGGCCAATAATATGGCTACACGTGTCGTAAGCGTTTCCATGGAATGAGTGTTGGTAAATATCGACATGCTCTAGGCGTCCATGAATAATTATTGTGTTACATGTGCTCTAAAAGCGAATGCCTAGAGCTTTTGCCGAAACAGACACACTGTTCGCAATCTCTCACCCCAAAATTCCACAAGCTGCTTTGGCTAAAATGGTTTTTTTTTATAATTTCCCAAACAAAAACCCTCGCTACAAGCATTTAAATTCCCTTTTATAAATTGGTGAATTTAGTAAACTATTGAGAGGTAAAATTTTGTCAATAATTTTCTTCCACACGAACGCTATTTGTAATTTTCGAATCAAACTGCAACGCTACATTCGCTTGTTTCGTGTACCTTAAATTTTTTATTCAAAAGAAACTAAAAAGTCGGTTGATTTGATTATTAAGATTTCAAATGTTAGATTAAGGAATAAGAACTTTAGAAAAAGAGAAAATTTCCAAAAGTAAAAAAAAGAATGTTCCTATTTTGCGAAAGTTGGAATTTCTTAAGCCCCCACACCCGATTCACTTGAAAATATGTAAAGTGAACTTTGCACAAGAGTTGCTCTTTTACTTAATATTAATCCATGCCATCGAAAGTTTAAATGGAATTTGACACAGATTTAACGCTCTTTTTCAGACTTTGTACTTGATAACTTTTTTTTCCACCTTAATGTTTGGGTAATGTAACTTCTAATCTGGTGTAAATAATTATGTATGTGCATGAGAAGAAGATCAATTTATTTTAAAGTAAATGATGACATTTTGAACATAAATCACTATTTTTAAAAAGAAAATTGCTATTCAGATGTAGTTAATAGCACCGATGGAGAATTTCATCCATATTGGATCCCTATTTTGCATTAATAATTAAAAAAGATTTAATTAATTTTAATTTCAAGAAAAAGTTAATATTTTTCTCTTCTACTCGTTTTCTTTGAAGGAGAAATTTCTGTTACTGGTTTGTAACGCTAGAATTATAATTTATGAATAACTAATCCTATTTCACATTACAGCAAACCGTTAACAAAGTTTATATTTTAATTTAAACAAGTCCTTTTGTTACATATAACATAATGATGAGACTATCTGAGAGTACATTACAATAGTTACTGGTACTATGAAAAATAAGTATAAAATCCTTCTCGACTATCAAGAATATATCCTCTGTGCTTATTCTGAAAATCTTATTTTGTCGCAATCAAACTTCAAAGTCGAAAATGAATCTAAAATTTCATGAGGGAAGAATATCTCAGTAACTTTGGTTGTTTCGCATTTGAATTTCTCTCTTCCAAAGAGTCTCGTAGTTTATATCGCGTCGTGAAACACCGGCTTTCGTAAAGTCACGCCTTCTACTTGCTCCTATAGAAAGCTTTAAGAGGCGATGCTATTATAGAGAAAGTACTTTGCTCGCTATCGCATTGGTGGTGCCTTACTTGAAGTCATTTTTTACAGTGATACTGAGTTATGGTATTCTGCTAGAGAGGAACAATGCGATAACGAATACGACAAAATCACTCTTCCGAAAATAGTTTATAATTGACATATAAAATCTAAAACTTCATCTATACAGATTTCATTTAAGATTAAAAGGGTACTTTATCTGTAAATTTAGTAATAATAAGAGCGTTTATTTTCAATCAGATAATATTGTACCGGGTTATCATCTAAGTAGTATAGCAGTTGTTAAAACATACTTATCGGACTACTGAAGGGGATTATCACTTTCTCTATTTAATGTGTACTAAAAATGCCATTACTTCGTACATGTAATTCTATTTTTTTACCCCTACTTGTTATAGTTACTTTTTGAATGTATGTATTTATTATTTTTTATTCAACTTACTTCCCGATGTTAAAAGCAAATTATCAACCTTCTAGAGAAAACACCACACTGCATAGAGAAATGGCATTGATTTGGCAAGCCTCCTGAATATATTGAGAAGGTATATTCGCTTCTTCCTCCACCTTTAAAAATTTGTCAACGCCAGGGCTTCCGTTCCCAGTTCCCTTTGTCCATACTGATTGTCTTCCCATTAACACCCACCCTTTTCAATTACTTAGATCCTTATCCTCAACTGTTATTCACAAAACATACCTTCTCACATTTTCATCCAAACATTCCACTACCTTGTTCATAACTTTCTTACTATCAAACCAGCTTTTTTATTTTGTTACCATTCACCCCATCATTCATTCTAACCTCAAAAACTTGTCCATTTTACTGTCTCCCGCACCGTTTTACCTAATCCCCCCCCCACACATATTCCCTAACAATTCTTACCTTCTTTCCTTCGGTCCATGCCTTGACTCCCAGAAATCATCTTATTCTTCTCTCTCTCTACGTTCTATCAACATCTATTCTGTTAACACATCCTTTTATTCTCATCACTTCTCCATTTTCCTCCTTCCTTCTTATTTCTACCAACCATACCCTTGGACTCTAATTCGAAACAATACTCATCTCTTTCATCTGCCTAATATTAAGTTTCACCCCTATCTTTGCAGCCAGTCTCCCCACCTCTTTTCTTCACTCACTTAATCCTGAATTCATACCTCTAATCACAATATTTCTTTTTCTTTTATCCTTTTCCATCCATTTCATTCTCCTTTCCAACTCATCCACGTTTCGTTTAAAATACTTACTTTTACCCCCCTAACTACTCATTTTTACCCCCTCCCTTAAAATTTGCTCCATTTTTCAATCTTCTTCCTTTCTCTCTATTATAATTTTTTCAAATTTACTTACTCGTTCTCTAATACAGTTGATCTTATTCGTCTACTTTTTCCATATTTCCTGCATCCTCTTTAAACTCCTCATCTAATTCATTAATCTGTTTATCTCTCTCATCACCAGGTGGTCGATTCTGTAACTTCCCCACTCCCACTTCCCACCTTGCACTTTCCACTCTCACATCCCACCTTCCACTTTTTACTCCCACTTTCCACTTTCACATCCCACTCTCACTACCCACCTTCCACTTTTTACTTCCACTTTCCACTCTCACTTCCCACCTTGCACTTTCCCCTCTCACTACCCACCTTCCACTTTTTCCTCCCACTTTCCACTCTCACTTCCCACCTTCCACTTTCCACTCTAACTTCACAGTCTCACTTCTGACTCTCACTGCTATTTCCCACTTTTACTTCACACCTTTTACTCCCACACCTACGTCTCACCTTCCACTCTCACTACCCACTCTCACTTTTCACTTCCACTACTCACTCTCACTTCTATTTCCCACTTTTACTTCCCACCCTCCACTTCCTACTCCTACTTCCTTCATTGTGTATTTTTGCATTTCCCACTCTCACTTATTATCTTCCACTTTCACTTCCTAACTTCTATTTTTTACATTTTCTATTCACTTTTACGCTCCATCTCCCATTTTTCACACCTTCTTTACACTCACACTTACTTCTCTCACTTTCTACTTTGCACTCTTAATCGTTAATCAGGTATTTTCATTTAAAAATGGAGGTGATGTATGAGAGTGGAAACGGGACGTGAAAGTGTAAAATTGGAGTGAAACGTGAGAGTAGAATGTGAGAGTGTTACATCCCAGGTGCATTTTTGTTAAGAATGTGTTTGTGTAACTGCGATGTAACTATCTTTATAACATATAATATCCACGTTAAAAGCATTTAAAATTCAGAAATTGAGATAGAAGCAAAATTGAAACTTTATACTTTGTTCTATCCAATTGTCTCGACATTAAAATAGAGAGAAAAACAAAGCAAGAGGTAAAAATTGATCAAAATAGAAAGGAATGCGCTGCATCGGGAATACGTCATGTAAGCTCGAACTAGCCTACTACGAACCCTTCCCGCAACCCAAGTTCTAGGAATCGTTGCTTGTAACTCGAGCTTCATATTTTCCATATATGAGGTAAAAATGATGGCTTGTTGCCAATAAGACGCATTTTTCTTTGAAACTTAATTATATAAATAGACTTATACTGAACAAGTATTATTCCTAAGAATTGACATCTTTTACCCCCATAATTGTCTACAAACTATCCCACTTTTTAATAATTTTAGAGTATATAAAGCAAAGCATTTTCATCAAAATCTGTCAAAAGTTCCAGTGCGGTTTTATAGACCCATAGTTATTGTAGAGCGACCCTTCAGTTTTTACACATTTTATTGTATTTTTCTTTAATCAAATCGCGATTATCATGCAAGTCAACTTTGTTTTTCACTTAAAAAACAAGTTTCTTTCTGTAAAAGGTGCAAGAAAGGCAAATTGACACTTAAATTCAATAATTTTAAAGTATTAACTGTCGTATTTTGCATATTAAGTTTTATTAATTGTAGTTTTTCACTAATTATTTCTTTAATTGGCAATTCAGACCGAATTGTACTCAATTATCGTGCAAGTTGCTTTTCTCACACTTAGAAACAAGTTTCTCTCCATAATAGGTGCAAGTGACGAAAAATAACACTTAGAAGAAGTATTAACTATTAAAACAATTGCAAAAGCCTTAAAGTTGTTAAAGTTACACAAGTGTAACATTACGAACTTTCGTTTCATTCAATTGAAACAACATTTTAAAACCCAAATTTATATCGACAAGCGCTATAATCTTTAACCTACGATTACTCTGTAACTAAAAGTAAGTAACATTTATATAACTACTTGTAACATTATTAATTGATCATAAATAGATTTATTAAAAGGAAATATTATTGTTTGTTGTTAACGCAAAACCCGTAGTTTTGACAAGTACAAACAATCCTACTTAAAAATAAAGGTCAAGCCTTACCAACTTGACCATAATCAGCCTACCACTCCTCCAAAATTCTATAACCTAACCAATAAAATTGCCTTCTGCTCGGAATGTAACAGAGAGTTAAGAGTAGAAAGTAAAAATGGAATGTGAAAAGTCAAAGTGGGAGTAGAAAGTCGAATGTGGTAAGTGAGAGTTGAAAGTGGAATGTGATAAGTGGAAGGTGAGAATAAAATGTGGTAAGTCAAAGTGAGAGTGGAAGGTGTGAAGTGAGAGTGGGAATCGGAAGGTGGAAAGTGAGAGTGGAAAGTGGAAGGTGGGAAGTGAGAGTGGGAAGCGGAAGGTGGGAATTGAGAGTGGGAAGTGAAAGGTGGGCAGTGAGAGTTGGAAGTGGGAAAGTTACTGAATCGACCCCTTTGGGTTGATTCTGTAACTTTCCTACTTCCCACCTTCCACTTTTCACTCTCACTTCTTACCTTCCACACCCACTTCCCACCTTTAACTTCTCACTCTGATTTCCCACACCCACTTCCCACCATCCACTCTCACTACCCAATCCCACTTTCCACTCCTTCTTTCCCACCTTCCACTTCCCACTCTTACATCCAACTTTCACTTTCCACATTCCCCTTCCTACTTTCCACTTCTCATTCTCACTTCCAACCTTACACTTTCCACTCTCACTTCCCGCTCCCACATCCCACCTTCCACTCTCACTTCTATTTCCCACCCAATTTCTACTCCTACCTTCCAGTTCCTACTCCTACTTCCCTCACTATGTATTTTTGCACTTCCCACTCTCACTTATTATCTTCCACTTTCACTTCCTAACTTCTATTTTTTACATCTTCTTTTCACTTTTACGCTCTATCTCCCATTTTTCACACCTTCTTTACACTCACTCTTACTTGTCTCATTTTCAACCTTGCACTCTTAGTCGTTAATCAGGTATTTTCATTTAAAAGTTGGAGTGGTGTGTGAGAGTGGAGTAAAGAGTGAGAGTAGAGTGTGAGAGTTAAAAGTAGAAAGTGAAAGTGGAGTAAAGAAAGTCAAAGTGGGAGTAGAAAGTGGAATGTGGTAGGTGAGAGTTGAAAGTGGAATGTAAGAAGTGGAAGGTGGGAGTGGAATGTGGGAAGTCAAAGTTGAAGTGGAAAGTTGGTGTGGGAAAGTTACAGAATGTGGGAAGTTGAAGTAGGAAGTGAACGTGGAAGGAAGGAAGTGGAAAGTAAGAGTAGAAAGTGGGTGTGAAAAGTGGAAGGTGGTAAGTAAAAGTGGGAAATAGAAGTGAGAATTGGGTGTGGGAAGTGAGAGTGGAAAGTGAGAATTGGGAATGGGAAGTGAGAGTGGGAAGTGAAAGTGAAAAGTGAGAGTGGGATGTGAGAGTGCGAAGTAGGAAGTGAGAGTGGAAGGTGAAAAGTGGGAAAGTTACAGAATCGACCCCCAGTTGTTGACAACGACATCTGGTTATTGCAAATAGAAGCGAAGAAAAAGAAAAAGGGTAGAAGGAGCATGGCAGATAGATTAAGAGGGAGAGTTTGACGTCGAGGAGAGGAAAGGGGAGCAGGAGTAGTAATGTATAGTGCGAGTGATTGAAGCCGCTTAAAAAATTGAAGAGAGAATAAGAAAAATACTTTGAATTAGTGCGGAATTTTTTGGTGTATTAACACCAGTAATTAAAAAAATTCATGATTGACTTAATGTGAATTACTATCAACCAAGACTTGCGGAATTATGAATAACATAATTTTTAACAACTCAACATTTTGTATTATAATGATTCTATATATATTGCAAAGATATAATAAATGCAATAAATGTTGAGTTCGAGTTTAAAATTATTTAAAATCAACGCTACAACACACCCTCGTTTTACTTGTACCACCACACTTTCCCTTACTATCTCAAACACTGCACTAAGCACCCTTTGTTAATTACTTAAAATTTTGACAAATACTCTTATCCCTTTACATTTATTATATTAATATCATAAAGTAACATTTTTAGCAGCAAACTTACAGCAAGCTGCTGCTGTTGCATTTAAATTAAATTTATAGTCACGGTTGTTACTTTAGTAAATTAAATTAGTTTAATCCGGAGGTCGTTAGCAAATTTTCATGCAAGTTCATGAAACTTGCATTAAGAATTAATTTTAATATGAGGCGTTTTCTGCTCACCTCTATGGAAGCTGTCATTGATAATGTTCTTACTTCGATTTAAACAAAATTAGAAAGAAGAAGAATGGAATAAAATATTTGAGTAAAACAGAATATTATATATAGTTTAATTAATTGATGTTACCAATTACAAGATTTCAAGATATTTACGTGCTACCTGGACTCAGTATAGACAACCACATAATTAGTTTACACTTATGAATACAAGCCACAATTAACTGAAATTAATACGTGAACATATGAGAAAAATTATACAGAATAATTTTCAAAATTTAATCATAGTTGGTGAGTGTAAGTTCTCACTCGTAGCGTTGGGCAGACGAAAAGTCACAGATTAGGGAATTAATTAATCGTGCCTTTCTCCCCTTTTCAACTCCCCTCATGTAGCTTGGGTGATTTTCCATTTCTCTCATTTCACACACCACAATCCATTCTCTTTGAAAGTGACATGTTACTCTACCTACAATGTCAACGCTAAATAGCCAGAAAGACAGGAGAATCACTATGAACTTCACAAAATTTAGTGTTCTTGCTTTTGTAAATGTAAATATTTCCAAAAAAAACATTTTATCGTTAAGAAAAAACTCCTGTTGTTTATATTTGTCATATTTGACAGAAAATGATCGAATTTCACAGATAGTACGTAATATTGCAACAAATTTTCAGCAAGCTTTCCGTACAAGTTTTGCATGCTATAAATTCTCCACTCAAAGGAAGCTTATACTAAAATTAAACGATTCCTTTCGTTCCTCAGGATAACACAATTAATAAATTTTATATAAACCTGTTACTCGGAGTTTTTGGGGTCGCTGATTACTAATCTGAAGTCAAATTTACAAAATTCAAAATGGCGGATACAAGATGGCCGATATTATTTTCAAAATTGCTTTAATTCGATTGAAACTTATTACTTGAGAGTTTTCAGAGCTGCTGAATACGAATCTGAAGTCAGATTTTCGAAATTCAAAATGGCGAATTCAAGATGGCCGATTTTTTTCAAAATTGCTTTAATTCACTTGAAACTTGTTACTCGGGTCTTTTCACAGCTTCTGATTACGAATCTGGAATCTGATTTTCGAAATTCAAAATAACGGATCCAATATGGAGGATATTTTTTTCAAAATTTGCTTTAATTCGCTTGAAACTTATTAATCGGCAGGTTTTTGGGTCCGCTGATTACGAATTTGATGTCACATTTTCAAAATTCAAAATGGCATAACCAAGAAGGACGATATTAATTTTAAAATTGCTTTACTCCGATTGAACCTTATTCTTTGGGGTTTTCAGTGCTGCTGATTACGAATCTGAAGTCAGATTCTCGAAATTCAAAATGGCGGATCTAATATGGCGGACAACAAAATTAAAACTTCATCGTATTGTCTTCAATCTTGTTACTCGGGGGGTTTTTAGGGTTGCTGATTACAGATCTGAAGTCAGATTTTCAAAATTCAAAATGGCGGATCCAATATGGCGGACAATAAAATTAAAACTTTATCGTATTGTCTTTAAATTTGTTACTCGGGGGTTTTTAGGGACGCTGATTACGAATCTGCAGTCCGATTATCAAAATTCAAGATGGCGGATCCAATATGGCGGAAAACAAAATTAAAACTTAATCATATTGACTTGAAACTTGTTACTCGGGGGTTTTTGAGGTCGCTGATTACGAATCTAAAGTCAGATTTTCAAAATCCAAAATGGCGGATTCAATATGACGACCTAAAATTATTAAAACTAACCGACATGGTTTGAAACTCATTAGACGAGGGTTATTTATGCTCTAAATTGAAATTAGATGTAAATTTAAAAATTCAAAATGGCGGATACAGTATGGCGAACCAATATGGTAGAAAATTTTTATTTGATGAATTTTGATAAAATTGCGTTAATCTTAGTCTTTAAGGGTCATCGCGAATATGAATTTAATGTCATAAAATATGATTTAATTACATTTAAGATTTTTGTGATTGTCAAATAATTTTTTTCCCAGAATTCTAAAATTAAAAATGGTGGATCTTTTTTTTGGCGTGCCTTTAAAAAATATTTCCTGTTATTTGTTTATCAGAGAATATTTCAAAAATCTGTGAAAATTGTTATTAAAAATACAAATAACTTTGATTCTTTGAACTTTGATAAAGAGAAGCATAGTGGTCCAATTGAAAAATGTACGTGTTTCTAGATTTCATATTCGAAATGTTTTTTTTTCATTTAAAAAATAAAATACATGGAAAAAGGGCTTTGAAGCACGGTATAATATAGTTTTATTAAAAAAGCAGAGATTTTTGTTTAATAAACTTTAAACCTACAGGTTGAGAGCCTATTCGGACTATTTTTTAACCACTCGAATGTGAAAAAACATAAAATTTTCAAAAATATTTCGAGTTCCATAAAAGCTAAAGAGGTGAATTTTTTTCTTTGCTGTAAATCTTATTGAATAACGCAGAAAATCAGTGTAGTTATTAAAAATATTGTTACTTTGGATTTTTATAAATATTCAAAACTAGTAGAAAATAATTTTTTTTTTGTCTTTTTTTTCAGTCTCTAGATATACTATTTATTTCACCAACAGTAATGGCACTGACTTATAGTGTGTCAGCAGTTATATCGCATTGAATCGGAGGATGATTTCTGCACTAGGTGCAATTACAAACACACCCTATCTATTCATTTCCGAATCTATTCTAAGCAATGTGGAACGTTAAAGCCTTCATATACCACCACAGATATTTCGAAATATTAAAGCCGATGTTCGCATCTAATTAAATAAAGTAAAGTTCGCGTAAGAAAATATAAAATTGTAAATTTTATTCTCTCCCCTTTAATTAATTATTTTTTCCCCTTATTTAAATGTTGTATTTTATGTATTTTCTTTTTTCAAGAAAGTTTTAATATTTTTTTTTTTTTTTTTGAGATTTTATATAATAGAAAATTTACAATTTCTGTATTAAACAGATAACTTTTTGAAATATTTCGTGCTCAACACACTAGTTCGAGTAACTTATATACAAAGCTATGCTCTAAATTCCACACGGAAAGTTTGCCTTTCAAGCATCACAAAAGAGAGATGCCTATTAGTCAAATGCGGCTTTTGACAGTCGACGTTTTACATCTTTATTCTGACCTTTTTTTTCGCTACGGAAATAAGGGTGAAAGGTAAAAAGCGTTTGTTTAGTAAGCTTTGAGAAATAAGAGCTTCGTTTATGAAAGTTTCGTAGCAGGTGCCCCGAAACTCTCCTTCTTTCCGTTTTCTGCTCTACTGAACTTACGAAACAATAAAGTTGACGTCAAATACTCAGCATCATTCAAAGAACATTTTTTTAGATAAAAAAAAATCCTAACAATTGCAATATAAGAAATAAAAAAACAACCTTATTTTTCTCACTTTTAGTGTGAAATGATTTTTTTTTTGCCAAAACGATTCTACTTTAGTGCAGTGTTACTAATTTTCAAATATATGTCACTTGTGTTAGGTTAATTTTTGTTAAATTGAATAGAAAAGTTATAATATTCTGAATTTTTTTTTATTATTTTCAGGTTTTTTAATATTTTTGTCGCTAGCCATAGTTTTCTAAATTGTAATCATAGTCAAAATATAGAATTTTTTAGATTTTAGCTAGACTTTCCGTTGACCATAGTCCGATAGATTTTAGCTATATGGTCAAAAAAGTATAAATTTTAAGAGTTTAAAATATATTTTTTTATTGTCCATGGTTTGACAGATTTTAGTAGACTTCACTTAAACGACTCAATTATTTTCAAAAAATATTCCAAATTAAATTATTTTCAGTATCTAGTGTTTTCATAAAACTTTGCAAAAGAATCCAATTATTTAAAAAAAATGATAAAATTAATCCAAAATTCAATTATTTTCATGAATAATTAAATTTCTACAGGAATTCAATTAATTTTAAAAAATTAAAAAAATTTTTTTCTTTTTTAAAAAAATTTCGAAAAAATCAATAATTTAATAAAATTTTTATACAATTCTTCACAATAATTCAATTAATTTCATCAATAATAATATTTTTCAAGAAACTTCAATTTTTTAAAAAAACTTTTCATAAAATTCAAAGCAAGAATTCAATTATTTTCATATAAATAATCAAACTCACCGAGGAATTTCAAATATTTCTAATACTATTTTGAATTAATTGATCGAAAAACTCAATTACTTTAAAAAATAACAAAATTTTTCACCGAAATTCAATTCTTTTTAAACATTTTAATAAAATTTTACGCAATAATTCAATTATTTTCATAAATAATAAAATTCTTCTTAGGAATTCAATTATTTTTAAAAATTTTAATAAAATTCTTTGCAACTATTCAATTATTTTGAAAATTAACAAAATGCAAATTAATGCATTACAGGATTTCAATTTTTTTAATACAATTTTACAGAAATTGCTCAAAAAATCTAATTATTCTTAAAAATTTAATTTCAATTTCTCGAAAAAATTAATTATTTAAAAAAATGTTTTTTTTTAATTCTTTGTGGAAGAATTTAATTATTTACAAAAATATTTGAATTTTTTACAGGAATTCAATTATTTTCGAATACTTTAATAAAATTGATGAAAAGAAATCAATTATTATAAATACAATTTGAATTAAATATTTTTTAAAATAATTCGATTATTCTTTTAGAATTTAATAAAATTCTTCTTAAAAATTCAATTATTTACATAAATAATTCTTCGAAAGAATTCAATTATTAAAGATAAATAACAAAATTATTCCCGAAAATTCAATTATTTTGAGGCATTTCAATAAAATTCTTTGCAAAATTCAATTATTTTTATAAATAATAAAATTCATCGCAGGATTTCAATTATTCTCATAAATAATAAAATTCATTTCAGAATTTCAATTAAAAATTCTAATTTTCTTAAAAATTTAATTTCAATTCCTCGAAAAAATCAATAAAAACCTTTTTTTTTAAATTCTTTGGATGTATACAATTACTTGCAACAAATATTAGAATTTTTCACAGAAATTCAATTATTTTGAAATATTTTTTTAAAAAATTGTACAAAAGCAATCAATTATTTTAATTACAATTATTAATTAAATTTTTATTTTTTTTTGAAATAATCCAATTTTTCTTTTAGATTTTAATAAAATTCTTCCCAAAAATTTATGATTATTTACATAAATAATTCTTCCTGAAAATTTAATTATTTTGAGGCATTTCAATAAAATTCTTTGCAAAATTCAATTATTTTCATAATTAACAATATTCATCGCAGGATTTCAATTATTTTTTAAAGTAATAAATTTTTTCTGGAAAATTCATTTATTTTAAAAAATTCTAATAAAATCGTTCACAAGAATTCAATTTTTTTTTATAATTAATAAAATGCTTCTTAGGAATTCAATTATTTTCAAAAAAAAAATTTAATAAAATGCCACACAGACATTCAATTATTCTCAAAAATTTTAATAGAATTCTTTGTAAAATTTAATTGTTTTTAAAAACTTTTCGCAGTTCAATGATTTTCAATGTCTACTTTTTTTTATAAAATTTCCAAACAATTCAATTTTTATAAAATTCTTTGCAAGAATTTCATGAATTCATGAATTATAAAATTCGTTGCAGGAATTCAATTTAGTATCAGGATAAGGAAGAAGTAAATATTTTTGATGAAAATTAGGAAAAAGTCAGGAAAATAAAATATAGAATTGAATTTTTGTCAGTTTTGTAAAGTGTCTAAAACGAGTTTTTTTTTGTCGTCAAGTTTAATTTTTCGACAGCTACTTTTTTTACTACTTTTTTTAGTTTGAAAGCTAATTTTTGATACTTATTTTAAATTAATTAATAAATATCGAGTTCGCTAGTTTCTGATCATAGTCAAAATATAGAAATTTTGTGGATTTTAAATATTTTTTATGGTTCGCTAGATTTTAGCCATACGTTTAAAATATATAAATTTTCAGGTTTTTAAATTTGTTTGTTTCAGATTCTAACTAGTTTCTTCGTTGATCATGGTTTTCTAGATTTGTTGAAAATATATGAATTTTGAGAGTTTAAAATATTTTTGTCGTTGACCATGATTCAACAGACGTTGACCATAGTCAAAATTCAAAAAATTTTAAATTTAAACTAATTTTACTTTTGCCTATGGTTTGCTATATTTTTGACATACCTGTAAACTAAAAAGATTTCGTGTTTTAAAATATTTAAAAAAAAAATTTTTTTTTTTATTTTTTCCAATCATTTTAAGATTTTGGCCATAGTTGAAAATTCTAAATTCTGAATACTGAAAACTATTTTTGTCTTGGATTATGGTTTTGCTAGAGTTTAACATTTTCCCGTTTCTATTTAGTAGTTGTCCTACCCTGACTATATTTCTTCTTCCTCTTTTTTTTCCATTAGCAAAAAATTATTTTTATTGCTGTCTGAAATTGACCATTTTTCCACAATACTTGATCGCAATGAAATACAATTAAATGTTTCAATGCACTAATGCTTTTTTAATTTTGCAAACTATTATCACAAAAAAAAACTCGTGTGGCACGCAATATGGTAAAATCGATGCTATAGAATTCCGACGCGCACGCTATGTTAATTTTCTCACCGTCAGACTTTGCACTCATAAGCTTTGAAAACTCTGTTTAACATTCGTTTAATGTGTTCAATAATTTATATTATCATGTTCCTTAATTACCGAATATGTTTCAAAAAAAAAAAGACTTTGCTATATCATTTAAAAATTCATGGTTTATGACTGTAAATTTACCAGGATCAGATAAGTAAAATCATTAGGATTATTTCACGAGATTATAAAAAGTTTTTCACGTATATTTAATTCATAAACATTTCACTTAAAAACTGACAGGAAAATTTTTTTTACTATTTTAAAAATTAAATCGCGTTTAATCCTGGGAAAAAAAAGTGGTAGTAAAAAATCGCCATATAAAAAGAGACAAACTCCACGCGATTGATAATTTAATTTTGCGTATCATTCCCATTCATGGCACATGTGACTGAAAAAAATATTTTAACAAAGTTTTTAATAAAAAAAAAGGTAAAAAAAAGTGTTTTTCAGTTTGCATCTAGGAAATTGAATATTTTTTTTAAATACATTAAAAGCAGGATCAACTATAAAAGAATTTTTTAATTTTTTTTTATTCATGTCTCGTTTGTAATGGGGATTTTGGTGTATAAACTAGTTTACAACAACGTTGTTTATCGGAAAACAGAAATTCAACTTCCTTATATGAGGGTGAGGTTGATGATAATAATTTTGGGTTTCGAACTTTATTATTACTCATCAAACATAATTAATTTTCTGATAGCAAATTTTCATACATTGGTTTATTTAAAGTTGAACGACAAAAAAATATTTTTTTTTCTGATACCTTTTGTCTTTAATTTAGAGAGTTAATTGAAAGAAGGATTCACATGTTGGTACGAAAACCATGTTAATTAGAAGCAAGTAGTACTTGAGGTAAAATGCAGCAATCAAGCAGTCCAACAACCGCATCTACATCGCTATTTTCCACCACGAGAAAGAGAAATTGAAATGTCTGCAGGCAATGTTTCTCCAAGACTATTTTCTTGAAATGAGAATGAGGACAGAAAAAAAATTTCCAAATTGTAAATATTGGAACTGACATAAATTGTAATTGTGAAATTTGATTATATTTAAGACCTTGAATATTTTTATGTCTTTTATTTATTTTTATTTATTATTTACAGGTATTCGAAAACTAGAAAAAAATAAATGAAAAATAAAAGAAGTTTCTACTAAAAAAATATTTTTAGCAAACTTTGTGATGTAAAAATACTGTAAATTGTGATTCGTGTTTCTTCGTAAATACTCGTGACGCATGGAATTTTTCCAAGCAGTTTACGAACCTACACGAATCGTATAAACATTCGCCATGTGTAATTTAATACAAATTCCAAATTTAAATTTAATTCGATTCTGTAACTTTTCCACTTCCCACTTTCCACTCTCACTTCCCACTTTTCACTCTTACTTCCTACTTTCACTTTCCACCTTCCACTCTCACTTCCCACTTTTCACTCTCACTTTCCATTCTGACTCTCACTTCCCACCTTCTACTCTTACTTTCACTACCACTTCCCACTCTCACATTACACTCTCACTTTCTACCTTCAATTTTCCACTTTCAATTCTCACTCTCACTTCAAACTCCCACCTTCCACTTTCCCCTTTCCGTTCTGACTCTCGCTCCCCACCTTCTACTCCTACTTTATAATCCATACTTCACACTTTCATTTCCCACCTTCTACTTCTACTTCCCACTACCACTTTCCACTCTCACTTCCCACCTTCTACTTTCTTCCACTCCTACTTCCCACCTTCAACTTTCCAATCTCACTTCCCACTTTCAATTTTCACTCTCACTTCAAACTCCCACCTTCCACTTCCCCCTTTCCTTTCTGACTCTCACTTCCCACCTTCTACTCCTACTTTCTAATCCACTCTTCACACTTTCACTTCCCACCTTCTACTCTTACTTCCCACTACCATTTTCCACTCCCATTTCCCACCTTCCACTTTTCACTCCCACTTTCTAATTCCTACTTTACACTTTCACTTCCCATTCCACTTTTTTACTTTCACTTTCTCACCATTAGGAGTAAAGAATTAGAACGCAAATGGGAGTGGAAGGTAGAAAGTGTCAAGTTAAAAGTAAAAAGTGGAAAGCAAGTGGAAAGTGGAAGGTGGAAAGTGAAAGTGTGGACTAGAAAGTAGGAGTAGAAGGTGGAAGTGAGAGTCAGAATGGAAAAGGTGAAGTGGAAGGTGAGAGTGGGAAGTGAAAGTGGGAAGTGAAAGTGGGAAGTAAGAGTGAAAGGTGGGAAGTGGTAGTGGAAATTAAGAGTAGAAGGTGGGCAGTGAGAGTCTGAATGGAAAGTGCGAAGTGAAAGGTGGGAGTGGGAAGTGAGAGTAAAAAGTGGGAAGTGAGAGTGGAAGGTGGAAAGTGAAAGTGGTAGTTGGAGTGGAAAGTGGGAAGTGAGAGTGGAAGGTGGAAAGTGAAAGTGGTAGTTGGAGTGGAAAGTGGGAAGTGAGAGTGGAAGGTGGAAAGTGAAAGTGGTAGTTGGAGTGGAAAGTGGGAAGTGAGAGTGAAAGGTGGAAAGTGAAAGTGGTAGTTGGAGTGGAAAGTGGGAATGGATAGTGGGAAGAGGAAAGTGTGAGTGGGAAGTGAGAGTGGAAACTGAATTGGTAAAATCATAAATTATTTAACAACAATATTCAACATTATCTCCAATTATAATGATCTCTTCGTCTGTATAATTTAGTGTATTTTACAAAAATATAGAAACTGGAAATTAAGATTATTTTTTCTAGAAAATAGTTTGTACACATTTTAAAGTGACCTAATTACTTTTACTTTATCATAAAGAAAGTTAAAGTTAGAGACTATAAAAGTCTGTTACACTCACATTATGACTAAAATATTTTTTTTGAAAAAGTAAAAAAGGTTTCTTTTAATTAAAAGAAAGAAAATAGTAAAAAATAAAGAAGAATTATCCAGAAGCACCTCTTGAAAATTCAATAGGAATTGTTTCAAATTTTTTACCTTCAGTAGAGGAAAAAAATTTGATTCGTTATTTTATATAAACAGAACATTTAATAATTAAGAATTATTTTTAAAACACGATACGTATTGTAATAAATACTCATCAATATTGAAATTCTGTGAAATTTAGTTTGAGTCTTCTCCAAACCATAATTGCAACTCATGATGACACTCAGGAGTAATTGTAGGTGATTTACCATATCGCTTAGGTGAACGCCATTATCTTAATCTCCCCCAGTTTTTCTGTTTTTAAATGATTCTCCACATGCAAATTTTGCAAATTGAACGATTCCATAGAATTTCTAAAGATTCCGTTAGAAAACGTTTAAAAACGATAAATTTTGTCACTTACTGGAGATTCTATCATAATTATTGGAATTTGTAGTAAATCTCCAGAGGGTACTTTCCGTAAAATGTTTTCAAGTGATGCGCCTTCTTTCAGTGCTGCATAACTCATTAAATTTTTACCGAAGCAATTTAAAAAAAAACTTTTTGCATACTTTTATGATTGTGAACTTTAACAGTATACAAAAAGAATTATCTAAAAATTACAGGAAGACAATTGAAAAATTATTGCAGAAAGTGACTCTTGGAGATGTAATCGAAAATCGAAAAATATTTACAGTTGGAATTCCATCGATTTTCCAACAGAATTTCGAAAATATTTCCAAAATCAATTTATTCGAGTGTTTAATGAAATCATAGCAATGGGGTTTTAGTAAAATTTCGACGGAAATTATTATCAAAATTTCGAGGTAATCTCCAGGGAGCACTTTCCGAGAAATGTTTCCAAATGGGTTGAAAATTTAAAATAATGTTGGCCCCTTAAGAGACGAGAAAAGAAAGCCACATAAATATAGTGAATTCGTGCGAGAAGTCTGTTTAATTGTAAGGGAGAACGGGTAGACTGACTGTGAAATACAGAGAACATGAATGTGGACAAGTAAAGAGAGTGACAAATGCATGAGGAATACACAATGCTTTTCCACGGATTTTAGCTAATGTTGGTGTGGAAGATTTTCTTTTTTTCACTACCCACTCATAATTCTTTTCAAGACAGGAACAAAAATCTGACACACATTTGTTGCTCTAATAGCTAATGCATATCGTTAGTTAGTGCTGTCAAGATTACTTTTAAAATAAAAAAATATATTTTTTGTTAAAATTATGTTTATTGAAGGATTTTCATTCGTTTGTCAAGGAATTTAATTGCTTTTGAGATTGAGTTAAGAGAATTAGAAATTATTCACAATGTAGAATTTGATAATTTATTTACCCACTTGGGAAGATTCCTTAAAATATTAATTCTGAGAGTTGATTTTGTAATTTTCTGCCGTATCCAACTTTCATTTTAGTGTAACTTGTTCTGGGGGTCGATTCTGTAACTTTTCTCATTCTCACTTCCCTTTTTTTTACACTCACTTCTCACATTCACTTTCCACTTTCACTTTCTACTCCCACACTCACGTCCAAACTTCCACTTTCCACTCCCACATTCACTTCCCAACTTCCACTTTCCAACCCCACATTCACTTCCTAACTTCCACTACCACTTCCCACCTTCAACCTTCCACTTTCCACTCCCACATTCACTCCCCAACTTCCACTTTCTACTTCCTCTTCCCACTGTAACTTTCACTTCCCGATTTCCACACTCACTTCCCACATTCCCTTTCCATTTTCAACTCCCACTCTCACTTCCCACGTTCACATCCCACCTTCTAATTTCCACTCCCTTTTCCCATTTCCACTCTCACTTCCAACCTTCCACTTTCCACTCCCACATTCACTTCCCAACTTCCACTGTCCACCCCCACATTCACTTCTTAACTTCCACTACCACTTCCCACCTTCAACCTTCCACGTTCCACTCCCACATTCACTTCCCAACTTCTACTACCACTTCCCACCTTCAACCTTCCACGTTCCACTCCCACATTCACTTCCTAACTTCCACTACTACTTCCCACCTTCCACGTTCCACTCCCACATTCACTTCCTAACTTCCACTTTCCACTCCCACATTCACTTCCCAGCGTCCACTACCACTTCCCATCTTCAACCTTTCACTTTCCACTCCCACATTCACTTCCTAACTTCCACTACCACTTCCCACCTTCCACGTTCCACTCCCACATTCACTTCCTAACTTCCACTTTCCACTCCCACATTCACTTCCAACCTTCCACTTCCCACTCCCATATTCACTTCCCAACTTCCACTACCACTTCCCACCTTCAACCTTTCACTTTCTACTCCCACTCTCACTTCCCACATTCACATCCCACCTTCCAATTTCCACTCCCTCTTCCCATTTCCACTCTCACTTCCGACCTTCCACTTTCCACTCCCACATTCACTTCCCAACGTCCACTTTCACTTCCCACTTTCCACTTTCAATACCCACTTCCACTTTCACTTCCTACCTTCCACTACCACTTCCCACATTCCACTTTCATCTACCCACCTTCCACTACCACTTTCTAGTTCCACTTTCAACTCCCACTCTCACTTTCCACATTCACATCCCACCTTCCAATTCCCACTCCCTCTTCCCATTTCCACTCTCACTTCCAACATTCCACTTCCCACTCCCATATTCACTTCCCAACTTCCACTACCACTTCCCACCTTCAACCTTTCACTTTCTACTCCCACTCTCACTTCCCACATTCATATCCCACCTTCCAATTTCCACTCCCTCTTCCCATTTCCACTCTCACTTCTGACCTTCCACTTTCCACTCCCACATTTTCTTCCCACCTTCTACTTTCCACTTCCCATATTTAGATGCCACCTTCCACTTTCGATTCCCACTTTCAACTTTCCACTCTCACTTTCCACATTCACATCCCACCTTCCACTTTCCAATGGAATTTTAACAAAATTCTTCCTGCGAAGATCAATAATTCAAAAGAAAAACTATCCAAAATCCTACAGAATGTAGATAAAAATTATTATCTAAAAAAATATAATCAATAGCGAGCACTTAATAGGAATTCTCTTGAAATAGAATTCCACAAATTAAAATAACTAAAAGAACATTAATTAAAATGACTGTAAAAGTATTTTCGCATTTGATAAAATTCTCTCTTATTTTTACACAAATAGTTACTATTGATTCTGTGATAATTTCAGGCTCAGGCATATTCTACAATTTAACTAAGAGGATTTATGCTTCACGGGATATCGTGTTGACTTTGCAGCCAGCTGACTTCTTAGTTAAACTGATAAGGAACGTAGAGCGAACAATTGAAAACGTAACCGCCCTTTGAAAAGTTGTTTTGTCACAGCTTGCCCGCCCGCATTTCAACTTCTGTCTGATGTTTACAAATATAATCGAGACTCACTACAAACTTTGAAATCTATACGTTTACACAAAAATATAAATTCTAATACAAATTCAACTCGGAAAGTTTTGTTCACGCTCAAGTTTATAAGTTCTTGAAGAATTTGAAAATTATTTTATTCTCTTTTAAAATTTCAAAAACTGTTATAACTATATTCTGTCAGTAAAATATGTTGTTCATTTTTTTCAGTAAACTTTTTCAACTAGAGTAATAAAAGTATTTTTCACTTTTTCTCCTCTAAATGTATAGTTGTTATTTTATTTGCTGCATTTTTTATAAAAAAATGAATTTTCATCTTTTTCATTAGCATTAATGGTAATTGTAATAAAAAATTATTAAGTAACTCATTCATTTTAATCTTTTGATAAAATCGCACGTCAAAATTTAAGCCAGTGGCGCATGAACATTTATTTATCATTCCGTTGCTTTGAGATTATTTTGTTCTATGTGCTTTAAGCTCCTGTGCATAGAGAAATAGAGATAAACGAAGCTCGAAGCATTTAACGTAGCTTTCGTAATGCAAACAAAGCGCCATTCGTCTCCGCAGGTTTTGTCTGCGCGCATTTTTCGTGTGCGGCCAAAATATTGAAGCGGACATTAAAATGCAACGACGTGAAACTGTGAAGCGTTTAGTCGCTTGAGGCAATGGCATAGAAGTAAACGTATTTTCATTTCTACAACTATTCAGAAATTTTGTTTGTATTCAACAACAAATGAAATTCATGATATTTATCATAAACAGTAGGTTGAAGAAAAATTCTTCTTTCCCGTATGGAAAAAAAAGGTGTACTAATTAATTTTTTTCATTCTCCAACAAAGTTTTCATTAATTTATAAAATACTTTATTATTTTCAAGCGCGAGGTCAGGTATGTTTAAAACGAAAGTAATAATTGAACTCTATAATAATCGATTGGAACATTCCAGTAAATTTTCATCTCATTTGTTCCTTTATTACAGTTGCATATTTTTCCAGGTTCTAAATATCGTTTCACGGTAATTTTCACTAGTTGATTGATTTTTTTTTATCACCAGCAAAAGCCGATCATTGGGTTAGCACATTTTTTACATGAAAACTCTTTAAGAGGAAGAATTAAGTACACCACTATTACTCATACTCTTGATATGAAAAGTTATTTCCAATTTTTAGTGCACCCATTGCATCAAAATAAGAACGACCAGAGTAATGGAAGCCAGTACGCTAAAAGCATATAAAATCCAATTCTAGGAGCTATACTGATTTTTGTCATTGATGGAATAAGTATTTGAGAAATTGTGAAAAAGTTGAATTGGTAATTCTTCTTGAAATTCATGAGCTGATAAAAATCATCGAAATAAATTTGTCCTAATTTGTCCTAATCTATTAAATCTATTAATTAAATAATTAATAGATTTACCTTAGTATTTATAAACATCCTGATTATCCATTTTGGGAAAAAGTTTCAAAAACACTTATAGTCGAAATTAGATCAACAGTTCAATTAATTTTATTTCGAATTCTGTCGAATTAATTCTGAAATCACTATTTTGTGACTAATTAAGAAATTTAATTAAAGTATATTTGGATTAATAAATTATTCATTAGGAAAAAATTCCCAAATAGATTTATCAGAATTTTACGATTAATTAATTACATTACTCCCGGATTTACAGTTCCAATTCGTCCCATCAGTAATCTATCGCAAAACAGATGGAATAGGAGATAATTTCAGACTTAATAAAAATAATCCGGATGATAAGAATTTAACAATTGGACAATTTTTCTAAGTTGCAAATTAATTCCGTTTTCACAACTTTAAATCTAATTACGAGATTTGACTAAATTATTTTCGGATTTACTAATTTATCCTCTTCGATTCTCTTTGGAAAAATTTTCTGCAAATATTAATTGAAATTCCATGGATAGTTCATTGAATATTTCTCGAATTTCCAATTCCATTTTATTCTATCGGAAATCTGGTGGAATCATGATGAGACAAATTCGAACGTAATTAGACTAATCCGGTTAACAACAATTTAACGATTTTACAGTATGAATTAATTGTCAATTTACTAGTTTTATGTTTAATTCAGAGATTTAATCAAAAATAATTTCGGATTAAGTAACACATTCACTTTCCACTCCCACATTCACTCACCACCTTCCACTACCACTTCTCACTCTCACTTTTCACTCCCTCTTTCAACATTCACTTCCCACCTTCCACTTTACACTCTCACTTTCCACTCTCACTCCCCACCTTCCACTTTCCAATTACCACTTCCGCATTCACTTCTCACTCCCACATTCACTTCCCACCTTCCACTTTACACTCTCACTTTCCACTCTCACTCCTTTCCAATTACCACTTCCACATTCACTTCCTACTCCTACATTCACTCCCCACCTTCCACTATCACTTCTCACTTTCACTTTACACTCTCTCTTTCAACATTTACTTCCCACCTTCCACTTTACACTCTCACTTTCCACTCTCACTCCCCACCTTCCACTTTCCAATTACCACTTCCGCATTCACTTCTCACTCCCACATTCACTTCCCACCTTCCACTTTACACTCTCACTTTCCACTCTCACTCCTTTCCAATTACCACTTCCACATTCACTTCCTACTCCTACATTCACTCCCCACCTTCCACTATCACTTCTCACTTTCACTTTACACTCTCTCTTTCAACATTTACTTCCCACCTTCCACTTTACACTCTCACATTCCACTCTCACATCATACATTCACTTCCCACCTTCCACTTTTCACTCTCACTTTCCACTTCCCATATTCGCATCCCACCTTCCACTTTCTACTTCCACTTACACTTTCAACTCTTACTTTTCATTCCCCCCCCCAATGGTGGGAAAATGAAAAGTGGGAATGGCATGTGGAAGCATGGAAGTGAGAGTGAGAAGTGGAAGTAGAAAGAAGAAGGTGGGATGTGAATGTGGGAAGTGAGAGTGTAAAGTGGAAGGTGGGAAGTGAATGTTGAAAGAGGGAGTGAAAAGTGAGAGTGAGAAGTGATAGTGGAAGGTGGGGAGTGAATGTGGGAGTGGAAAGTGAATGTGGAAGTGGTAATTGGAAAGTGGAAGGTGGGGAGTGAGAGTGGAAAGTGAGAGTGAAAATTGGAAGGTGGGAAGAGAATGTGGGAGTGGAAAGTAGGAAGTGAATGTTGGAAGATAAAGTGGAAGGTGGGTAGTGAGAGTGGAAAGTAGGAAGTGAATGTTGGAAGATAAAGTGGAAGGTGGGAAGTGAGAGTGGGAATGGGAAGTAAAAAAGTTACAGGATCGACACCCAGATTCGTCGTTATTCCAGGACTAATTAAATATATTTCTTGGGTATTTGAAGAGATTTTATCAAAAATAATTTCGGATTATATAATTCGACAACTAATTAAAAAGATTTCTCCTGGATTTGTAGTTCCACTTGATTTCATCGAAAATCTTCTGAAAACTAATTGTTTGTGGAATCAGGAGGAAATAACTTTGGTCTTAATTGGACCAATCAGGATAACAACAATTTAACTATTATGAATTAATTCCGATTTCATTAGTTTATGTTTAATTACAAGATTTCATCAAAAGTAATTTCTGATCAACTAATTATCCATTTTGAGAATAATATCCAAATAGATTCATCGGAATTTGATCTCTTATTGAATATATTATTGCGGTATTTATACTTCCTTTTATTCTATCAAAAATTTGTCGAAATTCTTGTGGAATCACGGGGAAATAACTTTGGTTTTAATTGGACTAATCCGACGAATGACAAGAATTTCACAATTTGCCAATTTGCCTGTTTTGAACTAATTCAAATAGTTTGTGATTAATTAATAGATTTCACTAAAGTATTTTCATTTTTAATAATTATCCATTTTGGAAAAATTTTCCAGGAACACCCTTCATTGGATTTCTTCTCTATTTTCTTTTTTATTTGATTTTATGTGTAATCTGTCGACAATTTAATGGAATGCCAAAGAGATAATTTCACACTTAATTAGACTAATCTGAATGACAAGAATGTAATTATAAATCAAACTGTTTAGAATTAATTTACGATTTAGTAGTTGGCGTCTAATTTATTAATCTAATCACTACTTTAATTAGAACTAAAAAATTTGATCGAAATAATTAATTATTTTCTGTCTAATGCCAATAGAATTAAATGATGACTTAATCGAATTGATGTTTCATGATAAAAAGCGAACCTGAATGTTTCAAATTAATTATAAACTAGCAACATATACCTCACTCGCTAACGCTCGTTCGGTTGTATTTAAACTTATTAGTTTTTACTTATTTTTTTTTATTTATTTGAACTAAGTAAATATTTACTGGACATAAATATTTTAATTTATGGTATCTATTAAATAGTTATTTGAACCAAATACAAATTACTTAAGTCAATTAAATAGAATAATTTAATTTAATAAATATTGCTTTAAATCAATTATAAAAATTACTTGATTAAATAATGCATAGTTTTTAATTAAAATAAATATTTATTTGCATCAATAAAATAATTTTTTTGAAATAACTAAACTTAGAAGGTTAGATTTTGAATGTTAGCCTGATTCTCTGAATAATTAGTAAGAAAAGGGCGAAGATACGTCCATTCTTTTCTTACTAATAGGATTTTCTGTAGGTAATGATCAGGGTGTTTTTTTGAAATTTTTACTGCACTATTCTTACGCATGTCACCGTCACCAATATTGTTACAATATATATTGTAACAATATTGTTACAACAAAGTCTAGACTTTGGGTTTTTGCAAGTCTAGACAATATAGTTGTATAATAATATAAATTTTTCTTTCTAAACCAGAATTTGAACATTTACAAAATTAAAACCTTATAGTGGTTAGAAAATGTAAAAAATTATTAATATTTATAAAAATATAAATTATTTTATTTAAAATCATTGTGTAATAAGACAAAAATTATGAAGTGACATTTACAAAAAATGTCATTGTACATTATACGAAATGTTATTTTTACGTATTCTCTTACTAAACCTTTCATTTTCGTCCGCTATCCTGGATTCGCCATTTTGTATTTTAAAAAGTGACTTTGGATTCATAATCAGTGGAATTTTACTGAAAATCAGTTGAAAAGTACTAAAATATCAGTCATTCTTCACTGATTATTATTTTATTGTGATTTATTTATTAATATTGTAAATTTCTGTCAAACAAATAATTTTACTAAAAGTCAGTTGAAAATTACACTTACAGTAGTGTTTCATTCGAGCAACACGATCCGAGAAACGAACAAAAAAACGATTTTCTTTTTGTTTTGATAACCAAGCTGTCATGTTCGCTCGTCTTATTGAAGTAAATTTTCATAAATGTTTATTTACATTATTCGAAGATAATTAAATCTTAAAAAATTACTATAAAAAAATTCTAATAATATTAGTTTTTAAAAATATTATAATGTTATTTTTCGAAAATAATTGAATTTCTTAAAATAATTCTTATATCCTAATTTACCTTTAAAAATTTTTTTTAAATTTTTGGTAATTCAATTATTTTCAAAATTTGCAATTAAAATTCTTCAAAAAATTGTAACAAAATACTTGAAATAAATTAATTATTTTCAATTAAATTTTGCACAATTTCAACTATTCAAAAAGGTTTCTATTGTAGACATATTTGAAAAATTTAATTGTGTTAAAAAATTATTCAAAGAAATCTAAGTATACTTATTTTTAATTATCTATAACTTAATCTATTGAATTTAGAAAAATTACATCAAGAGGACAAAACTTTGTTCTTTCGTCTACTTTTGAATAATGTTTAGAAAACTAAATTTTTATTAATGTTTATTAAAAAATTATTTTATACCTAAAAATGTTAAATTTTTTTAATTTAGGCATGATTACAATCACAGGCACACAAAAAAAAAGTTGTCTGTTCATTGAACAAGACCTACATGTCTTATAGTATTTTGGCCCCCTGAATACGAATATGAAGTCAGAATTGCTCCAGCACCCTCTGTTTTTTTTAAATCGAAAAAACTACCCTTAAGTCTAAAATTCAAGAATTAAAGTAAAAAAAAATAAAAACACGGCTTTCTTCGGAGTAGAAGAATATATTTGTGCGTTTTCTTCTTTCAACAACTCAAATAATGTCAAAATTGCTCCACCACCCCTGTTTTTTTAAATAGGAGAAACTACCCTTAAATCTAAAATTCAAGAACTAAAGTCAAAGAATGAAATAACCACTTTTTTGCGAAGTAGAAGAATATATTTATGCGTTTTCTTCCTTCAACCACTCAGAAATATTGTCAAAATTGCTCCACCACCCCTGTTTTTTTAAATGGGAGAAACTACCCTTAAATCTAAAATTCAAGAACTAAAGTAAAAAAATATGAAATAACCGGTTTTCTTAGGAGTAGAAGAATATATTTATGCGTTTTCTTCCTTTAACCTCTCAGAAATAATGTCAAAATTGCTCCACCACCCCTGTTTCTTTTAAATGGGAGAAACTACCCTTAAATCTAAAATTCAAGAACTAAAGTCAAAGAATGAAATAACCAGTTTTTTTGCGAAGTCGAAAAATATATTTATGCGTTTTTTTCTTTCAACAATTTAGAAATAATGACGAAATTGCTCCATCACCCCCTGCCCTTAAATCTAAAATTCAAGAATTATAGTAAAAAATGATATAACAGGTTTTTTCCAAAGTAGAAGAATATATTTATGTACTTTTTAAAAAAGCATCAGCATTGCTTCATCACCCTCTTATTGATTTATATTGAAAAAACTACCCCTTTAAGTATGAACCCAGAGTATACTAACAACAATAAAAACAATTAGTTTTTGACAAAAGCATACGTTCCTTTATTTTTGTTCTCATAACTAAAAAGCAGAATCAGAGTTAATTTATCATTATTTGTTGTTGAAAGAAGAAAACGCATAAATATATTCTTCTACTCCGAAGAAAACCGGTTATTTCATTTTTTTTCACTTTAGTTCTTGAATTTTAGATTTAAGGGTACTTTCTTCGATTTAAAAAAAAGTAGGGGTGGTGAAGCAATTTTGACATTATTTGAGTTGTTGAAAGAAGAAAACGCATAAATATATTCTTCTACTCCGAAGAAAGCCGTGTTTTTATTTTTTTTTACTTTAATTCTTGAATTTTAGACTTAAGGGTAGTTTTTTCGATTTAAAAGAAAACAGAGGGTGATGGAGCAATTCTGACTTCATATTCGTATTCAGGGGGCCAAAATACTATAAGACATGTAGGTCTTGTTCAATGAACAGACAACTTTTTTTTTTTAATAATAAAAATTAAAAATAATTATTTTTAATTTTTATTATTTAAATACACAATTAAAAATAATAATAATACTCCGCAAAAAAGCCCAACTAATAGAAAAATAAAAAAGTAGGTTAATTTTAAATTTAGATCCAACTATTACAATGTTATAGATTTATTAAGTAATATATAACAAGTAATATTATATATATTTCTCTAAATAAAGATGTCTATTGACTTTTTAAAATTGATTTTCTTAAAAATTTCTTTATTAAAAGTATTAATATTTAAATTTTATAGTAATTGCTGTTTTAAAAAATCAATCCGGGAATATTTATTTTTGGTCCGGGAATTTAAAAATAATAATTCACTAGACACCTTGAATTAATTTTTAACTTGATATAATAATTTTAATTCACTAAAATGAATTTAATTTTAGTTTTTAATAGAATTAATAAAAAAGAATTTAAATGTTTTTGGATATCGATTTTTTTCAAAAAATAGGTTATTATTGTATTATTTTTAGTTGTCAGTTATGGGAAAGTCGAGAAGCAGTCGAGAAGTTCGGTCGATGACAATTAGAAAATTAGACGATACGATTTGACAATTAACAAAAGAATAAACAAGATGATCGTTTGAAAACCAAAGACGATAACCAAATAATCGCTCGAAAAAATGAAATTCGCGGATCGAAGTGAAACACTAACTTACAGAAATATAAGTCATTTTTCACTGATTATCCATTTAAAAAATTATTGTTGATGTCTGCCAAACAAATACAGGGTTGCCACGGACCTGGAAAACCTGGGAAACCCGGAATTGTCATGGAATTTTTTTTCAGTCATGGAAAACCTGAAAAATCTGGAATTATCAGGGAATTTTATAAAGCCTGATACTAAAAGCTCAATTTTTTGTATTTGAGTCGTAAAAATTTCAAGTTTTCAAGTTGACATACAACTTTTTGATTTTAAATTTAGTGCTTACAATTGAAATCAATATGGCATTTCTAAATTTTAGTTTCTTTTGGTCTCTATCTTCCTTTAAATAATTTTTAAATTAATACATTTTAGAAACCCCAAAATGTTATGAAACTGAAGCTACCAACTTTTATGCAATGAAAATTTTTTCTTTTGCTAATTGTTTTTTAATGTAAGAAGCCCTTTAAAAAATTGCAATCGAAAAAAATTGCTTCTGAAGCAAGGAAATAATAATTTAGTTAAAATTTCGGGATATTTGGAAAATCTACGAAAAAATAATTAAAAATCACTAATTTCCTTGCCTTCCTTAGATCCTCTTACAATTTTTTTAAATGACTTGTCACATTAAAATAAATAATTTGTAAAAGAAAAAATTGCTTATGAGGTGAGGAAATAATAATTTTGTTTAAATAATATATGGATTTTTCGAAAATCTGTGTAAAAAATCAAAATTAATAATTTCCCCGACTTCGATCTTTTAAAATTTTTTAAAAGGCTTCTAACATTAAAATAAATAATTAGCAAAGAAAAAATTGTCATTGAATAAACGTAGGTAACTTCAGTTTCATAAAATGTTATTAAAATGCTTTTTAAAATACTGGTTTAATAATTGTGAAAAATTCTAAACTTAACTAAATTTTTAAATTTAAAAAGATTTGCTGCTCATCTTTCTTCGGAGCGTATCTCAAATAACCTTACAAATTTTAACTTAATTTTTTGTTAATAATGAAATTAAAAATTAATAACTTATTTTGTTAACAATTTACTTAAAGGATTTTATACTTTTTGTCGTAATTAGCTAAAAACATACCAAAACAATTTTATTTCTGGTTTGGAATTTTTTAAGAAATGGTCTGGAAAACCTGGAAAAGTCATGGAATTTTAAAATCGATGTCTTGTGGCAACCCTGAAATAAATAAGTAAATACACAAGTAAATAAATAAGTTCCATTACAACACAGACAGCGCAGCATTAGCGAGTGAGGTATTTACGTATATTTAAAAAAATTTCAACAGACACTACGTGCATCAACGAACCTTAAAAAATTCAACAATTTATATTATCAATCGTTTATTAAATCTATACATATATGTGATTTGTGTATATGTAGGAGTTTATATCTGCATATGAGCAGTATACATGTGTATGTAATTTATGAACATGTGTGAGTATACATGTACATGTGATTAGTGTATATGTGTGAGTATACATGTGTGGGTGTTATGCGCGCATGCTTGATATTCATAGAACACTACTGCGCATGCCTGATATTCATAGAACACTACTGCGCATTCCTCACATTGATAGAACACTACTGCGCATGCCTGACATTCATAGAACAATAGTGCGCATGCCTGACATTGATAGAACACTACTGCGCATGCCTGACATTCATAGAACAATAGTGCGCATGCCTGACATTGATAGAACACTACTGCGCATGCCTGATATTTATAGAACACTACTGCGCATGCCTGATATTTAAAGAACACTACTGCGCATGCGTAATATTGACAGAACACTACTGCGCATGCGTAATATTGACAGAACACTACTGCGCATGCCTAATATTGACAGAACACTACTGCGCATGTGTAATATTGACAGAACACTACTGCGCATGCGTGGCACTAATAGAACACTACTGCGCATGTGTAATATTGTCAGAACACTACTGCGCATGTGTAATATTGACAGAACACTACTGCGCATGCGTAACAGTGATAGAACACTACTGCGCATGTGTAATATTGACAGAACACTACTGCGCATGCGTAACAGTGATAGAACACTACTGCGCATGCCTGATATTTAAAGAACACTACTGCGCATGCGTAATATTGACAGAACACTACTGCGCATGCGTAATATTGACAGAACACTACTGCGCATGCCTAATATTGACAGAACACTACTGCGCATGTGTAATATTGACAGAACACTACTGCGCATGCGTGGCACTAATAGAACACTACTGCGCATGTGTAATATTGTCAGAACACTACTGCGCATGTGTAATATTGACAGAACACTACTGCGCATGCGTAACAGTGATAGAACACTACTGCGCATGTGTAATATTGACAGAACACTACTGCGCATGCGTAACAGTGATAGAACACTACTGCGCATGCGTAACATTGACAGAACACTACTGCGCATGCGTAACATTGACAGAACACTACTGCGCATGCGTAACATTGACAGAACACTACTGCGCATGCGTAACATTGACAGAACACTACTGCGCATGCGTGACATTGTGAATATGTATACATTTGTGTTAATATTATTTTTAAAAGATATACATATATATACGGCTAGGGTCGGTCGGTCGGTCGGTCGGTCGTTCTTCAACTTAATATAATAAGAGATTTCGAGTTTCAAAGATTGAATTAATATCAGACTTCTTTCAAATATCAGTAACGTAACAAGAAACGGACTTTAGGATTTAAATTTAAAAGGAGATTTCCGCTGTTAATTTTATGAATATTGTTAATTAATAATTTTGAAATAGAATTCATTTGGTGATAATAATCATGAAACATACTAATTAAATTGTTAATATCTTCGAGTCTTTATTATAGTTAATGAACCATTCATAATTCATTATTTATTGCATAAATTAAATTATTCATGTCTTAGGAATAATTATCAATTTCGTAAAATTAACACAGTGAAACGAACCTTATGCGGAAAATTAAGTAATTGCAATTATTATATACTTAAATTAATTTGTCTTTGCTAATTGGTTATTGCTTCTTACTCATTTCTATTTTAACATCTAGAGTTTCAGTATCCAATAATTTCAATGCAGGAAGTCGATTCTGTTACTTTTCCACGCCCACTTTCACTTCCTACTTTCCACTCACACTTTTACCTCCCACTTTCCACTCTCCACTTCTAATTTCCACTCTCACTTTCCACTGTCACTTCCCGTTTTCCATTGTCACTTTCTACTCCAACTACCACTTTCACTTCTCACTTTCCACTCCCCAGTTCCAATTTCTACTCCTCAATTCCCACATTCAACTCCTACTTCCCTCTTCCCACTTTCCACTCTCTTTCCTCTTCCTACTGTCCACTTTTTGCTTCCCACTTCCCACTCTCACTTCCTACTTTCCACTTTCTCTTCCCACTTTCAATTCTCACTTTCCTGTTTCACTTCCCACTTTCGCTTCTCACTTACACTTTTACCTCCCACTTTCCAGTGTTGTTTCTCGTTTTTACTCCTCACTTCCCACTTTTAACTCCTACTTCCTACTTTCCACTCTCTTTCCTCTTCCCACTGTCCACTTTCTACTTCCCACTCTCACTTCCCAATTGCCAATTCCATTCTCACTTTCCACTGTCACTTCCCATTTTCCATTCCTACTTTCCACTTTCACTTCACACTTTCTACTTACACTTTCCACTCTCTCTTTTCTCTTCTAACTTTCACTTCCCACTTTTCACTGTTGCATCCCATTTTCCATTCTCACTTCCTACTTTCCACTTTCACTTCCCACTTTCGCTTCTCACTTTCCACTTACACTTTCCTCTTCTAACTTTCACTTCCCAATTTCCACTGTCGCTTCCCGTTTTCTATTCTCACTTCCTAATTTCCACTTTTCCCTTTCCACTTTCGAAAAATATTATAATATATCAAATTAGTTTTACTAAATAGAAAAAAGAAAATGGAAAGTGGGAATGAAAGTAGGAAGTGAGAGTGGTAAAGTTACAGAATCGACCCCCTTATCGATTTCTATGAATCTATTCGTATAATTACAGTGAAAGTTTCCTTTGAAATTTTTGTAAAGCTTTATTGAAAATTCCATAAACTCTCGAGATCCATTGGGATCTTTCCTCGAGATTTTAGAAAAAGTTTCCTTGAGTTTTTGCTGACAGTTTACCTTGTGATTCCAATAGCAGTTTTTATTGGGATTCCAGTAGAAGTTGAAAAATCTTTTGTGATTTCGCTGAAAATTGGAATTATGCTGATAAGCTCCCTTGAGATTTCGATAAAGCTTCTCTTGTGATTTGGGTGAAGGTTTTTCTTTGAATTCCTATCCAATTTTTCCTTAAATTCTGCTAAAATTTCCCTTAAAATTGCAGAGTAAGTTATCCTTGAGATTTTAAGTGTTAATTCCATTAGATTTCAGTGGAAGTTTACTCTGGGATTCCGGTGAACCTTTTCTTGGAATTTAGTTAAAGCTTCCCTTACGATTCACTGGAAGATTCTCTGCAGACTTTTCTTCCATAAATTCCAGTGAATCTTTCTTCGAAATTTTGATAAAACAGAAAGTTCCAAAAAAGTGTCGAACAAGATAATTAGAATTACTTCTATCTGATGTAATTAATATTTTTAGTCCTCAATTTATAATTAATCATATTTAAGTTTATTTCAATAATTTTTTTATTCCGAGAATCACGCAGTTGCTAAATGGCTAAGCCAATTGAAATATTCGTGATAATTTCTATGAAATACACTTCGTTGCAAACGGAAAACTCATTTAAACTAACAAAATTCGTACCATAAATCATTCGCATGACATCTAGATTCCAAACAGCAAGTATTTGCTATTTCAACCCAGAGAGTTTTCATAATAACATTATCAATGTAGCCATGAAACTAAAAGCTTCGCAGTTGTGCCTATTTATTAAAATGAAATAGTACCAATAATAATGTAAGCTCAATAAACATTTCAAAAACTAATAAACACAATGAGAGAAACATATAGATGAGACAGTTTTATAAAAAAAAAAATTTCTTGCTGTTGACGTATGAAAACTATTACCTTTCATTAATTTCAATATCATTAGTGAGAATAATTTAATAAATATATTTTCCAACACCATTGCAAATGACATTTGTCAAATAACACGCTAAAGTACGCTCATCAAAAGTATAACTCGATTTGCTGATGTTATAAGTTGGATCATCTCGCCTGAGCCGCTTTTCCGTTTGCCACGTCACTGCACACATTTAAAACGAGAATTGAGAAGCAAAAAAGACTTCGCACCAGCGGACCTGAAACTCAAGCGTAGAACGCATTTCGAATTCTGAGCAGAATCGTGGATAACGTTAGTACGGATCAGTGGTATCTGTAACCATGAAGCGCTTTTATTGAATCTCACTTTCTTGTACAATACGACTTTTCAGTTGCTATAGCTTGCTCGAGATACGTGAAAAATAACCTAAGTGTATAATTCAGAGACTCTGAGTTTACTTTCTATTGATGTTATTTATTGAAACTTTCAGAAATAAGAGATAATATCTTGTCTCTCAAAATTTAATATAATTGTTTATTATATTCGTTATTAAATTTATTTAATACATTCGTTATTGAATTTATTTATTATTCACAACTGCGAATTAATTTATTATTTATCAAGTCTAGAAAAAGTATTAAAAATGGATTTAATTTAAATTATCACATGTCTCAACTTCTTTTTACTAATTTAAATAATAGATGAAAAATAATTGTATATAATCAGCTACATAATATCAGGTATTCATGATAAGCACTTTAGAAAAATTGGCTTCGAATGCCAGACATAAATGGGTCAGATGAATGCAATAAAATATTTAAATTTATCGTCAATAATTGCAATTCTGCAATATTTTTTAGAATCCTATAATCTAAACTTTTTTTACTCTTTATTCATGGCTTCCTACTTCGTTTCTTTTTTGTAAAAATAAAAGTGGGTTATAATTATTTTAAATATTGATTTTTAGTATCCTTTAATTTAACTAATCCCGCGTTTCCTTTTTCTCAGAAAATATAGAATTTTATTAAACAATACCAGTTTTCCAATTAATTAATTAATCCAATTCATCCAGAAATATTTGTGATAAATAATATTTTGTCTAATTGTAAGAAAAATAATTTTATGGAGTACCAGAAACATTCGGTTTTCTAAAATAGATGTAGCAATTATTCTTGAGTCACAATATTAAATATTTATTGGGGTGAGGATATTCCGAGGACAAAGCTGTCGTCATCCTCGTATACGTCGATAAAGAGAATATCCTAATGATGGTACTGTCATCATGCCAGGGCTTTCCTTATGACAATTTCTGTCGTCACCCTCTTTCACTAATTACCAGAAGTCTCGTGCACAACATGCATTCGATTAATGCTGACCTTTCTGAAAGGGAAGGAGACTCGGTCGTTCCAATTACTCATCCCCGAAAGAATTATTCAATACAATTGGCTGATGACTCTGTTTGCAAAGTAAATACACAATTTATAGTAATATTTAAAACGACTTTTTACTTCCGACTCTCACTTCCCATTTCCATTTCCCACTCACCTTCTACTTTGCTTTCCCACTTTTCACTTTCAATTCCCACTTTCACTTCCCACTTTCCATTTTCCATTCCCACTTTTCACTTCCCACTCCTACTTTCACTTCCCACCTTCCATTTTTCCAATCCCACTTCTCACTACCCACCTTCTTTTTTCCATTCGCACTTTTCACTTTCCACCTTCCATTTTCCATTCCCACTTTTCACTTCCCACTTTCACATTCCACCTTCCTTTTTCCACTCCCACTTTTCACTTCCCACTCCTACTTTCACATCCCACCTTCGTTTTTCCATTCCCACTTTTCACTTCCCACCTTCCATTTTCCATTCCCACTTCTTACCTTCCTTTTTCCATTCCCACTTTCACATTCCACCTTCCTTTTTCGACTCCCACTTTTCACTTCATACTCCTACTTTCACTTCCCACCTTCCATTTTTCCAATCCCACTTCTCACTACCCACCTTCTTTTTTCCATTCACACTTTTCACTTCCCACCTTCCATTTTCCATTCCCACTTTTCACTTCCCACTTTCACATTCCACCTTCCTTTTTCCACTCCCACTTTTCACTTCCCACTCCTACTTCCACTTCCCACCTTCCTTTTTCCATTCCCACTTTTCACTTCCCACTCCTACTTTCACTTCCCACCTTCCATTTTTCCAATCCCACTTCTCACTACCCACCTTCTTTTTTCCATTCGCACTTCTCACTTTCCACCTTCCATTTTCCATTCCCACTTTTCACTTCCCACTTTCACATTCCACCTTCCTTTTTCCACTCCCACTTTTCACTTCCCACTTTCCATTTTTCCAATCCCACTTTTCACTTCATACTCCTACTTTCACTTCCCACCTTCCATTTTTCCAATCCCACTTCTCACTACCCACCTTCTTTTTTCCATTCACACTTTTCACTTCCTACTCCTACTTTCACTTCCCACCTTCCTTTTTCCATTCCCACTTTTCACTTCCCACTCCTACTTTCACTTCCCACCTTCCATTTTTCCAATCCCACTTCTCACTACCCACCTTCTTTTTTCCATTCGCACTTTTCACTTCCCACCTTCCATTTTCCATTCCCACTTTTCACTTCCCACTTTCACATTCCACCTTCCTTTTTCCACTCCCAAATTCCATTTTTCCAATCCCACTTCTCACTTCCCACCTTCCTTTTTCCATTCACACTTCCCACTTCTACTTTAACTTCCCACCTTCCTTTTTCCATTCCCACTTTTCACTTTCACTTCCCACTTTCACATTTCACCTTCCTTTTTTTCACTCCCACTTTTCACTTTCTACTCCTACTTTCACTTCCCACCTTCCTTTTTCCATTCCCACTTCCCACGTTCACCTTCCTTTTTCCATTCCCACTTTTCACTTTCACTTTCCACTTTCGATTTTCACTTTCCCAAACACCATAACGAGTGGATATAGAGAAGAAAAAGTGGGAGTGGAAACTAGAAGTAGAAAGCGGGAAGTGTGAGTAGAAAGTGAGAAATAGAAGTGGGAAGTGGAAAACGAAAGTCTGAAGTGAAATTAGGAATGGTTAGTGAAAGGTGGGAAGTAGAAAGAGGAATTGGAAGGTGGGAGTAGGAAGTGGAAAAGTTACAGAATCGACGGGGTCAATTCTGTAATTTTCCACTCTCGCTTCCCTCATTTTACTTCTCACTCTCACTTTCCACCTTCTACTTCTAATTTCTCTCGTTCTACCTTCCACTTCCACTTTCGTTTCTCACTTTCCACGCCCTGATGGTGGGGAAGTGAAAAGTGGGAATGGGAAGTGAGAGTGGAAAGTGAAAGGTGCGAAGTAAGAGTGGAAGGTGGGAAGTGAGAGTAGGAGTAGAAAGTGGAAGGTAAATGTGAGAAGTGGGAGTGTAAAGTTGAAGGTAGGAAGTGAGAGTAGAAAATGGAAGTGGAGAGGGGGGAGTAGAAAAGATACAGAATTGACCCCCAGAAAGACGAAAATAGTTCTCTGTTTCGTTCCTGTCGAAACACTGACAGCGACTAATTTTAATTAAAGACTCTCTAGGAGAAATGATGACTATTGATAATTTGACGTTCTGTTTTATCGGCCGCGAATAATTAAAAACCCTGTAAAGTTAAGTAGTACTCGTGGGACTCACTATCAAGAAGAAGCGCAGGTGTAACGACGCTCTTTCGTATTTGAGAAGTCGGACATTTAATCATGATCTAACTATACAAGGTCCCGCCACACGCACCTAAAAAAAACTCGACCAATCAGACCATGACGGCCAGTTGCTTGCTTTACCCGCGCACTTTTAAATGAAACTAATGCACAGAAGTACAAGATTGAAAACTTATATTATTAAATTATGTTGTAATATAATTTATTTATTAAGTTTAGAGAAAATGTATTATATTTTATTATATTTATTATAAGAATATTATTTATAATGTTATATAATTTTATTTTTCATTATTTAATATTTTTGAGTTAATTTTTTTATTATAAATTTTTGAAATTTAAAATTATAAATGAAATTTAATAAAAATAATAATTTAATATTAATTATTATATTATATTATTATAATAATATTATTATTATTTTTATTATTATTATTATTATTACTAATAATAATAAAAAAAATAATTATTATTATTAAAATTTTAGTTGTCAGACGAAATTTGACGAAAATTATCATTTTCTTATATTTAACGGTCAAAATTTAACAGAGAATTAATTAATTAATCTGGATTTTGTTTATTTCATATTGGAAATATAAAAAAAAATTGAATAATTTTCGTATATAATAGCATTTTTTATCTTCTATTATTAGTAACAAAAAAATAAATTTTTAATATATTAAAAAAAATTTTTATCTTAACCATTTCTTTAATTATTAAAATTTTTATTTAAAATATTTTACATAAACCAGACTTCTTAAATTATCAAAGAACAGAAAAATAATTTTTCTTTTTTTTTATTTATATTTAATTGTTCACAATTTTTTTCAAATCAGCCCTTAAATGCTGAAAATTAAATGTTTTATATGTATTTCAACAAATTTAATAATTTTTATTTAAAATAAAGTATAAATAGTTCATAAAAATTTGAATAATTGTAATTTACTACGCATTCATAATTATTAGTAATTTCATGAATTAAATATTACATTAAATGTATTTCAAACATTATTATTCATAAATTATATTTATATTACATATTTCTATATTATACATTATTTATTTATTTATTTATAACAAAAAAATATACACCAAAAAGGCAAAAAATGATCAATTTGATTTTTTCCCTATAAATATATTAGTTTAAAATTTCAAAAGTTGCCGGCAATACGCTAATACCACGCCCACATCACAAGCAACCAATGAGCAACTGGCCGTGTCGCAGTTCCCGCAAAAGTAGGACCCAGATCGGCTAGACCTTTTAGTTGTTAGATCATGCATTTAATCTCATTCTCGTTCTGATGGTCGTAGGCGCATCACGTCATTTGTAGTCTTAGAAATTCTATTATAAATTTTAAAAAAAATAGTGAAATGACCAGATGAGGCGCAATCACAGGAAGAAGACGCATTAACGGTGAGTCCCAGTAAATTGTTATTGTCATTTTTTTCCTGTTCAGCAAAATTTGTTATTGTAAATCATTGATTAAATAAATTCATGTTTGGCACCACATGGTAATGCGGAGTTCATTCAAAAAATTTGTCCTTCAGTCGAATCTTACTAGTCATGTATATTGCAATTAACATTAATAATTTTGAATGCATTCTGCGAAATGAAATTGAAGGAAAAATTGTCTATAATGTGTTCATCTCCTAACATCCAATTATCTGCGGTTTATTGGATAATTTCCGAATTAGCTAGGCAACAAAAAGTTACGATAGGGAAATATTTATTTGTTTTTGCAAAAATTATTCAATTAATCAAAAAATTCATGAATTGAATTTTTCTGCAGGAAAGATAGTATTTTTTTTATATAGATTGAAGAATTTATGTAAAAATTAAGAACTTATATAATTTTTGCAGAAAATGCCTGGACGCTACCAAACCCGGAGCGTTACTGTAATTCAAAACAAAAAAAAACCCAGTGTATGAAGGCTACAAAACCGTTCTCTACTCTTCTTGTGGTGTAGCGGACTAAAAATAAAGGAGTTATAACAATTTTGAATAAAGATTACTTAACTAAATCCATTTTCAAGTTGATATGAAATATTCTAAATCTGTTGTGCCAAAACACCTGTTTTGTGGTTTCTAAAGGGTAAAAAATCATATTTCTATTCTAGGGTTAATACAATCTTCAATTAATTAAAGTATTTTATTTACGATGGCATTGAGATAATATCTCAAAAAACTTCTATAAGCGAGTTTACACAATTTTGAATGCAAGACTTGTTGAACCTTCATACAGAGAAAATTTACTCAGTCAGCTTAATCGAAAACTTCAGTGAAAGTTGGTTAAAGTTTCATCTCGACGATAGCTAATATTATTTCATCAATTTACAACTCTATTTTTTTAAAAGGATATCTAACTTTTGGAATGTAACGTTTTAATTTAAAAAAAATATATTTCTCTTTAATTTACTTCATTTTCTCGCGTCTTTAGTAATTCAGAACAAAATTTTCAATATAATTCGATTATTCTTAATTCATATAAAAACGTTTAGAAATATTTCGAAGTGCATCATTCTTTGTACGAAATTTTAAATGGAAATTTAATCTTCACGCATGTAATTTTTTCTTTTTTTGGAATTTTTTTTCCTAGAAGCAATAATTTTTTAAAAATTTGCATTTTTTATTATGTCATATTTTTCGATACTGTAATGAGTGTGAATAAAGCTTTATCTTAGCTGCTTGTTCTGCGCATGGAACATATGCGCCACCCTTTATATATTACCTAACCCAACTTCACTTCATTAACAATAAACTTAATCAATTGTAATGACATGTTCCAATGTATACCTAATGTATATCGTGACTTAATAAAATGTTTTGTTTAATATATTCTTTATAATAAGCGTAACTTATTACATGGTGTCAGAAATAAAGGAACCATCAAATTAAAACTACACAAGAAGTAGTGTAAATTGGTTTGAAAATGTGTAACAGTGCACACTTTTTCTAAATTCGATGAGAAAGGAAATCGTTTCATTAATATAACTCATCATTAAGTTGTCAATCTTTTGGATTTAACTTAAATCTGAAGTATTTATTATATTCTTATAAAATGGCAACAAACGAACGTGTATTACCGGAATTAGACTGTTCTAACCTCGCAAATGACTGGCAGAGATGGAAACGCAGTTTTATGGTGTTTATGATTGCTAATAATAAATCAAGTGAACCAGAACCAAGAAAAATTGCAAATTTTATCTGGTTAATTGGTACAGGTGGGGCAGACATATACAATGCACTGTTTCCAAATGATGGAACAGAAAATTCATTGCTTGGAACGGTGACAACAGGAGACGTAGTTGTACAACGTACACTTAACGATGTATTGGAGAAATTTGATCAACATTGTTTGCCTCAAAGAAATGTCGCCATGGAATCATACAAATTTAATGTTATTTCACAAAAAGAACGACAATCTTTTCTTGAATTTGAAACTCAATTGCGAACACAAGTACGTCACTGTAAATTCCAATGTGCATGTGGACAATCATATGAAGATCGCATGTTGCGTGACAGAATTATCGTTGGTGTTAACGATAAGAAGTTGCAATTAAAATTGCTAGATGGTCATGAAGAACAACTGGCACGTGTTATCGAAACGTGCAAAACATACGAAGCAGCCAACACAAATAAAAGCATCTTGGACGCAAAGCAGACATCTGTGGTAAATTCAGTCAAAACGAGTGAAAATGGAGTGTCGACAGCAGTTGGTGCTAACAATCGTGTCTGCTTCAACTGTGGAGGACAATGGAAATTTGGTCATCTGGAGGAATGTAAGGCGAAGGAGATCATCTGCCGATCGTGCTCAAAAAAAGGTCATTTCCAAAAAATGTGCCGAAAATCCAAGAAGCCAATATGGGACTCGAAGCAAACTAAAAAAAGTGATAACAGCAGACAAGATGTCGCAGGAATCAACTGGAGTGATGTACAAGGTAACAGTCAAGATAAAAATATCAATGTAACTAGCGAATTTAACTGTAAAAATAATTTTAGGTTAGATTCAATCGGATCAAAATGTAAGCGTTGGACAAAAGAATTTTTGGTAGGAAATGAAATCATAACTTTTAAATTGGACACTGGAGCTGATATTAACTGCATTCCTTTAAATTTAGTTAAAAAATTAAAATTAAAACTGGATAAACGATATGACTTAAACGTTTTCGATTACAGTGATAACAAAATTAAGATTTTTGGTACTACTAAACTTAATTGCTTGGATTTAAACTTAAGAACACAACGCTTAATCGAATTTGTAGTTGTTACTGACAGGTGTGAACCGGTATTGGGTTTAGAAACGTGTGAGAATTTAGGATTGGTTAAACGTTTGGACGTGAGAAGTGTTGTCAGTATAGAATCAAAGGAATTATTCGTGGATACGTATCAGGACGTTTTTAATGGTTATGGTAAGTTCCCTGGAACCTTTTCGATTCGATTAAAAGAAAATTCAAAGCCAGTGCTTCACTATAGGAAACGGATACCAATTTCATTGACAGAAAAACTTAAAACGGGACTTGATACAATGGAACAAAACAATATCATTTCGCGTGTTGATTACCCGACCGATTGGGTAAATAATTTACAAATCGTTGAACAGCCTAACGGAGATATTCGGATTTGTTTAGATCCAAAACCACTCAATGAATGTATTATGCGTGAACATTTTCTAATTCCGACAATCGATGATTTAACGTCAAAATTAGTAAATAAACGAATTTTCTCGATTATTGATATGAACAAGGGTTTTTGGCATATGGAACTTGATAAGGCGAGCTCAGACCTAACAACTTTCATGACCCCCTTTGGTAGATTTAAATTCAATCGCGTGCCTTTTGGCCTTAATTGTGCCCCAGAAATGTTTCAGCGAAAAATGATTGAAATTTTTGGCGATATTCCGGGAGTAATGATGTATTTTGACGATATGTGTATTCACGCGGAAAATGAAATTGAACATGATCAGATCATGGAAGTGGTAATGGAAAGAGCTCGAATCAACAATATCAAATTTAATCCAAATAAAATTCAGTATCGACTACGTGAAGTGAAATTTATGGGAAACATTTTGTCGGACGGGAAAATTAAACCAGATTCAAAATACAGGGACGCAATTTTGAAAATGGAAAAACCCAAAAATAAATCAGACGTTTTAAGATTCTTAGGCCTCCTTAAGTACTTGGCAAAGTTTATTCCAAATCTCTCTAAGCAATCAGCGGAATTGCGAAATTTAACTCGAAACAATGTAGAATTCGTTTGGACGGACAAACATGATACGGAATTTAAAAATTTGTTAAGTATTGTAACCTCTGAACAGGTATTAGCGATTTATGATCCGAAGCTGCCAGTAATCGTTCAGACTGATGCGTCCAAGGATGGACTCGGTTGTGTACTCGTTCAAAATGGACATCCTGTCGCGTTCGCGTCTCGAACCCTTAGTACAAGTGAACAAAAGTGGGCACAGATCGAAAAAGAACTCCTAGCTATTGTTTTTGCATGTGATCGGTTTCATTTCTTTTTGTACGGACGAGATTTTATCGTCGAAAGCGATCATAAACCTCTAGAAACTTTGGTTAAACGTGATATTGATGACGTAACAATGCGTCTTCAAAGAATGTTCATGTTTCTTCTCAAATATTCGCAAATGACCGTTGTTTACAAACCAGGAAAAGAAATTCTAGTGGCTGATTGCTTATCAAGAGCACAATTATCAGATATTTCGGAAATTAGAGAACTTTCGGGAGTCATTCATTCGGTAACAAAATCGGTTTGTTTTACGGAAGAAAATTACACATTCTATCGGGAAACCTTAGATAATGATAAAGAATATTCTCGAATTTGTAATTACGTTCAAAATGGCTGGCCGCGATTTCATCAATTGGATGATTTGAGTAAGCATTTTTATAAATTAAAGTCGGAATTGCATGTTGAAAATGGCTTACTATTTTTAAATGACAGATTGGTCATCCCAACAGACATGCATCGTAAAATATCAATTTGGCTACATTTACCTCATCTCGGAATTGAGAAAACTCTTGCACGTGCAAGAAAGCTATATTACTGGCCTGGAATGAATGCCCAAATTAAAGAATTAGTTTCATCTTGCAACATTTGCGAAAAATTCAAACGAAATAATCAGAAAGAACCATTAGTTCAGGAAGAAATACCGAAATATCCGTTTCATATTGTAGCAATCGACCTCTTTGAATACGCAGGTCGAGATTACATTGCGATTATTGATGCTTACTCAAATTACCTAATGTCCGTGAAAATTCAAAACAAAACATCAAAACACATAATCAGTGTAATTTGTCAGTTGTTCGATAAACTCGGATATCCATCAATCATAAAATCTGACAACATACCATTCGGATCTTCTGAATTTGAGCGTTTTTCAGTCGAATATAATATCCAATTGAGATTTTCAAGTCCTAGATATCCACAGAGCAATGGCTTGGCTGAGAAAGGAGTAGCAATTGCAAAAAACATTCTTAAGCGCTGCTTTGAAGCAAATGATGTCGATCAATTTCAATATCGTTTGCTAGAATATAACACAACACCTCTTGCGACCATGCATGTTTCTCCGTCAGAATTATTTTTTAGTAGACTTTTAAAAACAAAATTACCAGTAACGGATTCGCTCTTGTTTAAAAAAAACTTTAATGAATCAGAAATTCAAAATAAATTAAAACAAAAAAAGGAAAAGCAAAAATATTACTATGATCGAAACGCTAAGTCATTACCGTTATTAAATGTAGGTGATCTTGTTATTTTTAAGAAAAATTCCAAAGAATGGCAATATGGAAAAATTATTGCAAGTTACAATAGTCACTCGTTTATTATCAAAGATAGTTTTGACAATCATTTTAGACGTAACAGACGTTTTATTGCTAAAACTAAAAATGAAGATTTTGCTGCTAGTGATTTGTTGTTTGAAGAAGATTTTGTAATCGATTGTAAAAATAACTCGAATAGTTTTAAAGAAATTGAAATTGTAACTCCATCTCAAATTAGTCGCAATGAAATTAATACCTCAGATTCTTCGTCAATAGTAGAAACTTCAACGAATCAGAATACAAAGTCGTGTGATGTAACTGAACCAGTTTCTTCGAAAAAAACAAAAAACTATGCAACCTCGTTTGCTGATCAACCAATTCCAGAGGAGAATGGTTCAGAAGCAATTAGTTCTCAAACATTAAGTGTATCACCAACAAAACCACTAAGAACTAAAAGTGGTCGTGTTATTAATCCTCCAAAGCGTTTTGGTCGAGATTATGGTGTTGATAAGTTATTTAAACAAGTTTAAGTAAATATTAAAAAAAAAAAAAAAAAAAAGCATGTAATGAGTGTGAATAAAGCTTTATCTTAGCTGCTTGTTCTGCGCATGGAACATATGCGCCACCCTTTATATATTACCTAACCCAACTTCACTTCATTAACAATAAACTTAATCAATTGTAATGACATGTTCCAATGTATACCTAATGTATATCGTGACTTAATAAAATGTTTTGTTTAATATATTCTTTATAATAAGCGTAACTTATTACAGATACAGTGAATTTAAAACTCAACTACAGAATCGTGTTCAGCATATCATTAGACTAACTTGGGGTAATCTTCTTTTTTTAATCTAATGAATTATTGACTTTCCTATCTTAATTTGAAACACTTGCAGTTTGTCCAAAAAACTAAAAAAACTTTTTAATATTCATAACAAAAACTAATTTTGATAAATAAACATTTAGTAAAATTAATTAAACTTAAATTAATTGAAATTAAAATGCAATGATTAAAAATAAGAACACGATTGTAAAAAGCGAAAATATTTTGTTTTCTATTATTTCATAATAATTTATCGATTCCTCGTAATTTAATAAAAAAAAAATTTGACGTAATTACAATGTAAGTTGTTTGAAAAACAATTTTCCGTTGAATTCAATTGGTATAATTGTATTGCCTCTGCTTGTCTTGTATATAAAGTCTTGAGAAAAAGAAGAATTGACAGCACTCTTATATTAAAATATTTCTTTATCTTTTTTAATGGTGCAATTTCCATTCACCGTTTACTAAATTCTAATGATATTCCATTTGCTAACAATGAGCTATTCTTTAAAATTTACTGCTTCTACTCTATTCTACTTTTAATCAACCTTCTGGATTAAACATGCAGTTGTGAATTTTTTATAATTAAAGCAATATAATTATTCGCCTGTAATTTTAAACAGTATAACTCATTTTAAACATGATTATATATGCTAAGAAGTCTGACCTAATCAGGAGCAGAATGAATGCATAAAGGGAAAATTAGCAATAAGGAAATTAAAAAAATTTTCTTTCAAGAATTTGAAAAAAATTATTCTATATCATTCTGTTTTTCAATTTAAAAACCTTTGTCGAAAGTAATTTAACAATTTTAATGAATGTTTTTATGAATTTTTTAACGATTCACAAACTTTGCTAATAGAAATTTAATTAAAATTATGTGAATGTAATAATAAAGTGAATAATAATTACTTTTATAATCAAAATTATAATATATTTCTCCTCATATTTTGCAAAATTTTCAATGTGTTCATTAAACGAGTTATTTTTCGTTAAACTGTTTATTTTTATATTCTGTTTTCAGTGTAATAATTTTACTTTCTCTAATGAAAAATTATTTAAATTTATTTTTAATAAAAACTTCATTTCACTTGTCAGTTTATGTCCTTGTTCCAAGGAATGTGAAAAATTTCTCGCAAAAAATATTGGAGACATTAGCTTATTCCATCGTCGATCAATATTACTGGAATAAATTAAGTTCGCTTTTACGTATTTGTAAAGCTTATCCAATCTTCAGTTGCATTTGAAATTAAGTATTTCTTGTCTATAAATTTGGTATACTTTAATTAATCACTAAATTAGTGATTAATTCTAACCGCATGACAGTGAGCAATATTAGGAAAAGCTGAGCAAAAGCTAAAGAATAAATGTTTAAAAAGAAAAGGTTTGATAATTATTAGAAATTATTAATTCATTTGGAAAATATTTTCCAAATGCAGGTTTCTGTGGGAAGATAATATTTCATCTTCTAAGAATACTCCTTTTGCATAATTCATGTCAATTTTAATTATTCAAAAATCATTATTCTAAAAGTGGTGAAGCTCACTGAATTTTATAAGAATTCTGGTAGATCACAGTAAAAAGTAAATCTTAATTTAAGAGCTGCCTTAAATTCAACACTGTCTGCTATAATGTTAAAGGATACGAAAAACGTGCGTAAATTCAACATTGACTGTCTTAAAAATGTTGCATCTTAATTTAAGGCAGCTTTCGTGCCTTAAAATAAGATTTTCTTTTTACTGTGATATTCTTAAAAAAAATTTATAATTTAAATTAAAAGATTTACAGTAATTTTAGATAAAAGTCGAAAAAAATTCATGGCAAATGTTGAACATCAGTTAAATTATAATGAGAATGTCTACAACTGAACCTCAAAAATTTGTTAGAAAGATTAGTTTTTGTCTTACAACTGATTGCAAGGATCATCTAAGAAAGTTATCTTCACTGAGTGAGTGAGTAATGGTTGACATTAGTTTTCGAAAGATTCCTGGAACTTTAAGTCCTGTAGAACTTAATATTTCCAGTTTTTTTTTTTTTATTTCCTTTTGTTTTATCACACCAACCCCACATAACCTTGGAGTGCGGAGTCCAAGGTATCTGTAGGCAGATTTCCCAAAATTCCCTAAGCAAAAAAAAAAAAAAAAAAAAACGTAGACTATTGGATGTTCTGTCATTAATCTCGTGTCAAAACTATTTTCACCCCATATCGATCGCTTCAAATGAAATAATCCTGAAAGCTTGTGGGTATGGATTAGTTAGATAACTTTGATTGGCATGTTAAATTTTTGAAAAAGTAATGCTACACTTTAAAGTGTTTATTAGAAGTTAAATTTTTATGTAAAATTGTATAAAAAATTGAAATAGAAATTTTTTGGAAAATAAATACATTTTTAACGAATTAATTTTAATAAAGCCATGATTTTTTTTAAATTCGAAAACTGTAGAAAGGAAAAATAATAAAGCCTTACTACTTAAAAGAAGGCAGAAAATGGGGTATTAGGAGATGAACACATTATACACAACTTTATTGAATTTAATTTCGCAGAATCAATTTAAAATTATTAATGTTAATTGCAATTTACAACATGGCTAGTAAGATTCGGCTGAAGGCGAAATTTCTTGAGGTTTGAATTTATGAATTTTTGGATTAATTGAATAATTTTTGCAAAAACAAACAAATATTTCCCTATCGTAACTTTTTGTTGCCTAGCTAATTCGGAAATTATCCAATAAACCGCAGATAATTGGATGTTAGGAGATGAACACATTATAGACAATTTTTCCTTAAATTTCATTTCGCAGAATGCATTCAAAATTATTAATGTTAATTGCAATTTACATGACTAGTAAGATTCGACTGAAGGACAAATTTTTTTAATGAACTCCGCATTACCATGTGGTGCCAAACATGAATTTATTTAATCAAAGATTTACAATAACAAATTTTGCTGAAGAGGAAAAAAATTACAATAACAATTTACTGGGACTCACCGTCAATGCATCTTCCTCTTGTGATTGCGCCTCATCTGGTAATTTCACTATTTATTTGTTTCACAAAATTTATAATTGAATTTCTAAGACTACAAATGACGTGATGCGCCTACGACCATCAGAACGAGAATGAGCCGTCTTCTTGAATACGAAAAAGCGTCGTTACACCTGCGCTTCTTTTTGATAGTGAGTCCCAAGAGTACTACTTAATTTGACAGAGTTTTTCATAATCCGCGGCCGATAAAACAGAACGCTAATTTATCAATAGTCACTAACACTTCTATAGTCTCTAATCATTCCTTTTCTTTTTATTTTCTTTCCATAAAATTTATATTAAATATTTTGTACTATTATTTTCGTTATCTAATTTATTATTTTTTAATAAATTAACTTCTTTCTTAAAGTTATGGCAGTAAAGTTGGTAATAAATTTGTCAAACTTTCCTTAACTGTCATTCTGGGGAAAAAATTATGATTCAAATAATAAATAAGTTGGCATTAATATAATGAACTGTTGGACGGTCCATTACTGTAATAGCAGAAATCCCCGAACTCGTTGGAATTGAGGTGGAAGAAGAACTAGATTTCCCGTATAATGGCGAAATGTTTCGTGCAAAATTAATCCTCATAAGGGAGAAATGTTCGAATATAAATTTTAAGAAGAAAAATATCAGAAAATTTATAAGTACTGTAACGCGGCATTTTATTGGCCGCGAACAAGTTAACTTTCTTTGTCAATAGTAAACTGTGAATTTCTATAATAATCACGCCAAATCGAGAATCACTGATTATTTTCTCCTTCCGAGAAATATTCTTTTATTAAATCTTGTAATTTTTGCGAACCATCAGATTGATGGTCAAAGCAAATGATTTATCATAAGAAGACTGATACTTCGATTTATTATTTCATATAAAAATTATCACTGCGAGTTTCTGATTTTCAAACTTCGGGATCACTGCCGAGATATTACTTCGTATTTGTCAAACAAGGAATGTGCTTCCTTGTATTTATTACTGGAAATAAATACCGGTCATACTGAGTGACAGAAATACAAATATCCATCGACGGAGACATCAGCTGTCAAAACACTGACCGCAGCCATCTTGCTGACCAGACGTCGTCGAGCAGTGCCCCTCGCGGAGACTAAACGAACTCTTTGTGAACTCTTTCCGACAGTCGATAAATTACCTAATTACTGACTGTCGCGCATCGATTACCATCGGAAAATCCTTGTAAAGACTGCGCGTGAGACTCGCCACGAAGCCGAGATGCGCGTCTGCTTCGGCGTCCCCGTCGGACATTTAATTCATTCTCAGTTTGGCGTCGACATAAGATACAGGTCAAAATAGACCATTTCATATTAAATTCATTTAAACTTAAATTAATTGTGCCTTTTCCTGTCAAGATGAGCCGAGGAACTATGAGGGGACGTCGGCGTATCTCCGGTGAGTCTCAAAATAATTGAATGTGTTGTCTCCTGATAATTATTGATCAAAATAAGATGTGTTTTATTTTGCTTTGTTTCACGACACGACATTTCTGTACATGTTGAACAAGTCCCGTCTGGACCTGTAATTTTTTTGTTTATTAAAGACAAAATTAAAACTAACTGGTGATTTCTCTTACCCCGCGCTCTCCTTGAAAAGATTGAGCTGGCGTAAATTTCATTAATTAATCGGTTTGAATATTTTTCCATAAAATATCTCTGGCGTTCGGGCAATGAATTCAAACAACAAAAGTATCGTGTGTTTTGTGTAATTTGTTGATTCTAAATTAAATAAAATTAAATTCTTGAATAAAATAATTATGTGCCGAGTAATAAAATTGATAAATTCTCAAATATTAACGAAGATAAATAAAACATCCGTTATAGTACAAATTTTGGTAAAATAACTTTAAACATTGTTTGAAATCAGATTTCCCATAAATTCCTAACAAATTTTCGAAAATTTTTGTACATTAGTACTTGTGAGATGGAGTAAAAAAAATTACCATAGGCATACATTTTTTACTATTTTTTAAAGAGAAATTCTTGAATCAACATTTTCTATGTTTGTTTGTTCAAATAGTTGAGATTTTTTGTTACTTTTTTTGTATAAGTGAAAACTCATCATCACAAGAATATAATGAAAGAAGTCAACTTTCAACACACATACACACACAGACATCGTTAAAATCACTTGAAAATAACATTTTCAGAGTTACCTATATGGCCCAGTATCGGGCACACGAGACTATATATGGTTTACATTGACGCGTCTCCCTTCGAAATCTATTCAATTTACTTTTCCCAGCGTGGAATCCATTTCACCGTTCCTGTGAAAAAGCGACAAACGCGAAGCACAAGAACTTGGAAAACCCAGAATGGAACTCCTTGACGCTTAAAACTCCCAAGAAGTAGTTCTTTTGTAACTTTGGTCTCTTTTCTGTTGCGAATAATTTAACGAGGTTTGCTAGTGACTGAATCCTTTTGTATTACACTTAGATTCGAAATTTTATTCCAAACATATGTGGAATGTAAAATTAAAGCTGGAAATTAATTCTACATTAAAATTACATAGGTGTATTATTTAATCGATAGTAGCAACACTTAATAGGTAGGCCACAAAAAAACCTGACCAAAACGCAAAATGTATTTAAAATTCTGTTGATATCTCTGACCAAGGGTTTTTGGAGTCATTGATTACGAGTCTAAGGTCAGATTATCAAAATTCAAAATGGCGGATCCAATATGGTGGACATATTTTAAAAGGCTACTTGAACTATTATGAATCTTGCTACCCAGGGGGTCTTAGGGTCCCGATTACGTATCTGAAGTCAGATTTTTAAAATTGTAAATATAGAAACGAATATAAAAGTAAAAATATCAGATTTATTCTGGAACTAAAAAATATGGGAAGAAAAAATTACTTTTTTACAAGTTTAAAATAAAAGTAGATAATATTGTGTACATAATCAAAACAGCAATTTTGTTTTTCGAAATAAAAGGAATAATTATTTTCCAAGTTGAAAAAAATTAATTGACTGGATTAGAAGATACATGTCAAAGGTGAATTTTCACTTTCATAAAACTTTTTCTTAAAGAAATGTAGAAATTAATTTACCATTATGGTTTTATGACCCTTTCCCTTTACGCAATTAGAGGGATTATAAAGTAAAGTTTACGTCATACTCAGATGTGGCTCTCACTTCATTAAATTAATTAATTACAGAAACTAACCAACCATTAGAATGAATAGTTTCTAAACATTACATAATGTTGTAAATTAGTAGATATTAAAATAATTTACCGTAAAACAAAAATATAAATTTCTTAATTATACACAAGAATTTCTGTTGCTATTAGAGATTGAAAATTGGTTTTTTATTTTTTTTGCACTAAAGTAAATACATGTAAACACGCAATAATACTATCTTGCCCAATTCCGCAAAAATGAGAACACCTAATGTTACTATTTGGCGGAAGCAAGATACTCAAAAGAGAATGTGTTCTTTCTCTTTAGGTGGCTTGCTTCCTGTATTTTTTCTCATTTTCCATATAATGTTAAAAAGAGTTGCTCCTGCAGAGTATTTGTAAAAAATTTAGAACTGTTGGATGGAAAGGAAATGAAAGCAAAGATAGCCAAATTTCAATTTTCTTACCACACAATAAACGTGAAAATATTCATTCCATTTACTATAGATATTATGCGGTTGCCGGAGCTCACTGTAATACCTTATCTAATAAGTGCTCGACGTCATTCTAAATTTTAACAGAAAATGCTTTTACACGTTAAGAAAATAAACCGTTAGAAAAGCTGGAAATTAGTTTAGTTGGAAAGTAATAAATATTTAAAATATATTTCATTTTTAATAAATTAGTTGAAATTATTTCTGAAGTGGGGGTTTTTACTTTTAAGGGAATCTTTAATATGAATTTCGACTATAAAGTGAAAATTTTTCATGTGGAAAATTTTTGTTTAACGTGCAATTTGTGATACCCAATAAATTCTTAAATTATATATTTTGGTTAGTTTTTGAACAATAATTTGTATTTTAGGTGTTAGCTTTAGCATGCAATTTTGATAGTGGATTTATTAATTTTGATTCTACAATTTACATAAGTTTTTGAATCGTAATTCTATCATAATTTTAAAGGATACAATTTTATTTTTGGCAATTTTTTATTTACCTAGTTTAAAGAAGTTCAAAAATAATTTTTAACTTGACAAATAATAATAAAGTCAAAAATAAATTTCATCTCTTTTATATTTTCATTTTTCTTCCACATTGAGCATTTATAGTTTTGTGGTATACCATGAGACTAGCCGTGGTAAGTGCATCAGATGCGTAATAATTAAGGCTGCCAGGACCATATGTTACCTTATTCTAGCAGTATCTAACTATAAGTTTGAGGTGAAGCCTGAAATCTGGTTGGCTTCTACCACGCACATGATTGAATATCTGTTCAAAAATAATTTATAACTTTCAGAAACAATTGCTGTTCATATTAAATTTATACTGCTTATTATTTATTGATATTAAATTATTAGAAGAGAAAGCGACTCAAGTCTTTTACCAATATATAGGATTATTGGAAAATCATTGGAAACTTATCAACCCTAATGATATATTAATGAGTTTTCTATTATTGTCATTTTCGAAAGGGTGTTTTTACTCAAGTGTCAATAAACCATCAAGGGTCATTTAACTTTTCTGTCAATATTATTTCAAGGGCCTAATTTTTTTAACTTAAAAAAACTTTTTTTATTTAAAATTTCATGAATTACAAAGCAAATATGAAAGTTTAGTAAATTAATATCATGATGCCAGTGTTTTGACAAGACCAAAATAGAGAATAGTTTTTGTCTTCTTGGTGCTCTTGACTATTCTGGATTTACATTCAATGCACCAGAAATAATCATTTCCATTTATGACATAATCTGCTGAGGATGCTAGAACACATCGAAACGTTGTCAACTAGACAACTCGTAAATAATTCAAAATAATTATTCGTTAAATTAAAAATTTGAGAATTAGCTAAGAATTTGATGTGACAGCAAAGTTTCTTCTACGTGAGGGAAACTGAAAAGGATTTGGCGCATTAATGAAAGTTTTACTTAAACATTTGACGTGAGTTGAGTGATAATTGAGACCGGGTAGTAGTCGAATAGTAAAACACTTTGATGTTTAAGGAAATTATATTAGTAATCAGGAAGGGTGCATTGGAACAAGATGGTGCAGAGTAAAAGTAGAAGTTCTACTTTAACTTCTTCCTTATTAAGATGAGTGTCACTTTAAAATCTTCGTACATCTTTGAGATAGTATTCTTTCCTGATTACAAAAGATACGATTTTGAATACATTCTGCAAAATTAAATTCAGTGAAAATTGTGTCTAATGTGTTAATCTCCTATCATCCCATTCTCAGCGGTTTATTAGGAATTTTCCTAATAATTTCTTAATTAGCTAGGCAACTATAATGTCATTTAAAAAATCTTTTGAATATTTTTTTGCCCATAATATCCAGTCCCTAAATAAGTAAATAATTCTTTACAAATTTAATAATTAAATTCAGTGTTGATGGCTTTTAACCTCTTGACCTTATGGAGTTAGTAAAATAATTATCTAAAAATCAAAACATGGTTAATAATAATAGGTTACAATTCTAAAATAAATTTTTTATTAAAATAAATAATAAAAATAATAAATCGTTATAAACTGTAAAAAGCCTAGCTATGAATGTACCCCATATTTTCAATTTAATTATCTCTTCCACCACTGTAAAAAAATTTTCATCCCCGAAAGAATTTATTTTGTTAAATCTGTAGGTTCATTTTCTCCACTGTGGCCTTTTTCGCATAGTTGGGTATGTAACTTCTGAAATACTTTAAATGTCATAATATTCTTCCAGCCACGTATTCGAGACACTTTAAGCATGCAAATTATGCAAAAAAAAACCAATTTTTTCATTTTTATAAACGGCGAACTTTTCTTAGAGATATTTTTTCTTTATACCGCAAAAAAGAGTTTGTTTATAAAATATAAAAATTTTCTTATATTCTCTATTTCCCAAAAATTCATTCTTTTATTTACCTAACATTAAAATGAAAAAAAAGTTTTTAATGTAGATTAGAAAAAATTTACAGTAAAATAATATTTTAGTACTTAAAAGGAAGTAGCTTAGGAGAAAAATTTATTGGTATCAATGTTGATAAGAATTTTTTATAAAATCGAATTTTTTTAGTCTAGCAGACGCTTAAAAATGTGGATTCTAATACCAAGTTAAAAAAAATTTCTGAGGCTTTCAATATCAATACACATTTTGAACACTATGGCCAAACTCAATTTTTTAAATTTTTGCATTTTTCGTTCCAGTCTACTAACACGCCTTAACGACTACGACCAACGTGTATTGAAGGCTTTTAAAAATTATTGAAATATATGAAGTGTGACTAGCATAAAAATAAAGTGTTGTAAATTTTACATTTTTCTAAAAATATTAAGACCACTTTTTGTTTAAAAAAATTATTTTATTTTATTCAAAGAAAGCAACTTCTGATAAAATAAATTTGAACTCGAAATCAACCTTTTTGAAAATTGTCATATTTTTATTATTTTCTGCCTTTTATGTTATATTATTTTGCAGATAAATATTCACCACTGTTCTGCTCTATTTTATATTTTGCATTCGAACTTTTTAGTTTGCAAAATTTAAAAATTTTCTAAAAGTGTTGGAAATTTTTTTTTTTTTGAATTAGTTTAAAGTTTCATATTGAACAAATTGACTACCTTTGTTGAATAGAGCTCCTTTTTAGTCAAAAAGGTTTTTTCTATTGAATCAAACATATATCCAAATTTAGTAGAGTTGATTTTTTTCCATTTTGTCGGAAAGAAGAGTTACTTTCTCTTGAATAAAATATAGATTTAATATTTAAAATTGTATTGTTAAATTTTTTATTCTGCTTTAAAATTTCTGAAAATAAATTAAAAGCAGAAGTTTTTGATGAACCTCACAATCGATCGCTATTTAAATATAAAATCTTTATTTCTAATATAAATAAATTTAAAAAAATAGCTTGACTAAGTTTACAGGCAATTTCACAAAACTTTCTGGAAAATAAAAAATTTTTTCTACAAACAAATTGTTGCCAAAATGATTAAGTCGTATAAAAACCGCGGTTGTTAAATCAATTTAAAATTATATTTCCTGCACTCTCATCTGGATAATTTTCTTGATAATCTATTCAGTGATAAGCATGGTAAACGTTTTCGCTGGGACACAAAGATGATGGAAATTCTCTATCAGGAAAAATAATATTATAGCGGATTTCTATTGGATGCTTAAAACAAAGTATAAACGAAATTTTCTGCATCGATGATTCGAATAAAAAAAATTAACTTATTTAATTTAAGATTCGTAAAAAATTGCTAAAATCCCTAAGGTGAATTTTTATATAAAAATCCATCAGGTTTTAAAAATTTTACTCTACATATTAACCGCTATTTTAATTTTTTTTAAATCTAACATGTAAATTATTTAATGCATTAATTTTCATTCAATTACTGGTTTCCAAATGCATACATTTTTCTTAAAAGTAGATTTTTATGATGCTTAGTATCTAAAGGCATCGCTAATTACAAATCTCGTCTGTTTTCAAAAATTAATAATGTCGGATCCAATATGGCGGATAAAATTTTTTAAAAATTGTTGAATTCCTATGATACTTGATATCTAAGGGTATTTAGGGTGACTAATTTTTAATAGACACCAGAATAGTAAGATTAAAAAGTTATAATCTTAATGAGATTGGTCAAAAATAAACAAATTATTCAATATATTTTCTTTCATTTTTTTATTATTCGTTAAGTAAATTTTATTTAAAATTTAATATATTCTTAATTGTTAACTTTTTTAAAATCTGTGTTTTTATTTCCAAGTGGCGCGTGCCTCTCGAGGTGATTTATAGTCGGCGGCTTGTCGCTGCTTGGTAATTCGTAACCGTTAGTTCATGGCTTGCACTTGAACCTTCACACCGTAAAGATGAATCTATTAAGGAAAGGCGCATATCGTTTTTTCGTTATGACGACACTTTTTATCAAGAAAAAATTGAAAACTATTTTAAACTGCAATGTAAGCAAGTGAACGCAAAATTTAGCTCTTTAAAATTTACTCCCACTTAGTGTAGATAATTTTTTTGATAGTGTCACGTCACCGTGGCGTATTTTCAATAATTAATAATAATAATAATAATATTCCACATTTCACCCCCTTTTACACTCCTCTCACTTCCCACCTTCCACTTTCTACTCCCACTTTCACTTTACAGTTCCCCCTTTACACTCTCAATTCCCACTTTTACTTTCCGCTTTCTACACTCACATCCCACTCCCACTTTCCACCTACCTTTTTCACTTTCTACCTTCCACTTTCTTCTCCCATATTCAACTCCCACTTTACACTTTCACTTCCCACTTCTCACTTTCTACTCTCACTTCCCTCTCCCACTTTCCACTTTCTACTCGCACTTTCAGTTTACACTTTCTACTTCCACTTTCACTTACCACCTTCCACTTTCTACTCTCACTTCCCCCCTCCCACTTTCCACATTCTACTCGCACTTTCACTTTAAACTATCCCCTTTATACTTCCACTCCCACTTTATCTTACCACTTCCCACTTTCTACTCTCACTTCCCTCTCACACTTTATACTTTTTACTCGCACTTTCACTTTACACGTTCCCCTTTAAACTCTTACTTCCCACTTTCACTACTTAGTTCCCACTTTCTACTCGCACTTTCACTTTACACTTTAAACTCTCACTTCCCATTTTCTACTCTCACTTCTCTCTCCTACTTCCCACTTTCTACTCGCACTTTCACTTTACACTTTCCCTTCAAACTCTCCCTTTCTACTTTCACTTACCACTTCCCACCTTCCACTTTCTACTTTCACTTCCCTCTCCGACATTCCACTTTCTACTCGCACTTTCACTTTACACTTTCACCTTTAAACTCTCACTTCCTACTTTCTACTCCCACTTTCACTTACCACTTCCCACCTTCCACTTTCTACTCGCACTTTCACTTTACACTTTCCCCTTTAAACTCTCACTTCCTACTTTCTACTCCCACTTTCACTTACCACTTCCCACCTTCCACTTTCTGACCCCACTTCCTACTTTCTACTTTCCCACCATTAAGGGTGGAAAGTGAAAAACGAATGTGGAAAGTGAAAGTGGGATGTGAGAGTGGAAAGTGGAATGTGGAAAAGTTACAGAATCGTCTAGATTCTAGAGATCATTTTTCTATTATATACATAATTGTCGTCATTAAACTTAATAATTCAAGTAAAATAAAGTGAATTTCATTATTTTATTATTTTATTTTATTTATTTAAATGTGAATTTTATTTATGATTGGAAAATTTATTTATCTGTTAACATTAAAATTTTTATTAACATAACATTTTTAAAAAAAATATTTCTAGACTATTTTTCCAATGACAAAAAAAGTTTAAATTTATTATATTTCTTCAATTTCGTAACATTTTCTCTCTTTATTCCCGACATAATGTGAATATTCCATCTTTGTTCTTTCGATCGATAAATTTAATTTCAAAGTTTGCTTTTAATCTTTTACTTCGCTCGTCTCAATTTTAAGTAAAACTACCGGTAAAAATTATAAAATTAATTAATTGTTAAAGTGGTAGGAAATTCTAAGTTCGCACATTTCTTTTATTCATCGAACGATATGAATTATGTATATTTTTTTTTATTCGATTTCCTCTCCTTGTAAAATTACTATCACAACTAAAGTTTAAGATTGGAATTTTAAATATTTCAAATTAGTAAAATATCGATATCAATTCATGAGATAATTGATTTTTATATTTTTATTACGCACGTGAAAATATATAAAAGTTAGGGAATTGAAATTTTCAAATAGAAATATATTGTTAAATATTATTGGAAATAAGAATACAAAATTGATTTCCGAAATGTCGATTGAATTCTTCTTTGAGGAAGAAAAAGAACTTAAGGACGATCAGCATGAACAGTGCAGTAGTTTGTATTCACTTCACGTTGAGCCTCTGCAGGCTTTGCCTTTCTAAGATATAGAAGGTAAATGTCCCATTTCACAGGATTCACTGCGCGGAAGTGTTTCGAAAGCGTGTGCCTATCCTGTTCTAAAAACAAAAACCTTTTCGAGCCGTCGCTTTCGCCTTGAAAACGGGAGTTGGGTTTCTCACGTGAATAAATCGCGCAACCCCCGTTTCCAAGGGCTTTGTTCCGTTCGCCTAAGAAAATTATATTCATGGAAGGTATGCATTTTCATTTCAATCGGTATGGATTAGTCTTTGGTATGCAAATATCGCCAGTGGGATTTACCGAAATTCTAAAATATGCGACTGAGTGCATTATGGGTAAAAAAAAACGGGACGAAGTGGCGATTTACGGGTTTGAAAATAATTTTCCTAAATCGAAGATTATTATATTATCGCAAAATTTCTATTATTTATGTAGTAATTATTCTTAACTTCATTTTCTCTTACATATCACTGTAAATAAAAGGTTCTAAATTAGAGCTGATTTCCGGTATTAAAATAGAACCAAATGACGATTTAATACCCAAAATTGGTACTAAATTAATTAGTTCCTTTCTTTTTAGTGAATAGACCAAACTTCATTAAAAGTAAAACAATTTTCATACTTTTTATAACTCATGATTAAAATTTAAAGAAATCTCAAAATAGGAGATGAAAAGTTTTAAAATACATTTATAAGAACTCAAAAAATTAATATATAATTAAGGCATAATTGCACATAATTAGTGAAATGAATCTGACAGATTCGAAAATGTAATATTTGCAGTATGAAATTAAGCTCCATAGGTAAAATTAGAAAAAGATATTTTCGAAAGAATGTGAAGCGAAGATTTAAAATATTTAACATTTGATTCTTCTACAGAGGAGACGAAGAAATTGACGGGACTCTATTTGACAAAATTATTTTAATAAACCTCCAGACAATTTTACTAAACTAATAAACACTGTGTTACATTAAAACTGAAAACTTTTTAAAAATCCCGTCGTTTTAACTTAGTTTCAGAATTGAACATAATTTCATAAATGGTTCTATTGGAAGAGCAAAATGATTGAATTTTTCTTGATTTTCAGTACTGAATTCCTTCTGTTTGTTTGAATTTAATTTAATAATTTGTATTCTTGATTTTTATTGAGATTTCATTCATTCGTTTAATTAATTTGATTGAACGACAAAATTATAATTTGAGTAAATTTAAGCAATAACGTTATTTGTCAATTAAATTCAACAATTACTCTGCATTCCTTGCTGTACAATCGTCAAATATGCTGCATCATCTATATCCATTCAGTGGTTTTAGTCTACCGTTCTACCAGACAGGTCAGACAGTCGCGCAGGAGTTTAAGTCAACGTTTGACCCTACGCATCATCATAACTGCAGACATGTTTCACATTTCAACAGTATACTGATATTAAAATCCTGTTAATTTCGAATTTTACCATTTTTATAAGAAAATTAAAAATTAGTTTTAATAGAATAACGTTATTTTTATACAATTTTTTTATTGACAATTTTTAAAGTTATACTTTTTTTCTTTTTCAGCGACTATTTCGTGGCCAAGGCAAGAACAACCCTGTCCAATTACAGGAGATTTTTGCATGAACGGTGGTACCTGCTTATTTTTCGAGACCGTCGGTGAACCAGCCTGCAGGTGAGTTTTCCTTTGACTTTTCTGCAAAGAATATAAAAATTTATTTATTTATCGATTTTTGTAATACAGTGGGGGGGGCAAATATGTAACTATTCCGAATTCCACGGTCCGCATTTCTCAATCTGCATTCCACTATTCACATTTCATATTCCACTATTCTGATTCCACATTCCACTTAATTCATATTTCGCATTCCATTTTTCAAATTCCGTATTCCACTAATTCGATTTTGCATATCATTATTCATACTCCACTATTCCGATTCCGTATTCCACTTTTTATATTTCGCATTCCACTTTTCAAATTCCAGTATTCCACTAATTAGATTCTGCATATCACTATTTACATTCCTCTATTCCGATTCTGCTTTCCACTTTTCCAATTCCGCATTCCTTTTTTCACATTCCGCATTTCTTATTCCACTTATCAAATTTCGCATTCCACTTTTCAGATTCCGCATTCCACTTTTCACATTCCGAATTCCACTTTTCATTTTCCGCATTTAACTCTTTACATTCCGTATTCCACTATTCCGATTTGCATTCCACATTTCAGATTCCGCATTCCACTATTCTGATTCCGCATTCTGCTATTCCAATTCCGCATTCCACTTTCAGCATTACATATTCAACTTTTCCGATCCCACATTCCACTTTTCAGATTCCGTATTCCACTATTCTGAATTTGAAAAATTGAATACGGAATGTGGAATGTGAAAAGTGGAATGCGGAATTGTGGAATACGGAATTTGAAAAGTGGAATGCGAAATGTGAAGAGTGGGATGTGGAATCTGAATGTGGAATACGGAATATGAAAAGTGGAATGCGGAATGTGAAAAGTGGAATGCGGAATGTGAAAAGTGGAATACGGAATGTGAAAAGTGGAATCTGTAAAGTGAAATGCAGAATTGGAATAGCAGAATATGTAATCGGAATAGTGGAATGCGGAATTGGGAATAATTACATAATCGACCCCCAGTTACGATTTTAACCAAACATTATAATTTCCCTCCATTTATAAATTTAGATTTTAATTATTAATTTAACAATTTTTATAACAGAGATTCAGTAATTTTTAAAATTGCACATGTCATTTGGATGAAATTTATTTAACGGATAACTGTAATTTCACGTAATTTTTTTATGATCGAGCATAACTGAATAAAATGAATCTGCACTTTGAAATTATATAATTGACCACCGGAGATTCGTTTTAGAGAACTTCCCGTCTAGGTTGCTGAATGACCTGGATTCCGATCATCAATTTCAAGTTACGAGCACTCTTGGAATAGCTCGAAAAAATCGAATACATAATTTAATATTCCATTGAACAATTTTCTTTTAAATACTTCAGGATTTTTAATTTTAACTCTTGAATTGACATGCTTTATTCAGAAGATTAGACTTAAACTGGGGATTTTAGGGGTATTCTAATTTAAATGCTTATCTAAAGAAAAGCACTTTTTTAAACATTTTTATAAAATGGATAAAAATAACTTAGACCTCAAGGCTTTTTAAGATATTTCTGTGTTTATTAATTTATTTCAAGTGTTATTAAAAATTTTCTTGATAAGAAATATCAAAATGCACTTGAAATAAAATAAATTACTAATTTAATGCCAGATTTTTAAATTTCAAAATGGCGGATCCAATATGGAGGACTGAAATATTCAAATTTGATAAATTTTTATAAAACTTAGTACCTAATAGTTCTTGGGGTTGCTGATTAAGAATCTGATCTTAAATTTTTAAAATTCAAAATGGCGGATCCAATATGGCGGACTAAAATTTTTAAATTTGCTTAATTTTTATAAAACTTGGTAACCAAGGGTCCTTGAGGTCGCTGATTACGAATATGATGTTTGATTTTTAAAATTCAAAATGGCGGATTCAATATGTCGGACTGAAATTTTTTAAATTTGCATAATTTTAATGAAACTTGGTACCTAAGAGTTCTTAAGGTCGCTGATTACGAATCCGATATTAGATTTTCAAAATTCAAAATGACGGATCCAATATGGCTGACTGAAATTTTCAAATTTGCTTAATATTTATAAAACTTGGTACCTAAAGGTTCTTGGGATCGCTGATTACGAATCTGATGTTTGATTTTTAAAATTCAAAATGTCGGATCCAATATGGCGGACTGAAATTGTTTAATTTGCTAAATTTTTATAAAATTTGGTACATAAGGGTTCTTGGGGTCACTGATTGAGAATCTGATGTTAGATTCTTTAAATTCAAAATGGCGGATCTAATATGGAGGACTGAAATATTCAAATTTGATAAATTTTTATGAAACTTAGTACCTAATAGTTCTTGGGGTCGCCGATTACGAATCTGATGTTAGATTTTTTAAATTCAAAATGGCGGATCCAATATAGGGGACTGAAATATTCAAATTTGATAAATTGTTATAAATCTTGGTACCTTATAGTTCTTGGGGTCACTGATTGCGAATCTGATGTTAGATTTTTTAAATTCAAAATGGCGGTTCCAATATGGAGGACTGAAATATTCAAATTTGATAAATTTTTATAAAACATGGTACCTAATAGTTCTTGGGGCTACTGATTAAGAATCTGATGGTACATTTTCAATATTTAAAATGGCGGATCCAATATGGTGGACTAAATTTTCAAATTTTCTTAATTTTTATGAAACTTGATACATAAGGGTTCTTGGGGTCGCCGATTACGAATGTGATATTAGATTTTTAAAATTCAAAATAGCGGATCCAATATGGGGGACTGAAATATTCAAATTTGATAAATTTTTATAAATCTTGGTACCTAATAGTTCTTGGGGTTGCTGATTACGAATCTGATGGTACATTTTCAAAATTCAAAATGGCGGATCCAATATGGCGGACTAAAATTTTCAAATTTGCTGTATTTTAATAAAACTATCGTAATGAACGACCTAAAAAAATAAGAAAAAATACTAATTACGAAAAAAAGGGAAAGATTGTATACGAAGATTATTTATAGATAATTATCTGCTTACATCATTTATGAAGATTCATGAAAAAATATAATTTCTTATATTGGTAAATTCTGTAAACATTTATTTTCCAAACAACATATTTTCTGTTTAAAAACAAATCACAGAAAGATAATATTCTTGAGTGGCATTACCTCTCATGAGGATTTCACTACTTTCACGTTGAGTTCTATATTATATTTCAGAATTTCATTTTGAGAATGGTCGATTTTTTATCGCTAAACATCTACAAGAAAAAAACAAAGAAAACTAAAGAAAAAGTTTCATTCGCAAGGCAAAACTTATTTAGCTAGAATCTTTTTATTAACCGGATATCTGATATTGCTGATGGAATCTTTTCGGTTATAGTACGATGAAACGGTTATCGCTATGAGAGACTTTCACAAACCTTATGACTCTTTAATAAACTTTTTTTTTGTTGAAAATTATTTTTTCTGATCACGAAAGCGGAAAGCATTTCAATGTCGTAAAATATAATCCCAAAGATTAATACACTTAATAAACTTGAAAATTATCGTCTATTCAAAAAAAAAAAAAAAAAAGAATTAAAAAAAGTTTTCCCATGCAGGAAAAGTACTGGCACACCAATGAATATCAGGCTTCATCTAGACTGATTTTGAAGCCGGAAATCCCAATAGACAGGAAAATTCGTGCATTTTGATATGGAAGTCCGTGTAGCCGGAAACTCGTTAAACAAATTTGGCAGCCGACTCGATCCGGTGATCCGAGGAATAAAAGTACCCAAGGGATGTGCCAGTCAGGTTAGGCACGAATTGATCTAAAAAGGTAGATGGAGTATCGACTGACCGATGCAACTTCCTCTCAGTTGACAAGGGTTTATTGGCTTTATCAAAGAATCAGGTCGTTTAACAAAAAAAAAGAAGCAAAAAAAAAGAAGAAAAAAAATTACACATATGCGACACATCTTGATCTCTGCCCGCCTTACCTACTCTTTCTCTCCTCACATAGACACAAGTGCTCCACGAAACTTTATAAAAACCTTGGCTGCCAGCCATGACTCTCCTGCAACTTCAAATGAAGAATAGACATAAAGATAGCGCAAGCTTAATAATTTAAAATGTTTCATAATTTTATCTTTGACATTAAAATTTTCTACCTTATCTGGTTATTAAACAAAAAAAAACCAGATGAACTTACTTAATTAGTTGGAACATTAAACAATATTTTTTTAAACTTTATTATAATTTTAAAGTTCACTTGATTATAACTACAGTAATTATAATAAATACATATAAATTATCACATTCTCGTTATCATTTAGAAAATTTAAATTTTGTTAAAGAAATAACCTTATAGTTGAAAACGGATTTCTTGTTTTACTTTTGGATAAAAAAAATTATAATCCTTTAAATTCACTAAACAAATTTAGTAAAAAAAAAGCTTTAAGTCTGCATTATTTAAAAACATTTTTGTAATGTATTAACCTTCATAGATTTTGAACTTTGAAGATATTTTTAGAAGAATTTTAGAGAACTTGAGAGAATTGAGATGAATTCCTGCAACGAATTTTATTATACATGAAAGAATTTAAATATTTATATAAAAATAATTTAATTTTTGCGAAGAATTTTATAAAACATTTTAAATAATTGATTTCAATTGACTAATTTTATGCAAATTCTAATTTAAGTTATTGAATTTCTGAGAAATTTTTATTATTCACGAAAAGAATTAAGTTCTTACGAAGATTTTCACAAAGATTTTTTTAAATAATTAAATTCTGTTTGGAAATTTTATGAAATTTTAGTAGATATTGAAAATCATTGAATTCATGAAAATAATTGAATTTTGCAAAGAATTTTATTAAATGCCACGAAATAATAAAATTTTCAGGAATAATTTTGTTATTTATCGACATAATTAAATTCTTTCCAAGAATTATTTATGTAAATAATTGAATTCTTTGAAAAAAATTTAATTAAAATTGTATTTCAAATAATCGATTTCTTTCGAACAATTTTATTAAAATATTTAAAAATATTTGAATTTCTGTGAAAAATTCTAATAATTTTGTAAATAATTGAATTCTTTCTTTCAAAGAATTGAAAAAAAACATTTTTTTTAAATAATTGATTTTTTCGAGAAATTGAAATTAATTATTTATAATAATAAATTATTTATCTAATTAATTGAATAAATGCAAAGAACTTTATTAAAATTTTTAAAAATAATTGAATTCCTGAGAAGAATTTAGTATTTATGAAAGTAATTGAATTCTTGCGAACGATTTTATTAGACTTTTTTAAAATAATTAAATTTCCAAGAAAAAATTTATTACTTTTTAAAATAATTGAATAATAGAATAGAATAAAGTCAATTATTTCAAAACTATTTGATTAAAATTGTATTTCAAATAATTGATTTCTTTCGAACAATTTTATTAAAATATTTGAAAATAATTGTATTCCTGTGAAAAATTCTAATATTTTTGTAAATAATTGAATTCTTCCAAAGAATTTGAAAAGAACATTTCTTTAAATAATTGAATTTTTCGAGAAATTGAAATTAAATTTTTAAGAATAATTACATTTTTTGATATGTAAATTCTTGTAAAATTGTATTAAAAATAATTGAAATCCTGATATGAATTTTATTGTTTAGGAAATTAATTGAATTGTTGCAAGAATTTTATTTAAATTTTCAAAAATAATTGAATTTTTTTAGAAGAATTTCATTATTTATGAAAATAATTGAATTATTGAGAAAAATTTTGTTATTTTTGAAAATAATTGAATTTTGCAAAGAATTTCATAAACATTGTTTTAATTTAAATAATTAATTTTTTCAAAATATAATAAATATGATAAAAATTTTTATTCTATTAGTTGAATTCTTGTGAATAACTTTATTTGTGAAAACAGTTGAATTTTGCAAACAATTTTATTAAATGCCTCAAAGTAATTGAATTTTCAGGAATAATTTTGTTATTTATCGTCATAATTGAATTCTTTCGAAGAATTATTTATGTAAATAATTGAATTTTTAGGAGGAATTTTATTAAAATCTAAAAGAATAATTGAATTGTTTAAAATTGTATTTAAAATAATTGATTTCTGTCAAACAATTTTATTAAAATATTTGAAAACAATTGAATTCCTGTAAAAAATTCTATTATTTTTGTAAATATTAAAATTCTTCCAAATTAAATTATCGATTTCTTCGAGGAATAGATATTCAATTTTTAAGAATAATTACATTTCTTGAGCTATTCCCGTAAAATTTTATTAAAAATAATTGAAATCTTGCAATGAATTTTATTATTTATGAAAATAATTGAATAGTTGCAATGAATTTTATTAAAATTTTCAAAAATAATTGAATTCCTCTAAAATTTTTTAATTTAAGAAAATGATTGAATAAATGCAAAGAATTTAATTAAAATATTCAAAAATAATTTAATCTTATTATTTATAAAAATACTTGATTTATTGCGAAAAAATTTATTAAAATGTTTAAAAAGAATTGAATTTTTGTGAAAAATTTTGTTGTTTTTGAAAATAATTGAATTCTTCATAAGAATTTTATAATCATTGTTTTAAATATTTTTTTTAGAAATATAACAAATATTATGAAAATTTTATTTTAAATAATTGAATTTTTGTCGAACACTATTTATTTGTGAAAATAATTGAATTTTTCGATTAATTAATTTAAAATAGTATTAAAAATAATTGAAATTTTTCGATGAGTTTTATTATTTATGAAAATAATTGAATTCTTGCATAGATTTTTATCAAACATTTTTTTAGAAAATTGAATTTCCATGAAAAATGTTATTATTAGTGAAAGTAATTGAATTATTGTGAAGAATTGTATAAAAATTTTGTTAAATAATTAATTTTTTCGAAATTTTTTTGAAAATTCTATTCTTAATTAATTGCATTCTTGTGGAAATTTTATTATTTATGAAAATAATTGAATTTTGAATGAATTTTATCAATTTTTTTTAATAATTGAATTCTTTTGCGAAATTTTATGAAAATACTATAGATATTGAAAATAATTATTGAATTTCGAATATTTTTTGAAAATAATTAAATCGTTTTAAAAAATTTGATTATAATTTTTGAGAATAGTTTTTTTGATTTCTAGTATTAGCGACTTTAAAGTAGTGGAAATTGTCAAGAAAAAACAGAAATAATGGCTTTTATTGGCTGAAATCTAAAAAATGTACCCAAATAGTAACATAACATAACAAATTAATAGTTCCGAAGCTGTTGCCCCATCTCTTGAATCCAGCAAAAAGTTATTTGTTCAAAATGAATTATTATCCAATTACAAACTAAAATGAAAGTTTTTGACAGTTTTTGAATGGCATTTGAATTGATACAACAAACAAGAGTAAGCCATTTATCGCAAACTGCATTCTATTGGTTTGTCTATAGCATGTTTATACTTGTTTTATTCATTTAGTATTGTATATAGACTATAACAAAACATCTCTCTCTCTCTCTCTCTCTATATATATATATATATATATATATATATATATATATATATATATATATATATATATTTTATACAAACTTTTTTACCCCTCTGCAACTACTCCATGTACATTCATAAATCTCTTTTTTTTAAAGCAACGTATCCCAGTCTAGCGAATCGTTTATTTCCCTTAGCCACCCTCTACTTGTTAACTTCACGTTCTTACCACTTATAACCAAATTGCAGCATAAAATATGACCCATAACGAAGCGCACGCGTTTTACAGCCACTTCGTTTCGTAACCAGAAATTTTATTGAAATGTAAGTTTCAAAATTAAGCTTCCTATATGAGACAATTTTCTATTCAACTTTGAAAATTAATTTTTATTTATAATAAATGTATGGTTTTCAGATTTATTTCAATTTTTTATCATATCACAAATAGTTTTTTAAACCATATTCAAATTTACGTTACTTTAAAATATATTTACTATAACGCTATATTGTTATCTCTGTGCGCATTTGTGTATCTCTTTGAAACAACTTTTCTCTAAGTAAATTTTGAGCCAATTGATTCTCACTATTTTCAAGTCAATCCTATCAAATTTTATTTATGTTATCCGCCATATTGGATCCTTCATTTTGAATTTTAAAAATCTAATTTCAGATTCGTTATCAGCAACCTCAAGAACCCTTAGGATCACTTCATAATCATTATTTACACTTACACTATCATAGATAATAGAAATGTCTTACCAAAACTGCTTTATTAATTTCAATTTTCAAAATTCAAAATGGCGGATCCAATATAGCGTCGAATTTTTTTAAATTAACCCATTTCGCCTGAAACTTGTTACTCGTGAGGTTTTTGAGGTTGCTGAATACGAATTTCACCTTAGTTTTCAAAAATTCAAAATGGCGGATCCAATATGGCTGACGAATTTTTTTAAAAAATTTATCAGATTTACTTGAAACTTGTTACTCGGGGGTTTTTGGGGTCGCTGAATACGAATTTCCTCTTAGTTTTTAAAAATTCAAAATCTGGTAAATTTAAAAAAAATTCGTCAGCCATATTGGATCCGCCATTTTGAATTTTTTAAAACTAATGTGAAATTCGTATTCAGCGACTCAAAAAACCCCCCGAGTAATAAGTTTCAAGTAAATCTGATGAATTTTTAAAAAAATCCTCAGCCATATTGGATCCGCCATTTTGAATTTTGAAAAACTAAAGTGAAATACGCATTTAGCGACCCGAAAAACTTCTGAATAATTAGTTTCAATTAAATCCGATGAATTTTTGATGTTTTTTTAAACAATTTTTCATAAATACGTCAGATTTATTATTAAAAAAAAAAAAAAAAAAAAAAAAAAAAAAAGTACCGAAATAATCACTTTTATATAAAAATTGATTAAAGCACCCTTGAATTATTGCAATCATTTCACGTGTACTCAATCGTATCTTAAAATTGAGAAATTTGTAAATACAGCTGTTTCTACATGAATTACAGAAATGGACGGTCATTCAGTTGGCAAAATAATTTCCTTTCCCTTTGCATGAATTTATTTGCATCAATTTTCGGTATTTGGATTCTGACAATACAGTCTGTCAAAGTTAGGATACGATCATTGTGATTTCCACCGTTTGGTTCAATGATCAATCAAATGCAGAGATATATTTATTTCATTTTTTAAAAAAAACAAATATTTGTCAAATTTTTATTCTCTTACATTCTTCTACTTGCATAGAAAAATGAAAAAAAAATTCATTCCTGTAATTGCGTTGAGAAAATGACAAATTCATGTTTATTTGTCGTGCTAATTATTAGATTGGTAAAAAATTTAACTTTTACATTCGTTTTGTCAAAAAATAATTATTATTTCGTTAAATTGATTTTAAGATGAATTAGAAAAATGTTTAGGACGTTAAAATATTAGAAAAAAGTATAGTTAGTGTTGAACGTCAAGAGATTTTCTATATCGACAAATTCCCATGAAAGTCGAGCATCTCGTCAAAGTAACAATGAAAACAATTTAATTTTATAGTTTTATCTTACTTCATTTATGAGATGAGATGGAAAAGCAAGTGAAATCTATTTGATCGACGTGCATCATAGTTGGTACGCAGTATCTCGTCTTCGTAAACTTTCACGTCCATCGTACCTTTTTACGGTACCGCCAATTCTATGGCAAGCATTTTTTTTTCATGATACATAGAAAAGATTTCACTTGGCTTTTATCCTCAACCCCTTTATCATTGTTTGAGAAAAAGATTTATCATGATTTTCCAAAAATGTCCAGCAAAATTTTCTTGACACTTAGCATATAATTTTGAGACACTGAATACGAATCCGGAGTCAGATTTCAAAAATTTAAAATGGCGAATCCAATATGGCGGACGAAATTTTTTGAAAATCATTAGTTTCTCTTGAAATTTGCTACTCGGGAGTTTTTGGGGTCGCTGATTACGAATCCAAGGTCAGATTTCAAAAATTCAAAATGGCGGATCCAATATGGCGGACAAAATCCAATATGGTAAATAAAATTATTAAAAACTAATTGAATTTACTTGAAAATTGTTACTCAGGGTTTTCTGTGGTGGCTGAATACGAATGTAGTCAGATTTATAAAATTCAAAATGGCGGATCCAAGATGGCGGACGAAACTTTGGAAAATCATTTACTTTGTTTTAAATTTGTTAAATGGGGAGTTTAAGAATGGGAAATTTTTTATTCTATTAGTAGCATTTGATTATTTTAATATTATTTACATAAAAAGCAGAATTAAAAAATTTGTCAAAAAAAAAAAAAAAATTTGAGGTATATTTTAAGTTTCACAGAGCACGTCCATCAGCCTGGACGAAGCTTTAAAAGCATTACTAGAAGGCAAAATATGTTACGTTTATAATTAAATTTTTGTATCACGCTTAGTAAAAATGATTAGCAATGTTCGTGCAAGTGAAATATTTTTGTGTTTTTAATTTGCTTTAGTTATAATGGTAGCCGTCAGGACATATTTAACATTTAGAATTATGAAAAATTTTTAATTTAAAAATTAAGAGCCGCATGTATATTTAAAATACTGTGTGGAGAATATAAAATTTTTTTTAGCTGCAATTTTAGAATTAAAAAAATGCATTTAACGAGAACTTAATTCAAAATTTTGTCAAACATTTCAGAAAATATTTAATTAATTTCAAATATATGCCTATAAATGCAAAAGAAAAATAATTTTCAATACAAATTAAGTGAGTAAAATTTTATTCTAGTTCTCAGTAATACGCACTCTAAAGCAATGTTTAAAAGCAGTGTTCTGAAATGTGTATAGTGAAAGCAAGGACTGAAACTTCATATTCTGAATCGTGAGTGTAAAGTAAAATGACGGCCTTTGATTGCAAAAAAATGTGTACTCAGAGCCTTTGCCTGACTTTATTACTCTGCATGGTCGTCAATCAGTCATTCATGAAATTTAAAAAATAAACAAAGCTCTTTCAGCGTACCATTTACTGTAAAAATGAAATTGAGAAAATCGACCTAATTGCCAAAAATTTTTTTATTGATTCATATGAAAAAAATATTTGCTACTCTATATAAATTGTAGACTTCACGTCAAAAGTACATTTTTTGGTAAATATTGAGGTTGATTTTTTTGCATTCTGTTCACAGACAATCTAATAATAGAATAAAAAGATATAGTACTATTTATAAAAAAAAATTTTTATTCAAACCTCTCCTCAGTAAAATTAGGGTTTATCGACGACCGAGTTTTTAATAATGTATTTTGGATATAACCCGGCCATATTGGTTATTGCATTTTGAATTTCGAAAAACCGACGATTTTTGAGTGAATTTGATAATATTTTAACTTTTACATCCGTAATTTTTGATCCGCCATTTTGAATTTTTAAAAAACGACATCTGATTCGTAATCAGCGACCCCGAAAACCCCCGAGTAACGATTTTTTAATAGATTCGACAAAATTTTAACTTTTTAATCCGCCATCTTGGATCCGCCATTTTGAATTTTAAAAAAACGACATCGGATTCGTAATCTACGACCCCGAAAACCCCCGCGTAACGATTTTTGAGTAAATTCGATAACATTTTAATTTTTACATCCGCCATTTTGGATCCGCGATTTTGAATTTTTAAAAAACAACATCGAAATTATAATCATCAACCCTGAAAACCCCCGAGTAACTATTTTTGAATGAGTTTGATAATATTTTAACTTTTGCATCCGCCATCTTGGAACCGCCATTTTGAATTTTTAAAAAACGACATCAAATTCGTAATCTACGACCCCGAAAACCCCCGCATAACGATTTTTAAGTGAATTAGATAAAATTTTCACTTTTTCATCCGCCATCTTGAATCCGCCATTTTGAAATTTAAAAAAACGACATGGGATTTTTAATCAGAAACCCCGAACACCTCCGTGTAACAATTCTTAAGTTAATCCGAAAATTTTTTCAATTTTTTGAAACTTGGTGATTTGAAGATATTTTTGAAAAGGAAATTGTCTAAAGAATGTTCATTTAAAAAACATAAAAAGTACAAATTTTTTTTAATTAACAACAATTTGTTTATTTTTAAATTTACAGTATTCTTTGATGTACCATTTGAAGCAGGAATTCCTTGGCTTTAAGAAATGGCAAATGTGAAATTTTTCGTAGTGTTTTATTGTTTGAAAATATGTGCAAAACTTTAAGTAAAATTTTTGTACATTTGGTCCCTAAAGGTCTAAAGGAAATAATCCTTAAATAATTAAATTATTTTATAATCAATAAATTTAGAGAATTTTTTTTTTCAGTTTCATAGATCGGAATAGAGTTTTCATTGGCCAAATTAGTTTTAACCCAAATATTTGTTGATTCCGAGTATAGATTTCTTTGAGGGGTAAAACAAGAAATATTGTCTTCTAATAATATTGAAAAAATGACGTAAAAATAAAAATCACGTACACTCACTACTATTAGTGGTTTTGTGTTGAGGATTTAGACATCTTTAATCCCTCGGAAAGTCAGCATTCCGTACGCATACTATAGCGCATACGTGAGTAACATCTACATCATCATACCTTTAGACCGAAACTCCTATGTATGTATTCACATACTGGAAAACACACTTTATGCTTGAGGCAAAGCACCTTGGTTTCGTTCTTCCTTTTCTCTGCCACCGAGGAATACCCCTTTTTCGGTATTCATTATTTCACAGAAGAGCACGAAGCTTTTGTATAAAAATTCTGCTAGCGCATTACGGCTAACGCTCTCAGTCTGTCGAAATAACTTTAAAGATGAAGAACTTTGCAGATTTTTTTCCTTTAATCCACATTTTAATACACAGCACAAGTTAAAATTAAGTGAAAAAAAATATTTCATAAGACGAAAGTGTGTTTGAATCTCTCTCTCTCTCTGCAAAAGAGAAAAATTTCCCTCCATTTAGGAATTTCATTTATTCTTCATTATTATATTTAATAATAAATAATATTTTCAAGCGGAAACTTATTTCCCCATCCGGATATATGGAGTTGTTAATTATTAAACCAAATGGCAAATCTAGATGGCGAAAAGAAAAGCAGTGAAATGGTAATAACGCATTAATATACAGATGGTGAATACGGATATAGGGGAATTTCAAGGCTTACCTTCAAAATATTTGAAAGGATGTGCAGACTGAAAAATCGAATCGCATAAAGATAACTCGATCCCACTAGAACAAAATCCCAAACGTATAGTAATAACGAGTTACATTCCCGATAGAATCGGACTTTGAATTCGAATCAATGAAATAGTTTTCCCAAAAACGATTATGAGGATTGACCGACCACACAAGAAATTGTTATTGCCAGTTCGAAGTTTGAAAGGAGATCAGTGAATTTGGAGATAATAATGCCTATAGATGCCAGAATCCAAACTGTAGATCGTAAACATCATAAAAGACAGCGAACGTAGAGAAAAAGTCGTAGAAAGGACCCCAAAGAGACAAAAAAAAGATCTTCAAAAAACTACCGAAGCTTAGGTCGAAATAAAAAACGGAAATTACTTTTTGAAATTCAATTGCAAAACTGTTTACAATTCTCCCATTTGCTTTCGTATAAACAGAAATAATTCTCCACCATTTGATATACAGAAAAATGCAGATATTGTTTTTCAATTGAGCGTTACTATTTCTCATATATACGTGAACCAAGATAAATTTACCGAATAAATAAATCATTATCTTGGTAAAGCGGTTTCTCTTTGAATAATGTAGAGCCAATGGTAGGTGGGTTTAAGAAGCTTAGTCCAGTAACGAAACGCAGTGGCACGTAGAAAGGTGTGCGGGCGGTTTTCATGGATTAATTGCCCATTTATATACTGCTACAACGAACGCCAGGGATTGAAAAAATCTAACTTACCGAGCGAAAAGTGGAAAACTTTTATTAGTTTCATGTGTTTTATTTCACAGTTTCTCTACCATAGATTTTAGACTACCTAAAATCATTGCAGATATTTAGAGAGTTGGAATTCTGTAAAAAAAAAAGAGAGAAGCGAAACAGAAGCGAAGAATTATTCTCACACGTTATTCAGAGTTAGTCGATTTAAGCACTTTTTTAAACAGATAAATTTCTTTTTTTGCAAAAGATTAAATTCTGAATATAAACATCATTAGATTATTGAATTATTTTTTTTCGAGGCTTTAGAAACGGAAATTGATGTGAATTAGAATTTATTTTGATGACAACATGTTGCGACAGTTTACCATCGCGTCCTCGACAGACGATTTGACAATTTATCTACATTAAGAATTAATTCCGAATTCACAAATTTGTGTCTAATGTTATGTCTCAGGAGGAAACTAAACATACCCTAAATTAGATATATTTAAATTTTAAATTGTCCGACATCGGTGATCAAATTCTGATTTATTCACAGAGCGCAAGACTATGATCTTAAGGGACAGGTTTTATGAAAGAGTAACTGTTGAATTAAAGTTAAATTATTAAAGTTTTTATTTGAATCCTTTACAATTAGATTGGGAGAGAAAGAGTAGATCCAGATGTCTTCAGGAACACTGAAACAAAATTAGAACTTTGTGGAATCAATCGAGAATTTAAATGGGGACAATGTTTTAAAGTATTAGTTACTTAGCTTTTAAAATTATTCTTAGAGTCATAGACCTGACAAGCGATAATAATCCCTCCTGGCAAAAACAGAGAATGCAGTAGATTTCCCTTAAGTTGTTTTCAGGCCAGCCAGAGTGAAAGGTTCGTAGTCCAGGTGTCGATATAAATTAGATGAATGACTCCTTAGCCTAGATGTGACTGAATTATTTATTTGATGTTGATTATCGAGGTAATGCAGTCCTGAGAAAAATAGAAATGTGCCTCACAGTAGAAATTATCTCCTTGAATGAGTTTGACTAGGACGAGACTTAAAGAAGGCATTTGGTACTTAAAAAGGTTTTCTGGAATGGATACGAAGAAGAAACTTGATGACAGTACACAACTAGTTAACTTGGTCACTGTTGCTGGATTGACACAAAGAAGACAGACAGTTGATTCGGTGGTAACTTTTAGACTAACGCGAAGAAGACGCGAAGTGCATTCAGTGGTAACTTCTAGACTGGCTAATTCGGCAAGGGTAACACCATTTATAGCTTCCTTTTTGCAAGGGGAGCTACGTCATATCACACGACTTTTATTACCTATGGATCAGTTTTTTTTTTTGATTAATTTTTAACTTCTTTATCAAACAAGTAGGGACCCAATAGAAGAGTCACAAAATACAGATGACCCTATTTAGTATCTGCTATCCAAGTAAACACTTCGGATCAATATTACTTTGATTACAAGAAAATGAGGATTCAGAAATATTATTTTATAATTATAAGTATAAATACGTCGCGTCGCGATGACGTGACACTAATTAAAAGATTTCATGAAAGGTAATTACAGATTAACCAATTATCCATTTTGAGCAAAATTTTGCATACAGATTCATCGTAAATCCATCATTAATAAAATTGATTTCTCCGGAATTTACAGTTCCATTTGATTACATCAGAAATCTGCCTTCTGAGTCAGAAGGAAATAACTTTGGTCTTAATTGGACTAATCCTAATAACAATTTATCAATTTTACTGTTATGAATTAATGCCGAATTCACTAGTTTGGGTTTTGGAAAAAAATTATAAATAGATTTATCGGAATTCCACCACTAATTAAATAGATTTCTCCAGGATTATCAGTTCCTTTTAATTCCATCAGAAATCTGACAAATATTTCGTGGAAGCAGGAGAAAATAACTTTAGTTTTAATTAGACTAATCAGGATGACAAGAATTTCACAATTTGACAATTTATCTACGTTGGGAATTAATTCCAAATTGAGTAGTTTGAACATAACTAAGTGATTTGACTAGAGTATTTCCGAATTTACTAATTTATCCTCCTTGGCAAATTTTTCAGAACATAGTAACAGGATATTTCTCGAATTTCAAATTCTAGTTGCTTCCATCGGATATATGGTGTAATCACGAGGAGATAATTTCGAACCTAATTAGACTAATTCGAATAACGATTTAACGTTTTTACTGCTAGGAATTAATTCCGAATTCATTAGTTTGATTAATTTTTAGAAATTTTGTGAAATCTCGGGAAAATAACTTTGGTTTTAATTTGACTAATGCGGATGACAAGAATTTCACAATTTAACGATTTATCTACATTAAGAATTAATTCCGAATTCACTAATTTGTGTCTACTGTTATGTCTCAGGAGGAAACTAAACATACCCTAAATTAAATATATTTAAATTGTCCAGCATCGTTGATCCAATCCTGATTTATTCATAGAGCGCAAGACTCTGATCTTAAGGGACAGGTTTTATGAAAGAGTAACTGTTAGATTGAAGTTTAATTATTAAAGTTTTTATTTGAATCCTTTACACTAATTTGTGTCTAATGTTATGTCTCAGGAGGAAACTAAACATACCCTAAATTAGATATATTTAAATTTTAAATTGTCCGACATCGGTGATCCAATTCTGATTTATTCACAGAGCGCAAGACTATGATCTTAAGGGACAGTTTTTATGAAAGAGTAACTGTTGAATTGAAGTTAAATTATTAAAGTTTTTATTTGAATCCTTTACAATTAGAATGGGAGAGAAAGAGTAGATCCAGATGTCTTCAGGGATACTGAAACAAAATTAGAACTTTGTGGAATCAATCGAGAATTTCCTAGGACTCCAAGCCCTAGGAACTTGATCTAATTAAATAAAATAAATTTAATTGGGGACAAAAAGTATTAGTTACTTGCGTTTTAAAATTATTCTTAGAGTCGTAGACTCAACAAGCGATACCTCCTAGCGGAGACAGAGAATGCAGTAGATTTCCCTTAAATTGTTTTCGGGCCAGCCAAAGTGAAATGTTTGGGGTCCAGGTGTCGATGTAAATTAGATTGAACACCCCTCAGTCTTGGAGTGACTGAATTATTAATTTGACGTTGATGTCAAGGTAATGCAGTCCTTAGAAAAACAAAAATGTCCCACGCAGTAGAAGAAGAAGAAGAAGAAATTTGATGACAGTACACAACTAGTTAACTTGGTGGCAATTACTGGACTGACAAGACGATAACACGTTTCTGATAAGACGGTGATTTTTGGACTAGTTAACTTGAAGGCGTTTCCTGGGCTGACGAATTCGGCAAGGGTGGCACCTTTTATAGGTTTGAGATATTAATTATCAGGAAATTTAATAATTAAGAAGCTGCTGCTACGACCAAGACTGAAATCTTTTCAAACTATGTTGTTGATGACGAGAACCAGGGAAATTGTAATTAATGTAAGATGGAAAAGGGAGGGAGCTTCGTGTCAGTCCAGAAGTCACCTCTAATCAACCACCAGTGTTCTACAAATTAGTTCAAGACCATCTACAAGTTATAAGTCATTCTTCATTGAATCTACTTGTGCACTTCTCAATTAGTCCTATCAACACTAGTGCATTTAAATTATTGAGGAGACATCGCCTAGAATCTTTTGCCTAAGGAGTTTCAACTTCTAACAACGTACCTGTCTCTGAGTGCCTTCTTACGAATTTGGATCGTAAAATAGTATAGCACGAGGCATTCGACACCTGGACTCCGGACCGCATCTTTGGTTGTCCCAAAAGCTCTTCGACAGAAGTTCCCACTCACTTTTCTAGTAAACGGAACTGTTTTCCCTCAAATTACTTTCGGGCCTGCCAAAGTGAAAGGTCCGGAGTCAAGGTGTCGTTGTAAATTAGATTGAAAACCCCTCAGCCTAGGAGTGACCGAATTATTGATTTGATGTTGATATCGAGGTAATGCAGTCCTAAGAAAAACAAAATTGTGCCTCGTAGTAGAAATTATCTCCTTGAATGAATTTGACTAACACGAGACTCGAAGAAAGCACTTGGTACTTGAAAAAGTTTTCTAGACTAGAAGAAGAAATTTGCTGACAGTACACAACTAGTTAACTTGGTGGCGGTTGTTGGACTGACACGAAGAACACAGGTATCTGATCAGACGGCGATTTCTGGACTAGTTGATTTGAAGGCGTTTCCTGAACTGAAGAATTAGGCAAGGTTGATACCTTTTATAGGTTCCTTTTGCAAGGGAACGTCATACCACCCACTTTTATTGCTGTCTAGTTCAGTTTTTTCTATTGATTTAATTTGGGCGCTTGTGCTTAATTGTTGTATATTAGGTAGGTAAGTGATCCTATAGGAGGGTGACATTAATTTTGACTTTAAAATTTCAAAATCAAAGTTTAAAAACTTTATGAATCTTTAAAAAAGTATCTTTTTTTTACGATCTAATTCATTGCTTTGAAAAAGTGGAGCGAAACATAATAATTGTAAAACTGAGCAAATGGTACATGAAAATATCTATTGTTCGGTGCAATTTTAAAACTGACCCTATCAATTTTTTTACTAGTAATTTATATTGGAAAAAACTGCTTGTCCTTTATCTTTTATATGGAGAAAGATAGAGTTAGGATGTGATTGCCTGGTGAGCAAAACGTGCAATTAAGTAACGATTTTATGTCGATATATTGCGAGCAGAAAAGTTATTTAGAAAACTGGATCGAGGAAAGAGGTCTCTCTTTTCGTGAGTGGATACGAGATTCCAAGCTTGTATCCTAGGTACAATGAGAAACTATTTTGTAAGTGTATGTAACCATTAGAGTTTATTCGCCATACAGCGAGCGAGACGTGCTGTTGGTGACTGTTAGAGCCACGTATTCACGTTTAATACCCTGAACCGCTGTTAGGGAGCCGCCAACCAATATATGCACATACGTTTATCGGTTCGGAAACATTTTGGTGCTAAATTATAGGGGCTACATTGCGTCGTAAATGCGTTAGCAATTTGTTTTACAAGTTTCAAGCAGCAAGTAGAAAAAAAAATATTTTTTTTTCATTGATAAAAAAAAATTACATATTTGCTTTCAATTCGCTTATATTTTCATTAACTGGTATTGAATATTATTTGTTAAAAAAAAATTCTTGCACACTGTATCGATTAAAACAATTCCGATGCATGAAATTAATGAAAGTTTATATACAGAGCTAAAGTTCAAGTGTAATTACGATTCACTTGATGAAGGTTGGTTAAAAATATTTTGATTGGAGAGGCACTATTATGGGTCAATTGGGGAAGCCTTTCAATCATTTGAATTAATTACCAACGCGGAAGGATTCTATGAAATTTTTTCAGGGAAATTTCATTCAGTGTTCTTATTCAACAATACTTTAAACAAAATCAGTAGGTCAACATATTCTCGTACCATTGAGATTCTGAAAATAAAAACGGAAACTTCTATTCCTAAATCTAAATCATTAAATTTGTGATAAATTTATACAACAATTTTAGGTAACTAATTTTCAAGTTGATTCTGTTTCTATAGGTGGTATTAGAATGAAAATGAATCCTCTTGGCAAAAAATATGTCGCTACTTTTAGACTAACAGAAATTTCATTTATACGACTTTTCATAAGACCGTAAAATTTTCTATAGCATAGAAATAATTATTTATTAAATGAATTCTGTAGTGCTTTATTGCATAATAGCAGTTAATTTTATTTCCACTGAAGTAAAACATTGCAGAGTATTTTTAACCCCTCACTTTTTGAATTAACAAACAATTTTAATAAACAGTTTCGTATTTATTTAAACTCATTGTCGAAAGTTCAGTAGCATTTTGAATTACAAATATGCAATGATAAAAATTACAATGAATACCAAAGAGTAAATATTTTCGGAACAATATCTATGAATTATTTCTGTCCCAATGTCTGCATTGTTTTGAAATTAAAATTTACGATATACTCTCGTGATAAAAGGATATATTTTTTGTGTATTAATTTTAACAATAAAGATAATCATATTGTAGAAATGAAAATAAAAATAGAATTGCTGCCAATATTTTTTGACAAATTTCTTTTCAATGTCAATTCTTGTAATATAAACTAAGGTCGTAAAATGTTTTTCAATCGACATACATTGAACATGATTTTACAAAACTATAGAGTTTCAGGTACCGAAAAAATACCACACAACTGTAAAAGGGGAAAAAGCGAATGCCCATCGCAATAGCATCAGAAAAGGGGTGTGAATAGCGGACATGAGATACCACATGTAACGTGACAATCGATTCTTTGTGTACAAATCTGTTATGCTGAAACGTATATACAATAATATGTTTGTGTTAGTGTTGATTCAAAATTTATGGATGAATAAAAGTTCTATCAGTGATTGGACTCTACTACACAAAAAAAAGAAGAAAACAGAAAGAGCAATACACAAAGTTAAGCGTTATATTCATTCCGAATGCAAATTTTTACTTTTATTATTGTATTTGTTTTTTTCTGAAACATTTTATTAAAGTCAAAATACAAAATATCTTTATTAGAATGATTCGAGGGTTTAATTCATGATCATGTCTGCAAACAGTTGCATGCAATTAGGAACTATAATTGAGCAACATATTTATATGAAAAATGATTTTAAATTTACATTGAAATGAAAAAAAAATTTTCATTATTTATTTGCATCAACACAACCGCATTTATTGATTTCGATATTTTGGATTTCGAAAATGTGACCTCGTTTTCGTAATCAGTAACTACAAAAACATTCAGATACAAATTTGCGCCTATTGTTTGTACGATCAAACGGTATATACTCTTTAAAGTAATTTACATTGAAATGTAAAAATTTTAGATGGAAATTTCAATCGTGAATTGCATTTCGAATTAGTTAAAAATATAATTTTCATGTTAAAGTCATGCTGCAGCAGCTGTACTTAATTTTTCATTCAAAAATCAAAGAATTCTTGTAGCGGTTACAAATAGTTTTCATTTTTTTTGCGCCAAAAAGTCACAAGAAAGAAGGAATGTTTCTCTAAAAGTTAATAACTCGGTTCAGGTAATTTTTACAAAGTTTATTATCTCTTTAATAATTTGCATTAAAAAAATAATAATTTAAATATCTTGGTTATTCGGTAAAGGGTACTTGACCAAGACTAACAACGGAGACTACTCTAACACTATTAGATAACGTCACTCTTTTATAAACGATAGCCTGTAGTTCCAGCTGGTGTCTCTGAGACATAGTGAATTTCTACAAGTGTCTCATCCTTACTGTTCTGCTCCTTCAATGGATTATGGTTAAACATAAATCTAACTTATAACTGCAGACATTCATCTCCTGACGCAAGCATATAATTCCCGTCTCTTCAGTAGATATTTCAAAGATTTAAAAAATCTATCCACAAAATGAAAAGGTAAAAAAAGAATAACGACCTTTTATAAAAGCATATCCGAGTGGAGAAAAAAAATCATTTTTCATTTTAAGAACATTATAAATAGATGAAAATCTATATTAGAATTATCAACAATAATTGTAAGATATTATTCACCAGTTTTTTTCACTAAAAATAAAATTCAAAAATTAGTTGTCGACATTCGTAACGTTTATCCGAATAATGAAAAGTGGATGAAACAATATTTCAGAAAAAGCGCTACGTCAGGACCTCGTTTTACATATCCATATTAAGCGTAAAATAAATTTTACCCATTCGATACATTTTTTGTAATCAAAGTTACTGTTTTTAAACAAACATTGTTTCGAGAAAATTGCGTTCTGTGTTTAAAAAAAAAATAATAAAACTTTACGATCATAGAGTAATGTTCAATTTGCAATAACATGGTTGCAGGGAAGTTTAGCTTTTTGTTGTGCTGCAAGATTTCTCGATGTGACACTTTCTGTACCTTGTGTTCGAGGTTGTAATAAGAAAGTAACTTTCAAGAGCGCTCATCAACCTGGGTCATGTTTAATACCCAGTAACTCACGTGTTGCTGCAAAAGCTCACGAACACTCGAAAACAAGACGTCTATAGTTGAAACTAATGTAGAAAACTTTTAGATCATACCTACCATGAACTAGGTTATAAAAACGAAGAATGTAAAAAGGGAATTATATAAAAACTAACTACTGACAATATTCTCTAATTACGACATACATTCTCTAGGAACAGTTTCTTCTACATTTTAATTAATTAATTTTGAAAAATTCAGATCTAGTTGATGAAATGGTTTGTTTTTTAACTTCTGAGATTTTTGATAACACTTTCTTTTGATTCCATAAGAAACAGGTCAAAAATTTTGTGGAATCAGAAGGTAATAACTTTAGTTTTACTTACACTAATCCGGATGACAAGAATTTCACAATTTGACAACTTATCAGAAGAATAAATTTCAAATTCACTAATTTGTGTCTGATGTTATGTCTCAGGGGGAAACTAAATATACCCTAAATTATAAATATTTCAATGGGGATCATTATATGTAAAGCTAATCTCAGATGGCAGCACCATAGCAAGATTTGTCTAGCGCTTAATTTTTGATTTCGCGAAAAGTCATATTTGTTTTACAAACAAATGGGCGAAGTAAATAAATACTTTTTTTGGAATTGTGAAAAGTTAAAAATTGAATTACTTGGGTGAGGAATTTGTGTCACAGGAAAAAGGACGGTTTTGCAAGTCACAGTATCGTAAAAGTATAGATAAAAAAAATTGAGGTTATGTTGCCTGTTATTAAAAATATTGTAAACACATTTTAATTTTGAATCTCCCAACATCTTTAAATAGTTTTCCGTACTTTATTATAACCAATATTTCTGATCTAATGATTTTATTCTTCATTTACATGAACAAAAACCATTTATATTGTTTAATTAATATTATGCAACAAATCACATTTAAAATTTTGCGCCATAAAATCTTATAGTAGTGCTGCACTCTACTGGTCAAGTTTGGCTGTGAGGATCCCCATTGTACGGCATCGGTTATCCAATCATGATTTATTCACAGAGCACAAGGCTCAGATCTTAAGGGACAGTTTTTATGAAAGAGTAACTGTTAAATTGCAGTTAAATTATTAAAGTTTTTATTTGAATCCTTTACAATTAGAATCAGAGAAAAAGAGGAGATCCAGATGTCTTCAGGGATGCTGAAACAAAATTAGAACTTTGTGGAATCAATCGAGATAGAGAATGCAGTAGATTTCCCTCAAATTGTTTTCGGGACAGCCAAAGTGAAATGTTTGGGGTCCAGGTGTCGATGTAAATTAGATTGAACACCCCTCAGCCTTGGAGTGACCGAATTATTTATTTAACGTTGGTGTCGAGGTAATGCAGTCCTTAGAAAAACATAAATGTGCCTCGTAGTAGAAATTATCTCCTTGAATGAATTTGACTAAGACGAGACTTGAAGATTGCACTTGGTACTTGAAAAGGTTTTTAGACTGGATTCGAAGAAGAAATTTGATGACAGTACACAACTAGTTAACTTGGTGGCAATTGCTGGACTGACAAGACGATAACACGTTTCTGATAAGACGGTGATTTTTGGACTAGTTAACTTGAAGGCGTTTCCTGAACTGCCGAATTCGGCTAGTGCATTTAAATTATATTGAGGAGACTAATCAACACGAAACTGTTTTCCTGGGTCAACGATCCCAGGTTAAAATCAAGGTATAAATATTGTAGTCGCTCATAAAATAATCTCTTCTATGTAATAGTTCCCTCACGGATTTTAATTTTGTTCCAGCAACCCAAAATAAGACATCTAAATCTGTTATTTCTCTATCCATTGAACGAGGATTCAAAAATGTCAATTATAACTTTAAATAATAGTTTCTTTTCTTTAAACCTTTCCCTTAAGATCAGAGCTATCCGCTCTGTGAATAAATCCGGTATTGGATCACCGATCGAGGAAAAATTAAATATATAATTTGGAACACAATTAATTAATGTTGTTAATTTGAACCTAATTGTTAACAGAATGTCAATTATTCAACGTCTTAGGTGTTTGATAGTAATTTAATTGTTTTAATTTTGATAATAATATATCAAACGTTAAATAAAAATTTAATTCTTACAATCTTTGATAATCTACTTCAGTACTCATATTACAAAATTCTGAATAGGTTGAGAGGATTTTTGTTTATTATGATGCATAAATGATGTAGTTACAAATCCAAATTTATTTCGTATTGAATGACAATTATTAAAGAGAATGTTTATTTTATCACGTAACTTGTAAATATGACATTTAATAAACCTTTTATTTGTGGTCGGATCGAACTATTCATATGAAATGATGCGTATTGTAATCTTTTATAACGTGTTTGTTGCTTCCACGAGGTTTTTTTTATTCTTTATTACAAATTTATCGAATTTATCTTCAATTTTTAGAAATATTTTATAAATAGAAAAATTTTGTAAATAATAATACTTCGCCATTTTAAATACACCACAAGAACTATATCTATTGTCAAGAAAATGAGAAACTGAAAAATACAAATGCTCACATGTAAAAAAAAAAATAGTTGTAAAAAATAATGCCACCTTTCAAGTAATTAAAATTCTGGAAAGTGCAAGAGAAGTTGGAAAATTCTTGCAATTTCTGTGATATAAAGAAGACATCTCCAAATATAAATGTTTCAGGTCTCTGGTTTCTCCGTCGTGATTTAATAATCTCAACAAAATAATTATAACAAAGGCGAGTCTTCATCTATTACGTATCTCTCATTTCAAGTTAAAAACCTTTGTCAGGCAACAGATCTAATTAGAAAATTTTAAGTGCATCAGCTATATGAACTAAATTACAAAAATAATCCTAAAACTCTCTCTGGTGAATAGATTTAAAAATATATGTTTTAATAACCTGTGGACGACTAGGAAGCAATGATCCATAAATTAGACAAAAAAAAAAAGACAAGAAAAACTTGTATATATATATTAGGCATTAAAGTTTCACAATGCACTTTTATCAAGAGCTTTTAAAGTATTATTAGAAAAAAATGTATACACTATATACAGCATTGTTCTTATTATCGATCCAGGTCACAAAAGAGGACTTTGAAAATAATGAGTAAAGAAAATGAGAAAAATTCAATTTATTGCTGTGCAAATATTTTTTGTCATAATTTGGAAGAATTTAACATGGAATATTGTAAGATTTTAATTTAATCTTATAATTCCCTTCCGACGATTTTCGACATGTACACTTTTAGTAGTTTTTTTTTACTTTTATTTTATTCAAAAAAATTTGGTTATGCAGTAAAAAACTCAAGTGAATCAGTTATAGATACTCTAGAGAATTTATGACCTGTTCATTAGCAAAATGGAATCAAAAACGTATCAAGATGCAGAAGTTTTATAAAAATAACACAATTAGCCTAAATCGTATGAATTTTGATTCCTAAGTTAGAATTTTAATTATCTCGCTATTATTAATCTAAATTAATTAGTACACGATGATGGAGCGAAGTAAAAGAGAGCTAATACTGGTGCATATATTTGGACGTGATTCCCGAATATTCAAGAGCATTAGGAAGACGAAAATTGTTTGTTAAGAAGTCGTCAACTTAATTTCATTCTCGTTCTGGTGATTGTAGGCGCATCACGTCATTTGTAGTCTTAAAAATTTAATCATAAATTTTTTAAAAATAGTGAAATGACCGGAGGTTAAATTAAATTCAATGAAGTTGTGTATAATGTGTTCATCTCCTAACAACCCAATTTGGAAAAAATAGTGAAATGGCCGGAAGTTATTGTAAATCTTCGATTAAAGAAATTGATGTTTATCACCGCATGGTAATAATAAGTTAATTTAAAAAAATGTGCCTTTAGTCGAATCTTACTAGACATGTTGTAAAATGCAATTAATAGAATTAATAATTTTAAATTCAGTGAAATTGTGTATAATGTGTTCATCTCCTAACACACCCAGTTCTCAGAGGTCAATTAGCCCTAATATCACGTCAGTAAAATAATTATTTAAAAATAATTATAATATACTTAAATACAATAATTATATAGCTCATCAAAGATGCTTAATTTCTTAGCTGCTCCAAAGAAAAAAAATAATTTTAATTTCAAACTTTTTTCTTACATACAAAAAATAAAACGTTCACAATATCCTTAAAAAAAATTCAATCATAATTATTTCCTTATTCTTTTTAAATAAAAGAATTTCCCACAATTTCAAAAGAAATGAATAACTTTTGTTTTGAAAATTTTTAAAAATCATACGAATTTAATATTCAGTCGTCAATTTTAGTTCTACAACTTCCATTACTAACGTTACCTCTAGCCAAGCAAGTTTCCGTAATAAAAGATGTATGAGCACAAAAGATCACGGGTGAAAAATGCTTCCTTCCGTGGAAGTCAATATAAAAGGAACACCTACATAGTCTCTGACGTAAACTACAGTATCATGGAAACAGCGATGATAAGAAACGTGTTACATTCATCTCGAAATACGGCGCGCAGAAACAAAATACCGTTTGTTACACTACAATGTTTCTTTCGTTAGTATCGCGGTTATACATTTGAGTTTTGCAAGGGTGTTAAAAAGAAGATATATTAATATAAAAGTAAAACATTAACACAAATGGTAAGAAAGTGAGAAAGAGAAATGATCATAATGATGTAGGAAGGCAGGAAATTCAATGACTGAATGTACAATGCACATTCAGTCATGAAAAAAGTAACACATCACAATTCACACATATGTGAAAAGTAGAACAGAAACTAAAAAATAAGAATTAATATAAAGTTAGGTACCCAGATGGAAGTTGTGCATTGTTCTGAGTTTCTAGCTGGAGGTCCCCAACCAGAAACTTCAGCAATGTTTTTTTTCTTCAAAAGCTGTCTGAGCTAGATATCAAAACGTGTGGATATATTCTCAAAATTTTTGCACAATGGACAGACTTTGTCCCAAAATTTTCCATTTCTGCATAAAGATTGTAATATACCTGTAAAGGGACGCATGATTATTCCCCAAATGTCATTTTACCGAACTGCACTTTTGCGAATAGTCATTTTTGCGAAATGTCATTTTTACGAATAGTCATTTTTGCGAAAAGCCATTTTTACGAATAGTAATTTTTGCGAAAAGTCATTTTTACGAATTTTCATTTTTGCGAATTGTCATTTTTGCGAATCGAAATTTTTACGAATTGTCTTTTTTGCGAATAGCCATTTTTGCGAATTGTCCTTTTTGCGAATTGTCACTTTTGCGAATCGCCATTTTTATGAATTGTCACTATCCTGAAAAGTCATTTTTGCGAATTGTCTTTTTTGCGAATTGTCACTTTTGCGAATCGCCATTTTTATGAATTGTCACTTTTCCGAAAAGTCATTTTTGCGTATTGTCATTTTTGCGAAAAATACAATAGTAAACTTGTAGGTATATATAGATTATCTATTGTATTTTTCGCAAAAATGGCAATTCGCCATAATGACTTTTCGGAAAAGTGACAATTCGTAAAAATGTCGATTCGCAAAAGTGACAATTCGCATAAATGACATTTCTCAAAAATGAAATTTCGCAAAAATGACAATTCGTAAAAATTACTTTTCGCAAAAATGGCTATTCGCAAAAATGACATTTCGTTAAAATGTCGATTCGCAAAAGTGACAATTCGCAAAAATGGCTTTTTGCAAAAATGACTATTCGCAAAAGTGCAGTTCGGTAAAATGACATTTCGGAAAAATGACATTTGGGGAATAATCATGCGTCCCACCTTTAAATTACAAGAAATTTTACAGTAAAGCCATATTTTCAGAGATATATCGCTAGATATTTTAAATGTTCTTTAATAAATGATATGAAATTTTCAATATTATAACTCTCATCAATTGAAAATTATATCAATCTCCACATATATTTTTAAAGGGTAAAATTCATTTATTTTTCCATATCATCGAATAGTTAAATTTGATATTAGGTGAAACTAGACCTAGATAAATATTGTTAAATAATTCTATCATATTAATATAATCTTAGTCTTTTCATTTAAAAATTTATTATATTCTTATTCGTGAGAGGGAATTTTTCAAATCTTGATTTATTTAAGATATTATAATTTTATAATATCAAAAATTGATCCAAAAATTATTCAATTCAGCTAGAAAAATCTATTTATTTCTCTGAAAAATTAACTAAATTGATTCAAATGAATTAATTAGCTCCCAGAATAAATAATAATTCAGGTCGAATAGGTTCAATATGTATCAACCCAGGTAAAAATGATTCGTACGATTTTCGTATGAATTTCGTTTGGAAATCCGTCCAGATTCGTACAGAATTCCTATCGAATTCGTATGAAATTACTAGTGAAATTCGTGTGGCGTTTTGAAACGTTTTTTCGCACGAATATTCGCGCGAATAGTACCCGGATTTTTTAAAATGGATTTTCAAAAAAATGTTTCGTTCGGAAATCCGTATGGAAATTCACACGGAAATTCTTTTCACAATTTCTTTAAAAAATTCCGGCTAAATTTCCTTACAAATTTCGTACGAAATTCAATCGAATTACAGAAGGATTTATTTTGGAAAATTTTTATAAAATTCTGCTCAGAAATTCGTATGGAATTCCGCACGAAATGTCAGCTAAGAATTTCCTCAAAAGTTTTCGGCGAAATTTCCATACGAATTTCGTACGAAATTCAATTGAATTACCACCGGATTTCTTTTGGTAAATTTTTAGAAAATTCTGCTCGGAAATTCGTACGGAATTTCGCACGAAATGTCAGCTAAGAATTTCCTCAAAAGTTTTCGGCGAAATTTCCATACGAATTTCGTACGAAATTCAATTGAATTACCACCGGATTTCTTTTGGTAAATTTTTAGAAAATTCTGCTCGGAAATTCGTACGGAATTTCGCACGAAATGTCAGCAAAGAATTTATTCAAAAATTTTCGTTGGAATTTCCATACGAAATTCGTATAAAATTCGAGCGAATTACGAACGGATTTATTTTAGAAAATTTTTAGAAAATTCTGCTCAGAAATTCGTACGGAATTTCGCACGAAATGTCAGCAAAAAATTTATTCAAAAATTTTCGTTGGAATTTCAATACGAAATTCGTATGAAATTTGAGCGAATTACGAATGGATTTCTTTTTGGAAAATTTTTATAAAATTTCTGCTTGGAAATTCGTATGGAATTCCACACGAAATGTCAACTAAAAATTCCTTCAAAAATTTTCGGCGGAATTTCCATACGAATTTCCGAGCAGAATTTTATAAAAATTTTCCAAAATAAATCCGTTCGTAATTTGCTCGAATTTCGTAGGAAATTCGTATGGAAATTTGGCAAAAAATTTTTGAAAAAATTGTCAAAAGAATTTCCGTTCGAATTTCCATACGGATTTCCGAACGAAATTTTTTTTTGAAAATCCATTTTAAAAAATCCGGCTACTATTCACACGAATATTTGTGCGAAAAAACGTTTCAAAACGCCACACGAATTTCACTGGTAATTTCATACGAATTCGATAGGAATTCTGTACGAATCTGGCCGAATTTCTGAACGAAATTCGTACGAAAACCGTACGAATTTTGTACGAATCATTTTTACCTGGGAAATCAAGCTTGTCCCTTCTTTTTGATGACTTGATGAAATATTTAAATTTCTCAAGTAAAGACAAAAAGTTTTTTTTTTCTCTCTCTAGTCTCCAATGTGTCTAACGTTTCCCGAGATCAATACAAATGTATAGCTGTCAATCATTTTTCTATATAAATTTATTTTATCTCTTTTAATTTAAATAATTCCGTAAATAATAAAGTTTTAGTTATGTTGTTTTTTTTACAATTCTATCTACTAATTTTTGTCCATTTATTTATATAAATTTTTCTAAAACCTTTATTTAGAGTAGAGGGCCCAAAGGTGTCCGCCCTAGGGAAATTCTTCTTCTTTCGGTTATTAAAAGTTCGAAAGCATTGTTTTTAAAGTGATACTGTGATTACAGTTATTAGTTTACGAGTTCTAAACTTTGTGGTAATTTTGTTTATATTTACAATAATATCATAAATGAATATCGATAAAATTGTGTGTTATACAATTTTTTGATAACTTTTCAAAAATGTCGTCCTGGCCCTAAGGTGTCCACCATGCATTTTTAAAAATCAATTTTTTAAAAATCGTTTTTAAAATCACTTTTGAATTTTTTACGATGTAATTATTAATCAAAATATATTATGAAAAATGTAAATTTTATCAATTTGGAAAATTTTATGATGAATAATAAAATAATTTAGTTTTTATTGTATGAAGTAGGATAAATAATTAGGGGAGAGTAGGCTACATTGAACCAGCGCCAACAGTGAACCACTTCAATTTTCTGAGAAATGACTGAGTGGAATTTTTTCTTATTTAATATATAAGTTAGTTTTACTGAAACAAATTATGTCCAAAAATTTCGGGCACGTAGGTTTATTATTTACAAAGAAAAACTAAAAAAACTGTTTTTCACGTACAAAACAAAAAATTTGGTGGAATTATAATGACGTTTTTTTATTGAAATAGGAAGTTTTAAAAATTAGTAAACTTGCGATTTATTTCGCTTAGGGTGTCAACTTCAATATTCCGATGTGATAAAGAACTTTAAATCTTACACAAATTTATTATAAACAATTTTTGTTGTGAATGTCATGTGAATACAGTGAGTGCGGCATCATTGAACCACCCGAAAAAGCAAAGAATTTTCAATTTTAAGAGTTGTAAAATTGTCTGCTCTACTAATTAGTAAGAAAAATACTGGAAGACATGCTTTCATCACAATTGTGAACGAGATAAACTCAAACTGTCACTTTACCTACCTAACCTGACATTAAAATACATTAATCTCCTATATTAACAAGTAATAACAATTAAATAACAATTTTCTATTTTTTTGAGTGGAAAATAACATTTTTTACAATGTGTAAGTGGAAATATTATTTTTGAAGTAAATTGTAGTGTTTTATTAGAGGTGGTTCAATGTAGACACACATCCTTCAAAATAAGAAAAGTGTGACTTGTTAGAAAAAAATTAAATTTTATTATTTAATCATAATAATTTGTGTTTGTAACGTGTGTATTAACTAAAGGAGTACTTCAGCTTAATTTTCATACAAAAACCTGATCGAAATTAGTAAAATTTTATTAGTTCTTGGACTTTATAAAATACCCGGTTCAATGTAGCCTACCCTCCCCTAACAATATTTTAGAATTTCTTCTTATAAGTAAAAACTAGAGTTTGCAACAGTATTGATTCTGTGTTTATAAGCCAAAAATAATATATATTTAAAATAAAATTACCTTGAATTGATTTTTGCAACTATTTTTTAAATTTTTCAGTGAATTTTCGAATGGTGGGCACCTTGGGGCACTTTTTTTAAAGCAAAATTTCAGCTGTTTTTCCAAAGTCGTCTAAGTTTTATTTTCCTGAGTAAAATAAAAATTTTTGTTTTGCTAAAATGTTAGCTAAGGAGGTACAGTTTCAGGGCAAATATTATTAATTATGTTATAAATAATATTGTTTAGAAATTACAGTCATCCAAAAATGGGTGTCCACCTTAGGGCCTCTTATCCTATTATAATTTAGTTTAATGATTAATTTAATAATTTTAATTATACTAATAATAATTAGTTGGATTAAAAAATAGTAGTGTTTATTGTTTTCACAATTGATAAACTTACAGAAATATTTTTAGATGGTCTTGGGAATTTTTATCCAAGTTTTGAGAAATGAAAGATGATAGGACCTGAGAATATAAAGATGGATAATGAACAGGAAGGTAGTTTGGCAGTGAAAGTGCTAGAGGGATGAAAATGGAGAGAAAGGCTAGGAGAAAAAAGCTCTGGAATAATAGATGGTTGTACAGGATGGTAAGAGGAAAAGAAGCACCTAAGTATTTACTGAAAATGAAAGTAGTGAGAAAATGGAATAGAGAGAGGTGTGTGATTTAAGGTAACATAAATTGGATTTAAGGGTTGAATTTATAGATTTTGATTTAATGTTGTCTTTATCGTGGCTCGATTGAAGTATAGATTGGTTCCAGTCCCCCTTCAAGGGATTCGCTATACTGCACTTTAACATTTTTCACCCAGATTTTAATATTTTAAACATAAAACAATTTTAGAAATTTTAGGATTAATATTCTACTTCTCTAAAACTGAGACCAAAAAGGCTTTTTTGTCCTACCTGCACGAAAAGTATGTCATTTCGGGCACTTAAAGTGGGCGCAAAGTAACTGATTCTCGCCCGGGGTCGGGGAAGCGGGCGCAAAAGTTCTTTTACGCCCGCTGACGTCACACAAGCGGGCGCAAAAGTTCTTTTACGCCCGCTGACGTCACACAAGCGGGCGCAAAAGTACTTTTACGCCCGCTTCGCTCGTGCCCTCAATGCCATACTTTTCATGCAGTTAGGACAAAAAATTATGTTCGCAACATGGGCGCAAAGGTGATTACGACTTCGGCGAGATTTCGGGACCTCGGGGACACTTTCGCACCCTCGGCTTCGCCTCGGGCGCGAAAATGTCCCCTCGGTCCCTTCATCTTGCCATCGTCCCAATCACCTATTTTGCGCCCTTGATACGATAATAACTATTTCAGATATCAAAAATATTTCTTCCCCCACAAACTCCATTGGAAAATAAATAATATCAGATATTGTCTAGAAGAACAAAAGAGATTGTCATCTACAGTCCTTTTACTTTTACTAATAAACTCATGTTCGTGAGTTTCCTTTACTTCCTACATCTTTGGTTCTATTTCACTTATTTCTCTCTATAACATCTAACTTTGCTATCCGAAGATACAAGAACCCCTGGAAAATTCACTTTTGCTGCCGTGGGTGAATTTTGTCGTTGAGCTTCATATACAAGCAAATCTACTTTTACGCTCCAACAATTTAAAATTTACATTCTCATTTTTATAACTTTTTGACACATATGTTATAAAACTTTGTTAATTTTTCCTTCTAACAAATTCACTTCTACTAAAGGATATTAATATACAAAAAAACCTTTTTTCTCAATTCTTGAAAAATAAAAAGTTGACTTTTTAAAAAAATATAAATTTCATATTAACACGAAAAGTGGACGGTGTATATACATGTATATATTTCATTCCTCACAAACGTGGCGTTTTAGCATCAAAGTTATTAAGGATGCTTTGCTTTCATTGCTGTTATAAAATGTGAAACTGTGTTCATTTTGGCGCTTTGTTAGTCGCACTATATAAAAAAGCCTTAGTATTTGTGATTTTATGTTCGTGTATAAATCGTATTATGAAGCTAAACATGTGTACCTATATGAGAAATTATATCTAAAATGACCCAAGTTTAAGATTCAATTATACTAAAAAAAAAAATAAATTTTGCATGAATTCTGTCAGTCGATAAATATAAAATTCTCAATATAGATATGTCAAATGTTCCAGTTTTAGTGCCCGGAGTTTTTTTTTGGATTCTGATCTTAATGTTATAATATTAACTGAAATTAATTTTGTTTCATTTAAAAAATTAATTCTATTAATATTTTCTTGTCCTAATTCTAGTTCCACTATTGAAAAGAAATGAAGATAACAAAAATACAGAAACTTAAACTATATAATTAATTTCATGGATGTAAATCCATAACCACTTTTAGATTAACTACTTCCAAGTATAAAATAAAATTAATTTTATTAATTTTATTAATTTTATTAATTTTATTAATTTTATTAATTTTATTAATTTTATTAATTTTATTAATTTTATTAATTTAAAAAAAAGTAAAGAAAAAAGTGGAAAATAAAACTTAAAGGAGAAAAGAGGGCGTCGACGTATTTAATTTAAGTAACAAAAAGCATATAAAGTAGACATTATGGAGCATTTATTCGGCATTGTGGTGGTTTAAAAGAGGGTTTAAATTTCGATTTAGGATCTTATACAGAAAAATAAGCAAGAGGTGCTACTTTTTGAAAGTGACTCTTTTTAGAGGCGAAATGCGGTAGCATCTATTATGCATCATTAGAAGCACGAAAACGAGGTATGGCTTGGTTTATTATACAGGGGGTTAAGTGAAAGCATGAAATTTTTTAATTTTTTTTTAAAAATAAATGCAGTAGTAACAAAACGATAGCACATGCATCAAAAAAAGACGTCTATGAAAATAAAATGGCACAATTACCTTTTTGAACTAGCCAGCATAAGATAAAATTAATTATATCCTCCTTTGATCATTACAGAATGAAAATATGGTAAATATGGTCGGTTTGACCCACTTTGCAGGAAGTTTGTTAAAAACTACATTTACTATTACTATTGTAGTGCCCATGACGATAGAGTTTGAGTAGCACAAGTTTTGTTAGGTATTCAATATTAAAAATTAAAGATTTACATTATTTTGGTTCGAATTATAATTTATTGATTACTTTAATTGTTTAATTAAACTTAGGATTAAACTTAGATCTTAACTTTGTTAATTAATCCTGAATTACTATATTTAAATTTAAATACGAAAAGTTTATATTTTAGCCTAGTAAAACTTTATTTATGCTGAATGAATTTTTATCGAATGAATTTTTACCGGATAACATTTTTATAGAAAACAAAAACTATATATTAGTCGACATTCACTTTTTTCTAATTTTAATAAACGACAGTTTGGGTGGAAATAAAATATTTATCTTTCTTGACCGTAATCGTAAATATCAAGCAAATTGAAGTGCTTCAGCATCGTTAAGTAGTATAAGCACCTATCTCCTGTTGCTATACGTGCCTACTATTATGTCCGGCTGAACGAATCTTTTACCCAAACTACTTACCGAGACTTCTCACTGATATATAATGCACGTTCTCGTACATTTCAATTTTTAATTCTTTATTTTCATTTTATTGACACATGTCTCTTGAAATTTTTTTTCTACTTTCATAGTTTTACAAATATAGTGACTATCCATTTTCCGAATGAAGAACATATTTATAAGCAATGTTTTCTTTTCCGAAAACAAATTGTCTAAGCTATCACAAATTTTTACTATAATAACAAAATTAATATTTATAGTTAAACTCCTAAAGTTTGTCTACCTTTTAATGAAAAATGTTTTTTTAAGTTGTCGAATATTCTATTAGATTGCCTATAGATTCTGTTCTACTTTCTAATACACGTGTTGTTTTTATAATTCAGAAACTATTACAATTTGTTAAGTTGTTTTTGTTAAAATTTGTTGTTAATTGAGGCTCCGGATTTTAAAGGGTACTTTTACTAATTCAAATATTTTTAAATTATTATCTTTGAAATATTAAAATTCTTCTCAAAAATTCAATTATTATTTTCAAAAAATCTAAAAAGCATTGTCAACATTTCAATTATCTTTATAAATAAATAGCAAAATTCAATTATTTTCAAAAATTTTATTAACATTCATTACAAAATTTCAATTATTTTCATAATTAACAATATTTATCAAACGAATTCAATTATTTTCAAAAATTTTTAACAATTCTCGTCAAAATTTCAATTATTTTCAAAAGTAATAAAATTCTTCGCAGAAATTCAATTATGTTCAAAAATTTTTAATTATTTTTGTCAAAATTTCAATTATCTTTAGAAATATTAAAATTCTTCTCAGAAATTCAATTATTTTCAAGAAATCTAAAAAACATTGTCAACATTTCAATTATCTTTATAAATAAATAGCGAAATTCTTTGACAAAATTCAATTATTTTCAAAAATTTTATTATAATTCATGACAAAATTTCAATTATTTTCATAATTAACAATATTTATCAAACGAATTCAATTATTTTCAAAAATTTTTAACAATTCTCGTCATAATTTCAATTATCTTTAGAAATATTAAAATTCTTCTCTAAAATTATATTATTTTCAAAAAATCTAAAAAAAAATGGTCAAATCATCTCAATTATCTTTATAAATAAATAGCAAAATTCTTTGACAAAATTCAATTATTTTCAAAAATTTTAATAAAATCCATTGCAAAATTTCAATTATTTTCAAAAGTAATAATATTCTTCGCAAAAATTAAATATTGTTCAATATCTACTATTTTCATAAAATTCACAAAAAGAATTTAATTATTTAAAGAAAAATTTAATAAAATTCTACAAAAACTTTTAATTATTTTCTTTCAAACAATTTCATTAAAATTTTTTAAAAAAATTGAATTTTATCAAGACATTTTTTTAAAATTGTCTTAAAAATAATTGAATTTCTACCAAAAAAAGTTTTATCAAAACTTTTTAAAATGTTTGAATTTCTGATAAAATTCTGATATTTTAGAAAATAATTGAATTCTTGCGAAGAAATTTATTAAGACTTTGTAAAATAATTGAATCTCTGCAAAGATTTTTATTATTTTACGAAAATATTTAAATTCTTGAGTAAAATTTTATTAAAATTTCTGAATGTAATTGAAGATCTGCCATGAATTTTGTTATTTTTAATTTATGACAAAAATTTTATTAAAGTTTTTTAAAATAATTGAATGCCTGTTGATTTTTTTACAAGAATTTAATTTTTTTTGAAAATTTTAATAAAATTCTTCGCAAGAATTCAATTATTTTCATAAATAATAAAATTCATTGCAAAATTTCAATTATTTTTAATACAATTTTAATTGAATTTCTCAAAAAATGTAATTATTCTTAAAAATTTCATTAAAATTCGTTGATATAATTCAATTATTTGAAAATTTTTTGATAACAATTTTTGATAGGAATTGAATTTTAAGAAACGTTCAATTCTTCAATAAATCATTTATTTGCATTTTTACATTTAAATTTGTATTTCAATAATTGAATTCTAGTAGAATTTTCTAAAAAAAAATTGATATTCATTTCATAAAAATGAATTTTAATTAAAATTTTAGATAATAATTGAATATTAAATGCAATAGAGTGTGAATTTTAAAAAATAATTGAATTTTGTAATTAATTTTTTTGAAAAAGTTTAATTGATTTTTTAAAATATTTTTTTTAGTTTCTATTGTCTAATATTTATTTAATTAAAGAATTTACGAATAATTGAAATTTCGTAAAATTGAATATTGTAAAGAAATTAATTTGAAAATTGTCAAAGAACTTTTGCGAAAATTTAAAAAAATAATCGAAGAATTTTAGTTTTAAATTTTAAAAAATAATAATTTAATTGATAATGATTTTACTTATTATAAATTATTTTTATTAATAATTATTATTAATTTATGTAAAACATGATGAAATCGATGACTTCGAGTCGCAGACTCGGAGTTATCGATTTCTTCATGTTTTATAGTTATGAAAAATTGAATTTCTAGTTTTAAGTAAAATATTCTCTTATTTGATTCGGCCTGATTCTATTTTTGTCAGTTGGTCAGTAAATGGTCCGTAATTTTTAATTTTTGGTCCATAAAGTCCGAATTTTTAAACACTTTCACTGCTTCGAGCCCTGCAATTGTCAACTACAATTCATTGTTATTGTAATTTGTTATTATTACAATTCTTTTTGCTAATTGTTAATTATAATTTGTTATTATTACAATTCTTTTTGTTAATTGTTAATTATAATTTGTTATTATTACAATTCTTTTTGTTAATTGTTAATTATAATTTGTTATTATTACAATTCTTTTTGTTAATTGTTAATTATAATTTGTTATTATTACAATTCTTTTTGTTAATTGTTAATTATAATTTGTTATTATTACAATTCTTTTTGTTAATTGTTAATTATAATTTGTTATTATTACAATTCTTTGTTATTGTATTATAATTGTTAATTATAATTTTGTAATTATTATTATTACAATTCTTTTTGTTAATTGTTAATTATAATTTGTTATTATTACAATTCTTTTTGTTAATTGTTAATTATAATTTGTTATTATTACAATTCTTTTTGTTAATTGTTAATTATAATTTGTTATTATTACAATTCTTTTTGTTAATTGTTAATTATAATTTGTTATTATTACAATTCTTTTTGTTAATTGTTAATTATAATTTGTTATTATTTATTACAATTTTCTTATTTGTTAGTTACAATTTGTTGTAATCTTGTCTAATCTGTCAAATTTGTAAATTGTTAATTGTAAACTAATGTTCTTCTGAATATAATCCTCATCCCAAATAAGATATCTTAGGAAATCTTATTAAAAACGATGTATGAAAACGATACAAAAGTTAAGATTGCAATTTCACGTTACACATGAAAAAAGAAATGAAAATAGTCTTTTTTTTATAAAAACAAAATTTTTGTATCCATTATTAGAGCAATTTTGTGAAAATCATAATTGGACATAACTCCAATCATATAGCACCACCTGTCAAAAAATTGCACTGTCAGACGCTATTTGGGCAGCGCTTCATTTTCTGTAGTAACGCTTGGTAACTGTGGGTGAAAGGGTATAATGGGAGTTTTTACAAGAACACTAGTCTGATTTCGTAACTTGCAAAGGTTGCAAAATCAATAGAAACTGCTTGCTAATGAAAATTGACACAAACATTATATCTTACCCAGTGATGTCAGAAAATATTCAAATCACATGATATACAAATTGTTTGAAAATTAAATATAATTAAATTATTGAATATATATTAAAATTCAAAAATTTTATTTATTTCCATTACTTTTTTTTCAAATTTTTATTTAACTTAATTGTTTTATTATTCATGTGATCGATTATTTTAGAGAACGCTAACGCATGTCAGATTTATAATTGTGTCGCCCACAAGTTGCAGCAAATTATTCGCACTGTGAAACGCTTATCTATTATTTAATTAATTTAACGCCCAACTGATTAATTCCAACGGAATTGGCAGTGATAAATTTAAATTGTTCTCGACGAATTGTTGCAAAGCCATTCATGGAATAATCACGACGCTTCTTCGATTAATTTCATTTCTCCCACCATTACTCTGTTTGTAATTACGATTACTGATTTCAACAATACACAAAAATTAATTTAAACTACCTTTCAATCGAATCAATTGTTTTTAATGCTTCCACTTTATTTAGTAAATAAGAGAAAATTATAATTTAATATTCCCTTACTGAGTAAATTACTGATGTGGTAATAAATTTTCATTATTTATTGTTACACGTTGAGTGGTAAATTTTTTTTTTCTTTTTTTGAAGATTTATTATTGAATTGTGCTTATAACCGAATTCATAATTTAACACCTAATTTAATAAATTTTTGAACTCTGTTCGTTTGTAGATACCGTGCACAGTAGGGAAAGAGTAATCAAAATTCACACATATTATAATTCAAATCTGTTTATAATTACAATTTTCCAAATGGAAAGTTTTCAACCATTGTTAATAAATGAGAATTTCAAATTCAAAAACAGAGTTGAACTACCTTTTTTAAATAAAATTAGCAATTTTAAAAATAATAAAATTTGAAAATTTTCCAATTTACATTTTTGTTGAAAATACTAAAAAAAATTCAATTTTGTAGAATTTAAAAATAATTGCAAAAATTCTTTAAAAAAAAATAAAATTCTTCTTATTAAATTCAACTATGTTCAAATCTTGAAAAAAATTCTTCTAAAAATCCCAATTATCTTTATAAATAACAAAATTCTTCTCCAAAGTTCAATTATTTTCAGAAATTTTTCTAATTTTAATGATTTTAAAATATCTACGATTTTTATAAAATATTTCCCAAAACGAATTCAATTATTTAAAAAAATTTTAATTTGAAATTTTAGAAAATGACAATTTTGAATGAATGAATTAAATAATAAAAATTTCAGAGGAATTCTATTATTTACAAATTTTTTATAAATTTCTTCGCAATAATTCAATTATTTTCATGAAGAATAACATTTTTTTAACCAGGAATTCAATTATTTTCATAAATAATAAAATTCTATAGGTATGTAGGTTTTCAATTATTTTCATAAATAATAAAAATCATCGCAGAATTTCAATTATTTTTGGTACAATGTTAATGGAATTCTTCAAAAATGTAATTATTCTTAAAATTTTTATTAAAATTAATTTTCAAAGATTTTAATGAAATAATTATTAACAATACGATTTTTTTGGAAAATAATTTGAATTAAATTTTTCGTAGAATTAAATTAATTTCAATAATATCAAAATTCAATTATTTTTAATATCTAATATTTCAATAAAAATTCACAAAAGAATTCAATTATTTAAAAAGAAATATATTATTAAAATTCATCGCAAGAATTAAAGTATTTTTCATAAATAATGAAATTCTTCTCAGGTATTCAATTATTTTCAATACAATTATTAAAAAATTCGATTGTATTCAATAAATTAAAGAAATTTTTCAGAAAAATTCAATTATTTTCCAAAAATTTTAAATAAAATTCAAGAATTAAAATGCTTAATTTCAATTATTAAGAAAGAGGATTATTATAAAAACTTGAAAGTAATTATTCATATAGAATTCAATTACTTTGAAAACTTGTAATTAAAATGATTAAAGAAAGTCCATTATTTTAAAGAAACTCAAAGTAATTCTTCAAACGAATAGAATTTAATTAAGATTATTTAAAATTTTAATAAAATTCTTCCTAAATTCAATTATTTTCATAAACAATAAAATTCTTCGAAGAAATTTTATTAGTACCTATCAAATTTTTTGATAAAATTCTTTGCAAAAATTCAATGATTTGCCATTTTTTTCGCAATAATTCACTTGTTTTCATAAACAATAAAATTCTTCGAAGAAATAATAATAATTATCAAATTTTTTGATAAAATTCTTTGCAAGAATTCAATCATTTGCAATAATGTTTTATAAATTTTTTCGCAATAATTCAATTATTTAACAAAAAAATTAATAAAAGTTCTTCATAAAAATTCAATTATTTTTGAAAATTTTAATAAAATTCGTTGCAAAAATTCAATTATTTTAACAAAGTTTGATAAAATTCTTCGAATCAATTCAATTATTTTAAAAAATTTTGAAAAAATTCTCGGTAAAAATTTCAATTATTTTCAAAAATTTTCCTCAATTCAATGATTTTTATAATATCAACTATAATTTTTCAAAGGAATTCAATTACAAAAAAATTTTATTGAAATTCTCCGCAAACATTTAATTGTATTCATAAAATAATTAAAATTTCACAAGGAATTCAATTATTTTCATAAATAATAAAATTTCTTAAGGAATTCAATTATTATTTTCATAAAAAAGAATTTAAAATTCTAGAAAATAATAATTTAATTAAAATGATGAAAATAATTTTGATGAAGTTACAGTAACAATATTCTTATAATGTAAAATAATGATTTTATCTCTCGGTCATCTTTAATTTATTAGAAAACATGAAGAAATTGATTGATATCTTCATGTTTTATAAACAATACTTTTATGAGTTGTTTAATTTAAAAAAGGTTTGAATTTTGAATTTTTGAATGTCTTAATTCCTGTGGAAAATCCTGTTCCAAAGATAAGATTAAAATATAAATTGTGCAAATATTTTTCTTCTTTTTCTAAAACAAAATAATAATGTTCTTAAAAAAATTGTGTTTAAAAAAGAAAATAATGGAAAATAAATAAATTTTCTATTTCTTAATCACAGTTGTTTAATAATTTTCGAATTTTTTTTAGAAGTAAAGAACAAAAATAATTTCAATTTGACAAAACATAATATTTAACAAAATTTTAGTCTTTTAATGAAAAGGAGCAAAAAAAATTCTGATGATTTCTATTTTCTATCTAAAGTTAACAAAAAACAAAAGTATAAACAAAAGACAAGTTCAGAGTGTGAGGGACAGAAAAAGTGAATGAAAGAATGAAAGAACATTCAAATTAATATAGTTAATTAATTAATTAATTAAAGTAAAATATCTATTAATTTCACTAATTAGTTAGTTTAAAATTACAATGTCAATACAACGAATTAGTTTTTCTTAATATTTATATTACGTGAAATAATACCGTAGAATTTTGAAAATTTGTCCCTCTCAAATATTTCTCAGTTTTCATTTCTCATAACACTTTGACTAAGTTTGCTTAGCATTTGAAGACAAAGGAAAAACGTGGAAACCAAGTAAACGAAGAAAAGAAAAATAGTCATATCTACTTTTATGTCAGAGTTCTCCAAACTAGACACATCATTTAAGTTTATTTTGAAATATTGTGACAATTTTGTCTACATCCTGTAATCTTGAACTTTGGTCTTCTGTGACTTTTCATGTTATATGTGTGCAATAAAAGTACTGTTAAGAGTATTCACTCTTAATTAACCCAATTTAATTTGTTAAATTATAATTGTAAAAGATCTATTTATTAGAAACGTGAAAGAAATTCAATTGACGAAATATTGTAATAGTAATACAATTATTATCATTCAAAAGAACAATCTTAAGGTATATTTACATACCAAACATGAAGTGGAATGCATTCGCATTGAAATCAACATAAAATTAATTCATTTATCTTAATAATTCCATTTGATATTAATTACCGTAAAATCTTAATGAAAACCCGTTCTCATAAAAGGCGAGTGCACTGGGAAATTCGTGGAGAATTCACAGAATCTCCTGATTCCTTTAATTACCTTAAATATAATAAACGGCAATTCTTTAATTTATATTTCAACACCATTTATTCCTATTCATGACACACAGAAAACAAATTTTTGCGTGTTCCAGTTTCTTCAGTTATAACTGCTCCTTCTGGGTTGGTGACAACAACCGCGAACTTCATCCCTTTGCGGTTGGGTTTTCCAAGTTTTTTTCCGAGTTTCAAGAAATCTATTTCTTACTCTAAAAAATTAAGTAAATAATTAATTCAAGTGATTTAATAATTTCCTTCGTTGAATAATGATTTTAAGATAATTAGAATCAATATTAAATAAATATTCCCAACAATAAATATTCATGTCAGATAGATGTAGCCTATCAATAAATGAACATGGATCACAAGAGTATATAATAAACTTATGATTCGTTTCTGCTAGCATTTAAAGATTCAGACTATGAGGTCGATAGTCAATAAATAATTGACGAAGCTATTCAACACTTTTTTCAGGACTTGAATTTTGTAGAATTTTATTAATCATTCAGATTATTGACATTATTAGATTGTAAGTTAATAAAATTATAAGCTCCTGAATAATCAGTATGTCATTATTTAGTAACTGAGGAAATTGTAATAAATATGTTGATTTTCTTATTTTGGGTTGAAAGTTGAAAATACAATGAATTCTTAAGCCCTTTATAGTTTTTTGTTCGAATTGTCATTTTTACATTTAATGTTAGTTTTGCGAATCGCCATTTTTACGAATTGTCACTTTTGCGAATAGTGATGTTTGCGAAATATCATTTTTACGAATTGTCATATTTACGAATATAGTTATTGTTCCGAAATGTCATTCTTTCGAATTGTCAGTTTTACGAAATGTTTTTACGAATTGTCACTTTAGCGAAAACTCATTTTTTCGAATTGTGACAATTCGTAACAGTGACATTTCGTAAAAATGACAATTCGAAAAAATGTCAGTTCGCATATAAATGCCAATTCGTAAAAATGATATTTCGCAAAAATGACTTTTCGCAAAAATGACAATTCGTAAAAATGTCGATTCGCAAAAGTGACATTTCGTAAAAATGAAAATTCGAAAAAATGACGTTTCGGAACAATAACTATTCGTAAAAATGACAATTCGTAAAAATGATATTTCGCAAAAATGACTTTTCGCAAAAGTGACAATTCGTAAAAATGTCGATTCGCAAAAGTGACATTTCGTAAAATAAAAATTCGAAAAAATGACGTTTCGGAACAATAACTATTCGTAAAAATGATATTTCGCAAACATCACTATTCGCAAAAGTGACAATTCGTCAAAATGGCGATTCGCAAAAATGATGATTCGCAAAAGTGACATTTCGTTAAAATAACATTTCGGACAAATGCAATTCGGTAAAATGACAGTTCGGTCAAATGACATTTGGGAAATAATCATGCGCCTCACGCTGACCCGTCTTTAGGCACAAAGTAATTGTAAAATTAATCGAAAACATCAATTACTATTTTTTCATATAGAATTTAAAATTTTCGAACATTTCACATTCAAACCATTTAAAATTTAATAACTTAAAAGAATATTATTATAAAACATCAATATATTTTATATTATAAGAATTATTCGGAAATTCTTCAATTAAATAAAAATTAAAAAATAGAAACTTCAAATTATTTCAAAAGAAATCTATTAAACTTTATTAAAAAAATAATTCTACACAATTATTGTAGTTAAAATGTACGAAAAATTCAAAGTTTCAAAAATTTTAATTTGAAAATTCTACGAAAATTCAATTATTTAAATACAAAAATAAATAATTTATTGAATAATTGAATGTTTCTTAAAACTGAAACAAAAATAGAATTTTATTAAAATTTTTGCAAAATTGCATTTTTTGAGAAATTTATATTAATTTTTATTAGAAAATTCAACGAGAATTCAATTATTTAACTATATAAAAAAATAATTTATTAAATATAATTTAATGTTTCTTAAAATTGTACTAAAAGTAATTAAAATTCTACTATGAGTTTTGTTCATATTAATAAGAAAAATAATTGAATTCCTAAAAAAGAATTATATTATTTATAAAAATAATTGAATTATTGCGAAGAAATGTATAAAAAATTTGTAAATAATTGAATCCCAGTAGAATTTTTACTATATTTATGAAAATAATTAAATAATGTTTGCGCGGAATTTTGTTATTTAAAAAAAAAAAAATTTAACAAAATTCCACGCAAACATTTAATTATTTTTTTGGAAAATTTTATTAAAATGATAATTAAATTTTAAAGCAGAATGTTATTATTTATAAAGGTAATTGAAATTTTGACCTATATTTTAAAAAATTTTTTAACATAATTCAATTTTTGCGACAAATTTGATTACTTTTGAAAATAATTGAATTTCTGATATTATTTTTAACTTTTCTAAAAAAAAATTAAATTATTTTAGTGCTTTAAACTAAAATTCATATTTAAATTTATTTTTTATTCATTTATTTTTATTTATATCTAATAATTTATTGAATTCGATTAAATTTGTATTAAAAATATAATTGCAAATTGTTAAGCAAATTACAAAATTTTTTATTTTCAAATATAAATTTTTTATATAATTTCATAATCAAAATTTAAAAAATTTACTTATTAAATACAAAATTAATTATTACTGTTCATATTTTCAAAATTTTTTTAAAAATGTCACGAAAGAATTCAATTATTTTCTAAAATTTTAATAAATTTTTCTAAACAATTCAATTATTTTTTTAAATAGTAAAATTCTTCACAAGAGTTCAATGATTTTCAAAACAATTTTAATTGAATTTCTCGGAAAAATTCAATTTTTAAAAAATTTTTCAGCACATTTCGAAAAAAAATTCAATTTTTTCTAAAATTTTAATAAATCCTTCGAAAAAATTCAATTATTTTTATAAATAGTAAAATTCATCACAAGAATTCAATTAATTTTATATTAAGTAAAATTCTTTGCAGGAATTCAATTATTTTCAAAACAATTTTAATTGAATTTCTCCTATGAATTCAAATATTTTTCAATATTTCCTAAAATTTTGATATAGTATTCGAAGCAATTCAACTATTTTTATAAATACAAAAATTCTTTGCAGAAATTAAATTATTTTTAATCAAATTTAAATAAAATTACATGAAAGAATTTAAATATTTTTAAAAATTTTCATAAAATGCATTTTCAACAAGAATTTAAAATTCTCTACTTAATTTTAATAAAACTCTTTAAAGAAATTCAATTATTTTCAAATATTTCTTTAAAATTCTTCATAAAAATTTAATTATTTTTAAAAATGTTATAATAAATTCTTCGAAATATTTCAATTATTTTTATAAATAGTAACATTTTTCGCAATAATTCAATTATTTTTATAAATATAGTAAAATCCTTTGCAGAAATTCAATTCTTTTCAAAACAATTTTAATAGAATTCCTCCAAAGAATTTAAATTCTCAAATATTAACGTAAAATTCATTTATTTTCTAAAATTTTAATAAATTCTTCGGAACAATTAAATTATTTTTATAATTATAGAAAAATTCTTCGCAAGAATTCAATTATTTTCAATACAATTTTAATAAAATTCTTCTTCATAAAATTCAATTACTTTCAAAATTTTCAATTAAAATTATTAAAGAAACTCCATTGGTTTAAAAAAAATTTAAAGAAATTCTTCAAAAGAATTTAATTAGGATTTTTAAAAATTTTAATAAATTTCTTTGCGAGAATTCAGTTATTTTCCTAAATAATAAAATTCTTTGAAGGAATTCTATTATCATCAAATTTTTTGATAAAATTCTTCGCAACAATTCGATGATTTTCAATACATTAATTTTAAAATTAAAAATATTTGAAAAGAAAAATTATTAAAAAAAAAAAATTTTTTTTTATAAAAAAGTTAGGAAATAAAAAAACCTAGAATTTTTTTCACTTCTCTTCATTAAAAGACTAAAATTTTGTTAAATATTATGTTTTGTCCAATTGAAATTATGCAGATTTTCGTTCTTCACTTCTAAAATTAGAAAATTGTTCGACAACTGTGATTAAGAAATAGAAAATTTATTTATTCTGCATTATTTTTGTTTATGAATCACAATTTTTTTAACAAAATTATTATTTTTTTTTAGAAAAAGAAGAAAAATATTTGCACAATTCCTATTTTTAATCTTATTTTTGGAGCAGAATTTTTCACCTAGAAATTAAGACATTCAAAAATTTTAAATTCAAACCTTTTTTAAGTTAAACAATTTATAATAATTAAAGATGACCGAGAGATAAAATCATTATTTTATATTATAAGAATATTGTTATTGTAACTTCATCAAAATTATTTTCATCATTTTAATTAAATTATTAATTTCTAGAATTTTAAATTATTTTTTATGAAAATAATAATTGAATTCCTTAAAAAATTTTATTAGTTATGAAAATAATTGAATTCGTTGTCAAATTTTAATTATTTTATGAATATAATTAAATGTTTGCATACAATTTTATTAAAATTTTTTGAAAATAATTGGATTCTTTTTGTGAAATTTTATGAAAATAGATATTGAAAATCATGGAAATTAGAAAAATGCATTTTATTTTTGAAAATAATTGAAATTAGGACAAGAATTTATTTTGACATTTATGAAAATAATTGAATTTTGGAGAAGAATTTTGTTATTTATAAAGACAATTAGGATTTTTACGAGAATTTTTTTAAAATTTTGAACATAGTTGAATTTTATAAGAATTTTTTTTTTTTTTTTTTGAAAATAATTGAATTTTTGCAATTATTTGTAATTTTTTTAAAATTGAATTTTTTTTAATGTTTTCAACAGAAATTTAAATTGGAAAATTTTTATTTTACTGTTTCAGGTGTGCGGAAGGCTTCACAGGTCTACGGTGTGAGACGAAAGATGTCATCAGTACTGGAAGTGTGTACAATCGCCATAGAGCACCATTTTCGTGTAAACTAGGTCTCTCAACCTCATACTACTGCTAGCGACAGTATCGTTGGAGTCAAATAAGTAAATTAATACTTATAGTGCTCCTATGCGAAACTAACGAAATCGTCTTCGTATAGAACCGTTAAATAAGCGCTATTAAATAATCAATAAGTGAAGAAAAAAAGAGCGCAATTTTCATTGATGCTGCCATATTCGTAATAATATGCATATTGGGCATTAACAGTTTAATAAATGAAAGGTCATTCTTGGGCTTTATATGTAACGTATCATTACGTAGCATTACGTATCATTACGTAGCAGAACGAACCGAGTTTACCTCTTATTAGGGAAATATCATCTTCTACTATATAAGGAATCTCTTCTTCCTTTGTACATTTTTTTTTTATTATTCAGAAATGAGGAAAGGGACCCAAAAATTGGCATTTCCTCATTTTTTAATTTTTTTCTGAGTACTTTTGAAATGTCTCGAAATATAACACACATGACAAAAAAAATAATAATTTGGAGATAATAATTTTGTAAAAAAATTTGGAAAAAGCGTTGATTCTTTATTATTCTGTGGGATTATGAAAAATGATCCTTTTCTGATTTCTTAATTTTTGCCTTTGCATACTCTAGTCTCTACTACTTGGATCATATGCTCCAATTGAATCACATTCCGATTCCACAATGACTGATTAAATCACACATCATACTTTTTTGCTATAATCCCGGCTTTCAAATGTATTTAAAAATTTTTTTTTTTACTTAAAATCCGCTACCAGAATCAATAAATCATTATATCATTTTTTGTTTTTCTGCTGTAGATTTTTGCTTTAGAAAAGACATTTTGAATTTTACGTCTCGAAACTTTTTGCGCAGAATAATAAAGAATCAGAAAAAAAGGAGGCTTCGAATTGATGGATTCGTTTTTTCCCATTTTTTGTGAATTTTATATTTCCTAACATATCTAATCGTTGATTATTGTGGCATTTGAAAATCAAATAATTTAGTATCGAGTGTAAATTTTCTAATAGCAAAAACATTTTCGTGAAGTTGATACAAAAAATTATTTTTGAAGAAACAAGAATATTTTTTCATTTTCTTTTATTAAAGTTTCCAATAGTCAACGATGGTATGAACATTGTCGTAAATTATGTTATAAAGTCGATGACAGTGCTCAAAATAAATAGATTTTGTAGAGTCAATACCCTACGAATGGGTGTTTTTTTTTATTAGCAAGTTCAATTTCGTGCGTATGCGATGAACCTCGTTCTTAATTTTTATTAATTATTATCGTTTCTACAGAAAGTAATGCCAAAGAATTCCCAGTCTCAATCCTTCGAAATTTAGACTCAAAATTAGTCAAAATGATCGTTTTTAATTTCTCTCTCTCTCTCTCTCTATCTCTCTCTATCTCTCTCTATCTTGTGAAGCTAGTCAACCGAAAAAATTCTTCAAAGCATCTATTTTGAGTCTAGTTTATAGGAATAGCCAAAAAAAAAGAAAAAATAAAGTTTTATCACTATTTTTAAATAATAAACAAGTATTAATGTTTTTAAGAGTGATGACAATTTTTTTTTTAATTTCAATTTGCATTTGCAGTGGAAAATTAAAGACTTGTTTTTCTAATACATGTTCGTAAAGTAATGAATTTTTAAATTTAATTTATTTAAACTTTCTATTTTTGTAATAAAGTTTGCTAAGAAAAAAAAACGATATTTAGTCATGCAGTCATTATGCTGCATTCATCAATTATTATGCAATCATTATCACATTTTGAAGGCTTTCAGTCAATTTTTTTAAAATTTTAATATTTTAATTTTTTAATTTCATTGGAAAATTAAAGACTTTTTAAATACATGTTCGTAAAGTAATGAATTTTTAAATTTAATTTATGTAAACTTTCTATTTTTGTAAAAAAAAATTGTTCCGGACAAGAATGATTGAATAATTTTTAACAATTAGAAAGTAAACTACCTTTTTTTAAATCTTCTCTTGATGTTGATGTAAATTTTTTAGTGCCTTAAATATTATTAAAATATTTAAAAATTGTTGTGGATAAATATAGAAAAATTTTATTCTCTTTTCGTAACTATTTCAAATTATACAAGTAAAGCATAATATATAAATAGCATAGATGGGTGAAAAAATTGTTAAAATATTTTTTATACTTAAAATTTGAAAGAATTCCAGGAGAAAAATAAAAATTCAATAAAGTCATAAGAACTATGTCCAAAAACAAAAATTCACAATCGTACGAAAAACCTCATCAAGTTTTCAAACATCAAGTTTAAAAATTCTGCTTCCAAAATATTGTGAAGTGGATTTTTTTCCCCCAACCAAAAGAAAACAATGGGAAAATAAAAATTATTCACTCTTTTGAAGTTGATCGATTTCTAAACAAAAAATTTTTTTTCATTGAATAAATTGTAGGAAAAAAAAACTCGAAAACAATGGAAAAATAGTAGTTATTTACATTTACTTTTGCGATAAAGAATTTTTTATTAGACTGCGAAACGCTACAAAAACAAAAAAATAGAAGAAGGATACTAAATTTTAATCAATTTCTTGGAATTTATCGTCTATTCAAAAAAAAAAATTTTTATTTGGAAACTGATAAATTTCAATCATTTCAATAAAGTAAATAATTTTTATTTTCTCAATTTTTTTTTCAGTTTTTGACAAAAGTTTATAAAATGTAAATTTCTTTCTCAAAAATCGATAGAGTTTAAAAGAGTGAAGAATTTTTATTTTCCCTACAAAATTTTCGAGTTTTTACCCACAGTTTGAAAAATAAAAAATTTCTTATTTTCAAAAACTGCTAAATTTCATGAAAATATAAAAATTTTTTCATTTTCCGTTTTAGTATTTTTGCCTGAAGTTAAAAAAAATTTTTTAATCTGATTTTTAAGGAATTGAATAATTGTTTTTTCTAATATTTTCATTTTTTGCTAGGTATCAATTCAAAAAAAAAATTTCTTAAACCACATAAATTTCTGTTTTTCTTCTAATATTATATTTTTTGCTATCAGTTCAGAAAAAGAAAAATTTTTATTTGAAAAATTCATAAATTATAAGCATTTAAATGATTTTTTTCCTAAAATTGTTTTCGCGTTTATTCCTGCAGTTCAATGAATGAAAAATTTATTATTAGAAAACCAATAAATTTTAATATAGTAAGTAAATTTTAATTCAATAAAAATTTATCGATTTTGAAATTAAAAAAAAAAAAATTTTTTTCATTGAACTACTGGAAAAAAAATGGAATTTATGGATTTTTAAACACATTTTCGAATTTTTGCCAGCAATTTATAAAATAAACTTCAGAAGAGTGAATTATTTTTATTTGACCCAGCACAGTCTTCGAGTTTTTACCAACAATTTAAAAAATAAAAAATTTCTCACTCAAAAATCGCGAAAATGCATGAAAATAAATTATTTCATTTTCCTGACTGTTTTAGTGTTTTTGCCTGAAGTTAAAAAATTTTAAACCTGATAAATATTAAGAAATTGAAGAATTACTGTTTTTTCTAATTTTTTTTCCATCAGATAAAAAATTTTTTTTTTTTAACCGAATAAATTCTCATAAACTGAAAAACTTGTTTATATTCTAATTTAAGAATTTTTGCCAGTTGTTCAAAAACAGAAAAATTTTAATTTTAAAGATCCGTAAATTCTAAGAATTTAAATGATTTTTTTCCAAAATTGATTTCGAGTTAATTTTCGTACAGTTCAATGAATAAAAAATTTATTATTTGACAACCGATCAATTTTAATACGGTAAATAATTTTTAATTTACTATTATTGAATTTTATTGGTTTTGAAATAAAAATTTTACTTTCATTGAACTACGGGTAAAATACCGAAATTAATTTTCAAAAAAAACATCATTAGCATCCTTGGAATTTATGAATTTTTAAAATAAATTATCGAGTTTTTTCCAGAAGTTCATAAAATGAAAAATTTATTTATTTGAAACTCAATAAACTGCAGAAGTAGTTAATAATTTTTATTTTTGAGTTTTTGCATAAGATAAAAAAATTTTTTATTAAAAATTAGATGAAAATAAGGAATTTTTATTTTTTCCACTGTTTTTGAATTTCGGCGACAGTTTTTAAAAAAAAATATTAAAACCAAAAAAATTTCAAAGAAATATTAAAAGATTTATTTAAAAAGTTCTTTTAAACCGGACAAATTTTGACAAATTTAATAAATTTTATTTTATTACCAGTTTTTTTCTGCACTTAAGAAAAAAATTAAAATTTTATTTATATAAAAATCCATAGATTCTAAAATTGTAAATTTTTTAAACGTAATGTTAAATAAGCTCATGCGATTTTATTCATTGTAAATTTATTATTGGACATAATTCTTATGACCTCATTCATTTTCACTCGACACATGAAATTTTATTTCACTTTTTTATATTTCTAATCAATTATTGCCAATGAAGAAAGAGATGAAAATTATGAATTCAAAATTGCAGAAATCAATTATTTATTTCTTCAAAAAAAAAAAAAAAAAAAAAAAAAAGAAAGGAGAAGAAGGAAAAAATGTGAAAATAGCATAAACTGAAATGCCTTCATTTATACTAGTCTCCTCGATTGCTTTCAACCTCAAACGATTTATCACTATAACTTTGCTTGTCTGAAAACGTCGTTCAAACAGCAAGTTACTCAAGCGCACATTTTTATATTAATAACATTAAATAACAAAAAAAAAGAAATAATATTTTTAAAATATGATTGAGACTTTTGGGAAAAAGTTAATCATGTAAAAATAGCTTATCACACGTGTTAGATATTAAATGAATCAGAAAGGTTATAAAAATAAGTATGAAAAGTATATATATTGATTATATTAGTTAAAACGGAAAATTTCATACTAAAATGAGATTTCTCCGAAGAACGAGCATAGACTGATAAAATTTAAATACCGCCGACGACGTTTTTTTTTTTATTTCAAAAAAAAAAGAAGAAAAACGATAGTCGCGTTTTGTTTATTTTTTAAAAAATGCACGACTGGTTTATAAAACAAAAAAAAAAGCGAGTCTTTGGAGCAATCTATCAATGCGATATTTCCGGGATGCGCGTGCTGTCTTTACAGCTGTCTCGGAATCTTATTTATGTTTTATAATATATATATTATATTATGTAAATATATACATATATTACACACACAAATATATGTATATATGTACATATATATACACGTATAAATATGTGTATAAAATTTTTAATTTATTTATTTAATTAATTTTATTGATTTACGATTAAATGCCACATCCACCTCGGAAATTTTGTTGTTGTTTTTTATTTACACATTTTTCCTTGCACTTGTTTTACAGAAATGCTTTTTTACTTTAGATGAATATCACAGTGTTGAGAGATAAGAAAAGTTGTGTACACTTTGTGGATAGAAGTTTTTAGATTTGTTTTACTCACAGAAATATATGATCAAAAAAAAAAAAAGTTTACAAGCAGATATTATTCATTAATATCATATTTTTAATATTTAAAATTTTCATAAAGTGGTTGAAAAATTCAAAAATCTAAAAATTGTATGTAAATCCTAAAATTGTTTATAGATAAGGTAAGAAACTGAATATCTAATTTCCTGCAACGAATCATTTTTCCTCAAACATTTAAATTTAAAATTAAGAGATTTTGAATTGACTTGTTTTGATAAAAATTGGAATATGTTGTCATACATGATAGTTACAAATTAGGAAAATATTCGCTAATTTACAAAAAAGGATCGAGTAGAAACTGTCGGAATGCAACTGTATTTTTAAAAAAAATTTATATTCATAAATGTCCAACAAGAATTGTTTTCAATTAGTTCCAGCACATTGTAAAAATATTACAAAATTAAATTATAAAACAATTTTTTAAGGATTATTCACTATAATAAAATTTTTAAAAATCGTGTTGCATTCCGACAGGTTTCACTATAATGGCAAAAAAGTTTGCAGAGAAAAATGTCCATAGTCAAAATATCAGACTTCGCACTCGATAATTAATTTTTAAAAAGTAGCTTTCAAACTAAAAAAAATAATAAAAATGAAGCTACCGAAAAATTAAACTTGGCGACCAAAAAAACTTGTTTAAGACACTTCACAAATCTGACAAAAATTCCATTCTATATTTTATTTTTCTGCTTTGTCCAAATTTTTATAAAAAATATTTACTTCTTTCATATCCTGCTAATAAATTGAATTGCTGCAACGAATTTTATTATTCATGAAAGAATTTAAATATTTATAAAAATAATTTAATTCTTGCGAAGAATTTTAAAAAACTTTTTAAATAATTGATTTTTTTCGACTAATTTTATGGAAATTCTAATTTAAATAAATAAATTCCTGAGAAATTTTTATTATTCATGAAAAGAATTTAATTCTTACGAAGATTTTTACAACAAATTTTTTAAATAATTGAATTTTGTTTGAAAATTTTTTAAAATAGTAGATATTGAAAATCATTGAATTGTAAAAGTTTTTAAAAATAATTAAATTTTACAAAGAATTCTTTAAAATTTTTTAAGAACAATTGAATGTCTACGTGGCATTTTATTAAATTTTAAAAAAAAAAAATTGAATTCCTAAAAAGCATTTTATTATTTATGAAAGTAATTGAAATTTTTAATTTAAATTTTTTAAAATAATTAAATTTACAAGAAAAAATTTATTATTTTTAAAAATAATTGAATTCTTGTGATGATTATTGTTATTTATGAAAATAATAAAATTTTGCAAAGAATTTTATTGAAATGCCTCAAAATAATTGTATTTTCGGGAATAATTTTATTATTTATCTTTAATAATTAAATTCTTTCGAAGAATTATTTATGTAAATAATTGAATTCTCGGGAAGAATTTCATTAAAATCTAAAAGAATAATTGAACTGAATCAAAACTATTTAATTAAAATTGTATTTAAAATAATTAATTTCTTTCAAACAATTTTATTAAAATAATTGAAAATAATCGAATTCCTAAAAAGCGTTTTATTATTTATGAAAATAATTGAATTCTTCCGAACGATTTTACTAGAATTTTTTTAAATAATTGAATTTCCAAGACAAAATTTATTACTTTTGAAAATAATTGAATTCTTGTGATAAATATTGTTAATTATGAAATTAATTGAATTTTGCAAAGAATTTCATTAAAGTCTAAAAGAGTAATTAAATTTTTCAAATAATTGAATTCTTACAAACGATTTTATTAGAACTTTTTAAAATAATTGAATTTCAAAAAAAAAACTTATTACTTAAAAAAAAAATTGAATATTTTTGTGTAAATAATGGAATTTTGCAAAGAATTTTATTAAAATCTAAAAGAATAATTGAATTATTTCAAATAATTGAATTCTTACGAACGATTTTATTAGAATTTTTTAAAATAATTGAATTTCCAAGAAAAAATTTATTATTATTTATGAAAATAATTGAATTTTGCAAAGAATTTTATTAAAATTTTCAAAAATAATTGAATTCCTGAAAAGAATTTTATTTTTTATGGAAATAATTGAATTTTGCAAACAATTTTATTAAAATGCTTGAATTTTTAGGAATAATTTTGCTATAATTGAATTCTTTCGAAGAATTATTTATGTAAACAATTGAATTCTTGGGAAGAATTATTTATGTAAATAATTTAATTCTTCCAAAGAAATTAAAAAAAAAAATTTTTAAATAATTGATTTTTTCGACGAATTTAAATTATTTATTAATAATAATGAATTATTTATGAAAATAATTGTATTAATTCGAAAAATTTTATTAAAATGTTTAAAAAGAATTGAATTTCTAAAAATAATTTTATTATTTATGAAAATGATTGAATTTTTGCGAACGATTATATTATGACTTTTTTAAAATAATTAAATTTCCAAGAAAAAATTTATTACTTTTAAAAATAATTGAATATTTGTAGTGAATATTATTATTTATAAAAATAATTGAATATCAAATGCAAAGAATTTTATTAAAATTTTCAAAAATAATTGAATTCCTGAAAAGAATTTTATTAAAATTTTCAAAAATAATTGAATTAAGGGCATTTGAACCATTATGACGTCACAATTTTAAAACTCATGCTTTGCACACATTGTGACGTCATAATGGTTTCGAATATTTTTTGAAAATAATTGAATCGTTTTAAAGAATTTGATTATAGTTTTTGAGAATTGTTTTTTGATTTCTAGTATTATTAGCTAATTTAAAGTAAATTCTAAAAAAAAACTATAGAAATAGTATAGTTTTTAGAGGCTGAAATCTAAAAAAATTACCCAAATAGTAGCATAATGTAAAAAAAGTAGTAAATAAGTAGTAGGTTTTAGTAGATAAGTGCGAAGCCTGAAATATAGAAATTTTGTGGGTTTAAAATTTTTTTTTATTGCCTATAGTTGAAAATATATAAAATTTCAGGTTTTTAGATACTTTTATCGTTCGCCATAGTTTCCTTAATTATTGTCAAAGTCAAAATACAGAAAATTTCAGGTTTTAAACTATCTTTGTCCTTGGCTATGGTTTGCTAGTTTTTTACCATAAAAATATAAAAATTTCTTCTGGAGAGGTACTCTTTTGCAAATTATTTCAGAATTTCAATAAAATCTTCTATTATAGAAATTCGATGAAGACGTAGCGTTTAGAAACGAGAAAATTGATTGTTATATACTTCCGGAATGTTAACAAAATGATACTTAGGCAGAGCTTTCAGGACGCTTCAATAAAGCGTTTTAATAAAGAGAATATGATTTTCGACTAGGAATGTGAAGGATAGTGAATATAGTGTGAAAAGGTTAAGGGTCGCCAGAAGTATGGAGTACAGTTTAATAATCCCGATAGTTAAGAAGGGAAAGGGATGGATAGACAATGAGTAGGTATAGGGGTGAATTTAATGCCAGCGAGGTATAAAATAATTACGGAATTAATTATAGAATGGAAGGTTTGAGTATTCGATATAACTAAACAGCATTCAGAAATAAAATGGAGACGTTAGACAATATCTTATGAAATGGAGAAGGTTAACAATAGCTTTGAGTTGCAAATTTGCCACGTTTCTGTGTCTTGATTTGACATCATTTTCATGCCACTTTATTAAAACAAAGATAATTAGAAAAAATTAAAATTATTATTAACTATCATTAATTTATCATTCACTTATTAATAAAATCAATATTTCTGTGTATTAACAGTCAAGAATGTTTAATCCGAATGATGTACATTAGTTTGTCAACTCGATAGTGGTTAATTAAAAATTGAAGTTTTCATCTAAAGGGAATAGCAATTCTAATCCTAATCCTACTTCCTTTTCCCCTTTACTTTATTTGTATTTTTAGAAATTTATTTACAGTTTATCTTTACATTATTTGTATTTTTTTGGTGCACTCTTTATTTATTTTTTATTTGTTATCGATTCGTTTTATAATTATTTAAATTATTGAAAAATACTGAATGAAATCTAAAATATTGCTGAAGCTTTCTACAGAAGTGGAAATTATATAAAAGATTCAAATCTGCAAAGTTAATTCAGAGAAAACAGTTTAATTTTTGATGAAATGCTCTCGATTGACTAATAGGATAACATTTCAATTAAAAAATATTTTTAAATCGATAATGGAAGATAGGTGAATAAAACCCATTCACTTATTTAATGACAACATTTCGGAGACATGGTGTCAACATTCATTTATAAATCAACCAAAAAGTAAGTAGTAAAAATTACTGTTAATATTAGCTAAAACTATAATTTAACTTTTTAATCTACTCAATACACTCTAAAATTCTTAATATTAACTAAAACTAATATAACTTTTCAACAAATTCACAGTATCCTAACATAGATTCAGAAAATCAAAAATTAACTTTACTAACTTTATTCTAACTTTTACGTTTTTTAGTGTGATAATCCGAACATGTTTTCGATGTTAGGAAAATTTCCTAACTTTATGGAGCAAAACGGATTTCAAATTCATGTTCAGCTGCTTATACTCTCTGATCATCGACACTTTTTTGGGTTGAGTTATCTACATTTGGAATATTTAGCCTAATTTAGTAGAATAGTTGATAATTTTTGAAAAAATTAAATCATTAAATGCAAGGTTTGTAAAAATGGTTCAATTGGAATGACACAATAATTTTTCTTAAAATAAAGAATTATAGAAGTATATTAGAAGTAATAAAGGAAAATCAAACTTTTGGTTACTGACATGTTCGAAGATTAAGAGGGCCTTGTCGTCCGCTTAGCAGATTATAGGAGCCTTAAGGTATAAACCGTAACAATCAATAGGATTTAAGGGTCACACGTCACGAATATTTCCTGCCGTTAGTGTTAAACTTAAATAGAGAAAAACTACAAATTTATTAACAATCACTTTTTTTAAACCTATCACTAATAATATTTGTACGAAATTTAATTTCCATTTTACAATTTTCACAGTTATCGCTAATTCCTTAATGGGATCGCATCCCAGAGTTGTAACACCGGAAAGGCTTTATTTAATAATTTTTTAATAATATAAACCAAATATTTTTTTACTTAAAAAATATAAGATTGCTCATAAAAGAACATTTCCAAATGTATGTTTTTAGAGAGATTTACATAAACGGATTACTTTAAATACATTAAATTTAATTAAATTAAATTAATGTTAACATAAAGTTTCAAAAATAAGGAAGCGAGGAATTTTATTTTAAAGTCAACTAATATTAAATTAACCCGGATGAAAAATTTTCCTGTAGAAGAACCAGTTGAAATTGCATCGAAATTTTAAGAATATTATCCGTTCTAATTCCGATAGAATTTTTCATTCCTACTAGAATATTGAATGATAGTCGGGATTCCGCTCACTAGAATTATTTATATATCAAAGATTTTATAAATATTTTTTTTTCAGGGACCGTCTCGAAAGTTTAGTTTCGTTTTAGTTTCTGAGTTAACACGAAACTAAAAATTGTTTCCCTTGACTAACGTAATTCAAGCAACGTAAGTAATTAATGTAAGTTACGTAACTAGAGTAAAATACGTAACTATAGTAACTTACGTATGTTACGTAACTAGAGTAAATAACGTAACTAAAGTAACTTACGTAAAAAATACAACTACAGTAAATTACGTAACTAATCAAACTTACGTAACTAAAAAAAATTTACGTATGTTACGTAAACAGAGTAAATTGAACTTACGTAACTAATCAAACTTACGTAATTTACGCAACTTATCGAATTTACGTAAATTACGTAACCACGACAACTTACGTGATAAATGGAATTTACGTAAGTTACGTAACTTACGTAAGTTCCATTAATTACGCAACTTGCGTAAGTTCCTTTAAGTAAGTTGTCGTAGTTACGTAATTTACGTAAATTGGATAAGTTGCGTAAATTACGTAAGTTTGATTAGTTACGTAATTTACTGTAGTTGTATTTTTTACGTAAGTTACTTTAGTTACGTTATTTACTCTGTTTACGTGACATACGTAAGTTCCATTGATTGCGTAAGTTACTCTAGTTACGTAATTTCTGCTAGCTTAGATTGAAATTACATTTTTCATTCTTTGAAAACTGCTACACATTTTAAATTCGATTTGTGGTTTGTTTTAATAAGAAAAATTTTCTCAATTTGTAATAGTAGCTCTTTAATATACATATATAAGTGTAGTACCACACGTACAATTTTTAGAAAAGTAATTCCACTAATTTTTTTTACTGCCATTTTTCAAAAACAATGGTTTCTCAATACTTCCGGATTTGTTAGAGAACTCATTTCGTATTGAAAAGAGGTAAAATTCTTTAACGATTTTAACCACATTTCATTTAAATGAAGTTCGTGTGTAAAATGCATAACGCTATCCATACGTTTTGCGCCGACTCTGCATATAATGCTTTTACCCCCCTCCCCCCAACAATAAGTTTTATAACAGCGATATAGTGTCGCAGACAGTCTAATTCCTTCATTCTATTGTACTCTTACTGTATTAATAATAAGTGATTATCCTGCCGACCTACAGATGCAGATGTGAAAAATACAAATAAATATTTAATTTTTTTTAAAACAAGAGATAAAAATATCTTTATAAATTATATTTAATCTTGAAAAATTATTTTTTACTCGAAGATAATAATTAATTTAGCGATGTTTATGCCTCGCTAAAACGAGAGCCACCAGACTAATTACCAGCAATTGTCTATAAACTGAAATTAAAATTAAACGAACTATCATCAACGTCCTTTTATGAAATATAATTAAATTCTCGTAAATTGATGAGATCTGTTTCAAAATGTAAATTAATAAGTTTCCCCCATTAATTCCAAGCTAGATCATCATAGTGCCCCTTCAATAAAACCATTTGATGAACCAGGTACTAATGTTGTAATTCCAAAATACTAAATTCCACTTATGTGTAAAAGACTGGACATTGACTATCTTTCAATTCCAAATTGTTAAGTGGAAAATCTGTAAAAGTTCCGATGTCTGTATTAAATCCAAGATTATGTGGAGATGACAACTATTGTTCTGGTGTCGATCCACTAAAAACCACTCCATTATTAAAATCCTTATACATGTGTAATAACAAATACTTCAGCCTTATATTGTGAAATAAAACTCATCACGGATTCAAGCACCGAAAGTTTATTGCGCTAAGTGCTGTGAACAGCATTGACTGGTTTATGAAATATGATGTTGGATCCTATTCTTTGAAAGTTGGAAGACATAAATTTTGTTGAAAATCGAGTAATATTCAAAGCTTTATTGGGAATAAATTTGCAGAGTAAAAATTGGCTTGCGAGAATACGTCAAAATTCTAGTAGCTCACGATTTTAACACCTGATTGATTTGTTTAGGTAATCATTGAAAATGAATTTAAATCAAACTTATCTTTCTAGCTGTACCGTTTATCAATTCTTCTTGCAATTTATTTTATGCAGTGAAAATTACATTAATTTTTATTAGAATTAGTGTTTTATACCATATATTAAATATAAAACACAAGTATTTTTGAATCAAAAAAGTGACAATAAATTAAAGTAAGAGATGCTTCTGACTAGATACGATTGTAGCAAATCTTCCTCGAAGTTTCTGAAAAAAAATCAATCCAAAAAAACATTAGTCGAGAAAATGACTTTAAAAAAACTGTTTGGACACAGAAAGTTTTATTTTTGATTCCAGTCATAGGTTGTTCGTTTTGATGAATATAGCTACTGACAAAGTAAATTGAAAAGCTCCTGAAAATCCATAAAGTTTTGACGTTGGAAACGTATTGTAAGATTAAACTATATATTTCTAAATTATCAATTTAGTTATTCCCACTTTTTGTTTTTGCAAATTAAAATTAAAATATAGATTCCAATAAGTATTTTTCTATTTAACAAAAAAAATGTTTATGTTTATATAAAGTATAATATATAATATAGAAAATAAGTTGTGATAAATATATTACGGTGAATAAAAATTTAACTCCTTAATGAAGTAAACTACTGCTTTTAAAAAGATTAGCAGCCTTACAAATGTTCCAATTTCGTTTCATTTAATGAGAGATGTAGGTTCATTAGAAGTAAGAATACAAGCCTTAAAACGTACCAATTTCATTTTATTTAATGAGAAATGCAGTTCGTTAGAATGTAATAGAAACGTAAACTTTTTTTTATTAAGAAATAGAACTCCTGAGGGGGTGATAACAACCCTCGAAAGTATATTTTTCTTTAAACGAACGTGTAGACTTTTCTTGCATTGTTAAAAAAAAGAATATCGATTTGTTTGCAAATAAATGTTATTAAAGTCAGAAATCTCTGTTTACATCTGATATCTCTGTTGTAGTATATAATTAATAGACAATCGAACGCTTTTATCAGATATTAATACCTAATGACTATCGTAACCAATTAAATTATGTTTTTTTATTATTATTATTTATCACTATTATCATTAAAATTATATCTATTATTATATGCATATTACGTCAAATCGTAAATTATTTTCTTCATCAAATGTTTCCTCGTTTTAAATCAAGTGTATCCGCAACTCCTGCGATGATTATCAAAATGACAAATCTTGACCAACACAATCTGCAAAGATACGAGGGATTATTGTAGGTGTAGGATCAGAAATGTGGACCGATTTTGTGAAGGCTTATAGTGATAGGCAAACTGACTAGTCCAAATAATATTTGAACCCTTACATCGCTTGAATATTTGGCTGGGTTTTAAATATTAAATTTAAATTAATTAATAATACCAAAAACTGCATCGAACTACAATTCCTAAACAGCCTTTGCTTTACAATAAAAATAAAGATTAAACGACCGTTGATGACAATTTCACTGAATTGTAAATTTCGGAAATTTTCTGAAATTTTAATACTCCATTGAAGATTAGGTGATTTATAGTGATTAATTGAGAAACAAAATTCGATACGATATATCATAATGGTGTAGTGAACGGTTTAGGCATAATTAATGTGAATTTCTCCAATCCAATTGAAACTGCAAATTACACTACTGAATCTGAAGATATAATGACTGATTAGCCTTCTAAAACTAAAATTTCTTGAATTAATAAACTTATTGTTAGTATAAATTTTTATACAAAACATGATTTAAGATTTAATGTTTAAATACATAAGGTTTGCTCTTAAAGATAATAAATTGTGGTAATAAAATTTCCATGCATATTAAACAGATCTGTAAAACCGGATCTTAGATTAATTACAAGTTTTCATAATTGTTAGATTACTCCTTTCTGAAATGAGTAATGTTCAACATAATTTTTAGTAGTTTTTTGAATAAAATACAAACGTATAGAAGGGTGTGTCAGTAATTGATTGTCGTTAAATGTCGATTATTGGCTTGAACCAATCAAATCCTTTGGACGACTCAGTCGACAATGTGGCTTCGAAAATTCTCTCTGATTCGAAACGATTGATGAGCAAACGTGTCCTCTATTTATGTATGTACATGGTTAACACTACGTGATTTTCATTTGCTCGTGTACTAGCTAATGCCATAATAGTAAAGGCAACGTTTGCTTTTCGTTAATAACACCTTTTAACAATTTTATCACAGAATTAAAAAAAATTATAAATAATTCTTAAAAAGCATACCATAAGGAAGCGAATATAAAAAAAAAATTAAATAGAAAACAAATAATAATTATTGAAATTGAATCACTAAATAGTGATAGAGGATTTATGCGCATCACCTATTTCACGAAAACTCTATGTAAATTAATACAATATTCAATGTTTGATTAGAAAATACAAAATACCATAATCAATTTAAAATACTTTAATCAAGTTATGGTTTCTTATAAATTGCAAAAGGTCACAGATTCTGGATAAGAAAATACTAAAGATTTTGGCTAGTTACAATTACTGCTAGCTGCAAAAGTCTTTTTTTCTCAAAGATTGAGAAATAATTAACAGTTCATCTTCTTTATAACAAATGATTGATCAATCGCTTTAAAATTATACAAAGTGCTTGCTAGTACAACAAAATATCCTAACTGTCCTGCGGGTCGATTACGTAACTTTTCCACATCCCTCGTCCCACGAGCGTAACTCTCCAAACCTCGAACACACCATATTACAGAATCACAATTCTGACAGCTTGTCATTCGAGCGTGCCATAAATCAACCATTTTCTAACGATTAATATAAATATTATTAATTAACAAAAAGATTTTTCCATTTTGAATTTTTAAAATTTGCCATCAAATTCGTAATCAGCGACCTAAAAATGCAATATAACATTTTTCAGTGAATTTGTCATTTTCCTTTCACCTAAAAATTAACAATTTATTTTTTAGAAATTTCAATTTGAATTTACAAGAAAAAAATAAAAGTTATTTCGATGCTAACATATGTCATGTGTGTTATGAATTCGTCAAACTGACTTTGCTACAAAAAGTTTTTGAAAGTGTTTGTACATATGTAGAATGTAGTGCATTGAACGTCACATTCAGTTGCTTTATTATGAAAGCTCTTAAGCTATTCATATATTTCACATTTTGCAAAACTTTAATATATAATAATTAATTTTCTCTATACCAATAAAACACCAATATTTTCAACCCACTATTCTAGAAAACGAAATTGTGTCGGATTTGTCGAAATTGTGGGATGCGAGTACCTAATCGTTCCCCAGTGAATGATCGACATTTCGAAATTTTATTCTGCATGTAAAATCGGTTTGTATAGATTGTGTCAGTAAAGAATTGACATTTTTAAATTTGATTTTAAATGCATTTAAATGTTTTTATAGTTTGTCCAGAATTAGTCAATATATTAACAGTTAATGGAGATCCATCTGTCATGGTAAAAAATCCTTTTTCTATTTTCTTGAAACATTCAATATCTTTTTGAAAGAACAAACCTCGAATGATTTTTTGTTTTCATTAATACAGTTGAATTCTTACATACAAAGTTTAATACGCAATTTTTACTATTAATTTCAATTAAAAAAGCGTTCTTTACGATTCCGCTAAACTAATCTAACTTGAGTTTCGGTTTTAATTTTTTTTTTAAACTACTTGGAAAAGTTGATCAAGTGCGCAACAATTCAATATGAGTCTTAATTAAAAGAAAATTTTATGAGATTACTTTCGTCTTTCTTAAACTTTTCTTTAGTGACATCGTTGATTTATTTGTAAAATAGAACGACTTAGAGAAACTTTAAAGCGTAGTAGTTCATATAGAAGCGGGCAGTATGGTAGTTTGCGTAGGAATGACATGAACTCAAGTAAAAAAAAAGGAGGGTAGAACACGCTACGAACCAGAAAGTCACTTACAGACGAAGCCTTGAAGTTGCTTTTTGACCCTCAGAGTCACGATCCCTAGAGGTAAGTCTTGTTTGACTTTGAATAAGAAAAACATAAAGTCAGTTACATGTGCTTATCCAATATCGATTGCAGAGACCTACTGGTAACATTACCTTTTTACATCAAGTACGGTTAAAAATATTTCGAAAATTTTTAAAAGAAATTGAATAAAAAATACGAAATTATTAAAATCAGATGCTTTTTAATTATTATTAATCAACAGGTGGAATTTTAGAAAATTTTAAAAATTGTATATTTACCTAATAAAAAATTGTCTCTTAAAAATTTATAGCACAATAGTTCACCAAATAGCACATCTTCTTTAAATGACTGTAGGAAAACATCAAGTCGTTAGTCCTGTAGCTGGATTCAGTCCGATTGTTCTGGCAGTCGTTATGGTTAATGCGTTAGACACCGTCGTAATATGAATTCATTGCTTAGTGAAAATGCTGGGCATTCATTCGTGTAAACATTGTTTGCCACGCTAGCTAACATGAAATTCAATCTTCCAAACCTTGACAGTACTTGAATCTTTAGGTCTCCCTGCGAGAAAGAGAGTTGTAACGAGACAAAGAAATTTAATGAACTCCATAAAACTCTTGACAAGCATTATATATTTCAAAAGATGTACAAGTTTATTTTCGGGATTAACAACATACGTACTTTGAATATAAAATATTGATATTAAAACTTTACGTTTCTATTTGTGTTTAGACAAAAATTTGATAATACTGACAAAAATCAAATACCAAAATAATATTTTCGGATAAGTGTTATTATGGCGTCAAACGTAAAATAACCATTTTCTTTTTTCGTTAGTTAGAAATATGATTATGATTTATATAAAAGAAGAAAAATATCATTCCTAATAACAAGAAGAATTTAGGTTTCACTTTATCTCCAACACTCCTACCATGCATCCATTTGCCTATTATTTCTTTAAAATTCGAAAGATAAATTTTATAAATTTCTTTACGTAAAATCATTCTTAGATTCTCAAAAGATCTGTGTAACTGTTTAAAGTCATCCATCTTGAATAAACGAGAAACAAAGTAAAATATTTTAATTTTTCTTAACAAACTACTTTTCTTAATCTCGTTCTCGATTTTACTGTCCATTTTTCCAAAAGCTTCAATTATTTTATAAACATCAAATTCATTTTTAATAGAGTTAGTCTGCAATTTTTGAAAATAAAATATTTTTTTTATTTTCTTTATTGTATTATTATTTGGAGTCATATTTGAATGTTTCCAATCAGACAGTATACTAATGAATAAATTTAATAAAGATTCCAGTATGTTAGTAAATTCTGAAATTGATGTCAATTTGTTTTTAACTTGGAACATGCAAACATGGGACTTTGTTGAAACAGATGGAGCAATATTCTGAAGAACGCTTCTATTTACGCTATCACTGTTACTAATGGCAGGAAAAATTTTAATGCCGATGTAAGAAGAATCAATTCTATTACTTTCTGCTTTTCTGAATAATGCAATATGGCTACTATTTTTTATGATGTAATCAAGAAAATTGTTTAAATTAGCAGAAGATACACTTTTAATTACAATAGCTTTTTTATTTAATAAGTGTTTTATCATTTCAATGTCAACTTCAGTTTCATCGATTTCACTAGGCACTTTTGTGAAAACTACTGATATGCTTGAAAAGAACATTGCGAACTTATCTCCAAAAAAATTTTCAAAATGACGTAAAAGTTTAAAGAATGGTAGAGTAATGTCCCGTTCAATGTCACCAAAATCAATAACTAAAACAAATTTTAAAGATTTAACTTTTCTCATTAATAGGTAGAGATGAAAAGAATTAGTGATATCTTGCACTGGTCCTCTATTATCATCAAATCCAGGAGCATCAAAAATACTGAAACCACTCAATTTATTCGATGTCCATTTTGTGGGAATTGTAGTTTTTGACGTTGGTCCTTGGCCAATTTCCGGTCCTATTGATTCATTATTAGCTTTAATTATTTTATATTCAGCATATTTCAAATTTTTTATGCCCTTCAATTCATTGCCAATTAAGTAATTAATTAATGTACTTTTTCCTGATCTTGTAGCACCTAAGCACATTATTGCATCTTGGTTTGAACCTATCCTCGTTGTATGATCTTCCGCTGCAATGAAAGCATTTTCTAGTTCTTTTAATTCACTATCAGATAAGTAACAATTTTCACCATAGGTCCATGAAATTAGTAAGAAGAAGATTCCAATTCTTGTCATAATTGATGACTGATATTAGAGAACGATTAAATAATATAGTTTTGATATTAATTTCTGTTGTTATTGATACACCTAAAGATAACACAATAATAAATAACATCTATTTGTCCAAAAAGGATCAAGCTTTGAAATGCTATAGTCACACTCTCTGAATAAATCCAATTGAAAACTCAATAGAACTGTTAGAGGCAAATACAAGTACTTCTTATTTGAAAACGGTTTAACACCCAGGTAAAAATGATTAAAATAACTTTCGTTCAGAAATCCGTCCATATTCGTACAGAATTCCTATGAAATTCGTATGCAATTACTAGTGAAATTCGTGTGGCGTTTTGAAACATTTTTCCGCACGAATATTCGTGCGAATAGTCCCTGGATTTTTTTAAAATGGATTTGCAAAATAAATTTCCATGCGGAAATCCGTATGGAAATTCGCACAGAAATTCTTTTGCCCATTTCTTCAAAAATTTTCGGTTAAATTTCCTTACGAATTTCATATAAAATGCAAGCGAATTACGAACGGATTTATTTTGAAAATTCTTATAAAATTCTGCTCGGAAATTCATATGGAATTCCTCACGAAATGTCAACTAAAAATTTCTTTAAAAATTTTCGGCAGAATTTCAATACGAAATTCGTATGAAATTCGAGCAAATTACGAATGAATTTCGTTTGGAAAATTTTTAGACAATTTCTGATCGGAAATTCGTATGGGATTCCGCAGGAAATGTCAGCTAAAAATTCCTTCAAAAATTTTTAGCTGACAATTCGTGCGAAGTTCCATACGAATTTCCGAGCAGAATTTTCTAAAAATTTTCCAAAAGAAATCCGTTCGTAATTCGCTCGAATTTCATAAAAATTTTTGAAGGAATTTTTAGCTGAAATTTCATGCGAAATTCTATACGAATTTCCTAAAATTTTTCTAAAAGAATTCCGTCCGTAATTCGCTCGAATTCCATATGAATTTCGTATAGAAATCTCGCCGAAAATTTTTGAAGAAATTTTAGTTGACATTTAGTGCGGAATTCCATACGAATTTCCGAGCAGAATTGTATAAAAATTTTCCAAAATAAATCCGTTCGAATTTCCATACGGATTTCCGAACGGAAAATTTTTTGAAAATCTATTTAAAAAAATCCGGGTATTATTCGCACGAATATTCGTGCGAAAAAACGTTTCAAAACGTCACACGAATTTCACTAGTAATTTCATACGAATTCGATAGGAGTTCTGTACGAATCTGGCCAGATTTTTGAACAAAATTTGTACGAATCATTTTTACCTGGGATAGCAAAAAAGTTTATGATTATTGAATTTAAGTCGAATTGTCGAATTGAAAATTCAGAATGTATTGGTATATTAAACTTTGAAAAAGTAAATACGTATGGTGTAGGTGTTCAACTTTTTTGTGTGTTTAATAGAAGAGAACTGTTAAACAAACATGAATCTTTGATATTTTTATGTAAGCGAATACAACGTGGCAGAAAAACTGCGTGGCATTTGCAAATGTTCAACTATCAAACATTTATAATATCTCTATTATTTTATATATAGTCAACTAATACTAAAGCTATAGGTGCATCGTGTAAGATTAGAAGATAAATTTTGTATCACAGTGAAATACATATTCTTTATTACTATGCTATCGTTAGAACTATAACGTTTTTTTTACAAAATTTATATTTTTTACAAATATAATTTTAATGCTTAAACTTGTTTGTTAAAACTGAATTTCAATTAGATCATAAATTAATTTTAAATTCAATAAAACACATTTCTTTTAAAACTCTGGCTCACAAGAAATAGGCCAGCCATCACGTGAATAAAGAAAAACTTTGCTTAATATAGGATCTTTCCTAATTTGACGTCTCAAATCATCCTCTCTAATAATATAAGTAGATTCTCTTTTACCAAAAAATTAAAATAATCTGTGGATTTATCAACTGCTGAAGTAATCAATGTTATGGTAACCTGGAGTGTCCATCCACTGCTCCGTTATCATCACCTTCAAAATAAATGAAAGTATAATCAAAAGAAGCCAAAAATGTTGCTCACCGTTGAAGTCGACCTGCAGCCATCTTTGGAATACCAATTTATCAACGAACGAAGCTAACAAAGGCTTATGGTCCGAACATAGTATGAACTTGTTCCCCACTAAAAATTGATAAAATTTGGCTTAAATGAGGTACAAATATACCATAATAATTGATCATGCCAAGAAGAAGACTTTATCAATAATTCTTTCAAAATACCAACTGCTGTCTTAGGACCAAAAGGTACTTTTTTACCTTATACAATCCTTAATGAGTACCGTACTCCAAGCAAATAATCTAGAAATCTCTTCTGTAACTTCCAATTGGTTAAATGCCTTAGCTAAATCCAGTTTTGTGAATTTTATTCCTCCGCTTAATTTAGCGAATAATTCGTCGATTCTTGAACTAGGAAATTTGTCATCTTCCAAGAATTTATTTATTGCTTCCTCATAAAGGGAGCTTTGTATTAGCAAAATTTTGGATTGTCATTTTTTGACATATTTATAAATTTTTTTTTATTATGCCTAATACTTTAGTACTTTATATATGCACAGGAATTCCCTGTATAAATGTTCTAAATAAATAAAAAAAAATTTCGACGTATTTTGACCTCCGAAGTCCAAAAAACGGATTTTAAAAATTTGTCCCGATGTGTGTGTGTGTGTACTAACATTACATTTGCCTCAATATCTCAGAACGAGAAAGAGCTAAAGGCCTCAATTTGTTTTTAAATTGTAGGTCTCCCCGGGGGACATAAAATGAGAGTATTTTTAGCCCGATTCAAGAAGTTTAACTATTTTTTTTGCATTTTTCATTTAGTAAAAAAACGTTTTTTGGACATAACTTTAAAAAATGTTAGGACACTTATAAATCTTTTTCTTTAGTTTTGTAGAGTTTTTTCACACGCATCTTTTGAGCCCTAATTGAACATTTTTCGTCCATATTAACCGGAGATATTAAACTTTTAAAAATCAAAAATTTTGGAAAATAAGACTTTTTTAAAAATTTTGTTAAAAAATGTAGAAGTTTAGTTCTGTTTTGTATTTAATTATGTAGAGTTTTTTCAGACGCATCTTTTGAGCCCCAATTGAACATTTTTCGTCCATACCATATTAACCGGAGATATTAAACTTTTAAAAATCTAAAATTTTGAAAAATAAGACTTTTATAAAATTTTTTTTAAATTATGTAAAAGTAACTTCAAAAAATTATTACCAACTTGAAGAGCATTAAAAAACGCTTCAATTGACCTATTTTTGAACCTGATTCGGGCAGAAATTATGAAATTATTGGTATTTGAAAAATCAAAAATTGTGAAAAATATATGATCCTAAAGTTCTGAACGTTCAAATGAACGAAATTTATTTATTTTCTTCTTTAATTTAAATATTTATTACAATAATTTTGTGTCGAAATAAAATAAATTCATTATAAAGTTTCTAAGTGTAAAATTTAAGTTTTTAATTTCGTTTTTCGTTCATTTGAACGTTCAAAACTTGTGGATCATGAAAATATCATTTTTTCAACATTCTTGTTTATTAATTTATGTGTAATTATTAAACTATTATTACCATCTTATAGAATATATAAAAACACATTTTTTAGACCAAGATTTAATGATTTTTAACCCTTTTATAAAAAGTAATTCTTATATTTTAATTATTATTATTTCTATGAGGAAGCAAAGTGTTCATGAAATGAACACCAAAATTATAAAAATGTACAACTTGGCAGCGGTTTTGTCACTTTATAGTCAGCACAATTACTTAAACTTCCAGCCTTTTGAAGTTAACAATCTCTTCGAATCAATTTCTCACTTAAGCTTCTCAAATTTCATGTATTAACAGCACAACTGTCCTAATACAAAAACCTGATTTTTCTGAAAAATATTTTCGATATCAATTAATAATTTCAAAATTAGCAAAGAACTCAGAAAAAATGGTAGCATGGTGGGACCTTTCTATTGCCGATAGACTGCTCTGACCACTGAATAAAGTCATACAACATAGAAAACTATGTGAATTCCCACGAGGAAGCACATACAGGGAACCATATAGAATCTCACGTAGTATCCTATTCGTTTTCTTTAATTATTATATAGAATACTTTAATTAAGGTATATTAAATTATAACACAGATTCATAAACAAATAAAATTTATTATATTAGAACTCAGGAATTTAAAAGTGACATTTTCTTTTTTCGTTAGCTAGAAATAAGATTACGATTTATATAAAAGGAGAAACAAACAATCATTTCTAATAACAAGATGAAATTAGATTTCACTTTACTCTCTAACACCATTTTGGAAATGTTTTTCCCAATATAAACTTGAAATATAAATATCAATTTTATTAACTTCCGCAATGAATAACATCCTTAGATTTTTAAAACATTTGTGCAACTGTTTAATGTCATTCAATTTCAATAAACGAGAAACAAAGTAAAATATTTTAATTTTTGGTAACAAATTAATTTCCTCAATTTTATTCTTCATTTTACTATCAATTTTTTTAATAGCTTCAATTATCTTGTAAACGTCAGCTTCATATTCTATAGAATTATGCAACAAGTTTCCAATAAATGATGTGTATCTTTTTTCTATAGTATTTGGAGTCATATTTGAATGTTTCCAATCAGACAGTATACTAATGAATAAATTTAATAAAGATTCCAGTATGTTAGTAAATTCTGAAATTGATGTCAATTTGTTTTTAACTTGGAACATGCAAACAAGGGACTTTGTTGAAACAGATGGAGCAATATTCTGAAGAACGCTTCTATTTACGCTTTCACTGTTACTAATGGCAGGAAAAATTTTAATGCCGATGTAAGAAGAATCAATTCTATTACCTTCTGCTTTTCTGAATAATGCAATATGGCTACTATTTTTTATGATGTAATCAAGAAAATTGTTTAAATTAGCAGAAGATACACTTTTAATTACAATAGCTTTTTTATTTAATAAGTGTTTTATCATTTCAATGTCAACTTCAGTTTCATCGATTTCACTAGGCACTTTTGTGAAAACTACTGATATGCTTGAAAAGAACATTGCGAACTTATCTCCAAAAAAATTTTCAAAATGACGTAAAAGTTTAAAGAATGGTAGAGTAATGTCCCGTTCAATGTCTCCAAAATCAATAACTAAAACAAATTTTAAAGATTTAACCTTTCTCATTAATAGGTAGAGATGAAAAGAATTAGTGATATCTTGCACTGGTCCTCTATTATCATCAAATCCAGGAGCATCAAAAATACTGAAACCACTCAATTTATTCGATGTCCATTTTGTGGGAATTGTAGTTTTTGACGTTGGTCCTTGGCCAATTTCCGGTCCTATTGATTCATTATTAGCTTTAATTATTTTATATTCAGCATGTTTCGAATTTTGTATGCCCTTCAATTCATTGCCAATTAAGTAATTAATTAATGTACTTTTTCCTGATCTTGTAGCACCTAAGCACATTATTGCATCTTGGTTTGAACCTATCCTCGTTGTATGATCTTCCGCTGCAATGAAAGCATTTTCTAGTTCTTTTAATTCACTATCAGATAAGTAACAATTTTCACCATAGGTCCATAAAATTAGTAAGAAGAAGATTCCAATTCTTGTCATAGTTGATGAATGATATTAGTTTTTGAAGTGAACGATTAACTAATTTAGTTGATATTAATTCCTGTTGTTATTGATGTAACCTAAAGATAACAAAATAAACGATATAATTTTAATAGTTTCGCATGTATTTATAAGTAAATGGGAATATATCTTTTATTTTAAATCCTTCCTATCTCTAATTTTATTTATGTAAGAATAATATCAATAACAGCTCCCATAGAGCTAAGCATACAAACGTCCCATACCAAATTTTTATAATCTTTCAATCAAGTTTCTAATCTTGTCCGAAAACTTTGCTAACGACTTCCGAATTTCAATTAAATTACTTTTATGGAAATACTACAGCAACTATCAATTTTATAAACGTAACAATAAATCGCCACACCATAAGGTTTTTTATTAATCGCAAAGAGAAATGTGGTCCACGTACCTGAACTATGAGATTAAAGAAAACGCGTTACACACAATATTTTCTATTACTTTTTCAATACACTTATCATTCGTCATTCTCTTATTATGACATTACAATAAAATCCCTTACATGGTTTGATTAGAAAATGGTTTTCAAAATTTTCAACTAATTCGGAAACGAAATTTCTTCCTTGATCGGTAAGATCACTTTTGGATGAACCAAATCTATACATGTATTGTTCTAATAAACTCTCTAATATGTTTTCACTTGATGCTGATTTTAGTGCAATGTTTGAATTGCCAAAACGTTTTGCAGCTCATGTCGAATATGAAGCAATACAGGTGGGGATAACTGTATTGTCAAATTGGAATATAATGATTAGAATATAATGTTACGATAAACTTTGAAAGAGTAAATACTTACGGTGTTGATGTGCAATTTTTTCTGCGTTGTTTAATAGAAGAGTATAGTTGAACAAACATAAATCTTTAATATTTCTTTGTAACAGAATTCAACGTGGCAGAAAAACTATTTGGTATTTGCAAATGTTTAACAATTAAACATTTAAAAATCACTATTATTTTATATTTAGTCTACCAATACTAAAGCTACAGGTGCATCGCGTAAAGATAAGAAGAGTTTTGTGTGACAGTGAAACACATATTCTCTCTTCCTCTCTCTTATATTAAGTTGTAGAACGACCGAATTTATTATAAAAAAAAACTCAACTCCCAATTTTATTTTATTGGTCAGATGAGGATTATCTTATAAATGGAAATTCAGTTTGATGTCTATATTATATTATTATAAAAAGTAAATGTAACACAAATTTATTAAAAATAAATAACAAAGTATACATATATTATATATTTATTTTATTTATTGTATATATTCTAGCTACAAACGACGATCGAAACATCAAATTAACATAATGTAAGATAAATATTTTTCAGTAAAAGGCTTATGGGTTGTGTTTTTTTTTTAAAAGTAAGAATTCACTTTTCAGGACTAAAAAACAGAAAAGAATTTTTTAAATAAAAAAATTTTTTTAAGAATAAATAAAAGTTAATTAATTAATTAATTAATTAATTAATTTCCTTTTAAAAAAAAGACCGATAACGATAAGCATTTTACTTAAAAATATTGAATTAATAAACGATCACTAACTTCAAGAACATATAATGTAACTTTAATTGAGTTGATAATGCAGATACGTAAACGAATAAAATTTATTACATTGCAACCAAGGCATTTTAAAGTAACATTTTATTTTTTCGTTAGTTAGAAATATCATTACGATTTATATAAAATAAGAAACATAATTATCATTCCTAATAACAAGAAGAAATTAGATTTCACTTTATCTCCAACACTCAAATCATTTCTAATTGGTCTATTCTTACGTAAATTCGCAACTTTTTGAATTCCTTTCTCAATTGCTGTAAGTAAAGAAAATCTTAGATCCTCAAAAGAACTCTGAAACTCTTGCATGTCATTCGACTTCACTAAACGTGAAACAAAGTAAAATATTTTAATTTTTCTTAACAAATTAGATTCCTGAATCTTATTCTTAATCTTATCATTAATTTTTCCAATACTTTCAATTATTTTGTAAACATCAGCTTCATTTTTAATGGAATTATTCAGTAAATTTCTAATCTCATATAATTTATGTATTTCTTTAACATTATTATTACTAGAACCATTTGAATTCATAACTGATTTTTCCCATTTCGAAAGCATATCAATGCATGTTGTTAATAAAGATTTCTGTAGTTTTAAAAATTCCAATATCGATATCCATTTGTTTTTGGCATGGTACAGACAAAGATAAGATTCTATAGAAGCAGTTGGAGTAATATTTTGAAGAACGCTACTATTTACGCTTTTAGTGTTTCTAATAGCAGAAAAAATATTAAAGTCGATGTCAGAAGATTTAATTTTATTACTTTTTGCTTTTCTGAACAATGCAAGATGACTACTATTATTTAATATATAATCAAGAAAATTGTTTACATTAGTGGAAGATAAATTTTCAATTACAACAGCTTTTTCCTTTAATAGGTATTTTATCATTTCAATGTCAACCTTTGCTCCGTCCAATTCATAAGGTACTTTTGAGAAAATAATTGATATGCTTAAAATGAAAAATGCAAACTTATCACGAAAAATGTTTTCAAAATCATACAAAAATTTTAAGAGTGGTCGAATATTGTTGCGTACAATATCATTAAAATCAATAACTAAAACATATTTTAAAGATTTAACCTTTCTCATTAATAGATAAAGATAAAAAGAATTAGTGATGTCTTGCACTGGTCCTCTATTATCATCAAATCCAGGAGCATCATAAATACTGAAACCACTCAATTTATTCGATGTCCATTTTGTGGGAATTGTAGTTTTTGACGTTGGTCCTTGGCCAATTTCCGGTCCTATTGATTCACTATTAGCTTTAATTATTTTATATTCAGCATATTTCGAATTTTTAAAGCCCTTTAATTCATTTCCCATCAAGTAATTAATTAATGTACTCTTCCCTGCTCTTGTAGCACCTACGCAAATTATTGCGTCTTCGTTTGAAACTATCCTTGTTGTATAATCTTCGGCTTCAATGAAAGCATTTTCCAATTCTGTTAATTCACTATCAGATAGGTAACAATTTTCAACATAGGTCCATGAAATTAGTAAGAAGAAGATTCCAATTCTTGTCATAATTAATGAATGATATTAGTTTTCGAAGAGAATGATTAACTAATATAGTTGATATTAATTCCTGTTTTCATTGATACACCTAAAGATGACAAAATAAACGATGTAATATAATTTATCAAAATTTATCAGCTTACCTATGAAAAAAAAAAAACATTGGAATTATATGATTAAAGTTACATAACTTTAAATATTAGTTAAACAAGCAAGTTTTTCAATAAGTGGATAATGTGTATTTAATCAAAAAGTTTATGAAATCAGCTTATGAAAATCATTACTTGGGGGTTTTCGGGGTCGCTGATTTTAGAAAATCTGACATCAGATTTTTAAAACTGAAACTGGCGGATCCAATATGTTTCCAGAAACTTAAAACAGCTTCTTAAATTTTCGACTGCCATATAGGATCCGCCATTTTGTATTTTCAAAAACTGATATCAGATTTAAAATCAGCGACCCTGAAAACACCCGAGTAACAATTTTCAAGCGAAACCGATGAATTAAAAAAAATTTTTGGAAAAGGTCCCCCATATTGGATTCGACATTTTGAATTTTCAAAAATGGACACCGAATTCGTAATCAGCGACCCGAAAAACTATTAAATCATGTTGAGATATAAAGTTTTCTATTCAGGGCAAATTGAACCATTTTGATACCGATTTCTGCAATTTAATTAAACCGTATAGGTAGGAGGGTTAATGGAAAAATAGACTATAAAATGCTATATTTCGAAGATTTATAAAATATTCTGGAGACAGACTTTCCTACAATTTTTGTTATAAAGCGTTAGCTATACGTATAAAGTTTATGTAACAACCTGAGAGCACAAGTTTCTAGTTAGTAGATAAATATATTTAAATAAAGGTGAAAAGCCTAAGGGGTCTGGCTGGACCCAGGTGTCAGAAGGAGAGTTAAGTATAGCGTATTTTCAATTAAAAAAATCATAATTAGAATGTATTAGTATATTAAACTTTAAAAAGTAAATACTTACGGTGTTGCGGTGATCAATTTTTTCGTGTAATTAATAGAAGAGAACAGTTGAACAAACCTAAATCTTTAATATTTCTTTGTAACTGAATTCAACGTGGCAAAAAAACTGTGTGGCATTTGCAAATGTTCGACAATTAAACATTTTACATATCACTATTATTTTATATTTAGTCAACCAATAGTAAAGCTACAGGTGCATCGCGTATATTAAATAGAAGAGAAATTTTGTGTGATAGTGAAATACATATTTTTTATTGTTATGCTATCGTTGGAAGAATAATGGGTTTTTTTCACAAAAGTTACATTTTTTATAAATATAATTGTAATGCTTAAACTTTTTTGTCGAAACTAAAGTTCAATTAGATCATAAATTAATTTTAAATTTATGTCACACTAAGTAACATCTGAAGGAACCCCCTCCCTCTAAATTACGTCACAATTCGTAAACCCCCCTTTAATAAATTTTTCCAAAATGAATCACTGTCAATATCTAATTTTACCGAGGGAGTATTTACTTGTGTATTAGCGTGTACGCTCCTCACGTAATAGTCATTTAATAGTCACGTAATAAAGTGTAATAGAGCATTATTACATCAGTGTAATACCACATGATATAGAGGTAATAATCAATAATACCCTGTAATAGTTCTGTAATACCCTGTAATACTGGATAATACGCGTAATAGCAGAAAAATTTAATGTATTAGAGTGTACACCATTTTAATCAGTAATTACCCCCTCGAATTTTTTTTATAAATAAAGTTACTTATATAATTAGTACATTTTTTAATATTTTAAAAACAAGAAATATATTTGATATTTTTATTTATTACAATTTTCTTATTATAATAAATAGAGTATAAAGTGTGACATAACAAAATAAATGGTCCCCACCCCCCCCCCTTTGTCACAATTAGTCACATTTTCATAAACCACCTCCCCCCTAAAAAGTGTGACGTAATTTATGGACAAAGCCTAATATATTTTTAATTTTATTTAAAAATCTTACATCTTTAAAACAAACTATGTAAAAGTGTTAACAAAATAATATGGATAGCTAATTCCAATTCACATGTTTCTAATTATGACTATTACTTGAATTTTTTTTGTAAAGTTTAGAAAAGTGACCATACAAAAAGATATGTGGAATGGATATTTTATACAAAAAATTTGATAGAAAATTTCCGACTTTTCCCCAAAATGAAGTCTTTTTTTTGCTTATAATTGCATTTTTAATTAAAACTTGTAGGAATTTTTTTATTATTTCTCCTTTTTTCTTGACTACAGCATGCATTGATAACATTAGTTTCTATATAATACATTTTTTTATCATTAAAAAAGTGATCAGGAAAATAATAGATTTAGTTCTTTGATATTTAAGGCTTTTATGGAGCTTTGGATTTTAAGCGATAATGCGGTGGTGGTTTTTTGACATGTTAGAGGGTTTCTTTGTTATAACTTATAAGTTGCTGAATTTGAATTTGGCATCAAATTTTCAAAATTCAAAATGGTGGAATCAAAATGGCGACCACAAGAAATCAAAAATTGATCAGATTCGCTTAAAAAAACACGTGGGTTTTTGAATCACTAGTTCTCCGCCGTATTGGGTACGTCATATTGAATTTTGAAAATTTAACATCAAATTCGAATTCAACGATCCCAAGAACTTTTATTATGGGGACCGTACACCACTTTTGCGTGTTTTTCCAACATTTATTTTTTCATAGTAAAATGTATCGAAACACTGGTCTCTTTTCTCACATATTAACACACATATTGAGGATTAAGAAAAAAATATTTTTTTATTTATTTTGCCCTTCATGGCGACAAAATGGCGGCTCAATTGATTGTCCGGAAAAACTGGTTGACACGATATCTCTGCTTCAAAATGCCGGAAACAAAAAATCCAAAGAATTTCTTAAAATATATGTCAGTGGCTATGGCATGAACCACAAAAAATGAGTTTGAAAAAAATAAGTAAATGACGGCGGTTTAAATTTTATTATCCCTTTTTCACCCCTAAAACGGTAAAAAATGGGGTTAAAAATGGATGTAGAATGTTGGTTGTGGTTTATACCATAGCCACTGACATATTTTAAGAAATTCTTTGGATTTTTTGTTTCAGACATTTTGAAGCAGAGATATCGTGTCAACCGGTTTTTTCCGGACAATCACTTCAGCCGCCATTTTGTCACCATGAAAGGCAGAATAAATAAAAAAATATTTTTTTCTTAATCCTCAATATGTGTTTTAATAGATATGAAAAGAGCCAACTGTTTCGAAACATTTAACTATGAAAAAATTAATACTGAAAAAACACGCAAAAGTGGTGTACGGTCCCCTTATAAAGAAATGATGTTTTTGGAAACTCTTTTTAGATCGTTTAAGGTTCACAAGCAATTTTCTTACTTAAAAGCATTTAAACTAATTAGATTTAAAACTAGTTTATTGTCAAAAAAATAATAATTAGAATATATTGACATATTCAACTTTGAAGAAGTAAATACATACGGTCTTGGTGTTTATTTTTTTCGTGTACTTAATATATGAGAACAAGCAGACAAATATATTTTTAAATATTTTTTTATCTCTCTCTCTATATATATATATATATTTATATACATTTCTAAGTTTCATAATAATTATTTTATTTACTTTTAATTATTTGATTAGCAAATATTTAAATTGAAGGCATTTCCTAATTATTTTATTTAAATATTATAACATTATAAAATGTTGAAATGAATTTAGATAGGTACTGCTAATAGGAACATTAATATTTTATCTGAAAAGCAAATAAATGGTAAATTGATATAATATGTCGAAATTAGTAAACTTTTAATTTTATTTAAAAACCTTACATCTTTAAAACAAAGTATGTATAAAAGTGTTATTAAAATATTATGTAATACTAATTCTAATTCATGTTTCTAATTATGACTATTACTCGTAATTTTTTCGTAAATTTTAGTAAATACACAATAAAGTCTCATTTTTTTCCTTATATCTGCATCATTTATAACAATTTATCATGTCTTTTATTTCTTTTACGTTTTATTTTAATTTTAATTGTGACGCAAATTAATATTTTTTTTAGACCTTGGTGAATTTGTTAGCAACGTTTTGTTTCTTATAATTTCTTTTTACAATGTTAAGCAAAATTTATCTATTGTTTAGAAACACTCTGAGAATGGTATACTCAACTTGTATCGAAAAGTCAGTTTTTGTAAAGTTTTCAAATTAAATTGATCGTTTAACCAAAGCAATTAATAATATTTTATTATTTTCTCTAAAATATTTCCATAAATTTACTAAATAAATAACGCAATGGCATATATTTATAGAATTTTCCAGACAAATACGATACAATACTTTTTACTTTTTCCCATAATAAACTATCATTTTCATTCCTTGCATTATTCTCTACATGTTGTATCAATAATTTCATTAATTCTTCGTTTTTCTTGACTACACCATGCATTGTTAACATTAGTTCCTCATTAGACAGTTTTAAGTGTTCACTTTCATTCGAATGTAACAAATTCGAAACAAACATAAATATTTTAACTTTTATTAAATAGTTACTCTCATCAATCTTATTCTGCATTTTGATACCAATTTTCTTTAAAGCTTCAATATTCTCGTAAATATCACATTTTTTTGTAATAGACTTATTCAGCAAATTTTCAATACTACTTAAGTTTGCTTTAAAACTTGACATTCGATCAATAGATAACTTTTCGGGTGAACTATTTTGGAAAGGGAGCATCTCAGTTAATGTAAGTAATAAAGATCCCTGTATTTTATAAATTTTTGCCATTGATATCCATTTGTCTTTTGAATGGAGCAGGCAAAGCAAAGAATGATCCGAAATACTTGGAGAAATACTTTGAAGAACGCTTCTATTTACACTTTTAGAGCTATTAATTGACGAGAAAATATTTAATTCGATATCATCAGAAATACTTCCTTCTTCTTTTGATTTTTTAAATAATGCAATACTATCATTATTTTCCGTTATATAAGAAAGAAAATCCTCTACATTATTGGAAGATATATTTCCTGCTAGAGGAGCTTTTCTTTTCAATAAGTGTTTAATCAGTTCATGATCAACTTCTGTGTAATACATTTCATAGGGTACTTTTGAGAAAATTACTGATATGCTTTGAAAAAAGTCTTTGAACTTATTTCCAAAAAATTTATGAAAATCAAGTAAAAGATTCATGAATGGTGTAATATTGTCTCGTTCAATATCTGCAAAATTAATAACTAAAATAAATTTTAAGGAATTAACATTTTTCGCCAATTGATAGAGATAGAAAGAATTAGTGATTTCTTGTACTGGTCCTCTATTATCTTGAAATCCAGGAGCATCAAAAATGATCAAATTATTCAATCTTTTTGATTTCCATTTTGTGGGAATTGTAGTTTTTGACGTTGGTCCGAGGCCAATTTCCGGTCCAATTGATTGATTGTCTGCTTTTATTATTTTAATATCGCCATATCTTGAAAATCTGACGGCCTTTAGCTCATTGCCTATTAAGTAATTAATTAAAGTACTTTTCCCTGCCCTTGTGGTTCCTATACAAATCGCAGCATTTTTATTTAAAGCTTCCCTTCTCGTATAAATCTCTGCTTCATCGAAGGATTTTTCCAATTCTGTTAGTTCTTGTTCATCTAGTTTACAAATTTCACCGTAGACCAATGAGATTATTATAACAACAATTGCAATTCTTTTCATAATGAATAAGTGGTATTACTTATCTGAGGAGAGCAATTCCCTAATATATGGTTTCTATTGAGTGCTCTTGGTACCGTTTCACTTAAAAAATATAAGAAAATAATTATTGTCTTTCTGATATGAAGACTGATCAATGGGGAAATACTTTTTGATAATTAAAGAAGCTTTTCAATATTTAAAGAATAACGTTTTTAACCCTATGAAAGTCCATGGACATTATATGGTATTTGGAGTTGCTGATTTCGAATTTGACATCAAATTTTTAAAATTAAAAATGGTGGAATCAAAATGTCGATCACAAGAATTCAAAAATTGATCAGATTCCCTATGTAATATCAAATTAGAATTCAACGCCTCCAAGAACTATAAATGTAAAAAAATAATGTTTTTTAGAAACTGTTTTCAGGGGGTCAAGTCTGTAACTTTTTCGCTTCCCATTCCTACTCTCGCTTCCCACTTTCCACTCCCACAATCACTATCCACCTTTCACTTTCCACCTTCCACTCCTACATTCACTTTCCACTACCACTCTCACTTCCACTTTACACTCTTACAACCCACTTTCACTTTCCACATCCCACCTTCCACTTTCTACTCCCACTTTCCACTCTCACTTCCCTGCTTCTAATTCCCACTTTTCACTTTCCCACCATTAGGAGGGAAAAGTGAGAAGCGAAAGAGGGAGTGGAAAGTGGTAGTGGGAAGTGGATAGTGGGATTAGATAGAGAAAGGTGAGAAATGAATGTGGGCAATGAAAAGTGGGAAGTGAGGGTGGAAAGTGGGAATTGAAAATGGGAATGGGAAGTGACAGAGTGACAAATGGAAAAGTTACAGAATCGACCCCCAGATCGTTTTAGGTTGGTTCACATCAATTTTCTAACTAAAGTGCGAATAAGACATTTAAACTTATTGGATTTAAAACTAGTGTATTGTTAAACAAACAATCATTATAATGTTTCTGATTAACGCCCAAAATATAAAAAATTGTATTATACTTTCAAGCTACGTTATTATAAACAAAAAAATAAAACTTTTTACTGGTATAATATTTTTATAGGTTTTTAGTGTGCTCTTTTCGAATCTGAAATTAAAAATAATTTTTATTTAAACCAAAATTAAATATGGCGATTTAATTGTCAAAAAACAAAAAAAAAATTCGATTTTTCAAATTTTATATTTTTTTTGACCCAGAAAAAGTATGAAAATATAATTTTGCATAAAAAATGTTCACCTTAAAGTTATGTAAATTAGAATTAAAAAATTTAAGATGGCGGACCTAATATGGCGTCAAATTAATTGCAAAATTTTCAAGTTCATACACTGTAACGCGGCATCTTATTTGCCGCGTACAAATTAATAATCTTTGTCAATAATCGACTATTAACTTTTTTTATTATTCACGTCAAATTGAGAATCGACTATTATTTTCTCCTTCCGAGAAAAATTACTTTGAACTATCCACTTTGTAATATTTCGTTCACTTAAATTATTAAATTAAACCTGTAATTAGCGAACCGTCAGATCGCTGGTCAAAACAATTAATTGATTATAAGAAAATTGATACTCGGTTTATCATTTCATGTAAACTATCACTGCCAGTACCGGATTTCCAAATTTCGGGATCACTGCCGAGAGATTACTTCGTATTTGTCCAGCAAGTAATCTGTTTCCTTGTATTTATTACTGAAATAAATACCGGTCATACGAATTGACAGAAATACGAGAATCCATCGACGAGAACATCAGCTGTCAAAACACTGGTTGCAGCCATCTTGCGAACCGGACGTCGTCGCGCGGTGCCCCTCGCGGAGACTAAATGAACTTTTATGAACTCTTTCCGACGGTCGATTTTCCCAATTCTTACTGTCGCGCATCGATTACCATCTGAAAATCTTTGTAACAAGTGCGCGTGAGACTCACCACGAAGCCGAGATGCGCGTCTGCTTCGGCGTCCCCGTCGGCCATTTAATTCATTCTCATTTTGGCGTCGTATTGTGACAGGTCGCAGTAGGCCGTTTTCGTATAAAATAAAATTAAATTAAAATTAATTGTGGCTACTCCTAAAAAGATGAGCCGAGGAACAATGCGGGGACGTCGGCGCATCTCCGGTGAGTCTCAAAAGAAATAATGTGTTGTCTCCTGACAAATAATCGATCAAAATTAACATATGTCAATTTTCTTTGTTTCATGACATTTCTGTACTTTTGAACAGGTCCCGTCTGGACCTGTAATTTTCTTGTTATTAAATCAAAATTTAAAACTAACTGGTGATTTCTGTTACCCCGCGCTCTCCTTGAAAAGATTGAGCTAGCGTAAAATTAATTAAGTAATAGGTTTGAATATTTTTCCATAAAATATCTCTGGCGTTCGGGCATAAATTCAAACAACAAAGTAGCGTGTGTTTTGTTTAATTTGTTGATTCTGAAGTAGATAAAAATAAATTTTTGAAATAAAATAACCTTATTTAGAGTGATCAAATTAATAGTAGTTTCTCAAAAATTAACAGAAATAATAAGACACCCGTTATAACACATATTTCACTATTCACCAAAAAGTCGTTGGATTCGTCCAAATTTTTTGACTTAGGGGTTTTTTGGGTCGCTGATTACGAATCTGAAGTTGAATTTTCAAAATTCAAAAAGGCGGATCCAATATGGCTGATGAGAATTTTTATTTTCGTCTAATTCAGTTCAATTTCTTTACTCGGGGGTTTTTGGGGTTGCTGATTACGAATCTGAAGTTGGATTTTCAAAATTCAATATGGCGGATGAAAAATGTTTATTTTCGTTTAATTCAGTTCAAATTTGTTACATAAGGGTTTTTGGGGTCGCTGATTGCGAATCTGAAAATGAGTTTTTTTTGTTTTTTGCCGCTTTTTATAAACGTTAACCATCTCTTATCACGTAGAGGTAAGCTAAAGTCTTCTGCCTCTGTCGTTAATGTCAGAGCTGCCCCATACGACATGGTGCGCATTGGCATCACAACCTATTATCAAAGGAAGACCTTGCCGTTGACAGTAATCTACCAACTTCTCTACCTCTGTAGGTGGTGCGGGGTCATGGTTCCCCGATCCCGGAAAATATGCAAAAGCTACTACAACCTCCCTTTTATTTCCATTCTTTTCCAAGTACTTAGCTTTAACAACAGCTAAGTCCCTGGTAGTTAATTCCAATAGAGGGAAAGCGTCTGGACCTTTATAGATCAGGCAAGCCCTTGGAATTGGTTCCTGTGGTGAACTAACTAGCACCTCACAGCCACTTAGACCTCTAATCTTACCCTTGTAAACCCAAGGTTTTTGAACAAAGGCCATAGCTGCCTGCATCCTTGAAAAGTTCCTGGCTAGAATCGCCGAAACGCCTTTACAATGATGAAAGTTAATCTGCATACAGTGGATCCCGGAAGCAGCCATATTTAAAACTGACTCACGGTCCCCTCTGTCGCGTCCACACCTTGATCGCCAGCATCGTGATCCCCCAAAAAGGGCTCTTCGACGCTCACGTGTGTGGTTTTATTTTTATTAATTTCTGTAGTATCAATTATGGTCCCACGAGAAAAGAGGAAAGAAAGGTCGATCCTTAAAGAGCCTATATTTAAGGAAAAGGCTAAATTACATCTGATAGTTCGCCTGGTATCTCAGAGTCTCGTTCAAGATACCTCCATTCGAGCCCCACCTTCCTGTAACACAACCGTTCCCGAGCTTTACGGTTTACAGTTAATTGTGCCCAGCGATTGTCGTCCCCCGTCCAACCCCCTCCTCACTAAAGAACCCGACGGATTTGTCAACCCTTGGTATCATTCATCCATGGACACGAGTTCATCACGGATTGGGCGGCAGAGACTCGCGCCTCAATCGCCATGGCACAGCCAACGTAACCATGGAAGGGTTTCTTCTTGGTCAGACTTCCACCAGTAGGAAGTCTTCGGAATGGACCCGCGGTTAAGCCTCTGTCCATCCCGTCACTCTCGATATCCCTCTAAATCCCCGTGCCCTGGGACACTGCCCAGCGAAACACAGAAGATTCGGTTTCTGTAGCGGACGACCTATTTAAAGGGTTCGCCCCCTCAGTCCCCACGGGAGATATTGAGAAGTAGCCTCCCACTGGGTAAAAGCCCCTCGTGCGCCTCCCACCAACGGCAAGGTCTTGAAACCCCTAAAGAGGGTTACATAACTTTAAAGTGGACAACTTTTATGCACTTTTGGTTAAAAAGAAAATTATATTCTCACACTTTTTCTAGGTGAAAAAAAATATAAAATTTGAAAAATCGAAAATTTTTTTTGTATTTTTTGACAATTAAACAGGCATATTTAATTTTGTTTTTAAAAAAATTAATTTTTAATTTCAGATTCGAAAAGAGCACACTAAAAACTTATAAAAAATATTCCACCTGTGAAAAGTTTTTTTTTTGTTTATAGTAACGTAGCTTGGAAATAGAATAGAAATTTTTAGATTTCAGGCCTTAATGGAATATTGTCATATTTAACTTTAAAGAAGTAAATACATACGGTCTTGATGTCCAATTTTTTCGTGTATTAAATATATGAGAACAAGCGGACAAAATATAAATCTTAAAGAGTTTCTTTGCAAACGTATGCAACGTGGCAAAAGACTACGTGGCGTTTTTAGATTAATAACTTGAACATTAAATATATCAATATATTTTATGTTTCTTCAACAAATTATGAAGAAACATAAAACTACAGGTGCATCGAGTTTTGATAAGAAAGAAATGTTATGTAATAATGAAATTGTATATTTTTAAATATTTTTTTAAATTAAATATCCTCTTTTTCACACTAAAACAATTATAGAAGATTTCAACCGATTATTTTTTAAGCTATAAGTGTGCCATTAAAAAAAGTATAAATTTATAATCATTCACGTTTGAAGGTGTAGACATAATTATTGTTTTATTATCTTTATTTTTAAAGGCACACGGTTAAGTAAGGTCTCAATTTATTCATTTTTTCATAAGGAATAATCTCATTCAAAAAAAATTAGAATTGCATTACCGCTGAAAGCACAAAATGAAGAAAACCTTGGAGTAACAAATCAAATTTAATTTTTTAAGTACACATATGACTTTTTATTTTACATGAAGATTATAAAAGTTATGATTTTATTTGATTATTCTGTTTTATGTGTTATCCAAGAGACATTGACATTAAAAAAATTATATAATGTTAAAACAAATTGTTTAAATGAGGAGTAACATGAAATCACACGGTTCCGTGGATTCGCCCATAGATTAATTTGTTAAAAAACTACTAAACCCTATTTGTAGAAACTTAAAAATAAGAAATATGCAATTATTTAAAGTTTTCCTTTAAGTTATGTTAAAAAAATCGATGGCTTAAAAGGTTGGGATTGAAAGGGTTAAACACTATTACGGTATGATTTTTTAAATGATCAAGAATGAGAACGAAAAAACATGAAAACAAAGAAAGATATTTAAATCAAATTCTGTTCAATTCTATTATTTTTATAGACTGCTAATCACCTATAGGTTGTTGCTGGGATGGTGCTGAACAACATCTTGGTGAATAAAAAATATTATTAAAACTTTTAAACTCTTTTAAATATTAGTAACCACAGCCGAACACTAGCAGAAGATCAAAATTGTCATAAAAGGAAGTTTCAATTAAATTCTTTTTATTTTTTATTAATTTTTATGGACCGTAAGCAATAGTTAGTTGCTGTTTTGTTGCTGAACAACACCCTAAAGGATAAAAATTTTTTTATTATTTCAAAATAGAAAAAGTTTCCATAATTTAATTTTTCTATGTTCTTCTCATGTGTATTTTGATTTCATAAAAACGTTAAGTCTTTCAATTATGTTATATCTTATCAATTATCATTTAAGTCTTCTACATTTTTTTACGATTAATAGTGATCTTTTAATTTTATTTGTGACAATAAACATAATCAATACAATATACATATTCTTTTTTAGACCTTGATGAGTTTTTTAGCAACGTTTTATGAATCTTATTATTTTTTTACAATATAAGCAAAATTTATCTATTGTTTAGAAACACTCTGAGGATGGTATTCAACTTTGTACCGAAAGGTCATTTTTTGAAATGTTTTCAAATTAAATTGATCGGTTTACTAAAGGAATTAATAATATTTTATTATTTTCTCTAAATTAATACAACAACAAAATTGATGGATTTTATCCACTAATTTTCTAATTAATGAATAGAGTTCTATTCTACATTCGAATATATATATATTTTTTTGGTAAGATATTGTAATAACTTTTTTATTATTTATGAATGAATGTTAGACTGATTTATTTATTTTTTATAATTTATTTTTTGATTGACGAATGTTAAAAATATTTTTTTGGTATTTTTGTATATTAGTTTATATTTTAATAGACTCCCTGAAGAGGAAATCAATTAGATTTAGAAACATTAGAGTAAACTAATTTTTAAAAACTATTTGTCTGAATGTTTTCGTTTTATTCTCCTCGATATATATAGATATAAAAGAAACTCGTATTTTAATACAATATTTTTCAATTTTTCCCATAATAAAGTATCATTTTCATTCTTTGCATTATTCTCTACATGTTGTATCAATAATTTCATTAATTCTTCGTTTTTCTTGACTACACCATGCATTGTTAACATTAGTTCCTCATTAGACAGTTTTAAGTCTTCACTTTCATTCGAATGTAACAAATTCGAAACAAACATAAATATTTTAACTTTTTTTAAATATTTACTCTCATAAATCTTATTCTGCACTGTCAAACTAATTTTTTTTAAAGTTTCAATATTCTCGTAAATATCAGATTTATTTGTAATAGCATTATTCAGTAAATTTTCCATATCACTTAAGATTCCTTTAATACTTGATATTTCATTACTAGATAAATTTTCAGTTACACTGTAACTGACAGAGAGCACCTCAATAAATGTAAGTAATAATGATTTCTCAATTTCATTAATTTCTGCCATTGATACCCATTTGTCTTTTGAATAGTAGAGGCAAAGCAGAGAATTATCCGAAATACTTGGAGCAATATTTTGAAGAACGCTTCTATTTACACTTTTAGAGTTATTAATAGATGAGAAAATGTTTAATTCGATATCATCGGAAATAGTTCCTGTTTCTTTTGATTTTTTGAATAATGCAATACTATCATTATTTTCCGTTATATAAGAAAGAAAATCCTTTACATTATTGGAAGATGTTTTCCCTGCTAGAGGAGCTTTTCTTTTCAATAAGTGTTTAATCATTTTAATATCAACTTCTGTGTCATACATTTCATGGGGTACTTTTGAGAAAATCACTGATATGCTTTGAAAAAAGTCTTTGAACTTATTTCCAAAAAATTTATCAAAATCAAGTAAAAGCTTCATGAATGGTGTAATATTGTCTTGTTCAATATCTGCAAAATTAATAACTAAAATAAATTTTAAGGAATTAACATTTTTCGCCAATTGATAGAGATAGAAAGAATTAGTGATTTCTTGTACTGGTCCTCTATTATCTTGAAATCCAGGAGCATCAAAAATGATCAAATTATTCAATCTTTTTGATTTCCATTTTGTGGGAATTGTAGTTTTTGACGTTGGTCCGAGGCCAATTTCCGGTCCAATTGATCGATTGTCTGCTTTAATTATTTTAATATCGCCATATCTTGAAAATCTGACGGCCTTTAGCTCATTGCCTATTAAGTAATTAATTAAAGTACTTTTCCCTGCCCTTGTGGTTCCTATACAAATCGCTGCATTTTCATTTGAAGCTTCTCTTCTCGTATAAATTTCTGCTTCATCGAAGGATTTTTCCAATTCTGTTAGTTCTTGTTCATCTAGTTTACAAATTTCACCGTAGACCAATGAGATTATTATAAAAACAATTGCAATTCTTTTCATAATGAATAAGTAGTATTACTCATATGAGGAGTGTAATTCCCTAATATAGTTTCTATTCAGTGCTCTTGGTATCGTTTCACTTAAAAAATATAAGAAAATAATTATTGTATTTCTAATGTTAAGGCGGTTTAATGGCGAAATACTTTTAGATTATTAAAGAACCTTTTCAATATTTAAAGAATAACGCTTTTAACCCCATATGACAGTCCATGAACCATATATGGTGCATTTGAAATTTCTGAATTCGAATTTGACATCAAATTTTCAAAATTCAAAATCGTGGAATCAAAATGGCGATCACAGAAATTCAAAAATTGATCAGATTCCCTTAAAACTCTGGAATGTTTGTGATCGCTTATTATCCGCCATATTAAGTCCGTCATAGTGAATCTTGATAATCTAACATCAAATTCGAATTCTACCACCCCAAGAATTTTGAATGTGATGTAATCATGTTTTTGGAAACTTTTTCAGATCGTTTTAGGTTCACAAGCAATTTTTTCACTAAAGTGCGAATAAGGCATTTAAACTAATTAGATTTAAAACTAGTGTATTGTCAAAAAAATAATAATTAGAATGGAATTCAACTTTAAAGAAGTAAATACATACGGTCGTGATGTCCAATTCTTTCACGTATTTAATACATGAAAACAAGCAGACAAATATAAATCTTCAGTAGTTTTTTTGTAAACGTATGCAACGTGGCAAATGACTAGGTCTATGTGGCGTTTCTAAATTAATAACTTGAGCATTAAATATATCATTATATTTTATGTTTAGTCAACAAATTCTGAAGCTACAGGTGCTTCGAGTATTGATAAAAAAGAAATTTTGTGTAATAATGAAATTGTACATATTTCTCAATACTTTTTTATTTTATCTCTACTTTTACATACCTAAGTTTCATAAAAATTATTTTATTCAATTTATTACAACCACGAGCAGAGAATCACGAACACCAGTAGCAGTAAACCTTAAAAAAACAATTTTATCCATAATCAAGTAATTATAATTTGTGATTTAAAAATAATTGTGCTTCAAATGCAATTAGTTTGATGATTTAATTTTTTTTAGGTAATTAAATATCCTCCTTTTCAAACCGAAACAAATATAGAAGATTTCATTAAAAACTCGCTACAAACTAATCAAAAAAGGATATAGCCACTAATTATTATTTGTACCCTGGGAGTTGCTGGCAATCAATTTTATGTTTTTGTCAATGGACAATAAGATATCTGCATCAAAATATTTGAATATTTTAAATGACTTTGATGTTATTTTCAAATTAAATTTTACACTAAAAAATTGCTCACTCAAATCGTTAAACAAAATTTCAATAATTTTTGTGAAATAATTTTCATATAAATACTTCTTTCAATTGAGACTTAAAAAATTTAATTACAATTTCTAATAAAATTTATATTAAATTTATAATCTAAAGCTAAATTTAAATTAATTTAAAACGTTAATTTTATCCCGGATTTTTACGATAAATTTTTAAACCTAAAAAAATTTCCAGTTGATACAACTAGGAACCACTTTCAGTAATATTTAAAAAACTAATTGAAGAGAAGTTGAAAAAAATTGACTATTTTAAAAAGAAAATAATAATTCGCCAAAATCTTTATTGTAAGACTAGTTTTGAATTTATTAGATGATTAACTACATTGTCAATTTAATAAATAATCGAAAGATTAATAGACGTAGAACAAAATCTAAATCAACTGAATATTAGCATCTCAACGGGGATAAGTTCAAGTGGCCTACTGTATGTTTCAATGAGACTTTAGTTGTATAATCCTATTATGCATCCCACTCGTCACGCACTATGAGTTATTGCGGTATAATTTCACGGTTCGCACGTAATGCTATTGAGTATATATCTCATATGAAATACGTTTTGCCAAATTATCGACAATGCTTGAGATACTGTGGTCAATGTCGGAAGTGAATGATCAAATCAAAACATCAATGGAGAAGGGACAACTTCCCATTCATTATAGACAATGACACAATGTCATCAATATAACCGTCTGTACATACATTGTATTTTAAAAATTTCAAACAATGTTGTATAATAGAATCTCACTTGTTATTATTGACAATGATACCAAAAAATGAAAAATTAGCAAATTTATTAATGACAACATTTTCTCTTTTAATTTTTAAAATGACATAAATTAAAAATTTTTTTTAAATGAATTCTTTAATCTCCGCTTTAGTGTAACGCCATCAGGTTCATACAATAACTTTTCTCGAAAGATGTCTTCAGAATGAAAATGTTTTTCACAGACCATTTCACTCCCTTTGACTTTAATATCATCCCGCCGTAGCAATTTGCCACTGTTTTATAATCTTTTTATCTTTTGGAACCGTAAAAAATGAACATTATCCGAATAACTCTTGTAGGATGAATATTTGCATTCTACACAAACACACTTGAACATCATATTTCTCTTTTCTTTTTTTTTCACGTTACAAATCAGAATCATAATTTAATTACAATCTAAAGATAACTAAAGGATCCCACGCGGCAAGAATAACAATAATTACGAATCCTGGTTTTTATCTATCTCATAAAGTTACAATTATATATTTTCATGATAATTAAATTATCCTTGTATAAATTGTATATTATATTCAAAGACTCAATTTTACATTCACACATAATTGTACAAGAAATAATTAACATTTCGCATTCAGGTTGTACGCTTCTTGTGAAATTCCGTATAATCAACGAACGCAATGGCTCACGCACGACTGTCTTATACTCTCTTTTTACCAAAGCCACGTTGCATAAATTGAATCAGTCAATTAACACATTACACGGAATGGTGTATATTAAATTAATAGGAGAGTTACATTCAGAATACTCGAAAAAGAATATTTTTGCTACCAACAAAAACTGGGAGACAATAAAAGGTTCCTAAAAAATCTCTAAACATAACAGATCACTGTGAGTAAAAAAACGAACGTTCAAATACGTGCAACGCAATTCAATTTTTAAATCAAACTTTGAAGAACACCTATTGACAAATTTAGTTCATGGGTTAAAGGTTTTTGACCTGTCTCACATAGAATTTCGTTATACGATAAAGCAAGTAGCAAACGTATAACATATACCCAATACCTACAGAACATTACATCAAGTCTTGAATCCCTTTGGGAAATAGTCTATGGGCTGGTCTCAGACTCGATCGACCGTGAAATGTAGTCTAATACGTATTACTGCTCTACGATACCTCTATTTTGCTAACGTACATGAACGCCAATTTCCAAATTCAAATACATACCTTGGCCAGAAATACAGACCCATTAACATGAGACAGAATTGACGTTATTTATTTATAAAAAAAATTATCTTGTATAGGTTTATGAAAAGAATTATTTCACGCAAAAATTGTTACTTTATTCCGAAATTAATATTTAATCTAAAAATTTATCAGTTTCAATGAACGTAATTTAATAAAAAAGATCTATAACATTCATAAAATTTTCTCTTCAGGAGGGTTTATAAATTGGAATTCTGTAATTGAGGCATTACATCTTTAACAAGGTTTTTCTCATTGGAGTTTGCAATATTCTTTTTTGTGGACATTTTATTTTTACAAGTTATATTCCTTACTGAATTGAAAATGTCATCTACTGCAAATATTAAGAAGTGAACTAAGTGTGGTAGGGATATTGCACTTGTTTTGGATGTAAACTTCCTTATCATCCAAGCTGAGCATTGCAGACCTTTACTTTGCCTGACGGATCATTTGCTAAATGCTGTAAACCAAGGTCACTATCCCCGTCAAATGATTCTCAGTGCTCAGTCTTCTGTTAACGTGGAGTGCATTATGGACGCCATAATATAATTAACTCAAACCTTCTTCAAAAATTTTACCACAGTATCGAAGAATTTTATGGACATAAATGCTAAACATGATGACAGGTTCTCTAGACTCAGAAATATGGAGGATAGTGATTGGTTTGACGGATCGTCTTGTTTTTGTCGAAGAGAGACTTGACAAGTATGATGCGGGCTGATAAAATATTTAACCCAGTACTCGAGACTAATTCCTGTAATTGTCGATAGGTCGGAAAGAAAGTGTAGTCTAGATTTGTTTAATCTTCCTGAAGATAAAACTCCAAACAGACTCTGATACCTTAAAAATTGTTGTCATCAACAAATATAAAAAATTTACTAAATCAATTGATCTTGATGGAATTCGAACAATCAGAGTCGATGCCCTCTGGGCACTAAAACGTCTTTGTTCTTGAAACGTTCCTAAAACGATTTTAGAACGTTTCATGTCCACTACATAACGGTTTAAGAACATCCAATGTTCTAAAAACGTTTTTACGTTTTTGACGTTATTTGAATCCTTTACAATTAGAATGAGAGAGGAAGAGTAGATCCAGATGTCTTCAGGGATACTGAAACAAAATTAGAACCTTGAGGGATCAATCGAGAATTTAATTGGGGACAAAAAGTATTAGTTACTTACGTTTTAAAATTATTCTTAGAGTCGTAGACCCAACATGTAATACCTCCTTCAGAGTGAGGTCGAAGAAATGACGTTGTCCAGCCGGAAACAGAATATACAGTAGATTTCCCTTAAATTGTTTTCGGGCCAGCCAAAGTGAAAGATCCGGAGTCCAGGTGTCGAATTATTGATTTGACGTTGAAGGTGAAATAATGCAGTGCTTAGTAAAATAGAAATGTGCCTCGCAGTAAAAATTATCTCCTTGAATGAATTCTCCTTGAATGAACTTGACTGAGACTTGAAGAATACACTTGGTACTTGAAGAGATTTTTGCAACTGGAGTCGAAGAATAAACTCCATGACAATACACAGCTTGTTAACTTAGTCATGATTTCTGGACTGACACGAAGAATACGCGAAGTGATGACTTGTGTCTCGTTAAGTTGAAGGCGCTTTCTGGACTGCCAAATTCAGCAAGGGTGACACCTTTTATACTATTCCTTTTGCAAGGAATACTACGTCATACCTCCCACTTTTATGACATTTTGTGTCAGGACGTACTTATTGATTTAATTTTTAATTCCTGTATTACATAGGCGAGGAACCAGCAGAAAAATAACAAGATACACATGACCATAATTATTTGGCATTCGCTATCCAGACAGACTTCTGATCAATACTTGCTTTGATTAGAAGAAAATAAGGATTCAGATTCTAACTTCACAAAATATTATTTTATAAATATACAATACGTCGCGATGACGTGTGACATTCAATACCAGGTATTTGCCTTGACCACCCGTCTAATGAATTTTCTCACCAGATGAAAGGGGAAGTGTAGAAAACCTCTTCAGAGTACAAACCGGTTTATCGACGGTCTAATGGGTTCTAATGATGTGCACTGGACAATAATCCAAGAATCCAAGCGATTGCAAGAAGTCTATTAAAGCAATCCAAAAACACAAATTTTTGGTGTCTTCAACCCCATTTTTTGAAAAAAATTTTAATTTTTTTTCATTTTATGGATATTGATCTTGTAGTGCACATTACAAGCTTTAATTTAAGACCTTGTGGAAGTCTCTAGCACGTCAGGTTAAAGAGAAAAGAAATGTTGAAAATCCTCAAAAAAGCGTTTTTGGGGTCTTTACCCCCACTTTTCTCAAAATCCTGACGTGATGGGCAATTTTGGAAGTCGGGATCGTGTTCAGCGTCCAAAAATACATAGGAAACCATTCCGCTATCTCATAAAAAAAAAGTAAGTCTTTTTTTGTTGACCTGTGTAATCGACAGTGCATATCATTATACCTTGACTGCAAATCTCCCACTTGATCCTCATCACTTAGTGGAAATCAACTCCTTTAATATTGTAACCAATGTAATTATGTAATTCTGTTAATAGAAATAAAAAAATTGTTTATTGTCGATTCTTGGCTTTTCCAATTGACAAATGAAGACCTCTATAGCTCAGATCCTGAAATAATCTTTCATTTTAGTACTGGATTGGAGTAGCCATCCAGGTGACTTCCAAAGTAACAACATCGATTGAAGATTTTGAAAAATATTTTAATTTGAAATTTAATTTGAATTTAATTCCTTATTCAATGTTTAAGTGATTTTAATTAATTATAAAGTAATTGTGAATTATTTATTTAATTAGAAATTGATTTTAATTTAATTCATTTGATTTCGTTTGATTATAAAAATAATTTACGATCACAAATATTAAACCGCAATTTTTTATATACTCCGTTGCGCTTCCACTCGAGATAGATGAACAAGAATGATTCATTGACGTCGGAAATAGAACTAGAACAGCCTTTAGTAAAATCGAATGTATATCTTATAACAATATTGTCGCTAAAAACACAGTAGTATAAGGGTGAGAAAGTTAAATGTAATCGATAATGATTTTTAGTGTCATTTCATTATCTAAATTAATATATTTTTCAAATTGCTATCATTCTCATCAAAAATGTTAATTTCTTTCTTTTTAAGATGTGGACAAATTCTCTTCGTTCACTGAAGATTTGACGTTCGCCCGTTTCTAGCGCATCTAGCGGCACTGCCAAGGTAATATTGATGATTTCCCACTTATTGTATTTTTAAAAAAATATATTAAATTCTTTGTGAAATAATTCTAAATTCATCAAAAAAAATTTATCAAAAGTAGCAAAATTTGGTATTTGGTGGTTTTGTAGATTGTAATTTATTTTTTGATAACGGTCATGAGCACACCGGCATAGAGGGTTAATGAAGCATTAAAGTAATTTTTCATGAGAAATGAGAGAACAGGAAGAATTCCGCACTAACCAGTTTCTAAATTTATATTGCTTTGCGAAAAGCATCTTGACCCCTTCTAATAAAATAGAAGCTGAGTTAAAACGGATATTTTGCCTAGTCTATATATTCATCATTTGAAATTGAGTAAATATAACAATCTAAAAGATTATATACAGTAGTCACTGAAATATTAAAAATTGTCTAATTACAAATTTTTTTCTTCAAAAACCGTTCAGTAATTCTTTATGATTATTTTTCACTACCAGAAAATGTTTAATAATTAAAAAATATAATTCAAATGCGTTATCTTAGAGGTATTCTTCTTATTTAAACTCAACTATAAATCTTCCATTCAGAAGCTAACAGGAACTAACGCAATCCTTCTACTTGTTTCTTGTGCTTGCAGCTTGCACATCGGGACATTCATCGTGTTTTGTTTTATTGTAGCCTTACCTCCAGTCCTATTTCCCGTTTTTCACTTCCGCTCCTCCTAAAGAATTTTCTTCCTCTAAGTTACCTTCTGTACCTTTTACCAGCATGTTACATAATCCTCCGCCCCTTACTAATCCGAAACCTATTTTACGTCTCCACGTTCTCCTCGTTCTTTCTCGCAGTCTTATTCACATCATCAATCTCCTTTCGAGCAGTATCTTCCGTGTCACATTCCACCATCTCCTTTCAACATTCATTTCATCCACTTCCAAATTTAATTCCCCACAAAAATCATACTCCTTTATCCTCTTTGAATTTTATTTTCATCCAATTTTAATTTTTTTCAAGAAACCCACGACGCGCACTTCTCAGAACTGCAATTTTATAATGGTAAGTCTTGATTTTTAACAATCGATATATTTGACGTAATTGATATTTGTGTTATGTCTCAGAATGAAACTAAACATAATCATATTTAATTTGTCCGGCATCGGTGATTCAAACCTGATTTATTTACAGAGCGGATGGGACAGTCTTAAAGAAAGAGTAACTGTTAAATTAAAGTTATATTATTAAAGTTTTTATTTGAATCCTTTACCATTAGAATGAGAGAGAAAGAGTAGATCCAGATGTCTTCAGGGATACTGAAACAAAATTGTGTTGTGGGATCAATCAAAAATTTAATTGGGGACAAAAAGTATTAGTTACTTACGTTTTAAAATTATTCTTAGAGTCGTAGACCCAACATGTAATACCTCCTTCAGAGTGAGGTCGAAGAAATGACGTCGTCTAGCGGGAAACAGAATATGCAGTAGATTTCCCTCGAATTGTTTTCGAACCAGCCGAAGTGGAAGGTCCGTCCGGAGTCCAGGTGTCGAATTATTGATTTGACGTTAAAGTCGAAATAATGCAGTCCTCAGAAAAATAGAAATGTGTCTCGCTGTAGAAATTATCTCCTTGAACGAACTTGATTGAGACTTGAAGAATGCAATTGGTACTTGAAGAGATATTTGGAACTGGAGTCTTAGAATAAACTCGACGGCAATACACAACTTGTTAACTTGGTCGCGGTTTCTGGACTGACGAAGAACGCGGGTTGCTGATTTGAGGGTGACTTCTGGACTGACTAATTCGGCAAGGGTGCCTGCTTTTATACTATTCCTTTCCAAGGGATTATTCCACCCTTTTTTATTACTTTTTGGGTCAAGACGCTTTTATTGATTAAATTTTTAAGTCCTGTATCCAGCAGGTGAGGACCAAGTGGAAGGGTAGCAAAAGACAGATGACCCTATTTGGTAACTGCTAATCCGGGTGAACACTTGGATCAAGATGATTTAGATTTCGAGAGAACAAGGATTCAGATTTTAACTTCACAAAATATTATTTAATAAATATACAATGCGTCCCGATGACATGACATTTGGAACAAACTTGAAATATTAATTGTAGACAAAAAGATTTGGAAAATTTCGCATCCAGCCGAAGGAAAAATGTTCTCTTTCATATAATAATTTTATCGATATGATTGTCAATAAATAATTATGAATTTAAGTTAATTTACGTGTTAAATTAATTTAACATCAATTTTAAAGTGATGAGTCCTGTTTGATTAATTATTTTTTATTAATAACATTTTGTTTTTATAATCTAACAACCTTCTCTTATTCTCCAGAAGCCAAAAAATGTAAGCTGAGCCATCAACTTCGAACATCCTACTGTTAAGAGCATCACCACTATAAGCTGAAGCCTCAATAATTCTAATAACCCAACATATCTTCAAGGACGAACTTTTCTAGACTGCATCCCATGAAATCAAACAATGTTAAACCTTGAAGTTTGCATCCGGAGGACGAAAAAATATTTTTAAAAATGTAAGTTTGGAATTTTTAGATTAATAATCCTTTTAAAGTGGATGAACGTCCGCGTCCCGAAATTTGAAAATAATTTCTAACTAATTATTCTAAATTACCTTAACTATTCCTTTTTCACCTAATGCCTATCTTTATAATTAAATTATAAGGAGAAAAATTCACTTTTCCATTATTTAAAAGGGAGAAAGAAATGAATATATTATAAAAACAGCATCAAAACAAAATAAAGAAAATCACACCTGCTGTCCTGTCGACATTGTGCCTCATTTTCTGAGTTCGAAATTAAGTGAATTTTAATACCGTTCTTTGAAAGCTAGAATTTCATTTTAATATGAAATCTAATAAGCTTTAATGTAGGTGGAATAAATATGACGAAACCCAATATTCATATTTATAGATGTTTTTTTTATTTCTCTATTTTAATGAAACTCTAAATTGTATGTGAATTATTAATTTTCATTTTACAATTCTCTTCTCAGATAATACTTTTATTTTAAATGTGAAGCAGAATTCACGTTTATGATAAAAGTATTATTGTTCAAATTATGCAAGTTTATTCCCAAATAGCACAAAATTTCAGCTTAATATTGTATTTAAATGTTGTGCTGTTTCGGTCGAAATTTATAGCTTTAGAGTTAATTTGAAACATAAGGTTTATTCAGTATTTATGTAGTTTAGTTTATTATACACTATTTCGGAAATAATCGATCCGATCGATCGGAGTAAATATAGAAACACTAAAATTACATTGTTTGGGATAAAAATTAAGATAGATTAACTTCATACCCCTTTCACATTTAGCTAACAACACAATATCATTCACATACGTCATTAAATAAATCCTCCTAATACCCCAACTCTTCCTCTAGATCCGTCATCAAAAAAACTAACCTACAACTAACTAATCTACTACTGGAATTATTACCAATAAAAATTCCGTTAGTTGTTACCGGTAATAGCTACAGATTGTCCCTCCAACAAAATTCCCTGGAATATTTTCTCCTGTGACCTGAGGCTAATCTACGGAGATGTAATATCCTGTGTAATAATTTTAAGTTTTTACAAATATTACAATGATCGAATACTATAATTATCTAATGATTTCTTTCTTTCTGTTTTTTAAAGGAAAGATATTTGAATGAAGAAGATGCAATGGGTCCAGTGTCCGGTAACAGAAGAGGCTCTGCTTATTCAGAAGAAAAACAGGAGGAAATCACTATTGTACAATTACGTCCATAAACAACGAAGAAGTCGAAATTCATACATCTGATTGCACTCGTGCTAGCGTAAAGCTTTTTTGTAATAATCTGACGGTGCTACAATTTCATTTTACAGGACGTAAAAAAAATTGCAATTATTGATCCCTTCTCAAACGATGGGAGATTTGAAGGCCTTTCAGTTTTATTAGCCAAGTAATTAAACCTCAGTAAGCAATAAAATATTTTTTAATGAGGCATGCAATATGCATATAGCAAAATAAATAAAAACTGCGTTCAAATTCTTCATTAGTGCCTCTATTATATAATTTTACTTTGAAAATAAATCTTAATCTTACTAATCAATCATAACATTACTCCCAAAAATTATCGAATTGTAATATCAAACCTTCTGTAAATTTAATTACTATTTAATCAGAAGTGTTATAGGATAATTGATCAGAACGCTAGTTTATAAATCCGTCCGACCAATAGAAACAATTAGCGTGACAATGTGGTCTTCTTATATTTTAACTTTTTCAGTCCTAGTAGTCGACATATCGATCAGCTTTTAAGCCATAATTATTTTCAGCATAACTTATAGTATAACTCAAAGTAATTACATTATATTTCTCATCTTTTTGTTTGCTACTTACGAATCTGAATTCAAATAACAAAATTCTAAACAGTGGATATTAAGTATTAAAAATCAATTATATTTTACCTTTTGCATTTACGAAAAAAAGTTAAAATTTCTACTTGGCATGAATAACACACTGAAAACATTACAATTATAATTAATATTCATTATACATTTCTCTTCTATGTTATACTATTTGCCATAAATATTTTTATTAGACCATTATGAAATATAGAATTTAAAATGCAACCGGCGAGAATAAATTACATAAAATTATTTGACGACGCAAATACAAAATCTTGTTTTAAATAGCGATACGTCACTCACGTTTATAAAAAGAATAAAGCGGTTAATTAATTTCAAAAGAATAGCGCATGGTTCGAAAAATTAAATTAAACTTTTATATAAAAATCATATTCTAGACATTTATCCAAAAGAACATAATTTTAATAGAATTATCATCAAAGAAATTAAAAAAAAGAATTAATTTATTTTACTGAGATTTAATTACTTGTGCTCAAAATCTAATCTGATAATGCAACCATATAAGACAAGTGTGAAATCAAACTATAAATATCAAAGTAAATATATGAAATTGTAAAATGCGCAGATAGTCGTTTACATCAGGGTTTTTAGACTGCCAACGTGTACAAAGTTCCCAAGTCTTTTTTATCCAAAGCTTTATTGATGATGTGAGAAATGAGAAAACTAAATTTTATCTTAATTTCGAGAATCAATTATAGGGATTTACTTTCTAAAAAAAACAAAAAAAAATGTAGTTAAACAATACTCAAATAGTGATGACATATTGAAACAATAAAATGGACATTCTTTTGATTGTAAAATGTAATAAAATTGGTTGGGAGAATTACTACTTTTATAAACCCATTTGTGCGTGACGTGTCATAGAGGACAGGGATAAAGGCATCATTTAGCACGTACCATCTATGCACGTCCATCTATACACTCAAGGGAGGAATATCTGCAATTCCTGATTTGTAACTGTTCGATAAATATTTATGAAAATAAAAATTATTATTTCAAACTGTGCAAAAAACTGTTCTAAATGTTGGAATTTAAAGACAAAATATAAGAATGAAAACGAGGGCAAGGCTGAATGTCGACTTTAAAATAATTATTGATTTCAATTAATTTGTTATGCCTCAGAAGGAAACTTAAACATATCCCGAATTATTTTTAAATTTTCCGGCAACGGTGATTCATAGGGACTGTCCATCAACCACGTGGACAATTTTTCACCAATTTTTGACCCCCCCCCCCCCCCGCCCCCCGTTGTGGACAGTCGTGGACATTTGTCAAACCCCCTCAACCCCTATACAATTGTCCACGTGGATATTGCAAATTAAAAAAATAAGTTTTTTTTTACTCCTGTATGTTAAAAAATAAAAAACATTATTTTTGAACATTTCAAAGCAAGAATATCAGTAAAGTCAGGGAAATGTCAGGAAAAAATTTTTTGTCAGGGAAATTAAGAAATCGTATTGGCAGAAACTCACCGACAATACTATTCGCTCTCTTCCAATACTTTTTTTTTACTGGGTGGAAATTGTAGAAAATAATTTAATTCAGGAAGGGTTATAATTGTCATTTTAAAAAATAATTAAAATCATAAATTTTACTAATTTTCCGTAAACATTCATATTTTTCTGTAAAAAGAATTTTGTCAGGGAAATTAATTTTAATGTCAGTAAATTGTCAGGGAAATTGATTAACTGAAACTTATGATCATCCTGATTAAGCTTAAGATATCTTTTTTGGAAATATCTTTGATTATATGTCCACGTTGACATTTGCTTTATCACCCCCCCTCCCCTTCGTGGACAAACGTGGACTTTTGATTCACCCCCCCCCCCCCAAATGTGTCCAAGTGGTTTATGGACGGCCCCATACCTGATTTATTCACCGAACAGAAGGCTCTGAGGGTCGATTCTGTAACTTTTAAACTTCCCACTTCACTTCTCACTCCCACTTTCTACTTACCACTTTCCACTCTCACTTTTTACTTCACACTTTCACTTCCCACTCCCACTTTCCACTCTCACTTCACACTTTTATTTACCACTACCACTTTCTACTCTTACTTTTTACTTCCAACTTTTATTTCCCACTCTCACTTTCCATTTTTATATCCCACTTCCACTCTCACTTTTAACTTCCTAAATTCAACTTCCCACTCTCACTTTCCACTCTCACTTTTTACTTCCAAATTTTATTTCCCACTCTCACTTCCTATTTTTATATCTCACTTCTACTTTCCACTTTTACATTCCAGTCTTACTTTTTACTTCCCACTCACATTTTCCACTTTCACTTCCCACTTTTATTTATCAATACCACTTTCCACTCTTACTTTTTACTTCCAAATTTTATTTCCCACTCTCACTTTCCACTCTCACTTCCCATTTTTTTATCCCACTTCTACTTTTCACTTTCACTTTTTACTTCCAACTTTTATTCCCCACTCTCACTTCCCATTTTTATATCCCACTTCCACTTTCACCTTCCACTCTTACTTTTAACTTCCCAATTTCACTTCCCACTCCCACTTTCCACTCTCACTTTTTACTTCCAAATTTTATTTCCCACTCTCACTTCCCATTTTTATATCCCACTTCTACTTTCACCTTCCACTCTCACTTTTAACTTCCCAATTTCACTTCCCAATTCCACTTTCCACTCCCACTTTTTACTTCCAAATTTTATTTCCCACTCTCACTTCTCACTTTCCACTCTCACTTCCCATTTTTTTATCCCACTTCTACTTTCCACTTTCACCTTCTACTCTCACTTTTTACTTCCCACTCCCACTTTCTACTCTCACTTCCCACTTTTCATTTTCTACTACCACCTTCCACTCCCATTTTACACTCTCACTTTCCACTTTTACTTCCCAATTCCTACATTCACATCCCACCTTCCACTTTCAACTTCCCATTCTCATTCCCCACCTTACACTTTCCACTTTCGCTTCTCACTTTTCCCTCCTAATGGTGGGACAATGAAAAGTGGGAATGGGAAGTGGAAGGAGGGAAGTGAGAGTAGAAAGTGAACGTCCTCTCTTCTATTTCCCACTCCCACTCTTACTTTCGACTTCCACTTTCCACTCTCACTTCCCACTCCTACTTTCCACTGTCACTTTCCGCTCTAACTTTCTACTTCGTACTTTCCACTGGCACCACCCACTTTCGCTTCTCACTCCCCACTTTAAACATTCATTTCCCAAGTTTCCCTTTCCACTTTCCATTTTACTTTCGACTCCTAATTTTTACTTTACTGTCCTGAGTTTTTATTTTCTATTCAATAAAACAAATTTGATATATCAGTTGAATATTAGTAAAATTGACATTCAATACAGAATTTAAAAATTGTGATAAATGTCAAATACTATATTGTAGAAAATGTGAGTGGATAGTGAAATTAGGAGGGGAATATGGGAAGTGAGTGTTGAAAGTGGAAGGGGGAAATGAAAGCGCGAGATGAAAGTGGAAAGTTGAAGTGAGAGTGGAAAATAGGAACTGGAAAGGAGGAGTTCGAAATGAGAGAAGGGAATGGAAAGTGAGAGTGGGAAGTGGAAAGTAGGAGTTGGAAGTGGAAGTCAAAAGTTGAAGTGAGAGTGGAAAATGGAAAGTTGAAAGTGGGAGTCGAATGTAGAAGTGAGAGTGGGAAATGGAAAGTGGGAGTCGAATGTAGAAGTGGGAGTGGGAAATGGAAAGAGGATAGTAGGAGTGGGAAGTGAGGGTGGAAAATGGAAAGTTGAAAGTGGGAGTCGAATGTAGAAGTGAGAGTGGGAAATAGAAAGTAGGAGTTGGACGTGGGAAGTGAGAGTAGGAAATGGAAAGTAGAAGTTGAAGGTGGTAGTCGAAAGTTAAAGTGAGAGTGGGAAATGGAAAGTGGGAGTCGAATGTAGAAGTGAGAGTGGGAAATGGAAAGAGGAAAGTAGAAATTGAAAATGAGAGTGGAAAATAAAAGTGGGAAGTAAAAAGTGGGTGTGGGAAGTGAGAGTAGGAAATGTGGAAAATGAGAGTGGGAAGCGGAAAGTAGGAGTTGGAAGTGAGAGTGAAAAATAAAAGTAGGAAGTGAAAAGTGAGAGTGGGAAGTGACATTGGACAGTGGGAATTAGGAGTTGAATGTGGGAGTGGGAAGTTAGAGTAGGAAATTGAAAGTGAGAGTGGGAAGTGGAAAGTAGGAGTTGAAAGAGAGAGTGGAAAATGAAAGTGGGAAATGAAAAATGGGAGTGGAAAATGAAAAGTGAGAGTTGAAAGTGAAATTGGACAGTGGGAGTGAAAAGTGAAAGAGTTACAGAATCGACCGCATGATATTATGGAACAGGTTTTAATTAATAGGAACTGTTAAATTGAATTTAAATTATTAAAGTTTTTATTTGAATCCTTTTCTATTAGAATGAGAGAAAAAAAGAGTAGATACAGATGTCTTCAGGGACAGTGAAACAAAATTAAAACTTTATGGAATCAATCGAAAATTTAAATGGGGAATTTGACTATAAGACGATTCTCGAAGAAGGCACTTGGTATTTGAAAAGATTTTTTTATTTAATTTTTTTATTGAAAAATAACATTCATTAATGTTTTATTTTTAATTATTGCTATTGCTTCCATTTTTATCAAATCGGCCAAATACTCAATGTTCATCACTATTTGAGAATTGATACAGTATTTTTTCTTCTAAAAAATAATTTATCTCATCAACTTAAAAACATTTATTATTTTTATCTACTTTCGAAAAGTGACATCTTGGATTCTCATTTCACATACTTTAGAAAGCAGAAACCTTTTTACGTATATTATATTTGTAATTAGATAGTAAAAAAAACGATGAATGAAAGAATATAATATGTGATTCAGTAATGGAGTAAATCCGTTCCCATCGATGTCATCAAATATTAATAATCATATAATGTATGATGTCCGTGCAAGCTTGCTAGTGTCGCCAAGTATATGACATTTTTATTTAATTCGATTAAAGCAAAAACGAAAGCAAATCATCATTATCAAAATTTATAATTCGTCTTTACCTCCTCATAAAATTTTTTATAAAAATAGAAGAAGAAAAAATTTGAGTTTTTGAAAATTTCTAAAAATTATCACATAATTGATTTTCAAGAACTCAATACTCAATGATGGGATTATAAAAAAGTTACTGTACAAAACCATATGTACATCCTATTTAAATGATTAAGTTCTTGAACTTCTCTTTCAAGTTGTGTGTTAAATTGAATTTCCTTAATAATATAGAAAATGTATATGTCAATTTTTTTGAAGATTTACTTTTTGGAAATCTGTAAATATTTATAGAATAAAATAAAATAGAGAGCCAATTTTCACAATTAAGAAAAAAAAAATTATGAATGGCACGATAAGTCTGCTTTAGAGAGTAAAAGAAGAGTATTTTATTATATGTAAGTCATAAACCGTTACATGCGAAAAAAAACATGAAATCATTATATGAAAGCTTCAAAACAATTGTGGAAGTGTAACTGAGTAGAACTGTATAAAAAATATAAATAAAAACAAGTCATCTATATAAATATCTATTGGGAAACATAGTCTCCACCATTAAAAAAGCTCATAGTGTGGAGGCTGTTTTTCACTCCAAGCACTCAAATTAATACTTGTGTTATAATTATTATTACAAATTATTATTGTTATAAGTTGCAATATACGTACATCGCCGCAATTAAGAGTGAAACTTAGAGTGTAATAATGAAAGATGTTATTTATAAATCTCGAAATGAAACGAAAATATAAAAAAAAAATTGTGATCAAACGTGAATGTTAATGTGCAGATCTGTAACTGATTAGAAATTCTACTTTAGTTGGTAACTTGCCTCGAATTCTATAAATACGTTTATTTCAAATAAAATTTAATGCTGTCAAATGGGATTTTTGTGGATTCCAATACTGGAGACCTCTTTGAGTATTTTGCAACAATTATTAAAATAATCCACCAAACTAAGTTCCCCATTATAACCCAGCGGTCAATAAAAGGCTCATTATTGCCCTGGTCAGTAAAGTACTCATTATTAACCTAGGGTAATAATTAGTTGAAATGCCCTTTAAATATTTAACGTATTTCCTGTTCCGAAGAAGTAAATTTAAAAACCCGTTTATTTGATTTCATAAATTTTGTTTAAATGAAGCTCTTTCTTTAATTTAATCAGTTACTGATCTAAAATATAAATCTGCTGAACGATCCGACCGCTAAGTGTTAAGCAATAAAGTTGTAAAATACTGTATATTATTTACTATTATCATCTATTTTTTAATTTTAACATTTGAGTTTGTACTATATAATATATTATTCACAATGAAATAGAAAAGCAACTTTACTGATTTACCTGTAAAACATTGTACTTTATTTATTACTACTTCCAAATTTATTGACAAATATATATATATAGTTTTTACCATCATCATTTTTTTCTAAACGAGAATATTTCTATTTTTAAAATTGTTTGAGTTAAACAAGAAAGAAGTATTTCATACATCAAGCAGCTTGGTTTATTTACCATGAGGGTTCAGTTGACGTTAATAAACCCTATCCATCAATATAACGAAAGTCAATTTTTATCGACGAGAAAAAGGAAAATTGAAAAGACTTAATTTGAATATAAAACAAAGGACTTTTAGGTACGTCTTTAAATAAAATATATTTTCGGTAATTTTTGTGGAAATTAAATCTATAATATTCGATCTGATTTAGTTGACTTTTTGCTCTTTTAATATTTTACAAACTTCCCACTCGATAATTAATTTTTAAAAAGTAGCGAAAAGTAGCTTTTAAACTAAAAAACAGTAGTAAAAAATAGCTATCGAAAAATTAATCTTGACAACTAAAAAAATCGTTTTAGACACTTTACAAAACTAATAGAAATTTCATTCTAAATTTCATTTTCCTAACTTTTTCCTAATTTTCATCAAAAATATTTACTTCTTTCTTATCCTGCTAGTAAATTGAATTCCTGTAACGAATTTTAATATTCATGAAAGAATTTAAATATTTATAAAAATAATTTAATTCTTGCGAAGAATTTTATAAAAAATTTTAAACAATTGATTTTTTTCGACTTATTTTAAGCAAATTGTAATATAAATAATTTAATTACTGAGGAATTTTTATTATTCATAAAAAAATTGAATTCTTATAAAGATTTTTACAAAAAAATTTTTAAATAATTGACTTCTGTTTGGAAATATGAAAATAGTATAGATACTGAAAATCAATTAATTGCAAAAAGTTTTTAAAAATAATTGAATTTTACAATGAATTTTATTAAAATTTTTGACAATAATTGAATGTCTGTATGACAATTTATTAATTTTTTTTTTTTTTTGAAAATAATTGAATTCCTAAAAAGCATTTTATTATTTATGAAAATAATTGAATTCTTGCGAACGATTTTATTAGAATTTTTTATAAAATAAATAATAATAAATAATAATTGAATTTCCAATAAAAATTTATTACTTTCAAAAATAATTGAATTTTTGTGATGAATATTATGAAAATAATTGAATTATGCAAACAAATTTTATTAAAATGCCTCAAAATAATTGTATTTTTTGGAATAATTTTGTTATTTATCGACATAATTTATTTCTTTCGAAGAATTATTTATGTAAATTATTGAATTCTTGGGAAGAATTTTATTAAAATTTCAAAGAATAATTGAATTATTTCAAAAAAATTTAATTAAAATTGTATTTACCTAAAATAATTGATTTCTTTCGATTAATTTTATTAAAATATTTAAAAAGAATTGAATTCCTATGAACAACTTTGTTATTTTTGAAAATAATTAAAATTTTTCATAAGAATTTTATAAACATTGTTTAGAATAATTTATTTTTCGAAATATACCTAATAAATATTATGAAAATTTTATTTTAAATAATTGAATTCTTGTGAAAAACTTTATTTGTGAAAATAATTAAATTTTTTAATTAATTAATTTAAAATAGTATTAAAAAAATTGAAATTTGATTATTTTTCTTATTTATGAAAATAATTGAATTCTTGCTTAGAATTTTATAAAAGAAATTTTTAAATAATTGAATTTTCTATGAAAAATGTTATTATTAGTGAAAGTAATTGAATTATATTGTGAAGAATTGTATAAAAATTTAAAAATAATTGAATTGCTGAGAAAAATTCTAATTTTTTTGTAAATAATTGTATTCTTTCAAAAAATTTAAAAAAAACATTTTTTTAAATAATTTATTTCTTTGAGGAATTGAAATTAAATTTTTAAGAACAATAAAATTTTTTGAGCAATTCTTGTAAAATTGTATTAAAAATAATTGAAATCCTGATATATGAATTTTACTGTTTATGAAAATAATTGAATTGTTGCAAGAATTTTATTTAAATTTTCAATAATAATTGAATTTTATAAAAGAATTTCATTATTTGTAAAAATAATTGAATTATTGAGAAAAATTCTGTTATTTTTAAAAATAATTGAATTTTGCAAAGAATTTTATAAACGTTGTTTTAAATAATTAATTTTTTCGAAATATAATAAATATTATAACAATTTTTATTTTAAATAGTTGAATTCTTGTGAAATATGATTGCAAAAAATTTTATTAAAATTTTCAAAAATAATTTAATTCGTGAGAAGAATTTTATTATTTATGAAAATAATTGAATAAATGCAAAGAATTTAATTACAATTTTCAAAAATAATTGAATTCCTGAGAAGAATTTTATTATTTATATGAAAATACTTGATTTATTACGAAAAAATTTATCAAAATGTTTAAAAAGAATTAAATTTTTGTGAAAAATATTGTTATTTTTGAAAATAATTGAATTTTTTATAAGAATTTTATTATCATTCTTTTAAATAATTAATTTTTTAGAAATATAACAAATATTTTGAAAATTTTATAAAATTGAATAATTGAATTTTTGTAGAACACATTATTTGTAAAAATAATTGAATTTTTCGATTAATTAATTAATAATAGTATTTAAAAAAAATTGAAATTCGATGATTTTTATTATTTATGAAAATAATTGAATTCTTGCTTAGAATTTAAAATAAAAAATTTTTAAATAATTGAATTTTCAATGAAAAATGTTATTATTAGTGAAAGTAATTGAATTATTGTGAATAATTGTATAAAAATTAAAAAATAATTCAATTCCTGTAAAAAATTCTAATATTTTTATAAATAATTGAATTCTTCCAAAGAATTTTAAAAAGACATTTTTTTGAATAATTTAGTTTTTCGAGGAATTGAAATTAAATTTTTAAGAATAATGACATTTTTTGATGTCTAAATTCCTGTAAAATTGTATTAAAAATAATTAAAATCCTGCTATGAATTTTATTATTTATGAAAATAATTGAATAGTTGAAAAGAATTTAATTTCTCTGAAAAATTTTATTATTTTTGAAAATTGAATTCTTCATAAGAATTTTATAAACATTGTTTTAAATAATTAATTTTTCCGGAATATAATTATTATTAAAATTTTATTTTAAATAATTGAGTTCTTGTGGAAAACTTTATTTGTAAAAATAATTAAATTTTTCAATTAATTAATTTAAAATAGTATTAAAAATAATTGAAATACTTCTACGAGTTTTATTATTTATGAAAATAATTGAATTCTTGCGAAGAATTTTATAAAAATTTTTAAATAATTGATTTCTTTAGACTAATTTTATGAAAATTCAAATTTAAATAATTGAATTCCTGAGAAATTTTTATTATTCATGAAAAGAATTAAATTCTTACGAAGATTTTTAAAAAAGTTTGTTTGAATAATTGAATTCTGTTTGGAAATTTTATGAAAGTAGTAGATATTGAAAATCATTGAATTGCGAAAAGTTTTTAAAAATAATTGAATTCCTAAAAAGCATTTAATTATTTATGAAAATAATTGAATTCGTGCAAACGATTTTATTACAATTTTTTAAAATAATTCCATTTCCAAGAAAAAATTTATTAGGTTTAAAAATAATTGAATTCTTGCTTAGAAGTTTATGAAAAATTTGTTTAAATAATTGAATTTCCATGAAAAATGTTATTATTAGTGAAAGTAATTGAATTATTGTGAAGAATTGTATAAAAATTTTGTTAAATAATTAATTTCATTTTTTTGAATTTTTTTTTGAAAATGTTATTCTAAATTAATTGAATTCCTGTGGAAATTTCATTATTTATGAAAATAATTGAATTTTGGATGAATTTATTATTATTTTTTTTTTTTTGAATAATTGAATTCTTTTGAAAAATTTTATGATTACATATATGATTATAATTTTTGAGAATAGTTTTTTGATTTCTAGTATTACGAATTAAAAGTAGTGGAAATTCTCAACAAAATCAGAAATAGTAGCTTTTAGTGACTGAAATCTAAAAAAAAGTACCCAAATAGTATCATAAAGTAAAAAAGTAATAAATAGTAGGTTTTAGTAGATGAGTGCATCCATTTTTAATAATAAAATCTTCTACTTCACAATCATCTTGTCTCGTTAATTTTTTGATAGTTTTTCTTATATTTTCCACAACATGGTGATGTTTACTAACAATGAAAATGACTTCTAATTTGTTTAAAAAAGATAAAAATGGTTCTTTATTTACTTAAACAGTCTTTACAATCTCAATTCTTAGAATATTTGGCATGTCTCTAATATAACTTGACTTAAGAAGAAAAAAGTTCTTTTTTTTGTCAAAAAAATGTAATTCATTTCATTTAGTTTACAGACTGTTCAAATTATTCAATAAATACTAAAAAAAAATTGTTGCATCTCACATGATAGGTTTCAAACACAAGTTTATATGTACAATTGGTTATTCGAATGTTTCCCAAATGAAAAAAAAAAAAAAAAAGAATTGTATCACTTTCAACTATTTAACAACTTTTATAACTGACAATTGTTTCCATTTTATGAATAGACGTGGAAAATGTTCTCAGTTGAACTTCTTGACTGTTTGCAATAAAGGCAGGTTGAGTTTCATCCCATTCTTTTGGAATTCCACAGTCCGCAACAGTGTAAGTTAAAATATCAAAGGAGCATGGACAATCCAATAAGGGAAGAAAACTTACTGTCCCTGAAAAAAGAATTAAAAATTAAATTTTTTTATATGAATTTTATATTTTATTTTTATTTTGTAATTTACATTTTACAATTTATATTTTAAACTACTGAATTATAAGGCAGTAGTTTAAAATATATATTATGTTACTTACCGGTAATTTGACGAATAACTTCTCGAATTTCTTTTTGAATTGTAGCTATGTCTTTGGTTCCAATTGCAGGTAATTTCCCACCTTCTCCATTATTGTCAGAACCATTTGGTACTTCATTTTCATATTCCACTTTAAATTCCCATTTTTCTAAAACTTCTTTTGTATTAACATTCGTAATGACCAATGCAATTTTATGAATTTTTCTCTTCTCCAACCACTCTTGAACTTGACCAAGAACAGTTTCTAAGAAAGTTTTTATTTTCTCATCAACTGACATTAGAAAGAATATACCGAAACGTTCCAATGGTTCAAAAGTTTCAGGAGGATAAATTCCACGTTGATAGAGTATGCTGTTAATTCCGTAGGCTAAACAAAAAATGTTTTTTAATTAGAACAATAAAAAATAGACGAAAAAGTAAACGCAAATTTTTAATTAATTTTTTGGTCAAATACAAATTTATTTTGTCAAATATTATTCTACGTTGTTAAAAAAAACTTTAAATTTTCATTTGTTAATAAAAATTTAAAAAAAAAATTTTTTCTATACAAGAGATAATTTTGGTAAAATTTGCAATATTTGTTAGTAAACAAACATAATTAAGAAACTTTCCTTAAACATTTTTCAGCAATAGAAAATTAATTGAAAAATTTTTCTTATTTGTTATAAACAATTTAATGCAGAAAAAATTTTCATTCGAATCTTTTATATTTTGTCGTCTCCGAGTAATGTTAATTTCTCAGAAAGTATATTTACAGGGTTGCCACAAATATTTAATTTTATTTTTCCCTGACTTTTCCCTGATTTCCAGACAAAATTTTCACCTTTTTCCCTGACCCAAAAGAATATTCTGCGATTCATTTTAAAAATTATTAGATATTTAAAAAAAATTTCTATTACATTTATTTTCAAATTTCTTAAATTGTAAAATTATTCAAAAACATCAATAACTTCTTTCTTAAATAAATATTTAACCATTATTATTTTTCCGTAAGAATTAAAATTCTTCAAAACATTCAAATTCAAACCTTTTTGAAATTCAACAACTTGTAATAATTTAAATTACCATCAAATCTTTCAAAAAAAAGTTAATTATTTACAAAAATCCTAATAAAATTCTTCGCAAGAATTCAATTATTTTAAAAAGTAGTAAAATTTCTCAAAAAAATTCAATTATTTTAAAAAAATAGAATAAAATTTGTTTTACAAGAATTCAATTATTTTTATAAATAATAAATCGATTATTCGGTAATTCATTTTTAAATCAATTTTTATTAGAAAATTCTGGAAGAATTCAATTATTTAAATTAAAAAATAAATAATTTATTAAATAATTGAATGTTTGTTAAAATTGAATTCTTATGAAGCATTTTATCAAAAAAAATTTTTAATAATTGAATTCTTTTGGCAAATTTTAATAAAATTTTTAAGAATATTACATTTTTCGAGGAATTCGATTAAAATTGTATCAAAAATAATTAAAATCCTACGATAAGTTTTATTATTTATGAAAATAATTAAAATTTTTCTAAAATAATTGAATTTTGGAGAAGAATTTTATTATTTATAAAGATACTTGAAATTTTGATAATAATTTTTTTTTTTTAAACGTAATTGAATTTTTGCGAAGAATTTTATTACTTTTGAAAATAATTTAATTCCTCCAACGAATTTTATTCAAGTTTATAAAAATAACTGAATTTTTGTGAAGAATTTTATTATTTATATAAATAATTGAATTCTTGCAACGAATTTTATTCAAGTTCATAAAAATAATTGAATTTCTGTGAAATTTTGACAAGAATTTTATTAAAATTTTCAAAAATAATTAAATTGTGAAGAAAAAATGTAATGTTTTTAAAAAATAATTGAATTCTTGTGATGAATATTGTTATTTATGAAAATAATTGAATTTTATTTTCTTTTAAAAAAATTGAATTCTTGTGATGATAACTATTATTTATGAAAATAATTGAATTTTGCAATGAATTTTATTAAAATTACAGAAAATAATTGAATTTTGTTGAAGAATTTTGCTATTCATTTATACAAATAATTGAAATGTTGACAATTTCCTGTAAAATTGTATTAAAAATAATTGAAATCCTGTGATTAATTTTGAATATTTTAGGAGAATAATTGAATTGTGAAGAAAAAATGTAATGTTTTTTAAAAATAATTGAATTCTTGTGATGATAAGTATTATTTATGAAAATAATTGAATTTTGCAATGAATTTTATTAATTTTGAAAATAATTGAATTCTTGTGATAAATATTGTTTTTTATGAAAATAATTGAATTTTACAATGAATTTTATAAAAATTTCTGAATATAATTAAATTTTGTCGAAGAATTTTGCTATTTATAAAGATAATTGAAATTTTGACAAAAATTTTTTTAAAATTTTTGAACCTAATTGAAGTTATAAAAATAATTGAATTTCTGGAATCATTTGTAACTTTTCCAAAATTCAATTTTTTTTTATTATTTTTAACTAAAATTCTTCTATCAATCTAGTATTTATGAGAAGTGTAGAACATTAAATAATTTTTAAGTCATAATTTTATAATAGTTCTTGAAAAATTAAGTTATTTAAAAAAAATTATTGTCAGAAATATAAAAAATTGAAGGTTTTGTATTAAAATTCGTGGTAATTTCATAATAGTTTACGAGGCAAACAAAAAAAAACATCAAAATTCAGAGTTTTCTCATGAATTTTAAAAATTCAATTTTTTATTATTTTCTGCTAACGATTAAAGGACATGATTTAAAAGGAAATTAGTTTTATGTTTAATAGATCATTTCTGTGAGTGTAAGTATTTATTTGCTTTTCTGTGTTTCTTGCCGGTTTTTGCCTTTAAATTTTCCCTAACCTCATTCTCTGCGAATTTGTACATTTAAAAAAAACGTAAAAAACTTATTTTCTTAAAAAAGCAAATTTAATTCTAGAGATTGAAACAAATTTTAATTCTATAAACTAACATTCTCTTGTATTTACAAACAAATTTTGAATTTGACCGTTATTGAAAAATTTGACAATGAAAATTATATTTTAGTTGCACTTACTTAAATATTGCTTCACTAATTCAGCAGAACCCTTCAAAGTTATACATTTTGTTTTCTGCTGAGTGGCAGTCATTATTAGAATTTATTTTACAAAAATTATACAAATTAATAATAAACAACTTGTTTTAGTCGTTAGTCTATTTTCTTTTTACAACAACAAAAAAACCACGAAGCACAAAAAGAAACGTAGAAACGTATATTTAGTTTCGATTATTCGATTGTTCATATATCGACATCAAAAATCGACGTTTTTAAAATGGCGGCTGTCTTAAGTTCCGTTCACAAGCCTGCGTTTGAACTTCGAAATTTAGAATGAAACAAACTTATTTTATTTATTTTCAGCAAATTGTCTTTCATATAAATTTACATGTGAGTAAGAAATTCATTAAAATTTAATTTTTTCTTACATAAAAAGTGTTAAAAATTAAAGAAAATACTTTTTACCGATGAATTATCAACTTTGTAAAATCTTAAATATTTTAAGTTTTGTAGAAAATTGTTCTCATCCCTGAAAATACGTTCCCCATCTCTGTCTACCAGGGAATAACCAAACCTGGCTAATAAAGACCGTGCCCTGCCCTAAAATAACCCTGAATGGCAGCTGATCCATGAAGTCGGGAAATGAGGTGTCCTGGTCAGAATATGTCGTACTTAAAATTAATGTTAACAATAACAATCGATTATTATTGTAAACCAAAAATGTGTCATTAATAAAGTCACTAACATTCTAAATTGTTAGTAATAAATTGTTTATCTACTTCAACAGAATTACATTACAATCTAATCAGGTAGGTAACAACTTTTTTTTCTACTTAAAATAATAAAAATAACGATGCACTTAAAGAAGTTAATATTAAAAAAAACTCATTTAAAAATTTTAATTTTTTTAACAAAAATTCAAACGTAAAAGGAATTATTTCATATTGTTGCTAATTTTATCGGTACATATAGAAAAATAAATTTTATTTTCTCCGTTTGATACAGAATATTATGCATGCACATAAAATATCACTTGTAGCGTTGAATTTCAGTGTAAAATTAGTTTCTCAATTTATTTTAAGTTTGATCGCACGAAATCAAAAAAGTGAATGATTAATTATTTATTTCTAAGAAAACTAAAAAATTATAAAGTGTAAAAATGGGGCATCATCAAATTTACTAGTAAAAAGATAATTTTTATTGTTCATTAGAATTAGAAAAAATAGTGAGGTTAGAGTGGTTTAATTTTAATATAGAAAAATTTAAATTAATTTTGTGTTTTCCTTCCTGACTTTTCCCTGATTTCCAGACAAAATTTAAACTTTTTCCCTGACCCTAAAGAATATTCTGATTCACTCTCAAAATTATTGGATACTCCAAAAAATTTTCTATTACATTTATTAACGAATTTCCTTAATTGTAAAATTATTCAAAAACATCAACAACTTCATTTTTAATTAAATATTTATAATATTTAAATAAATAAATAAATAAAATGAATTTAAATATAAATATATATATATATATATAAATATATAATATTTACCTTTATGAAATTCAACAATTTATAAGAATATTATTATAAAATTTTTCAAAAAAATTAAATTATTTATAAAAATCGAAATAAAATCCTTCGCAAGAATTCAATTATGTTTACAAGTAATAAAATTTTTCACACATGAATTCAATTATTTTCATAAATAATCAAATTTTTCATAGGATTTCAATTATTTTTAATACAATTTCAAATAAATTCATTGAAAACTCGTAATTATTTAAAAAAAATTTTTTTGAAAGAATTCAATTACAAATAAATAAATTCTTCGCTGAAATTCAAATATTTCCAAAATCTACTATTTTAATAAAATTTCTCAAAAGAATTCAATTATTTAAAAAAAATGTAATATAATTCGTTGCAAGAATTTAATTATTTTTATAAATATAATAAAATCCTTTAAGCAGGGATTTCAATTATTTAAAAAAAATGTAATAAAATTGGTTGCAAGAATTGAATTAATATGATTCTTCACAGGATTTTAATTATTTTTAATTCAATTTTAAGTAAATTCTTCGAAAAATGTAATTATTATCTCAAATTTTAACTGAAATTCATTTTTAAATCAATTTGTATTAGAAAACTTTACTAGAATTCGATTATTTCAATACAAAACGAAATAATTTATTGAATAAATAAATGTTTTTCAAAATTAAATTCTCATAAAGTATTTTATCAACAAATTTTTAAATTATTCAATTTTTTCGACGAATTTTACTAAAATTTTCAAGAATAATTACATTTTTCGAGGAATTCGTGCAAAAATTGTATTAAAAGTAATTGAAATTCTATAATGAGTTTTATTATTCATGAAAATAATTTGAATCTGTGTAAACAAAAATTTAATTATTTATGAAAATAATTAAATTATTGCGAAGAAATTTAAAAAAATTTAAAAATAGTTGAATTCCTGTTAAATTTTTATTATTTATGAATATAAAAAAATTTAATGCTTGCTTAGAATATTATCAAAAATTTTTTTAAATAATTGAATTCTTTTAAAAAATTTTATTAAAATTCTTCAAAAGAATTCAATTATCAATTATTTTAAATAATTTTTGCAAAAGTTCCTTGAGAATTTTCAAATCCATTTGTTTACAATTCAATTTTACGACGTTCCGATTATTCGTAAATTCTTTAATTAAATATTTAAAAAATAAAAATTTCAAATAATTTCAAAAAAAAATTATACTTTTTGAAAAAAATTGATTTTACAAAAATGTTAGTTAAAATTATGAAATATTCAGATTTTTAAAGATTTTAATTTGAAAACTTTTCAAAATTCAATTATTTCTAGAAATTCACGCTATAATTGCTTTTAATATTCAATTATTATCTAAAATTTTAATTAAAATTCACTTTTAAATCAATTTTTATTAGAAAATTCTACGATAATTCAACTATTTAAATACAAAAATAAATAATTTATTCAATAAATAAATGTTTCTTAAAATTGAATTCTCATAAAGAATTTTATCAACAAATTTTTAAATAATTGAATTTTTTCGACGAATTTTAATAAAATTTTCAAGAATAATTACATTTTTCGAGGAATTAGTTTAAAATTGTATTAAAAATAATTGAAATTCTGTGATGAGTTTTATTATTCATGAAAATAATTGAATCTGTGTAAAAAAAAATTTATTTATGAAAATAATGAAATCATTGCAAAGAAATTTATAAAAAAAATTGTAAATAGTTGAATTCCTGTTAAATTTTTATTATTTATGAAAATAATATAATGTTTGTTTACAATTAGATAATTTTGATAAATCGTATAAAGTGAATTAAAATTTTATTTTCAGTAATTTAATGTAATAAGTACTCATTGTGTTCATTCTCTGTTCTTATTTTATTTGTTTTTGTTTTTGTTCTTCTCTCTTTAATCAATGTTTATTGTAAGGACTAGACAAAGTTTGGAGCTCAGTTGTAAATTTGAATTTGCAGTTAGCAATATGTTTTGACTTTTCACTTAATTTGACAAATTTTTATATTTCATAGTGAACTGTTATTTATTTATTTATTTATTATTTTATTTATGTTTTATTTATTTATTGTTTCTATACAAAGACGATTATTTAATTATGGTATGTTGTTTTTAATTTTCTCTTTATTTTATTACACTATTACTTATTTTATTTATTTCTATTGTTTGTTCATTTTGTTTGTTTATTAATTTTCATAATTTTCATAATTTTTATTAATAATTTATTGATTCTTTATTATTTTTATTTTTAAATTTTTACAATTTTATCAATTATTTAAAAAAATGTTTTTTTAAATTCTTTGGAAGAATTCAATTATTTACAAAAATATTTGCATTTTTCACAGGAATTCAATTATTTTCAAATATTTTAATAAAATTGTTCGAAAGAAATCAATTAATTGAAATACAATTTAAATTAAATTTTTTTGAAATAATTCTTTTAGATTTTAATAAAATTCTTCCCAAGAATTCAATTATTTACATAAATAATTCTTCGAAAGAATTCAATTATGTCGATAAATATTAAAATTATTCCCGAAAGTTCAATTATTTTGAGACATTTTAATAAAATTCTTTGCAAAATTCAATTATTTTCATGAATAAAAATATTCATCACAAGAATTTAATTATTTTTAAAAATAATACATTTTTTCTTGGAAATTCAATTATTTAAAAAAATTCTAATAAAATTGTTCGCAAGAATTCAATTATTTTCATAAATAATAAAATGCTTTTTAGGAATTCAATTTTTTTTCAAAAAAATTTAATAAAACGCCAGACATTCAATTATTTGAAAAATGTTTGTAAAAATCTTCATAAGAATCCATTTTTTTCATGAATAATAAAAATTTCGCAGGAATTCAATTATTTAAATTACAATTTTCATAAAATTAGTCAAATGAAATCAATTATTTAAAATTTTTTTATAAAATTCTTTGCAAGAATTAAATTATTTCTAGAAACTGTAAAAAAATTTTCTCAAGAATAAATAGCAAAATTCTTCAGATTTACTAAATTCTTTTGAATATTATTTTTAAAAAAATTTTCAATTATCTTTATAAATAATTAAATATTCTCCACAATTAAATTATTTTCAAAAATTTTAATAAAATTCTGCGCAAACATTTAATTATTTTCATAAATATGTAATAACATTCTTTGGAAAGATTCAATTATTTTTATAAACAGTAAAATTCTTTGCAGAAATTTAATTAATATCAATACATTTTAATAAAATTGAATTAATCAAATTTTCAATATTATTATTATGAACAGACAAGATTATTTTAAAAAATTGAAAAAATTCTTTGCTTAATTCAATTATTTTCCAAATTTTTTATGAAAATTATTAAAGAAACATTATTTGCAAGAAATTTAAAGAAACTTATCAAAAGAATTTAATTATACATTAAAACTTTAATAAAAATTTTGGAAGACATTTTGTAGATTTATATTTATATTCGAAATCAAATAAATTTAAATTTGATAAGAAAAAAAAAGCTGGAAAAATTATGAAAAAACCGGGAATTTTGTTGAACGAAAATAGTAGACACCCTGAGTTTGAAAGCTACTTTTTTGCAACTTTTTTTAAAATTAATTATCGAGTGCAAAGTCTGAATTTATTTCTTTGAATTTGTTCCGTATTTTTACGAAAATTTTTTTTTTTTGAAAATATTCTTTCGCCATTTCAGGTAAACATAGACTGATTTTTGATTTTATTTACACTTGAATATATTGGAGCATAAAATCAAAATAATTTCTAACGAATTTTCATTGAAAAAAAAAATTCCGAAGAAGTAAAATTATGTCATCAAAGAATAAATTGAATTTAACGCTGCCACCGGGTTCAATTGATCCAGTACCAGCTGTTTCACCTTCGCCACCGGTTCCTCCTATTCCAACATATTCTGAAGCTCCTGTGATACCAGAGTAAGTAATTCAAAATAAGGTTTTTTTCTATATATATATTCTTTTTACATCAGGGCTCGAAGTAGGTCCGTAAATCCTGAAAAAGTCCGTTTTTTTGAAAAAAGGTCCGTAAAGTCCGTAATTTCATTCAAAAAGGATGAAAAGTTTGTAAATTGTATGATATAATTTTGAGAATTTTAGAGAAATTACAAATGATTGCAGAAATTCAAATATTTTTAAAAGTAATAAAATTCTTCGCAAAAATTCAATTATGTTAAAAAATTTGTTTAAATTCTCGTCAAAATTTCAATTATCTTTAGAAATATCAAAATTCTTCTCAGAAATTCAATTATTTTCAAAAAATCTAAAAAAAACTTTGTCAACATTTCAATTATAATTTTTATAAATAAATAGCAAAATTCTTCGACAAAATTCAATTATTTTCAAAAATTTTATTAAAATTCATTACAAAATTTCAATTATTTTCATAATTAACAATATTTATCACACGAATTCAATTATTTTCTAAAGTAATAAAATTCAATTATTTTCAAAAATTTTAATAAAATCCATTGCAAAATTTCAATTATTTTCAAAAGTAATAAAATTCTTCGCAGAAATTCAATTATGTTCAAAAATTTTTAACAATTCTCGTCAAAATTTCAATTATCTTTAGAAATATTAAAATTCTTCTCCGAAATTCAATTATTTTCAAAAAATCTAAAAAAATGGTCAACATCTCAATTATCTTTATAAATAAATAGCGAAATTCCTTCGACAAAATTCAATTAATTTCAAAAGTTTTAATAAAATCCATATTGCAAAATATCAATTATTTTCAATAGTAATAATATTTTTCGCAAAAATTAAATATTGTTCAATATCTACTATTTTCATAAAATTTACCAAAAGAATTTAATTATTTAAAAAAAAAATTTATTAAAATTCTACAAAAACTTTTAATTTTTTTCAAAAAATAATAAAAATTTTACTAGAATTTCTTTAATAACTTTTTTTTTACAAATTTCTTTGCAATCATTCAACTATTTTTATAAATAATAAAATTTTTACGGGGATTTAATTATTGTCGTAAATAATAAAATTCTTTTTAGGAATTCAATTATTTTCAATAGAATTTTAATCGAATTCCTCGAAAAAATTCTTAAAAATTTTATTAAAATTCGTCCAAAGAATTTAATTATTTAAAAATTTGTTGATAAAATTTTTAATAGGAATTGAATTCCAAGAAACATTCAATTATTCAATAAATTATTTATTTTTGTATTTAAATAATTGAATTCTGGTAGAATTTTCTCATAAACATTGATTTAAAAATAGATTTCAGTTAAAATCTTAGATTATAATAATTGAATTCTTTCGAAGAATTTCATTAAAATTTTAAAAATAATTGAATTTTATCGAGACATTTTTTTAAAATTGTCTTGAACTTCTACCAAAAAAAGTTTTATCAAAACTTTTTAAAATGTTTGAATTTTTGCTAAAATTCTGATATTTTTGAAAATTAATGAATTCAGGGTGGCCGCTGGACCGGGAAAACCGGGAAATGACAGTGAATTTTTTTGGACAGGGAAAAACCGGGAAATGACAGTGAATTTTGATCTTGACTGGGATTTTGGAATTTTTTTTTTAAAACACACATTACTTTGTGAGAAAAAATAGAAATATTTATTTTAAGACTTAGGTATTAACTATATTTCATTAAAAAAGATTGAATGATCTTCTATAAAATCTATTTATATTTTGTCAGAGAATTTTATAGAAAGTACTATAAAAATATTCAATTTCTAGAATTTATAAGAAAATTATAAATTTTGTTGTCCAACATAACAGACTTAGAAAAAGAAAATATTAAATTTAATTTTAAATTCTTTCTATTTCTAACAATAATTAAACAAAATATAATTTTAATTAAATTTGTCAAAAAAATTTCAAAGAGAAAAAATTTCACATCCTATAAAATAATGAAAAATAAATCAATTTATAAATTTTTTTGCAATTAATATTATAGCAAAACAAATAAGAATTACTAAAAATTTGAACTAATTAGAACAAAAGTGATACGAAATTTATAAAAATGAATTTTTGAATAATAAATAAAGTAAATAAAAATAAATAAAATTTCTTTTCTTAGAAAATAAATTTTAAAAAACCGTATTTTTCATTAATATCAATTAGTTTTTTTTACAATTATTCATAAGCAAATTTTTCGATTTTTTAGAATGTTACATTAATATTACTAATATTATTATAGATTGAATTTTAAAAAATTTCAAATTGAAGTTTTAGAAAAGTTGAATTTTAAAAGATTTTAATTAAAAATTCTGAATAATTTAGTCTTTAAAAATATTTTTATTCACATTTTTTCAAATTAGTTATGTTTTTAAATATGTAATATTTAATTGAAAAATTTTCAAATTATTCAAAATTTTATGAAATTGTCTTGTAAACAAGTGGATTTTAGAAATATTTTAGTTATTTCTAGAATATAATTGAATTGAAATTTTGAAAATAATTTTTAATAAGTTACAGTAGCAATTCTTAAAAATTATTCAAATTTAAAGGATTTGAAATTTTAATTTTTTTTTAAATTTGAGTACCTACTATATGGAAAAATAATGGATAATAATTAAATATTTATTTCAAAAAATCTATTTAAGTTCAAAATTATTTTTAGAGTAAACTAAAATATTTTTAGGGTTTAGGAAAAAGTCAAAGTTTTGTCTAAAAATCAGGAAATTCTTTCAATCTTTCATGGAATAATTTATTTTCAGAGTTATTATTTATGACCGGGAAAAATAATTTATGACCGGGAATGGACCGGAAAATGACCGTGAATTTTTTTTTACAAAAAAGTGGCCACCCTGTGAATTCTTTCGAAGAATTTTATTAAGACTTTTGAAAATAATTGAATCTCTGCAAAGATTTTTATTATTTTATGAAAATATTTATATTCTTGAGAAAAATTTTATTAAAATTTCTGAAAGTAATTGAATAGCTGCTAAGAATTTTTGTTATTTTTAATTTATGCCACGAATTTCATTAAAATTTTTAAAAATAATTGAATTCCTGTTAAATTTTTTACAAGAATTTAATTATTGTTGAAAATTTTAATAAAATTCTTCGCAAGAATTCAATTATTTTCATAAATAATAAAGTTCATAATGCAGAATTTCAATTATTTTATTTATTTTTAATACAATTTTAATCGAATTTCTCGAAAAATGTTATTATTCTTAAAAACTTTATTAAAATTCGTTGATAGAATTCAATTATTTGAAAATTTGTTGATAACGATTTTTTATGGGAATTGAATTTTTAGAAACGTTCAATTATTCAATAAATTATTTATTTGCATTTTTACATTTAAATTTGTATTTAAATAATTGAATTCTAGTAGAATTTTCTAATAAAAATTGATTTTCATTTCATAAAAATGAATTTCAGTTATAATTTTAGATAATAATTGAATATTAAATGCAATAGAGCGTGAATTTTAAAAAATAATTGAATTTTGTAATTAATTTTTTTGAAAAAGTTTAATTGAGTTTTTTTTAATATTATTTTTAGTTTCTATTTTCTAATATTTATTTAAATAAAGAATTTACGAATAATTGAAATTTCGTAAAATTGAATATTGTAAAGATATGAATTTAAAAACTGTCAAAGAACTTTTTCGAAAATTTAAAAAAATAATATTCTTTTATTTGATTCGGCCTGATTTTATTTTTGTCAGTTGGTCCGTAAATGGTCCGTAATTTTTAATTTTCGAGCCCTATTTTTACATTTATTTTTATATATTTAACATTCTCATTTAAATGAAAATCTATTATTTTTCATTTTTGTTTCATTATTTATTGAAATTTTGTTATATATTTTTAATTTATTTAATTTATTTAACATATTTTTAATTCTTATTTTTAATTTATTAATTTACTTTGTTTCTTTTTTTTCTTTCGACTTCTTTTAGACGTCGTAACTTTATTTCTAGGGGTGTTATGGGAAAAATGAGTATAGACGCGATTCAAGAAAGATTAGAAGAATTAGAAATGGACGAGGAGCAAAGAAAGAGACTTGAAAGTTTTCTTGGCCAAAAAGAAAAAGTTGGCGAACTCTGTGATGATGATTTTGAAAAATTAGGAGAATTAGGAGCTGGTAATGGTGGTGTTGTTATGAAAGTTAAACATAAAAAGTATGGCCTCATCATGGCACGAAAGGTAAAGTTTATTTTTTTTTACCTTTGGAAAAAAAGTTTATAATAATTAAATTTTTTCAAAATATTAAACATATTTTTTTCAGTTGATTCACTTAGAAGTAAAACCAGCCATCAAGAAACAAATTATTAGAGAATTAAAAGTACTTCATGAGTGTAATTTTGCCCATATTGTGGGTTTTTATGGCGCTTTCTACAGGTTAGTTTTGATATTTTTACTCTAAAAAAAAAAAAAACAAAAAAAGAATCAAATTATTATTTTTTACTTTAATTTTTAGTGATGGAGAAATTAGTATATGCATGGAATATATGGATGGTGGATCTCTTGATCTCATTCTTAAAAAAGCTGGAAGAATACCTGAGCCTATTTTGGGAACAATCACTTTAGCGGTAAGTAAATTTCTTTTGAATTTTAAAACAATATTTTCACTTTTTCTTGCAAATGTTCAAAAAATAATACAATTTCAAAAAGTTTTAAACTAAAATCTTTCGAATATTTACATTTTTTCAAGCAGAAATAGATTGAATTGAAATTTAAAAAAGTTTTAAATAAATATTCTGAAAGTACATTGAATTTTTAAAGAGTTTTAATTTTGAAATTCTAATGGAAATAGAAAAAATTAAAAATAATGGATTTATAATTACCTATAGAAGAATTTTAGTTAAAATACTAAAACAAATTGAATTTTGAAGCAATTACAAATTATTGCAGAAATTCAATTATTTTTTTTTAAATTAGTAAAATTTTTCACAAAAATTCAATTATTTTCTAAAATTAGTAAAATTCTTAATAGAAATTCAATTATTTTCTAAAATTAATTGATTTCTTCATAGAAATTCAATTATTTTCAAAAACTAATGGATTTCTTTACAAGAATTCAATTTTTTTTGAAAAATTAATAAAATTCTTCGCAAGATTCAATTATTTTCACAAATTTTAAATAAAATTCTACTCAAGAATTTAATTAATTTTCAAAATTAGTAAAAATTTCCACAGGAATTCAATTATTTTCAAAAATTATTAGCAGAAATTCAATTATTTTCAATAAAAAATTAGAGTAAATGCTTAACAGAAATTCAATTATTTTTAAAATTAGTAAAATTCAATTATTTTCAAATATTAATAGATTTTTTAACAAAAATTCAATTATTTTCAAAAATTAATAAAATTTTTCGCAAGAATTGAAATATTTTTAAAATATAATATAATTCTTACCAGAATTCAATTATTTTCAACAATTTAAAAAAAAATTCTCGTCAACTTTTCAATTATTTTCAAAAAATTTTTAATAAAATTCATAGCAAAATTTTAATTATTTTCAAAAATTTTCCTCAATTCAATGATTTTTAAAATCTACTACTTTAATCAAAATTCTTAAAAGAATTCAATGGGTTAAAAATTTTTTTTATAAAATTCTACGCAAACATTTATTTATTTTCATAAATAATAAAAATTTCACAGAAATTCAATTATTTACAAATTTTTTTCATATATTATTCAATTATTTTTATAAATAATAAAACTCAATGCTGAATTTCAATTATTTTTAATAAAAATTTAATGGAATTCCTGAAAAAAGTTATTATTCTTAAAAATTTTATTTAAATTTATCAAAGAAATTTAATTATTTTAATAACCTTTGCTACAATTTATTTATTATTGAATTTAAGTATTATTTTTAATAAATTTTTAATTAAATTTGTTTAAAGAATAAAATTATTTTCAAAAATTTTAATGAAATTTTTTGCGTAACAATTCAATTTTTTTCAAAATAATTTTAGTAAAATTCTTCGCGGAAATTCAATTATGTTTAAAAATTTACAAATATTCTCGTCAAAATTTCAATTATCTTTAAAAATAATAAAATTTCTCTCCGAAATTCAATTATTTCCAAAAGTTTTAATAAAATTCTTGGCAGAATTTCAATTATTTTTTATACAATTTTCATCAAATTTCTCGAAAAATACATTTTTTCTTAAAAATTCTATTAAAATTTGTCAAGAGAATTCAATTTATTATAAATTTGTTGATAAAATTCTTTATGAAAATTCAATTCTAAGAAACAATAAATTGTTTAATAAAAAATTTATTTTTATAGTTAAATAATTGAATTCTCGTAGAATTTTCTAATAAATATTGATTTAAAAATGAATTTCAAATCAAAATCTTTGAAAATTTGAATTTTTCATACTTTTAATTAAGAATTCTATAGAATTAATTTTTCTCAATAAGTTTAATGGAATTTTTTTTAATTATTTGAAGTTTTTAATTTCTAATACATTTAATTGAAAAATGGCAGAATAATCGAAATTTAGTAAAATTAAATTATAAACAAAAGAATTTGAAAATACACAAAGAACTGTTTAAAAAATTATTTTTAAAAAATTGAAGAATTTTAGTTAAAACTTCTAGAAATAAATAATCGTAAGGATGAAAATAATTTTTAAAGAAGTTACAGTAACAAAGAAGCAAGTTTTATAATAATATTCTTTTGTTATTGAATTTCTTCTATAAAAAAATAATGATTAAATATTTATTTAAAAATGAAGTTATTGATGTTTTCGAATAATTTTCGTTTTAAAAACCTGGAAAACCTGGAAAAGTCGGGGAATTTGAAAAGAGTAAAAGCGTGGCAACCCTGATTTTGAAATTATTTCAATTCTATTTTTAAAGATTGATTGAATTTTCCTAAACGAATGTAGATTAGATATTTTTAACAGGTCAAAAAAGTTAAATTAATTTTAAAAAAACTCGTGAACAGAATATTATTATAAAATAATTGCTAAATTAATTTTTTTTTTTAATTTCATTTTTTCTATTATAATTATATTTTTTAACGCAATGGAATAATGATAAAACAAAAACTGTTATTACTTGAAATAATTGTCCATAAGTTTTAAAATATTCCTCTTTATATTTTGTTTTGCCATTTAATAGTAAGTTTCACTCTCAAAAAAGCCACCGGGATATTTGCGAATTGCATATCTTCTCAGTTCATCATAAATCCAAAGCATTATTGCAAATGGTAGACAAGGCCAATACCAACAGATATTCAATGGCATGGTCTTTAAAACAATTTCAGTTCCTGGTACATAGAGCAAAATTCCCGTAAGAATGATTTCAAAGACAAATGCAAAATTAAGAAACCAATTTCCCATTCCTTGTTGAAATATCGACAAACGTCGTGTTTTACACATGATGAGGTCAATTAATTGCGTGATAACGATGGAGAGAAAATATCCAGTTCTTGCTTCATTCAATAATTTCATTCTACTCTCATAGTCCCATTGATGTCCCCATGAATTCTAAATTAGAACATTAGTTTTTACTATTTGACACTATATTTATTAAATTAGGTAAAAAGTACTGTAAGTTACGTTATACTTTTAGGTGAACAACTTTTTTATTCTCCCAATCTTGTCTTAATCCAATAAGATCCAGTGGCATAAATCCATGATACAGTAGAATAATGAAAAAAGTATAGAAACCAGCAACCGATTGAACCATTCCAATTTGTCCGTAAGTCATTGAAATAAGTCTTCGATTAATTAATCTATCTCGATTTGGATCTCTCGGTGGTCTATGCATAATGTCGGATTCTGATTTTTCATACGCAAGAGCAATCGCTGGCAATAAATCGGTTCCAATGTCGATGCAGAGCACTAATTCAATGACAAATGGCAACGGTATTGAGAACAATAGACTTACTAACATTGGCAGCATTTCAGGTACACTTGATGTTAAAGTATAGGCAATTGATTTTTTCAAATTATCAAAAATCAATCTTCCCTCTTCAATTCCCGTTACAATGGAGGCAAAATTATCGTCCATTAAAATCATGTCGGCGGCATTTTTCGCCACGTCAGATCCCGTGATACCCATAGCGACTCCAATGTCCGCTTTTCTTAGAGCTGGCGAATCGTTAACACCATCGCCGGTTACTGCGACAATTTCTCCTAGTCTTTGACAACTTTCTACTATTAATAATTTTTGTTGGGGTGATGTACGAGCGAAGACAATTTCCTCGTAGTCCTTTATTAATTCGTCGAGTTCATTGGAGTCCATGTTGCGAAGTTCGGAACCGGTGACAACAATTGCTTGCGCTGGATGATCTGTTGTTATTTGGGATAGTGTTTTTTCGTGAAGAATTGCTCTGTCGTATTTTGTTTCGTGACCCTCGCTGATTATTCCAACTTTTTTTGCTATTGCCATTGCTGTTACGGGATGATCGCCTGTTACCATTATCACCTTGATACCAGCTGTTCGACATTTGTGTACTGCGTCATAAACCATGGGACGAGGAGGATCCAGAAGACTGACCTATATGTTTCAATTATTTATTATCTCAATGTCACGTAGCTTTTATTTATTTAAAGAAAATACCAACAGTGAAATCAATAATGGGGCTACGAGATAAGTAGGAAGAGATAAACTTAGATCAGTGATCTAAGGGGTAAATTTGGTTGATTTTGTTTGTTGGATGAATTTTTTTTATAATGTACATTTCTTACCAACCCAACAAACCTGTATCCCTTTGTTGGAAAATTATATTTCTCCGGTGTTTCCGTATCGAATTTGTAATTTGGTCCATAACTCGTTCCCCGAAGTGTCAAATCACAATAAGCTAAAACTCTCTCTCCAAGATAACCCATTTCAGCGCAAGCTCGACGCGAAACATTTAAATCTTCAGCCGTCATTGATTTTGTCTGTCCATTTGAATCAAGAATTGTTGAACACGATTCAAGAATAACTTCGGGCGCTCCCTTTAAAATCATCAAATACCCATCGCCTTCACGATGAATTGACATTTGATATTTTGTATTTGAATTGAACGGTATTTCGGCAATTTTTTGAAAAGCCTCTTGAAATGGTCTTGTGGGTTTAATGTGCTCGCAGAATTTCAGAATTCCAGTTTCTGAAGCATCACCGACAACTTCACGTTCTTCAATTGTTGCGAATGGTGAATTATCAGCTTTGAAGAAAGCTCTTAAACATAAAGTTGCATCTTTTATTAGAATATTGAATGCCGGTTTTTCTAACAGTAAATCCCTTTCCACACCTAACATTTGATTAGCCGGGAAATTATATCTCGCATTTCCAAACCATAAATTTGACACTGTCATTTTATTCTGAGTGAGTGTTCCCGTTTTATCGGAGCAAATTATTGATGTTGAACCTAAAGTTTCAACGGCTTCTAAATTTTTCACCAAACAATTTTTACTTGCCATTTTTTTCGCTGTTAGGGTTAAGGATGCAGTGACAGTGACGAGGAGAACTTCGGGTACGTTTGCAATGAGAATTCCGAGAAAATACGTGAAGGCTGTGATAAAATTGGCTTCAATTAAAAGTGAGAGGAAGAAGAAGATTGTTGCGAAAATAACGGCAATACAGGTGATGACGCGTACAAAATGTCTAATTTCCTTAGCAATTGGTGTTTCTGTTTTTGTCAAATGAGTTGTTAGACCAGCTAAGCGACCAATCATTGTATTGTCTCCTGTCGCTATTACAATTCCCTTTCCTTCACCAACAACCGCAAAGGATGAGAAAAATGCTACGTTCTGACTTTCAAGGATATTGTAATCCGTTGGATAATCGGTTCTTGTCAATGGTTCACTCTCTCCTGTAATACTTGAATTTTCCACCCGAAGACTTTGGGATTGAATTATTCTAATGTCGGCCGGAATTTTGTCACCAAGACGTATTTCCACTAAATCTCCCACCACAAGTTCTTCGGTTAAAATTTGCACCCTCTCTTCTTCGCGAATTACATTTGCAAAAGTAGGAACCATTTTTGTAAATGATTCCATTACTTTGCTGTTTTTACCTAAAATAGAATATTTAAATGGTAAGCTTGAGCAAATTTTAAATAAAGTCTTGCAAAGTGGGATTTTCTTCTTTACGTCAAAAACTTTTTATATGAGCGAATTGAAAGAACTTATTAAATCAAATACATACAATTTAACTTTTTATTGGTACTTTAAATTTATTGGGTCGCTCATTCTCAATTTGACGTCGAATTTAAAAAATTCAAAATGGCGGATCCAATATGGCGGCCAAAAGTTTAAAAACTGTCCGGATTGACTTGAATCTCGAAACTCGAGGGTTTTTGGTGTCGCTGATTCAGCAGGCTTCGTACTCATCTACTAAAACCTACTATTTACTACTTTTTTTACATTTTGCTACTATTTGGATACCTTCTTTTTAGATTTGTGACACTAAAAGTTACTTTTTCGTCCTTTTTTGAAAATTGACACTACCTTAAATCCTCTAATAGTTGAAATAAAAAATGATTCAACCAAAAATTTTAATAAAATTCTTTGGAACGATTAAAAAAATTTTAATCAAATTCTTAGAAACAATTCAGAAAATTTTAATAAAATTTTTAGAAACAATTCCAAAAATTACAATAAAATTCTTAGAATTAATACAAAAAATTTTAATAAAATTCTTTGAAACAATTAAATATTATTTTCAAAAAAATCAAGAAAAGTTTTTGCAAGAATTGAATTATTTTCAATATCTACTATTTTAATAAGATTTCACAAAATTCAATTATAATTTAGAAAAAACATTTAATAAAATTCTTTACAAAAATTCGATTATTTTTATAAATATATCTAATAAATGTTTTATAGAAATTCAATTATTTAATATAAAATTTTTAAAATTTTGTGTGAAAGAAAATAATTTTTTTAAATTAACTTTTTAAAAATCTATTTTAAAATAAATAAATCGTTTTTAATGATTTTAAAAAACTTTGTATATAAGAATTCATATATTTTTAATACAATTTGAAATAAATTTCTCGAAAATGCAATTATTCTTAAAAATTTTAGTAAAATTCGTGGAATAAATTCAATTATTTTAAAAAAATTTTATAACATTTAAGTATTCTCAATGTCTTCTGATTTAATAAAATTTTTTCAACGGAATTCAATTATTTGAAATAAAAATGTTCATAAAATTTTCCAAAAACAAAATCAAATATATTTAAGAAATTTTCTACAAAATTCTTCGCAAGAATTCAATTAATTTTACAAATAATAAACTTTTTCATGGAAATTCAATTATTAGAAAAAAAATTTAATAAAATTCTTCGTAAAAATTCAATTATTTTCATATTTAATAAATTTTACTTTAAGATTTTAAGTTTTTTAATGCAATTTTAAGTGAATTCGTCGACAATTAGTTTTATTCTTAAAAATTATATTAAAATTCTTCAAAATAATTCAATTGAGGGGACGGCTTCTAAAAGGGGATACGCGTGGATTCTCGCGTTTAAGTTTTGTCCACTTGGTCAATTTTTGAAAACATTACAAATTGCAATTTGAATTACCGAAGTTTGTGGAAAATGGAAAGGCGCATCTTTTTTCTTTAAGAAATAAATTTATATCTTGTTTAGTTTAGAAAATAATGAGAAAAAACTAAATTTTTGAAAACCAAAAAATTTAAATGTTTTACGTCTTTAACTCGTCCTGGCGTTTTTGATTTTTCATATTTTGTAATCAAACAAAAACGAACTTATACAGATTAAGGTTTCCTGAAACAAACTATATTTTTAAATCTTCAAAATCTTAATTAATAAAAAGTTTATTAATTTTTTCGAAATACATTGCAAAAAATGTTTTTTTTTAACTTTCAACGCTTCGTTTATCTAGGAAATTTCAAGGTACAAAAAACTTCCAGTGAGAAAGTTTTTTATTACGATACGGACAAGTTTTCTCTAAAATTTTATTAAAATGATATGGATATTTACAAAGGTATTAATGTTTAAAGCGTATGGTGCGTCAGATTTCTTGCGCCTGGAACGCATTGAGTACCGAATTGTTCATTTGCATGGAACATATTAAGACTATTTTAGTTTATTCATTTGTTTACTTAAAATAAATACAATTTTTATTAAAGTCACTGATAAATTTTTGCAATATTATTATTATTAAGAAGTAACCAATAATAATTAGCCAAAATCGTCTGGAAATAGTTAAAATTTACTGACATACAAATAATTAGTACACAGTTATTTTGACATAAATGTAATGTTAATTTAACTAATAAAAGTTTATTAAGAATAGTAAAAATATTATTATTTTAATTTTTGACTGGTTTTTTAATATCAAAGTAATTATTTTTAAATAATATTTAACTATGGATTATGACGATTCATCTAACTTTATATAACAGTAGCATCAGTTTATTTATTCTAACATGTATTGTACGTAAAGATATATGAAATTATTTTTAAAAAAATATTGCAGAATTATTCGCAAAATAAATTGTACAATAATTCCATATTGTATTTAATACTTGAAGTTAAAACAAATTTTATTTTATTTATATCTGTATTTTGGCAAACATTTTCATACAATAGATTTTTTTTTGTTATCATGTGCACTTCAAGGAAGTAACCCTTTTTATATGCTATTTTTCTCAAAGTTGTCATTTGTTTTCACTCTACGGAAAAATATGGTGTCCAGATGAGTCGCGGTTGCCGCGACCGTTGACTGCAAAAAAAAGGGTTCGGTAAAACCCAATACAATTTTCCCAGGATATCGAGATTTTTTTATCACAATTAAGGAAATCGATATCTTTCTCCAAACGGACAGGAGTTTTTTAATAATTATTTTAAAAACATTAAATGTAGTAAACGAGATCATTTTGACGAAGAGTGGAAACCTTGAACTAAATGAAACAAGAAACTTAAAAATAAGAAATATTATTTTAGTTGACTTTTGTACATATAACAAAATAAAATATTTAGGTTAAAAATAAATTTCAATAAATTTTATTATATATATTGACAAAATATTTTTAACGCGTTGCAAACGAACAATTTGGGACTCAATGCGTTTCAGGCGCGAGAAATCTGACGTACCATATGCTTTAAACATTAATAACTTTGTAAATATCCATATCATTTTAATAAAATTTTAGAGAAAACTTGTCCGTATCGTAATAAAAAACTTTCTCACTGAAAGTTTTTCGTACCTTGAAATTTCCTAGATAAACTAAGCGTTGAAAGTTGAAAAAAAACATTTTTTGCAATGTCTTTCGAAAAAATTAATAAACTTTTTATTAATTAAGATTTTGAAGTTTTAAAAATATATTTGTTTTCAGGAAACCTTAATCTGTGAGTTTGTTTTTGTTTGATTACAAAATATGAAAAATCAAAAACACCAGCACGAGTTAAAGACGTAAAACATTTAAATTTTTTGGTTTTCAAAAATTTAGTTTTTTCTCATTATTTCATAAACTAAAAAAGATATAAATTTATTTCTTAAAGAAAAAAGATGCGCATTTTCATTGTGTATAAATTTATTTCATTGAATTTGAAAATTGAAAATGTTTTAAAATCACACTATTCGTCAATACTTATACGTGAGAATCCACGCGTATCCCCTTTTAGAAGCCGTCCCCTCAATTATATTTAAAAAATTTTTATAAAATTCTTTATAAGAACTCAATTTTAACAAACATTTAATTTTTAATACATTTTTTATTTTTTGTATAGTTAAATTGAATTCTTGTAGAATTTTCTAATAAAAATTTATTTAAAATTGAATTTCATGTTAAGTTTTACATAGTAATTGAATATTAGAAGCTTTATGCATTGGATTTTTAGAAGTAATTGAATTTTGAAATGGTTTAAAATTAAAATATTTGAAAATAAAAATTTTTCTTACTTTTAACTAAATATTCTGTCAAACTAAATTTTATTTTTAAAAATTTTAATTTAAGTTCTTTAAATTATTTGATGTTTTCATTTTTTAATATATTTCATTGTAGAATTTACTATTTTTTACGATTTGCAATTATTTCGATATTTTTTTTTTAATTTGTGACATTAAAAGTTACTTTTTTCTATGTTTGAGAATTTGCACTACTTTAAATTCGCTAATTATAAAAAATTTAACAAATTTTAATAAAATTTTTTCAAACGATACATTTATTTTCAAAACATTTTCGAAATGCAATCATTTTCAATATATGGGGCATTCTCCGTCAGATTTTTACTCAAAATTTTTTTTGTATTAAAACAATTTTTTTCGAATTTTATATGAAAAATAAGTAATTACGTGTTTTTTTATTTTTTTATTTGATCAAAATTATAAAAGTTATGATTTTTTTAAATTTAACATCTTCGGAAGCAAAGGATTTTTGAAACACTTTTAACTCCGTTATACCAAAAGATAAAAAATAATGTAATATATGAAAATAACTTGTTTTTTCTTGAATATTTCAAATATGTAATAAAAAATAACTTTAATAAAGCGAAAACATTAAATAAATTGAAATTTCGTCTAACATGTGACTTTTCTCAAAAGCGAAGTAATCGATTTTCGATTTTTTTCTTTCATTACAACCACTGATGAATAAAGAAATTTTTCCCACTTATGCCAAAGTGGTGTTCTTTAGGGATCAAATTATATTTAAAATTATATCAGTCGTTGCACAGATTTTACAGAAGGAAATAAAGAAATTAACCACTAAACATTCGTTTTCTTTTGTTTTTGAAGGTTAAATTTTTAAAAAGTGTAAAAATCGAATAAAACTCTGTGCAACTACTGACATAATTTTAAATATAATTTGAACCCTAAAGAACACCACTTTGGCATAAGTGGGAAAAATTTCTATATTTATCAGTGGTTGTAATGGACGAAAAAAATCGAAAATCAATTACTTCGCTTTTGAGAAAAGTCACATTTTTGACGAAATTTCAATTTATTTAATGTTTTCGCTTTATTAAAGTTATTTTTTATTACATATTTGAAATATTCAAGAAAAAACAAGTCATTTTCATATATTACATTATTTTTTATCTTTTGGTATAACGGAGTTAAAAAAGTGTTTCAAAAATCCTTTGCTTCCGAAGATGTTAAATTTAAAAAAATCATAACTTTTATAATTTTGATCAAATAAAAAAATAAAAAAACACGTAATTACTTATTTTTCATATAAAATTCGAAAAAAATTGTTTTAATACAAAAAAAATTTTGAGTAAAAATCTGACGGAGAATGCCCCATATGTTTTAATTAAAAAATTTCCCAAAAGAATTCAATTAATTAAAAAATAAATTGTTATAAAATTGTTCGCAAACATTCAATTATTTTCATAAATAATGAAATTTTCAAAGTAGTTAAATTATTTAATAAACAATTTTCAATAAAATTTTTCAAAAAAAAATCAATTGTTTAGAAAAATTTTTATCAAATTTTTCGCAAGAATTCAATTATTTTTATAAATAATGAAATTCTTCTGAAAAATTCAATTATTTTAAAATATTTTAATAAAAATCGTTGCGAACATTGAATTATTTTTCCAACTAATAAAACTCATCGCAGGATTTCAAATATTTTTAATACAATTTCAAATGAATTTCTTGAAAACTGCTATTATTCTTAAAAATTCTATTGAAATTCTTCAAAAGAATTCAATTATTTTAAAAAATTTCGATATAATTTGTTTATTAAAATTTATTAATTATTTTCAATACATTGTTAATTAAATTACTCGAAAGAATTCAATTACTTCTATAAAATTTTAATATGATTCTTCGTAGAAATTTAATTGATTTAATAAATTTGTCGAAATTCAATTATTTTAAAAATCTATTATTTCAATAAAAAATAAAAAAAAAAATAAAATAAAAAAAAAAGTAAATAAAATAAAATAAAAAATAAAAAATAAAAAAAAAATAAAAAAAAATTAAATAAAAAAATTAAATTAAAAATTTAATTAAAAATTAAATTTTAAATTAAAATTAAAATTAAAGAATAAAATTTTCCAGAAGAATTTAATTATTTTCATAACTTTTAAAATTCTTTAGAAAAATGTAATTATTTTCAATACAATTTGAAAAAAATTTCATGATTGAATTTTAATATTTTTAAAAAGTTTAAAAACAAAATTTGTTGATAGAATTCACTTATTTTAGAAAATTGTTATAAACTCTTTAAGGGCATTTGAAACTTGATGACGTCACACATGCTTTGCACAAACTGAAACGTCATCAAGGTTCAAATGCCCTTAAAACAATCCAATTATTTTCAGTACAATTTTAATTAAATTCCTTGCACTAACTTAAATTTTCTTCGGAATAATTGAATTTTTATTTTTACAAATTTTATTTTTTTTTTTAATATTTTGATCTATTATTTTCATAAATAATAAAATTTTTACAGGAATTCAATTATTTAATTAATTTCATTTCATTTTTTTATACAATTTTAAATTAATTCTTTGAGAAATGTAATTATTTTTAAAAAATTTATTAAAACTCGTCGTAAAAATTGAATTATTTAAAAAAAATCTTATAATGTTCTTTATAAGAATTCATTTTTAAAAACTATTCAATTATTCAATAAATTATTTATTTTATTTTCTACATTTTGAACAATTTAAAATTATATTTAAATAAAAATTACAATTTTTTGTCAATAATAAATGATTTAAGTGACATAAACCTAAAATTTAACAAATATTCTTTATTGACAGAAAACTGTCATTTTTATTCAAATGCAATTTTCAATAATTTTAAATGTTCAAAATCAATTTCTTGACATTTCCACCAAAACGAATTTAAAATTTAATTTGTCTTTTTCTTTTAAATTACGAAATTATGACATTGGACTAACTTTTGTTTTGACTGTTCGTCAGATTCTTGCTTAAAAATTCTAAAAAATAGTTGAATTTTGGAAGAATTATAGAATGTAGTTTAATTTAGAATTTATGAAAAATTGAGTCGTCAAATTTAATTTTTCGATAGCTACTTTTTTTTACTACTTTTTTCAGTTTTAAAGCTAATTTTTGCTTCTTTTTTAAAATTAATTATCGAGTACGAAACTAAGTCTTGTTTTTTTTTTGGCAGTAATTTTCATGAGGGTAAATATTTGTACATTAATGTTGAAATCTACAAAAAAATTCCATTTCGCAAGACTTTAAAGTTAATTCAGACTCACTGTATTTATTTTGTCATTTCTTTTTTACTTTTAAAAAAAAATTTTTTTTTTATTTTTTTTTATTTCAAATATCAATCTTTCATCAAAGATAAAATTATTTAAAAAAAAAATAAATGACTTACTTTCCTGAATGTATGCGAACAATCCGGATAATATGCAAATTAGAATAATTATCACTCCGAACCATTGTATTCCCTCTCCGTGTGGATCGTCAGTTAGAACACTAATACCATACAAAAGGAAACATAATACAGCGCAAGTCCACAAAAGTCCAGCGAAACCTCCATACATGCATTTTAAAAATTTAATATACTCGGGAGTCATTTTTGGTGGTGAAAGAGCATTGGGGCCATCTTTCAAAAAAATTTCCTCCGCTTGTTTATGAGTTAAACCTTTATTTAAATTTGTTGTTAATTTCTCACATAATTTATTTAGGGGAATTAGATGATCAATAGTTTCCAATTCATTATGTAAATTATTTATTTCATCTTCCGTTAGAGTTTTTCTTGGAGCATTCAAAACTGCTCGAGGAAATTTATTCATTTTTCATAGAAAAAAATCTGTTTTTTATATTAAAAATTAAAAATTATTTATATTTTCGTAAATTTTTAGTTTACTTAGAAAAATGTCAGGTTAGGAAATAACTTCACTATTAAAAATTTTGTTTTTCAAAGAGCGAAAAGGTAGAGTGGAATATTAAATATTGTTAAAATATAGTTTCATTTGTTCTTTTTTAACCTGTTATGGAAAAAATGTTCTTTTAAATAAAACGAAATAAAATGTCATTCGTTTTATTTATTTATTTCGTTTTCAAGTTATATTCAAAATTAAAAGCAATTATTTGCGTATTTCAACTTTTATAAAAAGTTATTGTTTTTAGTTTCTAATTTCAAGTCGAGGGAAAAGAAAAAAACTTTATTGAACAATTTCGTGATTTTTTTTCAGAAATTTTGTTCCAAAAAAATGTTTCCATTTTCAAAAACCTGATTGTTTAGAATAATATGAGAAAAGTCTAAAAAATTCAAAAGAAATTTTAATTTTTACAGACTTGAGTAAAAGATAATAATTTTTGCTTTTTCCGCGTTTATTAAATTTTCTTATGAAGTTATTGAACAAACAGTAATTAGTTTTTTAATTTTTTAAACTAATGAACAAAGTCAACAAATGTGGCGATTTCCGGTGAAACGGGACGTTACGCTGCAAAAAATTGTAGATTATATTTAACGATGTTTTTACATGCTTAAAAATTTGTTTTTAATTATACCTGAAGCCAAAAACAATTTTTATTAACCACTGTATTTACAAAATAATTAATAAAAATTGTAATAGATTTTTGAACTTTTTGGAAATTTAATTGTAATTCTGGTTTTATTTTGAGTTTTAAACTACCCTTTAGATTGAATTTATAGGTTAACCCATAAAATCGTCCGCCATATTGAATCTGTCATTTTGAATTTTTCGATATAAAGAATAAACAAATCGTGTTAAATTGTTAGGAGGTTAAAAAAAATTCTAAACGTATTTACATAATTTGAATATTTTCAATTTCTTAATTAAGGAAAAAGTTAGGTAAGGTAGAATTGATCAGGGAAAAGTCTAGGATTTTTATTAAAGTACTGGAAAAAAATTGAATTTTGGAGAAGTTACAAACGATTGCAGAAATTCAATTATTTTCAAAAGTAATAAAATTCTTCGCAGAAATTCAATTATCTTTAAAAATAATAAAATTCTTTTTCAAAATTCATTTATTTTCAGGATTTATAATCAAATTCTTTGCAAAATTTCACTTATTTTCAAAAATTTTTTAATAAAATTCTTTGCAAAATTTCACTTATTTTAAAAAATTTTAATAAAATTCTTTGCAAAATTTCAATTATTTTAAAAAATTTTCCTCAATTCAATAATTTTCAATATCTATTTTAATAAAATTTTTCAAAAGAATTTAATTATTTAAAAAAAAATGTTGATAAAACTCTAAGCAAAAAATAAATTTTTTTTATAAACAAAAAAATTTCACAGAAATTAAACTATTTACAAATTTTTTTTAAATTTCTTCGCAATAATTCAATTATTGTCATAAATAATAAAATTTTTTTACAGAAGTTAAATTATTTTCATGAATAACAATACTCATTATAGAATTTCAATTATTTTTATTACAATTGTAAACGAATTCTTCGAAAAATGTGTAATTATTCTTGAAAGTTTTATTAAAATTCGTCGTAAAAATTCAATTATTTAAAATAAAATAGTAGACTTTGAAAATATTTGAGTTTCAGCAAAGAATTTCATTATTTATTGAATTCTTGAAAAAAAATTTTCAAAATAATTACATTTTTCGAGGAATTTATTTTAAATTGTATTCAAAATAAATATGAAATATGAAATAATTTTGAAAATAATTGAATTCTTACAATGAATTTTACTATATTTTTTTAAATAATTGAATTTATGTAAACAATTTTATTACTTTTAAAAATAATTAAATTTTTGCCAAGGATTTTATTAAAATTTTTGTAAATAATTTAATTTTTTTTTTTTGAAAAATTTTATGGAAATTTAAATCATTATAAGTTGTTGGATTTGAAATTTTTGAAAATCTTAATTCCTATGGAAAAATAACAGTGATTAAATATTTATTTAAAAATTATGTTATTGATGTTTTTGAATAATTGTACAATTCAAAAAATTCGTAAATAAATGTAATAGAAAATTTTTTTTGAGCACCTAATCATTCTTGGAGTGAATTAGAATTTTCTTTAGGGTCAGTGACGAAGTCTGGAAATCAGAGAAAAACAAAATTAATTTTTTGTCTCAACTCTGTAGAGAAAAAAAAATTTTTTTTTTAATTTTTTAATTTAATTTTAATTTTTTTTTTTTAATTTAATTTTTAACTACATTTTTAAAGCGAAAAATCCAAGCAAAATTATATCAATATAGTATAATTAAATAATCTCATTTTTATCATAAATTTTACTGTCTAATATTTGAAAATGAAATTTTAATCCAAAATATTTTCCGCAGGTCTTAAAGGGTTTAAGTTATTTAAGAGACAAGCATGCAATTATGCATAGAGATGTTAAACCAAGTAATATTTTGGTGAACAGCGCGGGAGAAATAAAGATTTGTGATTTTGGAGTATCCGGTCAATTAATTGATTCAATGGCAAACTCCTTTGTTGGCACTCGAAGTTACATGTCGGTAAGTTAACAAAAATAATTATTTTTAAAAGTTTAATTTCTTTTAAAGTAAGAACCATTTTCAAAAAAAATTTTGAAAAAAGAAGAAAATTTTAAAATAATACCTGAATTTATAAAATGAAACTTTTTATTAATATTAATTTGTGCACGCGCTCCCAACAAGCAAACAAATTTTAGGTTATGTTTGTCTTAGATTAATCGTGATTAAAAGTTTATTTTTAATTATATAAATTCAAAACCAGTTTTTATTGAATATTTCGGATGTAATAAATAATTGAGCATTGATAGTTTGTAATAATAATTAATTCTCTTTGTGTATTTTTTCTCTAAAAATTATAGACATAACCTTAAAATTTTTGCTTCTACCTTTCTCGGAAGCGCGTCATAATTTATTAATTAAAGTCAGTAATTAATTATTGAAATATAATTAAAATACATTAATTTTTTAAGAAAAATACTTAAATTACTGTGTGTTTGATCAATTTACCCCTTAGAAAATAACAAGGGGGGGATGTAAAATTTTAGAGATTTTTTGTTTAATTTCTTAGATAAAAAATCAAATGGTTTTTGGTTTTTTTAAAATCGCTTCAGTAGATATTAAGAAATTAAGAAACGGTCATAATAATTGCTATAACTTTTATTGTTTTGCATAGTTTTTCAAAATAGTTTTGAGACATTAATTTTATGATTTACTAAGGAAAATTTTACAAGAAAAAAAAAAGAAAAATCGATTCTTTTAAAATCCTTAACAAAAAAGTCCCTTTCATTTTTTTTCTTTTTTTTGCTTTAATTATAATTATTATTCACATTTGTTGTAATTATATTAGCCCGAAAGATTGCAAGGCACTCACTATTCGGTACAAAGCGATATCTGGTCTTTGGGCTTATCACTAGTGGAGATGGCTATTGGAATGTACCCCATTCCTCCGCCAGATGCTAGAACTTTGTCAACGATATTTGGTCATCAACAGGGACCGTCAACTACGGAAAATGTTGTAACCAATAGCATTCCAACACCTACATCGCAATCTCCAGCGCATAGTAAGTTTTTAGTTAAAAATTGCTTTTTTGTTTCCTAACTTTTTAAAAAAATTTTTATTTTTAAATTTTCAATTCTAAACTTAATTTATTGAAAATCATTGAATTTTTGCAAAAAATCTTATAAAAAAAATTCAAAAGAAAATAATTGAATTCCTTCGAAGAATTTTTTTTATTTATGAAAATAATTGAATTCTCGCGAAGAATTTTACTATATTTATAAAAATAATTGAATTGTTTCGAAGGATTTATTCAAATTTTAGAAAATAAATAAATTTTACGTAAATAAATTTGAAAATAATTAAATTCTTTCGAGAAATTCTATTAAAATTGTTTTGAAAAGAATTGAATTTCCACAAAGAATTTTACAATTTATAAAAATAATTGCAATGTTTCGAAGAATTTATTAAAATTTTAGGAAATAATTGAATTGTTTTGAAGAATTTTATAGAAATATTTGAAAATAATTCAATTCTTTCAAGAAATTCAATTAAATTTATTTCGAAAATAATTGAATTTTATTAAAATTAAAATTCAAAATAATTGAATTCATCAGAAGAATTTTATTATTTTTTGAAAATAACTGAATTCTTTTAATTCTTTTGACGAATAATATTTAAAAACTGCATTAAAAGTAATTTAATTTTAATTAAAATTAAAAAAAATTATTAAAAAATTGAAACAATTTAAAATTTTGTATAATTTTATTTTTATCTTTCTAATTAAAATTTTTTTTAAATAATTGTATTACCAAAAATAATTTTAAAAAATTGAAAATTTTGTCAAATTTAATTGAAAGAAATTTTATATTTTAATGAATTTTATTTGTTTAGTACTTTTAAAAATTATTTTGAAATATAATCGTATTTTTGAAAAATTCTATTTAAAACTTTTTAAAATTCTCGTCAAAATTTTAATTATCTTTAAAAATAATAAAATTCTTCATGTATTTAATTTCATGTATTTAAGTAGTTGAATTCTTTTAGAATTTTCTAATAAAAATTGATTTAGAAATTAATTTTAGTTAAAATTTGAGATAATAATTGAATAATAAAAGCGTTTCAGTGTGAATTTTTTGAAAAAGTTTAATTGATTTTTTTTTTAAATATTTAAAGTTTCTGTTTTTTAATATATATTTAATTCAACAATTTCCGAATATTCGAAATTTTGTAAAATCGAATTGTAAATGAATGAGTTTGAAAATTCTCAAAGAACTTTTTTAAAAATTATATTAAAAATAATTAATAATTGAATTCTTTCGAAGAATTTGAATAAAATTTTTGAAAATAATTACATTCTTCGAAGAATTTACTTAAAATTGTATTAAAAATAATTGAAATCCTGTGAAGAATTTTATAATTTTTTAGATGAATAATTGAATTCTTGCAAAGAATTTTTATTACATTTTTTTTTAAATAATTGAAATCCGTTGAAGAATTTTATTATTTATAAAAATAATTGAATTTTTGCAACAAATTGTATTAAATTTTTTTTAAGAATTGAAATCCTGTAAAGAATTTTATTATTTATGAAAATAATTGAATTCTTTCAATTCTTTTGACGAATATATTTAAAAATTGCATTGAAAGTAATTTAATTTTAATTGAAAATTTTGTCAAATTTAATTGAAAGAAATTTTATATTTTAATGAATTTTACTTGTTTAGTATTTTTAAAAATTATTTTAAAAGTCGAATTTTTGAAAAATTCTAATTAAAATTTTTTTTTAAAATAATTGTATTTTTAAAAATGAGTTCAATTGTTTAATAAAAAATATCTTATATTCAAGTTTTTGTTAAAAATTTTTTGGCTACTTCTACACGAGTTGTTCAAATAAATCTTAATTTTTGTTTTAAATTTAAAGAAAACTATTAGAAAAATTCTATTTTTATAAAAAATGAACAATTTTCCACTAAATTTTAAAAAGAAAATATTTTAAAGTATAACAATGATTATTACTTAAAAAAAAATTTGTAAATCTTATTAAATATATTGTTTTATTTTAAGATGCGAGTAGTCCGAGACCGATGGCGATATTTGAACTTTTGGATTACATAGTGAATGAACCGCCACCAAAATTGCCGCCAGGAATTTTCAGTGATTCTTTTACTGATTTTGTAGACAGATGCTTGAAAAAGAATCCTGCTGAAAGAGCTGATTTAAAAACTCTTATGGTATGTACCAATTTTTCATTTATTTTCTTATTGTTAATTAATTTTTTTAAGTAAATATTTCATTATTATTATTATTATTCTTATTATTTCTTAAGAATTAAGATTTTCAAAAATTTATAGTTTCAAACTTTTTAAAATTTTCACTACTTTAAATTCGCTAATAGGTGGAATAAAAAAATTATTTTCAAAACATTTTCGAGAAGCTAATTTTTTAAAATTAATTACCGAGTACGAAGCTTGAATTTTGAATGTTTATTTAAAAATCAACTCCTAGTTGCAGGCAATTGTGAAAAAAAAATTTTTACTTTCATTAAATTTGAACAAAAAATAAAAAATTTACCCTTATTAAATTATTGTTTGATTATTTCTAGAATCACGAATGGATAAAAAAAGCCGAATGTGAAAATGTTGACATCGCAGGTTGGGTGTGCCGCACTATGGATTTACAACCTACAACTCCAACACGTTTGGCGAACGTGCAGTCCTGAATAAATGTAACTCTTACATACTTAACTACTTATATTCGAGTTCAGTACTCTTGAGTTACTTTTTTACTTCATTTTTTTTACTCAAAAAGAGATTATTAAAGAAAGTGGCGGCATTTGTAATTTACAATTTGAAAAGTAATTATTTTTTATCTCGTGTTCTTCTGTTGATTCTACAGAAAAAAAGGGAATGGTAAAAGAATTAGAAGCTAACAAGATTAAAAGATGATCTTTTTAAAATTTTAATCTCTTGTTAAAAAAAAACTATTCTTTATATCGAGTTTGTAGTAATTGTATAAAATATTTAGGTAGATATTTTTGAATTAAAGTTTATTAATTTTAATGAGTATTTTAAAATTGTTTGAAATACTTTGTAGTAAAGTGGCCTAAAATTTTTATAATCAGTGGAGACAAAAAACTGTAAATTGATAATATAATTTAAAGTTTGAAAATTTATTTTATTTTTTATAAAAACTTTAGTATAATTTTTTATATTATAAAGGCGATATTTTTATTAAAATTAAGAAAAAGGAATTGAACGCATTATGAAAATGTGATAAAATGGAAAAGGAATTTTAATTTCTTGCCTTTTTTCTAAACTTATTAAATTAAACAAAAAAGAATGTTAGACATTTACTTGTATTTTTCTTCTAGAAATGTAACCATTTTGCTACAAAAGTAGACTCTAATCTTTCAGTAAATAATTGAATTTCTCAATTTCAGTAAATTTTAGGTATCATTTTACATTTTTCAATTTTTTGATTTTAATTTAAATTCAAAGCATATGGTCATTAATGAACAATTTTAAATCAATAAAAACGGCTTCTAGTTCTTTTTAAAAATAGAAAAAAATTTGAAGGTGATAAAACTTAGAAACGAAGTAAATTTGAAAGAAACTTCTTCTTTTCTTACGGTTCTGCGCCACTGAAATATAATTTAATTTAATTCTCATCAATGATTCAATTTTAATTTCTTCCAAGTATGTAAGATAGGCTAATTACTTGATAAGTTAGCATCGTTATTAAGTATATTGCAGACATTGTTATAAATAAGACGAAAATAAGCAAAAGAAATTAAATTATCAATAAAAGAAGAAATGTCTGATAATCGCGTAATCTTATCTGATATTTATAAAAGAGAGAAATATGGCGTTTTAAAATTAGAACTCGATTAGTTTTTATGAATTTTTCTTTGTATTTTTGAAACTTTCTGGTTTGAAAATACAGAAAAAAATTGTCATGATTTTTGTGCTTTAAGATAAGTTTTTGGAGGTTTATGAAGAGAAATGAAAATAAGAGTAACAACATTAAAATAGTGATTTCGTTTCATTTTGGCCATCTTGCGGCAAAGATACTTTTCTGTGCTTTCGGAAACTTGTACAGATCAGAAAGAACAATATGAAAATTATTAATATTGTGTTCATTTGGCAGAGCTTGGGTTCAAGTTAACAGTGATCGAATTAATTGAATAGAGAAGATAAATGACATATAAAAAGTCCGCAAGTGTAACGTCGACTTACTAACCCCTTCACCGTCAGGGCGTTACAAGTAGCCTGCCAGTGAAGAGGTTAAGCCCAGGTTATTTTATTAGTAAGATTACTTCTTTAGAAGTAAAATCTGGCTGGGTTATATTATTACTAATAATAATAAAAAAATTATTTGGCCATCGCTCTCATCATCAGTGGCATCAACGCCGCAAGAGCCAGGTTTTTGGTGCACCGCCATGACCTCGGAAAGGATTTCCCCAGCCACAACAGCATGTTCATTCATTAAATCGTTAACTGCTTGATTAACATTGTTTATGTCCATCATCTTGTATAATTGTAGAGCTGAGTTAAACTCTGGACTGTAGTCTACGTAGCTTTCAACCCGTTCCCTTGCAATGTGTGGAGATATTGCAAGAGTTGATTTATCATACCTAATGACTGTCCCATTGTCGATTTCTTTTCAGGAGTAAAAGTCAATCCTTCTAACAATAGAGCGGAATCAGTACTAATTTGTGCCTTTCATAGCTCTAAACAGTGTGAAACAGATGTTCATAACTGCGATTCCATTGTGGATACTGATAAAACCTGAATCAACTGCTTTCAGCATATGATAATGAACATTGCAGTGTAAGTGACAGATTAACCCTATAACTTTAGCTTTTAGGTCAGCATCAAGTTACAGAGAATTTTTCCCTTCTAACGCCCTAAAAACTTTCATCCCTAAAGATGAAATAGATGCTGTTTAGGATGTCCATCCCTTTAAATATCCATGATCTATAATTCGTGCCCAATTATATCCTTCCGTATAGTTCTTTGCTATACTGGGTGTTTACCACTACTCTGGAAGATCTCTTTGGTATTTAAGTCGCTTAAGTATCCATGATCAATTATTCTTGCCCAACTATAGCAGAACTGTTTATTCATAATTCGACACTCGTATGCCCCAGGCATATAGGCACACGATTCGTCATGTTAACATCTTGTCCATCATCTAGTATAATTAAAGAGCTGTGTTAAATTCTGGACTATAATCTGCGTACCTTTCCACCCGTTTCCTTGCAATGTGTGGAGATTTTGCAAGAGTTGATTTATCATACCTAATAACTGTCCTATTGTCGATTTCTTCTTAGGAGGAAATGTCAATCCTTCTAACAATGGAGCGGAATCAGTACTAATTTGTGCCTTTCATAGCTCTAAACATGATTAAAGTTTATCAAAACAATGTTTAGTTTATCCATGATCAATGATTCTTGCCCAACTAAAGCAGAACTGCTTATTCATAATTCGACACTCGTATGCCCCAGGCATATAGGCACACGATTCGTCATGTTAACTTCTTGTCCATTATCTTGTATAATTGCAGAGCTGAGTGAAACTCTGGGCTATAGTCTGCGTAGCTTTCGACCCGTTCCGTTGCAATGTGGAGATTTCGCAAGAGTTGATTTATCAAACCTAATGACTGTCCCATTGTCGATTTCTTTTCAGGCGTAAAAGTCAATCCTTCTAACAATGGAGCAGAATCAGTACTTATTTGTGCCTTTCATTGCTTTAAACAGTGTGAAACAAATGTTCATTACTGCGATTCCATTGTGGATACTGATAAAACCTGAATCAACTGCTTTCAGCATATGATAATGAACATTGCAGTGTAAGTGACAGATTAACCCTATAACTTTAGCTTTTAGGTCAGCATCAAGTTCCAGAGAATTTTTCCCTTCTAACGCCCTAAAAACTTTCATCCCTAAAGATGAAATAGATGCTGTTTAGGATGTCAATCCCTTTAAATATCCATGATCTATAATTCGTGCCCAATTATATCCTTCCGTATAGTTCTTTGCTATACTGGGTGTTTACCACTACTCTGGAAGATCTCTTTGGTATTTAAGTCGCTTAAGTATCCATGATCAATTATTCTTGCCCAACTATAGCAGAACTGTTTATTCATAATTCGACACTCGTATGCCCCAGGCATATAGGCACACGATTCGTCATGTTAACTTCTTGTCCATTATCTTGTATAATTGCAGAGCTGAGTGAAACTCTGGGCTATAGTCTGCGTAGCTTTCGACCCGTTCCGTTGCAATGTGGAGATTTCGCAAGAGTTGATTTATCAAACCTAATGACTGTCCCATTGTCGATTTCTTTTCAGGCGTAAAAGTCAATCCTTCTAACAATGGAGCAGAATCAGTACTTATTTGTGCCTTTCATTGCTCTAAACAGTGTGAAACAAATGTTCATAACTGCGATTCCATTGTTGATACTGATAAAACCTGAATTTCTTTAGGATTTAAATCGCTTAACAAGGAGTTTACACGGAGAGGCATATATTTATACTCGTGCGCGCATAAACAGATATTCATTCAGGAGAATAGATTCGCGCCTGCGCATAATGTTTGCCTGCAGCTGTGTAGTGAAAGACTTTGCCTTGACTACGTGTTTGCGCAAGCGCGTGTATATTCTCGTGGAGGTATATCCGCTTATACTAGCGCGAGTATAAATTTATACCACTCGGTGTAAACTCCTTCTAAGTATCCATGATCAATTATTCTTGCCCAACTATAGCAGAACTGGTTATTCATAATTCGAGACTCGTATGCTTCAGGTATAAAGGAACACGATTCGTAATGTTAACTTCTTGTCCATTATCTTGTATAATTGCAGAGCTGAGTGAAACTCTGGGCTATAGTCTACGTAGCTTTCGACCCGTTCCCTTGCAATGTGGAGATTTTGCAAAAGTTGATTTATCGTACCTAATGAGTGTCCCATTGTAGATTTCTTTTCAGGAGTAAAAGTCAATTCTTCTAACAATGGAGCGAAATCAGTACTTATTTGTGCCTTTCATAGCTCTAAACAATGTGAAACAAATGTTCACAACTGCGATTTAATTGTGGATAAACCTGAATCAACTGCTTTCAGCATATGATAATGAACATTGCATTGTAATTGACAGATTGCCCCTATAACTTTATATTTTAAGTTAGCATCAAGTTCCGGAGAATTTGGCCCTCCTAGCGCCCTAAAAATTTCATCCCTAAAGATGAAATAGATGCTGTTTAGGATGTCAATCCCTTTAAATATCCATGATCTATAATTCGTGCCCAATTATATCCTCAGGTATTAGTTCTTCGCTATACTGGGTGTTTACCACTACTCTGGAAGATCTCTTTGGTATTTAAGTCGCTTAAGTATCCATGATCAATGATTCTTGCCTAACTAAAGCAGAACTGCAGTTCAACTGCTTATTAAGTTGCTAATACAACTTCTACAAAGTAAATATTTTAATTTGGAATTTACCCTCTGATTCCAAATTAAAATATTTACTTTGTAGAAGTTGTATTATTGACGAATTCTTTTTGATGTGTGGAATTGTGTTTAGTGTAATGTAGTGTTTGTGTTTGTGTTTAAGTGTTTTGAGTGTTGTTGACAGTGATAGGTTACATGTTGAAGCGACGAACTAAATCAATTACATCCTCAAGGTCAGGATCATTTGATCTCAACTCTTTGATTTTGTCCTCATGCTCCGTTTGCATTTTGTAAAGACTCAGTAGTTCAGCGCATGGTTCTAGATTATCATCTAGAATCTTTTTCTTTGACAAGAAATGATTTCTGTAATCCTGGGTTACAAAATCACTCTGAACACTTGCAGTGAAGTATTGCCACAAGTTTTTAAGCGATGTCATGGTCTTTCTAGTGTTAATGGTATTATCCATTAATATAGCACACAAGAGGTAAGTGGCATTGATGTTGAAAGCTTTTCCTCCTGTTTTCAAGACTGGTAACAATCCAGATGACATTGGAGCAGTGACAAATTTCCTGACAATATTATCAGGATAATTCAGTCGATCAGCAGAATAGATAATCCTTCCATTGCCATTTAACATGTGGGTCACCACAACAGGAGCAAAAACTACTGATATTCTAGGTAGAGTAATTATATTGGGCCCAAGAGGCTCATCTTTGGATGACCTCTTCTTTGTGTGAATGTTGTATTTCACTTGCAACCAATCCAAAACTTTCTTGAAGTCATCTGAACTCCTCTCTCGAATTTTACTCCATACAGCTCCTCTAGTTACCATTATCAACGTCAAGAGGGCGACATCTTTCTTTAGAGTTTCATGATTGGTTAATCTCACTTCTTTTTCTTCATCATTAGCTGAATACTTTATGATCACCTCTTCTTCTCTATGACCTGATGAAATGTATTTAATTCTGGCATCGGTGAACAATTGAAGAGTTCTTCCTGGACTAAATCCCATGTACTCTACTAGTTTCTTCCAAGCTGCCATGTCATTAATGAAATAATCTCTGCTAACAGGTTCATAAGAAGAATACAAATCAGTTGCGAAGGTTTCTTTACATTTAGACAATCCAATCATGTTCCATGTCTGTTTCAACACTATCTCATTACAAGAATAGTGATCAGAAGCAACTACTCTACTTGAAGCTGAAGTTTCGAACATGGTGCACACTCCCATAATTTCTATTGAAGACAAATCAAATATGCAGCCTTGTAAAGTTACATATTCTGATTCCTTCAGAATGTTCAAATTCTCAACATCTTTCAGGAAAGCCATTCGAGTATCCGTCCCCATTTCGCTCTCTGGTCCGAAGTGCTCTGACACTGTCAACATTTCGCAAATCAACAAATCTTTCACCTCTTTCGAGAGCCCTGACAAGAGACCAAATAGTGCTCTCAGATGATTGAGCCGTTCTTTGCGTCCCACTACCTTCATCTCTAATTGAGTTGAATGATGAGCCACTGGAGTTGTTGTTGCCGGAGCGGTCTGGATGGGGGGACCTTTGCTCAGGTCTTGTTGGGGAGCTGCGCTGTAAGATGGTTGGGGAGTTCCTCTCTCGTCTGTCTCCAGCTGTCGATTGTAAAAGGAATTCAGGGCAACTCTGGCTTCAGATTTTTTCCCTCTTGCCAGAAGTCTCAAAACTCCTTCCATTTCTTGCGCACTGCCTGAGAAGTTCTCTAAGTCTACATCTAGCTTGGTGCCCGATGGATCTTTCTTCTTCTTCTCGATTTGTTCGATTATTGATATTGATGCTTGGCCTAGCTGCACATCGTTGAAGTCTTGTAGTTGAGGAGTTATCTGATCCAGGTAGGACCAGACACTGCTCGATGCTCTTATCAATGGCAGAGTCATGACGTTCGATGATTTTTAATAACAAGTGAGTTATGCCTAAAAAGCAGAACAATCCCGTTGCTATCAACAAAGGTGTTTGTTTATTCTCAGAAGATACTTTGACGATCGTATGAATTATCTCAAATTTCTACCCTCCGGATGGATTGAGTAGTCTGGAGCTGCGGTCCCATCCTTCGGCAAACTTCCCTCTGGTTTCCCTCCTCATCTCTTTATTTCTATTATTAAAAGAAAGTCTCTTCTACTTTATCAACTACTACTTTCAAATTCACTACTACTTTCAAATTTACCGCCTCTTTCTATTTCATCTCTCTTACTGTTAAACCTCATTCACACACCAGGTCATGGCCAAATATACAGGCGCAACGCCAGTATGGGCCAACGTTAATTATATTCTATTCAACTGCTAATGGCACGGTCACACCTCGGCTGCCTGCCTGCCTGCGCAGGCAGCCGCCACGAGAGTAAGAGAGAGGAGACGAATAATTTAAATTGTCTGACTCTCTTACTCTTATGTATTGCCATGACGACCTGCAGGCAGGCAGGCAGGCAGCCGAGCTGTGACCGTACCATAATAAGCAGAACTGCTTATTCATAATTCGACACTCGTATGCCCCAGGTATAAAGGTACACGATTCGTCATGTTAACATCTTGTCCATCATCTAGTATAATTAAAGAGCTGTGTTAAATTCTGGACTATAATCTGCGTACCTTTCCACCCGTTTCCTTGCAATCTGTGGAGATTTTGCAAGAGTTGATTTATCATACCTAATAACTGTCCTATTGTCGATTTCTTCTTAGGAGGAAATGTCAATCCCTCTAACAATGAAGCGGAATCAGTACTTGTTTGCTTTTCATAGCTCTAAACATGATTAAAGTTTATCAAAACAATGTTTAGTTTATCCATGATCAATGATTCTTGCCCAACTAAAGCAGAACTGCTTATTCATAATTCGACACTCGTATGCCCGAGGTATAAAGGTACACGATTCGTCATGTTGACTTTTTATCCATCATCTTGTATAATTGCAGTGCTGAGTTAAATTCTGGACTATAGTCTGCGTAGCTTTCAACCCTTTCCCCTTGCAATGTGTGGAGGTTTTGCAAGAGTTGATTTATCATACCTAATGACTGTCCCATTGTCGATTTTTTTCAGGAGTAAAAGTCAATCCTTCTAACAATGGAGCGAAATCAGTACTTATTTGTGCCTTTCATAGCTCTAAACAGTGTGAAACAAATATTCATAACTCCATTGTCGATACTAATAAAACCTGAATCAATTGCTTGCAGCATATGAAAATGAACATTGCAGTGTAAGTGACAGATTACCCCTATAACTTTAACTTTTAAGTCAGCATCAAGTTCCGGCGAATTTTACCCTTTAAATATTTATGATCTATAATTCGTGCCCAATTATATCCTCTGGTATTAGTTCTTCGCTATACTGGGTGTTTACCACTACTCTGAAAGATCTCTTTGGTATTTAAGTCGCTTAAGTATCCATGATCAATTATTCTTGCCCAATTATAACAGAACTGCTTATTCATAATTCGATACTCGTATGCCCTAGGTATAAAGGCACACGATTCGTCATGTTAACTTCTTGTCCATCATCTTGTATAATTGTAAAGCTGAGTTAAACTCTGGGCTATAGTCTGCGTAACTCTCCACCCCTTTCCTTTGCAATGTGTGGAGATTTTGCAAGAGTTAATTTATCATACCCAATAATTGTCCCATTGTCGATTTCTTTTCAGGAGGTAATGTCAATCCTTTTAACAATGGAGCGGAATCAGTACTTATTTGTGCTTTTCATAGCTCTAAATATGATTAAAGTTTATCAAAACAATGTTTAGTTTATCCATGATCAATTATTATTATTTAAATTAATCAATTAATTATTATTATTATATCCATGATAAATTATTCTTGCCCAACTAAAGCAGATCTGCTTATTCATAATTCGAGACTCGTATGCCCCAGGCATATAGGCACAGGATTCGTCATGTTAACTTCTTGTCAGCACCATTACAAGTGAGTCAATCTCAAGCCAGTTGAATCCTCCCCCTTAAAGGGGGGTTTGGCGGAACGACTGAATATTTCCTGAAGTCTCTCGTGTAATTATAACACTAGCGAGAGGATGTTTAATTATTCGGATGGAATATTCTATTCATTATAGTACCACGAATATTTTATTTTCATCTGTTTCATAGACTATTCTTAATCTTTCTATATAACTTTCCTTTCCTTAGGATTTTCTTAATATTGCTGGTTTAATACCTGCGGAAAAATTTTCATTTTGGCATCTTCATCGGTTTGCGTAACTATTGCCATATTCTCATTTTCCTCGTTTTCACTTATAGTAGGCGTGTTGTCATGTGAACTATTTACTGTCATTTGAATCTTTAAAATTCGCGTTATGGCCTGAGGGTTTTTGTTGATATCTTAGCACATCGAACACTGTAGCTTGGTGGCCTACTGCCTTATGTATCCCAGCTCTAAATTAAGTTAATATCTCATGGACAAAGTATTTAATTGCAATTTCTTCATTAATCTTTCAATAAATTTAATTAATTTTGGGTCCTTGGAAAAAATCTTTATATAGCAAACATTCGATACATAAAACCTGTGACATGAATAGAACTTTCAAGTAAAAGTAACATCAAATAGCTGATTTAATAAAACTTTCTAGCACAAAAATTAAATTGTTCCTTTCTTGATCAACTTTAAGGGAATTTTGAATTTTAAATTGTAAAAAATAATTGTAAAATAACAAGTTGAAAGAACTTGGTACATTAAATAAAAGTGCTAATCGAGTTCCAATTTGTCCGCTTTCATAACATCAAATTTGCGAAATGTCGCTCTTTTTCAATCTAGATGTATTTTCCTCCTAAACTTCAAAATTAAAAACACTGCCAAAGTTCGATACGTTTCAGTTCCCTTCCTTCTATCATAAAAACTATTTCAGTCCTTATAAAAATTCACGAAGTAAAAAAAAACTAAAAAACAAAAAATTTCTTTTATAATTGAGGAGCAAGCTATAATTTCAAATGCTATAATTTACTCTAAAAGATCCCCTAAAAGATATCGAACCTGAACTTATCGAACTTTGTCTGTACTAACAATAAACATTGATTTCTACCGGAATTTTGCTTTCGGTAATTCGCCGTAAAACTTTATTTTTAATTGTAAATCACTCTTTATGAGTTATTTGGGAAAACCAGAATCTATATAGTGTCTTGTTCAGAAAATGTTATAACTGTTGATGATAGTTTATTTGTCACTAAATAAAGCATTTCGACAAAGTATTATCAAAGTTGCAAAGTTGTAAGACTAACTTTTTTAAGAATTATTCGAATATAAGACAAAAAAGAAGAAATGTGTTCGTAGTTCTGTTATAAAAATTTAATCCTTTGAGGCCTAAATTTTTTGCACAAGATATTATTTCTTAATTGTACTAATTTTTTAAGTCACATTTTCATTAATCACTTCCTCGTGGTTTGAAATATGTTCGAATTCGCGAACATGTTTTGTTCGCGATTACAATAGTATATCAAAAATTTGTTATGTAAAAATTTTTTATTAGGTAATTATTTTCTATCTACTTATTTTTGTTCTGTACTCATGAATTTGTTGTTTAAAAAATTTTTCTAATCCTCAATAACTATGGAAGGTATCTAAAGGAATGACTTAATAGGGAATTAAGAAATAATTCTTTATTCATATAATTTTTTTTAACAATTGTAAAAAAGAATTCTTTTATACTACGTGGATATGTATTTATTGAAAATTAAAATGCGGTTGCATTTAAAATCACTTGCTCTTTTAAATATTTTCTACATTGTGTTAATTATAGAGGATTTATAATTCTTCGTCAGTATTCGAAATATGTATTTCCTGTAAATATCAGCAAGTGAACGTTCTTATTATTTTAAGGAGAATTTCAATATGAAGTTTCTAATTTTATCTATAAGCTTTGAAATTGAAAATTTTAAAGTATTATATGTATGTAGAACATTTATTATGTACAAAATAAAACTAGGAAGCAACTGTCACATATCTGATTTTTATATTCATTTCCCGGTTATTTTAATGATTTAGCCTCTTTTTTGTGCTTTTTTTTCAAATATATATTTTAAAGGGTTGCCACGCTTTTGCTCATTTCAAATTCCAGAATTTTTAACTAAAATTCTTCTTTAAATTAATTATTCATTCATTTTTAATAATTTTTGAAACATTTCTTTGAACATTTCCAAATCCTTTTGTATTTACAATTCAATATTACGAAATTTCATCGATTATTCGGAAAAAAATTCCATTGAACTTTTACAAAAAAATTAAATCTACACAATTTTAAGTTAAAAATATGAAAAATTTAAACATTCAAAGATGTTTAAATTTGAAACCTTTTCAAAACTCAATTATTATCTAAAGTTTTAACTGAAATTCATATTTGAATCAATTATTATTAGAAAATTCAATTATTTAAATACAAAAAGAAATAATTTATTGAAGAATTGAATGTTTTTTAAAATTGAACTCTCATTTAAAGAATTTTATCAATAAATTTTTAAATAAGTAATTAATATTCTTTTGAAGAATTTTAATAAAATTTTCAAGAATAATTTAATTTCTCGAGAAATTAGATTAAAATTGTATTAAAAATAATTGAATATCTATAAAAAATTTGATTGAATTGAGAAAAGTTTTTGAAAGTAATTGAAATTTTGACAAGAATTTTATTAAAACTTTCGAAAATAATTGAAATATTGCCAAGATTATTATTAAAATTTTTTAAAATAATTGAATTTTGAAGAAAAATTTTAATATTTATAAGGATAATTGAAATTTTGACAATAAATTTTTTAAACTTTTGATCATAATTGAATTTCTGCGAAGAATTTTATTACTTTTGAAAATAATTGAATTCTTGAGACGAATTTTTTAATATTTCTTTTTAAATATCTAATTATTTTTAATACAAAAATAATTAATTTATTAAGTAATTAAATGTTTCTCAAAATTGAATTCTCATAAAGAATTTTATGAACAAATTTTTAAATAATTAAATTCTTTTGACCAATTTTAATAAAATTTTAAGAATAATTACATTTTTCGATGAATTCGATTTAAATTGTATTAAAAATAATTGAAATTCTCCAATGAATTTTATTATCTATAAAAATAATAATTGAATCCCTGTAAAAAATTGTATTACATATTTATAAAAATAATTGAATTTCTGTAAAAATAAATTTAATATTTTTGAAAATAATGGAATTATTGCAAAGAAATTGATAAAAAATTTGTAAATAATTGAATTGCTGTGAAATATTTGTTATTTATAAAAATAATAAAATGTTTGCTTAGAGTTTTATCAAAAAATTTTTTAAATAATTCATTTCTTGTAGAAAATTTTATTAAAATAGTAGATATTGAAAATCATTGAATGGAGGAGAATTTTAAAAAAATATTGAATTTATTAAAAAGAATTTTATTAAAATTTTTGAAAATAATTGAATTTTGGAGAAAAATTTTAATATTTATAAAGATAATTGAAATTTTGATGAGAATTTTTTTAAACTTTTGATTATATAATTGAATTTCTCCAAAAAATTTTATTTTGAAAATAATTGAATTCTTGTGATGAATTTTTTAATAATATTTCTTTTTAAATACCTAATTGAATTCTTTTGTGAAATTTTTTTATTGAAATAGTAGATATTGAAAATAATTGAATTTTGATAAATTATAGAAATTAATGAAATTTCTATACATAGAATTTTATTAAAACTATTTTGAAAAAAATTAAAGTGTTAAAAAAAAAGTTTCATTAATATTTTTCAAAATAATTTAATTCTTTCAAGAAATTTAATAAAAAATAAATATTGACAATAATAATAAAATTCTAATAAATAAATTGTATGAAGGCTTTTTAAAATAATTGAGTTTCCTTTGATGAATTTTAATAAAATTTTTAAGAATAATGACATTTTTCGAGAAAAATAATGTCGTCATTCCTCTATGAACCATATTAAAAACAAAAAATTTATGGATATAAATTATTAAAAAATTTTTTACTATAAAGTCATCATCTACGAACATGATTAAGCATTTTAATTTTGCAGTAATTCGATTGCTATTAAATAAAATGAGAAAAATATTGAAATCGTCATCATTCCTTTGGCTCGTCGTTCCTCTGGCTTTTTCATGTTAAAATTATTGAATAAAACAAAAAATCTTAATTTATTTTTGTATAATAAATATTTTTAAAAAATAATAGTTTATTAGGGAAAAAATCTTGAAAAAAGCATTTTTTTGCATTACAACTGTTGTGAGCACCAGTAAAGATAGTCTTTGTAATGTTAACCATCTCAGCATTATAATAATATTAAAAGGTTTTTTTAGTATTAAAATATTTTTATTCTCAATTATTAAAGTAAAAAGGGCGTCGATTTTAGTGACTACTAATGTAATATTTCCTCTCGTACAAATAACTGTGTGTCAAAACGAATGGTGCCAAATTGAGCTTATTACGCGCCAAGAAATGTGTTTATATACTTTATGCCTCTTGAACCTTTTACTATATCAAGTGGACGAATTTCGATATTTAAATTTATAAGTCATTTTACAATTCTCATTATTTATTTTATAATAATATTTTATTCACAAAAAAATAACTTTTTTTCAAAAAAGTTTTTGAAAAAAAAAAAGAAAAACTAATAATCTTCTATTTACAAAGACTAATAATTTTTTATTATTTACAAAAACTAATAATTTTTTGCTTTTCTTTTTATTTGCTAACAAAGTTAGTTTAATTATTCGTGCATACATTTAAATTCAACACATTCTTAATATGAAAATTTCTCATGTTCAAAAAATTTTATTGCCAGAATTTTAATTATGTCCGATTATATATTTCTTATAAAGATGTTATCAGAATTTTAATTACTTTTTTAAAAATGTTATTGCTAGAATTTTAATAAAAAAAAAAACTTGACATTGAGTTGTAGCGACAATAAAAATTATAATATTTCAAATACTATTTTGTTGATTACGAAATAAGTTTTTTGTTACTAAAAAAAAATTTAATTTCCTCGTGTCTCAAGTATAGAAGAAAATTTTCTTTCATAGAAAATGAAATATGAATTTTATTTAAAATTGAGGTTTTTGAGTATTACTCTAATTTTTAAAATTCGCTTTCAGTAGATTAGAATATTTTTTACAGTTGAAAATTTTTTCATTAACGAAAAAAAAAAAAAATTTTCATAAACAAATTTTTTGTAATAAGATTGTAGTTGAAAATATTAAACACCCTTTCCTAACAATTAAAATTGAATTTATAAAATTTATTAGCCTTTTTCATTTTCTGTTTTTAAATTTCCTTTGTAAAAAAAATTACAAATACTAAAAATTATTTATCCAAATCTTAATCAATTGAAAAAAAATTAATTCCAGTAAAAAGTGGAAATAAGAGGTAAATTTTTTTTTACGTAAGAAAAAATTTTTGTTTCGCATTTTGTAAAGCTTTTGAGGAATTTAAGTTTTAATGACAATGAAATTATAATCAAAGCTCAATGATCGATCAAGGTATATAATGTCCTTTTTGAATCAATAAATAATAAATAAATATGTTTCGCATTAACAGTCGATATGTCTGCGTCAACAATACGCAACAGTAATCATACTAATAACGTTGCATCAACAATGATTTTACCGATGATATTGTGATGGAGGGGACAACTATAAGGTCTTCACTGAGACTTTATTGCATCCACTTGCACTAAGACATTTGGGACCACTTGTTTCCGCGGGACAGACCCCGTCCAAAAATTCATCTCTTTGTCGAGAACTCAAATTTTGGCATCATTGAGTTTTCGCATTTTTTTTTTTTAATTTTTCCTCTTTTATAAATAAAAAAAAAAATTTTTGTTCAAAATGCTTATCAAAAGTCTTTTTCTTATTTTGAGTTTGTCAGCTATTTCAATTTTTGCTGAGGAAATACGTAAGTATATAAAATTTTATTGCATTATTGAGAATAAATCTTTGTAAATTAATAGAAGAAAGATTTTTTTTTTTATTTGCAAATTTATATTATTTTTTAAAAAATATTATTGTTTTAATTAATCAATTTTTTATTATTTAAATTATATTTACATTTATTATTTATTTCTATACATTCCCCGTAGTCCAAAAAAATAATACGTTTTACATTTTTTTTAAAATTAATTAAATATTCAATTTTAATAAAAGAACAATGAATTTTTTGAAAGTATTGCACTATTTACGATTTAAATTATCAAAAGTTCGTTTAATTTTTTTGTATAATTGAGGTGGGTTTTTTTTCGTACGGTTAGAAAATTTTCGAAATCTAAAAAATTATCCAAAAAATTGTTGTTTGTAGGTGATATTAATAAATTAATTACTAATAAATTTACTACTAAATATTTTTAATAATAAGTACTTATAATTTCCTAATAAAAATTCTTCAGTAATACAAAAAATAAATTTTGAAATAAATTTATAAAATTTAGAAATATGAAGAATTTAAACTTTTTTAACATGTATAAAAAAAATTTCACACAATCAAAATAATTAATGATTGATTATTAAAATTTAAATTTTCAAATAAATATACTGTGTGTTCATTTGGCAACTAAATATTATATTATTACCTAATTTATAAAAATAATTTGTAAAATAATATAAAAATCATGTTATTTTAAATATAAAATAATATTATTTTATATAATATATAAATAATATATTTTAAATATAAAAATAGTATTATTTTATATAATATATAAATAATATATTTTTAATATAAAAATTATATTATTTTATATAATATATAAATAATATATTTTATTTATATTTTCTTTATTTTTTATTTGTTTGTTATTAAATAAATAAATAAATATATATTATTAAGTATCAATATTTTATTTATTTATTTATTTTCAAAAATAAATGCGACTAGTCCTTTTGTACAATTAGTACTCCTTAATTTTTAAAGTTACTTATGTAACTCATGAAGAAGGATACAATATCAAGGTTGGCATCTTAGGAGTTAGAGTTCAGTAAAGGTCTTCGTAGTGTCGAAGTAAATAGTTAATTAAGTATTTATTAAAAAGAAATAAAAATTATAATGAATTTAATTTAATAATTTATTATTATGTTTATTAATAAATATTAATAAATATTAATAAATTATTAATAAATATTAAAAAATGTACTAATAAAATAAATAATTTATATTTCAATTTAATGTTAAATAAATTATCAAAGTATTTTGGAAAAAAGTGAAAAAAAAATAAAAAAAACGATAATTCCTTTTAATTTTTTTTCCTTTTTATTTACTTAGATCTCTTCTTCAAGTATCAAAAATTTAAGAGTACGAATTTAGGAAAAAAAATTTTTTATCAGTGACAGACAATTGAAAAAACAATTCTTCTATTAATTTTTCAGGCGTAAATAAAAACCGTTAAAATTGAATAATTGCCTTGTGTTGATGTCTCATGTCCTGCTACGAGACATACAATTTTATAATTCTTCGGTGATCGTAACATCTTTTGATTTTCGAGTTATTACATAATGTGAATGTACACATACATTGTTTTGAAAATAAATTTTTGAATTTTCGTTTTAAAAAAAAATTCAACTGTAATATACGTATAAATCGTAAAAATTAACAAATCTATCGAAATTAGCTCTAAACACACAAAAATTTTATTAATTAATAAAATACCAAAAAAGTATTTTCAATTTACATTTTTTTTAAATTAAAAATTATTATGAAAATAACTACTTTCTTGGACCTAATTTATAGTCAACATATTCTCTTAGCATTAATGCTACAATTTTCTTTTTTTTGCTAAATTGGTTTTGGGGAAAAAATTTCAAAAATAACGAGAAAAGTAAAAAAAAAAATATTTTTTCATATCCTTAGATCGTGTTTTCAAAAAGAAATAATCGAATATTTAAAAAATATACTTTTTACATTAATTAATATTCATGTAAAATTTGTGGACATTTTTGGACATTTTTGGACATTTTTGGACACTTTTAGATAGACTGCAAATTTATGATTTTTTTAGGTTCTTATAAAAATTGCCCCCCCCCCCCCTACGTAAATATAATAAACAATTACTCACTTGTTATTGAATTCGCTAGTATTTTTGTCAATTTTCAATTATGTATTCTTGATACTACTTGACATTGAGAATAACATTGAGTATGTATGGAACCTTTTACGTTGAATCTTTAAATCATTAATTCTGATACGTACTCTAAATTTATTTTGTCCAATTATTTTATTTTTGAACGTAATTATAGTAAGATCTAGAAAATTTTTAATTTTAAGCAACTTTTCAATTTGATATATTTCGTTCAATCTTTTCCTTATTTTTGTAATTATTTAGTTGTGTCAGTAAAAAAAAATTCTGATGGAAAGAATTAGAGACGCAAAAACTTAGCAAAAAACATTAAAAAATAATTGTACAAAATACTAACTTAGTAAAATTTAATTATATTCTAATGAATCGTAAAATTTCACTTTCTCAATGCAAACTTTGTATTTGTTTGAAGGTGAAACTTTATATGACAGTCACGCATTTATAAAATTTGAATAATTTCAGCATTAAAATTTTTAAGAGTCACCTTCGTATGGTTAACGGATGTCCGACATCTTTTTTTTTTTAATTTACTCGCACACCATAATTAAAATCGGCAAATTGCTTTATAAAATTTATTTTTGACAATTAATCATTAATTATGAAGAATAACATTAAAAGCTAGTATGTATTTTGAAAAAAAAATGATTCTGCAGTTTATTTTCATGAATAGGAATCATCCATATAATAATTTTCGGTGAGCTTGAAATATGTTTTCAGAAAAAAATTTCAGTAATTGCGAGAGTTTTTGCAGGATTCCCTCCTGGATTAATTTTACCGAATATTAATTTCTAATGTGGTTATAATTGTAGAGGTATAGTTTCAATTACTACTGGGATGAGTAATTCGGAATTGTTAATACTTTTTTTCTTATAATTGTCAAATTTTATAGAAGACTTATTACAATTACATAAATGTATATTTAATTGCAAGTTTCGTGTGTCATTAGAAAGTGATTAAATTTAAAATTTTATTTTTTATGCAAAAATACAAACAAATTGTACAAAAAAAATATAATAGACTAAGTTTGGAGATTAGCTTAAGAGTAGTACCCCAAATAGAAATAAACTGAATATTGTTAAATAACTAAATAAATAACGAATATTTTACTACATTTTCAGCGGAATTTTTAAAGATATGCAAAAGAAATGATCCTCACTTTGAGTTGTGTGTGAAAAAAAGTGTGGAAGCCCTCTTACCATATATGAAGACGGGAGTTCCAGAATACAATATTCCAAGTTTAGAGCCACTTTTTTTAAAAGAGTTGTCAGCTTCTCAGGGTACCGGTCTGAAAATAGCTGCTAAAAATGTCAAAGTATTTGGAGCAAGTGGATTCAAGATCAAAAAATTAAAGTAAGTAGTACGACATAATTCAATAATCCGCCATCTTGGATCCGACATTTCGAATTTTTAAAAAACGACATCGAATTCTCAGGACTTGAAGTAGGTCCGTGAATCCTAAAAAGTCCGTAAAAGTCCGTTTTTTTGAAAAAAGGTCCGTAAAGTCCGTAATTTCATTCAAAAAGGATGAAAAATTCGTAAATTGTACGATATAATTTTGAGAATTTTAGAGAAATTACAAATGATTGCAGAAATTCAAATATTTTTAAAATTAATAAAATTCTTCGCCAAAATTCAAATATGTTCAAAAATTTTTAACAATTCTCGTCAAAATTTCAATTATCTTTAGAAATATTAAAATTCTTCTCAGAAATTCAATTATTTTCAAAAAATCTGAAAAAAACATTGTCAACATTTCAATTATCTTTATATAAATTAATAGCAAAATTAAATTATTTTCAAAAATTTTATTAAAATTCATTACAAAATTTCAATTATTTTCATAATTAACAATATTTATCACACGAATTCAATTATTTTCTAAAGTAATAAAATTCAATTATTTTCAAAAATTTTAATAAAATCCATTGCAAAATTTCAATTATTTTCAAAAGTAATAAAATTCTTCGCAGAAATTCAATTATGTTCAACATTTTTTAACAATTCTCGTCAAAATTTCAATTATCTTTAGAAATATTAAAATTCTTCTCCGAAATTCAATTATTTTCAAAAATTTTAATAAAATCCATTGCAAAATTTCAATTATTTTCAAAAGTAATAATATTATTCGCAGAAATTAAATATTGTTCAATATCTACTATTTTCATAAAATTTACCAAAAGAATTTAATTATTTAAAAAAAAAATTTAATGAAATTCTACAAAAACTTTTAATTATTTTCAAAACATAATAAAAATTTTACTAGAATTTCATTAATAACAAATTTTTTTTTATAAATTTCTTTGCAATCATTCAACTATTTTCATAAATAATAAATTTTTTACGAGGATTCAATTATTTTTGTAAATAATAAAATTCTTTTTAGGAATTCAATTATTTTCAATAGAATTTTAATCAAATTCCTCGAAAAAATTCTTAAAAATTTTATTAAAATTCGTCCAAAGAATTTAATTATTTAAAAATTTGTTGATAAAATTTTTAATAGGAATTGAATTCCAAGAAACAGTTAATTATTCAATAAATTATTTATTTTTGTATTTAAATAATTGAATTCTGGTAAAATTTTCTTATAAACATTGATTTAAAAATAGATTTCAGTTAAAATCTTAGATTATAATAATTGAATTCTTTCGAAGAATTTCATTAAAATTTTAAAAATAATTGAAGTTTATGGAGACATGTTTTTAAAATTGTCTTGAATTTCTACCAAAAAAAGTTTTATCAAAACTTTTTAAAATGTTTGAATTTCTGCTAAAATGCTGATATTTTTGAAAATTAATGAATTCTTGCGAAGAATTTTATTAAGACTTTTGAAAATAATTGAATCTCTGCAAAGATTTTTATTATTTTACGAAAATATTTATATTCTTGAAAAAAATTTTATTAAAATTTCTGAAAGTAATTGAAGATCTGCTAAGAATTTTTGTTATTTTTAATTTATGCCAAGAATTTCATTAAAATTTTTAAAAATAATTGAATTCCTGTTAATTTTTTTACAAGAATTTAATTATTTTTGAAAATTTTAATAAAATTCTTCGCAAGAATTCAATTATTTTCATAAATAATAAAATTCAATGCAGAATTTCAATTATTTTATTTATTTTTAATACAATTTTAATCGAATTTCTCGAAAAATGTAATTATTCTTAAAAACTTTATTAAAATTCGTTGATAGAATTCAATTATTTGAAAATTTGTTGATAACGATTTTTTATGGGAATTGAATTTTTAGAAACGTTCAATTATTCAATAAATTATTTATTTGCATTTTTACATTTAAATTTGTATTTAAATAATTGAATTCTAGTAGAATTTTCTAATAAAAATTGATTTTCATTTCATAAAAATGAATTTCAGTTAAAATTTTAGATAATAATTGAATATTAAATGCAATAGAGCGTGAATTTTAAAAAATAATTGAATTTTGTAATTAATTTTTTTTAAAAAGTTTAATTGAGTTTTTTTAAATATTATTTTTGGTTTCTATTTTCTAATATTTATTTAAATAAAGAATTTACGAATAATTGAAATTTCGTAAAATTGAATATTGTAAAGATATGAATTTGAAAACTGTTAAAGAACTTTTTCGAAAATTTAAAAAAATAATCGAAGAATTTTAGTTTTAAATTCTTAAAAATAATAATTGAATTGATAATGATTTTACTTATTATAAATTATTTTTATTAATAATTATTATTAATTATTATAAAACATGAAGAAATCGATGACTTCGAGTCGAAGACTTGGAGTTATCAATTTCTTCATGTTTTATAGTTATGAAAAATTGAATTTCTAGTTTTAAGTAAAATATTCTCTTATTTGATTTGGCCTGATTCTATTTATAGTCAGTTATTGGTCCGTAAATTTTAATTTTTGGTCCGTAAAGTCCGTATTTTTAAATGCTTTAACTGCTTCGAGCCCTGAATTCTTAATTAGAAATCCCAAAATCCTGCCGAGTAACAAGTGTTGAGTTAATCCGAAAAATTTTTTGGACGCGATATAAAATGTCAAATTTTAGTACATTTGGTAATTAAATAAGTATTCAAAATTTCAAAAAAAAAAAATTGTTCGCTTTTGAAAAATGTTTTAAATTTCAGTACTCGTTAATAACATTAGGCGTAGTAAAGCGAATGAAGAGTGTAAAATTAGTGTTGTACATTACAAGATATCAATTTCATCTTAAATACTGTCACTTCTTCAGTGTCTAACTTTATATTAGATGCATACTTCCGCTGCACTCCAATATAATTTCAAAGGTATTAAAAAAATTATCCGCGGTATTGTTACAATGCATAATCATTATCTATCGATAAGTAGCCTCCAATAATCATATAGCATATTCTGAAACTGTTTTTTTCTCAATTCACTACATTGAAAGATTACAGACTTTTATTACATGAATCTATAAGTTTATTAAAAGATCCACGACAACATAATTAATGTTATTGTTGTAGTTGAACCGTCATTATTTAATTGTTTAATTATTCAAGAGGGGTTGTTATGGTTAAAGATGTTTATTAAATAATTAAACAATTAAATAATGACGGTTCAACTACAACAACAATTATTAGTCTAGAATTCATCCCATGATATATCGTAAAAATTAATTGTTTATTTTTTTATTACAGGGTAGACACAAATGAATTTCGAATAGGCGTCGATTTGGAACTACCGCGTTTACAAATTGAAGGACAATATAATATAAATGGTCGAATTTTATTACTTCCTATTCATGGGGTAGGACCAATGAGGGTTAATGTTACGGATGTTGGTGCAGTTGTTAGAATTAAAACAAACCTTTATACAAATCCAACAACTGGTTTAGATCACATTAGAATATCTGAATTTCGTCTAAAGGTGTCAATTAGTAAAGGAAATATTGAGCTTGACAATCTTTTTGGCGGTGATCCAATGCTTGGTGAAGTTGTTAATAATGCAATCAACAACAATTTTGAATCATTTATAAGAGAGTTACAACCACTAATTGAAAAAGCATTATCCGAAGCCCTTCTTGAAATATCAAACAGTATAGTCAGGCCGTTCACATTTAAACAACTCTTCCCGGATAATTAATGTACTATCTATAATTACTATATACACATCCAACAAAATGATTTTTTACTATAAAAGTGTATTTCAAAAATACATTAACATTTCTCATAGGAATTCCGATCAGCATATTATAATATACAATCGAATGGAAAAATATATATATATATAAGTAAAATTTTCATGAAAAATTCTTTAATTCGATGTTTTAATAAAAATGATAAATCTAAAAATAAAATGGATAGGAAAATTCTTGTGCAATCAGACTTTGTATTTTTGTAAAACTCATAATATTATGTTCAGTGTAATGTAAAGTTAACGTTAATTCTCATTAAATGAAATATTAAGAAAGCAATTGATCCCCTTTGCTAACTTAAACTATTTGAGAAAGGTAGTCAGAAGATTCACTTTTTACCTTACCATGAAGAAGAATTCCAAAAAGTGATGGACAGAATACTCGAAATAAGAAAATTTGTAGTCCTAGGACAACTTAATGAATATCTAAATGGCGATAATTAAAACTGCAATAAAGGTAAGTGAAACAATTCAGTTAATATTTAAATTAAATAAATATTTTATTTTCTTAAAAGTAGGCTTTTAAATAACTACATTATAATTTACTATAATATAAAATATCATTTTAAATATTAAATACCACATAAACAGTACTTTTCATTTTGCTATGCTTCTTTTAAAATTATTTCATACACATTATTATTTGAAAATTTAAAGCAGACTTGTCAAATTTATGACTAATATTATTTAGTCACTAGTAATATTTAGTCTGTTATCCAAGCATCGTATGGCACTTGTGAAAAGAGATTCTCAACAAAATTAGTCATTACATGAACAAGCTTACGTCTTATGTCTGGTTTCATTTTTTTTAATAATTCTTGACTGTAGCTGTTTATAAATAAATTTAAAGCAGCTTCTGCAAAAGAAAATTATAATAATCAAATATTTTTTGTTAAAATATGTTAGTGCGGTAAATCTTTAACGAGTAAATAAGTAATTAAATTTTAAATATAATACACATTTTTTGCTAAGGTTGAATATACTTACGGAGAATATTACTTCCTTCGTGTATATTATTTACTCCCATTTTAATGTCCCTTACACTGAAATCCATTTTCAATTGCTGAAGCTTAAGATACTGTCTGTTTTGGACGTTGAAAAGTTTTGCTCGTATAAAAACTTTAGCACCAACTCCATCTATAATAATATAAGAAAAATTAGTCCTAGCATTGGGATTCATACTAGCTGAAGAACCTGTGCACATTAAGCCAGAGCGAAAACTAAATTGCAAGAACTTTCTTTGAGCCTTATCCCTCCGGTTTAGTTGGGTCAATAGGGCATTTACAAAAGGCAATGTCAAAAAGTTTATTAGACTTTTCAACAAATATTTCAACACAGTCTTTTTTAAACCGCTACTGTCTTTCCTAGACTTATTCTGGCATGACTTAAACTATGTCAAGTGCCAAATATAGGTCAGGTAAAATAAGACCGTGTGGGTTACATCATGCTGTCCAGAAGCCTCGGGATAAAAAACCTTCAATTACTTCTTAATTAATTGTCTTTTTGTCATAGACAACAGCCAGAATGTATTGTGTGTTGAAAATCGACGATGCGGCAGGTTAAATCGATCAGCAAGTTAAAGGAACAAGTTAAATCGAGTCGAGATGATACGCACGTTCCAGTTAAAACAATGAACCCTAAATACTTATCCTACTGACAATTTCCAGCTACATTCGTCCGAAGTATCTAATGCCATGAAATCCTTAAATACAAAAAATACGTCTGGCATGGATGATATTCCAAGTTTTTTTCTTAGGTCATGTTCTACCATATTACATGAACCACTATGTTATCTTTACAACAAAATGTTATCCACTGGTGAGTTTCCCCATGCTTGGAAATTCACTAAAATCGTACCAGTTTTCAAATCAGGTGACAAATCACTCATAAAAAATTATAGACCAATCTCAATAATAACAAACTTTGCGAAGATCTTTGAGAAGTCTATTATTAACCACATATCTTTTCCTTTTAATTCCATGGTTGCTCACCAACAGCATGCATGACTGTATTGATAGAAGATCTACTATTTCTAACTTGTTTAGCATAACTCAACATATTAGTGAGGCCATTGCTGGGGGAGATCAGCTGGATGTTATTTATACTGATTTTTCAAAGGCTTTCGACAGTGTTGACCATAACCTTTATACATAACTACGCTTGAAAAAATTCAAAAAGGATTTCTGAAGTTCTTGACCTTTCGAAGAACTGGTTGTTATCCGCTGCAAGGTTCCGATTACCTCATATTATGTAATAATTTTAATTTTCTTACTTTAGCTGAAAGAGGTTTTATAAATCAATGTATAACCATTTATAAATTAATTAACTATTCCATTGACTCCGCTTATTTGTTATATCTTTAATAAAATTTAAAATACCTAGACTGTCCTCTAGACTCAACCAACCTTTCGCTTTGTCAACTCCACGATCCACAATAGGTTTTTCAGCACTAATGTACCAAATGTGTGATCAGATTAACACTATGTGTATTCACAGCGATATAGATTTTGATATATTTAATATTTTATTAACTAAATTTAAAATGACAGATTTTCTTTATATACTACAATGTAATACCCTTTAATGGTTTTCTAACCGTGGGTTTGATAATTTTGCAAATAAAAAAAATTACGATTCGAAAACTCTTTTAGTTTTCGCTCCGGTCTACATTGTTGCTAACTGCGCAAGGAAACTGGAAGTTTTATGGTTAACACACCAAGCTTCCACGTTCAATTCTATCCATCCTAGAATTAACTATAGTGCAAGATAGAATCATCAAGAGTGTGAAATTAAAGCCTTTCCATTGAGATCATTATACCATCCAGAATGGACTGAACGAAGGGTTTTCAACTTGGAAACGAAGTGTGGTATGCGGACGGCTCCAAGATGGACTGCAGTACTGACTTTGGGATTTACCGAAAAACTAACTGTATTATAGAGGCTGAGTCATTGGGACAATATGCCATGGTCTGGCAGGCTGAAGTCTGTGCGATTTTAACTTGCGCTCAAATGTCTATTCGAAAAGGAAGAAAGGGCAAAAGGTAGTATTTGTGTGAATAGTCAGGCGACCCTAGGGGCTCTGAAAAATCCCACAATAGAGTCGAAACTCGTCTGGGAATACCGTAGCGTACTGGATGAGTTGGGTTTAGTAAATAAACTTTCATTGATCTAGGTAGTGGGTCACTCGGGAATTAAGGAAAATGAAAGAGTAGACGTCTTGACAAAATTGATTCCGAGATGACAATGTTAGGTCCTGAACCAGCAGTGACAATAATGCCACTGCTTGGTTAAAGGATCCATAGAAAGATGGGGTCAAAAGGAACATGAGAAGTATTGGCCGGGCATTAGGGTGGGAAGGCAAGCGAAAACTCTGTTGGGGCTAGTACTCAACAAGAGGCGAGCGAGCGATCTCCTAAAACTCGATAAGATCAGAGTTAGAACCGTAGTTCGTCTACTTACGGGTCATGGACTATTGAACTACCATCAGCATAAAATAGGCAGGCAACTTTCACCTATGTGCAGACTGTGTGGGGAAAGTAACGAAACTTCGACTCACATTTTATCTGAATGCCCAGCGTTAGCTAGGATCAGACATTCTAGATAGTGCCAAGCCATCATTGACCCTGAACAAGTTGTCAACTTATATCGATTGAAGAGATACTGGACTTCTAGAAAAAAGCAGGACTCTAAATGAGTAGCAGTAAACAAGCGAGCTGGAGTTTGGTACAATGGGTAACTCTCTAATTAACTCTCTGCTGATGCTAACGACCCTTATCATCAGAAATCGTCATTCTGGACGCCTGGTGGGGTCTATGGGAGTATAACGTTCTTTGGCGATAGAATAGGGATAAGTTAGCATCAGCAGAGGGTTAACCTAAGTACCTACTTTCCGTATCGGTCATCCAGTTCATCATCCAACATCCAGTTCAAGTTCGGATAATCTGATTAGATCAGGGTAATTCGTCCGCTTACGGGTCATGGACTACTATTAGTGAAAAACTTCTGCAAACATCAAATTCTTTTATATTTAACCAAGATAGTCGATGCCCATAATGCAAAAAAGACTAGTGCCTAATGAAATGGAGAAGCAGTAAGTTGCAGTCGTATTGGTCCCTATAATTTTCCATCAGGAATGGGAGTAAATGCTATTCAATAATTTTTGAATCTTTGAACCATCAGACTTCCTGCGGACATTCTGGAGAGACAGGAGTCCGCGGAAAGTTTCCAGACAATTACTAGAGAATTGGAATTAAAACGATTTTGAAGTTTTAATTTATGGATACTTTATATGGTATAATCCTTACAATATAATTTATTAATAAACTCTATTAAACTCACCATATTCACCCCAGTAATCACCAGCTCCACTGGCTTGAACTAAAACTAAAGTACCACTTGATCGGTATTTAGCAACAGCTCTAATCTTTGGAATGTCTAAGAAAACTTGTAGAAGTACTTCACTGTCGCTTATGTTTGATCGCAGACTTGCAACTCGCAATGATGAAACACCTTTTGCTGTTACTTCTTTGAATTGTGCTCTGTAGTTATTTGGAGATTCTCCTATTGCAATGTCTATTTGATCCAAAATAATGGGCTCAACTTCTGGATATCCTAACTGAGGTAAGCCTGGTACATAAAAAAATAACATTTAATGACTTGTGTAACAAATTTCAAAAACATATTTTCTTTTCAACATGAAGAGAATAGTGCGCAACGATGTCATTCAACTTATAGCTTAAGGTGGTCACGTGTTTAATAGTGACCTACACAACACCGAAAATTTACTGAAGGTTTTTTTGGTCGCTAATCATAAATCGACTGTTGGTTTTTCAAAATTCAATGTGGCGGATCCAATATAAATAAAATTAATTAGATTTACTTGAAAATTGTTACTCGGGGTTTTTTTTGGGTCGCTGAATACAAAACCGGAAGCAAACTTTAAAAATTCAATATGGCGGATCCAATATGGCGGATAACTTTTCTGAAATATGGATTGGATTCGTCTGTTTCTGAATTGTGCTGTGGATTCTTGTAAATTATAATTTTGTTTTTATGTTACCTTGATTTACAAAAGTTATTTTCAATATAAATATTTGTACAATATAAATCTGACTTTTGGTTAGTATTCAGCGATCACAAAAACACTCTAGAAACAATTTTCAAGTAAATTCAATTAGATTTTGATAATTTTCTTTACCAAATTGAATTTTGGCCGCCATATTGAATCCAACATTTTGTATTTTTGTAATCTCACTTCGTATTCCTGATCAGAGACCTTGAAAACAATTTGATGTAAAGTGTATATGAAAATCTATTACTAAAATTAGAAGAATTAAAAGACAACTAAAAAATTTTACTTTTATTAAAAAACGCCAGTTGTACTTTGTTCATTTATCAATTTCTATAATTCGAACGCTAAATTCGACAATTGTAATTTTAATTTTTTGATACTTTAAACAATTGTTACTCAAAATCGAAATATATGGCTTTTTGTTAGCAAAAAAACAGTCGTATTTTAATTAAAGGTTTTCGGGGTCGCTGATTACGAATTTGAAGTGAGATTTGAAAAAATCAAAATGGCGGTTGCAATATGGCGGACGAAAATATTAAAAGTCTGACGGATTTGCTTGAAACTTAGTAGTCGGGGGTTTTTGGGGTTGCTGATTACGAATTTGAAGTCAGATTTAAAAAATTAAAAATGGCGGATCCGATATGGCGGATAAAAATTAAAAATCAAACGGATTTGCTTCCAATTTCTTACTCGAGTGTTTTTTTACTTTCTAATTTAGAAATCTGAAGTTACATTTAAAAATTTTTAAAATTTTAAAAGCTGAATCAAATATGACGGACCAAAACTAATCAAATTATTTCTTAAAAAAATTTCTTCTATTTTCAATTTGAAAAAATATGACTTCATATTCGTCATCAGTGACTTAAAAAGTTCCTAGTAATAAGTTTCAAGCTAATGAAATTGATTTTTTCTACTTTCGTCCGCCATATTGGATCCGCCATTTTTATTTTTTAAAATCTAACTTCTTATTCGTAATCAGCAACCCCGAGTAACGTGTTTTATGCAAATATTAGTGATTTTCAATTTTTTCCGCCATTTTGGATCCGACATTTTGAAATTTGTTGTGTTAGCAAAAATCTAACGACAGATTCGAATTCAGCGTGAAAAAAATACTTAAAAAACGTTCTTACTTGTCCATATGCAAAAGTTGACCCAAATTTGTTTTTCTTTGTTATATTATTTAAATTTAGCAAATATATTCATGCTTATTTATCATCGTTCCTTTTTTAATTTAATTTTCATTCTATTCACAATAATTTTTCTAAATTAAAAAAGTTTTCTAAATATTTAATTATTGTATTTCTTTGAATTTTTCAGATTTAAAAATTCTTTAAAACTAAATTCTGTTCCCTTTTCTAACTGTTTGATTTAATATACGTAGCACAATGATGTCGCGTGACCAGAATCATTTAGCCTGAAGCGAAAGTCAGTTTGTCACTTTGAATTGACTGAAACTAATAAACACGAAAAAAAATTTGTTGTTCCCTTTTTATTTTTTTTGCATAAAAACGCTGAAAAATTTCATTTATGATTTTTAAAAATGAATATCAAATGTTTTAATATCACTGACATTAACTTCTTAAATCTAGTTTTATGATAATAAATATGTCACACTTATTTCTTAACGAATGCAATTTTCAAAAAATTATTATTATTTATAATTCGACTAAACTTTTATCTTTGAGAAATTTATAAACAGTTCTTCAATTTACACTAAAATTTCACTACAATTAAAAAGTTGAAAATTTGTTCTAGTATTTTTTAAATTTATAACCAAAAACTTAACTTAGTTTTGAAAAGAAATTTCCTCCCTTAAACATTAAGAGGAAAAGTAAAAATAATAATTAAAAATTGAATAATAATTCTTACCTTTTCGAAATTGTCGTATGAGTTCATTAGATGATTGTATTAAACAGGTTTGAAATCTAGGATCACTTTTGGAGCACGGTTCAAGAAATTCTAAGCCTTTATATTTTCCGATAGCTTGCACATTTAAATTAAACACCACTATGTTTAAATAAATAATTATTAATGTTCTCCTAAGCATTTTACTGTTTGTTGTTCTTGTAATTTGTGTATTAATAATTCTCACAAAAACGATCACCGTTAAACAAGTTTCAAAGAAGTTCAACGCGCTGAGTAACCGGTTTCAAGAGAAGGAGCTTCAATTTAAAGTACCTTGACATTGCCCCAGCCAAAAAAAGTGTTCCGGAGTAGAGGTAGAGAAGCGTATTACAGCATTCTCTAAAATTCTGGATACGCCCACTTATGTAAATTAAGTAACTAATGAATTTCAATTCTCGAATTGGTGGTATTATAAATTTAAAAAATTTTTATTTTTAGTTTACAGTTTATATGCTACTATTTGGGTATTTTTTTATATTTCAAACACTAAAAGCTACTATTTCTGTTTTTTTTAGAATTTCCACTGCTTTAAATTCGCTAATACTGGAAATAAAAAAACTATTCTCAAAAATTATAATCAAATTCTTTAAAACGATTCAATTATTTTCGAAAAATATTCAAAATACAATTATTTACAATATTTATTATTTTCATAAAATTTCGCAAAGGAATTCAATTATTTTAAAAAAAATTGATAAAATTCATCCAAAAGTCAATTATTTTCATAAATAATAAAATTTCCACAAGAATTCAATTAATTAGCATTTTTAAAAAATTTCGAAAAAACCAATTATTTTACGAAATTTGTATACAATACTTCACAATAATTCAATTACTTTTACTAATAATAACATTTTTTATGAAAATGCAATATTAGAAGAATTGCTCAAAAAATGTAATTATTCAATTAAAAATTTAATTTCAATTCCTCAAAAAAATCAATTATTTAAAAAAATGTTTTTTTAATATTCTTTGCAAGAATTCAATTATATACAAAAATTTAGTAGAATTTTTCTAAGAAATTCTATTATTTTCAAATATTTTAATAAAATTTTTCGAAAAAAATCAATTATTTCAAATATAATTTTAATTAAATATTTTTGAAATCATTCAATTATTCCTTTAGATTTTAAAAAAATTCTTTTTAAGAATTCAATTATTTACATAAATAATTCTTCGGAAGAATTCAATTATGTTCGGAAAATAACAAAATTATTTCTGAAAATTCATTTATTTTAAGGCATTTTTAATAAAATTCTTTGTAAACTTCAATTATTTTCATTAATAACATTATTCAACACAAGAATTCAATTACTTTTAAAAGTATAATAAATTTTTTATTAGAAAATTCAATTACTATAAAAACTTTTAATAAAATCGTTAGCAAAAATTCAATTTATTATTTTCATAAATAATAAAATGTTTTTTAGGAATTCAATTTTTTCCAAAAAATTTAATAAAATGCCACACAGACATTCAATTATTTAAAAAAATGTTTGCATAAAACTTCGTAAGAATTCAATTCTTTTTGTAAATAATAAAATTATTGTTAGGAATACAATTATTTTTTGAAAATTTTAATAAAATTCTTTGCAACTTAACAATTATAATCATAAATAATAAAATTCATTGCAGGATTTCAATTATTTTTAATTTAATTTTACAGAAATATATATCAAAAAATGTAATTTTTTATTAAATTTATTTAATTCTTTCTTCCTTAAATCAATTATATTATTAATTAAAAATTGTAATTATTATTAAAAATTTAATTTCAATTCCTCGAAAAATCAATTATTTACAAAAATGTTAGAATTTTTCACAGGCATTCAATTGTTTTCAGATAATTTAATAAAATATTTCGAAATAAATTAATTATTTTATATATTATTTTAAATCATTAAATATTGTAAATAAAATTGTTTGAAAGAAATTAATTTTAATAAAATTCTTCCCAAGAATTCAATTATTTACATAAATAATTCTGCAAAAGAATTCAATTATATTGATAAATAACAAAATTATTTCCAAAAATTGATAATTATTTTGAGGCATTTTGATAAAATTCTTTGCAAAATTCAATTACTTTCATAAATAACAATATTCATCACAAAAATAAATTCAATTATTTTTAAAAGTAATAAATTTCTTCTTGTAAATTCAATTATTTTTAAAAAAATTTAATAAAATGTCACACAGACATTCAATTATTGTCAAAAAATTTAATAGTTGAATTCTTTGTAAAATTTAATTATTTTTAAAAACTTTTCTCAATTCAATGATTTTCAATATCTACTATTTTCCTGAAATTTTTAAACAGAATTCAATTATTTAAAAAATTTTTTATAAAATTCTTCCTAAGAATTCAATTCTTTTTATGAATAATAAAAATTTGTCAGGAATTCAATTATTTAAATTAGAATTTGCATAAAGTTAGTTGAAAGAAATCGATTATTTAAAATTTTTTATAAAATTCTTCGCAATAATTAAGTTAATTTTATAAATATTTAAATTCTCTCATGAATTGGGAAAAAGTCAGGAAAATAAAATATAGCTATTGGAATTATGGTCAGTTTTGTAAAGTGTCTAAAACAAGTTTTTTTGGTCGCCAAGTTTAATTTTTTGATAGCTACTTTTTTTAGTTTTAAAGCTACTTTCTGCTATTTTTTTAAAATTAATTAACGAGTGTGAAGTCTTTAATTCTCTTTAAAAAGAGAATTAAAAAAATTCTTCTTTAAAAACGAAATTTGAAAATATGTTTATAAAGATTAATTATTAGACTAGATAAATTATTCTTTTCTGTAATAAAATGGAGCGAAAGAGCATTTAGAAAAATATTTAAAAACCTATTTTTTTTTTAAAAAGAAGTTTTGCGAAAAAAACAGTTGTTACAACTTGCCCCGTGTTTGGGGTTGGTTATAACACTATAATTATTTAAACAATATTCTAAATTTATTCGATGAACTAGCCACACATTTTAATATTTAAATACAAAAAGAAATAATTTATTTATTAAATGTTTCTTAAATAATTGAATTCTCATAAAAAATTTTATTAACATACTTTTAAATAATTGAATTCTTTCGACGAATTTTAATATACCTAACATTTTTAAGAATAATTACATTCTTCGAAGAATTTTATTGAAACTCTATTAAAAATAAAAATAATTCAATTCACTCAAAGAATTTTAATAAAATTTTTCAGAATAATTGACTTTTTGCGAAAAATTCAATTATTTATGAATATTTATAAATTTTTGACAGGAATTTTATTAAAATTTTTAAAAATCAATCGATTTTCTACATAAACAATATTGTTATTTATAAAAATAATTGAATTCTATTGGAAAATTTTATTAAAATGGTAAATATTGAAAATCATTGAATTGAGGAAATTTTTTGAAAACAATTAAAATTTTTGAAAATAATAATTGAAATTTGGATAAGAAGTTTATTATTTATAACAATAATTAAAATTTTAAGGAGATTAAAAAAAAAAATTTTTGAGCATAATTAAATTTTTGCGAAAAATTTTATTATTTTTGAGAATAATTGAATTTTTGCTATCATTTCTAACTTCTCGTCAAAATTAAATTATTTTAGTGTTTTTATAAATTTCTTCGCAACAATTATTCAATTTTGTTTTCATAAATTTAAAATTTTTTTTAATGGATTCAATTATTTTCATAAATAAAAAAAATTTTTTATGCGGTTGTAAATTAATATTTATATTTGACAATTTTTCATATAATAATAATAATGAATATAATACTTTACTAAATTTTAAGACGGGAAATAAATATTTAAAATCTTGAAAATCAATTCATAAATAGGTATTTTTTAAAAGTCATCGAATAGTAGAATATTTTTCGCTAATAGAATTAAAATAAGCCTCATTTAAACAGGAAACGAAATTTGTCCTTTCATTTTGCTTTATATCTTTGGCTTTAATATTTAATATTTTTAAGATGAGAGTAAATATATTCATTCTCTTCTTTAAATTTAAAAGATTCTTCCGTTATCCTCATGTTAGTTTTTGGAAAAATATCATTGTATTTAATGTCAATTTTTAACTTTAAAGTGAAAATAAAATAAATTAAGGAGTGATTATTTGTTCAAAATATATGAGAACTTAATTTTTTTGACTTCCTTTTATAGAAACTACCACGTGGGTATTTAACATATAAAAGCACAGAATATGTAAATTTGATATTTGCCTTCATTCGTGTCAGTAAAAAATTGTCTCAATAGGTGTTAATTAATTTGCAGCACAAGATAAACTAATTTTAATTACATCGTTTGAAAATAATTGTAGTAAATTTCTCTTTGCTTCCTACTTGTAATAAATCACTGTCTTAATTTTATTTCAGGTTTACATATATAGAAATAAAATTAAAACTATATAGTTGTTGATTTTGATCTTGAAAAATGTTTCACAGTCGTTGAAATATATATACCTAATATTGATCAGTTTCAATTAAGTTATTAACGATAATTTATTTGTATGACATAAATAAAATAATAAATAACAAGTACATTAAAATTTTTATCGACGAAACAAACATAATAAAAATAATTATATCTTTTATTATAAATATTTGTTGCCTAGCAGCAATGACTATTAGAGATCCTGCGTATATTTTTGGATTTTAGTCATCAGGAAACAATTCTTTGTAAGTAAATGACTTCGTTATTTTGTTCGCTACATCTGTAAAAAGTTCGGCTAGAGATGTTTCCAGTACAGGCTTTACTTCATCTAATAACAGGCCACTGTTTGCGTTCAAGACTTCGTTACTCGCAGGACCTGAAAATTAAATTTAAAAAAAAAAATTTTTTTTTAAATTATTATAAACAAATGGAGAAAATGAATAAAATTTTAAAAACTAATAGCGCCATTCGATTCTACGCGAAAAATTACTAAAGGAACATGTATGACATTTTAAAGATTTTCTCTCTATTTGTTGTAAATAAATTAATAGCAAAAACTTCTTACTACATTTTTTAAATAAAATTTGTAATTTTAAAAATAATAGAATTTGAAAAATTTTCTAAATTAAATTTTTGTTGCAAACACTAAAAACATTCAATATTTTCAATTTTGGAGAAATTACAAATAATTGCAGAAATTCAATTATTTTCAAAAAACAATAAAATTCTTCTTGTAAAACTATGTTCAAAATAAAAAAAAAATTCTCGTAAAAATCCCAATTATCTTTATAAATAACAAAATTCTTGTCCAAAGTTCAATTATTTTCATAAATGTCAAAAAAATTCTTGTCCTAATTTCAATTATTTTCAAAAATAAAATGCATTTTTCTAATTTCAATGATTTTCAATATCTACTATTTTAATAAAATTATTGTATACAAACATTTAATTATTTTCATAAATAATTAAAATTTTACACGAATTCTATTATTTTCATAAATAATCAAATTTTTTTGTTAGGAATAATTCAATTATTATTTTCATAAAAAAGAATTTTAAATTCTAGAAAATGATAATTGAATTAAAATGATGAAAATAGTTTTAACAATTTTCTAATTTCGTTTAGAAGTAGGTAAAGAACAAAAATCTGCCATAATTTCAATTTGACAAAACATAATATTTAACAAAATTTTAGCCTTTTAATGAAAAGAAGTAAAAAAATTCTGATCATTTCTATTTGTCATTACAATTTTGAATATTAATTAAAAAAAATAATTATAACATTAATTAATTATTTAATAATAATAAAGTACATGTTCCGGTAATCTGTTCGCAGTTTGAAGTTAAGTATTGTTTACTTTTTGTTTCTGAACTTTTATAAAATTTTTCTTTTCAAATATTTTTAATTTTAAAATTAATATTAATTGAAAATCATCGAATTGTTGCAAAGAATTTTATCAAAAAATTTAATGATAATATAGAATTCCTTCAAAGAATTTTATTATTTAGGAAAATAACTGAATTCTCGCAAAGAATTTTATTAAAATTTTTTAAAATCTTAATTAAATACTTTTGAAGAATTTAAAAAAATTTTTTTTAAATTAATTGAGTTTTTTTAATAATTTAAATTGAAAATTTTCAAAGCAATTGAATTTTATGAAGAAGAATTTTTTTAAAAGTTAATTGAAAATAATTGAATTTTTGCGAAGAATTTTACTATTTATAAAAATAATTGAATTTTTTCAAATAATTTATTAGAATTTTAGGACATAATTGAAATTTATGGAAATATTTAAAAATATTTGAATTCATCCGAGGAATTCAATTAAAATTGTTTTGAAAATAATTGAATTCCTTCAATGGATTATACTATTTAGAAAAATAATTTAAATGTTTCGAAGAATTTCTTACAATTTTAAGAAATAACTAAATTGTCATGAAGAATTTTATAGAAATTTCTTCGAGAAATTCAATTAAAGTTGTTTCGAAAATAATGGAATTTCTTTAAAGAATTTTATTAAAATTAAATAATATTCAAAATAATTGAATTCATCACAAGAATTTTATTATTTTTTGAAAATTATTGAATTCTTTCAATTTTTTTTTACGAATGTATTTAAAAATTGCATTGAAAGTAATTTAATTTTTATATGGAATTTTTTAAAAATATTTTGAGAATAATTGAATTATTTTTAAAGAATTTTAAATTCTTGTTGAAATTGAATTTTATGGAAATTTTTGAAAATAATTAAATTCTTTCATGTGATTTTATTTAAATTTGATTTAAAATAAATTTAATTCCTGCAAAGAATTTTTGTATTTATAAAAATAGTTAAATTTGTTTCGAAGAACTTATTAAAATTTTAAGAAATAAATTGTTATGAAGAATTTTATATAGAAATATTTGAAAATAATTAAATTTTTTCGAGGATTTCGAGGATTAAAATTGTTTTGATAATCATTGAATTTTTGTAAAGATTTTACAATTTAAAAAAATAATTGAATTATTGGTTAGAAGGATTTATTAAAATTTTAGAAAATAATTGAATTCTTTCGTAAAATTTTATTAAAATTTTTGAAAATATGAACAGTAATAATTAATTTTTTACTTAATAAGTAAATTTTATAAATTTTGATTATGAAATTATTTAAAAAATTTATATTTGAAAATAAAAAATTTTGTAATTTGCATAACAATAATAAATTGAATATCACTTTTTGCGCGTAACATTTGCTAGTAATAATATAATACACAATCTATTTAAAGATAATAAAAAACAAAAGTATAAACAAAAGACAACTTCAGAGTGTGAGGGACAGAAAAAATGAATGAGTGAATGAAAGAACATTCAAATTAATAATTATAGTTAACTAGCAACAAATCGCGCGGCTAACTTCTTACTACCTTTTTTAAATAAAATTTGCAATTTTAAAAATAATAAAATTTGAAAATTTAAATTCTTGTTAAAAATACTAAAAAAATTCAATTTTGTAGAATTTAAAAATAATTGCAAAAATTCTTTAAAAAAAAATAAAATTCTTCTTATTAAATTCAACTATGTTCAAATCTTGAAAAAAATTCTCATAAAAATCCCAATTATCTTTATAAATATCAAAATTCTTCTCCAAAGTTAAATTATTTTCAGAAATTTTTCTAATTTTAATGGTTTTCAATATCTACGATTTTAATAAAATATTTCCCAAAACGAATTCAATTATTTAAAAAAAAATTTAATTTGAAATTTTAGAAAATGACAATTTTGAATGAATGAATTAAATAATAAAAATTTCAGAGGAATTCTATTATTTACAAATTTTTTATAAATTTCTTCGCATAATTCTATTATTTTCATAAAGAATAACATTTTTTTAACCAGGAATTCAATTATTTTCATAAATAATAAAATTCTATAGATATGTAGGTTTTCAATTATTTTCATAAATAATAAAAATCATCGTAGAATTTCAATTATTTTTGGTACAATGTGAATGGAATTTCTCGAAAAATGTAATTATTTTAAAATTTTTTATTAAAATTAATTTTCAAAGATTTTAATGAAATAATTATTAACAATTCAATTTTTTTAAAAAATAATTTGAATTAAATTTTTCGTAGAATTAAATTAATTTCAATAATATCAAAATTCAATTATTTTTAATATCTAATATTTCAATAAAAATTCACAAAAGAATTCAATTATTTAAAAAGAAATATATTATTAAAATTCATCGCAAGAATTAAAGTATTTTTCATAAATAATAAAATTCTTCTCAGGTATTCAATTATTTTCAATACAATTATTAAAAAATTCGATTGTATTCAATGAATTAAAGAAATTTTTCAAAAAAATTCAATTATTTCCCAAAAATTTTTAATAAAATTCAAGAATTAAATGCTTAATTTCAATTATTAAGAAAGAGGATTATTATAAAAACTTGAAAGAAATTTTTCATATAGAATTCAATTACTTTGAAAACTTGTAATTAAAATGATTAAAGAAAGTCCATTATTTTAAAGAAACTCAAAGAAATTCTTCAAAAGAATTTAATTAAGATTATGCAAAATTTTAATAAAATTCTTCCTAAATTCAATTATTTTCATAACCAATAAAATTCTTCGAAGAAATTCAATTATTATCAAATTTTTTGATGAAATTCTTTGCAAGAATTCAATCATTTGCAAAAGTTTTATAAATTTTTTCGCAATAATTCAATTATTTAACAAAAAAATTAATAAAAGTTCTTCATAAGAATTCATTTATTTTTGAAAATTTTAATAAAATTCGTTGCAACAATTCAATTATTTTAAAAAAGTTTGATAAAATTCTTCGAATCAATTCAATTATTTTAAAAAATTTTGAAAAAATTCTCGGCAAAAATTTCAATTATTTTCAAAAATTTTCCTCAATTCAATGATTTTTATAATATCTACTAAAACTATTCAAAAAAATTTAATTATTAAAAATTCTGTTGAAATTCTGCGCAAACATTTAATTGTATTCATAAAATAATTAAAATTTCACAAGGAATTCAATTATTTTCATAAATAATAAAATTTTTTAAGGAATTCAATTATTATTTTCATAAAAAATAATTTAAAATTCTAGAAAATAATAATTTAATTAAAATGATGAAAATAATTTTCATGAAGTTACAGTAACAATATTCTTATATTGTAAAATAATGATTTTATCTCTCGGTCATCTTTAATTTATTAGAAAACATGAAGAAATCGATTGATATCTTCATGTTTTATAATCAATACTTTTATAAGTTGTTTAATTTAAAAAAGGTTTGAATTTTGAATTTTTGAATGTCTTAATTCCTGTGGAAAATCCTGTTTCAAAGATAAGATTAAAATATAAATTGTGCAAATATTTTTCTTCTTTTTCTAAAATAAAATAATAATTTTCTTTAAAAAATTGTGATTCAAAAAGAATAAATAATGGAAAATAAATAAATTTTCTATTTCTTATTTCTTTTCTAATTTTTTTTAGAAGTAAAGAACAAAAATAATTTCAATTTGACAAAACATAATATTTAACAAAATTTTAGTCTTTTAATGAAAAGAAGTAAACAAAAACTTAAAAAATCAACTTGAATCAAGATAAAAAATTACTCACCAAGAACGGGATCTCCTCCAAATAAATTATCAAGATAAACCTTGGCGCCATTAATTTTAATCCTTAATTTCATTTTTTCAAAAGAAAGATAGACATCATTATCCTTATAAACTTTATTACCCTTAAGAATAACATCTGAATCATATCCGGCTGTAAATAAAATTTAATATTAATGTATAAAAGTTAAAATTTTTAAATTGTCTTTACAATGATGAAAGTTATAATGTAGGTCTATACATGTAATTAAAGAATGAATGTTTAAAGAGTTACTTATTCACTTAAATAAATACTTACTGAAATTTCCTTTTATATCCCCGCTCCCAGTAAGTCTTAGTAGTAAAATTCTGGCATTAATTTGGTATTTTCCGTGAAAACTAAGTGTATCAAAACTGACCTTAAATGTAAATTTTAAATTATCTACGTCTGCCTTTAAGTCTCTTATTTTGAAAGCAGATGGACCGCTGACCTGAAAGTATTAAATTTTACTAAGCAAATCAACATGAATGTTAATTTATATATTTCATACAGTTCCATTTTTAATAACAACTGGATAGGATAGGATAGGATAGGATAGGATAGGATAGGATAGGATAGGATAGGATAGGATAGGATAGGATAGGATAGGATAGGATAGGATAGGATAGGATAGGATAGGATAGGATAGGATAGGATAGGATAGGATAGGATAGGATAGGATAGGATAGGATAGGATAGGATAGGATAGGATAGGATAGGATAGGATAGGAATAACTCACATGAAAAGTATTTTAATTTAATAGTTTATTAGAAATTTATACCATCAAATTTGTTAAGTTAAAGTCCAAGCGTGCACCAACAGGTCCCCGCAGCAATCGTATTTGCTTCAGGAGCAGCGGTTCTATTGAAGGAGCCTCTAGTTCTGGTATTCCTTGCGCTAACTTATCTCGCAAACTTTCAATAGTATGTGTTATACAATTATTTATATCTGGATCTGATTTCTTGCAGGCTTTTATATATGACGCTAAAAATATAAATACATTTTCATACATTTTCATAATTTTCATTTTTAAATTTACATCTATAAAGATTTTTCATTAATATTATGAAAATCAAAATAAGTTTAGGGTTGCCACAAAAATTTAATTTTGTTTTTCCCGGACTTTTCCCTGAATTCTAGAGAAAATTTTGACTTTTTTCCTGACCCTGAAGAATATTCTAATTCACTCCAAAAATGATTAGAAACTATGTTCTATTACATTTATTTACGAATATCTTTAACTGTAAAATTATCCGATTTCATCAATAACATCTTTTTTAAATAAATATTTAATCATTAAAATTTTTCTATAAGAATTAAGATTTTCAAATTCGAACCTTTTGACAGAGTGATAAAATCATTATTTTATATATTATAAGAATAATAACTTTAAATTCAAATTTTCAAAGATTTCAATTTGAACCCTTTTCAAAATTCAATTAACTCTAAAAATTCACGCTATAATGCTTTTAATATTTAATTATAATTTAAAATTTTTTAGTAAATTCATTTTTTAATCAATTTTTATTAAAAAATTTTTTCGAGAATTCAATTATTCTAATACAAAAATAAGTAATTTATTAAATAATTGAATATTTCTTAAAACTGAATTTTTATGAAGGATTTTATCGAAATTTTAAAAATAAATGCAATTTTCTATCATTTTATTTAAAATTGTATAAAAAATAATTGAAATTCTGCGATAAGTTTTATTATTTATGAAAATAATTAAATTCTTGCAACGAATTTAATTAAAAATTTGTTTAAAGTATTGAATTCCTGTGAAGAATTTTATTTGTGAAAATAATTGAATTCCGGAGAAAAATATTATTATTTATAATGTAAATAATAATTAATTTCTTGTGAAGAATTTTATTCAAATTTTTTTAAATAATTTATTTTCTCAGAATTTTTTACAACTTTTTGAAAATAATTAAATTTCATTAAAAAATTGCAAATATTTAAAATCTGACGAAGAATTTTATTAAATTTTTTTTTAAATAATTAAATTCCTGTGAAAATGTTTTTTTTTTTTTTTTGAAAAGAATTGAATTCTTAAGAAGAAATGTATTGAAAACAATTGAATTCTTTTGTAAAATTTTATTAAAACCGTAGAATTATGGAAAATTATTGAATTGAGGGAAATTTTTGAAAATAATAAATTGAAATTTTGGCAAGAATTTTATATTAAATATTTTGAAAATAGTTTAATTTCGGAGAAGAATTTTATTATTTATAAAGATAATTTGAATTTTGACTATATTTTTTTTTAATTTTTGAACATAATTGAATTTATGCGAAGAAGTTTATCACTTTTGAAAATAATTGAATTTCTATAATCAGTTGTTCTTAAAATTTCTTAAAATTTGAAATTTTCTAAAATTTCAAAATTTAATAAATAAATAAATCTGTCCATATATATGAACAGATTTAATAAATGCACTTACGTAATTCTGCACAAGCCAGTCTTGTGATAGTTGCCAAAACACTGAAATCAAAAAAAGTCTTATTTTATAAAGTAATTTTTTTTTTTTTTTTTTTTTTTTTTTTTTTTAATTTATTTAAATTATTATATTACATATATAGACAAATTTCTGAAATTTCTCAGGGAAAAAATATTAATTTATTTTTGTTAGTGTAAATATTATTTATTAATATTTATAGATTTATTTAAACATTTTTTTATTAATATAAATTTATTGATAAATTTAAATATACTAATTTATTTTTTCATTCATTAAATAATTTTCAAATTTTTTAGAATTAATTTGGAATATTTACACTAATTTTTGAATTTAGAATGCTTTATTAAAATAATTTTTTAAAGTATAGATTCTAAATAAATATAATTAAAAATCATAAATTTTAAATCAACAAAAATTTAATTGAAAGATTGAAACGATTTTTAAAATAATAGATTTTTTTTATTTCTTGATCTTATTTTGAAAATAAGAATATATAAGAATAATAAGAAAATAAAATTTATTTTAAAAAATTGCCCTTTTTTATTTTCCTGATATAATGTGAAATTATTTTTTTGATTTTTTTTTATGAATCACATTCTACAGGCAATTTTTTGGAATAAATTATAACTTATAATGATAATAAGATATTTTTATTGTGTGTAAATTAACCATTAAGAATATGTCAAAGAGCGTTTAAAAAAATACTGATTATTTCACCCATAACTGTAATTTTCAAAAAACATGATGAATTCATTAAAATTTTTACTGATATTTAAAAAAATTCCCTCGAAAAAATTTCCAATTTTCTGGTAAGGAATTTTTTTGTTCTTTTTTATGGAATTTAACTTATAATATTTTTTTAAACATATTCTGTTTTAAAAAATTTTTTTTTGCGGTATTTTAATTGGAGTATAATTTTTTAAACATTCTGATTTAAAAAATTTTTTTTAAATTGTTTTATAATTTTGCATTTTGCAAATTTTTCAGTAATAAAAAAAGTGCTTCTGCAAAATTTCTGGGTAATCGCGTCGTATATCTATTGTATGAATTTAAAATCTTTTTATGACAAATTATTTCCAGTTAGAAAGAATAAAACATAAGAATTAAAATACACAAATGAAAAATGAATAAAATATTCATGTTTTTCTAACGGAAAAGAAACACGGCATATTTGGAAAGTTGAGGTTATTGACACTGAAGACAGATTATTCTCATGTATATGGCTTGAACAGCTATAAAAAAGCGAGTAAACGAATTAAGTAATTATAATACCCTTTAGAAATTCCCTCATTGAAAGTTATGTGAGCGAAATTTTTTAAAAATATGTGAGAAATATTTTGCCAATCGCAATTTCAAAGACGTCTTATTTCACTTTATTCTAAAAAATTTATATAGGAAATAACAATTTTTCTTTATTTCCAAAATATTTATCAAAAATTTTATTTATTTTCAAAAATTTTTAGTTGAATTTTGAAAAAGTTTTTAAGAAGTATATTATAAGAAAAAAAATCGGAATAATTTAAAGCTTAGTTTTATACGAAAAAAAGTTTTTCATTCAAACAAAATTATTCCCTGAGAGGAAGTAATTTTTTCATTGACAAAAATATAACTATTATAAAAATTCGGAAAATTTTTTTTTACTCCTACTTTGTCCTCGGGTATTTTGAATACATAATTATTTTTAAAATTTAATATTTTTTTCAAAACTGTTTCTAAAACGGAAAATTTTTTTATTTAATTAAATTAAATCTAATGTCAACAAACACAATAAATAAATTATATAAATAAACAAATTAAAATAAATTTTTAATCAAAAAAGTTTTCAAAAATTGCAAATAAATTTTCTTTCTAAAATGTTTGTAAATAGCAAAATTTTCTTTATTTAATTTAATCTAAATAAATTTTTAATCGCAGAAAATATTTGAAAACTGCAATAATAATTGTTTTTACAAAATGTTTCAAAATAGCAAAAGTTTCTTTATTTAATTGAATTAATTTTAATCTTAATAAGTAAAATAAATAAATAAATTTTTATTTAGAAAATAGAAAATCAGAAAAAACTTCAGAATTGAAATTAGTTTATTTTTATTTTTTGTAAATCACAACATTTATTTTATTTTATTTTGATAAATAAATAAATAAAACAATAAATTTTCATTCAGAAAAATACAATAAAATTGCAAATAAACTTTTTGTCCAAAATGTTTGTAAATTGAAACATTTTTTATTTAATTTAATCTAATTTAAATAAATAAATAAATTTTTTGAATAAATACTTCAAAATTGCAAATAAATTTTTTTCAAAATGTTTGTAAATAGCAACATTTTATTTATTTAATTTAATCTAATTTCAATAACTTAATAAATAAATTTTTATTAGAAAAATACTTCAAAATTGAAAATAACAACTTTTTCTTATTTAATTAAATTAATTCTAATCTCGATAAGTAAAATATGTAAATAAATTTTTATTTAGAAAATAGAAAATCAGAAAATACTTTAAAATTGTAAAATAGTTCATTTTTAATTTTTGCAATTCGCAACATTAATTTTATTTTATTTCGATAAATAAAGAAATAAAATGATAAATTTTTAATAAGAAATTACTTCAAAATTTGAAACAAATTTTTTGTTCACAAAATGTTTGTAAATCGCAAAATTTTTTATATTTCAATAAATAAATTTTTAATTAGAAAACTACTTTTAAATTGTAAACAAATTTTTTCTCCAAAATGTTTGTAAATACATAGCAAAATTTTTTTTATTTAAATTAATCTAATTTCAATAATCAAATAAATTTTTGATCAGAAAATATTTCAAAACTGAAAATAATTCTTTTTCCAAAATGTTTGAAAAATATTAGCGTTTTCTTATTTAATTTAATTGATTCTGATGTTAAAAAGTAAAATAAATGAGATTTTATTTAGAGAATAGAAACTCAGAAAATACTTCATAATTTTAATTTTTATAAATCGCATTTTGTCCACAAAATCGCAACAATTTTTATTTAATTTAATAAATATTAATTACAATAAAAGAATTAAATAAATAAATTTTTAATCCAAAAATTGTAAATAGTTAAAAACTGTTTAAAATTGTTAATAATAAAATTTTTAAAAAAATTTTAAATTGTTATTTCAATATATGTATAAACTATAATAAATTTTTAATCAAACAAATACCTAAGAATTGAAAATTATATTTTTTTGTTTGAAAAATTTGTCAAAAATAGCAAATGAAAAAAAATATAAATGGATATGAAATCCACTTGTAACGAAGAAGATTTTTTATTAAAACATGAAATTCATCTCCCATTTTGCAAAAATTTCAATAATTTTATTTCGTACCTTTAACATTAATTAAAAGAATTTTATTTGAAAAAATAATTTTTAGTTTTTTTGGAGTAAAAAAAGTAAAAAAAAAAAATTAGAAATAATAGTGAATCAAATGAAGAGCAGGATGTTGAGGCTCAGAAGGATCTTCAACTTTCATTTTTCAAGCTTTCAAAGAGTTTCCCGATTTGTTCAATAAAAGTTAAAATTAATACTTTTTATAACATAATTTTTGCAACAATTAAACAAATAATAATTTTAGCTTTCTTTAAATCAAAAGATTCGAATTCTTACAACTAGTTAATTTTTTAGAAATTAAAATCCCTTTTGGAAACTCTATATTAGAAATTATGAAAAAAAAAATTTTTTTTGAAGTAAATTTCCAAACGGAAATTGTGATATTTACATAACGGGTTTTAAAGTATTTTTTTTGAATCAGTTTGTAAAAAAAAAGAATATAAAAAAAAAAATTTTTTTTCCTGCGTTAGTATCCTCCGTCCCATTGACTTGAAATAATGCTGTCAAAAAAATATTCATTTTTCAATATCAAATAAGCTACGAACACTGCTTTATAATTTCCACATCCTTAAAATGTATATATTTTTAAAAGAAATTGCATACCATAAACGAATCAGCAGAACGAACATTTTTAGCACTGTTGTTCAAGTACAAGTTGTTTCTAAGATTTAAGACATAAAAAGAAATGGATAAAGTTTGTCAAAGTTAAAATGCTCTCGATCTATTACACCATTGCATTCGACCAGTTGTTTACCTCGCGCCACTTGTTGTTCATTGGTTTATTTCAAATGATTGCTACATGTTAAAGCAAGTAGAATGGGAAATGCTTTCAACTTGCTACTTCACTTTTGCAAATCGACTTTTTCCTATAACTACTTCTTTTTTTTAATAGAGAAAAATTGGTGATTAACACCAATATAAAAAGATATTACACGATTCTATTATTAAAGTCATCAAGAATACTGCATATCTTCACTTTCAAAAATAATAAAAATAAAAAATTTTTTTTTCCATTTCTTTTTATTTTTCCTAAAGCCACTTACACCCCTTTAATAAATTTTATTCTCTAGATGAAAACGTGATTTTTTTACGTTATTTTCTTTCTAAATTTACCTGTTCGCCAGAGCACGTGAAAATGACAATGAAAATAAAAATATATTTAAAAAAAAATTTTTTTAGATATATTTTTTAATGTACCATAAAGAAAAAATAATATTTAATATAAAAATAAACGATTAATTAAGCCACCGGACAGTATATAAGCCCGCATAAAATTTAGTTAGTCTCTGAAATTTTTTTTTTAAATTTTAAATTTAAATCTAAAATTTAAAAAATTTTTAGTTATTCTACAAATTAACTTAAAAAAAACTTTTTTAAATGACTTTCTTACTGAAAGTTAATAAAATGTGATAGAAAATAATTTTTATCAAATAAACATTTACTTGAAATAAAAAAATGAAATAAAAAATTTTTAATTTCATTAAATTTATTGAATTATTTATTTTATGAATTATTTATTTTTTTATTTAAACAATTAAATTCTTATAGTTGAATTCTGATAAGAATTTATTTAAAAAAGAATTTTAGTCAAATGGTTTTACATTGAAAGTATTTTGAAATTTTAAGTAAATAAAGAACAACAAGTATTTAAATATTAATTTTACAAAAATGATTGAAATTTGAAAGATTTAATTTGGAAATTCTGAAAAAATTAGGATTTTGAAACGTAGTAATTAAATTTTTCTGGAGATATACTTGAATTCCCGAAAATAAGTGAAAAAATAAAATAAAAAAAATAAATATAAATAAAAAAAAAAATAAAAAAAAATTGAAACAATTAAAAATTTTGTAAAATTTTATTAAAATAAATCTTATATTTTAAAGAATTTTATTTTCTTCATCTTCAAAAATTGTCTACAAATATAATTGTATTTTTAAAAATATAAATTATTTTATAAATTTACAAAAATTGAATTCTACTTAAATAATTCAATTCTCGTAGTTGAATACTGATAAGAATTAATCTAAAGAAATTTTAGAAATTAATTAAATTTTATAAAGGATTTTTAAATTAAATTCTTTAAAAAAGAAAATTTTTATTTTTATTTTAAAAAATTATTAATTTATTATACATTATTTTTTTTTTAAATTCTTTAAGTTTTGAATAATTTTATTCAAAAATTCTAAAAAAAAATAATTAAATTTTGAAAGAATTACAACTCCAATTTTTAGAAATAAATTAATTTTAAAAGGTTTTTCAGTTGAAATTATTTAAAATTTTAAATCCTGTTGAAAAGTAAATAAGAATACATTTTTTAATTTTTATTTAACAAAAAGTATTGAAGTTTTGAATAATTTAATTTAGAAAATCCGAAAAAATAACAAATATTTGTCTTCTTGACTTTCGTTTTGTTTGCCTTGTTAAGCATTGAAATCACCAGGAATTTAAATACAAAACCTAAAAGTTTTGTGATTGCTTTATAAACTTTGAAATCGTCACGAATTTAAAAATAAAACCTTAAATTATTTTATTTCTATCAACAAATGCACTTTAAAGAATATAAAATTGAAATTTACTTAACATAATTTGATTTTCGAAATATTATCTTATAAAATTATAAAATATTTAATGAATAATTTTACTTAAAAATTCCAAAAATAATTGAATTTTATAAGAGTTCCGTTTACAATTTTTATAAATAATTCATTGAGTTTAAAATTTTTTAAAAATTTAAAAATTAATTTGTTCATTTAAACGTTCGAAACTTTGGAAACATACAATTTTTTAATAATACAAATTTCTTAAAACTGAACTGAAACAAGTATGAATTTTAGAATTATTTCCTATTTTTTTTATAAAAGAATTTTCAAAGAACTTTTTTCAAAAATTAATAAAAATAAATAAAATTACAGAATTTTAAAAGGTTTCAAATTTGAAATTTTACAAAAATTTGAATTTTAAATAATTTTAATTGAAAATTCTGAAAAAGTTAATTTCTAAATAATTTTAATTTAAATCTTTTTGAAATTAGTTAAATTTTAGAATATTATACATTAAATTGAAAAATTTTCAAATAAATGAATTTTCGTAAAATTGAATTATAAACAAGTGGATTATAGACACAACGATCAATAATTATTAATTAAAAGTAAATTAGTTTTTAAAAATAATTAAAAATTAATTTAAAAAGTAATATGTAAAAAAGGTAAAATTAAATTTTTAACAGTGACCGTCTATAAAATTATTAAAATTGTCACAAAAGAGGAAAAAAAAACATTTTTTGTAACAAAGATTATAATAATTTTTATTTTACGTAAATGTTCTGAAAAAAGTCAAAGAACTAAAAAATTGTCTTTAATTTACAAAAACTTATTTTTATTCGTAAATTTTAGAATGAAAATTTTGGAAAGATTGTATTGAAAAATTCTTTTCTATATTTAATAATAAATAATAACTAACAGTAAATAATTCAGTCAATAAAATGACAAAGATTCTTATAAAGAGAAGGGATGAATAAAACTCGTTTTTCGCGAGTAACCAAAAATTCGAATATCATAAATTATATCGCGCGCGATATGGAATCGCGAGAAATTTAATGACAAAATTACATGGTGCGTTCTTTTCTCGGAAGTTAATAACAAGTTAGAGCAAGTGAAGTGGTCTGTAAATACAATAAGTGTCTCTTTATTACAACTTGACACGCAACAATTTTGTCAAAGTATATCTATTATTTATCATTTTATTAGTATTCTATAAAAATGATACAATTTGATTTAGTACTTTTTAGAATCTAAATTTGACACATATAGTAGAATCGATTTTATTACTCAAATGTTTTTTTTTTTATTCTGAAGAGAAAGTTTTATGCTCTAGTGTAAAATTAAAATTAATGCGCAAAATACAATGTGAAAACTTGTAAAAAATTTTTTGTAAAGTTAATATAGAAAGAATACAGGGATAGTGTATCAATTACTGCGGATTGAAGTTTATGAAAGAGGAGGGAAATTTAAAATAGTTTTGGGAAAGAATTGTATCTTGGTATTGTTGACAATTCGTATCTATGCATAATGTGCATACTATGTACCAATTACTGCGGAAAATTAAATAATTGTCGATTTTAACTTATTTTTAAAACGGATTTTTAAACTTATTTTTTAAAGTACTTTTTATTTAACATATTTTTAAAAAAATAAATTTCAAAATTGAAAATAACTTAATATAGTTGTTAATTGATACAAACAGTCTTCGCACTCATTTACTAAAACCTACTATTCATTACTTTTTTTACGTTATGCTACTATTTGGGTACTTTTTTAGATTTCAGCTAGCCACTAAAAGATACTATACTATTTCTGTTTTTTTTAAATTTCCACTACTTTAAATTCGCTAATACTAGAAATAAAAAAATAATCTCAAAAATTATAATCAAATTATTTAAAACGACTCAATTATTTTCAAAAAATAATCGAAATTCAATTATTTTCAATATCTAGTATTTTCATAATTATTCAATTACTTTCACTAATAATATTATTTTTTATGGAAATTCAATTTTTAAAAAAAAATTTCATAAAATTCTAAGCAAAAATTTAATTATTTTCATAAATAATAAAACTCATCCAAGAATTTCAATTATTTTTTATACTAAAATTTTAAATTAATTCATCGGAAAATTCAATTATTTTTACAAATAAACTTTTGCACTAGAATTCAATTATTTAAAATAAAATTTTCATAATATTTATTATATTTCGAAAAAAATTAATTATTTAAAACAATGTTTATAAAATTCTTATGAAGAATTCAATTTTTTCAAAAATAACAAAATTTTTCACAGAAATTCAATTCTTTTTTAACATTTTAATAAAACTTTTCGCAATAATTCCATTATTTTTAAAAATAATAAAATTCATCTCAAGATTTAAATTATTTTTAATACAATTTTATAGAAATTGATCAAAAAAATGTGATTATTCTCAAAAATTTATTTTCGATATCTCGAAAAAATCAATTATTTAAAAAAATTGTTTTTTTAAATTCTTTGTAAGAATTCAATTATTTACAAAAATAGTAGAATTTTTCACGGGAATTTGATTATTTTCAAATATTTTAATAAAATTGTTCGAAAGAAATCAATTATTTTAAATACAAGTTTATAATTGAATATTTTTGAATTAATTTAATTATTCTTTTAGATTTTAATAAAATTCTTCCCAAGAATTCAATTATTTAGATAAATAACAAAATTTTGCACAGAAATTCAATTTTTTTAAAACATTTTAATAACATTTTTCGCAATAATTTAATTATTTTCATAAATATTAAAATTCTTCTCAGGAATTCAATTATTTTCATAAATAATAAAATTCGTCGCAAGATTTTAATTATTTTTAATATAATTTTACAGGAATTGCTAAAAAATGTAATTTTTCTTAAAAATTTAATTTCAATTCCTCGAAAAAATCAATTATTTAAAAAAATGTTTTTTTTTAAATTCTTTGTCAGAATTCAATTATTTACAAAAATATTAGATTTTTTCACAGGAATGCAATTATTTTCAAATATTTTAATAAAATTGTTCAAAAGAAATCAATTATTTTAAATACAATTTTAATTAAATTGTTTTGAAATAATTCAATTCTTCTTTTAGATTTCAATAAAATTCTTCCTAAGAATTCAATTATTTACATGAATAATTCATCGAAAAAATTCTATTATTAAAGATAAATAACAAAATTATTCCAGAAAATTCAATTATTTTGAGGCTTTTTAATAAAATTCTTTGCAAAATTCAATTATTTTCATAAATAACAATATTCATCACAAGTAATTCAATTATTTTTAAAAGTAATAAATATCTTCTTGGAAATTCAATTATTTTAAAAAATTCTAATAAAGTCGTTCGCAAGAAATCAATTATTTTCATAAATAAGAAAATGCTTTTTAGGAATTCAATTATTTAAAAAAAAAAGTTTAATTAAATGCCACACGACCTTCAATTATTATTTTTAAAAATTTTAATACAATTCTTTGTAAAATTTAATTATTTTTAAAAACTTTTTGCAAGTCAATGATTTTTAATATCTACTATTTTCATAAAATTTCCAAACAGAATTCAATTATTTAAAAAATTTTTTGGAAAAAGCTTCGTAAGAATTCAATTCTTTTCATGAATAATAAAAATTTCTCAGGAATTCAATTATTTAAATTTGAATTTGCATAAAAGTAGTCGAAAAAAATCAATTATTTAAAAATTTTTATGAATTAAATTATTTTTATAAATATTTAAATTCTTTGATGAATAATAAAATTTGTTGCAGGAATTCATTTTATTAGCAGGATAAGGAAGAAGTAAATATTTTTGATGAACATTTGGAAAAAGTCAGGAAAATAAAATAAGAAATGAAATTTTTGTCAGTTTTGTGAAGTGTCTAAAACGAGTTTTTTTGATTGTCAAGTTTAATTTTTCGATAGCTACTTTTCTACTACTTTTTTTTTTAGTTTGAAAGCTACTTTTTTAAAATTAATTATCGAGTGCGAAGTCTGTACAAAAAAAAGTCAGTAAAAAACTTAAAGAGACTTACTTTTTATGATTTAAAAAAAATTCAAGTGTACACTTGAAATTTTTTTTAAATCATAAAATGTAACAGAATTTGAAAAAAAAACCTTATAATTTTATAGTTGCTCTTTAACTGTAATTATATACATAGATAGCAATTTTGTAACACTTTCGATGCATATAGAATTAAATTTGAATTAAAATTATGATACTTTGTAATAACGATTTGCATTGGATTTGTGACATGGTTTATAATAAAAAAAAAATACATGCAAAGAAAAAAAATCCTGGGGGATATTAAAAGAATCATAACAAATTATAACATTTGTTCTAGTGTGTGGTTTAATAAAGTGAACCGCATAATAGTTGAACGTAGTAAGTTTTATAATACCAGAGATCTAATAAGCATTCCAGTTCACTTGTGCAATTCTGATGTAACAGAGTTATGTAGCTTTTAATAATGCTATACTATTTTTTTATTTTCATCTCAAGCTCAAAATTAAACTTTTAGTTTAATATTCATTTGAAAATGAAAAATACAACACGGGAACTTGCGCGCGTGCCACATATATATATGTATATATACAAAAGATTTTCACTCTTGATAACAATTTTAATTTTGTTGTAAAAAATATTTTTTTTACTTCTTTATTTAAATATTTTAATATTCCTTTCTTTAAAATGCAGATCTTGGATATTTTTCATTTTTTTCGATTATTTTCAAAAAATGCGATTTTTTTGGACTTGGTTACAAAAGTATAGTGACTTTTTTGACTTTTCATAAAAAAATTGCAACAAAATACCACATTTTTAGTATTGAATATAAATTATTTCGATTTTTATAGTGTGAAAAATAATTATAGACAAATCTTTCAGAAATTATTTTTAAATAATTTTTTTAATTAAATTTTCAAAATATACAATTAAAAAGTTTTTGAATAATTCAAATTTTGTAAAATATAATAGAAAATAATTTTTTTTTCAAGTATTTTTGTACAATTTTTGAAAATCCATCTTTGAAAAATTTTAATTGTTAATTTTGAAAAAAAATTAAATTCTCAAAAATTTTAATGAAAAATCTTCAAGTGTAAATTTAAAAATGAAAAATTAATGAAAATTATATTAAAATATTAAAAAAAAACAATTGTTGCAATTTTTTCATTCTAACTTTTTAAAATTGAAATATTTAAATGTAAATATCTAAAAATGATATTAAAATATCTTTGAAAAACAAATTTTTAAAATTTTTTCATTATAATTTTTAAAAATTCAATTATTTTCAATATTTTTAATTACATATTTCCTTAAATTCAAATATATACAAAAAATAATGACATTAAAATTTTCTAAAATTATTCTTAATATTTAGAAGAAAAAGAAAATGTTCAAAATTTTTAATGAAAATTTTTCAAAAAATTAATTAGTTTTTTTAAATTATATTAAAATTGTTTTAAGAAATTCAATTATTTTTGAAAAATGACATGAAAATATTTTTCAAAAACTAATATTCAGAATTGTTATTTATCATAACTTTTTAAGATTCAATTATCTTCAAACAAAGTAAATTTAAATTTTTAAAAATTTATTTTTATAGTCTTATTAAAATTTTGGTAAAATCATATTCATATTTATAATTACAAATCTTCAAAAATTTGATTATTTTTGTATAGTTTTAATTGAATTTTGGAACACATGTCTTCAAAACAATAAATAAAAATAAAAGAAAATTCAAATTTATTATTTAGTAATAAAAATATTTTTTAAAATTAACTAAAAAATTAAAAGAACTAATTAAATACATTTTTAGAAAAATTGTCAAGTTATTAACGGGACGGTTTTATTTTAAAATAAATTAAAGTTAAAAAAAAATAAAAAGTACATTGCCTTCAAAACAAAACATTAAAACGTGAGAAAAATAAAATCGACAATGTTTGGAGTGTCGTAGGAATATTAAAAAATTTATTTACAAACTTGGATATTGAAGGGTAGAAATGAAATTTATTTATTTATATTTATTGTAATTAAATTTTCTTCTGTAATTAATTTTTTTAATCCTGTTTATCTAATTTTTTTTTATTAATTTTAAATTAATAATAAAATGTTTTTACTTATTTTAATGTTGTTTTTTAGGTTTTCTTCATTTTTCTTACCTTGTAACTTTAGTTTTTTAAAATGAAAAATAAAAATGAAGAAAAAACAATTTTAACATACATGATGTGATGGAAAGCCATTCTTGTAGATCTTTTGCCGATGGTGTGCAGATATACTGTGAAGATTCGCCGAAGAGAAATCATTTTTATTCAAAAATTGCACTATTCGAAAAATTAAACACGTGACAGAACATTTGCAAAATAAACACAAGATAGCGTAACTTGCACTAAATATAGTCAATTATTTTCATTAAAAGAAATTATCAACAAATGTAAAATTAAAAAAAAAATTTTTTTTTTTTTAAAGTAAATTATTGAAATGCTTTTTTGTGTGACGCAAAATAATTCTTCAAATAAATATATAAAACAAGATAAAATTAAAACTTGATTATAAGACAAAGAAATAAATAAAGAAATGACCAAACAAAGCACCGAAAATTTCTTGAAAGTTGATATTTACTAAATTTACTGCAACTTTATTTTTTTAAATTTTAAAAAAATTCTCAGTATATTTTAAAAACTATTTTAAATTTTCTCTTTTTGTTAAAAAATAAATTAAAATTTTAAAAACATTTTTTAAAATTTTCATGAAACTTTTGCGCCCAACATTGAAAAACGGGACATTTAAAAATTTATTTCAAGTGTTATGTTCAAAAATTTAAAAAAAATCCTCTTCAAAATTTCAATTATCTTTATAAATAATAAAATTCTTCTTCAAAATTCAATTTTTAAAAATTTTAATAAAATTTTTGGCAAAATTTCACAGAAATTCAATTATTTACAAAATTTTTAATAAATTTCTTCGAAATAATTCAATTATTTTCATAAGCAAAAAAATTTTCACAAGAATTAAATATTATTTCAAATACAAAATTTCATAAAATTTTTCAAAAAATATAAATAATTATTTTTATAAATAATAAATCGATTATTCGGTAATTCATTTTTAAATCAATTTTTATTAGAAAATTCTTAAAGAATTCAATTATTTAAATTATAAAAAATAAATAATTTATTGAATAATTGAATTGTTATAAATATCAAATAATTGAATTATAAATCAAATAATTGAATGTTTGTTAAAATTTAATTCTCGTAAAGAATTTCATCAACAAATTTTTAAATAATTAAATTCTTTTGACAAATTTTAATAAAATTTTTAAGAATAATTACATTTTTAGAGGAATTCGATTAAAATTGTATCAAAAATAATTAAAATCCTGCGATGAGTTTTATTATTCATGAAAATAATTCAAATTTTCCCAAGAATTTTATTTAAATTTTTCTAAAATAATTTAATTTCGGAGAAGAATTTTATTATTTATAAAGATACTTGAAATTTTAACAAGAATTTTTTTTAACTTTTAAACATATAATTGAATTTCTGCGAAGAATTTTATTATTTTTGAAAATAATTTAATTCTTCCAACGAATTTTATTCCAGTTTATAAAAATAACTGAATTTCTGTGAAGAATTTTATTATTTATATAAATAATTGAATTCTTGCAATGAATTTTATTCAAGTTTATAAAAATAATAATTGAATTTCGTAGAAGAATTTTGTTATTTATAAAAATAATTGAATTCTTGAAAAGAAGTTTGTTAAATTTTTTTTTTAGGTAATTGAATTCTTGCGATGAATTTTATAAAAATCTTTTCAAATAATATTGAATTCTTGCAAAACGAATTTTATTACATTTTTTTTAAATAATTGAATTTTTTTGAGAAATTTTACTACTTGTAAAAATAATTGAATTCTTGCGAAGGATTTTTGTGAATAATTAATTTTTTTTTTTTGAAAATTTTTTTGCTATTTTAAATTATTACAAAACATGAAGAAGGCGATCATTCCGAGTCTTCGACTCGGAGTGATCGCCTTCTTCATGTTTTGTAATAAAAATGTCCGCCATACTGGATCCGCCATTTTGAATTTTGAAAATCAGACTTCAGATTTATAATCATTACAATATTGATATAAAAACAAAAAACGGAGTGATCGCCTTCTTCATGTTTTGTAATAAAAATGTCCGCCATACTGGATCCGCCATTTTGAATTTTGAAAATCAGACTTCAGATTCATAATCATTACAATATTGATATAAAAACAAAAAACAGCAACAATAATAAAAAAACTGCGTACATTTTTTTTCCAAACTGTTTTTTACTCAGGGGAATGTTGTCAATAGAAAACAATTTTTCTTTTTTTTTTTCTAGGAGGCGCAGAACTATTAAAAATAAATTTTTTTTTAAAGACAAAAATTATTTTTAAATACTTTGTTTCATGACTTCAAATCCATAAATCGAGTAATAAGAAATGAGAAAATGAGAAATTTTTAATTGGTAAGAAACTGACGATGACAGGGGGTGGCGGAATAATGATTACTTATATTATACCTCTCGCTCCTAAATCGATGGCTCTTAAATAAAAATATATTTGTTTTATGAAAGCAAATGGAAAACACGTTACTCATGAAAGTAGATAAGAAAGTAAATTGTCTAGTTTCCAGATCACCTTCATTTAAAGAAAAGTTTTCTAATAACATTGTTTCTTCAAAGTTATTGACATTATTTACCTTTAGAAAAATTTTACAGAAATTCGAACTAAAAACACTCGAAAGACTTCGACTAGAATTAAATTCTAAAATCTAACGAGAGATAAGAAAAAGGTGAAGAAATAAAATAAAACTTAAATATTTTACAAACGAGAATTCATGTAATTTAATCTTATAAAGGCATAAACAAATCCGTTTGTAACACATCAACTCATAATAGTAATTATGCTAACCACCAACTTGTTTTTTTTTTTATTTACAATATCGATCTGCTTTCATTTTACTTCGTCTGTCCAGCAAAGTTTCATGAAGTGAACCATCTTCTTTTGCTTTCTTCAGAGTCGAACGATCGGCTTTACATATTCGCAATTTTTTGTCTTGGAATTTTTGAAACTTTCGTCTAAAAGAATAACAAAATTTTCTAGTTTAAAACAAAAGGGGAAATTCTCTAGTTATAAGCTTGGTAAATTTAAAATAAATTTGTTATGATATGGAAAAAAATACATTCTATAGAAAAAAATGGTTTCCAAACAAATATACTTACACAAATTTTTCTTCAACTTGTGCTAAAGATCCTTGTTCTTCTTCACATACATCATTATCTGCATCATCTACTCGCTGAATAATGCTTCTCATACAAAGAAATTCATCAGGTCCAGCAGTTTTACTTTGACAAACAACATCATCGTCACTTGTCACCGAAATGAAATTGTTTGTACTACTTAAAATAGCGAGTTTTCCGTCCTGAAAATATTTGTCAGAGTAAAAAAAATATAATTTACATTATAGACATCAGACTACAAAACCCGATAATTAATTTCAAAAAGTATCAAGAAGTAACTTTCAAACTAAAGAAATAGTAAAAAAAAATAGGTATCGAAAAATTAAACTTGACGACCAAAAAACTCGTTTTAGAAACTTCACAAAACTGACAAAAATTCCATTCTATACTTTACTTTCCTGATTTTTTCCTAATTTTCATCAAAAATATTTACTTCTTTCTTACCCTGCTAATAAATTGAATTCCTGACACGAATTTTATTATTCATGAAAGAATTTAAATATTTATGAAAATAATTTAATTCTTGCCAAGAATTTTATAAAATTTTTCAAATTAATTGATTTCTTTTCACTAATTTTATGCAAATTCTAATTTAAATAATTGAATTCCAGAGAAATTTTTATTATTAATAAGAAGAATTGAATTCTTACGAAGACTTTTATAAAAATTTTTTTAAATAATTGAATTCTATTTGGAAATTTTATGAAAATAGTAGATATTGAAAATCATTGAATTGAGAAAAGTTTTTAAAAATAATTAAATTTTACAAAGAATTCTATTAAAATTTTTGAGAATAATTGAATGTCTGTGTGGAGTTTTATTAAATTTTGTTAAAAATAATTGAATTCATAAAAAGCATTTTATTATTTATGAAAATAATTGAATTCTTGCTAATGATTTTATTAGAATTTTTTTAAATAATTGAATTTCCGAGAAAAAATTTGTTACTTTTAAAAATAATTGAATTCTTGTGATGAATATTGTTATTTATGAAAATAATTGAATTTTGCAAAGAATTTTATTAAAATATCTTAAAATAATTGAATTTTCGGGAATAATTTTGTTATTTATCTTTAATAATTAAATTCTTTCGAAGAATTATTTATGGAAATAATTGAATTCTTGGGAAGAATTTTATTAAAATCTAAAGGAATAATTAAATTATTTCAAAAAAATTTAATTAAAATTGCATTTGAAATAATTAATTTGTTTCGAACAATTTTATTAAAATATTTGAAAATAATTTCTGTGAAAAATTCTAATATTATTAATTATTGTAAATAATTGAATTCTTCCAAAGAATTTAAAAAAAACTTTCTTTAAATAATTGATTTTTCCGAGGAAACGAAATTAAATGTTTAAGAAAAATTACATTTTTTGAGAAATTCCTGTAAAATTGTATTAAAAATAATTTGAAATCATGCAATTCATTATATTATTTATGAAAATAATTGAATAGTTGCAAAGAATTTTATTATAATTTTCAAAAATAATTGAATTCCTAAGGAGAATTTTATTATTTATGAAAATAATTGAATTATTGCAAAAAATTTTATAAAAATATTTAAAAAGAATTGAATTTCTTTGAAAAATTTTGTTATTTTTAAAAATAATTGAATTCTTCATAAGAATTTCATAAACATTGTTTTAAATAATTAATTTTATCGATATATAATAAATATTATGAAAATTTTATTTTTAATAATTGAATTTTTGTGAAAAACTTTATTTGTGAAAATAATTGAATTTTTCCATTAATTAATTTAAAATATAGTATTAAAAATAATTGAAATTTTTTGATGAGTTTTATTATTTATGAAAATAATTTAATTTTTGCGAACGATTTTATTAGAATTTTTTTAAAAAATTGAATTTTCAAGAAAAAATTTGTTACTTTTAAAAATAATTGAATTACTTGTGATGAATATTGTTATTTATTAAAATAATTGAATTTTGCATAGAATTTCATTAAAATGCCTCAAAATAATTGAATTTTCGGGAATAATTTTGTTATTTAACGACATAATTGAATTTTTTCGAAGAACTTTATTAGAATCCAAAAGAATAATTTAATTATTTTTAAAAAATGTAATTAAAATTGTATTTAAAATAATTGATTTTTTTATATAAATTTTATGAAAATATTTGAAAATAATTGAATTCCCGTGCAAAAATTTTAATATTTTTGTAAATAATTGATTTTTTCGAGGAATCGAAATTAAATTTTTAAGAATAATTACATTTTTTTGATTAATTCCTGTAAAATTGTATTAAAAATAATTGAAATCCTGCGATGAATTTTATTATTTACGAAAATAATTGAATAGTTGCAAAGAATTATTTTGCGAAAAATTTTATTAAAATGTTTAAAAACAATTGAATTTCTGTACAAAATTTTGTTATTTTTCAAAATGATTGAATTTTTCATAAGAATTTTTTAAACATTGTTTTAAATAATTAATTTTTTCGAAATATAATAAATATTATGAAAATTTTATTTTAAATAATTGAATTTTTCGATGAATTAATTTAAAATTTTAGTATAAAAAATAATTGAAATTCTTCGATGAGTTTTATTATTTATGAAAATAATTGGATTCTTGCTTAGAATTTTACAAAATTTTTTTTTTTAATTGAATTTTCATGAACAATGTCATTATTAGTAAAAGCAATTGAATTGTTGTGAAGAATTGTATAAAAATTTTGTTTAATAATTGATATATTTTCGAAATTTTTTTGAAAACTCTATTCTAAATTATTTGAATTCTTGGGGAAACTTTATTATTTATGAAAATAATTGAATTATGGATGAATTTTATCAATTTTTTTTAATAATTGAATTCTTTTGCGAAGTTTTATGAAAATACTAGATATTGAATATAATGGAATTTCGAATATTTTTTTAAAATAATTGAATTGTTTTAAAGAATTTGATTATAATTTTTAAGAATAGTTTTTTGATTTCAAGTAATAGCAAATTTAAATTAGTGTGAATTCTAAAAAAAAAACCAGAAATAGTAGCTTTTCGAGGCTGAAATCTAAAAAAAGTGCCCAAATAGAAGCGTAACGTAATTTTACTTATTTTACTTATTCATATTCGTAATCAGTGACTTAAAAAAATGGGAAATAAAATAGATTTTCTAAAAGTGTTCAATTTGGAAAAAGATAAATTAATATACCTGAAAAATTGGTTCCCATTGTTCTAAAGTACCGACAGCATCACTTCGTCCCACTACAACACCATTTTTATCTACTCCCAAGTATTTACCATATCCAGATTTTAGAGCAATTTTTGTCTCATTAACGGGAATGGCTATTAAAATTTCCTCTGGCGATGGACCGTCACCCTCATCATGAGGAATTCCCAATGTAAAAAGACCATTATCAAGTGCCTTTATGTAAGTTTGATTTTTAAATTCAATAGCCACTGTTCCTGTTATCTCTGACACACTAGATGTTTTACACCAACCTCCTAAAAAAATAGTAATAAATTGTAATAAAAACTTAATTCGAAAATTATATTTATCTTCATTTTAAATACAGCATTTCATTAAAATTATAATCGTAATTTAATATTCTTAAACATATATAATTGAAAAGCAATTACCATGATTAATAACGTCGGTGTCTTGAACTTCGGTCGTTTTTTCAACTTTTTCCAAGTTTTTGTGCTTTCTTTTTTTCGATCTGAAATATATATTCTTTTTATTAAAGGTGAAAGACCAATATGGAAAAAAAAGTTGTTTGTCTTTGGAAAATTTTATTATAAATATTTAGTTAGCTTTATTTATTATTTGTAAATGAAAAACATTTATGAATTATAAATACTGCTTTCATAAAATAAATCGTATGATATTTTTTAAGGACATTCATTTTTAAGTATAAATTTAGAATAATATATTTTGTAGTATAGCCTTTACATCAAGAATTGAATTTAGAATTTATGGCATTTTTTGAAAAGAATTTATTTTCATGAAATAAATTATTACTCAAAAAATAATTGAACCGGAAGTTCACTTAAAATAATTCTGAGATTCACTTGTTTACAATTTAATTTCACGTAAATTCAAAAATTATTCAAAAACTAACTTTTTCGATTAAAATTACTTAAAATTCAAATTTTTTTTGAAATTTCAAATTTGAATCCTTTTAAAATTCTATAATTTCAAATTTCAGATTATTTTTTATTAATTTTTGGAAAAGGTCTTCAGGAATTCTTTTTATAAAAATACAGGAAGTTCATATAAAAAAAATTCTAAAATTCACTTTTTTACAATAAAAATATAATAAAAATTCAATATTATTTTTGAAATTTTTAATGATAATATTTCGAAATTAATTAAAATTAATTATTGTTACAAATCTTGTTGTTAATTTGTTAATTATAATTTATTAATTACAATTTTGTTATTTGTTAATTACAATTTTTTATTATTTATTAATACAATCTTGTAAATTATTAATTATAATTTGTGATTATTTGTTAATTATTGTTTGTTATTATTTTTTATTATAATTTCATTGATCATAAAAAGTTACAATTTGTTATTATACAACTAGATTTATTAGTTCAAACAATTAGAATCAATATATGTATTAGAATCAATGTAAATAATAATTATTTTAAAATATAAATACTTCTGTTTTTCGCCTTTCAGCACAAGTTTTCCTGTGCGAATTCTATTGTACTCCATTTAAATAAATTTTAAAAAATTTTGTTATTGTTTTTAGCAGACCGATGTTTATGCGACTGTTTTTGTTTTTTGACATTTGTAACTGTCATGAATATTATAATACAAAGAAACGCATGCCCGTGATATAAATAAAGTTTGAATTTCTTACACTAGAGGCGTTACTATATTAAGTGTGTGACGTCAGACGAGCGACTATTCGCTCGAATATTTTCGATATATCGAATTGCGATATAAAAGCGCTAAGTTTTAATATAAACAAATAAATTTGTTTTCTGTTTTTCTGATATGTTTCGATAGATAATATTATACCTACTTCTTTATTTTTTTACAATTTTTTAATTTAATAATATTATCTTTATTTTGCAAATAATTCAAAAATATTTTTATTAATTAATAAAAATATTTTTAAAAATATCTATAAATATCTAAAAAAATCTAAAAAACATTATTAATGTTATTATTCATTATTTCCTTGTTTCTAAAAAAAAATTTTTTAAATTGTTGGAAAATAAAAATTTAAAAGTAGAAAATATTTTGTACATTTTCAATTAAACTTTTTCAAAATAATTAATTCTACAGAATTATTATGGTTATAAGTTGATGAAAAATTAAGATTTTCAAAGAATTTAATTTGAAACCTTTTCAAAATTCAATTATTTCTTAAAATTCACGCTATAATGCTTTTAATATTCAAATATTATTTGAATATTTCATATTTGAATAATTTGAACAGCAAATATTCAAATCTAAAATTTTAACTGAAATTCATTTTTAAATAAATTTTTATAAGAAAATTCTACGAGAATTCAATTATTTAAATGCAAAAATGAATAATTTATTGAATAATTAAATATTTCTTAAAATTGAATTCTCATAAAGAATTTTATCAAAACATTTTTGAAAATTGATTTCTTTTGACGATTTTTAATAAAATTGCATTGTTAATCGAACAATTACTTTTTTCGAGGAATTCAATTAAAATTGTATTAAAAATAATTGAAATTCTGCGATGAGATTTATTTATGAAAATAATTGAATTTCTAAAAAGAATTTTAATATATTTATGAAAATAATTCAATCCCTGTAAAAAAATTTGATTATTAATTGAAAATGATTAAATTATTGCAAAGAAATTTATAAAAAAATTGGTAAATAATAGAATTAATATGAAATTTAGGAAAATTTTTCGAAAATAATTGAAAAACATTACATATTTCCGTTTCTTTATATTTTTCTAGAAAATTCTCAATTTTCATAAGGAAACAATTTGCATTAATATTCTATTTCTAATTTCAATTGTTTTAATAAAATTCAAAGTTTTTTCAAAATAAATGAAAAAAATGTTTATAAATTATATTTGTCAATTGGAAAATTTTATTGAAAATGAAACTGAAAATTTTTGAATTTTTAGTAAAGAGAGGAAAAAATTTTATTAAAAAAAATGTCCATCTGTTAAATTTATTTAAGAATATCTTTAATTGTAAAATTATTCGAAAACAATAATTTCTTTTTTAAATATTTTAAATATTTAATTATTATTATTTTTCCGTAGGAATTAAAATTTTTCAAATTATTTAAATACAATAGTAAATTATTTATTGAATAATTCAATGTTTCCTAAAATTTAATTCTTATAAAGAATTTTATTAACAAATTTTTAAATAATTAAATTCTTTTGACAAATTTTAATAAAATTTTTAAGAATAATTACATTTTTAGAGGAATTCGATTAAAATTGTATCAAAAATAATTAAAATCCTGCGATGAGTTTTATTATTCATGAAAATAATTCAAATTTTCCCAAGAATTTTATTTAAATTTTTCTAAAATAATTTAATTTCGGAGAAGAATTTTATTATTTATAAAGATACTTGAAATTTTAACAAGAATTTTTTTTAACTTTTAAACATATAATTGAATTTCTGCGAAGAATTTTATTATTTTTGAAAATAATTTAATTCTTCCAACGAATTTTATTCCAGTTTATAAAAATAACTGAATTTCTGTGAAGAATTTTATTATTTATATAAATAATTGAATTCTTGCAATGAATTTTATTCAAGTTTATAAAAATAATAATTGAATTTCGTAGAAGAATTTTGTTATTTATAAAAATAATTGAATTCTTGAAAAGAAGTTTGTTAAATTTTTTTTTTAGGTAATTGAATTCTTGCGATGAATTTTATAAAAATCTTTTCAAATAATATTGAATTCTTGCAAAACGAATTTTATTACATTTTTTTTAAATAATTGAATTTTTTTGAGAAATTTTACTACTTGTAAAAATAATTGAATTCTTGCGAAGGATTTTTGTGAATAATTAATTTTTTTTTTTTGAAAATTTTTTTGCTATTTTAAATTATTACAAAACATGAAGAAGGCGATCATTCCGAGTCTTCGACTCGGAGTGATCGCCTTCTTCATGTTTTGTAATAAAAATGTCCGCCATACTGGATCCGCCATTTTGAATTTTGAAAATCAGACTTCAGATTTATAATCATTACAATATTGATATAAAAACAAAAAACGGAGTGATCGCCTTCTTCATGTTTTGTAATAAAAATGTCCGCCATACTGGATCCGCCATTTTGAATTTTGAAAATCAGACTTCAGATTCATAATCATTACAATATTGATATAAAAACAAAAAACAGCAACAATAATAAAAAAACTGCGTACATTTTTTTTCCAAACTGTTTTTTACTCAGGGGAATGTTGTCAATAGAAAACAATTTTTCTTTTTTTTTTTCTAGGAGGCGCAGAACTATTAAAAATAAATTTTTTTTTAAAGACAAAAATTATTTTTAAATACTTTGTTTCATGACTTCAAATCCATAAATCGAGTAATAAGAAATGAGAAAATGAGAAATTTTTAATTGGTAAGAAACTGACGATGACAGGGGGTGGCGGAATAATGATTACTTATATTATACCTCTCGCTCCTAAATCGATGGCTCTTAAATAAAAATATATTTGTTTTATGAAAGCAAATGGAAAACACGTTACTCATGAAAGTAGATAAGAAAGTAAATTGTCTAGTTTCCAGATCACCTTCATTTAAAGAAAAGTTTTCTAATAACATTGTTTCTTCAAAGTTATTGACATTATTTACCTTTAGAAAAATTTTACAGAAATTCGAACTAAAAACACTCGAAAGACTTCGACTAGAATTAAATTCTAAAATCTAACGAGAGATAAGAAAAAGGTGAAGAAATAAAATAAAACTTAAATATTTTACAAACGAGAATTCATGTAATTTAATCTTATAAAGGCATAAACAAATCCGTTTGTAACACATCAACTCATAATAGTAATTATGCTAACCACCAACTTGTTTTTTTTTTTATTTACAATATCGATCTGCTTTCATTTTACTTCGTCTGTCCAGCAAAGTTTCATGAAGTGAACCATCTTCTTTTGCTTTCTTCAGAGTCGAACGATCGGCTTTACATATTCGCAATTTTTTGTCTTGGAATTTTTGAAACTTTCGTCTAAAAGAATAACAAAATTTTCTAGTTTAAAACAAAAGGGGAAATTCTCTAGTTATAAGCTTGGTAAATTTAAAATAAATTTGTTATGATATGGAAAAAAATACATTCTATAGAAAAAAATGGTTTCCAAACAAATATACTTACACAAATTTTTCTTCAACTTGTGCTAAAGATCCTTGTTCTTCTTCACATACATCATTATCTGCATCATCTACTCGCTGAATAATGCTTCTCATACAAAGAAATTCATCAGGTCCAGCAGTTTTACTTTGACAAACAACATCATCGTCACTTGTCACCGAAATGAAATTGTTTGTACTACTTAAAATAGCGAGTTTTCCGTCCTGAAAATATTTGTCAGAGTAAAAAAAATATAATTTACATTATAGACATCAGACTACAAAACCCGATAATTAATTTCAAAAAGTATCAAGAAGTAACTTTCAAACTAAAGAAATAGTAAAAAAAAATAGGTATCGAAAAATTAAACTTGACGACCAAAAAACTCGTTTTAGAAACTTCACAAAACTGACAAAAATTCCATTCTATACTTTACTTTCCTGATTTTTTCCTAATTTTCATCAAAAATATTTACTTCTTTCTTACCCTGCTAATAAATTGAATTCCTGACACGAATTTTATTATTCATGAAAGAATTTAAATATTTATGAAAATAATTTAATTCTTGCCAAGAATTTTATAAAATTTTTCAAATTAATTGATTTCTTTTCACTAATTTTATGCAAATTCTAATTTAAATAATTGAATTCCAGAGAAATTTTTATTATTAATAAGAAGAATTGAATTCTTACGAAGACTTTTATAAAAATTTTTTTAAATAATTGAATTCTATTTGGAAATTTTATGAAAATAGTAGATATTGAAAATCATTGAATTGAGAAAAGTTTTTAAAAATAATTAAATTTTACAAAGAATTCTATTAAAATTTTTGAGAATAATTGAATGTCTGTGTGGAGTTTTATTAAATTTTGTTAAAAATAATTGAATTCATAAAAAGCATTTTATTATTTATGAAAATAATTGAATTCTTGCTAATGATTTTATTAGAATTTTTTTAAATAATTGAATTTCCGAGAAAAAATTTGTTACTTTTAAAAATAATTGAATTCTTGTGATGAATATTGTTATTTATGAAAATAATTGAATTTTGCAAAGAATTTTATTAAAATATCTTAAAATAATTGAATTTTCGGGAATAATTTTGTTATTTATCTTTAATAATTAAATTCTTTCGAAGAATTATTTATGGAAATAATTGAATTCTTGGGAAGAATTTTATTAAAATCTAAAGGAATAATTAAATTATTTCAAAAAAATTTAATTAAAATTGCATTTGAAATAATTAATTTGTTTCGAACAATTTTATTAAAATATTTGAAAATAATTTCTGTGAAAAATTCTAATATTATTAATTATTGTAAATAATTGAATTCTTCCAAAGAATTTAAAAAAAACTTTCTTTAAATAATTGATTTTTCCGAGGAAACGAAATTAAATGTTTAAGAAAAATTACATTTTTTGAGAAATTCCTGTAAAATTGTATTAAAAATAATTTGAAATCATGCAATTCATTATATTATTTATGAAAATAATTGAATAGTTGCAAAGAATTTTATTATAATTTTCAAAAATAATTGAATTCCTAAGGAGAATTTTATTATTTATGAAAATAATTGAATTATTGCAAAAAATTTTATAAAAATATTTAAAAAGAATTGAATTTCTTTGAAAAATTTTGTTATTTTTAAAAATAATTGAATTCTTCATAAGAATTTCATAAACATTGTTTTAAATAATTAATTTTATCGATATATAATAAATATTATGAAAATTTTATTTTTAATAATTGAATTTTTGTGAAAAACTTTATTTGTGAAAATAATTGAATTTTTCCATTAATTAATTTAAAATATAGTATTAAAAATAATTGAAATTTTTTGATGAGTTTTATTATTTATGAAAATAATTTAATTTTTGCGAACGATTTTATTAGAATTTTTTTAAAAAATTGAATTTTCAAGAAAAAATTTGTTACTTTTAAAAATAATTGAATTACTTGTGATGAATATTGTTATTTATTAAAATAATTGAATTTTGCATAGAATTTCATTAAAATGCCTCAAAATAATTGAATTTTCGGGAATAATTTTGTTATTTAACGACATAATTGAATTTTTTCGAAGAACTTTATTAGAATCCAAAAGAATAATTTAATTATTTTTAAAAAATGTAATTAAAATTGTATTTAAAATAATTGATTTTTTTATATAAATTTTATGAAAATATTTGAAAATAATTGAATTCCCGTGCAAAAATTTTAATATTTTTGTAAATAATTGATTTTTTCGAGGAATCGAAATTAAATTTTTAAGAATAATTACATTTTTTTGATTAATTCCTGTAAAATTGTATTAAAAATAATTGAAATCCTGCGATGAATTTTATTATTTACGAAAATAATTGAATAGTTGCAAAGAATTATTTTGCGAAAAATTTTATTAAAATGTTTAAAAACAATTGAATTTCTGTACAAAATTTTGTTATTTTTCAAAATGATTGAATTTTTCATAAGAATTTTTTAAACATTGTTTTAAATAATTAATTTTTTCGAAATATAATAAATATTATGAAAATTTTATTTTAAATAATTGAATTTTTCGATGAATTAATTTAAAATTTTAGTATAAAAAATAATTGAAATTCTTCGATGAGTTTTATTATTTATGAAAATAATTGGATTCTTGCTTAGAATTTTACAAAATTTTTTTTTTTAATTGAATTTTCATGAACAATGTCATTATTAGTAAAAGCAATTGAATTGTTGTGAAGAATTGTATAAAAATTTTGTTTAATAATTGATATATTTTCGAAATTTTTTTGAAAACTCTATTCTAAATTATTTGAATTCTTGGGGAAACTTTATTATTTATGAAAATAATTGAATTATGGATGAATTTTATCAATTTTTTTTAATAATTGAATTCTTTTGCGAAGTTTTATGAAAATACTAGATATTGAATATAATGGAATTTCGAATATTTTTTTAAAATAATTGAATTGTTTTAAAGAATTTGATTATAATTTTTAAGAATAGTTTTTTGATTTCAAGTAATAGCAAATTTAAATTAGTGTGAATTCTAAAAAAAAAACCAGAAATAGTAGCTTTTCGAGGCTGAAATCTAAAAAAAGTGCCCAAATAGAAGCGTAACGTAATTTTACTTATTTTACTTATTCATATTCGTAATCAGTGACTTAAAAAAATGGGAAATAAAATAGATTTTCTAAAAGTGTTCAATTTGGAAAAAGATAAATTAATATACCTGAAAAATTGGTTCCCATTGTTCTAAAGTACCGACAGCATCACTTCGTCCCACTACAACACCATTTTTATCTACTCCCAAGTATTTACCATATCCAGATTTTAGAGCAATTTTTGTCTCATTAACGGGAATGGCTATTAAAATTTCCTCTGGCGATGGACCGTCACCCTCATCATGAGGAATTCCCAATGTAAAAAGACCATTATCAAGTGCCTTTATGTAAGTTTGATTTTTAAATTCAATAGCCACTGTTCCTGTTATCTCTGACACACTAGATGTTTTACACCAACCTCCTAAAAAAATAGTAATAAATTGTAATAAAAACTTAATTCGAAAATTATATTTATCTTCATTTTAAATACAGCATTTCATTAAAATTATAATCGTAATTTAATATTCTTAAACATATATAATTGAAAAGCAATTACCATGATTAATAACGTCGGTGTCTTGAACTTCGGTCGTTTTTTCAACTTTTTCCAAGTTTTTGTGCTTTCTTTTTTTCGATCTGAAATATATATTCTTTTTATTAAAGGTGAAAGACCAATATGGAAAAAAAAGTTGTTTGTCTTTGGAAAATTTTATTATAAATATTTAGTTAGCTTTATTTATTATTTGTAAATGAAAAACATTTATGAATTATAAATACTGCTTTCATAAAATAAATCGTATGATATTTTTTAAGGACATTCATTTTTAAGTATAAATTTAGAATAATATATTTTGTAGTATAGCCTTTACATCAAGAATTGAATTTAGAATTTATGGCATTTTTTGAAAAGAATTTATTTTCATGAAATAAATTATTACTCAAAAAATAATTGAACCGGAAGTTCACTTAAAATAATTCTGAGATTCACTTGTTTACAATTTAATTTCACGTAAATTCAAAAATTATTCAAAAACTAACTTTTTCGATTAAAATTACTTAAAATTCAAATTTTTTTTGAAATTTCAAATTTGAATCCTTTTAAAATTCTATAATTTCAAATTTCAGATTATTTTTTATTAATTTTTGGAAAAGGTCTTCAGGAATTCTTTTTATAAAAATACAGGAAGTTCATATAAAAAAAATTCTAAAATTCACTTTTTTACAATAAAAATATAATAAAAATTCAATATTATTTTTGAAATTTTTAATGATAATATTTCGAAATTAATTAAAATTAATTATTGTTACAAATCTTGTTGTTAATTTGTTAATTATAATTTATTAATTACAATTTTGTTATTTGTTAATTACAATTTTTTATTATTTATTAATACAATCTTGTAAATTATTAATTATAATTTGTGATTATTTGTTAATTATTGTTTGTTATTATTTTTTATTATAATTTCATTGATCATAAAAAGTTACAATTTGTTATTATACAACTAGATTTATTAGTTCAAACAATTAGAATCAATATATGTATTAGAATCAATGTAAATAATAATTATTTTAAAATATAAATACTTCTGTTTTTCGCCTTTCAGCACAAGTTTTCCTGTGCGAATTCTATTGTACTCCATTTAAATAAATTTTAAAAAATTTTGTTATTGTTTTTAGCAGACCGATGTTTATGCGACTGTTTTTGTTTTTTGACATTTGTAACTGTCATGAATATTATAATACAAAGAAACGCATGCCCGTGATATAAATAAAGTTTGAATTTCTTACACTAGAGGCGTTACTATATTAAGTGTGTGACGTCAGACGAGCGACTATTCGCTCGAATATTTTCGATATATCGAATTGCGATATAAAAGCGCTAAGTTTTAATATAAACAAATAAATTTGTTTTCTGTTTTTCTGATATGTTTCGATAGATAATATTATACCTACTTCTTTATTTTTTTACAATTTTTTAATTTAATAATATTATCTTTATTTTGCAAATAATTCAAAAATATTTTTATTAATTAATAAAAATATTTTTAAAAATATCTATAAATATCTAAAAAAATCTAAAAAACATTATTAATGTTATTATTCATTATTTCCTTGTTTCTAAAAAAAAATTTTTTAAATTGTTGGAAAATAAAAATTTAAAAGTAGAAAATATTTTGTACATTTTCAATTAAACTTTTTCAAAATAATTAATTCTACAGAATTATTATGGTTATAAGTTGATGAAAAATTAAGATTTTCAAAGAATTTAATTTGAAACCTTTTCAAAATTCAATTATTTCTTAAAATTCACGCTATAATGCTTTTAATATTCAAATATTATTTGAATATTTCATATTTGAATAATTTGAACAGCAAATATTCAAATCTAAAATTTTAACTGAAATTCATTTTTAAATAAATTTTTATAAGAAAATTCTACGAGAATTCAATTATTTAAATGCAAAAATGAATAATTTATTGAATAATTAAATATTTCTTAAAATTGAATTCTCATAAAGAATTTTATCAAAACATTTTTGAAAATTGATTTCTTTTGACGATTTTTAATAAAATTGCATTGTTAATCGAACAATTACTTTTTTCGAGGAATTCAATTAAAATTGTATTAAAAATAATTGAAATTCTGCGATGAGATTTATTTATGAAAATAATTGAATTTCTAAAAAGAATTTTAATATATTTATGAAAATAATTCAATCCCTGTAAAAAAATTTGATTATTAATTGAAAATGATTAAATTATTGCAAAGAAATTTATAAAAAAATTGGTAAATAATAGAATTAATATGAAATTTAGGAAAATTTTTCGAAAATAATTGAAAAACATTACATATTTCCGTTTCTTTATATTTTTCTAGAAAATTCTCAATTTTCATAAGGAAACAATTTGCATTAATATTCTATTTCTAATTTCAATTGTTTTAATAAAATTCAAAGTTTTTTCAAAATAAATGAAAAAAATGTTTATAAATTATATTTGTCAATTGGAAAATTTTATTGAAAATGAAACTGAAAATTTTTGAATTTTTAGTAAAGAGAGGAAAAAATTTTATTAAAAAAAATGTCCATCTGTTAAATTTATTTAAGAATATCTTTAATTGTAAAATTATTCGAAAACAATAATTTCTTTTTTAAATATTTTAAATATTTAATTATTATTATTTTTCCGTAGGAATTAAAATTTTTCAAATTATTTAAATACAATAGTAAATTATTTATTGAATAATTCAATGTTTCCTAAAATTTAATTCTTATAAAGAATTTTATTAACAAATTTTTAAATAATTCAATTCTTTTGACGAATTTTATATTTTAATAAAACTTTTTATAATATTTGCATTTTTTAAGGAATTCTATTAAAATATATATTGTATTAAAAATAATTAAAATTGTGAGATGAGTTTTATTATTTATGAAAATAATTGAATTATTGAGAAGAAACTTATAAAAAATTTGTAAATATTTGAATTCCTGCGTGAAATTTTTATTATTTATGAAAAAAATTAAATGTTTGCGTACAATTTTATTAAAATTGTTTTTAAATAATTAAATTCCCTTGGGTAATTTGATTGAAATAGTAGATATTGAAAATTTTTGAAAATAATTGAAATTTTGACAAGAATTTTATTAAAATTTTTGAAAATAATTGAATTGTGAAGAAGAATTTTTTTATTTATATAAAGATAATAATTGGTATTTTCTGGAGATTTTTTTGTAAATTTTGAATATAATTGAATTTTGTGCTAAGAATTTTATTACTTTTGAAAATTAATTGAATTTTTGCAATTATTTGTAACTTCTTCAAAATCCAATTCTTTAGTGTTTTTAACTAAAAATTTTCTATAAATTCATTATTTTAAATAATTAATTAAATATATATTGACAAATTTAACTAATTTTAAAACATTTTGAATTTTTAAAATTTTTCAAAAATCTTTAAAAGTTCATTTAAATTTCTAAATGAATTCATTCAACATTGAAATTTTATAAAATTTCAAATTGAAACCGTTTTAAGTTTATTTACATATTTATGAAAATTGTAAACTCAACTCTTTTAAAATTGAATTAATTTTGAAATATTTAAGTAAAATTATTCATTCATTCAATAAATTAAATTTTTTTCAGAACTTTTAATAAAAATTCTTTATTTTTCCTTGAATTCCCTACTATGTCAGAAAGTATATGATTATTATAATTATAATAATATTAAAACTATATATATTCAAATTCATATTTTATTTTTATAAAAAAAGAAATTAAATTAATAATTTTTACATTCTATTATTTTTAAAATGGCTATCATTTTATTTAAAAAAGTGAGTGAGAAGTTCGGTCATCCCTCTCCAGTTAAAGAATTTTAATTACATATTTTGATAATAATTGAATTTTCAACGAATTTTAATGAAAAATCTTCAAGAGTAAATTTAAAAATAAAAATTATATACCCAAATATAAATCCTTCTTCCGCCGCAGTTGCTTGAACCGTTGAATAGGAGAGGTTAAGGGCTGTTGCCGCACTTCGCAAACTTTTTTGCGGATTATTTCTTATAAATTTAAGAATTTTTTCCTCGATCGACGGTGTTCTTACACGCCTCGGAGCTCCTGGCATTAAATTCTGTGGCACAATTTGCTCTCCATTATTAATCCGAATCACCAGACGAGTGATCACCCTATGACCGGGAAATCGCTGTCTGTCGGGAAATCTAGTTCTATAAAGATTTGCCGCAGCGTTAGAGCTTTTGCCTCCAGCATCATTAAAACAATGAAGCATGTCTAAATACTCTTCCTCACTATACAGCACCATTTTTCTCAAAACGAAAGAAATTCACTCACTCAAGTTATTCAAATAGCAACTTTGACATATATTCACATATAAAAAGTATAGTTAACGCCATTTAAAAACAAATGAAAATTAGATGATTTTTTTTATTCTAACGGAATGAAAACTATTCAAATTCCGTTAGAACAAAAACAATTCAAAATGATGTTCATTTAAAAATAAATTAAATTCAATAAAAAATTCAAATTTAATTTAATAAATTAAATTGTAATAAAATATTTTTTTTAACCAGGAAAAATACTAATAATATATAATACATAAATATAAAGAGATGATTTAGGTATCTACATTTTTTTTTTAATTTTATAAATTTAAAAAAAAATTAAATTAACAATAGTATAACAAGCAATAAACTTTTCTTCACTGAAAATAAATAAATGAGGCTCCGGACCTTAAAATGTCACTTTTACCACTTTTTTTTTTAATTAATGCTTTTTAAGATCCGGAGCCTCAAATATAATATAAAAAAGTATAATAAAAAATAAAATAAATAAATAAAAAATACATAAATAAATAGAATAGATAAGTAAAAAAAAACATAAAAAAATCTACATTAATAAAACCGACAAATTTTTTTTTATAAATTTCTTCGCAATCATTCAATTATTTTAATATATAATAAAATTCTTCTTCCATTTCAATTATTTTCGTAAATAATAAAATTCTTTTTAGGAATTCAATTTTTTTTTATAAATAATAAAACTCATTGCAGAATTTCAGTTGTTTTTAATATGTACAATATTTTAATCGAGAATTCCTCGAAAATATTCTTAAAAATTTTATTAAAATTCGTCAATAGAATTCAGTTATTTAAAAATTTATACATAAAATTCTTTATAAGAATTCCATTCTAAATTCAATTATTCAATAAATTGTTTTTTTTATATTTAAATAATAAAATTAAAAAAAAAATTAAATTAAATAATTAAATAAATTATTAATAATAAAATAATAATTTTGAGAAATAATTGAATTTTGAAAAGGTTTCAGATTATAAAAGCTTTGAAAATTTGAATTTTTCATAAATTTTTTAACTAACAATTTTGTGGAATTAATTTTTTTTTTTGAGAAACTTTAATTGCGGATTTTTTTTTGAAATTATTTAAAGTTTTTATTTTCTAATATATATTTAATTAAAGAATTTACGGATAATTGAAAATTTTTAAAATTGAATTGTAAATAAATTATTGCAAAAATTTAATATATTTTGAAGAGTAATAATATTCTTCGCAAAAATTAAATATTGTTCAAAAGTAATAAAATCCTATTCTTTTTAGGAATTCAATTATTTTTATAAATAATAAAATTCTTGTCAGAATTTCAATTATTTTCAATACAATTTTAATCAAATTTCTCGAAAAATGTAATTATTCTTAAAAATTTTATTAAAATTCGTTGATAGAATTCAATTACATATTTAAAATTTTTTTGATAAAATTATTTATCAGAATAGAAGTTTAAGAAACATTTAATTTTTCAATAAATTATTTATTTTTTTATTTAAATAATTGAATTCTCTCGTAGAATTTTCTAATAAAAATTGATTTAAAAATTAATTTTAGTTAAAATTTAAAATAATAATTATTGAATATTAAAAGCAATATAGCGTGAATTTTTAAAAATAATTGAATTTTTTTAATATTATTTGAAGTTTTTATTTTCTAATAATTACATATATTTTATATTAATGCTGCAGGTATTAATATTACTGTTTTATAAGAGAATGTAAAAAAAGTCAATAAAAAAATTATTTTGAAAATTATTTAGCATATAATTTTTTAATTTTGTTAGTATTTAAAAAAAAAATTGTATCCTTGTAGAAATTGCTATTATAGTGCCTCACAATATTTAGGGCGCTAACAATAAAAATATATCATAATTCTTATTAAAAGAAAAATTTTATTTCACGCGCCTAAACTTAGGGAACCCGTTTGGTGGCACTACCTTCGTGCTGTCAGATTGGAAGACTTTTCTTCAAATCTGAAGAAAATTAAAGCAATCCTCAATATTTATTGAATTTTGAAGAAATATTTTAAAAACTTGAAGAATTATTCCATTTATTATTTTGCAAATTAAAAAATTTCATATTTGCAAATATAAATATGAATTTTTGAATAATTTCAGATTCAAAATTTAAAAAATTTCTCTAAAAAAAAATTATAATAAAATTCTTGTTATGAATTTAATTATTTTCAATAGGTACAATTTTAATTAAATTTTCTCTAAATAATTTAATTATTTTAAAAAATTTTTTTTGATAAAATTCTTTTAATGACTAATTATTTTCAAATTTTTTGATAAAAATTTTGCAAGAATTTAGTAATTTTCAGTACATTAATTTTAAAATTCAAAACATTTAAAAGAAAATTTATCAAAAAAAGTTAAGAAGCAAACAAGAACTAACTTTAAACTGCGAACGGATTCAAACGCAACAATGGAGCTTAACGGAGGTACTCAAAATTTTTTTAGAATTTATTTATAATTATTTATAAAACATTAAAAAAATGTTATTTTTCAATTAAAAAAATCAAATATTTAATAACTTTTGAATGCGTTAAATATATTTTCTATATTATTTAAGAAATCCTTTTTTTAAAACATTAAATAATTTTTCCTTTCATTATTTCTCTAATTTTCCATATTATTATTTCTAAAATTATTTTTACACATTTTTGAGTTTTAAATTTTAAACTAAAAAAAGTTGTTTGTTCAATTATTAAAATTGACAATTAAAGTTGCTAATAGTCTTGAAAAAAAAAACTTTTCTTGAGAGATCCGCTTGACCAATTTAAAAATAAGGAAAAAAAATCCCTATCTTGGAAATGTATTGTATAATAATATTTATTTTAAAAACTTTGTATATTTTCTATAGTTTCCTAAATTATTTAGTAATAAAATGTTATTACAAAATTATTATACTTTTGTATATGTATGTATATATGTAAAACAAAAAAATCATTTTCTTATTTTTTTTATATTAATCAACAAAAGAATCGAAAAAAATTTTTTTTATAAATTCTTAAATTTTTAATAGTTAATAAATTCAAGAAACAATTTTTAGACTAAAAGTTATTAAAAATTACTTAAATCACACTATACTAGAATTAAAAGAAATGATTTAACGTTGAAGATTAAATTTTGTGATTTTAGAAGATCCGTTTGGGAAATTCTGTGACTCTTAGTTCAAATTAATTTTTTTATTTATTATTTAAGAACATACGTCACAAAAGGATAATCAATACCTGTAATTCATTATTCCTATATGTCTTTTCCTTGATTAATCTATTCTCTTATTATCCCTTCCAGATAAAATTCCCGATGATTAGTTTTTGTATTCACATTCTCATTGTCATTGTGAAGCCTGAAGAATTAAGTATTTTTTAAAGTTTTATCAAACTTGGTGTGTATAACCATTTATTTATAAATTTATTTATATTTCTTATGCAATTTAAATAAAATATTGAAATGATATTTTTTCGTTTATGTCGCTTTGTTAAAAATAATTATTATTCTCCTAAATGTTTTATATTATTTGATAACTTATTTCATTGGTTGGGTGTTTAGTTATTTTTTTTTTAAATTTATAATTTCGTTTAGTTTTATTTGTACAAATTTATATTTTTAATTCTATTACAATGAAGCCTCAGTTGTAATACATGTTCTTTATTCGAAATATTCATTTTATTTTATAGTTGATGATGACGAACGTGAAGTCATATTTTTACCCTCAAGACAATATTATACGATTTTTGTACAAAATTTGAAGCAAATCCGTTTTTTTTTAAATTTTTTTGTCCGCCATTTTTAACATTTAAAATCTGACTTCAAATTTGTAATCAGCAACCCCGAAAACCTCCGAGTAATCAGTTTCAAGCAAATCCGTTAGACTTTTGATATTTTCGTCCGCCATATTGGATCCGCCATTTTGGATTTTTTAAATCTGACTTAAAATTCATAATAAGCGATTCCAAAAACCTGTGTAATTTGTAATTTTGTTGCCTTGAAAAATTCTAATTTAAAAAACTCTGAGAAAATAATATAAAAAGATCTTTAAGTTTCGAAGAATTAAAATGTTTCCAATGTTTGCAATAAGCAAAAAGTCTTTTCTTCAAAATAACTAAAAAAATGTTTTAACTTACAAAAAATGATAATTTTTGTACATTTGCTTTAAAAAAAAGGGAAGAACAAAATTTTTGTATTTTATTTTTTCCGTTAAATGGATTTTTAATTAAATAACAACATTTAAAAGTATAGTAGCAAAATAAAAACATTAAAGAAGAGGAAATTTCCGCTTTTCATAGAACATTTCCTATTGTAAGTTTAATGATGATGAGCTGCATTGTGACTGTTATATCCTTGATAATTATTTATCTCTTAATCATTGTAGTATTTCTGAAACCTCATAATATTTTGATGTGATGAAAGTAATATTTATTTTGTCGTCGTTCATCTACTCGTATAAGCGAAGAGACCACCGCCTTGAACCCTTTCTGATTCATTTGATAAGTAGACTTTTGACCGATATCAAATTTTTACTATGTTGAATTTTTACGTAACTCTTTAACGGTGTTGACTGTATTTACTACTTTGACTTTTACTTTTTACACTTTTTTTGTCATAATTACCGTTATGCTGTTCGTGATATTCTTATGTAGCATTAATTCAAAGTGCATTTTTCAGGAAATGTTTGAGATATTTTTCGGAAACGTAATGTTCCTCACTTGTTGGTGTATTTATGTAACTAAATTTTCCTATGAGTTTTCAATAATTTCAAATTAAAAACTGTAGTAAAAAATTAGCTATCGAAAAATTAAACTTGACGACAAAAAAAAACTGGTTTTAGATACTCTTCACAAAACTGACAAAAATTACATTCTATATTTTATTTTACTGACTTTTCCTAGTTTTCATTTAAAATATTTACTTCTTTCTTATCCTGCTAATAAATTGAATTCCTGCAACGAATTTTATAATTCATGAAAGAATTTGAATATTAATAAAAATAATTTAATTCTTGCAAATAATTTTATAAAACATTTTAAATAATTGATTTCTTTCGACTAATTTTATGTAAATTCTAATCTAAATAATTGAATTCGAGAGAAATTTTTATTATTAATGGAAAGAATTGAATACTTACGAAGAGTTTTACAAAAAATTTTTTTAATAATTGAATTCTGATTGGAAATTTTAAGAAAATAGTAGATATCGAAAATCATTGAATTGCGAAATGTTCAGAATTAAATCTTACAAAAAATCCTATTAAAATTTTTAAAAATAATTGAATGACTGTGTAGAATTTTATTAAATTTTTTTAAAAATAATTGAATTCCTAAAAAGCATTTTATTATTTTCGAAAATAATTAAATTCTGGCAAACGATTTTATTAGAATTTTTTTAAATAATTGAATTAACAAGAAAAAATTTATTACTTTTAAAAGTAATTCAATTCTTGTGATGAATATTATTATTTATGAAAATAATTGAATTTTGCAAAGAATAATTATTATTAAAATGCCTCAAAATAATTGAATTTTCAGGAATAATTTTGTTATTTATCTTTAATAATTGAATTCTTTCGAAGAATTATTTATGTAAATAATTAAATACTCAAAACGAATTTTATTAAAATTTAAAAGAATAATAATTGAATTATTTTTACCAAATTTAATTAAAATTGTATTTGAAATAATTGATTTCTTTCGAACGATTCTATTGAAATATTTGAAAATAATTGAATTTCAGTGAAAAATTATAATATTTTTGTGAATAATTGAATTTTTCCAAAGAATTAAAAAAAACATTTTTTTAAATCATTGAATTTTTCGAGGAATCGAAATAAAATTTTTAAGAATAATTAAACTTTTTGAACAATTCCTGTAAAATTGTAATAAAAATAATTGAAATCCTGCCATGAATTTTATTATTTATGAAATTAAATAGTTGCAAAGAATTTTATTAAAATTTTCAAAAATAATTCAATTCCTGAGAAGAATTTTATTATTTTTAAAAAGAATTCAATTCTTACAAAGATTTTTGCAAGAAATTTTTTAAATAATTGAATTCTGTTTGAAAATTTTACGAAAATAGTACCTAGATATCGTAAACTATTGAAGTGCAAAAATTGTTTAAAAACAATTAAATTTTACAAAGAATTCTATTAAAATTTTTGAGAATAATTGAATGTCTCAGTTGAATTTTATTAAATTGTTTTAAAAATAATTGAATTCCTAAAAAGTTTTTAATTATTTATGAAAATAATTGAATTTTTGTAATCGATTTTATTAGAATTCTTTAAAATAATTGAATTTACAAGAAAAAATTTATTATTTTTAAAAGTAATTGAATTCCTATGGTGAATATTGTTATTTATGAAAATAATTAAATTTTGAAAAGAATTTTATTGAAATGCCTGAAAATTAAAGAATTTTCGGGAATAATTTTGTTATTTATCGACATAATTAAATTTCGTCGAAGAGCTATTTATGTAAATAATTGAATTCTCGGGATGAATTTTATTAAAATCTAAAAGAATAATTGAATTATTTCAAAAAATTTAACTAAAATTGTATTTAAAATATTTGATTTTTTTCGAACAATTTTATTAGAATATTTGAAAATAATTGAATTTCTGTGAAAAATTCTAAAAATTTTGTAAATAATTGAATTCTTCCAAAGAATTAAAAAAAACCTTTTTTTAAATAATTGATTTTTTTGAGAAATCGAAATAAAGTTTTTAAAAATAAATACATTTTTTGAACAATTCCTGTAATATTGTAATAAAATTAATTGAAATCCTGCGATAAATTTTATTATTTATGAAAATAATTGAATAGTTGCTAAAAATTTTATTAAAATTTTCAAAAATAATTGAATTGCTGAGAATTTTATTATTTTTAAAAAGAATGGAATTATTGCGAAAAATTTTATTAAAATGTTTAAAAAGAATTGAATATTTCTGTGAAAAATGTTGTTATTTTTTAAAACAATTGAATTCTTCATAAGAATTTTTTAAACATTGTTTTAAATAATTAATTTTATCGATATATAAATAAATATTATGAAAATTGTATTTAATAATTGAATTCTTGTGAAAGACTTTATTTGTGAAAATAATTGAATTTTTCGATTAATTAATGTAAAATAGTATTAAAAATAATTGAAATTCTTCGATGAGTTTTATCATTTATAAAAATAATTGAATTCTTGCTTGGAATTTTATTAAAAATTTTTTTATAAAATTGAATTTCCATGAAAAAATGTTATTATTAGTGAAATTAATTGAATTATTGTGTAGAATTGTATAAAAATTTTGTTAAATAATTCATGTTTTCGAAATTTTTTTAAACCGTTATTTTAAATTAATTGAATTCTTGGGGAAATTTTATTATTTATGAAAATATTTGAATTTTGAATTAACTTTATAATTTTTTTTTAATAATTGAATTCTTTTGCGAAGTTTTATGAAAATACTAGATATTGAAAATAATTCAATTTCGAATATTTTTTTTTAAATAATTGAATCTTTTTAAACAATTTGATTATAATTTTTGAGAATAGTTTTTTGATTTCTAGTATTAGCGAATTTAAAGTAGTGGAAATTCTCAAAAAAAATGAAATCTAAAAAAAATTACCGAAATAATAGTATAACGATAAAAAAGTAGTAAATAGTAGGTTTTACTAGATGAGTGCGAAGCTTGCAGACGAGTTTTGGAAAAAATGGTTAAATTTACTTTGAAATTTGTCTCTCGGGTGTTTTCGGGGTCGTTTAATTTAAATTTGAACTTTAATTTTTAAAATGCGCATGATTTTTGGGAAAAAATGTATTAAATTTGCTTTAAACTTGACACTCAGGGCAGGGGTTTACAGATCGCTGTATATGAAACTTTAGAAATAGATTTTCAATTTTTTTACTTAACTTTTTTTAAAAATTGCAATATTTAATGATTACTTTTGTCATTTTCCCGAAACCAATTTTTCCGAATGTCTTTTTTCCCGAATCCATTTTCATGAATGACTATATGTTACCGAAATTAAAACTTCCAAATTTTTATTCCTAAATGTAAATATAAATATCATGAACTCTCATTCTCAATTGAGTACTGATCCACTTATTTCTTTATACAGGTAATAACTTAATTATAATTCGAATTATATAAGTGGATTTCTTAATTAATACGTTATTCTATATAACACATGTAATAATATTAAAAATAACTTGTACGCTAAATAAGTTAATTTTAAAAGATAAATACAAAACTTTGAGACGGAATCCTTCCACAAGTTTTTTCTTTATCTTTTATAAATTTTATCTTACTTTTGATTGGATTTGGCAATTATCTTTCATCAAGGATAATCAACTTACACAAGTATGTTCTAAAAATCTCAGAGTAAAGCAGACTTACAAGAAAGTATGCCTTTCAGATGCTTGGTTAAAAGTGAAAGTATAAACAACAAACGTGACGTTTCCTTCAATTTTATTCACAAATTTTAAATAAAAATTGTGTTTTTTATAAACAATAATGAATCTAAGACAACAATTAATAACGATATTTTTTCTCTTCAATGGATGTATTGCAATTGAATTTGGTGAGTAATTACAAAAAAAAACATTTCTATTTCACTAGTTATTAAAAATATAAATTAAATTATGATCTTATGCTAAGGAAATTGCAATTGTTTATTAAACAAAAAATGTTTTTTTTTTAAATTTACGTCGAGTGCAAAATGGAATTTCTGTTTCTGTAATTATTTCTATTTTAAAATTCCATGACTACATAGTTACCAAACTCTTGAATGATAACTGTTTTACTATTGAAAATTTGTAATTTAAATGAAGTGAATATTTAAATTAAATGAAAATTCAAACAGAAAATGTATTTAAATTATTATTTTTTTAATTGCTTGTCTACTTTGTAAAATAAACTTGCTATAAAATCTAGATATCAAAGAATTTGAGTTACTGATGTGATTATCTAACAAATTGAGGACATTCTTTCATAATGAACTCTCTAGTCCAAGTGTGTTAATATAGTGTTAGGTTAATATGCGTTAATATGAAAATTGACAATTAAAAAAGTTGCAAAATAGCAAAAATAAAAAATTTATTCTCAAAATTTTTAAAAAAGATTTCCAGCTATCTGAACCGTTTTTTCTGAAGAAGAATTAAAATTTTATTTTCAACTCATATTCAAAATTGTCGAATCGGACTATATTGCAGTTTATACTTATAGTTATGTCCTATAGTTTCCTTTAAATAATTAAATGATAGACAAAAAGTTTCTAGAATATAAAAAATTCTTTATTTTGCGCAACGTTTATTCGTTGGGTCAGGTTTTGACGACCTCATCGCAGACTGGAAATTTATTCAATTTTTACTTTCTTATATTTAAATAAAAGATTCGCAGGATTTTAGAAGCTTTACATAATTATATAATAACCTACTTTTGTGAAAATATGAATTTTTTTTAGCATTTGTATGAAAACGAAAATAAATTTATAACTACTATCTAAGTGCTTCTAATTCATTAATAATGATTTATTTTCCCAGGAGAATACTTTAAAAATTGTTATCTTAATTCCCCTGAATTTGATTCATGCATTGTTGAAAGTTTAAATGCTATACGACCTTATTTTAAAACTGGATTGCCTAAGTACAATGTGGCGCCGTTTGATCCATTTTATGCAAAGGAGGTATCCGTTCGAAGAGGTTTGCCAAATGCTGGATTTAAATTAACATTGAAAAATATAACTGAAAGCGGATGGACAGCTAGCAAAGTGACAAAATTCTACAGTGATTTGGGCAACTATAAGGTAATTGACAAAATTAAGGAAAGAAAATAAATAAAATACAAATATGTATTTAATATTTAATAAATTGTAGTCAAAGGATTATTCTGGATATGATAGTGAAATATTTTTATTTCTATTCTACATTTCACGATGCATTTAATAATTTGGCGCAAAAGAAAATGTTCCACAAAAAAAAATGTGTATAAAAATAAATATTCTCTGATTGCCGACAAAAAATTAAAATAAAATTAACTCCGCAAACTAAAAACATATAATTTTAATTTATTTAAGTTATGTTTTAAACTTTAGATTTTTTCTAATAACGCTAAAATTAATTCTATCCAAACATATAAAATGTTATATTTATTTGCTTTCAGATAACATACACTCAAAAATTTCCTAAAAAGAAATTAGTTGGAGGTTACGATTTTTCTGGGAGTTTCCTTGGATCAACAATAAACAATAAGGGAAAGTTTACCCTAACTTTGTGTAAGACAATTTTTTGTGTAAAATAATACTTATCCTCAATGAAGTAAAATTAAATTTTTATTCCATTATTGTAGTTTAGTGGACTAGAAATATCTTACGTTATGCTTCTATTTTGGCACTTTTTTTAGATTTCAGTCACTAAAAGCTACTATTTCTGTTTTTTTTTAATTTATAATACTTTAAATTCGCTAATGCTAGAAATAAAAAAACTATTTTTTAAAATTATAATCAAATTCTTGAAAACGATTCAATTATTTTCAAAAAATATTCGAAATTCAATTATTTTCAATATCTAGTATTTTTATAAAATTTCGCAAAAGAATTCAATTTAAAAAAAATTGATAGAATTCATCTAAAATTCAATTATTTTCATACATAATCAAATTCCCACAAGAATCCAATTAGTTCAGAATAGCATTTTAAAAAAAATTTCGAAAAAATGAATTATTTAACAAAACTTTTATACAATTCTTCACAATAATTCAATTACTTTCACTAATAATAAAATTTTTTCATGGAAATTCAATTTTATAAAAAATTTTTTTATAAAATTCCAAGCAAGAATTCAATTATTTTTATAAATGATAAAACTCATCGAAGAATTTCAATTATTTTTAATACTATTTTACATTAATTAATCGAAAAATTAAATTATTTTCACAAATAAAGTCTTTCACATAAGAATTCAATTATTAAATACAATTTTCATAATATTTATTTATATATCGATGAAATTAATTATTTAAAACAATGTTTATAAAATTTTTAATGAAGAATTCAATTGTTTTCAAAAATAACAAAATATTTTACAGAAATATTCAATTTTTTTTAAACATTTTAATAAAATTTTTCGCAATAGGTAATTCAATTATTTTTAAAAATAATCAAATTCTTCTCAGCAATTCAATTATTTTTGAAAATTTTAATAAAATTCTTCGCAACTATTCAATTATTTTCTTAATAATAAAATTTATCGCAGGATGTCAATTATTTTTATTACAATTTTACAGGAATTGATAAAAAAAAATGTAATTATTCTTAAAAATTTAATTTCGATATCTTGAAAAAATGAATTATTTCAAAAAAAATGTTTTTTTAAATTTCTTTGTCAGAATTCAATTATTTACAAAAAATTTAGAATTTCTCACAGGAATTCAATTATTTTCAATTTTCTAATAAAATTGTTCGAAAGAAATCAATTATTTTAAATACAATTTTAATTTAATTTATTGAAATAATTCAATTATTACTTTAGATTTTAATAAAATTGAATCCGAGAATTCAATTATTTACATAAATAATTTTTCGACGAAATTCAATTATGTTGATAAATAACAAAATTACTCCCGAAAATTCAGTAATTTTCAGGCATTTCAATAAAATTCTTTTCAAAATTCAATTATTTTCATAAATAATAATATTCACCATAAGAATTCAATTACTTTTAAAAGTAATAAATTTTTTCTTGTAAATTCAATTATTTTGAAATTTTTTAATAAAATCGTTCACAAAAATTCAATTATTTTCATAAATAATAAAAAGCATTTAGGAATTTAATTATTTTTTAAACAATTTAATAAAATTCAACACAGACATTCAATTATTCTCAAAAATTTAAATATAATTTTTTGTAAAATTTAATTGTTTTTAAACACTTTTTGCACTTCAATAATTTACAAAATCTAGGTACTATTTTCGTAAAATTTTCAAACAAAATTCAATTATTTAAAAAATTTGTTGCAAAAATATTTGTAAGAATTCAATTATTTTTAAAAATAATAAAATTCTTCTGTGGAATTGAATTATTTTTGAAAATTTTTAAAAAATTCTTTGCAAGTATTCAATTTTATAAATAATAAAATTCATCGCAGGATTTTAATTATTTTTATTACAATTTTAGAGGAATTGTTCAAAAAATTTAATTATTCTTAAAAATTTTATTTCGATTTCTTGAAAAATTCAATGATTTAAAAAAAGGTTTTTTTTAATTCTTTGGAAAAATTCAATTCTTTACAAAAATATTAGAATTTTTCACTGAAATTCAATTATTTTCAAATATTCTAATAAAATTGTTCGAAAGAAATCAATTATTTTAAATACAATTTTAATTAAATTTTTTAAAAAATAATTCAATTATTCTTTTATATTTTAATAAAATGCGTTCTGAGAATTTAATTATTTACATAAATAATTCTTTGAAAGAATTCAGTTATGTTGTTAAATAACAAAATTATTTCCGAAAATTCAGTAATTTTCAGGCATTTCAATAAAATTCTTTGCAAAATTCAATTATTTTTTATAATTGCAAGAATTTAATTATTTTAAAAAAAAATTTAATAAAATGCCACAGACATTCAATTATTGTAAAAAATTTGTATAGAATTCGTTTTAAAATTTAATTATTTTTAAAAACTTTTTGCAATTCAATGATTTACAATATCTACAATTTTCATAAAATTTCAAAACAGAATTCAATTATTCAAAAAATTTTTCTTAAAAATCTTCGTAAGAATTCAATTTTTTTTATGAATAATAAAAATTTCTCAAGAAATCAATTATTTATACATTTTTTGCAAGAATTAAATTATTTCTATAAATATTTAAATTCTTTCATGAATATTAAAAATCGTTGCAGGAATTGAATTTATTAGCAGGATAAGAAAGAAAGAAAATATTTTTGATGAAGATTTTGAAAATGTCAGGAAAATAAAATATAGAATAGAATTTTTGTCAGTTTTGTAAAGTGTCTAAAACGAGATTTTTTGGTCGTCAAGATTAATTTTTCGATAGCTACTTTCTTATTACTTTTTTTAGTTTTTGATAGCTAATTTTTTCTACTTTTTTAAAATTAATTATCGAGTGCGAAGTCTAATATTAGCTTCGTATTTAGTCTAAACGGATTTAATATTTTTAAAAAGTTTTTATAATTTTTCTACTTTCTGGACCCAAAGGAAAATTTCCATATGGGTTCATATAAGAACCCACATATGAAAACATATGGGAATCAATATGAGAAACAATTAGAAACATAATAAGGGACCTTAACACATTATTCATTAAGATTATTATCCCAGTAAACGAAAACTAATTGAAATGAATTAAAAAGAATTCACAAAGAGCTTTCGTGAATCCCGCTTTGTGACAAATACGAATTGGAGCCATGATGCAATTTTCCTGAATTCGTGAAACTGTATTGAACTTCCGAACCTTCTATCCGTACCAATTCACTGGACAAGTTTTGAGCCTTTAATTTTTTTCAATTCGTTAGCACGAATTCAATGCATTCCTTGGCCATTTCTTTCGAATGCGAATTCGTTTGGACAAATTGGTACATATTGAATTAAATTCAATTGAATATACAAAGAGCTTGAGTGAATCCCGCTTTGTGACAAATACGAATTGGAGCCTACCAAAAATGTTAATTCGTTTCAATTCATTTGAATTAGTTTTTTTTTTACTGGGATTACCAAAGTTTAGAATTTAAAAATAAATATTAAATCTTCCATTTGAATTCCAGACGATCTTGTACAAACAACAACAATAACTAGTGTCCCAAAAAAAGCAATGGATGTAAAGGTTAATGTGCAGTCAATAAAGGATCTAGAATTGCATATATCAAATTTGCTACAAGGAAGAAATTTTTTGGAGGAAGTTTTAGATAGAATTATAAATGGTGCTTGGCAACCAGGATTCGCTGTAATAAGACCATTAATTAATGAACTAGTTTCAACTGCATTCACTGAAATATTCGGGAAAGCATTCAAAAACTTTCCATTTCAAGAAATTATTAAATCCAAACCATTTTTTAAGCTTAATAGTACTAAAGTGTAATTATAATTCATTGAAATTATAATGAAACTTGAAATATCAAAATGTATATACATATATATAATAATATGTAATTAACTATATTACTATTTGAAAGTGGAAATATATTTTTATAAAGAAATTTATTTTTTCTAGTTATAATTTATTATAATTCAATGGTCAAGAAATAAAATTGAATAAGTCTTAAAAACGTAAGATTACATGCAAGGTTACGGTAATCTTATGACAATAATCACAGCGTATAGTATAAGGTCAACGTAAGCTTACACCTTATAAGATTGCATCAAACTAACACTATGGAATTTAAAAAAAAATTTCTATTGTTAAATAAAAATGGTTGAAAAAGCGTATTTTTTGGTCGGGTCAAAGTGATGTGACCCCTTAATAAATCAAAAATTAATCATTTATAAATCAATAATGAAACAACAATGAATGAATGGATCAATAATTAATCATTAATGAATCAACAATGAATCAACAATAAATCAACAATGAATCAATAATAATCAAGTAATGAATCAACAATGAATCAATCATCAATGAATCAATAATGAATCATTAATGAATCAACAATGAATCATTAATGAATCAACAATGAATCATTAATAAATCAACAATGAATCATTAATGAATCAACAATGAATCATTAATGAATCATTAATAAATCAACAATGAATCATTAATGAATCATCAATGAATCAATAATGAATCAATAATGAATCATTAATGAATAATTAATGAATCAACAATGAATCAATAATGAATCAATAATGAATAAATAATGAATCATTAATGAATCATTAATGAATCGTAATGAATCAATAATGAATCAATAATGAATCATTAATGAATCAATAATGAATCAATAATGAATCAATATTGAATAAACTATGAATCATTAAGGAATCAACAATGAATTATTAAAGAATCATTAATGACTTAACAAGGAATGAATAATTAAATATACACCATATTACTTGCTTGTCAAGAACTTAATGTAAATGCATCCAAATCCATGCATTATTACATATTGCAATGGTAAAGTACGTTTTAACAAAACTAATTAGAATACTAAAAAATGTTGACACCGCTTGTATGAAATTTATTTTAGACTGGAACTAAATCTAAAATGTCTGAAATAATTGACTACTTATAATTACATTATATTAGTGATATACAATGTAATAGCTTCATTTTAAAACGTGAAAGACATAGAAAACCCATTCTATATGCATAAAAAAATTCCACGATTCACGTAAATTCACGATTCACAGAGCCAAATACCGCTAAAGCAGAAACATGCGCATGCACAACTAAGAAAACTTTCAAAATGACTAATTATACTAGTTGACTTAACTAGGAGAGTTATACTTTGACAAGATTGGATTCGTGGTATTGACAAAAGGAGCATGTTGAATTGAATAGGAATCCTTACACAGTAAATCGTGAGGTATTAAAATAACACCAGAATGGATTAAAATAATTCATTTTTCTGTTATTTTTAATTACGAATAAAATTTTATTTAAAATCTAAAGCAAGTCAACGATTTATCAAAGAAAATCAAAGTAAATCTAAGTCTAAGACTAACTATGGTCAAAGTCAAAGACTGAAACTTTGACTTGGACTAAGACTAGGACTTTGGACGAGACTTTGACCACGAATTTGACTAAGGCTTTGACTTTCACCATGGCTCAGACTTTGACTCAGACTTTGATCATGACTAAGACTTGGACTGTGACCAATACTTTGACCGAGACTTAGACTAAGACGTCGATTAAGACTTGGAATAAGACTTGAACGTTAACTTTACTAAGACTTTGACTATCACTTTGACTAAGACAAAGACTCGTTTTGCCTTTTTTTTTGACAAATCGTTGGCTTGCTTAATTAGTTAGTTGATTCATTAATGATTTATGACTGATTCATTAATGATCATTATTGATCATTATTGAATTGTATTATAAAATATATCAGGATATTTTACTTTAAGAAGTTCCTTTTTATAGATTTTTTATAAAATATATACATTATAATTCACTATAAGTAGCTTTTTAATATTTAACATTAATTCATTGTTGATTTATTAATGTTTTGAAGTTGATTTATTTATGATTAATAGTTAATTCGTTATTGATTAATTAATGATTTTATTAATAATTCATTATTGATTCATTAATGACTTGTCTCATTTATCCAACTGTTTTGATAATAATTAAAGTCTAACCACTAAAACAAAATTTTATTTCCACGAGACTTGACAACTTTTTCTACAAGATATGTACCAGGATATTTTACTTATTGGTTGGTCTTATTATTGATCTTATATAAGTCACAGGTGTAGTTGATACAACTTTGTCAATGGGGCCGTCTATAAATTACGTAAGATATTTTTTTGAAAATTTAACCTTCCCCCCCTCCTCCTAGTAAGATATTTTACATACATTAGCTCAATTTTTTCTAATTGTTCGTAAGAACTAGCTAGACCCTCCCCCATAAATGTTTTAATTAATTTATGGACAACTCCAATGGTGAATGTTTTAGTTAGCTAATTTGGATTATAGCCTTTTTCAAAGAAGTTTTTTAATTTGATGACTCGTACCTTATCATGTTTTTTTTAACTTTGGTCTTCACTGCGGTACTTTTCTTAATTTTAAAAAACGTACTTTTAATGTGTCAACAACTTCTAAATTTACACCTTCACTCTTAAGTGTTCTATTAAATCGTTCAACAACTGACATTTTTTAGATTCCTGCATGTTGATTAAAAGTAATTTTATTCATTTTCATTTCTGATTCAAATTGTTAATTGTAAAATTATTTTCTTTTCATTATCTGAATGCAGGTATTTTGGAATACATTTATTTACTAAATATTACATTGCATCAGCAACATCTTTTCCATTTTTATTCTCTACAGGAACAGCCCAAAAATATTTGGAGAAAATATCTATTTATTTTAAAATAAGATATCATTTCTACTAAATCTACTAAAATCTACTAATCTACTAAATCTACAATACCAAGCATTTTTACTCGACATCGATAATTTTTTCAACCTAATGTATGGAGTTTATTCACTACTACTAACATTTCATCATTCATTTTCCATAATAGTTGGATATTTAAGACAGATCATTAATGAATAAACAGTAAATAATTAATAAATCAGCACTGAAGCATTAATAAATCAACAATTAGTCATTATAATGAATCAACTATGAACCATAACCGACTGCAGCGCTAGTGGCGCCTCTAGCTGCGGCCTCGCGAACTATCATGGGGAACTCACTTTGTTTATCTACTAATGACAAATTAACACGAACGAAAAATTAAAATTTTTAAAAATATATAATAAAGAAGAGAATATCAAAAAGTTGTGTAAACTCTTTTGTTGTAACGTCAACAATTTTTTTTTGACAAACAAAAATTATTTATAAACGAAAATTTTATGGACAATTTTCAAAAAAATTTTAAATTCAAAATGGTGGATCCAATATGGCGGACCCTTTTTCAGAATTGCTTCAATGTGCATAGAATAATTAATAATTTTTAAAAATTGCAACTGTACGTCTTTATTGAGTTTTTGAAATTGGAGTTAAATTTTCTTACTCCACTTATTTTATTAGGTGGATTCCACATCAGTTCAACACACTTATTTTCATGACTTTTTGGGATTTGGCTGTACTTTTGTAAATTTATTACTTTTATAGTGATAAACAACTCCACCAAATATTTTTTCAAAATTTTGAAAATTACCAAAAATATGGCATTTTCAAAATTTTTGTCTTTTTTTTGAAAGTGCTATAACTTTGGTTCTAATTAACCGATTTTGGATTTTTAAAAAAGGATTTCTTTGGTTTTAAGTACATTTTAAGTTACAATTAATATAAAAAAGAAAAATTAGAAAAAAAAATTTTTTGAAATTTAAAAAAATTAAAAATCCGTTTTTGAAAAAACATCATCTTCGATTTTTTTCAAAATTTTACCAAATGTTAGGGCAAATGCAAATGTGCTTTACATGTCCTGTAAGTTTCATCTTGGGATCTCAAAGGGATTCGGAGTAAAAAAATAAAACGTAACCACAAATTACGAACATATAGGGCAAAATTCCTCAACTGCCCAGGTAAAAAAATGAATTTTCTCTAAACTTTGCTAAAATGTTACTATTATTAGTAGAAGTGTAAATATTAATTTTTTTTTAATTTGATAAAATATTTTTTGAGTTATGGAGTTTCAAAATTTTGATTTTTTTGATAATATCTTTTTTTCGATTTAATATATTGATAAGTAAATTTAATGAAATTTAAAGTATGAATAGTGAGTTTTACTTATCAATATATTAAATCGAAAAGAAGATATTATCAAAAAAATCAAAATTTTGAAACTCCATAACTCAAAAAATATTTTATCAAATTAAAAAAAAATTAATATTTACACTTCTACTAATAATAGTAACATTTTAGCAAAGTTTAGAGAAAATTCATTTTTTTACCTGGGCAGTTGAGGTATTTTGCCCTATATGTTCGTAATTTGTGGTTACGTTTTATTTTTTTACTCCGAATCCCTTTGAGATCCCAAGATGAAACTTACAGGACATGTAAAGCACATTTGCCCTAACATTTAGTAAAATTTTGAAAAAAATCGAAGATGATGTTTTTTCAAAAACGGATTTTTAATTTTTTAAAATCTCAAAAAAAAATTTTTTTTTAATTTTTCTTTTTTATATTAATTGTAACTTAAAATATACTTAAAACCAAAGAAATCCTTTTTTTAAAATCCAAAATCGGTTAATTAGAACCAAAGTTATAGCACTTCCAAAAAAAAGACAAAAATTTTGAAAATGCCATATTTTTGGTAATTTTCAAAATTTTGAAAAAATATTTTGTGGAGTTATTTATCACTATAAAAGTAATAAATTTACAAAAGTACAGCCAAATCCCAAAAAGTCATGAAAATAAGTGTGTTGAACTGACGTGGAATCCACCATTATTTACAAGTTAACTGTCAAACTTTGAACATAGTCTCAAAATTTATTTTTAATTTTTATTCAACATTTTCAAACTTTTGTTTTTTGAATTTTATTTTCAAATGTCAATTTTCAAAATTTAAACGTATTCTTTAGAAAAATTATCATTTTAAATTTAAAAAAATAGTATTGTTTGTTCAACTAAAAAAATAAGATGTATATTTTTTGAATGTTTTATCTTGCCTTCGATTCTGCAAAATATTTATTCAAGTACTTTTTAAGTGTTTTATATTTATTTAATTTAATATTTCACGTAAATATGTAATAATTGTAATATTGAGATGTCCATTATTGTGAGTAATTTGTTTAAACTGCATTTAAATTTATTAAATAAATGCTAAAATATACGGAATTCTATTGGTGTATTAGAGATAAGTAATAAAATTCTATATCTAATTTTGATACCTGAAAAGTCATTGACTTGACTTTGACTATAAGTAACCGTGTGTTAAAAACTAAATTGCAGAGCGTGAAATTTTGTTTCAGCTGATATTATACTTTTCAACATTAGATTGAAATAGAGGGAAAATAAATTACATATAAAGGAAAATTATTTTATTTTGAAAATGAACAACATTATTAGAGCACTTCTCTATTTTATTTATTATGTTGAAAACAAGGAAACAACAGAAATTTCTTTAGCTCATGTCACTAATGCTGATAAATATTCAAGTATGTATCTTTAAAGATTTATTATTTTTTTGCTTTTTCCTTTTTCTTTCCTTTATTTTTAATGAAAATAATGAAATTAACATTGTAGAAGATTAATATTAACAGATAGATGTCAAATAATTATTTTAATTACAGATGGCACAGAGGATAATTCTATGAAAGGACTGAAAGTTATCACTAGGGCTGAATGGGGTGCCAGACCACCAAAAGAACCAGCTAATAATCTTATTTTATATCCGCCTTCTCATGTTGTATTGCATCATTCGGGGTCCGATGGTTGTACATCTCAAAGTACATGTTCAGCGCTAATTCGATCTCGCCAGGTAGTAATATTAGTAAAAATATTTTTAATTTAAATTTCTGTAATATTTTATTTATTACTTTATTTCTCGTTATTACAGTTAGTACTTGAATAAACTTATTTCATTTAAACAATTTTTAATTTACGGAATAAATATTTTTTGCAGAACCTTCATATGGATCATTATAATTGGAGTGACATTAGTTACAACTTTTTGATTGGAGAGGACGGAAATGTTTATGAGGGACTTGGTTGGGGCAAAATGGGAGAACGCTTATCTCGTTTCGATCACAGAAGTATCGGAATCTGTATCATTGGAAATTTCAATAGTACGCTTAGCAATTATTATTCTAATATTATTATTATTCATATGTGATGGGCTCCAAACAAATACCTTTCTTGGTAAAGATGAAGGTATTTTTTGGGACGAGAAAAAAAGTTAAGAAGCAAAAAGGGAGAAATTTTCGTTTGCTTCTTACATTTCTTGGGAGCGCGTCACATTTTTTTAATTTAATAATTGATTTTAATTGTTTATACATTTTTCTTAAAGGTCGTGAGCCGAATTCATCTGCCATTGAGACTTTGAAGGATTTAATAAAATTCGGAGTTTCGGATGGTGAAATTCAAAGTAATTACAAACTAATTGGTCATCGTCAAATTTCGGCATCTGATTGTCCCGGGGACAGATTATACAATTTGATTAAAAATTCTTCACACTTCGTCCAAAATCCATATAATTAGTCATCTTATGTATAATTACAATTTAATTGATAAGGTAACTAAAATTTCACGTTGTTGTGCACAGTATAGTTTCGATGAGTCATCTCTCCACAGTTTTTTTTTGGAAAATTCTGTCCTGAGGGTGAACAATAAATTGTCTAAACATCTTCCCAATGTCTGCAGACATAACATTATTGTAGCATCGAAATCTGACCACTAGCGAAAATATTCCGTCTTGAATAGTGGGACCAACCATCATTGTATCGTTGTATAGTTTAAATTAAGTATTTGTTTTGTTTAAATATCCCGCGTTCTGTTTGCAACGATAAAGGTACACTCTCACCTCACTGCCTGCCTGCCTGCGCAGGCAGGCGCCATAAGAGTGAGAGAGAAAAAACATTTTATTTGAATTTTCTGACTCTCTTAACTCTTATGTGTTACCATGTCAACCTGCAGGCAGGCAGGCAGGCAGTAGGAGCTGTGCTAGCGCCTTAAGGTATTATAAGTGAACTTGAAGGGTTTAGCTAATTGTAGCGTCAGTATGAGATATATCTTTCAATTGACACCTTTTCATACTATTATTTAATAAATAATAAATTATTTAGTTGTATGGGTGCATTTTTTATTTATTTCCATCTCATTAATATAATTAACAATACTTACTACCACCGTCATTAAGATTAAAATAATTCAAAAACAACTTTCGACCGTAATTACTGGTAATTGGATACACTTTGGCCAAAATTCCTCTTTTAGAAGATATTTCATGCTATTTTATTTTCACCAAATTTAAACAATTTTTGGGGCGAATCATTTAAACTTATTTTTTAGAAAAAAAAGCTTTTCATTAAAATCGTCTAAAACAATTTTGATGCATAAAAATATTTTGCAAAAGTGACCTTTCTGAGAGTAAGTGCTAGAAAATTCGCATGTTTTGCACATGTAGATTATTAAAAAGTACTACTTTCAATGTTAAAAAAATAAAATTTTTTTAAAAGTATTTTATTATAAAAAATGCAGATTGCTTTAGACAGGATAAAAGAAGATGGTTTTCTATATTAATATTAAATATGCTTTATTTGGGTTATAAATGCCTTTGAACACTCACCAAAATTCATTTTTCTATTTTATAATTACGAGGCATTGTCTACAAAAAGAAAATTAATAAAATAGATGTAGATTGCAACTTTTTGTTTTAAATAAGTTAGTTTTGATAATAATAACATATAAGAAGCGAGAAAAATTGAATTTTATATTAATACTAGAAAATTCACTTTGAGGTGAGACGAAATAAATGGGAATCAGGGGGGATCAATGGGTGTACAAGATGTACACCCATTGAGGGATCATCTTGCCCCAAATGCCACTATTTTGTAATTTGTTCGTAACTTAACAAACGAGCTCTGTTATTCCATAGTATCAATCAGAACACTTAATTGAAGATATACTGAAGCTGTGAGTACAAGAAAAATGGAATTTCAGCTGCTACAACAAAAGTTATCTAAGTACAAAGTTAAGCTTTCCTTAGATCAAAAGTATGAAATTTTTATTTTTTACAATAGAATTTTTTTAATGACGCGTGTTGTTATGACAGTTTGGCTGATTCATAGGTATGTCATTGGCAACGTATTATCGTATTTGCCTAAAAGGTTACGCTAATAGGCTCTCCAAAATTCAAAAGGATCATCTTGCCCCAGGGGATCATCTCGTACACCTTTCCCCTAATTGTAGGCATTGTAGACCTTCTACAAGTATGTGCAAACTTAAATAGACGATTCTGCCCTTCAACAATGTCAAATAACAAGAAAATATCAAACCTACAACATCTTTTTTGTAAAACTACAAGAAGAGTTGATTCCTTTCACAAACGGAACAGTTAATTTTTTGTTAAAGGATTGAAAAAATGATGAAGTTCTTCGGGATGACATTTGGTCTTGCAATTTTTAGTGTAATTTTTCTCGGTGTGGTAGGAAGGAGCAATTACACTTTTGGATTAATAAGACACCTTAAGGAAAAATCAAAACTCCACCAGGTAATGTTTATAATTGATGATCAATTTCTTGCAAATGCAGTACCCGATGCCAACGCACAACTTATTCGTGATGTTTCTAACAACTTTCCATCATTGAGCATACAATTACATGATGCACCAAATGATTTGATAAAATACTTTTCTTTACATCTACAAATTCCCAGAAGAACGACACTGTTTATTTTCATTCTCAATGAATCAAGGAAGGATATTGGTCTTCATTTGAAAGCTGTATTTGATAAACTATGGATTCTCTCCTATCGACATTCGTTCCCTAAGTGCTTAATCTACTACTGTAATCAAAGAAAGCCTTATTCTTACGAGAGCATGCTGAAATCATTGTGGCACGCTGATATGCTAGACATTTCGGTACTGGAAAATTTGGTTCAAAATCAAACATGGCAAACAGCGAATGTCACCACTATTCACAGAATCAATCTTTTTGCAAAGAAATATACAAAACAGAAAGTTAAGCCACAAACAAAATGGTTTCCAAACAAACTATTAAACCTCTACGGACAAGGTATGAAATTAATGTTACCTTCCTTTAATGGTCAAATTTCGAGAAAAAGATTAAATGAAATACAAAAATTCATTTTGTACATTGCGCAATCAATCCGTTGTAGAATTACAATTCTAACCACTGGTAGAATATTGGATGAATTTTATCTAGAAAAACTAAAAGCAGAAATGACGTTAGATACTCTGATATTAGAAGAAGTGAATAATACTATTAATAGTATACCAATGCGTATTTTGATGTATAGTACAGCAAAGGCAATAATTCCAATTGTAAGAAGTAAAACTCGAGGTGTTGAAGTCTCTGAGGAATTTATTTACATTATAGTTGCTACAACTATTGCTATTGCTGCCATTAGAATTGCTGCTTTGTTGATGCGATTTGAAAGAAGCACTTGGAACATGTTAAACAGTCCTCTCGTTCATGTTCGAAAACTAGCATTCAAATCGGTTGTCATACCTGGTAATGGAATGAACTACGATTGTTTACAATACTTGCTCAAGAAAGGAAACGTTACTTGTGTATTGATTGATGCTGAAACAGGTGAAAAAATATTTAATATTCAAACTCAAAAATTGAGAATTAAAATACTACAGGAATCCATCGCGTCTTCTACGTGCTACCATTGGATACACTTTGGTTATAATCCTTCTTCTAGCAGAAATTTTGATCAATTTCATTAGCAGAAAAGTACAGTGTTTCTTTAGATTCTCAAATTTAGATCTGATACTGCATGTCAAAAAAATGCACCGCAACAATACGATACGGTAAATTGTTTAAACTTTTATCAAACAAAAGAAAATCTTGTCTGTAATGGGTCAAATGAAAACGTTAATATTATTTTGCGAAATGAATCTTCTTTAAAGGGACCATTCAAGTATTACGTAATCATTTAAGAATGAGGAGGGTCTAAAAACCTCAAAAATATGCTTACGTAATACTCCGAAGTAAATATAAAAAAAATCTTGTTTGTCGCATGAAGATTGTTTATAATTACTACACGTAACCTTCAACAAAGTTAAATTGTTCTAAAAGTATAAGAAGATTATCGATTCCATTTGCAAATGAAACATTTGATTTGCGATTAAAGGATAAAGAAAATAATTGAGGAGCTGGATTCTATAACCGGCTCTTCGCTCGAACTTACGCAGAAGTATTGTCCAACCCTCAGCTATGTTATGAAATTTTAAAACTCAAAAAAAAGATTTAAAAATTATGACGTTGTAGAGGAGAAAAAAATACATCTTTTTTCTATTTACAATTTTTTTCTAAAATGCAATTTATTAACACTAAAAAATAAAAACTAAAAATTTTCTCTCTTAAAAATTAACTACCTTTTGATAAATATATCGTCATTTCTCAGTCAAATATTAATGAAATGAACCGATTTTCTTAAGGCATGCACAATATACCTTACCGAAGCCTACAAACAAATAAAAAGTCCAAAAAATCAAATTGTTTATTAGTTATTAATTTTGAAAGTTGTTATTTACAATAACAGGAATTTTAATCTTCAAGGAGAAAAAGTATGCGACGAATTTTCGAATTATGCAAACTTCTCCCGAGAAAGTTTTTTTTTATTAATCAGGAAGTTTTTCCCAAAAAAATTAAACCGATTCGATGAGAAATAAAAAATATGAAAGGAAAAAAGCAAAACAGTATTTTCATTCGCAGCGAAAATGAAAAGTACTAAAAAAGTACTGAAATTGTACTGGCCTTCAGTACAATTTCAGTCCGTTTTTTTAATGTTTCGGTAGACATTTTTAAAGATCTTTAACAATAGTTTCAAATGTAGGTTATGTCAACAAACCATTGTTAACAGTTTGGAAGTGAAAATAAAAAAAGGTTAACAAAATTTTTAACGAAATTCCCGTTAAATTTTAAACTTATATTGCAACCCCTGCTTTAACAATAGACCCGAAAGCCTATTGTTGTATGGGATTATAATTTTATGGCTTAAAAAGTTTACAATTTAAATAATTCAATTTTCAAAACAAAAAAATTTGAATCTGTGATGTTTTATGATTACAAATATCTAAAATTCATTATAAAAAATGTTTAATTAAAAAAGTTATAAACTATCTCGCAAACTCTAATTGTTACGTAAAAACGGATATTATTTTTGAATTTAGATTAACATGAATATTTAGCATTGAAAGGAAATTCTTTGATTGTATAAAATTGTTTGAAAATGTTGCGCCTGTTAATTGGCAATTGCCTGACACTCAAGTAAATAAGGAGAAATTATTGCAATTCGGGGAAACGCGGCTGGATTCGGAGAAGCGGACCTTTTGGGGGGACTTTTGGCGAGATAGTAAAATGATCGTCCGCGTGATTTTGGGCCTCATTTGCACTTGGTTCTCGTAAAGGGGATTTTCCGCGCCATACTTTGAAGTCCGATGCCGTAGACCTCAAGGTAAAGAGTGCTTTCATTTTTTTGGTGTAGTAAAATTTCTTTGATAAATTTTCCTTTTACTAGTGTTTGTTTTTTTTATAATAATTTTTGAAGATTATAAAACATTTTAAAATTTATAGTGTGGCGTTAATTTGTAAATGGGCGGAAATTTGTTGGAGCGTCGTTTGGATTGAATAGGCGGGAAAAGTCACACGGACGATCGTTTGGAGTAAATTGAAGCTAATGTAACTAACTTCTTTCCGGGCTAAAAAAATACGGAAAGGATTCATTTAGAGGAAAAAGGAGGAAACATTGAGACCTCAAATCCTCAATAGAATTCCGGACGACGCCGTTTCTCCGCATCCACGCCGCTGCCGATATTCCCCCTGAGATCGAAGTCTGATGAGTATTTTATATTTTCTTCTGTTTAGTATGTTTTTTTTTATGAATTTCTTAATTTCTAATCTATTTGTTTTAATCGACTCAATTTTGTTTATTATATTTTTGTCCTAAATTGTATTGATAATTTGACTTGTGTGGTGAATGTGTGTATGTATGTGTAATTTTAACGTGGGCATAAATTTGTAAATTTAAATTGATTTTTATTTGACTCGAGTCAAAACGACTGATTATTTATGAATATATTTTAATTTTGCATTTATTTTGATAATTTTTATTTCTCATGTTTATTCCTTTCAATTAATTATCTTGTCTTATAATTCTATTATTGTTTATTGTTTAATTTTATTGATTTCAATTTTGTTAAGTATAAATTTATTACAGCATACATAATAATTACTTGTAAAGAATCTGAGTTCATGAAAAACAAATATAATGTTGAAATATAAATAAAAATTATTTTTAACATTACACTCAGAAAAAGAGTTGGCTGCCATAACCAATTAAATAGTTGCTATAGCGCGATCCAATTAATTGGTTAGCACATCCAACTATTGGATACTGTTTCCATGCGAAAAGGTACCCCAGCTATGAATCCCGTGCAGAAATCGCCACTTTTGTTCCCGATTACCGCCCTGGCCCCGGTCGGGTTTTCATGATCTGGCCCCGACTTCGTGGCCCCGACCAGGACCAGGCCGGGTTTGCCCAAGGATCTACAAACAGCGCACAATGGGATTTTTTTTACAATTTACTGTTCAAAACTGTCTACAGCCTACAATTCTTAACCGGTTTCAGTATTCTTTATTTTAAATTAAAGGCAAATAAATTCTTAAGACATCCCTTAAGGTCAATTTTTTAGTTCTTAATTGTTTATAATTTTTATTTTCAATCAAAGTTAACAAATTAATACAATTTTTCAAAAAAGGAGGCTTATTTTCTTATTCCGTTGCTGCATATGATCTGAATCAGTTCAAATTAATACAATATGACCACCACACAATTAATAAAACAGAAAGTAATTTATATCAATTGTTATAAACAGTATTAATTAACAAATAGTTAACTTTGATTTCTTTCCACTAAAAAATGTTTTTTTCACCTTTTCTTTTTAATTTAAGTTCATTTAAAGAATATTTGTCCTTTTTGATTATAAAATAACTTATTTAAATTGTTATAAACAATATTAATTAACAAATAGTTAACATTGATTCCTATTCCACTAAAAATTTTTTTTCACATTTTCTTTTTAATTTAAGTCTATTTAAAGAATATTTGTCCTTTTTGATTAAAAAATAACTTATTTAAATTGTTATAAACAATATATTAAATAATAAATAGTTATGTAACTTACGTTCCTGTCCACCAAAAAAATTTTTTTCACATCTACTTTTTAATTTAAGTTCATTTTAAAAATATGTGTCCTTTTTGTTTAAAAAATAACTTATTTAAATGGTTACAAATAATATTAATTAACAAATAGTTAATTTTTGTTCCTTTCCACCAAAAATTTTTTTTTCACGTTTACTTTTTTATTTGGATAATGTTAAAAGACCACGGATATATAATATTAAATATTTAAATAAGTTATATTATAAGAAAAAAGACATATTAATATTTTTTATTGGAGAGGAATCAAAGTTAACTATTTGTTAATTAATGTTGTTTATGACAATTGAAATATATTACTTTATAGGTTTTTAATTGTCTGCTGGTAATATTGGATTAATTTGAACTGATTTAGAGCATGTGCAGTAACGGAATAAGAAAATAAACGTCCGTTTTTAAAAAATTGTGTTAATTTGTTAACTTTGATTGAAATTTGAAAATAAAAATTATAAACAATTAAAAACTCAAAAATTGGCCTCGAGGGATGTCTTAGGAATTTATTCTCCTTTAATTTAAAACAATAGGACAAACGCACCAATTATTTTTCACACTTAAATTGAAATTCCATGTTTAAGGCAAAAAAATAAATTATTATTAATTAATAATTTTTAGTATTATTGTGAATTATTAATAATAAAAATTTTTTTATTATTTTAAAAAATAGTTAAATTATAAATAATAGAGAATAAATAATTAAATTAATAATTTTTACCATATTATTATGATAAACATATTAATTTATATATATATATATAACATACATTTTTAATAATTTTTCTATAAATAAATATGATACAGTCAATTTATTATGATAATACTGTATATAACGGTCCCATGATTCAAAAGGAAGTTTAAGCGAGGTCGCTTCCAAGCTTGCGTGGCTTTGCGGTATGTGTATTTGACTTGCGTCCTCGAGGTCTAGGGTTCGATCCCCCGTGCGTGCGATATTTTTCCGTCTTAGTTTTAAGTGTTTTGTGTATAATTCTTAATAATGTTACATAAAGTATAGGTTTAAATAATTATTAACAATAATAATAATAAATTAGGCATTAATTTAAATAAGATAGTCTGTCTAAATTAATGAAAGAAAATAAGAAAAATATTTTTTTTAAAAACTTAGTTCAATAAAAGCAATTCTAATAATTATTTACATTTTTAATGACATTCATAAAAGTTTATTTACTACAAAAATAATAATAATTATTAATATTGAAGTAAATACTCCCCATGCTTTAATAATCAAATAACGAGCTTTAATATAATAAAATGCAGTCAGTATTGGATTTCTACCTGGGTAGCGAAAAGATCGGGGGAAATCCCATGGCCCCGACCGGGTCCCGACAGGGCGGACAGATCGGGCAAAGTGCCATGGCCCCGGTCGGTTTTAGTGTTTCAACCAGACCGGGGCCAGGTCGGGTTGCCAGATCGGGGCCCGGTTTGTCCCGATCTGGCCCCGATCTGGCCCCGGTCAAAATTTCTGCACGGGATGTAATGCAGCTAAAAAGTTGGATGTATCAACCAAGAAATAGTTGCCCCATCCAATTAATTGGATCGCGCTATAGCAACTATTTAATTGGCTATGGCAGCCAACTCTTTTTCTGAGTGTAACAAAGAAATATTCGTCCTTCAACTTAATGACGGTCAGGCCATAAACATCACCGATAGCGACCCTTTTACAGGTAATTTTTCCCAGTACAATTTCAGTGCTGAAACGCAGCAAATTTTCACTGAAATAGCACTGAGCTCTCAGTACTAATTCCCTAGTACAATTTCAGTCCATTCTTCCGGAATTTATTGTCAAATAAAGTCTAAACAAAATCCTATTCTACATTTATTATGTATCAATATATAGATCAAGCCTAGATTATTATTATGTATCAATATAGATCAAGCCTACATTATTATTATGTATCAAATTTATTGTTTTTCTAATTTCCCATATTTTTAAATTCCTTTTATTTACTTATTTCTATGATTACTTTTTATGGAATTTTTATTTATTTATTTGATAATATATTTATATTGAAACAGAATCTTTTCTTATTAAAATAAAATTCATTAAAATGTTTTAAATAAGATTCTTCACCTCACGCGGCAGGGTTCAATGCTGTGAGGGTTCAAGATGTAAAATAATATTTTAAAAACCGCTGGCGCCAGTCGAGTGAAGGTCGACAGTAAATAAAATATAGAATTAAATTTATTTTAATTAATTGATTTAATAGAATAATCTCAAGGGGGGTAAAATGGGTGAACCCAATAAATCAAGCGTTTGACGACTATCGAGATTTAATGATTATAAGACAAGACTTACAAATCAGACGACGATCTAAAATCTGTCACACTGATGTACCTCCACACTTTTCAATACACAGATGTCATTATAATTTTACAAATCAAAGTGATCTAGTCGGCGGTCGATCTAGGAATATTGGTAATCGGTGACGCGAGCATGGTGTTCCTTTAAAGAACGCGCCAAATCCCATGACAATACTCAGTACATTAGCGATACAAAATTCGCACCCCGATCTTCTAATTAATAGACAAGGATAAATTTTGTAATATTCAGACCGTAATAATTTCCTATTACAATATGTTTATAAATATTAATAATAAAGCCATATTAATAAGGATTTTGTGATTTCAATAAATAAAGGGCCCTATTATGAGACATACTGTTCCGAATTACAAATAATTTATTGATAAGAATACTGAAAAATATATTCTGCTCAGGCATATTTGACCGTGATATTCTAGTTAAAAACCGAAATTTTGGTTATTCCAGAAAGTAAAGTAAGTAAAGGTTGACTTCAATCGAACATAATTTTATCGAGAATTATAATAAATTTAAAAACGCAAATTCTTAAAAAAATGCTTTAGTTTTTTTTATAACGCCGTATGTTTGAAGCAATTTTGAAATCAATATTAATTGACTTTTCAGTAATCGATAGTAAAAAATATACAACCTCCAGCACCTAATACAATGCCTATATTTTTTGCAACGTGATCCGGCCGTGAAAATGCATCCAGCCGATTTCTTGACCAAAACACTTGAGGTATAAAAGCACCTTTACAATTTTACTTTTAAAATGATACTATCTACACTGAAGAAATGAAAAAAAAATGTCAAATTTAATTGTAAAAATGGTAGATTGCTTTTGGATAAGGTAAAAGAATATGTTTGTCTATTTCTCAAAACTAACAATAACACACTATCGTAGAAAACCATTATGTTGAAATATAACAAACTTGTCTGATTGTAAATGATAAACAATTGTGAATTTTCAAATATTGTACGAAAAATATAAAAATAATTATAAAAAAAGCAATTATTACTATCTTTCAGCATTAAATGACTAATAATTGTAGGCATTGTAGACCCTGTACAAGTATGTGAAAACTTAAATAGACGAATCTGCCCTTCAACAATGTCAAACAACAAGAAAATATTAAACGTACAACAACTTTTTTGTAAGACTACAAGAACAGTGTTGATTCCTCTTACGAACAGAACAGTTAATTTTTCGTTTAAGGATTAAAACAATGATGAAGTTCTTGGGAATGACATTTGGACTTGTACTCCAGGTAAGAAGCGTAGAATAGAAAAGAATTCAATTTCTAGAAAATATGCTTGAAAACGAGAATTTTGAATTATTCTGAATACGCGAATTTACCTCGGAGTTCTATTCCACTGGAACCATCAAAATTTCAGAAAAATCAATTCTTCTCTATTGCTCTCGTCGACCGGGAGATAGAAAAGAATTCAAATTTTCTATTTTTCCTAATGCGCAAAGTTTTATGGCATTGCAAGTTTTTGAAAAAAATATGAAGTTGTATTCTTTTGAATTGACTGCTAACGATTCTAGGTAGTCAATTCAAAAGAATAGAATGTTCGACGAGTAAATCTGAAATGTTTATTAATCTCAAGTGACTGCATCGAATTTCAGAAGCGCATTAAAAGGAATAGAACTTTTGACAAACAATTTGAAAAAGCCTAATTTTTCTAATTGTACAGGCAGGGAGTCAATTCAACCTTTTCCAGTCCTACAAATACTCGATTCTACAAGGCCAACTGTACAAAATAATACTCTACATGCTGATTGATTCTTCATTAACCAATTCTACAGAACCCAACTGTACAAAGCATAAGAAATATTAAACATTAAAAACAATGATCGACTGTTCAATGACGACTCTACAAATTATAATTTAGATTAATATGACAATTAAAAATCCTGACTCTTCAATGACCGAATCTACAAATTATAATTTGGATTAAAAAGACAATTAGAAAACCCGACTCTTTAATGGGTGACTCTACAAATTAAAATTTTAATTAATTGGGACAGTACATTACGATAGGGCCCTTTACCTTTAGCTCTGACTAAATATGTTCTTTTACCAAAAAGAACAAAAAAGTAATACGGAGAAGCGTCTGATGAGTATTTATTCTTACTACTAAAAAAATTAAAAGTAACGAAAAGAAATCAAGTATTTTAGAGGTTGGTTTTAATTGAACATAATTTTATGGTGAATCATAATAAATTTAAAAACACAAATTCTTAAACAAAATTCTTTAGTTTTTCTTTTCATAAAGAAATAGGTTTGAAGTAATTTTGAAATCAATATTAATTGATTTTTCAGTAATCAATAGTAAAAAATAAGCAACCTTCAGCACCTGATACAATGCCTATATTTTTTTCAAACTTTTTTTCTAGAAGTAATAACTGTCACGTCCCCGCGACGTATATTATATTATATTATAATTTTATTAGATAAGAAAATTAATTTGTTTAAAGAAAAACACAGTTCTTGAAAATAAGAAAAAGAAAGTCTCACGGTTGTTATCATATCTAACATGCATAGGCCTACCACTATATATCTATATAGTGCGAGCTGCCACCCACCAATCGTCTTCTGTAATATTTATTTATTAAACAATTAGACTAATTGGTATTCCATCGTCAGTCATAAATCAATTATCAATAAATTAATTGATTGATATTTTTAGTTATTAATTATTATTTAAAACAACCTGACTAGGGTAGATTTATAATTATTTTCCTCTTCAATTTATTTATTTAAATTCGAGGTTTTCAAGCCGTTATCAGTTTTGCCCCTATTTTGAGAGGTCTTAGGAAGGCCTAAAATTTTGATTTGTGAATATTGTTTAATTTTTCTTCTTCAAATGCAATTTTTTATCTGAAAAATACATATATCGTATAATTAAATAATTAATTCTAAATTTAATTAAAATCATGTTTTATAAAGTGTATTTAATATAATTCTTTATACTCTTTAAATATAGTTTCAAAAGAAATTTCTTTCTTCTTAAATTAAAATTATTGTTCAAAAAATATTTTAGTTTCTTTCTGACGCATGAAGTTTATCTACTAATTACTTGAAAAGCTGTCACCTCAAAACTACTTTAATTACATCTTTCCTTTTCGCAGAAGCAGTTATCAGCACAAGTTCGTTTTCTTTTCTAAGCAAAACATTACACTTTAAATTTTTTTAGAAATTTCATTTCGATTTCTATACATATTTTTAGTTATTTTTAAACTAAGGTAATATTTAAACAAGGAAATATTATTTCAAATACCACTTTAAATCTAAATAATCTTTCTTCTACACTAACTTGTAATTGTTTTGTAAAGCAAATTATTCTTAATTTAGTACAATAAAAAAATACACTTAATAATAAATATTTTATTACAGCACCTTACTGACAATGAAAATTTTATCACTGATAGTTATAATAGGGTTAGTTCAATTGAGTAGTGGAAATCATGAATTCCTCATTAACGTTGGTGTTTTAAAAAAATTACTTAGTTTAGAAGCAGATTTGATTGACAGACTTCTTAATGAAATTGCACACCAACAACATTTGAAATCAATCAGGTAAAAACTTTTAAATAAGTGTACAAAATGTTCTTAATTCTAAAACTCAATTTTATTTTTCTCTTTATGTTGATTCCGTATGGAAATATTTGTCAAAAATATTACGGTATAGAAACTCCACATTTTCATATATATTTTCCTTACAATTCCTCTCTAATTTATGGAATTCAATTACGGTTATAAATTACGGAATGTACCAGGGAAAACATATTCATGCTTTTTTCATTGTGTATTCCTCGAAAAAATTCTAATTTGATTTTAAAATTCATTAACGGTATAACTATTATTTTTTCTAGCAACGATGAAGTATACGCACAGGAACTAGAAGGTTTTTCATATGAAGCAAATGAACATTCAATATCTACTAAAATGACAATTAGTATGTTAACTGATTTAGAAAATTTGTGGCCTGAAATTGATAACTATGCGAAACAGACTACGATCAAAATTGGTAAAGATGAAGTTACGTCTTTAGAGACAACATGTGAGTCTGATGACTACGAATACGATATTTTTGAGAACTCGGCACTACAGTTATGCAATTGAACGATTTCACTATCTGCAAATATTGAAAAGCATTTAAGATGTCGATTCGTTGATCATGGAAATCCAATTCTGAAAATATCACCATTTTAAGAGGAAGATGTGTATTTATATCCTTTCATTGTAAATTCTAATCTGAAAAACACACACACAGCTTGCATCAGTTCTTCTAGCAGGGCTAGAAAATTGTTAAATTTTAAATAACAGAATATGTTTAAATTTAATAAAACGACGCTTTCTATATAGTTAGAGTGTCTTTGTTGAACTAAAAGAGACTTAGATCAGTAGCATCTACAGAGATTGTAAAAAAAATTCTACCTATAAAAAGCTAAATTTTCAGGGATGTAAAGTGGTATGAACCCTGAAATTATTTAACTAATGTTAAAGATAATAAAGATAATAAAATATAATTTCTATTTGTGAAATACTTACCTAAAACAAAATTTTGAACATTCTCATGTATATAGAGTTATGTAGTATGCAAGAAAAAAAATATTTTTCTTAGTGACATAATTTCTAACTTGTTTTCATTTAAGATTATTCACATTAATAAGGATATTTTACTTTAAGAGCTTCCTTATTATATAATCATTATAAAATATACATTACAATTAAATGTAAGTAGTTTTTTATCAGTTGATATTAATTCATTGTTGAATCATAGTTGATGCATTAATGACTCATTGTTGATTCGTTAATGATTCATCGGGGATTAATTAATGATTTATTATTGATTCATTTATGGTTTACGGTTAATTCTTTAAAGATTTATTCATTCTTAATCAGCGACCTCGAAAAACTTACTGCTGTCTTTTTTTATAAATAAAAAAGATCACTTTTTAGAGAAGTTGATAGTTAAATTGACAGCTGTCAACTGTTAAATTGTCAATTTAACATCATACTCGTAATCAGCGGCCTCGAAAACCCTTACAAACATGTGTCACTTATTTATACTTATTGTTGCAATTTAGAAAACTTAGATTATTTTTTCTATGTTTGGGGATTTTGTTATTAATTTATATGAACTTTTGTAAGGTTTCTTCATATTTTTAGCCGTCGCTCGAAACTCTTATTGCTGCGTGTAATTATGACTCATTCCAGTAAGAAGTAAGGAATTCAGTAGAATTGAACACTTTTAACTTTTTACAGAAAATGTTAAATTATCAATTTTGTTAAATTCCGTTTCTGTCCAATTCCTATGTATTCCTTTTTGAGGCAAAGATTTCTTCAAAGTGAATTTCAATCAATTCCGTTTTAATATTTCTTTCATTTTTGAATTTTTGTGAATTCCGAAATACTTTGTGATACTCGGTAAATTCAATTTCTGTCTATTATGTTTTAATATTTTGTAATTTTTTAATTCCTTTGAAGTTTCTGTAGTCATAGTACAGTTTAAACAGCTGAGCGGACAAGCTGTTTGTCTTCGGCAATGAAACTTGAGGGCTCAAATCTTCGGATCGACAAATTTTTTTTCTGCTTAAAATAATAAAACAATATTCAAAAGAATAAACTTAGCTTCTTTTCGGCTTCTTCAAATGAAAATAAAAAGAATTGGTCAGAAACGGAATTCAAAAGAATTAAAAATTTCGAATTATTATTAATTCCTTACTTTTTACTGGGATATTACTTGTTTCTGTTCTATATTTAATGTCAGTTTGAAATTGGAAGTGTAGTGCCTGTGCCATTTTGTATTCTCAACAATGAAGTCTTGTTCATAAATTGTTTTATTGAAAGAGGAAAATAAAGAATCTAGCGTCGAATTAATAAAGAAAACTTATTAATTAATATTTCAAAATATTCAAGATCCCGCTTAAATTGTTTGTATTTCTTACAGTTGCCCTGGTGATAACACAATTTCTATATATATACAGAATAGCGAACTTGAAAATTCTCCTACCTTTACAATTTTACCTTTAAAATGATACTATCTGCACTGAAGAAATGAAAGAAAAATCTCAAATTTAATTGTAAAAAAGGTAGATTGCTTTTGGATAAGGTGAAAGAATATGTTTGTCTATTTCTCAAAACTAACAATAACACACTATCGTAGAAAGCCATTATGTTGAAATATAACAAACTTATCTGATTGTAAATGATAAACAATTGTAAACTTTCAAATATTGTATGAAAAAATATAAAAATAATTATAAAAAAAGCAATTATTACTATCTTTCAGCATCAAATGACTAATAATTGTGAGTATTGAAGGCTTTCTACAAGTATGTTTAGACTTAAATAGACGAATCTGCCCTTCAACAATGTCAAACAACAAGAAAATATCAAACCTGCAACATCTTTCTTGCAAGACTACAAGAAGAGTTGATTCCTCTTACAAACGGAACAGTTAATTTTTCGTTTAAGGATTAAAACAATGATGAAGTTCTTGGGAATGACATTTGGACTTGTACTCTTTAGTGTAATTTTTCTGGGCGTGGCAGGAAGGAGCAATTACACTTTTGGATTAATAAGACACCTTAAGGAAAAATCAAAACTCCACCAGGTAATGTTTATAATTGATGATCAATTCCTTGCAAATGCAGTATCCGATGCCAACGCACAACTTATTCGTGATGTTTCTAATAACTTTCCATCATTGAGCATACAATTACATGATGCACCAACTGATTTGAAAAAATACTTTTCATTACATCTACAAATTCCCAGAAGAACGACACTGTTTATTTTCATTCTCAATGAATCAAGGAAGGATATTGGTCTTCATTTGAAAGCTGTATTTGATAAACTATGGAAACTCTCCTATGGACATTCGTTCCCCAAGTGCTTAATCTACTACTGTAATCAAAGAAAGCCTTATTCTTACGAGAGCATGCTAAAATCATTGTGGCACGCTGATATGCTAGACATTTCGGTACTGGAAAATTTGGTTCAAAATCAAACATGGCAAACAGCGAATGTGACCACTATTCACAGAATCAATCTTTTTGCAAAGAAATATACAAAACAGAAAGTTAAGCCACGAACAAAATGGTTTCCAAACAAACTATTAAACCTCCACGGACAACATATAAAATTAATGTTACCTACCTACAATGGCAAAGTTCGCGAAAAAAGACAAATTGAAATACAAAAATTCATTTTGTACATTGCGCAATCAATCCGTTGTAGAATTACAATTCTAACCACTGGTAGAATATTGGATGAATTTTATCTAGAAAAACTAAAAGCAGAAATGACGTTAGATACTCTGATATTAGAAGAAGTGAATAATACTATTAATAGTATACCAATGCGTATTTTGATGTATAGTACAGCAAAGGCAATAATTCCAATTGTAAGAAGTAAAACTCGAGGTGTTGAAGTCTCTGAGGAATTGATTTACATGATAGTTGCTACAACTATTGCTATTGCTGCCATTAAAATTGCAGCTTTGTTGATGCGATTTGAAAGAAGCACTTGGAACACGTTCAGCATCAGTCAAATCATAATGGGAATGTCCGTAGTCAACGAACCAAGAAAATTAGCAGAGAGAATAATTTTTGGTGCCTTCATGTTGAGCTGCATGGTCTATTCTGGTTACGTGTTCTTAGTGATTTTGGACATCAATTTCCGAGAAGCACCTCAAATTTCAACTCTCGAAGAACTGGTAAACTCGTCATTGACGCCAATGACAACTGCTTTCATAAATGAGACAATGTTAAACAGTCCTCTCGTTCATGTTCGAAAACTAGCATTCAAATCGGTTGTCATACCTGGTAATGGATTGAACTACGATTGTTTACAATACTTGCTTAAGAATGGAAACGTTACTTGTATATTGACTGACGCTGAAACTGGTGAAAAAATACTTAACATTCAAACTCAAAAATTGAGAATCAAAATAATACAGGAGTCTATTGCGTATTTTCCTAAAACTTGGATTGCAAGGACTCATTCACCTTTTAAAGATCGTTTTAACGAAATAATCTTGAAAGCCTTCGATAACGGTTTATTGCAAAAACTACTTTTCTATGACTACAACCTAGAAAAAAAGGAAGTTGGATCAACTCTAGATATAATTGGAAAAGAAAAATTGCTATTGGTTCTCTTCTACGTGCTAACCATTGGATACACTTTGGCCATACTCCTTCTTTTAGCAGAAATGTTAATCAATTTTATTATCAGCAAAGCACAGTGTTTCTTTAGATTCTCAAATTAAGATCTGAAACTTTATGTTAAAAAAGTTGCACTGCAACAATACAAGACGGTAAATTGTTTAAAATTTTTTCAAACAAAAGAAAATGTTATCTGTAATTGGTCAAATGAAAAAGGTTAATATTATTTTTCGAAATTAATCTTCCTTAACGGTGTTCGACGGTCTCTGAAATTTCTATATTATATTTGACAAACCGCTATCACCCAACAAATACGGCACTGCCTGGTTTAAATGACGTGAAATTGGTAAACAATCATTTTCGAACGAGTTTTTCTCTGCACACAAGCACTTTTTGCAAAATCTGAATCCGAACCAATGACACAAATCTTCTTAATTACCTAAATCCAAAATATTTTTTTAATCCTTGAAGAAGCGCGGTTGCAAAATAGGAAAGGCCAGAGTAATGTAATGCGAATCATTTTGACAGCTAAGCCTTTACGCTCCCTGCATGCTTCTGCCCTCTAATGGCAAATGGTTGAAACAGACGTCTTGCCGCCTGTCATTACATTACTTTTGTTGCTTTTGCATTTACCATTTTGCAACCGCGTTTCTTCATGGATCCACATAGCACAACATAATATAGTAAGGCTATGGTAAGCTTATTGGTATGGCTTGTAAGGTTACAAAGTAAACCTGAAGTAAAATTATGGTGAACTGAAAAGTTCCGCCATGACAGTAACGTTACACGTAAAGGTTGTAGTAACGTTACACGTAGAGGTTGTAGTAACGTTACAAATAATGATTGAGGTAAGGTTACAAGTAATGGTTGAGGTAAGGTTACTAGTAAAGGTTGAGGTAAGGTTACAGGTAAAGGTTGAGGTAAAGTTACAAGTAAAGGTTGAGGTAAGGTTACAAGTAAAGGTTGAGGTAAAGTTACAAGTAAAGGTTGAGGTAAGCTTTAATAGTAAGGCTGTGGTAAGGTTACTGTCAAGCTGTAAGGTTGATGTAAGGTTGTGGTAAGGTTGATACATAATATCAATATTAATAAAGTAATTTACAATATAATTAAAAAATAAATATTTAATAAAAAAATTACGTTTGATTCCCTCACATTATTTTGAAACTTAAAATTCCACAGAAAATCTTTAAAACAAATTTTGGAGGACTGGGATTCGAACCCGGGATCGACTCGCTTGAACCTAACATCCTAACTAACTGAGCTAAGTGGGGAACTGACAAAGAAAAAATCAATATTGCTTTTAAAGAGTTAGTCATCTTCTTCGTTCACCTTAAAAGCAATATTGATTTTTTCTTTGTCAGTTCCCCACTTAGCTCAGTTAGTTAGGATGTTAGGTTCATGCGAGTCGATCCCGGGTTCGAATCCCAGGGATCGTCCATATATTACGTAACACTTTTTGGGGGGAGGGGGGGGTCAAGCTATTTGTTACGATAAGTTAAAAAAATGGCGCTAATGTATGTAACAGCGTGTTACATGGGGGGCGGGGGGGGGGGGTCAAAATTTTCAAAAATTAGCGTTACGTAATATATGGACGGCCCCCAGTCCTCCAAAATTTGTTTTAAAGATTTTCTGTGGAATTTTAAGTTTCAAAATAATGTGAGGGAATCAAACGTAATTTTTTTATTAAATATTTATTTTTTAATTATATTGTAAATTACTTTATTAATATTGATATTATGTATCAACCTTACCACAACCTTACATCAACCTTACAGCTTGACAGTAACATTACCACAGCCCTACCATTAAAGCTTACCTCAACCTTTACTTGTAACCTTACCTCAACCTTTACTTGTAACCTTACCTCAACCATTACTTGTAACCTTACCTCAATCATTACTTGTAACGTTACTACAACCTCTACGTGTAACGTTACTACAACCATTACTTGTAACCTTACTACAACCTTTACGTGTAACGTTACTGTCATGGCGGAACTTTTTAGTTCACCATAATTTTACTTCAGGTTTACTTTGTAACCTTACAAGCCATAACAATAAGCTTACCATAGCCTTACTGTATTATGTTGTGCTATGTGATATTTCTATTTATACAATATGGGGCATTCCACGCCAAGTCGGAAATCATTTTGCTTTTGCATCTCAAACTTATTTAAATATTTTTTTTCTTTTAGTACTCTTTGAAATGAGCTACCTTGATTTTTTTCAAATTTTTTCATAAAGCGGTTCAGGAGATACAGATTTTTGAAAAATAACGTTTTTTACGTAAATTTTTTTTAAATACTTATAACTCGGTCAAAAATTGATCAAATTGGACGTTCTTATAATGAAAATTTTTGTTTTCACACGTAGTTTTTAATAACAATATTTTAAATAATTTACGATAAGATTTAAAAAATTTTAAAATAAAATTTCTTTTTGAACAATGTATGTATCGATCAATTTTTTTCAACATTTTTTGTAAGAAACTAGCACTAAATTAACAATTTTTAAGCCTTGTTCGATTGTGGGCAAACAATGGGACCTATTTATTTTGAAATTTTTTATTTTTATATACGCAGTGAAAACGGTAGGCTTAACTTGCCATTTGACCAAATCACAATTTTCCACGGAAAGAAGGTTAAGTTTGGAGAGACTCAGTCTGAAAACACATTTTCTGTGAAAAATTTGTGTAATTTTGTCAAATGGCAAGTTAGGCATTTGGGCACCACTGCGTATATAAAAATTTAAAGTTTCAAAATAAATAGACCCCATCGTTTCCCAAAATTGGACAAGGCTTAAAAATTGTTAATTTAGTGCTAGTTTCTTGCAAAAAAATTTGAAAAAAATTGATCCATACGTAAATTGCTAAAAATGAAATTTTATTTGAAAAATTTTTAAATCTTATCGTAAATTATTTAAATTTTTTTATGCAAGTACTTTTCAAATACTTTTATATGATTCTCGTGGAGTATCACTCCAATTACGGTCGTTTTAAAATGTTGTACGCACGTGTTTTCTATTAGTTAAATTACTAGACTTTTTTGAAGACACGAAGCACATCAACTTACTGTGTCTCAAAATAATTCTAATACATGAACATTTATTTCCCATTAGTCATATTTTAATATGCGAATTGCCTTATTAATGAAAAATGATAAATATGTCGATTACGATCAGAAAAGGTTAAAAGTGAGGGACAACTTTTAAAAGCTTATAAATTTTTTCACAATTAACAAATTATTAATTTTCATAGGGAAAATTCAAAGTGGAATAATTATTTATTCATTTAATAAATTAATGTAAAACCTGTTAGAACTGATTTATCTTATCAAGCTCTAATATTTCCAACAAGAATAAAGTAAAAAGTTATTGAAATTATCAAAATATAATTATGCGAGGGACATGAAAGTTAAAGGTTCTAGAGATATGCCCATAAAAAATATAGATTGCTTTAGACAGAATAAAAGAAGATGGTTGCCTATTTTTTAAAAATAATAATAAATGATCGTAAAAATCGAGTATGTTGAAGAATAAGATTGTAAAAGTTAAACAACCATGAATTTTCAAACATTATAAAAAAAAGTCGAAAACATAAAGTTTAAAAAAAGCAATTTTTATTACCTTTTAGCATAAACGACTAATAATTGTAGGCATTATAGACCCTGTATGTACAAGTATGTGAAAACTTAAATAGACGAATCTGCCCTTCAACAATGTCAAACAACAAGAAAATATCAAACCTACAACATCTTTTTTGTAAAACTACAAGAAGAGTTGATTCCTTTCACAAACGGAACAGTTAATTTTTCGTTAAAGGATTGAAAAAATGATAAAGTTCTTCGGGATGACATTTGGTCTTGCACTTTTTAGTGTAATTTTTCTCGGTGTGGCAGGAAGGAGCAATTACACTTTTGGATTAATAAGACACCTTACGGAAAAATCAAAACTCCACCAGGTAATGTTTATAATTGATGATCAATTCCTTGCAAATGCAGTATCCGATGCCAACGCACAACTTATTCGTGATGTTTCTAACAACTTTCCATCATTGAGCATACAATTACATGATGCACCAACTGATTTGAAAAAATACTTTTCATTACATCTACAAATTCCCAGAAGAACTACACTGTTTATTTTTATTCTCAATGAATCAAGGAAGGATATTGGTCTTCATTTGAAAGCTGTATTTGATAAACTATGGAATCTCTCCTATGGACATTCGTTCCCTAAGTGCTTAATCAACTTCTGTAACCAAAGAAAGGCTTATTCTTACGAGGACATGCTAAAATCATTGTGGCACGCTGATATGCTAGACATTTCGGTACTGGAAAATTTGGTTCAAAATCAAACATGGCAAACAGCGAATATGACCACTATTCACAGAATCAATCTTTTTGCAAAGAAATATACAAAACAGAAAGTTAATCCACGAACAAAATGGTTTCCAAACAAACTATTAAACCTCCACGGACAACATATAAAATTAATGTTACCTGCCAACAATGGTCAAATTTCGAGAAAAAGATTAAATGAAATACAAAAATTCATTATGTGTATTTCGCAATCAATCCGTTGTGAAATTACAATTCTAGTCTCCCGTAGAAGATTGAATAATCATTATCTAGATAAAGTAAAGGCAGAAATGACGTTAGATACTCTGATATTAGAAGAAGTGAATAATACTATTAATAGTATACCAATGCGTATTTTGATGTATAGTACAGCAAAGGCAATAATTCCAATTGTAAGAAGTAAAACTCGAGGTGTTGAAGTCTCTGAGGAATTGATTTACATGATAGTTGCTACAACTGTTGCTATTGCTGCCATTAGAATTGCAGCTTTGTTGCTGCGATTTGAAAGAAGCACTTGGAACACGTTCAGCATCAGTCAAATCATAATGGGAATGTCTGTAGTCAACGAACCAAGAAAATTAGCAGAGAGAATAGTTTTTGGTGCCTTCATGTTGAGCTGCATGGTCTACTCTGGTTACGTGTTCTCAGTGATTTTGGACATTAATTTCCGAGAAGCACCTCAAATTTCAACTCTCGAGGAACTGGTAAACTCGTCATTGACGCCAATGATTGACCCCTTCATAAATGAGACAATGTTAAACAGTCCTCTCGTTCATGTTCGAAAACTAGCATTCAAATCGGTTGTCATACCTGGTAATGGATTGAACTACGATTGTTTACAATACTTGCTCAAGAATGGAAACGTTACTTGTATATTGACTGACGCTGAAACTGGTGAAAAAATACCTAACATTCAAACTCAAAAATTGAGAATCAAAATAATACAGGAGTCTATTGCGTATTTTCCTAAAACTTGGATTGCAAGGACTCATTCACCTTTTAAAGATCGTTTTAACGAAATAATCTTGAAAGCCTTTGATAACGGTTTATTGCAAAAACTACTTTTCTATGACTACAACCTAGAAAAAAAGGAAGTTGGATCAACTCTAGATATAATTGAAAAAGAAAAATTGCTATTGGTTCTCTTCTACGTGCTAACCATTGGATACACTTTGGCTATAATCCTTCTTCTAGCAGAAATTTTGATCAATTTCATTAGCAGAAAAGTACAGTGTTTCTTTAGATTCTCAAATTAAGATCTGAAACTTTATGTCAAAAAAGTTGCACTGCAACAATACAAGACGGTAAATTGTTTAAACTTTTTTCAAACACAAGAAAATCTTATCTGTATTTTGTCAAATGAAAACTTTAATATTATTTTGTGAAATTGATCTTCCTTAAAGTAAATGATAAAAAAAATCTTGTTTTGTGCATGAAGATTGTCAATAATAATTACTACACGTAACCTTCATCAAAGTTAAATATTATTTTAAAAGTAGTTAAAGAATATCGATTTTTCTTGCAAACGAAACATTTGATTATCTATCTATTAAGAAATAAAAGTAAGAATACCATTGCGATGTATATAATTTGTATTTTTTGGTAATTAATTATAAAGTAAATTATTTTTGACATTCTTATTTCAATAACATTGAATGTAAGTAAACTAATTAAATAAATGTGTCAATTAATATAAATTTTCCACATTATTTTATAAAAGCTTTACAGAGAAAAGCAATATTTGGAACGTGGATAAGTTTCTGAAGAATGTTTTGTTGGATTGAATTTTATTATATAAATATATGTCTGTAATAATCGATTGTCAAATAAAGTCTATAATTTAAGTAAGCCAAATCCTATTCTACATCTATTATCTAGCAAATTTATTTTTTCTAATTTCCCATATTTTTAAATTCCTTTTATTACTTATTTCAATGATTAAATTTTATGGAATCTTTATCTATTTGTTTGATAAATATTTTTACAAATATGTTTAAAAATATTAATAGTAAAGCACCCTATTATTAATAAGGATTTTGTACTTTTAATAAGATAAAGGGCCCTATTACGAGACAAACTGTTTCGAATTATATAATTCACTATAATTTACTGATTAGAATACTAAAAAAAATTCTGGTTAGTGCATACTTAACACGATATTCTAATTAAAAACCGGAATTGTGTTTATTCAAAAAATAAGTTTTTTCGATGCATTAATTAAATTCTGCAGTAATACCAGTATGGTTGAATACACTTAAAATAACATGAGAAAATATTAGTAAGTATTGATAAAAGCTTTTTTTTAATCAATAAATTATAGTGTATCTTTAATTGGGACAGTGTTTTACGATATAGGGCCCTTTACCTTTAGATCTGACTAAAAATGTTTTTTACAAAAAAGAACAAAAAAGTAATACAGAGAAACGTCTGATGAATATTTATTCTTACTATACTAAAGAAAATGAAAGTAACGAAAAGAAATCAAGTATTAGAGGTTAGTTTTAATTGAACATAATTTTATGGAGAATCATATAATAAATTTAAAATCACAAATTTCTAAAAAAAATTCTTTAGCTTTTCTTTTCTGAAAGGAATAAGTTTGAACTTAATTTTGAAATCAATATTAATTGATTTTTCAGTAATCGATAGTAAAAATATACAACCTTCAACACCTGATACAATGCCTATATTTTTTGCAACTATTTTTCAAGAATCAATAACAAAAAATTTTTTAAATTTTCTTTAAAGCGTCAAATTTAGTTTATAAATTTTTCTTACAAAAATGAATATATAACAACCAAACTTTAGACATACTTGCAGCAGATCGAGCACATTAACTTATAAATAAAGCAAAGTTATTTAAGTTTAACGCTTATTATTTATAGTTAATTTAAATTAAAAATTTTTAAATTATTTTTAATCAATTATTTTGTTGGAGAATAATTTCTACTACTAACGAAATAAAAACAAATAAAAGCAACTCAAGTAGTAAAAGTCATTTTCAGTCAGACTTCTAATTATTTACATCGGTCTTATTGGTCTAAAAAATGTGTTTTTATATATTCGATAAGATGGTTATAATAGTTTAATAATTACACTTAAGTTAATAAACACAAATGTTAAAAAAATGATATTTCCCAAAATTGTTTTTTTCAAAAAAGTATTATTTTCGAAAAATAACTGAAATTTTCTTTGCTTGATTTTTAAAAAATTTGGTGTGTAGAGTTTCTTATGTTTCTTAATCAGGTATATACTTTTAATTTCGTTTGTAATGATTTTAATTTTAATTTATTTATTATTTTATTTATAGTTAAAGAATATAATTTGTAAAATATGTTTAGAAAAATAATTTTTATTATCCCTTTAGCATTTAAATTTATAGAATATTTATCGTTTCTCTATTACGTGTCGTATAAATAGTTTATTATATTCCGTAATAAATTATTAAAATGTTATTTAAACTTTTTTAATTTGTGACATAAGGCATCTATTTCATTATTTTAATTTTTCTATTTCAACGAATTGTAAATAGAGTAATATTATTATATTGGATATTACTGATTAGAAGAATAGCTTCATTTTATTAAATAAATAATTAAATGCTTTGAATATTATATGAATATTGTATAATTTCTACATGGAAAAACATTTATGAATTTTATAATTTTAATTCACAATATATATATAATTTATTTACAATCATTTTTATTTTTATAAAATAATTTTAATTTACAAAATTTATTTATTTACAAATAATTTTTATTTTTATAAAATGCTTTTCAATTCAAAATAGTTGTATTTTTGAAAATAATTTAAATAAATAAATTTTTATCTATTTTATTTTTTTACAGCAATAAACTTTAATAAAATTAGTAAAATTATATTCATAATGACAAAAGTTTTTATTCTAAATAAATATAAATAATTTATTCTCACATAAATATTATAATGCATTTTTTGTACATTACATTAAAGTTAGAATAAACTAATTATAAAAAAACTATACAAATTTAATTTAACGACTTAACATTAAAACAAAAATTATAATTATATAATAAAAAATTTTTATTCTAACAATTTTTTATCCTATTTTTCACTTTCTTCATCCCATTCTCGGCTGAAAACAGAAAAATTAAATTATTTAATTAAAAAATTTTTTTAATATACTTATTACAGGTATGTTGTTAAATTGAATAATAAATTTTTAAAACATAAGCAATAAATTTTTAAAAATTAGAAACTAAATTCTTTACATTAAAAATTAAGTTTGATTGTCAACAATAAATAAAGTTCTTAAAAACTTGAAATTTAAAAAAGGATTGGAAAAGCAATTTTTATATTAATTTTGGAACTTACCTTATAAAGAATCGCTTTTCTGGGTATTAAGATATAAAGATTACCATTTATTATCAAAATTCTGTTTCTAATTGGCAATGCATTTATAAAACATATGCAGATTATTAAAAAAATTATAAATTTCATATTAAAAATCATTTTACTGCTCTTTTCTTTTTTTTGCTGCTAAACTATATTATTTATCATTTGTTATGTCTGGAAAAGAATGAAAGTATTTAAAACTTAAAACCCATTATATTTATACAAGTGTATAATTTAAGGGAAACATAGATTTCTTAAGTTTACACAAAAAAAAATTTCCTCCCCACCAATTAAAGGTGACATGTGTTTCTATTGTATTGAAAATTATTAAAAACTGATAATGAACTTGACTAATCATTGAACTGCACGTTACCAAAGAGTGTTATAATGTGTTTTTCTATGCCATATTTTTTAAAATCAACTTTTTGGCTATTTGTCAAATATAAATAAAAGAACAATTCTTTCAGATAATTTCTGATTTTTAATATTTTTTATCAAAAATTTTATATCTTACTTATTTAATAGTGTACTTTCAGATACCAAAGTGTTCAAATAAAAAAATTTATTTATTTAATGAAAAAAAATTATTAAAAAAACACACGTTTTCAGGTCGTTTTGACCCATGTAAAACACATGTAAAACTTATAGAAATTTTGAAGAAACTTAAAACTTTTTATAAAGTTTGAAAGAAATTTAAGGATATCTGAAGAAATTTGAGGAATTTTAGTAGGATTTTAAAGAATTCACTAAATGCACTTTAGGGAAAACTAAAATTTACTGAATTTCCAATTTTTTACGGCTTTTCACTAGTTAAAACTAGAATTAACTAAAATCAATGATAACATTATTTTTGGATTTTAAATTGTAAGGTGAAGAGTGATACAAAAACATACAGGGTCAAACATTTTATTTCGCCTAATGTATTTTTGACCTTTATAAAAAATTTCAATACTTTAAGAAAATATTCTTATTTGTTTTGGGATGACGAAATGCATAATGATGTTCAAAAAAATAATTACATTTTATATAAAAAAGATGTTTTAAATTGAGAGACGGTGACATATATATATTACGTTGATGAATTTTACAACATTACATGATTCTTATACGTGAAAAATAATATTAACCTTCAGATTATTTGGAAGTCGTTGAATAATTAAATTTACAACTCTTTGCTCATGGAAAACGATTGTCATATATCATATTTTAAAACACGTGTACAAATAAATATGATTATCGATTTGTAACACATACATTTTTAAGCTCTTAAAAACTAACAAAAGATGTGAAACCTGATTTATGTTTGCAACAAATAAATTATATAATTTATTTATAATCTTTTAACATCCCGCGTAAAAATGAAAGTATGCCCAGCTGAAAAAGTTCTAAAGAATTTCACTAGAATCATTCTATAATTATAAATTCCAGTGAAATTTTAGAACGATTCAATAGAATTTTTATATGAATTCTAATGAATTTTATTGATTTTTGAATAGAAAGAATATATATTTGGTAAAATAATTATTTTTAACATTATATATGATTATTTAATTCAGTGAATTACATATAAATTTAAATGATTTAAACAATTTTTGCCTAAAATTTGTCATTGATATCAAATAAAAAAGGGCATCGTATCAGGTTTATTACCGAAAATTTTCTTGTGAATTTTAAAAACTGAATATTTTCTAAATGAAAATCAGCATTGAACTTAGTTTAGAAAAATGTATAATGTTTACTAGAAATAACCTACATATATAATATGTCAAAAATTTGGCCTTGATTTATCAAACTTTTATTATCGAACTACTTTTTTTTTTTTTTACTTTTTTTTTTTTAACTACTTTTTTATTTATCGAACTACTACAGAAATGACACATTGGTGAAAATATCGAAAATTTAACTCTTATCATAATATTAATGTGAATAATCTTAGATGAAAACAAGTTAGAAATAATGTCACTAAGAAAAATAATTTTTTTCTTGCATACTACATAACTCTATATACATGAGAATGTTCAAAATTTTGTTTTAGGTAAGTATTTCACAAATAGAAATTATAGTTTATTATCTTTATTATGTTAAACATTAGTTAAATAATTTCAGGGTTCATACCACTTTACATCCCTGAAAATTTAGCTTTTTATAGGTAGAATTTTTTTTACAATCTCTGTAGATGCTACTGATCTAAGTCTCTTTTAGTTCAACAAAGACACCCTAACTATATAGAAAGCGTCGTTTTATTAAATTTAAACATATTCTGTTGTTTAAAATTTAACAATTTTCCAGCCCTGCTAGAAGAACTGATGCAAGCTGTGTGTGTGTTTTTCAGATTAGAAAACTCAGAAATGCAAAAAGATTTAAGTTCAGTAGGATTGTAGTTATCGTTCAAATCAGAATTATTAATTTTTATGAAAAAATAATAAAATGGGAGTAGTTTAAATAAAGTTGTTCGAAAAACGGTGTTTTTTGACAGTTTTTCGGTTTAAAAAATAACAAAAATTATTATTTTTAAATAATTCTAACTTTCTTCTTAGTCCATTTCTGTTTCTGAATCTGAAAGAAGATTGTGGTAATTTACAATGAAAGGATATAAATACACATCTTCCTCTTAAAATGGTGATATTTTCAAAATTGGATTTCCATGATCAACGAATCGACATCTTAAATGCTTTTCAATATTTGCAGATAGTGAAATCGTTCATTTGCATAACTGTAGTGCCGAGTTCTCAAAAATATCGTATTCGTAGTCATCAGACTCACATGTTGTCTCTAAAGACGTAACTTCATCTAGACCAATTTTGATCGTAGTCTGTTTCACATAGTTATCAATTTCAGGCCACAAATTTTCTAAATCAATTAACATACTAATTGTCATTTTAGTAGATATTGAATGTTCATTTGCTTCATATGAAAAACCTTCTAGTTCCTGTGCGTATACTTCATCGTTGCTAGAAAAAATAATAGTTATACCGTTAATGAATTTTAAAATCAAATTAGAATTTTTTCGAGGAATACACAATGAGAAAAGCATGAATATCTTTTCCCTGGTACATTCCGTAATTTATAACCGTAATTGAATTCCATAAATTAGAGAGGAATTGTAAGGAAAATATATATGAAAATGTGGAGTTTCTATACCGTAATATTTTTGCCAAATATTTCCATATGGAATCAACATAAAGAGAAAAATAAAATTGATTTAATTGAGTTTTAGAATTTAGAACATTTTGTACACTTATTTAAAAGTTTTTACCTTATTGAATTCAAATGTTGTTGTTGGTGTACAATTTCATCAAGAAGTCTGTCAATCAAATCTGCTTCTAAACTAAGTAATTTTTTTAAAACACCAACGTTAATGAGGAATTCATGATTTCCACTACTCAATTGAACTAACCCTATTATAGCTATCAGTGATAAAGTTTTCATTATCAGTAAGGTGCTGCAATAAAATATTTATTATTTAGTGTATTTTTTTATTGTACTAAATTAAGAATAATTTGCTTTACAAAACAATTACAAGTTAGTGTAGAAGAAAGATTATTTAGATTTAAAGTGGTATTTGAAATAATATTTCCTTGTTTAAATATTACCTTAGTTTAAAAATAACTAAAAATATGTATAGAAATCGAAATGAAATTTCTAAAAAAATTTAAAGTAATGCTGCGTATAAAAGAAAACGAACTTGTGCTGATAACTGCTTCTGCGAAAAGGAAAGATGTAATTAAAGTAGTTTTGAGGTGACAGCTTTTCAAGTAATTAGTAGACAAACTTCATGCGTCCGAAAGAAACTAAAATATTTTTTGAACAATAATTTTAATTTAAGAAAAGAGAAATTTCTTTAGAAACTATATTTAACCTCTCTGCGGTTTGTCCCGAGTTAACTCGGGGTAAATTTACTGTACCAAAACGGTTAACCACGAGTATACTCGGGGTAACTAAATATTTTATAACTCTTCAACAATACATCGGAATTACATGATTGACGAAGGTGTTTTTCTTCGTTTTCGAAATAATAATTTTAAAAATTTTTATCCAAAAAGGTTAATTGAGGCTTCGTATCTTAAAAGGGCACTTTTTAAAATCATATTATTTCGAAAATGAAGAAAGACACTTTCGTTAAATTTAAATCGAAGATAAATTATAATGTTAGAAAAATATTTGCAAAATCCCAATTTCTTTATAGGTCAGACCATGGACGTAAGAAATATAGGGACATGGCATATAGATGCGGGGGGATACTTTGTAGTCCGTAAGAAGAGGCGTTGGCGAATTGCTAATTGGTTAAGAAAATGTACGTGTTATAAGGCTATTTAAGTTCGGTGGGGGAAAATTCAAGATGGATGCTAACTGGTGCACCAACATTGTATAGAAAGTGTATGGGATAGAGTCTAATTTTTTTTTACTTTTTAGTCTTTTTTGATGATACTTTTTTTGACATTTTTCTCGAATGTTTTGATTTTTCCTTTTTAAGTTATTTTTGTTTTTTGGAAAAAGTTGAAATTCTGTATCATCAGAGATTCGTTTTAAACACAATTGACCATTTCCATTTGGAGAAAATGAATGGTACTCTAGTGTTCCAGGAATGGTTTTTGCTTCTTTAAACCTTTCAGCTAAAGTCTGCGTCATCTGGACATGATCTTCCTTAGAACTAAAGAATATTACAGTATCCTTTAAATTAATTTTTGCCCATTCGTATAAGGCTGGAGCATTTAAAATTTGATTTTCAGAAGAACGTTGCAAACTAGCTCTTGCTGCCAAACGCTTTAAATTTCCTCCGATTCCATCGCACGGACCTTTTCCATGTGCAGTTGCATGGAAATTCCAGTCTGCTGAAATGTTAAAATCTTCTTTATGATGAAGAAGATTAATGAAATTGTATTTATTTTTAAAATGTTGCGATGCTCCATCGGTAAAATAATGAATGAATTTTGGACTGAAATGTTCTTTGAGATAGGCAATAATTATTTGCTGATAAACATAAACCGCAACTGTGTCATGCTGTAAATTATCAGAAATTATTGCCATACTAATATGTTTTATTTCGTTTTCAAATTTATAATTAACAATGACAGTGAATATGGATGTTTGATCGTTATTCCAATGCGCCGCTTGAGTTGCATTTTGAATAACGTAAGCATAGTTCTCTGCGAAATCAGACATTATTAAAAAATCTCCTTCATTTAAATTGCTTTTTAAATTTTTTGGAAATAATGTTTGACTTTTTGCATAAAAATCGTGTGTTTTAAGGTCAACAATTTTTTCACAAAGCCTGTCCACAAAATCGTCTACGTTTGCTACTTCTGTAACTAAAGTGGTCCTGTCTGTGTTTTGCCAATGCTGAAATCGAATTTCTTCAACGCAGTCCTTATCTGGCAGATCCATTAAATGCTTTTTTAATATTTCTACACCAGGGCAATTTGAACACTCGTTAAAATTGCATTCTGTTGTAACTTCACTACACATTAAAACCTTTAAACAATCATGGTAGTCTTTTAATTTTAAATTCGACAATTCCATTATTTTTTCAATATTTATTGCATCCAGCATCAATTTCACATTTTCATGGTAGACACAGACACAAACCGTGTGAGTACCACTTCTTCCAGCTAGAACACAATGCCGAGGTCTCAATTGTGCAAAGCGTGAAAACCCAATTTTAACATTCTCGTTCTCTTGCTTAAATTTAGAATACAGTTCTGACAAATTGACCAGAATTAACCTTTTTTTGTACATGCTCACGGGTTCCATCTTCTTTTTTTATAGATAAGAAATCCTTCATTCCAGGGAGCAGTCTACTATTCTCATCACTTTCATAAAACTGTTTTACACTGTAATAAAAAGGACATTGCTTTATAACACACGTCGTGTAATTTTACTCTGCAAAACTACAACGTCTGATGTGATAAATTTACGTTGCTACACGTAGTGATATAACCTACAAGTGCAATTCTACACAACTTTGTGTAACTTTATGACGTCCTATAATGTTATTTAACTCAGATCTTGTAATTTTACCAAGTGGGACATTGGAAATAATTTGCTTCACGTCCGACGTAGTAAATTTACATTTTGATGTAAATGTATTGTAAGATTGCAATAATACATCGTTTTTGTGTTATTTTACAATCGGGTGATTATTTAACCTGTCGTGCGTGTAAAGAAACATATCGCTTATTGTAAATTCACATTTCACATAACAAACGCGCAGCATATACGCGCAGCATATATTGCAACTGTGAGGTTAGCTTGCTTATAGCTCATATCGCTTACATATTTTCACAAGTTCACAATAAAGATAAAGTGCATGTGGTGATCATTTTGGTTTAAACAGCAAGGTAAGATAATTTTAATTCTTTTTGTCAATAATGTAAACCATTGCAGTGAAATAATTATATATATAGCAATGTTTCCTATGTCATATACAAATCAGAAATTTCACTGTATATTAATAACTGTAAGATGAAAGTTTTGAAAATTAAAAAAGTAATATTAGATATATTTAATAATAATTTAAACAAAAAAGAAATATAAATAAATTTGTATTAAAAAAGATATACTTGTTTCAGTGTTCAACATTTGAAACGCGACACCTGCTGGAGCCGCATTTACATCTATTCTTTTGTTCTTTTCCCAAAATTAAAAAAATGATTTCATGTAATCTCTGCAATTTGACCTTTCACAGCTTATTTCTTTACAATAAAACATCAATTTGTCCACACAAATGATGTTGGAAGTACTTTCGTCTGCAAAAGCAAAAATTGCAATAAACTTTTTGTAGATTATGTCAAATTTAAAGCGCATAATTATCGTATACATAAAAATAATTTAATAGCAGAATTAAAATTAAATGTGAAATATAATTGTAGACAAAAAGATTGTGTTTTCAGAACTGATAACTTTTACTTTATGAAAAAACACTTGCTCGGACACTTTAAATCCAACAATTGTGCAGTTTTGTGTTCAATTCCACCCTGTTGTGAATCTAATTACATTTTTAATTCCGAAAACTCTCTTAGAATTCATTTTGCAAGATTGCATAAAGCAATAGATTTCTGTAATAATGTCAAAATTGATAGCACTCATAAAATTTTAGAAGATAATTGTTTCGAAATTGATCTCAATAAAACCTCTGACGATAATCTTTTCCACATTGACAGTATCGATAAAATTCCCGATGACAATTATAAAGCAGATAGTATTTCTTTCTCTGATGAAAATTCATTGAAGCCTATTAAAAAATATACACCAACATCTATGGAAAATAAAAACCCTACTGAAATGTTAGGACGGTTATATGCGACGTTATTAGCCAATAATTTTATAACTGAAAATGTTGTACAAAAAGTTGTTGAAGGAATTGATTCCACTGTAAGATCATGTTCTGAGAAATTCTACTCTTCTATTGAAGAAATAAATTTTCCCACCGAAAAAACAGCAGAAATTGTAAAAATTTTTAACGATAGCTTTAAAGGTTTAAATGATGCTCATGATGAAAAATCTGGAGTTCTTAGAAATAGCTATAATAGAGAAAAATATTATAAAAAAAATTTTAATATTGTAAACCCAGTACAAGTTCCATTTACAAATAACGAAAAAACGAATAATTGCTTTCATTACGTCTCGATATTAGAAACCTTAATGGCATTATTACAAAACGATGAATTGCGTAAATATTGCACTACACATGAAAAAAGAAAAATCGAAAAATAAGTTTGGATATTTCGATATATCAGATGGAAATTTAGTCACAAAAGATCCATTTTTCAACAAAAACGCATTACAGATTATTTTATTTCAGGATGCTTTCGAAACTTGCAAGCCGTTAGGCTCAGCTAAAGGTAAATATAAAATTATTGGAATTTACATGATTTTAGGAAATTTGCCTCCTTATCTTAGATCGAAGACTAAACACATTAAACTCGTCGCTTTAGGTTTTGAAAAACACGTAAAACAGTTTGGGTGGAATGCATTTCTTAAGAACGTATTAGATGATTAAAAAATTTTGGAATCTGAGGGAGTCACAATTTGCAATTCGGTAAATACTTTTCACTTCACGGGAAGCCTATTATTCATGTTAGGCGATAGTTTAGGAAATCATGATATAGGTTGCCTGTCTAAAAATTTTAGTACAACGGCTTGTTTTTGTCGATTCTGTCTTATAACAAAAACTCAATTAAAATCGAATAATTTTTCAGTAAAGGAAATAAGAACTCCAGAAAATTATAAGAAATCAGCAGATGAAGCGCAAAAAAGTGGTAAATTATGCGAAGGTGTTTGGAGGGATTCTCCACTCAATGAACTTAAAAACTTTCACGTTTGCAAGCCGGGATTAGCGCCTTGCCTTGAACACGATATTCACGAGGGATTTGGTCCTTTTGATTTAATGCTCGCGTTTAAATATTTCGTTGTTCAAAAGAAATGGATAAAAATTAATGCTTTAAATTACCACTTGCAACATATACGGTTACCAACTGATTCAATGACTGAAAAAATTCCAATTATCAATTTAAAAAAATTAAAAGTGTGTGGAAGTGCTAGCGAAATTAGAAAATTAATCCTTATTTTGCCGATTGCCATTTATCATGTCATTAAAGATTCGGAGGATCCTGTATGGACAATGATATTAAAATTAAGAGAGACTAGTTCTTATGCATGTTCTTTAGCACTTTCTTTTGGTCAAGTTGCGCAATTTAAAGAAATTATTAATGATTATCTTTTACTAAGAATTGAATGCTTTCCCAAAATAAGTTTACGACCCAAACACCATTTCTTAGCTCATTTTCCTCAATCGATTGAAGACTTTGGTCCACTAAAATATGTTTCAACTTTGCGATCAGAAAGCAAACACAGTTTTTTTAAACGTCATGTAAGGCAGCTTAAAAATGTAAAAAATGTTACCAAAAGCTTATCAGAAAAGCATCAATTAGGTGATTTTTTACACAAAATTAAAGAACCTTTCATTATTATTAATAATGGAGAAGAATATTCTTCCGAAAAGTATAAAATTTTGTCCCCAATTGTTGAAAAGAGTAAGGAATTTCATTACGTAGCAACAAATGTTTTCTTCAGAGGAATTAAGTATAAACAAAATGACAGCATAATTGTTGGTAAAAGTGCATACGGGAATTATGTAATTTGTCAAATCGAGTTTATTCTTGTAAACGACGAATTTAATAACATGCACTTTGTTGGTACATATTGCGAATTAATAGAAAATACAGACCTAGGTGTTTTTGAGATAGTAAAAGAGGATTTAGAATTTAATACTTGTAAAGAATTGAGAATTTTTCCTTTCTCATCATTGCTTTCTCCTGATCCTTTGCTCAAATTCTTTTTAAAATCCTTTCCTGTTTTTCTTTTAAAATATGAACCCTTCAATACGGACCTTTAAGTGAGTGAAATGTATACAAAAATTTTATTGTTTTAATTTAAAAATAGTAAATAAATTTTGGTAATATGTTTTTTATATATTAAGTGACTTTATTACGTTTCAGATGCCAAAAGTCTTCAAAGTATGGAGTCATAACTGTTTGAGCAAAAAAGCAGTCTGCCTTGACACACAAGAAAATTGCATGGTAATGCTACTATCTAAAGGAAGCAAATCTTTAAATATTTGTGGGAAAAAAATTGTTCTTGCTACTGATGGTACGGAAATAGAGGACGATGAAACATTAGAAGCTTGCCGGGATGACGGTGAACAATTCATGATTTTGCAGGATAATGAAATTTGGATGTCTCCGACAAAACTTGTTTCTTCAATAAACAAGGAAGTAAGAATTAATTATAAGAATTAATTATAAAAAAAAGGGAAAAAGTAGATGGAGGTAATTGTACAGTTTATTTATCATTAGAATTTTAAAGGGAAATTAACCGAATTTAAAGCTAAATAAATATCGGTTAAAATTATAAGATAAAGAAAATGTTTACAACCCTGAATGAGCTTTATAAAAATCTAGTATTTAAGCTATAGATATAAACTTATAGATTATACCTTAGTGTGTGTAAATTTATTATTTGTAATCTAAACAACCTATATTTACTATATATATGGGTAATAATTATTACAACTTTAAAGCTTAACTTTGTATATAATTAATGGAAATTGTACTTATTACGAAGCATTTAAACAATTACAGAACTTATTCACAACACTAATTTAAAATGGAACATAAAGAAATTAAAATAATTAATTGGAATGCACATAGCATTACCAATAAAAAATTGGAACTAGAACAATTAATACACTACACACAACCTCATATTATCTGTATTACAGAGACTTGGTTGCGACCTAATCAGTCATTTAATGTTCATGGATATTATGTACACAGGAAGGATAGATTGGTCGGAAGAGGAGGGGGGGTTGCCGTGCTTGTTGAAAACAGTATGGTAACTTCGGCCTTAGAGATTTCTCTGTCCGATCCTAGGGATATACAGGAATCAGAATATATGGGAATTAATATCCATTCTTTATCTGGCATTCTTGAGCTTGTCGTAGTTTATTCTCCATTAAATTCAAATCCAGAAACCGAAACTTGGCAAGAACTGTTTACTAAAACTCAGAATAATAATACTAGTAGAATTGTTTGTGGGGATTTTAACGCATATTCATATAGCTGGGGGTGCATGCACATGAATTCCAAGGGTAACCATATAACCGATGCGCTGGAACTCTGTAACATGATTCCTATTAATGATAAACATTCAACTTATATACCGAAATTTGGCGAAAATGCAAATAATTTGGATTTAATCTTTACTCCTACTTCTTTAAGCGATAAAACTAAATATAAAATCTTAGACTCATCCTTTGGTTCAGATCACATTCCGATTATGTTGGAGTATATAATCAAACCCAATAATGTTACCAACAATTCTACTAGGATTAATACTCGTAATGTTAACTCGGTGGTATTTCGGGAAAAATTAGAAACCCTCACTTTGGAGTTAAATGAGGCACGTATGGAGATGCTTCCGGGTCCTTTCTCAGAATGTTTTATCAACAGAATATTGAAAGATCTTCAGGAGAGTGGTGCACATTACCCTGCGGATTACAAAGGTAAAAGAAAGTTTGTAACGGTTCGTTTCTATTCTTGATCCTTATGGGAAGGAAATTATGATCAGGATAACCCGGGGTAAAGAATGACGCAGATGATTAATAAAAATATTCTTGTTTTTATTGGATAATCTTCTTAGCGACGATCCTGGTACTTATAAAATAAACTTAGGACAATAATTTTGATAAATCACTTAATTAGAGTTCATCTCGGTGAGTGAGTAATCAAGTAGAATGTTCGATATGCACGTAGGTAAGTTATAGTATTTCGCATTCACAGGTAAGTTCATCAACTAACTAAAATCTTTTATTTCAGGTTGTTTTTTAGTAATGAAAATTAAATTTGGAATTTTTAATTTAAAAAACAAGTTAATTAACTAAACTTGGAATCGCGTGTGGTAAGTCGCGTGTGGTAAGTCCCTGCTTTCTTCCAGGTAGATCACTGCGTAAAAAATAAAATAAAACTAACTAAACTTTCGATTGTTTCAGGTAAATCGCGGAGCGGAGATTTAGTCTTTCAACGAATGGATTCACTACGCGTGAAGTGGAGAAAAGGTGAGTATCTAAGTCCCTGCTCTTTTCCAGGTAAGTCACCATGTAAAAAATAAAATATAACTAACTAAACTTTCAATTGTCTCAGGTAAATCGCGGAATGAATATTCGATTTTTAAATAGGTAAGTTCGTTACGCGGAAGATGGATAGAATCTAAGTAGCGAGCCAATTATGGCAAAGATCACGAAAATTTGGGCTTGGGATAGCGCTCGCAAGAATGAGCCACAGTTGGTGTGATACGCGCTGTAGGTATGGCCCTGAGATTTACCGACGTATGATTTCTCGATGTGATTTATCGTTTCAACGGGATACGTATCGACGGCAGCAAGGGACGCGATCCTCGGGAGTTTCTTCTTCATCGACGGTCGCGTATAATCATGCACATGGGAAAACACTCGGGAGTTAGACGTTTTCTTCTCGCGGATTCTCACGCTAATATAAAAAAAGCACTCGCGGTTCGTAGCACTCGCGCACTAATTAAGAATTTCGATCGCGGTTAGGGTCAACTCGCGGATTACACTTGAGGAATGGCGGCCGAGGTGGCGCTCACCATGGTAAGTAGGATTTCTTCCCAACAGCCGAGATGGCGTTCGCTGAGAGTGGATCGATAGGATGCTAGACTAGGTCCTTTACCGAATTTTGTGAGCAACTTAATTTTAATAAGGGTATGTCTAACATTTGGCGAACGGTTAAGGGAATGATCTCCAAATCAGGAATAATCACTAATAACGTTCACACCTATGAAGAGACAGAAGAGATTATAACAATGAGAGATAACTTAATTAAAGAACATATTCCTCCTCGCGCTCACACCCTTATTGAAGTCAATGATTTGGACAACCTGATGAACAATGGATTCAACAAGTATGAGTTTGAGTCTGCTAAGATTTATACCCAATCTGGAGGTGGCTATAGACCGATATCTCTTACTTCCTGCATGGCTAAACTTTTTGAAAGAATAGTTCAAAGGAGGCTGGAGTATCTTTCTGAGGCTGAAGAGTGGATACCTAACTTCCAGTTTGGTTTCAGACGGGGCAGGTCCGCGATGGATGCAGCATCACTTCTGGTCAGTAACATCTACAGAGCTTTTGGTAGGGGAGAGTATGTTGTTGCTTTGGCCTTGGACATTAAAGGGGCGTTCAGCTCAGTTAAGACCGAAGCTATCATTCAACAGCTACTAGAGTTAAAGGCTACAACTCGCATTATCAATTTTATCAGTTTTTTAATATCGGAAAAATATATATATATTTCTTTCTTTCTTTCCTTTTATTCCTCTTTAAGGATAGCACTTGGAGTCATGAAAACTACCCCTATCTAAATTATACTATCAGAGGCAGGATTTTCAGACTTAAACTTGAATAGGGCAGAAAAGGCTCATCAATTTATTGTGAGAAATTTACAATGGACTAAAAACCCATTAATTCAAAACCTTACAGACACTTTCATAGAACTAAACACATTCAAAAATAAACTTAAAATAGAGAAATTGGGATTACTGTCGGCATTTGAATCGATGGAGGGAATGAGGGAGGTTATGCTAACATCCCTCAATCCTTCATATTTCGATTTACCTTGGCCGCTGATTTGTGATCAACTTAACACAAATACTTCATATGGACTAGATATTAAAGAGGCGCAATGTCCAACTCAAAAACTTGAAAATATCTTACATTCTAAATATCCAAATAAAACACTGGTATATACAGATGCGTCCTCTAACTCTTCGACAAATAGGTCAGCCATTGCATTTCATATTCCTTCGAAGAGCATTGATTATGGAGTAAGAACCTCCAATCTTCACTCTACTCTATCTCTTGAAAATCTAGCCATTATTACCGCAATACAACACTCTTATACATTTGACATTAGGGACATTTTAATAATCTCTGATTCTAAATCTGCTTTAAATTTGATCTCCAAACCCATTCTGTATAATTCTAAAACCCCTTTATTCACTAAGCTGATAATTGAATTAACGGAAAAATACAGAAGCAAGGGCCTGGGAGAGGTGGAGTTCCTCTGGATTCCGGCTCATGTTGGAATCCCGGGGAACGAAACGGCTGATAGGCTCGCAAAAATCGCGACAGAATTCCCTACCTCCATGAGAAATCATTTGGTATTTGATGATGTTAAAAAAATTATCAGAGATGATTGTTTCTCTTTTACTTTTGCCGGGTACAATACTTGAAATCAAAAGATTTTTCAATCAAAATAGAATTGCAATTTGATCCATAAAGTAGTTTGTATATATGAGAACATAAAGATACAAGAGAAAAAAAAAATTTTTGATATATAGTTCCTTAATAATTCAATTTAATTATTTTTAGTACTATTTATGGATTTCCTAAAAATATGATGTCCTGAAACCAAACCAATACTAATACCTTCCTACTTGCCTTCACCACAAGAAATTTTCATAAATAAGAGTGGAAAGTGGAAGTAGGAAGTGAGAGTGGAAGGTGTGAAGTGAGAGTGGAAAGTGGAAGGTAGGAGTGGGAGTGGGAAGTAAGAGTGAATTAAAAATAATCTGAATTGTACATTTAGAAAATTTTGTAAAGCATTTAATACAATTTTTAATTGTATACAATTAATTTTTAATTCAATAGAATTCACTATTTCTCTTCTCATCGTAAACATTTTTCAACAAACAAGGCCGACGAAATTCATTGCCATATTCGTGGAACCATTTATTTGCGACTAGAAAATAAAATTTTTTTTTGTAAATTAAAAATTATTTTCATTTGAGTACAAAACACTTTTTTTTTAAACATGGAGACATATGACAACCATCACAATAATTAGGTGAATAAAATTAAATTAAATATACCCCATTTTACTCTAGAAACAACACGACATCCTGCATGCACTGTATAATAGTCTAAGTCTCCATTCGGTGAAGTATTGAACCAGAAAACAGCATTTCCTTTTTTTGGTGTCAAACTAATATTCAGATGAGTGAAAATTGTTTTGCCACCTTCTTGAACATCGTTTAACTAAAAAATTGTTTTAAATATTAAATATTAAAATTTTAAAACGTCTAAATACTAATTTGCTTGGAACTGCCTTTAATGCCAAAAAAATCTAAAAATGAAACTAAATTTTTTTAATTAATTCCCACTTACGTAAAACATTAGTGTTCCAATTCGATTTCCAAGACCAACAGTCGGAAATGGATTATCCTGGAAAAAACATAGCTTACAAAAATTGAAAGTCAATAATTTCAGAAAAAGTTATTATCTCAAGGGCAGACCCTGTTGTTGCTAAAATCAGTGTGCTCATTAAAGTATCCTCCTGGTTTATAATATGCAATTTGTAGAGTATCCGAAGCATCAATATTCAAATTTGTTAAATGTCCTGCTCGTTTGTTTATAGACTTAACTTTTGGATAATAGTCTTCATAAAGCCAAGCACTTTCAGAAATTCGTTCTTTTGATGATTGTATTTCTTTTTTACTTGTGAAAATTGTAGATGGTGCCAACTTAACAACAGGAAGAAAACAATGTTTTCAAAAAAGAAAGGGAATTAAAACTTACTTTTTCTGATACATTCACATTTACACTAGTAAATAAAATAATAAAATTAGAACATTTATAAATATAATAATAAAATAGGAACATACGACGGGATAAGCCTCTTCTTGGAGCATTTCTATTTCTTTATCGGTAAGAACATTGTGATAGATTACAATTAAAGGATCCAAATACACATCTTCCTGTTTGAATGGTGCTATTTTCAGAAATGGATTTCCATGATCAACGAATCGACATCTTAAATGCTTTTCAATAACTGGAGATAGTGAAATCGACCCATTGCATAATTTTAATGCCGAGTTTTCAAAAATTTCATAATCCATAGGAGGACTTTTTGACACTAAAGATTTTACTTTATGCGGGCCAAGTTTGTTCGTGCTCTCTGTCACATAATCCTCAATTAGGTGCCACAAATATTCTAATTTTTTTAGAAAATTTACATTAAAGAAGAATTCACGATTTTCATTAATCGATGTTATTAACCCTATTGTAAATATCAGTGATAAAATTTTCATTATCATAAAGGTGTTGTATTAAAATATTTATTACTTAGTGTATTTTTTTAAAGTACAAAATTAATAAATAATTTACTTTACAAAACTATTACAAGTTTAGTATAGAAGAAAGATTATTTAGTTTTATAATGCTTTTTGAAATACTACTTGTTTAAATATTAGTTTTAGTTTAAAAGTAACCAAAAATTACTGATGTATAGAAATCGAAATGAAATTTTTAAAAAAATTTAAAGTGCGTAATGTTAAATAGAAAACGAACTTGTGTTGATAACTGTTTCTACGAAATGGAAAGATGTAATTAAAGTATAGCTCTGAGGTGACAGCTTAAATTTTCATGTAATTAGTAGATAAAGTTCATGTCAGAAAGAAACTAAAATATATTATTTATACTGAGTCAATTCATATAGGAAACGAATCCAAAAATCTTTTATAAACTACATCATAAGAAAAGATTTAGTTATTGTTTAAATTTTATTAGTTATTTAATTTAAACTCTAATTTGTTCTTTATTATATTTTTTACAATTATCCTACAAACGAAAGATAAAAATTATCTCATCTAGTAGTGGATAAAGTAGAAAGAATAAAAAGCTGAATTACCGAATAATTATATTGGAACAAATCAAAACTTTATCATAAATTTTATTTACATTTTCTTTTTTTTTATAAAATTCTTTGAATATAAAATTCTTCTTAATAATTAGTACTCCCTAAGAATATAAATATTAATATATTTTCTATTATAATACGTAACTTAGATGTATAAATCATTTACAGGCACTTTTAATAAATTTTATTATTTTAATTCATATTATTATTATTCACGATCGGGAAATAATTCATCATATGTGAAAAATTTGCAAATTTTATTAGCAATTTGTAGAATGTCTTCTGTAATTTTCTTTTCTAAATTTGGTGTTGTACTGTCAATAATTTCTTGACGGCTATTCTCTAAAGCTGCATTAATTGCTGAAGATAGTGTACTGTCCGGTCCTTCCTTTGGTGTAAACTTTGATGTATAATCTTTTATATGTAATTTCGTACTCATTGAAGGGAAAAATACGTATTGCTTTCCTTTGCGCTCTATTACTTTAAAATACATAATAACTTTTGCTGAAACATCACCTGAAAAAAATTTTTTTTTTTAATTAATTGCATATCATTACAACTTGACCTTTTAACGCCCCTCCTAAAAGCTCAATATCTATAAATAAAAATTAGAATTTTTCATTCAAATTTTGTACGTTTTCTTCAGCTTCAAAAAAATGTAGATCAGAAATGGGGTTCACTATACGTAAAGCTAATCTCAGATGGCAGCACCATAGCAAGATTTGTCTAGCGCTTAATTTTTGATTTCGCGAAAAGTCATATTTGTTTTACAAACAAATAAACGAAGTAAATAAATACTTTTTGTGGAATTGTGAAAAGTTAAAAATTGAATTACTTGAGCGAGGAATATGTGTCGCAGGAAAAAAGACGGTTTTGCAAGTCACAGTATCGTAAAAGTATAGATAAAAAAATTAAGGTTATGTTGCCTGTCATTAAAAATATTGTAAACACATTTTAATTTTGAATCTCTTAACATCTTTAAATAGTTTTCCGTATTTTATTATAACCAATATTTCTGATCTAATGATTTTATTCTTCATTTATATTGTTAATTGATATTATGCAACAAATCACATTTAAAATTTTGCGCCATAAAATCTTATAGTGGTGCTGCACTCTACTGGTCAAGTTTGGCTGTGTGGAACCCCATTATCTAAAATTTGCTATTGTTTGAAAAAAATTAAAAATAATTGTTAAAATTTACGAATTTTTAAAATATTCTTGATTTTTATATATCTTATGAGTGGGAGGGTTTTTGAGGTCGGTGATTTCGAAATAAATTATACTTTTTCAAAATTCAAAATAACGGATCCAAAAAACATTTTTATAAAGTAATTCGTCGTATTGAATCCGCTATTTTGAATTTTGAAAAAGTAACATCAGATTAGAAATCAGTGACCCCAAAAACCCCTTAATTACAAAGTTCCAAGCGAATTCGATGAATTAAAAAAAATTTGTTCGCCATATTGGATCCACCATTTTGAATTTTGAAAATCAACTTCGAATTCATAATCAGCGCTCCTAAGAACCTCTAAGAACATGAAATTTCTTATTTGTACATTTAGATGATTTTAAATGATTGACAGGGTACTTACTTGCAACTATATTAATAGGTCCCGTTCCAGCAACTGGCACAAGAATTTTTGCATTAACATCGTAATCTGCTTTAAGCGTTACCTCCTTAAATGTTACTTCAACTGTGAACGTATTTTTCTCCAAATCTGAATGCAAACTGTTTACTATGAAATTAGAAAGACCATATAGTTTAACGTCGCGAGCAAATGCTTTAAAATTTGGTAAATCAGCCAATGCAACACGATCAATATACATTGGTTCTATGGAAGGAATTTTGAATTCTGGAATGCCTTCTCTGAGTTTCTCTCTCATTCCTACGACAGAATTAAGAATGCATTTGTCTAATTCAGGATTTCGACGTCCACAGATTTTGATGTAAGATGCTGCAAAAAATAAAATTAATTTAGATGGAATTGTAAATAAGATAATATAAGGCACGATAAATAAATAATTTAATATTGCTAACTTTCTGTACATCTTTTTTCTTAAATTTCAAGAAAACGAATGTATAGTGAATTACGAAAAATTAATTGACATGTTAAAGATTAAAAAGAAAAAATTTGTTATTTCAGATTCAGTTCATCATAATTTGCATATTCTGTAAATGTATATATTAAATAAAATTTAAAGAAATAAGGAAATGTAAATGAAACTAGATTAAAGAAATGTGAAGGATATTTCAAGTTCCATCGTCATTGATATCGACAGCTGGAATAGAAGACGGCAAAATTGATGGTTGTTTTTTTCGCGACATGTAATAAATATACATCTTGGAACTTTTAATCGTGTATTTATAATCATTTCAAGAATATATATAAATTTTTTCCTAACGAAATTATAACTCAATTAAAATATGTAAGGATGTTTAGTTACTAAAAAACCTAGGACAAAAAAATTTTTGCTACATAAAGTCGTAATGTGGATTTTAGGGGTGAAAGAAACTCGCATCTTCAATGAAAGGTGACAAGATATTTTTTTAAAACTATCAATTTTTTATGAAATTCATTTTTTAGGGGTTCTTAGGGTCACTGATTACGAATAAGATGTCAGAATTTCAAAATTCAAAATGGCGGTCAAAATTGAAAAAATTATTTTTTTTAAATGAAATTTGCTATTTGAAGGTTTCCAGGGTCACTAATTACTAATCTGAAGTCAGATTTTCAAAATTCAACTCCAAATTTTTTTTTAGCAAAAAATTGCAAAAAACGTTTAATTCTAGCCTCTTACAGTGACCTGACTCCTTAAGAATTATTTTCACCCCTAAAATCCACAAACGCTCTTGATCCAGCAAATCGACTATTATCGTAACCTAGAAATTTAATTGTTTGATAAATATTAAAATTTAAGGTTTTAAAATAATTACAATTTCAATTCATTGCTACTTTAAACAATTTGTAACTGAAAATCGAAATGTATGACTTAGAAAAAAATAGTCGTAACTTATTTATAGCATTTTTGGATCGTTGATTTCGAATTTGAAGTCAGATTTTAAAAATCCAAAATGGCGTATCCAATATGGCGAACGATAATATTAAAAATCTAACGGATTGGCTTGAAACTTATTACTCGAGGGTTTTTGGGGTTACTGATTACAAATTTGATGTCAGATTTTTAAAATTAAAAATGGCGGATCCAATATGGCGGAAGAAAAAATTAAAAGTCAAACAGATTTGATTCACATTTGTGACTCGAGTGTTTTTTAGCTTCCAAATTACAAATCTGAAGCTACATTTAAAAATTTTTTAAATTAAAATTTCAGTAAATTGTTGAATTTGTATAAAATATTGTCTTTAGGGATTATTGTTAAAATAATCATATTCACCAGCAACAATTCGCGCTAAATCTCGCGGCTAACTTTTTGCTGACTTTTTTTAAAATAAAATTTGCATTTTTGAAACTAATAGAACTTAAAAATTTTCTAATTTAAATTTTTGTTGAAAACACTAAAAAAATTCAATTTTGAAGAAATTAAAAATAATCGCAAAAATTCCCAATTATCTTTATAAATAATAAAATTCTTCTTCAAAGTTCAATAATTTTCATAAATATAAAAAAATTCTTGTCCTAATTTGAATGATTTTCAAAAAAATTTTCTAATTTCAATAATTTTCAAATATCTAAGATTTTAATAAAATTTCCCAAAACGAATTCAATTATTTAAAAAAAAAAATTTTATAAAATTGTATGAAAACATTTAATTATTTTCATAAATAATAAAAATTTAACAGGAATTTAATTATTTTCATAAAAAATAAATTTTTTTTTTTTAATTTAATTATTATTTTCATAAAAAATAATTTAAAATTGTAGAAAATAATAATTGAATTAAAATTATGAAAATAATTTTGATGAAGTTACAGTAACAATATTCTTATAATATAAAATAATGATTTTATCTCTCGGTCATCTTTAATTTTTTTGGAAACATGAAGAAGTCGATCACTCCGAGTCTTCAACTCGGAGCAATCGATATCTTCATGCAAAACAAATAAATTTTTTATTTATTAATCATAGTTGTTTAACAATTTTCTAATCTATCTAAAGTTAACAAAAAATTAAATATTCGTCATCAGCGACACCAAAAATCCACTAGTAACAAGTTTCAAGCTAATCAAATTGATTTTTAATTTTTTTTTGTCCGTCATATTGGATCCGACATTTTGAATTTTAAAAAACCGACATAATATTTGTAATCAACAATCCGGAAAGCCTCCGAGTAAAATGTTACAAGCAAATGCTATTAATTTTTCATTTTTTCCTCCATATTGGATCCGCCATTTTGAAATTTTGACGTTTTAGAGAAAATCTAACGACAGATTCGAATTTAGCGTGAAAAATATACGTTAAAAATCGTTGTTACTTTTCCGGGTTCAAAAGTTGATTCAAAATTAATTCTACAAAAATTTTGTAAAATTCTGAATAATTATTCTTTTATTTTGGACTTATTTCGCTAAATAGAGTAAATTTTTCCTTTTAGACTATAAATTTCTAGAGTATATGACCTGATCAATCGTTTTAAATTTAAAAATAAGCTACTTTTCAATTAATTTCGGTTTTAAGACATAATTGGTTTCCCCTTGTTTTTCCAGTGAACTCTATAATAGCCTTGCGTGATAAATACTTCCGCATAAATTCCTATTGGACACAATCACATCAATAAATACACATCACCGAAAAATAATTATATGCTGCATTTTGAAATGTTCTCTTTCAGCTTTTTAATATCTACTATTACGCATCATAAAAAGAAGTTGATTCACTATACATTAAAATTAATGAGCAATTTGGAAGCGAGAGAAAAATATTGTTAAACTGAAAAAATTCATGTTCTCAGCAAATTAATATTTAAAACAACTTTGATCGTAAAAGTCCAGTTTTGACGACAATACCTGCGCTTGTTTGACGAGTGTCAGCAGCTCTTTTGCACTACATAACTTATAAAAACAAATCTTTAGTGAGTCACACATCAAATTATTCGTCATTAGCAGAGAATAAAATTAACATTTTTTTTTTTATTGATCTACATGCAATTGTGAAATATTCATTCTTTAAATTCTTTAACTAAAAAATAGTTTAACTTTTAATATTTTAAAATTATATAAAAATTTTCTTCTGGAAAATTCTGAAAATATTTTTATTTTTGCGAAAATTTCAATATCAATGCTTTTTTGATGACTTTCTTCGACTAAAATAGAATATTCAACGAAATCACTTAAATTTTATCCAATTAACAAGAAACAATTTGTTTGGAAATTAAAATTGTTAGAAAAAAAAAATTTGAGGAAATTAAAAATTTTAGAAAAGAAGTTTCATTCCATGTTTTTTAAAATTAAGAAGGGTTGATAATGTAACAAATTCCCTCTTTTTGTTTGTCATCATACGACTTTAAATTCTTTCTTTATGTTTGACGTTTGAAGCATAAATAATTTAAAATTATTCAATTTGTTTAATTGCTGTTGTTGAAAACGTAGTGTCTACTAAATTCGCAAAAAATATTTTCAATAATTTTAATTTCGTTATTTTGCCAGACAACATTTTTTTAGAAATAGTCCTAATCCTCAAACGTCCAAAAGAAACATTTTTGTAAAAATACTTTTCCATATTTCTTTTAAATCTATTTAATCTATTAAAAATTTATTAAAATTTTATTTTACATTTGTTCTATGATCTAGTTTACTTACGAATTTCGGCAAAAATGCACGCTGACAAAAGTAGGAGATTTAAGAAAATGATGTACATTTTTATGTATGAATTATATGTGAAGAAAATAAATATTGTTATTTGTCAACAACGTACAGTTTAACACTGTCAATAGTTGATTCTGTAGAATCGTATTTATATATTCGAGGCTGCATGATGGCCTTAGAATTATTCTGAATCAGTAAGTTCAAGGTTACACCTAGAAACCACCTCTATCCTTATGGTCAGCAATCCCCACTGTGAGTGCCTCAACATTTACAAACACTGATAAAGTACAAACAAACACGAGTTTAGTTTGACAATTACAATAGCATGATTTTCAGGTAGGCTAATCAAAGTAAAATATCTAACTTATCATCTAATGAGAGAAAAGTGACATGTGCGTTATTGCATTTGCATAAACCACTTAATAGAGTTTAAAGTTTAAACTAGTTGTAAATATGCATTAGTTTTAGCATGTATTTAGTTACAGTTGCAGTTTATACTGTTAATATGTATAATTGTAAAAATATTCTTCATCTAATAATAATTAAATTAATTTATTACTATATTTTTTTAATAGAAAGAAAAAATAAATAACTATCAAGTTCATTCTATAACACTGGATATGATATATTTATTGGTACTTTAATTCGTAATTAATACTATAATTAGTTCTGTTTGATTCAAAAACTGTTTTTGCTATTAACTATTATAATTGACAAGGTAAATCAAATTGTAACTCGATTGCCAAAATTTGTAATCAGCGACTCAAGAAAACCCCGAGTATTCATTATCAAGAATTTTGACCATTTTTTCGAAATTTTGTCAGACATATATTGGATCCGCCATTTTGTGTTTTCAAAAACTGAGATCGGATTTGTAATCAGCTACCCAAAAAAAAACCCCGAGTTACGAGTTCTCAAGCAAATTTTATCAAATTAAAATAATTGTCCGCCATATTGGATCCGCCATTTTGAATGTTAAAAAACTGACATCGCATTCGTAAGCAGCGACCCTAAAAACTCTTAACCCTTTAACGACGAGATGTGCTGTCTTTCAACATGAATTTCAATCTCCATAAAAATTTTCAAACATCCTAACCCTATTATTTTTGGGGTCGCATTTTCTAATGACGTAGTCAAAATTTTCAAAAAATTACATTAAACCCTTCCTTTTTTCAAAAATAGTCAAAAAAAAGTCCAGTTTTTTAATTCAATTTTTAAAAAAATTCACTCTGTCGTAACGCTTTTTAAATAGAATAAAAAACATCTATTAGTAATTTTAATCTTTTTTCGATTTTGAATTTAAAAAGCGCTTAACAGCCAAAAAACTTCTTAATTTTAAGTAAAATGACAAACTTTTTCAAAAATTTTTCTTTGATTGGAATTTATTACTCAGGGGTTTTTGAAATCGCTGATTACGAATCTAAAGACAGATTCTTAAAATTCAAAATGGCGGATCCAAAATGGCGGATTAATTTTTTAAATTACTCAAATCTTTCACTTTCACTCAAAAAATGTTCACTTTCAATTTCACGTAAAATATTTTTACTTTCACCTAAAAAATGTTCACTTTCAATTTCATCAAAAAACATTTAATCAAAAAATTTTTTGTAAAATTGTAAGGGGAAATTTTTTGTCAAAATTTCAATTAAGAATCTTTTAGATGTGAAAATTCATTAAGTAAAATTGTAAGTGATAATTTTTTCATAGAAGTGAAAGTGAAAATGTTTTGCGTGAAATTCAAAGTAAAAATTTTTTGAGCGAAAGTGAAAATATTTTCGGTGAAGTTGAGAATAAAAAGTTTTTGATTGAAAATGAAAATATTTTTTTGTAAAATTAAAAATCAAAATATTATTAGTGAAATTGAAATTGAAAATTTATAAGTGAAAATTTTTTCATAAAAAGTGAAATTGAAAATTTTTTAATTGACAGTAAAAGTGAAAATGTTTTCCGTGTAATTAAACATTTTTTGATTGAAAGTGAGAATTTTTTTAGTGCAAGTGAAAATTTTGTAGGTGAAAGCGAATATTTTTTGCGTTAAAGTGAAAATTTTTGAGTGAAAGTGAACATATTTTACATTTTTCGTGAAATTTAGAGTGAAAGTGACAGTTACGTGAACGCACCCGATTGAAATTAATTACTCGGGGGGTTTTTGGGTAACTCATTACGAATCTGACGTCAGATTCCAAAAATTCAAAATGGCGGTCCAAAATGTCGGATTAATTTTTTAAAATCACTCATATCTGATCGAAATTTGTTACTCTGAGGTTTTAGAAGTCGCTGATTACGAATATGAAGTCAGATTCCAAAAATTCAAAATGGCGTATCCAAAATGGCGGATTAATTTTTTAAATTACTCAAATCTTTCACTTTCACTCAAAAAAATGTTCACTTTTAATTTCACGCAAAATATTTTTACTTTCACCTAAAAAATGTTCACTTTCAATTTTATCAAAAAACATTTAATCAAAAATTTTTTTGTAAAATTGTAAGGGAAAATTTTTTGGCAAAATTTAAATTAAGAATCTTTTAGAAGTGAAAATTCATTAAGTAAAATTGTAAATGATAATTTTTTCATAGAAGTGAAAGTGGAAATGTTTTGCGTGAAATTCAAAGTAAAAATTTTTTGAGCGAAAGTGAAAATATTTTCGGTGAAGTTGAGAATAAAAAGTTTTTGATTGAAAATGAAAATATTTTTTTGTAAAATTAAAAATCAAAATATTATTAGTGAAATTGAAAATTTATTTTAAGTGAAAATTTTTTCATAAAAAGTGAAATTGAAAGTGAAAATTTTTTAATTGACAGTAAAAGTGAAAATGTTTTCCGTGTAATTAAACATTTTTTGATTGAAAGTGAGAATTTTTTGAGTGCAAGTGAAAATTTTGTGTTTTAAAAGCGAATATTTTTTGCGTTAAAGTGAAAACTTTTTGAGTAAAGTGAAAATTTTTGAGTGAAAGTGAAAATATTTTACATTTTTCGTGAAATTGAGAGTGAAAGTGAAAGTTACGTGAACGCACCCGATTGAAATTAATTACTCGGGGTATTTTTGGGTAACTCATTACGAATCTGACGTCAGATTCCAAAAATTCAAAATGGCGGTCCAAAATGGCGGATTAATTTTTTAAAATCACTCACATCTGATCGAAATTTGTTACTCTGAGGTTTTAGAAGTCGCTGATTACGAATATGAAGTCAGATTCCAAAAATTCAAAATGGCGGATCCAAAATGGCGGATTAATTTTTCAAAATTACTCAAACCTGATTTAAATTTTTTACTCGAGGTTTTTTGGGTTTGTTGATTACAAATCTGGATCCCGATTCAATTAAAAGTTTAAAGAAGTAAATGATAAAGTGATAAAATAAAAATAAATTAATAATAAACAAAATACAAAATAGAGTTAAATGAAAATTAATTGAATGTTTATAAACAAAGAGAAAATCGTATATGAAATTCTACATTTAACGATACCTACCACCGAAAATTTTAATAAATTATACAAAAATTTTAGCACTTGATAAATTTGAAAAAGAAATTTGAAGAACTTTTTTGGCAATTTTTTAAAGTCTAGCATATTTTTTAAAAATTGAAGAAACAATTTTTAAACTTATGAAAGTGTCATCATTTGAGTCTCATTTTTAATTTAAGACCAAAAAAGAAATAAAAAATCTAATTCGGTTCGCGAGATATTGAATATACCAGAAATTATTCTAAAATATTGAAAAGTGGATAATAGATTATGAAATGTATTAATCAGATTATATTCACTATGATCTTATTTTCTCTAATCCTAATTGTATAATCCATTTGCCTCCGTGCGTTTTCTATAAAACTTAATGCCGGTCAGCTTCTTGACAATGCCGGTCACACTATTCAGTTGAAGGGCAATGACTCAAATTTTGCATAATAACATCATACACTAGCACAACATCAAATATTTCGAATCAATCGCAGATGAACGTGATTCGCATTAGATACGCAACAAGTTATACCATCATTATTTAAAAAAACAGATTATTTTAATTGTAAATAGAATATAATGTATTAAAAATTTAGTAATTTCAAGAAATACATAAAATATCGAAATGTAAGGTGAGAAAGAAAGAAATATTTATAAAAATTCATGTAGGTCTTTACCTTTTGAACAGTTAATTCTTTTATTATACAAAAAGAAAGGTAAAACATTTCAATCTGCAAAAAAAACCTGTTGTCCGATAACATTTTCAAAAAAAAGAACATTATTTTATTTTTTATCTATACACTCGTCTTTTGCCTTAATACTAGCTTTAACACTAACAGAATAGTGGTAGAAGAAGTAGAATGTGATTGTGCGTAGTTTGCGCGACGCATTTAAGGGGGAGTGACACCCTTGAGATCTTGAGATCTTTTTTGAACCTGTTTTTCATGAATTTTTTTAAGACACAGCAATAAAGTAAATAAAATTTGATTTTCAGGACTTTATTTGTTTGTTAACTTATTTTGAAGTTTCACACGGTGGCTTTAGATAAGAGTCAATATGTAAAAAAAAGTAAAAACTTTACTTTCCGATAAAACTTTTAATATTATTTAGAACCCTCTCTCGAAATTAAAAACTAAAACTTATAGAATTTTAAAACATTTTAATGATGATGAATACTTTATTAATAGAAAATATATACGAGAACTAATACAAAACTTTCAAAAATTTGCGGCTTACCTAAAATTCATAAAAATAACAATCCTCTAAGACTTCTCTAGAAAAAAATTTTTTCTCAAAACTTTTCGTTCACGAACGCGATGACATAGTGAACAAACAAACTTTCCATTGATTTTGATTTCAGTTTAGTTCCCATTTTATCGTGCTCACCGCAAGCCGCTTTTAAAAAAAAGTTTTTGGGGCAACAGTTACAGTTTGCACAAATATTAATATTTTTTAAGTTTCAAAGTTGCTAAAAGTTCATAAAACCATATACTATCTGATGCAATGTACATTATTTTAATAAAGTTTTAATGAAATGTCTGTTAGTAATTATGAAAATCACTCATATTTTGTGGTCAATAATGTATGTAACCCCTTAATGATTCTGTTAACAAACCAAAATCTTATATACGTAAAATAGTTATGATTTTATAAATAAGATTAAACAATTTTCTATTCCTGATGATAATATATTATAAGTAGCTGAGATGCTCCATCTTTTTTACACATGTTGACTCAGAACATGTGAATGATTCATTCATTAGACATTATTCAGTAATTTTATAAAGTTTAAATATTCCATTATACGATATACTTGATTCATTCCAGTTCCTTTTTGACAATATATTTTTTAAATTCAATAATAAATATCACACAAAAAAATATGGTGCCCCTATGGATTCTTTCATTTCTGGTTTGTTTATAGTCATGGGATAACTTCTTGTAATGCTAAACTTTCTTTTAAACCTTTATTTTATTATAGGTCTGTTGATGATATAATCACTTGTGTGTTTTGTAATGTTGTAAAATTTAATATTAAAGAACTAATTCTTTAATTTGTGATTTTTGTGAATAAAACACTAAGTAACATTTAGACAGAACATAAAATGATATTAATGATATTACCAACAGTGTTTACAAAATAAATACTTGACAAAGAAATTAATTATAAAAAAACATTTAATATCAGAAATGATTCATATAAATTTGCAAAAGAATCCTGTTAATGAAAAAGATGACACACAAAATCTCAGTATCATCTATTATATTCAATTTCTAAACGAAAAGAAATGTTTATAAATCTTGATCTCCTCTGATTTACCTTGACAATTCTCATGTCCTGCCTTCTGTTTATAGATGGGCCATTCACCTGCTGATCTTCATCGATTCGCATTATTTGTCCATTCTATAACATGTACTGCGAATTAGTGTCCAATCGTACTCCTTTCGACGAAGTATGTTTTTTTTGAACATGTATATGAATTTTTAAAATACTCTCAGGAAACGTTAGACACTTTGGAGACCATCATTTTATTATAAAATTTGAAATAACAATTCTTTTTCTACACTTCAATATGTATTTAACAAACCCACCAAAAATAAATCCTATTCCTTTATTCATTTTCTCAAAACAAATCATCAAAAATTGGTCTCTATTTCAGCCTCTATAGAGTGGTGTTACCCCTTAATGGAGGTTTGATCAATTTTTAATATTATAATAAATTATAATGTCAAAAAATAAATAATTATTGTCATTTACCTTGGGTTTCTTCCCTCTTTTGCGTGTTCTCATAATAGTAAAAGCTCGAGTAAAAGAATATTTTCAAATTAACCGTTATTCTACTAATAAAATAAAATTATCAACTTTTACTGAATTTACTTGACTAAACAAGGTCAAGTTTCTCCTAGCCCCTAAATTAACTATTCTGTTTATATAAATAAATATTCTTTGCAAATATGCATTTTCATGTAACTAATTTATTTTGTTTAATTCAAGTTTTCTTAGGTATAACATTCTATTTATACAGATTTTAGGAAATCGATCATTCGACATTTTTTCAATTTTATCAATCCATCTAAAGACAAAGTCTAAAATCTTAATTTTTAGATGGGGTATTTCTGTTTCTAATCTGATTGCATATCCCGGAATATTTTTTGGGACTTGGAGAATTTTTAAAAAATTAAAAAAAAAAACTATTTTGTATTTTTTGTATTAAGTCAAAATATCTAAGGCTTCGGGAGAAGATAACATACATTATTATATGTGTAATAATTTTTTAGTGCATGTAAGAAGATAGAGATATCTTCTTACGCAAGCACTAAAAATTTTATTATACGCTACCGAATACCATTTTTCCTCTTATCTGAACTGGTTGCACCTGTAGTATTCCAATTGGTTACCTGAATATAAAATTTAGATATATTTTAACATATTGTGAATTATTAGCTACTGTGAAAGTTAGAAAATTAAAACATTTGTGCATACGTTGCAGAAACTTTTGACACGTCGTACAAACATATGTTAAAAAATTAAATTAAATATCACAATTATAATTATGCTTCAGCTAAAAGCAAATGTTACATATTAAAGTTTTTCTGTTCGTTAAATGCATAAATAAATTGCGGACATCAAATACTGAATATCTACGTCTTACTGTACTTGAACAGGTAAATAGTCATTTTTATAGTTATTTTCAAGGCAATTTTATTCTTTTAAAGTTTCTTGAAATCTACCCTCTGCAAAAATGGTTTTTTTTAAATTAATCATTATCCATTCCTCATTAGAATCCCAAAAACAAAACTTGTACGATTTTGCTTCTTTTTGTTTTTCGATGTATTTTCATTCAACTACTCCCATTTAATGATATAATACTTAATTAAATTTTCTACTCTATGCAAATAAAATTACTGTTATTGATACTTTAAAAGTTTTTTTTCGCTTTTTATAAATCTACACAATTCGTTATTAGCTTAATCAATCCACAGGGCCAAAAATTGATGCTGGAACAAGATCAAAAACTATATTACCCTCACCATATAATTCATCAATGTTACCAGGTTTAACAATTTGGGATTCTCCAGGATTTAATGACAATAGATATTACTAACACTTTTTATTTGCATCAATTGGTAAAAGATGTTAAAGCCCTAAAATTTATTCTTGTTATTGATTTGAATGACCTTTCTGGTGATAATATTGGAAAATTTATAAACCTTTTAAATGCTCTTGATATTGGAGATAAGTTTTTCGACTTCTTTCGGAGTATAGCAGTGATTTTTTCTAAAGCACCTTACAAAATAGATGAACATGAAGTCAACAATGATTACATAAACGAGCTATTGAAAATAAAATATTTATCAGCCAGAGATTTAAAAACATCTAATGCTGCTAGGCAACTTGTACAAAGTTTTTAATGGTTGAACCTGCTGCATTAACTTTTTATAAATAATTTTTTCAATAATTGACATTTGTAATAAACTCTAATAATAACTCGACTGTAGTTGAGATATATCAAACGGGAGGTTTTCCATTGAGGTAAAATTGTGTGATTATAGTTTCGAAATGAATCTAAATTGGGATGAGGATTTGTCAATGATACTACTAAATGTTGTGAGAGAATATTTATTTAATAACCAAACAAGAAAGAAAGGCTTGACAATAATACAATGCTTAATGTTAAAAATTAGAATCTTTAAGAGGATAAAGATAAGGGCTGGGTTTGGAACTGCTGGTCGTTGTCTTGGTACCCGATGCTTAAGAGCAGTTGCATAAAATTTTCATAGTCATTTTACTTGGACCCTGAAAATCACAAATTGAATTCAAAAATAAAATTTTTCGAATTACTTTCGTGCAGGATCTTAATTAAATGTAATTTAAAAAAACATGTTTTTGAAGTTAATTTGTGGATGTCAGGGGCCAAGTAAAACTGCAATCAAAATTTTATTCACAGCTTCATTGTCATTGGAATAAATGATGTGATTAGATTTACAGCTCTTTCAATAACATGAATCCATTTGGAATTTGTCTTCTTATTATTTTAGTTGGACTCTGAAAATCAGAAATTAACTTCAAAAATAATATTTTGTCGAATTATTTTCGTGCAGGATCTTAATTAAATGTAATTTAGAAAAACATCTTTTTTGAAGTTAATTTGTGGATGTCAGGAGCCAACTAAAACTTATATCGAAATTTTATTCGCAGCTTTATTGTCATTGGAATAAAAACAATTTATTTTCCATTTCCTCATATCTCGTACCTGTATCTGTAAAATTAACGTCTGGCAATAATATTGTATAGATTATGAAGATTGTAGTGATAGCGATTTAAATCGACAAAACCGTTTGGCGAGATACTTTTGTTATGTGATAAAGTATTTGTATTTCATTCGTCTGTGTATATAATTTCCAAATATTTTGAGGCACTTGACCTGATGGATTCATTGTTAGTAGTTTGAAATCGTTAAAGAAAAATATCTTTATCCTTTTAACCCTCTGCAATTTCTGTTTCCTGTCTTTTAAAACGTTTTACTATTTTCAAATGGTTTGCTTGTACATTCTTCCAAATTTTTTCTTTGCCTTACATATCTCAGTGACAATAGATAAACATTCTCTGCAAAGATTCGTTTAATTTCTGGAAAATTAAGATTTGCTGAATCCTACGCCGATGATCCAAATATTCTTATTTTCGGTATTAAAATTATTAGAAAAATCGTGATTTAAAATTTTCTGTAGATTTGAAAGTCTTTTGTTGTTGTTATCCTTGAAAATATTTTGTATATCCTGTAATGTTTCCATAGTGGGCAAATGGTGCTATATTAATGATGTACTGATAAAGTTTGTTAACGTCTTCAAAACTATTTAGCGATTTGTAACAAGAATTATTAGTGTTACTGCGTACTTTATCAAAAAGATGAACTTATGCCGCTGTCCTATTATTTAATTTATTTAGATATTCAAAAAAAGCATTTAGAACGGGTACCGTATCATTTTTAACTGGAGTTCGTAATGTATTGACAGACAGAAAGAAACTGATTGCTTGAAGTCTTGAAATTCAATTCCTTGCAGGCATAAAAATTAAATATTTATAAAAATACACCACCATATGATGTAGAAACATGACTATGTCATGATTTAAATGCTGTTTCAATTTTTTCAAACATGTCGTTTGACGCTTTATTACGGCGTACCCTGCAAAAAACAATAGTGCTCATTATACCTCGATGTTAAAACTCCCGCTTGATATATTTCGAAAGTATTAGTAAAAAAACTATAGTTATAGTGCTATATCTATAGTGAAGCATGATCATCAAGTACTACACTGAAAAAACTGTTTGGTCCCGGCAACAAAAATTTGATTGTACCAATAAAATATTTTATACTTAATGTACGAGCAACAAAACCGTTTGGCTGGATGAATCGAATTTTTGTTGTCAAACTATTGAATTATTCGCTCAAATGAAATATTTAGTAGGCTTTACAAAAAAATTTGTATTCATAGTAAATATACATGTATTAGAGTCAAAATTATCTATTTCGTTTAAAACTAATTAAGTAATGTTGATGTTACATATATATTAGTTCATATCTATGTGAAAATTTGTCTTAAAAAATTTCGAGTTCTGTAAATAAATAAAAAATAAAAAATTATATTAGTGTAATGTAAGATTATTTTTTAAGGGGGTGTCAAAGTCAAGTCAGTTGTTTCATAAGAGCTACAATGGAAAAATCACTATTTTACTATAACTTTTCCTGTGTTTCTCTCCAGCTTAATTTACAGTTCTCTTCTTTATCCTCTACGCCATCAAACTTAATTACATTATTTGGCAAATAAATTCAATGAAAAACAACATCCAATTTGTGTTCATAAATGGTAACTTTCACAATACTTTTCTAACATGAAAAGTTGCATTTTTAGAGCAGGCAAATGGAAAATAATTTTTTCATTTGGGTAACTTAATTTTAATAAAAAATACACAAAGAAGATTTATAATATATATGAAAACAACAATAAAAAAATGAACCGCGATAGTCTGATATCAATCCGAACGAAAACCTGAATCCGAAAACATTCCTGATTAATCCTGAATATCTTCGAATTCAGTCCGTAATTAGTCCACAACAATCCAAATTTATGACCGGTGAAGAATTCTTTTGAAATAAATACGGAATTATCCAAAATCAATATGTCAAGAATACGGAATCAGTCCGCAAAAATCCGAGTTTAATCTACTTAAAAAACTTAATTCTACTTAAAGAATACTAAATTCAAACTATAATTATAATTTCGTATGACAAAAACCTAATCATTAAACTTTATATTTTTCAAGAAAAGGTTGCAAGTTTTTAATAATTTCGATCTACAATGTCGATAAGTGGGATCCCCAAACAAAAAATTTAATATATTTCCTTCACCTAATAAAAAAATATTATATTATAGTGTATTATAGACAAAAAATAAATTTTCCATGTAAAATTCCTATATAAATTACAATATAGTATTGGGAACCGCAGAACTGCAATACACCATTGGGTATCAACCCTCTTAAGGTCATGTTATTCAGTGGTCACGTGTTCCCATAGTAAAGTATATGGAGCACGTGACCACTAAATAACATGACCTTAAGGTAGCCATTCTTAGTTGTGATCTTTTTAAACATATGTTACAAAAAAATAGAAGATCAACATGACCGACACAAATGGGTCATTTACTCATTTGAAAGTGATATCTGATCCCATTTAGGTTTCTTTGTATTATGTCAACAAAATTTTATTAGTTACATTAACAAAAAGTGTCCAACAAAACAATTTTGTTAACATTGCAATATTATTTTTCTCAGTGTAACCATAACGATCGCATGCCACATCACCGAGCTATATTCGTAATTGCGCACGTAATATTTGCTGAACCTTTTTTAAAAAGTTTATAGCAAAGATTATTAGGTGCTGAATTTCTATCAAATTACCGTTAAATTTTTTTTTTTTTTGAAATCTACATAAAAAATTCATCAGTAATTCACATAAATATTTGTTCAAAATTCGTACAGAAAAATTTTACAATAAATTATAATACACTGTAAAAAATTTTTGGGGAAAATTCCCCAAAATCTTGGTGACGCAATTTTAACCAAAAAAGGTAAATTTCCACCAAGAAAACTTGGGGAATTTTCCCCAAGAAAACTAGAGGAATTTTCCCTTTAAAATCTTGTGGAATTTTCCCTTTAAAACCTTGGGGAATTTTCCCTTTATAATCTTGGGGAATTTTCCCCAAAAAACTTTAGGAATTTTCCCTTTGAAATCTTGGGGAATTTTCCCCAAGAAACTCGAGGAAATTTCCCTTTAAAATCTTGTGGAATTTTCCCTTTGCATCCTTGGGAACTGTTCCCTTTGAAATCTTTGGGAATCTTCCCTTTGCAACCTTGGAAAATTTTTCTTGTAAATTCTTAGAAAATTTCTCTTTTAAATTACTTATTATGGAATTTTTCTCTTCGAACGTTGGGATATTTTTACTGTAAAATAGTACAGAATTTTTCAGTAAATTTTATCCTTTCATATTTGGGAAGATTGGTTTGTAAGGTTGAATAAATCTTGAACAAATTTTTTAAATACTGTTTATTATATTAGGTACTGTCAGTGAACGATAAGTACTTCAATTAAAAGTACTACATCTGAACTTTACAACATTAATAATTAATTTTTTGCTTTCGGATCGCAAATAGTCTTTGTGTAATGCGAAAGTTCTCCGTTTATATTGCCTTTAGGGGGTTGATTGTCCAACAACATACTGTAAAAATAAATTATTATTTACCTTTTACAATTGACAAAAAAATACATAAAAATTAGATTGAACAATAATATATTTACCAAAAACTATGAATATATAGTAGTAATAGGGTTATGACTTTTCTAATTCAATATTATATTTCATATTTTTATTTATATATTTTTAAAATAAATTAAAAAATTTTTATTTTGATTAAAATATAAAAAATACCTAAACTACTTTATTTTTAAAATATTAAAAATTAATTAAATTCTATAAGTCAATTGTTAAATTAACATTATATGGCAAAATATGAATAACTAACTAAATTTTTTGATAAAACCAAAAATAGTTTTAAAAAACTTTACAATACAATATGTTACACTTACAATATAATTATAATATATCTTTAAATATTATTTACCTTTTTAATAATTTTTAAATAATCCTTAAATATCGTTCTAGAATATTATTAAATATTGTCGAATTGTCCACTTCACTATTATACATATAACCATCACTATATATTTAATAACTTTGAATATTTTTTTCACTCAAGGTTTTACTCTTACGAAGGCTGAAAAGCAACTAACATGTAAAATCATCTTGAAAGACTTTTCGAAGAAGACTTCTTGAGAATTTCTCAAACATTCTAGCTAAATAAATTTATAAGAAAAAAACGGGTCCTGCGAGAAACTCATAAAATACGTCCCCTTGCAACGAGAAACCCTTAGGTATTGTTGGTCATCCAAAGACAAACCAGATGTGCCAAATCTTTCAAAATGAGAAAATGCTTCAAAACATTTTATACTTTTGACTAAGAGCAAAAAAATTTTAAGGCCCCCCATAGTATATATCTTTCAATAAACCTAACTATTTATGGCAATGCTTTTTTAAGTGAAAAATAGTTTATAATTGTTTGTTAAACATGCTTTATTAAAAAATTTTTTACCAAAGTATTAATTGTATTTTTAAGATAAAATTTTTACTATAAGTAGAACAAAAAATTTATGTAGTTCATAGTGAAAGTATTTTTTATTATATAATTATTAAATTATTAAAATTATAATAATTGTAAAGTTTAATTAATTTCATTTCTTCTAAATGCTTTTTCTAGTAAAAATTGTTATTTAAATTATAAATTAGACAAAGCTCATTTGTTTAAAACATTAATTTAATGAAGTATTATAAAAAAACATTTCACTGTAATATAAATATTAATTTTTTAGCCCCTAAATCATACATTTTGTAAAAATGTTAATAATTTTGTACATGCAATTTAGTAAAAATTAACCCATTTTATAAAATTTAAAAAAGTTTTTTCAACTTTGTGGAAATTTTTATTAAATTTGGGAAAATTCCACAAAGCTTTCATAAAATGACATTTTCTTACTAATATGTGGAAAATTCCCTAAAATTATATACAAATTTCCCTATAATATTGTTGAAATTTTCACTATTATGTGGAAAATTGCACAAAATTGTAGTGAAAAATTTTTTCCCCTTCGCTTTGTAGAAAATTCCCTAATATTTTATCACTTTTCCCCAAGTTTGTTCAAAATTTCACTAATTTGTGGAAAATTCCCCAAAATCGTAGTGAAAATACTTTTCCCCGTGAATTTGTGGAATATTCCACAAGGAACCTCAGGGAAAAATCCCCAAATTTTTTACAGTGTAGATATTAAAAGTAATAAAATATTGAAATTCTTACCTTCAGCTTCTTAATTTAGTTTCTTCAAACAAAAAATACGTACTAGAACTCAGAATAAGAGTGTGTTACTTTATAAAGCTTCTGAATTAGTAGTTTTCTATTTTTAACAAAAGTAATAAAATTATTATCTGAAAATCGTGACTACGCTATAAATATTTTTATTGTCTTTAGATATAATACAGTAGAAATGTTAGTTTCTTTCAAATAATCAACTGCGTAAAATATTAAATAAAATATTTATCTATTTCTTCTGCTACTCAATGTATGATTTCTTACTACGAAACGCTCTCTGTTCACACTTTTTATATTTTTTAAAAATTAAGAATAATAATTATTATTATTCATCGTATTATTGTGGTTATTATTATTTTTAATTAGCTATAAGTTTTGAATCTGTGAATTTATTTTTTTCAATATCTACAAATATCAGTACAGATAAACATCCACTGTTGATGAAGTAGAACTTTTCATTACTCTTTTTATCACCTCTATTATCAACTTGGCATGTTACTAAAACTGAAAAGCGAACTTTTTAATAGGGATTTTACTATATACTCGCATTTTTTTTTATCTTCCTCTTATTGTAGGAATTTTCATACTTTTTTAATATTTATCTATTTCTTTTAGTTCTTAATGCTGCTAAAGCAAAATTCTTCTTTTTTAAAGTCCAGAAAAATTTCAGAATAATTGGACCTATAATCGTTTTTTATAATTTGATTCTTAATCTACAATTTGAACTTCATCGAAATTGAAAAAATGTTTAAGTGTAGTTTGATGTTGATTAACCACAGATTCAATTTTTTTGTTTTTATGTTCCTTGATTCTTTTTTCCAACACCAATGTTAGTGGCAGAACAATTATTACAATTAAATTTGTAAACAATACCAATTTGGTTCCATTTGTCCAAACTACCGAAGTCAAAGACTTATTAACTATTGGTGATATCGGAGAATCCATAGGGGTGCAAATTTGTTGGTATATTTTTTTATTAAAAACAAAAATGGTAATTTTACTATGAATGTTAGTTACACTTTTAATTTGATGTAAGTTCCTTGTTTATAAATGTCCCTTTGAATTATTTATTCAAAATTTAGATCGACAGTTTTACAGAAAAATTTATGGAACCCCGATGGGATCCCTAATTTCGTCAGCCTTTGTTCCAAATATTGTCATCAGGAATGCTCTAGAAACTGATTGTCTAAAAGGATTGAAAAATTTACTTAAATCTCTCTATTTTATTTTAGATATGTGGGTGACATAATCTATGTTCTACTATCTAGGGTTAAAATAAAAATTAAATTTCAACATTATTAGCTTAACATTTCATAAAATATGTATATATTTTTTAAAACCATCAATAAATTACTAGATTCTCTTACAATAAAAGTATATCGGTTTTTTCTTTGCATTTCAAACGTATTAGATTTGGCAAATTTTGTCACCGTAGAAAATGTTTTTTTAAAATACATCCCTTTTTAATTATAAGTTTCTTATCTTATAATTATAATTCTGTAGTGCTTTTTAAAAAATAATCTTACTGATTCCCTAAATTATGGCAGTTAAACGATGGATGCCGTTGGATACAATTCGAAAAGACTGTCTAGTATTGAAGTACATGAAATTAAAAATTTAACGAACTTAATAAGAAAGCACTCATTTATGATCAACTGACATACTTGTAGATTTAAATTGTTAGAAGCGAATTGCAAAGCTTATTGAACATGACAAATATGGTAATTAATATAAAATTATTTGTACACACATATGAGGTATTTATTTTATAATACAATCACAAATAATTAAAGAAAATACTAATACAATTAGTATGCTATTAAAATTTTTGTGAATTTTTTTCACAATAAATTTATCTATCCAAAAATATTCCTGAGAATTAATTTGACTTTAAATAGTTAATGCCAATTATGCAAATTATTAGATAATATAGATTCAGGTACAAGAGGTTTCACAGCTACATATCGGTGATGACCCCCCAATTAGCTTGTTTTTACCTTAAATAAATATCACATTAACTTATTGAACAGATGTCGGTAACAAGTGACAATTAATTATTTATATATACATATAAGTACATTCATTATTTAGCGCAGAAAATAAATAAACTAAACGATTATCTTTAATGAAAAGCGTACTCTATATGCTTTTCCGTCAGCGTCGTCTTCATCCTTAATGTTCTTTGCCCATGCTTGGCATTCAATTTCAATAACTGCATTTTCTAAAAAATAAATTAGAAATTATTAAATGCAACTAAAATAATCCACGTATGTGATCGGGATAGTTAAAAGAAAAGTTAACCTTAACCTTAATTTTAACCTTAAACCTTAACCTTAACCGAAATTCCCTACCTAATAAAGGCAAGATGATAGTGTGAAATCGGAAGCAGACAAGGATTACTCAGATGATGAGGGTCATGATCAGTAAGTAAAAATCAGATAAAGATTATGTGACGGAAAAGTTATGACTGGAAGTCATTAGAGTTTATTCTTTGTATTGTTTTTATTAGGGTACCCATACGTAGGGTTTTTATTAGGTGTTTTGTTAAATTCATAAAAATTAACTAGCGTCCACGTGTTTGATTTCTTTTAAAATATATGTTCGGCAAAGCCTCAGCAACTCCAAATGTGAATTTGGTAAACATTAAACGCATGGATTACCTGGCGGATAAAGGCCACAAAGTAGCAAGTTCAACCATTGATGATCAGACAAAGGTTATCCAGCCCATGAAGGAGAGAAGCTTCACCTCTGTCAGAGTATTTGCTAACCGACAATGGTAAGGAGATTGATAATAAGTTCTTCAAAAACTCACTGGACGAATATGGAGTTCAACACATCATCTTACCACCTACAAACTAATCCAGTCGTCAGAAGCAACAGGACTCTGATTACGATGGTTTCTACGTTTATAAAAGCCGACTGTCATGACTCACAGTCAGAAATGAAAGATCTAATCGACGTCTATTCGACGTTTAAAACCTCTATCCATGTGTAGGTAATCTAAATCAAGATCTATATAAGCTGCACATTCGCAAAAGACGAGTGGTCTATTTGACACCATAGGTGCTAAGTAGATGACTATAATCAAAGTCTAGGATTTCGAATAGACAACTTAATTTTTGTTGGTGCGCACCATCAAGAATTGAGAGGTACAATGGACGATATAGACAATCAATTCGATATCTAAGTATTTGCCAATACGTCTGTTACACTGGTACTGGTACACTATTAGATTATTTCCTACAAAAATTTCTGACATTCGTAAAAGTTACCATTAGACGCAATATCGTACACTTGAATCCAACGATGCCTTCTCTCCGGGAAGGCACTAATTTGACGAGTTTTGACCACTTTCTATATTCTTTATAGTTCATGTCCATAATTTCAACGGAATTCTGCTTTTCTATTGGCTGATTTTTTAGACAATATAGAAGGTAGGCAAACTTCGTCAAATTAGTGCCTTCCCGGAGAGAAGGCATCGTTGGATTGAAGTGTACATTTACTTGATTCCCACCATTGTCAATATTCCGAGTACGTCAATATAGCGGAATCAGAACTCATCCAACAATTTTCTTTGTTTCGTTTACTTGAAGAAATTTAGAAAATATTAAATTATGTAAAATGTATGTAATATTACACTAAGCGACTGAATGACAAATACAAATATCTTTGAATTCAAACAACTTTGACAACTATATTTAACATTTTCAGACCAAATCTAGACTTAGATCTCCTCTCAACTTCTTAGACATCGAATTGACGTCGGTTAGACCTTTTATTTCTCACTGGGGTTAATGAATTTCGTCATGCCGTAAATGCAACAACACAGGCACCGACTAAAACGTCTCCTGCGTTTCTAAATTTCGATAAACATCCTAAGCCAGTGAAGAGCCTGTGTAGACAAGTCGTGAGAATTCATCCGGAAGAGTGAATAGCCAGAATAAAGAGATTAGACGCGTTGAGAGATATATTAGTAGTCAGATTTATTTATATGGAGCGAGCGATACTAGCAAAGTATTACGACAAGGAAGGCAAGACGTGTCTTTTAAAGTAGGCGATTTGGTGTTACGTAAAACACATAAACTGTAGAGTGGAGTACAAAAATTTGCAATGTAGTTAGCACAAAACTACGAAAGTCCTTTCGAAGTCGTTGAAGTAAGAATTAAGTAAAAATTAATTAAGTAGGTAAGAAGCATGAAGGATCTAGTCTACATAGTCTGAATAATCTTTGTCTAATGATGACCTGTTCAATCAGGGATCCTGAAAACCCCTAGGTAGCAAATAAAATCAATTTTTTTTAATTGCTACTTCATATTTTTTCAAACCAAATGACCCTACTTCAAAGTGCTTTTGTAAAGATACAAATAAAAATAGAAATCCGTGTTTTGTTCCATTGAAAAGAGCATATCTTTTTCTATAAGTATGACCCAAAGAGTGGAAATGGATTATTTAAAGGTTAAGCTCCCTTTTAATTATTCCGTCACCTATATCAATGGTTCATGGACTTCCGTTTCCGGTACTGTTGAGCTTTGCACGCGTTTGTAAAGGGTTAAGAGTTTTTGGCAAAATTTTGAGTATTTTATTGAAGAGTGGGTAGTGTAGTGTTTGAGATAATAAAGGAAAGAGTGGTGGTGAAAGTAAAAAGAGCAAAAGTGTACGAGTGGGTAAGTGTGAGTGATAAAAAAGGTAAAAAAGAGAAGTGGATATTGTGAGGTTAGGTTGCTTGAAGTGAGACTGTGAGAGAAAAGAGAGAGAGAGACAATGGGAAATATTGAATGATAAGGTAGATTTCTGGAATGGCTGAATTTGATTCAAGTAGTGTACGAGAGAGTGAGAAAAAGGCGCGAATATTTAAAAGAGGAATAGGGAAGAATGGAAAGGTGATGACGTGTGAAGATTGTATGGACTTGATGGAGCTAGCGGAAATGTTGAATGAAGCAATGGAAGAGCTTTTTGTGAGAGTGAGGAATAATTTTGTAACGGTGTGTGAAGCAGGTGATGAGAGGGGTAAAGAGATGGATGAATTAGATGAGGAAATGGAAAGGATGGAGGAAAAGTGGAAAAGTGGAAAAGGTGGGCGAGTGAGAAGGAAAGTATGAGAGAAAGAGTGTAGGAATTGGAAAAATTTATATTAAAAAAGAAGGAAGAGGATAAAAAATGGAGGTTCTATTAAAAAGGGGGTAAAAATGAGTAGTGAGGGGAGTGAAAGTGTATATTATGAACGAAAGGTGAATGAGCTGGAAAGAAGAGTGGAATGGATGGAAAAGGATAAAAGAAAAAGAAATATAGTGATTAGGGGTATGAATGCAGGTTTAAGTGAAGGGAGAAGAGAGGTGGGGAGACTGGCTGAAAGGGTAGGGGTAAAAATTAATATTAGGCAGATGAAAGCGATGAATATGGATGCGAATGGGATTCTGAGGATGTGGTTAGTAGAACTGGGAAGTGAAGAGGAGAAAGAGGAGGTTATGAGGTTGAAAGGAAGTGTTGAGAGAATAGATGAGGATAGAACGTGGAGGGAAAGGAGTATAAGATGGTTACTGGGAGAGAAGGCATGGATCGAAAGAAGGAATGGAAGGGAAGTAAGAATGAGTAAGGAATGCGTGTGGGTGGATGGGGTAAAATGATGCGTGAGAGAATGTAATGGACGAGTGTTTGAGGTTGGAATGAATGATCGGGTGAATGGAGAGAAATGAAGAAGGATAAGAATGAAGATGAACTTTTAAGGATTTAAGTAATTTAAAGGGGTGGGGCGTTAATGGGCAATCAGTCAGTATGGGCAAAGGGAACTGGAAACGGAAGCCCTGGCACTGGCGAATTTTGAGTGTATGAGTGTGATGAAAATAGGTTAAGTTTTGTTGATGTGGGACATGAGCGGCGTTATAGGTTAAGAAATTTTGTATTTATAGAATTAGTTGACTTGGGAGTCTCGAACCCTGCATATTGCAGGGAGAGTAAATAAACACATAATATCAATGGTTCATATCATTTTCATCACTTTTTTTTGAAGATGAGAAGCAAATCACATAAATTTTAATACTCACTTCTAAAATTTGTAAATTGCACAGCAATAAGAGGACTAAGATATCCAGGTTGATTTTCGTAGGGATAGAAATATCCCGGAAATCCCTGAATTTTTGGGTAGTAATCTATAATTTCATTTAAGGTACTATTACCTGGTTGATTGAGTGATTTACAAGATACCCATATATTTTTCATCTAAAAAAATTTTATATATTAATATGCAATACACAATAGAGTTTGTCCTTATATTAATATTTTACATTTTTGGTGCTTATATTTCTTATAAAGTTTATATTTGTTTTTAAAAAATTACGTACAAGTTTTGCTACAGTGATAAATAGATTTTCATATCTCTTAAAAGTTTCTAATTGTTTAGTGAAAAATTATCATGTAAATATGTGCAATATGAAAAATTAGAATATCCTAATTCGTCTCGAGTACTCGCCGATTGCAATAAAACAACGAAAATGTCAAAAACATTTTTAAAAAATACACTTAAATTTATATAACAAACGCGTAATTTTAAGGCTAAAAATCACTCTTTTTTGTTGGGAAAGGGTAGAAAACTAAAAATTCTTTTAATTAATTAGAATTTTTAAATTAACTGATTGTCAAACATCATAGTTTAAGAAAAAAGTATACTTTTTCAAAATTAAACTTTTCAATAATGTTAATTTAACAAAAAATAATATTATCCTATAAGCCAAGCGGTCCACCCTATCTCTCAATTTTGTTTTAATTAAAAAAATTCAAAACCTTTTGGAACAATTAGCTGAATAGGTATCTAATGTTAGATTTTTAAAATTCAAAATGGCGAATCCAATATGGCAGCATATTTTTTTAATTTTCTCTGATTTGTTCGAAACTTGTTACTCGGGGATTTTTGGGGTCACTTATTAAGAATCTAAAGTTGAAATTTTAACATTCAAAATGACGGAATAAATTTTAAATATTTCTCCAATTTACTTAAAACTTGTTACTGGGGGTTCAAGTGAAGTTACTTCTGATGATACTCAATTTCTAGCTATCGTGAAATTTTCCAAATTCAGAAAATGCAACAGGCGTTAGAAACGAATTAACTTAGAGACGAATTAAGATATAAATTTTCAAATTGCATTTTAATGGTCAAATTTTGCCATCTCGAGTTATTAAAAAATATTTGTTGCCTTATTTCAAAAAATTACAATACTTTGTAAAAAATATTATTTAAATTACAATATCAGGAAAAAACTTACTTTATTTATGTCAGTATTTTGAATATGTTGTTTGAGTCGTTCTGGCATTTTAGTCGGAAGTTTTTGTGGATCGTCATATAATTTCGGTATCCAGCTAAATATCTAAAAAAAAAAAGTTTTTTGATAAGTGAAAAGTATTTCTGTAACTATATTTATTTTTAGGAGAAATCTCGCACTATCGAAAGGAATTTCTAATTTTTCAGATCAGATATTTACAAGGATAAAAATAATTCTGGTGTGATATTTTATTTTTATTTATTTTAATGTCTCTCTGACGTATTCAAGATTAATAACAGAAAAAAAATATTTTTGACGTCACGCTTAGAACCCGATTTTAATTTATTTATCAAGTGCAAAATATTTTATGTCAATGATGTTTTAGTATTCTTTAATTTATTCTAAATTTATACTCGTAAATTTAAATAAAAATGTTGCTTTAAGCTTAGACATTACTGATTTGTTTGCATTTCTTTAGTCTTTACAAATATAATTTTCATGATTTTTGTTTCATTAAAATTATTTCCTTTCTTGAAAAAGATTTTAAAAATAATTCAAGTGCAATTCTTGAAGAAACTTATTTTTGTCAATATTTTGTAAACCGAAAAAAATTAAATAAGAAATAACATTTATGTTATGAGTTTGGGGAATATTTCTGTATTATCTGTATGATTGTCACGGAATGGGGAAAGAAGTCATTAATAAGAAAAGTAAAAGGCAAGGTAAGTCGTTGAGAGGATCATAATTTTTCCAAAGTCCATTTGAAGTAATTAATGATAAATCACATTATCCTGTACGTAATTTATAATTGGAAAGGGAAATGTTTATAAGTTCTGAATATTCATATAAATGAGGATTTCAAGTATATTGATAATCGTGATTATAGCATTGAAAATTTATTACAATGTTATGTAGGTGGTCTAACCCCTTAATGTTAATTTTTTATTCTGCGTTATGTTTGTGCCAAAATAAAATTTATTTAATTTAATACTGTTCTGAAATTATTAGAACTTTGCTTTTGTTTGAACTTTTCTATTGTTAGAATAGTAGGTAATATTTATAAGAGTAATTTTTATAATCACCTTATTTAATTTTAGAAATACGCAAGGCTTGCCAGTAGCAAAGCCATATCCCTGTCCATATGAACATGGACCTAAGGTATCCACATCGAACATACAAACTTTGTTTTGATGTGGCAGAGCATCATAGTTGCAGATTTGTTGATTTCGTCCATCATCTAACAGTAACGATGAGTTGTGGTAACCTACATCAAATTTTTTCAATTTGAATAAAATTATTTGCTAGGGTGACCCAAAAAAAGTTTTTAGTGGAAAAAAGCAAAAAACCCCCACAATTTGTTCCAATGGCAAAAAAAAATTAATACGTTTTTTTATTTTTAAAACTATTCATATATTAACAGGTGCCACCGCGAGTACTTCAATTTTCCCATGCATGTAAAATGCATGGGAAATTTTTATAAAAATTTTTTTGGTCACTCTAATAATATTTCAATATTTTTAGGGTACATTACAACTTACTGCTCAGAAACAAGTCCAACTTTTGAATCCAAATGTTAATATCACTACTATTTTTGGTGTCATAAGATATAACCATTTCGTCCTTTAGATCATTGGATATAGGTCGAAACCCCATACCTGAAATTTTTAAATAAGAAACTAATTTGTTTAATAATAATGATCATTTATAAGGATTTAATTTTCATAAACTATAATAAAAAATTATAAATAAAACTACTGATAAAAACTTCTAATAGAATCAAAAAATTACATTAAGAATATTTACAAAGAAAAATAATCTTCGTTGAAGACTATTAATCAAATGTCCAATAAATTTAATTCAAAATATTTCTTAAAAATCTTCCTTACCAGGAGAAGTACCAATAATACTGTTTTCTAGAATCCATCTTGGTTTATCTTCATTTAGGGTCGCTAATAAGCCTTTCATACAAATAGCGAAAAATGCTGCTAGTACACTAAAAAAAACTAAGTAGAAAAGTCCCGTTCTACCTGAAATTCGAAAAGATATTTTTAGAAAACTTTCTTTTATTTATTTTTCAAAATATTAAAAATACATTTTTGGTATTTTGAAAATTTAGAAAAAAATGTCAATTTTAATAAATAGTCCCCCACAGCATCTAAACTTGCAGCAACATTGACAATATTGCTGCAAGATTCACAATATTGAGGAAATGTTGTGAATGTTGCTACAAGTTCAGTTACTATGGGGGTTAGAATTGTAAGATAATTTAAAAAACGATTTTTTACGTTTTGTTTAATTATACATTCATTTTTATACTTAAGATTAATTTTCAGTTCATTGACCCTAAAAAATCGAAATTAATATTTTATAATATGTAAAAATTATGCTATGTTGAAAATTAATTATTGATTATTTAATCAAATTGATTATTAAAATAAATCCATCATTGGGAAATTTTTTCTAACTTAAAACAAATTCAAATAATTTTCTTTTGGTATCTTGTGGATTTGTGTACATAAAATAATGTAATATTAATTATAGCATTCTATACAGCAGTAAACATGATTATGCAAGCGCAGCGAAAAATATGTCCTACTATCAGCACAAAGAGGAACAATCAATTTGCTTTTAAAGGCTTATGAAACAAAATAAAATAATATTTCTAAATTTGACTCAAGCATAGTAGGAATTCGTACTCTCTAAATCTGAATATGTGAAATTTCACTTATTGTACGTTATAAGTCGTCCTCTCGATCAATAAGTGCATATACACTTATAAATAAGTGAATTTTTCACTTATTCTGAGTGAAATTTCACTTATTATAAGTGTATATGCACTTATTGATCGAGAAGACGACTTATAACGTACAAATATGTGAATTTTCACATATTCAGATTTAGAGAGTATAGAATAAAAATATAATTATAATAGAAAATCAAGATATTAAAGGCCCGAGTTAATTGCTTTAAGATTTTAGAAAAAAAAATAATAGGAAAAATAAATTCGGACAAAATGCAAAATTTTTTTCCATTTAGATAATTTTGGTGCGAGTTACAATGCGTCATATATTAGATTAGATTAACAATATAATTAACAATAAAAAACAAGAAAAGTAATTATAAGTAACAAAAAAATAAATTATAAAATAGTTTACATAAAATAAATTTATATAAAAATTTAAAACTAAAAAAAGAATTAATAATTAATATTACGTAATAATAAAAAATTTGTTGAAATAATTAAAAGTTTAACACTATCATGCCCCGAGTTTTTAGGGTCGCTGATTACGAATTTGAAATCAGATATTCAAAATTTTGAAAATTAAAAATGGCGGATTCAATATGGCGGACATTTTTTTCAAAATTGCTCAAATTTACATAAAACTTATTACTCGGGGGTTTTCGGGGTCCTTGATTACGAATCTGAAGTCAGATCTAAAAAATTTAAAATGGTGACCCCGAAAACCACCGAATAATAAGTTTCAAGCGAATTTGAGCAGATTTGAAAAAAATGTCCACTATTTTGAAATTTTGAAAATATGACTTTAGATTCGTAATCAGCGACCCCGAAAACCCCCGAGTAAGAAATTTGAAGCGAATTTGAGAAAATTTTGAAAAATTAGTTTTCGCTATTTTCTTATAAATATTTTACCTATTGTTTATAATAATTATAATCGTACTACGTAATTAATTATTTTTTTAATTGTAGCAGCTGTCATTTGGAATAAAAAGAAATTTACGGCAAATTAATTGGTTGACTTTTATCAGAATAACATAAATTTTTCTAAGTGGGACACGGGGGACAACCTGCACTTTCAAGTTGTCCCACTTGCGTTATTTTTTATTCTAGAAATGCCATAATTAAAAAACGCTACTGATATTGTTATCAAATGATTAGTTATTACTTTTTATGCTCTTTTGGGACAAAAAGAAGCAATAAAAATATTCTTGTTAAACAAATTCTGAAATTGACTTGTGGAAAAATTGAAAAATTAAAATTGTGACTATTTCAACTAATTTTTATAGATATAATTTAAGTTAAAAATTTTTTCTGAGTTGCTTTTTTAATCAATTTTGATAATTGAAAAGAAATTTTTGAAATATCAAGCATTAAAATTTTTTTTCATCGTTTTAAAAATAGAGTTCAAAATTGCAGGTTGACTCATCACTTTACGGCTTGCAGGTCCGAAATGCGAATCCAATGATATAATTTTGAGTAAATTTACACAATTCCCGAAATTTCACTTTTTTCACATATATCTTTGTTTTTTGTTTGATTTTCAATTGGAAAAAAAAATTTTTTATTTGAAAAAATTTTTTTTATTTAAAAAAAAATTTTACTTATTAATAATTGTTTAAAAATTTTAAATTAAAATTATTATGTTTAGAAGCATTAAATCTAAGTGAAATTTAATAAATTTTTATAAATTTATTTGAGTTTTTCCATATTATTATCAATTTTTCAAAGTGGGACAACTGGCAAGCCTAAATTTCAAAACGTTGATTTTACATCATTTTTAAAATTTGATGTAAAAATTTTATTTTTTGCCAATTTAAATTATCTGTGGGTTAAATTTGAAGCTTTTTAGGTCCTCTTTCCAATGGTATGTTCATATAAATAATTTTTTTTTTAAAAATAGTTATGAGCAAAAAAGCTTAAGTGGGACAACCTGCAAACATTTCTCCTATACATATATGTCCCGAGGCACGAAAGGGATAAAGCAAAAATATCTGTATTAGTAAGTACTATCTCTTTATTTGGAAAAAATTTAAAAATCAGAGCAAAATTTTGTTAACTTCTGTACACACTGTTCATGTTCTTTTTGAGTTCCTGAAAAAATATAGTTATTATTATTTTTTTTCAAGATTTAGAAAGGGCATGTGTAAAAAGCATTAAAAATGTTTCAAGACCATCGTTCTGGATGGCAAGTAAAAATTTATTTCTTATAATACATCTGATTATCGCCTAAGTAGTTTAAGGTGAAGGATCTCCCCATACAGGTATACCCACATGAATCGCCTACTATCACAATGGAGTCTATTATTATACAGCCCGACCACTGACGACAGTATAAGAACTTCTTATTCCTGTCTATCAATCTCCGAAGCGTTTCATTATCTTGCTAGTAATCCACACCTGCACGGAAAATAAAATTCATCCGGAATTTCGGAAACTATTTCTTAACTCTTGGATACGTCGTAAAAATTCTGAAATAATCTAGAATATTCAATTGTAATCAATGAATGTTTTGAAGAAAGGATAATTGAGTGTGTTAAAGATGAGAAGCTACCTTGGCCCCTAAACCTTGATCGTCTTTTCTTTCTCTAAATTTCTTTTTCCGTGAATTGACAACTATGGCAGTTAAATTCTTTGGCGATAGAGTAGGGATAACTTAGCATCAGCAAAGAGTTAATTACCAAGACATCATCATACCTAAACAAAATCATTTTTATAATTAAAGATAATAAATATGCACTATAAGTTTGTCCTGAATCAGCGAATGAAGAATTAAAGACTCCAGCTTGGTAAGCAGTACCTATCATAATTCTTCAACTAAAGTACCAACCAGGGGTCAATCTATCCCTGCACTATTGTCAATCTACTGCCAATTTATTGCCAAGGTACCACCAACATATTATCAACTACCTACCAATCATTATCCAACTGGTTATCGATCATTTGACAATTTCTTGCCCTCAGTGCCAAACGATTGCCATAAGCAGTTCCCTCCAAGATTATCTCTTGGAAAAATATTTAAGGAAACCTTTGGTAAGTAAAACCAACTTTTATTCCCATTTGACATTCTTCTACGTTATGTATACTCTGGTATAATTCTCCTTCCAGTGGAGTTAAATCCTATCTCAAGAAAAACCGCTCACCTGACAATTTCGAGAGTAAAATGTTGTACATTCCAGAAACAAACAAAGGACAAATTATCCCTATCCTTAAAGCATTAGACAAACAATATCTTTACAATTGATATTAGAACAAAAAATAGCAACAACAATAAATAACTCCTGACAAGTTTAATCACATACAGTTCAATAAGATTTAGTTTTTCAAAGGTATTTGAACCATTGGGACGTCAAAGTTTGTCTAGATCATGTGTTTTAAAACTGTGACCTCATGATGATTCAAATGCTCTCAATCTTGATTTTAAACAATTTCTCCTGAATTAAAATTTTTGTTTTAATTAATTAATTCGGCCCGCACTTGATGGTAGAACACCACATACTCTTCCAATAATAGAATTATAAATCATAATGACGACTGGAATCCATAGAACTTGGTCCAATAATGGAATCCAACCATTCCAAACGGATGAATAATTTATTAATTGTTCTCAACTGCATAAATAATTCAATATATGGGCTCGTGATATTTTCACTAGCAATACGAGTTTCATGGAATAATTGCGAAACCTTCTAATGTTAATTAAATCTTGAATATCTCCAGGTGACGAAATCGATGTTTAGTAGATAGGCAGAGCCGGTTCTATCTAGAGATTCCTGCATCGACATGTTACCGACACTTTCATAGCCTAGACTCAAACCACTTAGCCCAGACTCAAACTATTTTGGGAGGTGCGATTCAGATCATGATGCTGAGCCGGAAATGACGTCACAAAAAAGGGGGGGGGTATATTCAAACCATGATGCTGAGACGAATATGACATCATTTCTAGCTCAGCATCATGATTTGAATCGCACCCCCCAAAATGGTTTGAGTCTGGGCTAAAAGTGTCGGTAACATGTCGGTGCAGGAATCTCTAGATAGGACCGGCCCTGCCTATCTACTATGTTTAACATAGGGCAAAACGGCAACAGGGATTAATTCTGCATTCGAAAAATTAATTGAATCCTTAGGTACAAGCAGAAGAAAATTTAAATCAGGAAAATCAATTTTGACAATATGTTTTGGGGGAGAAAAATCCGAAATTATTTTCTGACTGGAGTTCCAGGTTAAAATAAAGTTCAAATTTGGTAAATTCAAGATGTAGGAAAATTCTCAGAAATATATTCTTCTATCATTATCAAATTCGTCAAATATCGACTTGAAATAAATGCTGTATTTTTGAAGAAATTTACCCTGTAGAAAATAACAGGGGGTAAAAATGAGAAATTTTATTAAGAGGTTTGTTGTCTAGTTTCATAGATAAAGATAATCATATTTTTAATTTTTAAAAATCGGTTTAGTAGATTTCGAGAAAAGCTGCTTTATTCCACAATTATCATGGTCGTTATCGGCCGCATGAGTCGATACAGATATTTCATCCGCGCACTAATAACCTTCGCCATTCGTGATTTATCCCAAGGATATCTTGAATCTTTAATTGTCAGGAAGTATACATATGTAGAGATATCAAACATATTTATATACAAATGTCAGAAAAAAGTCAGAAACATTTCAAAATAGACGCAATCTTGAGAGGAACTTTACGCGTGGCAAAAAATTTGTAGGTTATATTTAGGAATGATTTTACTTAATTAAAGATTCATTTTTAATTGCCTGAAGTCAAAAACAATTTCTATTAATTATTCAATATATAAAATTGTTAATAAAAATTATTTTTACTTTAAGTAATTGAAAATTAATCTTTAATCAACTAAAACCATTCCTAAACATAACCTTTAATTTTTTTCCGCGATAAGTCTCTTTTACCAAAAAAGCGGCACATTTTTAAAAAAGAAACCAAGATGATGGTTAAACAATAACTAAAATATAAAATGCGAGGGAATTTTTTATATTTCCGTCAAATGGAATGACATTTTTTTAAAAAATAATTTTTGTATTTCTTTGGCTAAGAAAACGTAGAGAAAAATAAAAAAATCGAGTTTGAAAATTTTCAGTAAAATAAATGCTTCTATGAGGAAGCAATAATTAAAAATAGTAACAAATAAAAAAAATTTTTGAGTAATAATTATTAAAAATTACGAATAATAATTTTTACATTTCGAAAAATTACATTAATACAAAAAATATATATTAATTATTTATTATTATAAAACATTGAAAGAAGTATTATCGATAATTTCAACTCCATTAATATAGAAAATGTTTCAATTTCATTTTAAATAATTAATTATTATTGCATAACTAGCAAATGTTATGCGCGAAACACGGTATTCAATTTATTGTTATTATGCAAATTACAAAATTCTTTATTTTTCCAACTATTATCTGCAATTTTCGTATATCAGGTTCTAAATTTAAAAAAATTCATTTATTAACTAATTATTTATTATTAATTATTATTTTCAAAAATTTTAATTAAATTTTTTTAAAAAATCAATTATTTTTGTAATTAATAAAACTCTTCGCAGAAATTGAATTCCCTATTTTCAAAAGAATTTTAATAAAAATTATTTTAATTTTTAATAAAATTCTCGAAAGAAGTTAATTATTTTTATAATTAGAATAAATTTTTTAGTTCAAATTCAATTATTTTGCAATATAATAATTTCCATAAAACTCCTTTGGAAGAGTGTTTAATTATTTTCAAAAATTTCCATAAAATTCTTCGAAAGAATATTATATTTAATTATTTTCATAAATATTCAAATTCTTGGCTGATTTCCAATTATTTTTAATACGATTTTAATATCAAACTCTTCGAAACGATTTTTAAAAATTTTAATAATACATTCTTTGCAATAATTCCATTCTTTTCATAAAAGCATAAGTAATATATTTCTTGAATGAAATTCAATTGTTTTTAATGCAATTATTTTAATAAAATTCTTCGAAATAACTCAATTATTCTCAAAAATTTTAATAAAATTTTTTTCTTTCCAAACAATAATAAAATTCTACTCATGGAATTCAAATATTTTTAATACAATTTTAATAAATAATTATTTATTAATATTTATTTATAAATAAATTTATAATTTATATTTATGCATAAATATTCATAAATACATTTTTTTAGATTAGAAAAATGATAAAAGTAACAAAATTTACACTTGTTTTTTAAATGTTACTTATCTTTTAATATTAAAAAAATTCACTTATTCACTCAAAATTATGCGGAAAATATAATAATCTTTAACTTTTTTTCCAAAAATAGTATAACAAAAATTTATTCTTTAAATTTGAATTTATTAACATTTTTATATTAATATTAAAAAAATGAAAATAAATTAAAAAATAAAGTAATGATTTTTGATTCAAAATAATTTTTTTAAATTAATTTTTGTTATTTCATTTTTTTTCCTTCCACAAACTTTTAAAAGTATTTTCCAAAAATTGAAAAACAGAATTAATTAATTTCTTTTTTTATATTATACTTGATGCTTAGCGAAGAAAGGGACCTAAGAAGCAAAATTTTTTAGGTTATATTTGTTATGTTTTAAGTAAAAATTTATAAAGTGGATTGAATTACAATTCAAAAAAATTGTTTTAACATTTATTACACTTAAAATATTCAATAAAAATTATTTTTCATTTTACAAAATTGAAAAGGAAGTCTTTATTCCGGGTAAAGAGAAAATAAACTTAACCTATAAATTTCTTTTTCACAGGTCGCTTTCTTTGCCAAGTATCACTTATCACTTAATTAGAAATCCATTAATTTTGAAATTTAAGACATTATTTCTATTAATATTAATTTTTTAAATTTAAAAGAAAAATTATGAAAAAAATTAGGAAACAACAAAGCAGACAAAAACACTAACTTCAAACCCTTTGAGTGGATCTTTTGAAAAAAATTAATAATTATACTCCAAACTATCCCTATAGTATGATTTTTTTATATTAAAAAATATTTGATGTATTATTAAAACTTTTAAAAAAGAAATTTTAAATAATTTAAATTTCATTTTTAATGGAACAAAAGGAAAAATTTTTATTGAATTAAATTATAATTAATTCATTATTAATTAATTAAATAATCATATTAAATTAAAAATGTAAAAAAAAATTTTGAATCAAATAGAAATTTGATTTGAAAATTTTCTATTCATTAAATTTGAATTAATTTGAATTATTTCTTAATCAGGGTCAAAATGACGCAGTGCGTATGTCAACGGAAGGTTGATATTATAAAATATAATTTTGATATTTACGAATAATTAAATTACTAAATAAGTTGAGAAATAATTGAAAAAAATCGATAAATATATTTCACACCATAAACTTTATTTTTTACACAAAGAATATAAAAGGTCCGTTAATATTTTTAAATTAGAGGTGATTTGGGTGACTAATTTTGCATTTAGCACGTTCGCACCTAAAATTTGTGATGCGCGCGCAAAGGTCATAAAAAATTTAATATCCTCAAAAAGCTTAAGACTTTCTTCAAATTTTTGTTTGAATACTTATTATAAACAAAAAGATAAAAAAATCGAAAAACAAATGAAAAAAAGATTTTTTATTTCTCTTATTCGAAAAACAATGTTTTCCTAAATAATTTAATTCTCGTAAACTCGTTATTAATTTATTACCTTAAACTCGAAAAAATTCGATAGTATTTTAAAAAATTTTCAAAAAAAATAGTTGTTCTATTAAAAATATTTAGAAAATTAAAAATTTGTAAAATAGGTAAAAAAATTATTTTGTTTTTATTTATATTAATAAAATAAGGTTATGTTAATAATATTTTGTTCAATGCAAAGCACGTGACTTGGGAAATTACCAGCACCAGTATGGCAATAATTTTAATACTCTAAAAATTCAAAACTGCAGAAGAAAAAAATAAAAATTTTGAAAAATTTTGTTTTTCGCACATCTTTTTTTTAATTCTTTTTCATTTTTCAAAATAATATTTGTCGAAATAATTTTAAATTAAGAAAAATTTTGTACTAAAAACAGTGTTTTTTTTTAAAAATATATATATTAATGTTTTCAATTGAAGTTCCCTTCAAAAATTTTGTTTTCTAACTTAAAAAAATAAAAATTACTGAAAATTAAAAAAAAAAATTTTTTTTTAAATAAATTCTTACCCCACTCATATTTGGTGTGTCCAAAAAGTGTATTCTCTTTTCTATTGTAAATCCCATCCTTAAATTTTTGCCACTTTGTTCTTGTATCAACTGGTCGCATATAAGAAAATTCATAAACACCATTTGTAACAAGTTTTCCAGGAATACTCATTTTTCACTAAATTTATTTATTTATTATTTATTTTAATTTTTTTTATTATTCTACCACTATTAAAATTCGGTACAGAGCGTACGCTCTGTTCAACATCAACGTTACTCTGCGAGAATTAACTCTAACTAGAAAGTATACGCAAAAGCACTGAATCTACCTTAAGAGGTTTACTTAAAAAGAGAGGGGAGACCATTTGAAAGAGGATGTAGATAAGAGATAACTTACGATAGTATATGATTTTAGACAAATATCACAAATATTTAATATATGTATGTAAAGTGTGAAAAAAAAATATTTTCAGTTAGCAGCAGGTAAATATAGATTAGTAAAATAAACGACGTAAATATTTATTATTATAGTGGAATTAAAATCTCGATTAAAATTCTCTTTTTAAATTTTTTGTATATTTTTCACATGTTCACATGAATTTTTTATAAATTTTTTAATTTTTTTAACTTTTTTCAATTTGAATGTGGAATGAATTGACAATTTTTTTTTAAAATATTGATGTACTTGAAATTTGAGATTTACTGTGACACTTAATGGAAGTATTAAAATATTTTTGATTATCAATGAAAAAACAATTTAGCTTTAAATGTCATATAATCTAAGTTGTAAGCACTTTTACTGATAACTGAATGTAACTATGTACTCAATATATAAGGTCAAGGTACCAGCTGAAAAACTGCTCTGAAGATCGTAAAATTATGGCGCGAAAATTTGGGATAAAAAATTCTTTTCGAAATATTAATTTTTATTCAAAAAATCAAAATTTCTATTAAATCAAAACGAACAAAAAATTTGTTTTAAAAAACAATTTAAAATTGAATGGAAAAAAATTTAAATTTGAAAATTGTTGAAATATTTCACATTTTTGATATTTCAGGGTTGCTACAAAAATTTGTTTTCACTTTTTACTACTGATTTCCAAACAGAATTTTGAACTTTTTCCCTGAAAAATTTCTCTTTACCTAAAAAATACTTTATTCTACTCTGAAAATAATTTGTATACACAAAAAAACGTATTCAATACATTTATTTTCGAATATCTTTAATTGTAAAAAATTATTCAAAATCTACTCCTTTTTTTACCTACTCCAACATCTTTAATATTATATTCAATAATTTAATTCAATTGTTTTCTAGAATTTTTAACTAAAATTCTTCTCTGAATCAATAATTTTAATTTTTCAAAAAGTCCCTATTAAGAATTCAATTATTTATTCAATGAAAAAAAGTTCGCTTAAATTATTTCTAAAATCCACCTATTTTACAAATCAATTTCATATAATTTGATAAAATTTAAAAATTTTTCTATTCAATATCGTTATGTATTGAAAAATTAAATTTCAAATGAATAAAAATATATTCAAAAAACAAACTTCTTTATAATTTTTAATCAAAATTTATTAAAATTTAAATCTGCTGGAACTATAATTTTAAATCGTTTGAATGTTTTATAATACTTTTTGTAATTTTTGTAACTTTTTTATAATTTTGAAGTAGAAAAAATTTTATTTTATTACAATTTTTGAAAAAAAAATTTAATTGTTTTCAAAAATCGCTAATATGGAAAGTTTTGAAAATAATTAAATTCCTTTGAGGAATTCAATTATAATAATTGTATTGACAACAACTGAATTCTTATAAAGAATTTTTGAGAATAACTGAAAATTCCCTCTAAATAATTTTATTATTTATGAAAATATTTATTGAATTTATTTATGGGAAAATTTCATTAAAATGATATTCAAAATAATTGAACTAATCTTAAAAATTTAATTATTTATGTAAATAATTGAATATTTATTTAAAATATTCAATTTTCACTTTAGAATAATTGAATTTTTACGCAGAATTTATTAAAATTTAAAAAAAAAATTAAATTATTTCGAGAAATTTTATTTAATTGAATTCCTAAAAAGACTTTTATTATTTATGACAATAATAATTGACTTCTTGCAAATTCTGCGTCGAAGAAATAAATCAAAATTGTATTCGAAATAACTCAATTCTTGGATAGAATTTTATTAAAATTTATTAAAAATAACTGAATTTTTTCAAGAAATTTTATTAAAATTGTATTTAAAATTATTGAATTTATATTCAAAGAATTTTTTTATTAATGAAAATAATCAAATTAAGTAGTGCAAAAAATTTTATAACAATTTTTGAAAATAATTGACTTGTTATGAAAAATTTTATTAAAGTTTTTGAGAATAATATTTAATAATAATAATAATAATAATAATAATAATAATAATGAATGAATGAATGAATAAATACATAAATTTATTTAAAAAATTTTTAATTTGAAATTATTAAAAAAGTGTAGTTGATTTTTGAAAATAATAAATTTTGTAATTCAAAATTTTTTTATGAATTCTAGAATTTTAATAAATTTCCAGTACTTTTGATAAAATTCCCAGACTTTCCCTGACCAATCCCTAAGAAAATATTTGATTGTCTATTTACATGTCAGTTGAATAACATTTTTTTCTAACGCACGCACCAAAAGTACGCACTACTTCCTAACAGCGCATAGATGGGAAATTAAATTTAGAAAGTGACTTTATTCAAAAATAGAAGACATTGATTTTCGAAACTCCTTTTCAATATATTCGGTAATATATTCATCTTTGTAAGTTAATTTAAAAAATCTAACATTGAACATAACTTTTTATTTTCTGTCATTAAAGAAAGAAATTTTGTTTCAAAAGTATACTCGACTCCTGAAAAGATGTTGAATTTAAGGAAATTAATAATTCAAGTAATTAAAATTTGGTATAGATATTAAAACAAAAAATATCAAATTTCTTACTTTTTGAATAGAATTCAAAAATATTAAGTAATTTTTAAATCTTTTTATTATATTGTACAAATTTACCCAAATGTCAATTTTTCTACAACCCAATTTATTGTAGATAACATTTTTTAATTAATATTTTTGTTAATTAATTTAATTAATTTGATAATATATTCTTGAGGCTCCACTGAATTTGAGGATTTATTTTTCAAAGATTTTTTTATAGTAACAAAAATATTTATTACTTAAAATTTTTTTATAATAAAATACAAGAATTAAAATAATCGAAAAGAAATTTTTTTCATGTTTTTTTTTCAAAATGAAAAAAAAAAAAAATGAAAATGGCTGCCGAAAGTGGTCCACTCTGAAAATGTGCCAAACTTTTAGAGAGGACCACCTTCGGCTGCTATTTTCTAAGACTTTCATTTAAAAAAACAAAGAAAAAGTTTTTTAGTTTACTTTAAGACTTATATTTTATTATATACAAATTTTAAATAATACTTAAATATTTTTTTACTATAACAAAGAGTTTTCAATAACAAAAAAATTTATTTTATAAAATAAAAGTGTGACAAACTTTCAGGGAGGACCACTTCCGGCAACCATTTTCTAAGACTTCATTGTGAAAAAAACAAAAAAATTTTTTTTTTGAGTACTTTAAGACTTGTATTACTAATTTTAAGTAATAAATATTTTTTTTACTGTAAAAAAATTTTATGAAAAAACCTCAAATTCAGTGGAACGTTTTCTTAATTCAAATTTATTGCATTATCCAAAAGATATAAAATTAATTTTGAAGTTCTGAAAATATAATGGGGTAAATATGACACTTCAGGGGTAAATTTGGTACATGGGTAATTTTTTTTTATATTTTTGCTAGGTATTTTTTTTAATAAATGTTATTTTGTCACCATAGAAAAATGATAATTATATTTGATTTAGAGCTCTATTAAACTTTTCATTTGCTTCAGAGAAATTTGTTTGGTTCAAATAAAATTTTATTTGTTTCAGAGAAATTTGGTTTGGTTCAAATAAAATTTTATTTATTTCAGATAAAAAATTTTATTTAAGAAGAATAAATATAGTTCAGTAAGCTTGGAGACAAAAATTATACTTTTATTTAACTCAAATAAATTAATAATTGTTTAAATTAAAAATTGTTTTTCTAAGTCTAGGTCAGAATTTTAAAAACTTATAAAAAATCCAGAAATATAATCAAAAAGTTTATAATATTTTCTACAAAAATACAAAAGACACAGAAGGAAGTAAAAAAAATAGTTTTTTTGATTTTTTACAATTTTATCATATTTTGGTGAGTTGGAAAATGTAAAATAGGTTGTAGGTTGTAAAACACAAAAGTGACTATATGACTATTGATAATAATTACTTGCCATAAATATTTTTTATAATAATAATAATAGTCATTTTTTCGAATATACTTTTTATATTTTTTTCTATAATTGTTAAATGCAAAGATTCAAATTTTAAATCCAATACATTTAATTTTCTACAAGTGCGTAAGCAAAATTTCAAGTTTGTATAAAATTTTAGAAAAAACTTGACAAATTTTGATTTTTGTACATAGAGAATTTTAAAATAATTTATTTAGGTACTTTTTTACACGAAAAAAACTATTTTTAAATAAAAATTTTTCAACCCCACTTTTTTCGAAAATAAATTTTGTTTTTCAATTTTGACATACAAACTATCTCTGTTTTCAATCTTTTATTATTTTGATTAGAAAGATGGAATTTTTCAAAAAATTATGTAAAATTTGAAAAAATGACAAGAAAATAAAAATTTCAAGAAAATTAAAAAAAGTACAAAAGTTGTTTTTTTCAATTTCTCGAAAGTAAATTTTTGTATCACTTTCGTTTTTATGTATTTTATTGGACAAAATCTTAGCTTTCTTTTGAAATTAATTTTTTAAAAAATGAAAAAAACAGGTAATTTTGTACATAAAAATGAAAAAATAAGGTTTATTATTAAAGAAAAAGGGGTTAAAAAATTTATTTTTGAAAAAATTATAAAACTTAAAGGGTATCTTGAGAAGAATATTAATTATTTCTTGTACAAAACAAAAATAGGAGAAAATAACTTTTTTTGTTCTTGAAATTAACCCTATTGATGGTAACACACAATAATTTAACTGACAATTAAAAAATGACCTATTTTTATTATCGTAAAAATATCGTTTTCATGAGATTTAAATGAAGTTTATTTATTTTCCAAGCTTTTAGTTCGAATTCTTCAAAAATTCTATTATATTTAATAATAATTTTTAAAAGTAAAATAATAAATTTTTTTAAAACTAAAAATTTATTTCAAATAAGACAAAATTTGCAATTAATTAGAAATTAAAAATTTTTTTTTTTAATTTTTACAAGAATTTAACTATATTCTATTCAACTATATTAATTAAAATTTTTCAAAAGATTAAATTTCTTTTATAGTTTCTAAATTAAATTATTCTTACATAAATAATTTTTGTTCAATAATTATAATTATTTACATTTTTCCATGGGAATTACAATTAAAATAATTTGAATGTAAAAGCTTTTTGAAATTTAATTATTTCTAAAAATTCCTACGCACTTAATATTTAATTATAATTTAAAATTTTAACTGAAATTGATTTTTAAATCAATATATTAAAATTTAGGAAATTCTACAAGAATTTAATTATTTAAATAGAAAAAATAAGTAATTAATATAACAATTGAGTATTTCTTAAAATTGAATACATATCACAATTTTTAAAAATGTTTTATTTCTTTCGAAGAATTTTAATAAACAATTTGAAAATAATTACATTTTTCGAGGAAATCATTAAAAATTGTTTTAAAAATAATTGAAATCCTGTGAAGAATTTTATTATTTATAAAAATAATTGAATTCTTGCAACGAATTTTACTCAATTTTTCTAATTAATTGAATATTTTAAAACATTTTATGAAAATTTAAAAGAATAATTAAATTATTTCGAATAATTTATTTAAAATTGTATTAAAAATAATTGAATTCTTGCGATGAATTTTGTTACTTATGAAAATAATTAAATTCTTGCAACAGATTTTTTTTAAATAATTAAAATTTTTTGAATTATTTAATGATAATTTAAAAGAATATTTTAATTATTTTGAACAATAATTAATTTAAATTTTATTAAAAATAATTGAATTCTTAAGATTAATTTTGTTATTTATGAAAATAATTCAATTCTTGTAAACAAATGTTATCAAAATTTTAAAAAATAATTAATTTCTTTCAAAGAATTTTATTAAAATATTTTAAACAATTTATTTCTTTCAAGAAATTTTCTTGAAAATTGTATTTCAAATAAATATGAATTCGTTTGAAAATTTTATTGGTTATGAAAATAATTGAATTCTTGCAACGCATTGTTCAAATTTTTTTTATTAATTGAAATTTTTAAAATTATTTTATGAAAATTTAAAAGAATAATTCAATTATTTTGAATAATTTAATTGAAATTGTATTAAAAATAATTGAATTCTTGCGATGAAATTTGTTATTTATGAACAAAATTCAATTCTTATAAACAAATTTTGGTACCTGGACAAAAAGTCCAAACCAAAAAGTCCACAGTCAATGAAATCCAAAAAAAAATTTTGAAAATTGTTTATGTTGGATTTTTTAGATTGGATTTTATGTCTTGGTCAAAATGTCCAAAGTAAAAGTAAAAAGTCCAAAATTTCTTGAAAATTGTATTTCAAATAAATATGAATTCGTTTGGAAATTTTATTGTTAATGAAAACAATTGATTTCTTTCAAGAAATTTTCTTAAAAATTGTATTTCAAATAAATGAATTCTTTTTAAAATTATATTGTTTATGAAAATAATTAAATTCTTGCGATGAATTTTGTTATTTATGAAAATACATCAATTCTTAATAAACAAATGTTATCAAAATTTTTTAAAACAATTAATTTCTTTCGAAGAATTTTATTATTTATGATATTAGTTGAATTTTTACTTGAAATTTTATTAATTTTCTAAAAATAATTTAATTTTTTGAGAAATTTTATTAAAATATAGTCGAATATAGTAGTTATTGAAAATATTTGATTTTCAGCGAAGAATCTCATTATTTGCTAAAAGTAATTGAATTCTTTCGAAACATTTTCCAAAAGTTCTTGAAAATAATTGAATTGTTTCAAAGAATTTTTTTTTGAATTGTTTCCTCGATTGTTTCTAAGAAGAATTTTATTAAAATTTTCAAGAATGTAATTTTTATTTCAACTATTAGCAGATTTAAATGTGTGCAAATTTTCAAGAAAAAAGGAAGAATGAAGCTTTTAGTGTCACAAATTTAATAAAAGTATTAACCAATTAGTAGCTTATCGTAAAAAACTAGTAAATATCGTAGGTTTTAGGTGGATGAGTGCAAAGCCTGTGTATTTCTGAAACCGTCAATACAACTCTACTTTAAATTAAAAAAAAAAACTTCAAAAAGAAATCAAGTTTCGAAATGTAATGATTTTGACACAAAAAGTAATTTACATTTGAAAATTAACCAGTAATAACAGAATTCTTTTTGTGCCTCTATAATGAAGCAATCGGGCATTACAAATGGACTTGACTGTATAATATACATTTTACAAATATCCACGTATATTACAACATAAACATATGCTTGAGAAACAATCGACAATCTATCTCGCACTATGTTTGTTTATTCTCAAAGAATATACTTAATTTTTTCGATATTTACAATATTAATTTTTGCATATATATAAACAAACACATTGCAGATGCATATAATTAATTATTTTTAGAAATATTTGAAGTAGGTTATAGTTATAAGATGAAGATGACACAAGTGCAAGAACAAATTATGGGACATGAAAACAAATTTTAAAAGACTGCTTGAAACTAGATACAGCCGGATATGTCCGATACGAAATCAGAATAAGAACAGGTTTCTCAATCTTACGTTCAAGGAAGAGTATTTACTCATTTATAAACACAATATTATGCGTTAAAGTGCAACAATTATTCCTTAGATTCTTAATATCATTATGCATTTGAATTATGAGATTAGAAAAAAAATTTTTTATTTCATAATTTTAATATACATACAATAGAATTTTTTCAACTTACATTGTATAATGAACTTGGACAACACTCTGGTTATAACTAAAATTAGAACATAAGCAGGCAACTTGTATAATGTAGGGTTCTAAAAAAAAGAAAGAATTCGACGAAACCATTTTGCTTTGGGGGATAAACTAAACGCATTGGGGTTTATGCCGATTTAGTATCTAAACCGAATTGAACTGGTTTTTCCGAATTCTCCTTCGCTTGGGTCGAATGCTTCTCTCTCTCTCCTATATATGTAGCGTTTGAATTTAAGTTTCATGAGCAGGAGTTTTAGATTTAAAAAAAAAATTAAAAACTGGAGTGAAAGTGTAAAAAATTTAGAGTTACAAGCAGTAAATTGTGAAATTTTGTCAAAAAAGTGAAAAAAAGTGGTATGACTGGATTTATATTAGTCAATTTAAAAAAAAATTGACTAATTTTGATAAATCCAGTGTTAGTCAGTGTGCTCAGTTCTTTAGTAAACTGACTCATAGAGTAAATTTTATCTAAGAAAATTACCTAATAGAATTTGATAAAAAAGCCTCTAATCTGAAGATGAATGATATTTGAGTATATTACCAAATTTTAGAAGGTTGAATGATTTTACTAATTTTTTATTAGGTTTTAATTTTGATATTATGCGCTAGAATTATTAAATAATAATAGACTTGATAAATTTGTATCAAAATTTTATGAATAGAAAAAGTGTAATTGAAAAATAAGATAAAAATACTTCCTGCTATATGTGCCTGCAAACTGATTCTGATTCATTTAACTATTTAGGAGCATGTTTTAACAATTTTTAACGCCCGATTTTTTTTTAGAAAAGTGAAATTTTCGTCATCTTTTCTATTTAGGAGCTTTTGGGGTCTCTGATTACAAATCCGATGTCAGTTTTACAAAATTCAAAATGGCGGATCCAAAATGGCAGACGAATTTCTAAAATCTGATGGGATTCATTTGAAACTTGTTACTCGAGTTTTACTGGGGACGCCGATTACGAATATGAAAACAGTTTTTCAAAATTCAAAATGTCGGACTAATTTTAAAAAATTTGGATCAAAGTTCTGTAACCCTCTTGTGGTTGATCTCAGTAACTACGAAGAAATAGGCAAATTACAGACCCTCGGAAACATATTTTTATAAAAATTCGCCAAGTTTTTAAAATTTGTTCGCCATACTTGATCCATTTTAAATTTTAAAAAACTGAATTCATATTTGTAATCAGCGACCCCATAAACCCCCAAGTAACAAGTTTCCAACGAATCCAATCAATTTTTAAAAATTTGTCCGCCATATTGGATCCGCCATTTTGAATTTTGAAAAACTGACGTCGGATTTGTAATCAGCGACCCCAAAATCCCCCAGATACCTATATTTCACGAAAATTTTATTGAATTTAAAATTTTTGTCCCCCATAATGGATCGGCCATTTAAAATTTTTAAAATCTAACGTCAAATTCGTAATCAGCGACACAAAAAACCCCTTAATACCTATGTTTAATTGAAATTGATTGATATAAAAACTTTTAGGTCCGCCATGTTGGATCCACCATTTTAAATTTTGAAACACTGACATCGGATTTGTAATCAACAACCCCGAAAAACCCTGAGTAACAAGTTTCAAACGAATCCGATCTGTATTTTAAAAATTCGTTCGCCATATTGGATCCGCCATTTTGAATTTCGGAAAACTGATATCGGATTCGTAATCAGCGACATCGAAAATCCCCAAATAGTCATTTTCATTAGCTTAGCTTTATTTAATTTTCGATTTTGTAATTTTGTTATAAATCTTTGCCATAAACATATTTTTATTTTATTATTGTTATAAAGTTTAACTATAATTTTTTGGATTTTTAATTTTGCAAAAAAAAACGTTTTTGTCCATGGTGGATTCCACGTCAGTTCAACACACTTATTTTCATGACTTGTTGGGATTTGGCTGTAATTTTGTAAATTCATTACTTTTATAGTGATAAACAACTGCACCAAATATTTTTTCAAAATTTTGAAAATTACCAAAAATATGGCATTTTCAAAATTTTTGTCTTCTTTTTTTGAAAGTGCTATAACTTTGGTTCTAATTAACCGATTTTGGATTTTAAAAAAAGGATTTCTTTGGTTTTAAGTATATTTTAAGTTAAAATTAAAATAAAATAAAAAAATTCAAAAAATTTTTTTTTTTTGAAATTTTGAAAAATTAAAAAACCGTTTTTGAAAAAACATCATCTTCGATTTTTTTCAAAATTTTACTAAATGTTAAGGCAAATGTGCTTTACATGTCCTGTAAGTTTTATCTTGGGATCTCAAAGGGATTCGGAGTAAAAAAATAAAACGTAACCACAAATTACGAACATATGGGGCAAAATTCCTCAACTACCCAGGTAAAACAATGAATTTTCTCTAAACTTTGCTGAAATCTTACTATTATTAGTAGAAGTGTAAATATTAATTTTTTTTGAATTTGATAAAATATTTTTTGAGTTATGGAGTTTCAAAATTTTGATTTTTTTGAAAATATATTTTTTTCGATTTAATATATTTTTTTTCTATGAGCCATGTAAAAAATAAAAATCAGAGTGGGACCATGAGAATTTTTGAGGAAAATAATAATTTATCATTATTTTACATAGAAAATGATGATTTATAATTAATTTCTTCAAAAAGTTCCGTGATCCCATTCTGATTTTTACATGGTTCATATGAAAAAAGGTAAGCTTTCGATTGGGATAGGTTACAAAAAAATAAAAAACACCAATTTTGAGATACAGTAGAACTTGGTTAATACGATTCTGTAGGGACCGCACTAAGAATGCGTCTTATGCGGGAAAAAGTATTAGGCGGGATGTAAAATGTATGTCTTTAATTACAGGGACCACCATAAATGAGCGTCTTAAGCTGGAAATCGTATTAAACGGGATCGTATTAACCGGGTTCTACTGTATATTGAAATTAAGAATTTGACCTTGAATTTCAAGGTCAAATTGACAGAAAACAACTTTTTTTTCATCACCAGCTTATAGCCCGTGAAAACCCCTTTAAAAACCACTATTCATACTTTAAATTTGATTAATTTTACTTATAAATATATTAAATCGAAAAAAATATATTTTCAAAAAAATCAAAATTTTGAAACTCCATAACTCAAAAAATATTTTATCAAATTCAAAAAAAATTAATATTTACACTTCTACTAATAATAGTAACATTTCAGCAAAGTTTAGAGAAAATTCTTTGTTTTACCTGGGTAGTTGAGGAATTTTGCCCCATATGTTCGTAATTTGTGGTTACGTTTTATTTTTTTACTCCGAATCCCTTTGAGATCCCAGGATAAAACTTACAGGACATGTAAAGCACATTTGCCCTAACATTTAGTAAAATTTTGAAAAAAATCGAAGATGATGTTTTTTCAAAAACGGATTTTTAATTTTTCAAAATTAAAAAAAAAATTTTTTGAATTTTTTTATTTTATTTTAATTTTAACTTAAAATATACTTAAAACCAAAGAAATCCTTTTTTTAAAATCCAAAATCGGTTAATTAGAACCAAAGTTATAGCACTTTCAAAAAAAGAAGACAAAAATTTTGAAAATGCCATATTTTTGGTAATTTTCAAAATTTTGAAAAAATATTTGGTGGAGTTGTTTATCACTATAAAAGTAATGAATTTACAAAATTACAGCCAAATCCCAACAAGTCATGAAAATAAGTGTGTTGAACTGACGTGGAATCCACCCCATAACTTTTAAAAAAATTGTTAAGACACCTATAAATGTTTTTCCATAATTTTGTAGTTTTTTTAGACGCATCTCTTGAACCATAATAATTGAACATTTTTTGTCGATATTAACCGGAGATATTAAACTTTTAAAAATCTAAAATTTTGGAAAATCTGACTTTTTTGAAAATTTTTTGTTGAAAAATATAGAAGTAACTTTAAAAATATCATTACCAACTTGTAGAGCATTAAAAAACGCTACGATTGACCTATTTTTGAACCAAATTCGATCATAAATTTTAAAATTATTGGTATTTTAAAAATTAAAAATGATGAAAAATGACATTTTTTGAACTATTTTGTTTGAAAATATTTTTTTAAATATTAAACTATTATAACTATTTTGTAGGGTATTAAAAAATTCATTGATTTATCCAAAATTTAATCACTTTTACCATATTTATAAAAAATTATTCATATGTTTCTATTATTATTATCTTTATGAGGAAGCAAATCATGAAATTGGTTCATGAAATGAGTACCAAAATTATAACTTGGCAGCGGTTTTTGACTAGAAATTAGAAAAAATGTGGATTAAAATTACAAAAGAAAGTGAATATTAAAATAGTAATTTTCGCGTAAAATAAAAATTTGGTTGACTATTTGAAACGCACGGACTATGAGAAAGTCCCAGTCAGCGATTGGATGACAACAAAATAGGAAGGGTCACTCTTACCTCCACCATGAAACTGAGTTGAGCGAGAATTCTCCCCCCCCCCTTTTTTGTGATCGTCCAATCGATGACTGAGCCTTTCTCCCGGTCCGTGCTTCTGACGTAGTCTAACTGTTAAATTTTTATTTTACACAAAGATTCGTATTTTAGTGTTTAATTAAAAAAATTTTTGTAATAATTTTATTAGGGTAACCATTCCAGACGTTGACACTCTCCTTGTTTTTCTTTAAATAACAAGAAATACTAAATTAAGCTACTCGATTTTTATAATAAATGTTGAAGAATTTAATAATTGTATGCAAAACATGTGCTAGTTTAATTCGGTATTTCCCCTTAATGAATGGTTGCCATCGACTGAAGCACTTGCCCTAATTATATTTTTTATTTCTATTCAAGTAAAGTATAATTATTCGCTTAAGAAAACATTTTAATAAAGAAAATGCAGAAATTATAATTTTTTGTGGCAAAAATGGGACTTGACAAAAAAATTGTGATTTTAATGCCTGGTTTGATTACATTTCACAACTTGAACACGCCCTTATCTCAGAAAAGCTCAACTCGAACGTTACAAGAAAATGACAATATTTAATTGCTTTTTATTTATTTATTACACGGTTTAACCAAATTACACGCTTTATTATTAACATCATTAACATATTAAGGGCCGATTTCACCAACACCGATTAAAAGTTAATCAATGATTAAATCCTCAATTAACCAATCAGAAGCCTTTAAACTGTCTTTAATCATTTATTAACTTTTAATCGGAAGTTGGTGAAACTGGCTCTAAGAGGTGAGTTGTCACCAAAATTTGTTCGACAAAAAGGCACTCTTGATTAGCTGTCTAGCTGCAAATCGCAAAAACCTATTCTTGACCCTTTTCTATCTTACGATCTGATAATTATAATACGGAAAATAAATAGTGGGAAGAAACTCAATATGAGTTTTTATTCTAAAATGCAACTTGTATTGTCCACTTCTAAACTCCCAAACAGCACATAATATTTTCTATGACTTGTACCAAATATTCAGTTCTGATGAATTTTTTCGGGAAATTAGTGGAATGTAACTGACGTTCATCATCAAGAAGTCGTCAATTGATATTCAGATCTCTAGGCCATTTCTGTGTAACTTCTTCAGGGAAGATAATGTAAAATAATAACCAATACCAGGATGCTACTACCAAACATCTAGGTAATGTTTGTTGATCTTCTTCAACGTTGTCGATTAGCGATAAATAATTTCAATCAGTGATTTAGGATAAGGAATTTATGCATTTGTGAGTTGAGTGGCGATATTTATTCACTTTTATATATTTGATTGTTAAACTAATAAAAAAACGCGAAGGTTTTTAAGAAATGGTCGTTAAATGCTTGCAAATTGTCACGAGTTGCTCTGTAAAGGCGTTAGACGACGAAATAGGTGATTAGGAGGAATAATATTATGTGTTCAATAAGAAAACTCAGACTTCCTAACATGCAATGTCTACAGTTACTATATATACTATGTGAATTAAAAAGCAAACAAATTTTATTATTCCTTACATAAATCTTACGTTTGTCTGCTTCTCCTGGTCACCTGCTGTGTTAACAGTGTCTATAATTTCTGCAAAACATACCAAATTAGCAGCTGACCTACTGCGTAGTTCTACAATTGAATAAAATTTCTTAAATAATCTTCTTAATTCTTCTCTTCCTTAGTATCTTCTGCGGCGAAAGTCTGTGACATAGAAGATGATCCAAATCAATATATTGAAATATTCAATTCGAATTATTTGCATCGAATCCCGTCCAAGAAATACTCTGCTATTTGCAAGTACCACTTTTCTTAAAATTTACACAATCTCATCGGGGAATTCTGCCATGAGCCGATGCAGTGATGCAAAACGGTCCTCTGAACTAACGAACAACCAAACAAACAAACTTTCAAACCTTTGACCGTTGAGACGATACCAATAATTCTCTACTATCTGGTACTCTCCTCCGGTCCTCAATGAACTTAGAAGGGGCCTAAAGCATAATTATTTATAAAATTTCTTAAAACTATAGGTTCCTTATATCAATACTAACATTGTTACTTTTCGATAAAATGATTTATTTATATCAGAAACTTTCTTTTGTCAACAAATTTTTATATGCACTTACATCTAATTATTTTTAATACAAATCGATTGTGACCATTCACTAAAATATATATTATGAATTCAGGTACAACAAACTGTACTCTAGATGAAATTTACGTTTAAAATAATCTTCCATCTTAATAAATAAAAATCTACAAATAGAAAATTTTGATCTTTAAAAGATAAAGTTCTACGAATCAAAAATCATGTAGACATAAATCAAAAATAGTACAAAGTTCGCTTATTTAAAAAGTTATCTTAATTCGCAATTGTTGTGGTTCATATCTACAAGTATAATATATTTTACTGTAAAACATTCATAACAAATCCTGATTAGAGTTATTATTTATAAATATTGATTGATGTTAATTACTTTAAAGTTTATGAGTATTTTTTAGTTTTTAATACATATTTAATTCATTTTTAAAGCATGTACAAATTAGTATATCAAATCGTAAAACTTTTAAAATATATTCAAGTTATGAGTGTTGGTAAAACCAGGTGCAAATTTAGGTCAGTGGAAAAACACTGGTAACTGAAGTAGTTAAAATAATTTGAAATATTTGTTCGGCCAAATTGTGGTCCGATCTTGGCGCAAGTGTCGGCATAACTTCGGAATTAGTTTAGACTTTAAAACTTTGGTTGGCTATAAACAATCTGATTACTAGGCTAATAATAACTAAACGTTATAAATATATTTAAAAACGAAAAGATTTACTTTATGATAAGTAGCTTACGGTGTTCTCAAATGAAATTAGTCCTTAGTGAAGGTCACAAATTTTCAGTAACAAAATTGTTCCACATGATATGAACTATAAAAATGATACCTCAGGTTTTCTAATGTCTGTTAAAAGTTTGATACTAATTAATATTATATTATCATTTTTATTATTTCTTACATACAGTTACAGAAATACATTTTTTGTTTTCTCAGTCAGATTTCTTTTCTTTCTTTCTCTCAGTTCATAATTCTCTTGTCCAACTCTCACATGGATCTACGTAAGATTTAGCTACTTTTAAATAACGAAAGCACTTAGTATAAATAGGGGGATATATTATGAATTCAATATAAATACCAATATGTAAAATAATACATATAAAACAATTTCTTTTATATAACGTTCAAATAATTTTATTACAAAAACCAGTTCGAGCCGACAATTATCACCAATGTTGGGTCGACCGTCATCATTTTGAAGATTGGTCAAGTCATTAGTACGTTGAATTGAACCAATCTTCAAAAGATACTCCTGACCAAAAATTCGCACCTGGGATGATGTGTTTTGATAAATTTTATATAATTATCCTAAAAGTTCAAATTCCTCGTCCGATGTATCATACTGTCGATTAAAGTCTTCGAATTCCAGTACTGGAACAAAAAACCAAGTATAAACTGTTAAAAATTAGGAAAATACGGTTTTGGAAAATATTTTTAGGAAGAGGCTGACTAATTATCAGATTGGTTGTTTAATAAGAAAATAAAGAAGAGAAAATTGTGAAAAATGAAAAGAATTGATTTTGTCGTTTCGGAATTGGCTCTTCTTAAACCAACACAAGAGGCTGAGTCCTTGAGGGTTGTATTCTAGGTCAGTATCTTTCTAAAATAGTAGGGATATTATCTCAAGTTTGGTTCTGTTTAGTATCTCTCGTGGGATTTATTTAAATTATATTATGTGTTTTTGTGTAAAAAAAGAAAGATAAGAATAAAAAGTTAAAAAAATATACAGGATGTAACGTACGTAACTTACCATTTGATGCTGCTGCTGCTCCTAAAACTTGTGAAACCATCACATCTTCCGCTGGGGACCAATGAGCGGTCTGCTCATCGCACAGTTCGAAAAGTGGCTGTTTTTCCGATGAGATCAATTTTTCTTGCATTAAGGTGCACAATGATTTAAATTCGCTTTCAGTATGGCAGAAAAAACACTATTAACATAAAGAAATGAAGCTTGACATTTTGTAATTATAAACAGTGTTACGAATTTCGGAAAAGTCCACTACACTATTATAACTTAACTTAATCTGAGATTGCTGAGACAATTTTAATTGACTACCAATTCAGGATTGCCACGCTTTTCCTCATTTCAAATTCCCTGACTTTTCCAGGTTAAAAAACGTAATTTTTCCAGATTTTTAAAACTACATTTATATTTTACAAAATTTTATTTTTAATTTTAATTTTTAATTTTATTCTTAATTTTACCAAATTTTATATAGTCAAAATCGCGGAGCATGTAACGTAACAGTCTTTTTGTTTTGTCCATAACTTTTAAATAACAAGGAATTAATCAATTTTTATGTTTGCATCTTAAAATATATTTTTTTTTTAACAATATTGCATAGGAATATAAATTTTTTTGTATTTATCAATTAAAAGTTATAAACGTTTTAAAAAGACTGTTACGTTACAAAAGTTTTGTTTTTCGCGATTTTGACCATATTATAAAAATATTGTTAACTGTAATTTCTTCAAAATTATTTTCAATTCAATTCTTCATTTCTGGAATTTTAAACTAAAATTCTTTTTTAAAACAATTTTTTTAAATAATTTTTGAAAAAGTTCTTCTTTGAGAATTTTTAAATCCATTTGTTTACAATTCAATTTTACCTAAACTTTCGATTATTCTGACATTCTTCAATTAAATAAATTAGAAATTAAAAACTTTAAATAATTAAAAAAAAAATTCCATTAAACTTTTTGTGAAAAATTAATTCTAAATTTCCTTAAAAATCTTGTCAAGAATTTAATTATTTTTATAGATAATAAAATTATTCGCAGGAATTCAATTATTCTCAAAAAAATTTAAATAAAATTCTTCGAAATAATTCAATTATTTTTAAAATTGACAAAATTCTTCGCAAGAATTCAATTATTTTCAAAATTGATAAAATTCTCCGCAAGAATTCAATTATTTTCAAAAAATGATAAAATACTTCGTAAATATTCAATTATTTTCAATATTAATTTTTACGTAATTTTGATTATTCTGACATTCATCAATTAAATATATATATTAGAAAATAAAAACTTCAAGAATTAAAGAAAAATTCAGTTAACCTTTTTTAAAAAATAAATTTTACAGAATTGTTAATTAAAAGTATGAAAAGTTCAAATTTTCTAAAAGATTTTAATTTGAAACCTTTTTAAAATTCAATTCTTTTAAAACATTCACACTATAATGCTTTCAATATTCAATAATAATCTAAAATTTTAACTGAAATTCATTTTTAAATCAATATTTACTAGAAAAATCCACGAGAATTCAATTATTTAAATACAAAAATAAATATTTTATTAAATAATTGAATGTTTCTTAAAATTGAATTCTCGTAAAGAATTTTATTAACAAATTTTTAAATAATTGAATTCTTCTGACAAATTTTAATAAAATTTTTAAGAATAAAATTATATTTTTCGATTAATTAATTTAAAATTGTACCTATTAAAAATAATTGAAATACTGCGATGAGTTTTATTATTTATGAAAATAATTGAATTCCTGTAAAATTTCCATTATTCATGAGAATAACTAAATGATTGCGTAGAAATTTATTAAAATTTTTTTTAAATAGTTAAATTCTTTTGGAATTTTATTAAAGTTTTTGAAAATATTTGAATTTCGGAAAAAAATGTATAAAGATTATTGAAATTTTGATGAGAATTTTTGTAAATTGTTGAACACAATTAAATTTCTGCGAAGAATTTTATTACATTTGAAAATAATTGAATTCTTGAGACGAATTTTATTAAAATGTCTTTTTAAATAATTGAATTTCTTTGATGAATTTTAATAAAATTTTTAAGAATAATTTCATTAAAGTTGTATTCAATATAATTGAAAGTCTGAGATGAGTTTTATTATTTATGAAAATAAAATGAAATGGTTGCGTAGAATTAAAAATTTTTTTTTAAATAATTGAATTCTTTTGAAAAATTTTATTAAAGTAGTAGATTTATTAAAAATCATTGAATTGAGGAAAGTTTGTCATGAATGGAATTTTGTCATGAACTTTATTAAAATTGTTGAAAATAATTGAATTTCTAAGAATTTTACTAATTTGGAAAATAATTGAATTTATGGAATCATTTGTAATTGCTTAAAAATTCAATTTCTTTTAATGTTTTTAATTAAAATTCTTCTATAAATCCATTATTTTTAATAATCAATTAAAAATATATATTAAAAAATTTAACTAATTTCAGAAGAATTGGAACAATTAAAATTTCTCAAAAATTTACGTTCTTTAAAGGCGCTCGCACAGCTCTACTGCCAGCATGAGAGTAAGAGAGAAAAAACATGAAATTTGAATTTTCTGACTTACTTACTCTCATGTGTTACCATGACAACTATGCATGCATTGGCATGCATGCAGAGCTGTGAGAGCGTCTTAAGACGATTTCTAGTTAAATTCATTCAAAATTGAAATTTTACAAAATTTCAAATTAAAATCTTTTGAAATTCAACTGTACTTATGAAAATTGTAAACGCAACTTTTTTAAAATTTAATTAATTTTGAAATATTTATGTAAAATTAGATTTTAAGAATAAACTTTAGAAAATAACAATTTTCCAGGATTTCGATCAAAATTCCCTGACTTTTCCAGGTTTTTTCAAGGTTTATAAAATTCCCTGACATTTCCAGGTTTTCTAGGTTGCGTGGCAACCCTGTAATTCTAGTTTTATTAAAAGAAGTATTTGATTTTAGATACCATTCGGTTTTGAATTCTTGATTGTCAACAATTCTATAAATTACAATATTTAGAGTTATTTCCTCTTTCTATAATGAGGTCTTTTAATTTTCTTTTCCAAATCATTACAATAATCTTGCACCGTTTACCAATCTCTCTGCTATCCAAAGATCCGCACTAAGACCACAATTGACCACCGTCGACTGATTCAATACCTTCCCTAATTTGAAATACCTAGTTGTAACTAGAGTTAGTTTTATTTTATTGATCCAACTCATATAATCTGTTATAGAATATTTTCGGGACTCTACTGTTTGGTATTTTCAAAATTTTTGACCACCAACTTTTTTTTTATTCAGAACTTCAGTTACTTTATTATCGACTTGGCCTATAACCATCATTCGCAAGGTTCTTTGGTCTGAGAGAAAGATTTTTTTAATTGCAAGAACTTTCTTTGACGTAGCAATGGGATGGCTAGCGGATGACACGCAGTAGCTACTAGCAACTTTTCATGTTTTTATCCCCGCGCTGCGGGGATAGTAAATATTATCCGATTGGACTGAAACTTTTGGTACTTTCATTTGGCATGGTTTCACAACTTTTCCGCACCCTCTTATAATTTACAAACTATTTATGATGATATACGATTTTTCGTAAATCTATTCAATTTTTCTTTAAATTAGTAAACTTTGAATGCAATGCGCAAACGGAAGATATTGTCCCATTTCAAATATTTTTTTCTTCTCTGAATTCACATTAACAAATAGTAACTTTTCCGCACTTTTACGAAACTTTTTTAGTTTTCTAATATGTTACTAAAAAATAATATTCAACTTACAAGTGCAACTGAAGGATCTATTCCAGTGATGTGAACACGACTAGCGACATTACAATGATATGTCGTATCAAGATCAATTTCATTCTCGTCTAATTTTTGATCGACATTTCCAGATCTCTGCGTTGTGTGAGGATCTAAAAATATCACTTCATCACCTGTAAAAAAAGAAATTTTAGGTTTCATTATCTAAACTTTAATAATTTTTAGAGCTTTTAATTTAATTTCACCACCTACCGACACATCCTATGAAATAAAGAGCTAGATTTGGCTTTCCTCCAATTACTCCCATCGATTGAGGAAATTGAAACGAGGTCTGTAAATAATATAAAAGTCACTTTATAGCAAGTCAGAGAAAATTTAATTTTACTCATTTAATGTTGATTTAATTTAATGTTGATACCTATTGGAAGTTGTTAAAAAAAGACATTGAGACGTTTTTCACTTACTTTAAGGGCATTTATGTAGATTGGATTAATTTCGCTAATACCAAGTCTCAGTGGAATTAGGAGTAAAAGAGGTTTCCATTGACTTGGAGCTCGTAACGGAATGTTACCATCCGCTTCCGCAGTTGTTGCTCCTTCGACCTTGCACTGCCTCACTGGAAATCAAATTAACAGCCAAATGTTTCAAAATCCATTCATTGTCATAAAGACGAAATGTAAAATTAATTTTAATAATACGGTTATCTTAACTCTACACCACATGAAGTTCTTATTTCATAAATAGCCAGTTATTTTCTCTGCTTTTAATTCAAGTGAATTTAAATTGTTCTTTAAAAATTCTTAAATTTTTTTTTAAATTTTGGTTTAAAAATAATTGTACATAAATGTTATCAATTAATTTACTTAAAAATAAAGAAAAAGGTTTAAATACGCTGCTATTTATTGTATACTTAATATACGGTATAGAGTTAATTGTTATATGTGATGCTCCAAAAGAAAAGATACTTTAGGTTTACAAAATTTTAATTTATGTTTAGTGATAGTTTAAAGTTCTTTTTTTATTACGTAAAACCAGAATGATTTTTTATTCAATATTTTTTTATAAGGACTTAAACTTCAGAGATTCTGTAATATCCTCCCCTTTTCTCAAGGAGCATCATTTATTGAAACTTGAAAATTTTTAATACTAACAGACATCGTTGATAATTAATGTATTGTCGAGTGCAACATGTATCGTTATAGAACTCCATTCGTCATATACAATTAATTTCCTGCAACAAAAATAATTATTTAAATAAATTGTGAACAGATTTAAATTTAGCAACAATTTTTTATATTTTTTATAGTACCAGGCCTCGAATCGACTTTAAGACGCAAAAAAGTGACTTTAGTCGATTAAAAATGCAAAAAAAGTCGTTTATTTAATTCACTGTTGTCACAAAAATTTTATTTTGTATTTCCCCTTCACTGATTACTAAAATCAATTTTTAAAAAGTTTAAAAATTTTGTTAAAAAAATATTTAAATCCCACTTCTCATTCTTTTTTCTATGGGAAATAAAATTTTTTAAAATTCAATTTAAGGGGGCAGTTCGATTACATTTTTAACTATGTCAAGAAAATGATTTAAGTCTTCCATAAAATTATTTTTATAGTAATTTTTTTGAGAGGAAATCAATGGTCAGAAAATATTCTCCCTCTTTTTTGGATTTTTATTTTTTTTTAAATTGATAGATTTTAAAATCCATCCGTAATTTTGTAGAAAATATGTTTTTGTATCTGGAAAAAATTGCCGAATAAAAAAATTCGATTTTTACAATTTTTGAAATATTTTTTTGAAAGAAAAACATTGTTTTTAGGTTGAAAATGCTAAAAAATACAATTGTTATTCAAATTTTTAAATATGTAAATTAATTTTATTTTCTAACTAATTTGAAATCATAATTTTTCTATATTTTATTTTTTATCATTTTCAACCTAAAAACAATGCTTCAAAAATTGTAAAAATCTATTTTTTATTCGAAAATTTTTTTGTAGGTACGAAAACTTATTTTCCACAAAATTACGAATGGACTTTAAAATCTATCAACTTAAAAAAAATCCAAAAAGGGTGAGACTATTTTCTGACAGATTTTCTGATCATTGATTTCCTCTAAAAAATTATTATAAAATAATGTTTTGAAAGATTTAAATCATTTTCTTCGATATAGTTGAAAATTGTAGTCGAAGTCTGTTCTTAAAACCTTCTGAAATCTAATAATTTTTAAAAATTATGTACAACTCCAAAATTCAATTACTTTTTACAATTTTTAACAAAACTTCTCCTTTAAATAAATTATTTTTAATGATTTTTACAAAGTTCTTCCAGAATTCAATTATTTAAATACAATATTTCAATTTTTTGTAATAATTTTTTGAAAAATTTTAAGTAACAATTCTGAGCAGTGATTGTCTTTTCTAAAATTTTATAAACTATTCTAAAATATTTTAATGTTATTATGTTTTGTATGTATGTATTTGAATTTTTGGAAATTTGTTATTGACAACATTGAAAATAATACAATTATAAAAAAATTAGAATGAAAAAAATCTCAGAATTACTTTTTTTAAAAATATTTTAATATAATTTTTAGAAGCTAATTTTCATTAATTTTCATTTTTAAATTTACACTTGAAGATTTCTCATTAAAATTTTTGAGAATTCAATTATTTTAAAAATTTGCAATTAAAATTCCTTCAAAAGAAGAATTTGTAAATAAATAAATAAAAGTTGATTTTCAAAAATTGTAATAAAATACTTGAAAAAAATCAATTATGTTTTTCAATTAAATTTTACAAAATTTTAATTATTCAAAATCTTTTTTATAGTAAGATTTAGAAATTTTAATTAGAAAAATTATTGAAAAAAAATTTTTGTAAGATTTTTCTATATTTATTTTTTATTCTATAAAAAAAGAAATAAGTTGCATTTCATACTGAAAATATGCTATTTTGTTGCAATATTTTGGAAGAAATGTCCAAAAAGTAGCAATTTTTATTATTTTATTTTTCAAATTGAATCGAAAAAAAGTCACATTTTTCGATAATAGTCGAAAAAATTAAAATTCAAGGTCTTTATTACTGTTCTTTGAATTATTTTTAAGTTTTCGTGTGATAAAAAAATCTAAATTTTAATATTTCCTTTACGTTAACTAATAATGCTAAAAGTTAGAAAAATAAAAAAAACTTACTTTAATACTTGTGCCACAGTGTTAGGTCCAAACCATTGGCCAACCTCTTTTCCTTCAGAGGCTCCAGTAAGAGCGATTTGATGAATTGAAAAAGGCGCAGCCCTTCTGTCTTCAAAACGACTTAATATTTTCAGGTACGTACTATCTTTCGTTTCTGGCGTCCATTCCCAATTTTTCCCTACAATGAACGTTTTATTTTCTTCAATTTCAAAAGTATCTTCAATTTATGTAAAAAATGAAAATTTTTATGAATTTTCCCAGAATTTTTCAATGAAACAATTAAATTTATTTAAAATTAAATTAAATTTATTTTTCGAAAATTTTTATATTGGTTTGTTTTTAATTACTTAATAAATTTCTAATTAAAATCTTTACGTTTTACTCAATAATTACGAATTTTAAGCGATTACTTTTAATATTTTTTCATTTTAATAATATTCTAATTTTTTTAAATTTTTATTTATTTATTTTTTTTTTTAAGTTGAAATTTAAAAAGACAGTTTTTTTATTCTTTAGTTTTTATTAATTGAACCAATTCTAGATAAATTCTCTTTGGAAAGAGTCGGATAAGTTCTATAAGTTCAACTGTTGGTTAAGTTCGTTTTAGACCAAAAATTTTTTTTTGTAAAATTACTTTTAATTTAATTCTATTTTTAAATAAAAATAAACAAAAAATAAATATAGATACATACCTAAATGTAATGAAATTAAAGCTTGTCCAAGAACCATTTGACCGCATCGTAACATACAGCCCCAACCTTTATCTGAAGTAAATGTTGATCCAAATCCGCCAATCGGTACAAAATTCTTTCGATATGTGAACCACAATTTAGATTGAATATTTTTTCTAATTGCGTCCAATTCTAGAAATTTGTAAATAAATAAATTTTACATTTGACTTATAATCTTTCAATAAGGACAAAATTTAAAATAAAAAATTTCTTTAATATTCAGAAAACAAATTTATTAACCTTTCATTGCGTTATATTTTTTTCCTAAAATCCAAACAGGTTCTTCTGTTTGTGGAATATCTTCTAAATCCTCGGGAGGATTTTGTGTAAACAGGATATCCATATTGATGATCTAATTCAGATCAGTCTACAATTTTTTTAAATTTATTGTAAGCACTGAAAACAGATATTAGAAAATATTGTAATTATAGTTGAAGAGAATATTTTTTAATAGATTACTTTAATATTATTTAATATAAATGATGACAGAAATTAATCGTTTTTATAAAAAGTTTCATAATCTAAAATTTCTGCATTGTCAAAATTGAAAAAATAATTATAATCAGTCTAGATTATAATCTACAATCGGAATAGACAGCAGGGCTGATAAAAATCATAATTTAAAAAAAAATCAAAACAATCCGATGTTTTTTATTTAAATAATTTTTTATACTATTTTTTAAATGTTTATTTTTAAGTAGTTAGTTCTTTTAATATTGAAAAATATAAAATTAATAATAATAGGGTGGCTGCAAAATTTCATTTTCAAAATTCTCTGACTTTTCCTGACTAATTTTTCGTTTTCCCTGATTAAAAAATTTTTAAATTATTTAAAATTCTGCATTGAGAATTAAAAATTTAATAATACTTTTTAAGTAACAATTTTATTTATAATGAAAAACATATAAGATAATTAAAAGTTATTTGTTAATTCTGAATATTGGTGTCTTTTTCGTTTGTCTCATAAACTATGAAATTACCACGAATTCTAATACCAAATTTTCCATTTTTTCTATTTCTGACAATAATTTATTTTTAAATAACTTAATTCAAGTAGCATAAAATTATTACTTATAAAAATTATTAAAAGAATCATTTTATTTGACAATTTTAAAAATTATTAAATTTTATAAAAGTTGAATTTATAATTTTTATAAATATATTAATTTCAAAAGGTTTCAATTTTTAATGAATTTAATTAGAAATTATAAAGAACTTAAATTTTTGAAAAATTTTAATAATTCAAATTCTTTTGAAATTAGTAAAAAATTTTAATACATATTTAATTCATCATTAAAAATAATGGATTTACAGAAGAATTTTAGTTAAAAACACTAAAGAAATGAATTTTAAAAATGTTACAAATAATTGCGGAAATTTAATTATTTTTAAAAATAATCAAATTCTTCCTAAGAATTCAATTATGTTGAATAATAAAGTTCTTAACAAAATTTCAATTATTTTCAAAAATTTTCCCCAATTCAATAATTTTCAATGTCTACTATTTTAATAAAATTTTCCAAAAGAATTCCATTATTTAAAAAAAAATTTTTTGATAAAATTCGACGCCAACATTCAATTATTTTCAAAAATTTTCCTCAATTCAATGATTTTTAATATCAATTTATATTCAATTATTTTCATAAATAATAAATTTTTTTTTACAGAGAATGAATTATTTTTTAAAATAAAAAAATTCTTTCTGGAATTTCAGAATTAAAATTCATCAAAAGAATTCAATTATTTAAAAATTCCTTATTTTTATATTTAAATAATTGAATTCTCGCAGAATTTTTTAATAATAAGTTATTTAAAAATGAATTTCAGTTAAGATTTTAGATATTTATTGAATATTAAAAGCATTATAGCGTGAATTTTTAGAAATAATTGAATTTTGAAAAGGTTTAAATTCAAATCTTTGAAAAAAAAGTCAGGGAAAAATAAAATAAAATTTTTGTGGCAACCCTGATTATATTTTTTTTTAAATATTGTATAATTGATAACATTGTTAAAAGGAATACGCAAACTTTAATTAGTTGCTGGTAAATACCTCAACGACATTATTAGTTTGTTTTATCTATTGTTTTATGAATTAATTAATTTATTCGTCTTTTAATACTTTTTGTATAAATTCTAAAATTTATACAATTTTTTTTTTATAAATTCTTTTGTTTTGCAAAATTTCAAAAATTCGCTTTAATGTTTTCATTATGAAAGTACTTGTGAGACAATAAAATAGCTCTATCATACAAATTGTAAACAATATTCTTCTTTTGTTGAATTGGATGACGTGAAAAATAATTTATTAATCCATTATTCATTCATTTATTTATATCATTAGAAGAAATGGATTTTTGATACCAATTAGTGATTAGTTGATTATTATTCTTATTAATGTCATATCTAAAAAATTTATTTTATTATAAACTTTTCTAGTTAATGAGTGAATTTCAAGTTAATATTAAAAGAATTGAAAGTATTAATAAAAAGTTCAATACCGAATCTTGATTATTGTTTAAATTATTTAAGAAAAATGAAAAACATCGACAAAGTATAGGTTATAAAAAAATTCTTTCCCCTCGTAAATTGTTTCCTTTAACTTCTTTAATAGAAATAAAATTCTTAATTTCATCCTAAAGAAATTATAAAAAAAAGAAATTGTTTATAATTAATAAAATCGTTTCTTTTTCAATATAAAAAATGAACAAAATTGTTTAGAAATTTTTTTTCCAAAACAATAAACATTAAATTAGAAATTTAAGGTTAAGTTTGAAATTAAGATTTAAAAAAATATTGAATAGAATTCTTACTGTAAAATTAAAATTCTACATACCAGTAATATTCTTAATTGTACTATTAATAATAATAGCATTGCTTTTATTAATGTCCTAAATAGTGAATAAAAATTAACAAAATGTTTTTCTTTGTTGACTGTTTTGAGACATTTGTATTAGTCATGCTTAAAATGTCAACATCAGAAAATCATAAAAGCGCATTCTCATGAGGCAATTTCTCTCGACAGGGATGAGAATGTAATGAGAATGTAGAGAGAAAAATATAAAAAACTCTGTCATTTTTAATAATGAATTGTTCTGTTTTCCACAGTTTGCAAAGTGTTTTCTATTGTCAGAGTGCCAGGAATATTAATAAAATAAAGAAAATTTTAAAGAGTAGAATTGAATAAATTTGTTCGGTTACATAAAATATTGTAGATAATCAAAGTGAAATAATGACATGTATTGAAAAATAAACTGTCTCTTTGTTTACTTATTAAGTTCAATTAGTGAAGGAATTGTGAAATTTTGTAAACATAACCACGTGTGCGATGTTTTATACTTATATACCTTATATATTTTAATATTTTTTATAAATAACTAATATAATTGAATTGAAAAATTAATTCTTTGAATAGGAATTTGGAAAAACGAGGTCGATAAAGTGAAATATTAAAGTATGTCCCTAATCCAAGAAATACTAATAAAAAGTTTAACACATTTTTACTGTTAAAAATATTCGTACTTAAATTAAGTGCAAAACGTATTCGTGACTTTTTCAAATTCATTTTTTACTTTTAAAATAAAATGAATTCTTAATGTTTAGAAAAGTTTAAATAATTGTAATACAATATAGTTTACTTTAAAAAATTAAGTTCAAATTATTTTTGTTTTTAGGTTATGTTTATGACCCTTAGTTTTCTAAACTTTGCAAATCTGAAAACTATATTCAAAATAGTCTGCAGTCTTCATATCGTAACCTAATTTTTTAAGGGGAGACCCCACCTTTATCGTTAAAAAATATTAAAAACTGTAAGAGAAGATCGATTTTTAATATTCAAATCTTTAAATTTTGCCGAAATGTCGGAAGTCTTGAACCTTTATTTTTCTCCAATTTGATGCTCTGAGTCGAAAAAACATAGTTAAAATTGACGATTACCTCATTTTCATGGTAAAAAAACTATAAAAATTATGGCTTTTTGCATTTATTTCGGTATATATATAAAAAGTATACCATAAAAGCTTCGGACTATGATTTTTATGGTTTTTACCACGAAAATGAGCTAAATGTCAATTTTAACAATGTTTTTTAATAATAGCATCAAATTATGTAAATATACACAATTTGGAAAAAAATAAAAGATTTAAGGCTTTCGAAATTTCGGCAAAATTTAAAGATTTGAATATTAAAAATCGATCTTCTCTTACAGTTTTTAATATTTTTAACGAAAATTTTTTTTCCATGCATATTTTACCATTCTAAACAACTTCTCGCATGGATTTGCAATAATATGCAAATAGGTCAAAAGAAAAAAATTCTAACCTCTTCAAAAATTAAAATTGAATATTTTTGACCATCTTATATGTTTTCAGGTTAAAAATTATGCAAGAAAAAAAATATTACCTCGTTTAATAATTTTATTTTAAAGAGGTCAAAAAAAAGTTGGGGTCTCCCCTTAATTATTTCGCTTAAATGGAATTTTCAACAACAAAAGCTACTATTTCTATTTTTTTTAGAACTTCCACTATTTTTTTTATTCAAAAAAATAAATTATTTAACAAAATTTTTATACAATTCTTCACAATAATTCAATTACTTTCACTGATAATAACATTTTTCATGAAAATACAATTTTTAAAAAAAAATTTGGATAAAATTATAAGCAAGAAATCAATTATTTTCGTAAATAATAAAACTTATTATCGAAGAATTTCAATTATTTTTTTAATTCTAAATTAATTAATCGAAAAATTCAATTATTTTCACAAATATAAAGTTTTTCACAAAAAATTCAATTATTTAAAATAAAATTTTCATAATATTTATTATATTTTAAAAAAATTAATTATTAAAAACAATGTTTATAAAATTCTTATGGAGAATTCAATTATTTTCAAAAATTACAAAATTTTTCACAGAAATTCAATTATTTTTAAACATTTCAATTAAATTTTTCACAAATAATCAATTTTTATAAATAATAAAATTCTTCTAAGAAATTTAATTATTTTTGAAAATTTTAATAAATTTCTTTGCTACTATTCAATTGTTTTCATAAATAATAAAATTCAACGCAGGATTTCAATTATTTTTAATACAATTTTACAGGAATTGCTTTTCGAAATAATTGAATTTTGAGAAAGGTTTCAAATTTAAATCTTTGGAAAATATAAAATTTTCTTACCTTTAAATAATAATTGTGTAGAATTAATGTTTTTAAAAAAGTTTAATTGAATTTTTGTTTAAACTAGTTGAAGTTTTTATTTTCTATTATATATTTAATTAAAGAATTTTCGAATAATCGAAATTTCGTAAAATTGAATTGTTTAAAAATGTTTAAAAATTCAATTATCTTTATATAAATAATAATTTATTCTTCTCCGAAATTCAATTATTTTCAAACATTTTAATCAAATTCTTGTAAAAATTTGAATTATTTTCAGAAATGTTTCTCAATTCCATGATTTTTAATATTTACTATTTTAATAAAATTTTTCGAAACAATCCAATTTTTAAAAAAAAAATACTGATAAAATTCCACTCAAAAATTTAATTATTTTTATAAATAATATATATTTCACAGAGATTCAATTATTTTCATAAATAGTAAAATTTTTTACAGGGATTGAATTATTTTCCATAAATAATCTAAATTCTTTTTAGAAATTCCATTATTTTTATAAATAAACTTTCAAAAAAGATTTTTAAATAATTTTGGTAATTAAATTTTCGAAATATACAATTAAGAAAATTTTGAATAATTCAAATTTTGTAAAATTTAATTAAAAATAAATGATTTTTTCTCAAGTATTTTATTACAATTTTTGAAAATCAACTTTTCAAGAATTACAAATTTACAATTGCCAATTTTGAAAATAAGTGAATTTTCTTAGAAATTTTAATGTTAAATCTTTAAATAATGTAAATTTAAACATAAAAATTAATGAAAATTAGTTTCTGAAAATTATATTAAAATATTTTTGAAAAAAGTAATTAGTAGAATTTTTTTCATTCTATTTTTTTTAAATACAATTATTTTCAATATTTTCAATTACATATTTCCGAAAATTCAAATAGGGGAGAGTAGTCAGGGTTGGACATAGTTTTAACTTTTCTTCATAACTTCCCCTGAAGGACAAATTTCGCGATTTTTCGCATATTGTTAGAAAGATCTATACTCAAATGCAATATTTTTGCTGAACATTGTAAAAAAAATTTGACCAAAAGTATCGGAGTTATAAGCAATTTTAAAAAAAGTAGTCAGGGTTGAGCCACTGTAGAAAGATCAATTCTTTTGAAATATTTTTAAAAAATATATTTTAATAACTTTTTAAAAAACTTTTTTTTTAAATGGACAGTTACAGTTACAATAATAATTATAAAAAATTGAATAGTTGGTTAGGGTTTTGAGCTCAAATTTTGTTTGTCCTCTATCCACTTTCTTATTGAAAATAGAAAAGACATAATTCACTGTATGTCACTTGATTTTACTTTAAAATCAAAGAGTTTTACTTTGAAAATTTCCTCCAGTTAGAGAAAATTTAATTACCGTTTCTAGCTATCGTCTGTACTTTGAATTTTTAAAAATAAGATCGAGGGTAAATTTGTTATAAATAAAACAAATTGCACTAAATTTTACGAAAATTTATGTATCTAAATAGTAAATACTGATATTTCTGACTGGCAAGGAACACTGAAAAAAATTCGGTCGAAATCTTTAACTACTATTACCTAGTTGAGTTGAAAGTTGTCAAATTAATTACTTTTTTAGTTTTACTAACAATTTTTGTGTAGTTGATTTTACTACTTTGAATATAGTTGAAGAATAATAGTTTATATAACTAAAAAAAGTAGTTAAATTGCAAAAACAACTACAAAATCTAATTACATCAACTAAATTCTTAGTTCTTTTTACTACTTTCGGTAGTAAATATAAATTTTTAAATTCAGTTGAGGACCTATTGAATCACTCAGGGTAGTTAAAAAGTAGTCAAATCTACTAGTTTTTTTTTTGAGTGAATAATTAATGGATTATTATTTTCAGGGGCAAATTGATATTTTGCAAAAATGTTAACACCACGCTTTGAGTTGACACAAACAGAAGATGAAGTGCTTGTAGTCATTCATGCCCCTTACGCGAATATTAAAGATACCGAAGTGCACGTTGAGGGATGTGACTTCAGATTCTTCTCTAATCCATATTACCTTAGGTATTATATTTAATATAATAACATTTATAAATAAAGACCAGCAAAAACAAACACTTTTCTACATCATTTTCACTACAAATAATTCTGGTCAACAACAAAAATACATCTTTTAATATAATATATTATATATAATTTTGAATTTTATGCCTAATTGAATGAAATTGTAATTCAATATATGAAATTTATTTATTTTTATTATATATTGTAGTTAAAATAAAGATTATAATAACTGTTATAATATTTACATCCGATTTCATTAAAAATTGATCATAATTTTACAAGACCCTTTACGGATTTAATTATTAGTCATTTTTTAGGTTGTTTGTCATGTATTCAATTCTTTTTTGTTTCCTCAAAAAGTTTTGTTTTGTCAAAACTTTTCAATTGTAAGTTTCGTTTAATTTCAATGTCTCTTGACTTCAGGAACTCAAGAATCGTGTTTATATCATTTTTCGAAGGTATACGTAATTAAATACTTGAAAAACTACCTAAACAGTTACTGATGATTAATAGGACACGTAATATTATTTTTTTTGATAAGAATTCCTATTGTTATAATAGACTAAATCTTCCTGGAAAAATAGAAGAAAATGATGCATCGACAGGAAGTTATGACTGTGAGAAAGGAGATTTTTCCATGCGATTTTCAAAAATTAATAAAGGAGAACATTTTGAAAATCTCGATATGATAAGCAGTTTACTTTTACCATCAACACAGAAACAAGTACAAATTCCTAATATTGAAGTCATCAGTATGTATCATTGTTTTGTTTGTCTGCAACTCGAAATATTATTAACTTCATGCTTTAAAATTTTTCATACTTAAATGACTCCGAATTTTTTGCCCCATTACTTCACTTCTTCAGGGCTCGAAATAGGTCCGTAAATCCTGAAAAAGTCCGTAACTTTGCTTCAAGTCCGTAAAAGTCCGTTTTTTTGAAAAAAGGTCCGTAAAGTCCGTAATTTTATTCAAAAAGAATAAAAGGTTCGTAAATTGTACGATATAATTTTGAGAATTTTAGAGAAACTACAAATGATTGCAGAAATTCAATTATTTTTAAAAGTAATAAAATTCTTCGCAAAAATTCAATTATGTTCAAAAATTTTTTTTAAATTCTGGTCAAAATTTCAATTATCTTTAGAAATATTAAAATTCTTCTTCGAAATTCAATTATTTTTAAAAAATCTATAAAAAATGGTCAACATCTCAATATTTTGATAAATAAATAGCAAAATTCTTCGACAAAAATCAATTATTTTCAAAAATTTTAATAAAATTGATTTAAAAATTTCAATTATTTTCATAATTAACAAATATTTATCACACGAATTCAATTATTTTCTAAAGTAACAAAATTCAATTATTTTCAAAAATTTTAATAAAATCCATTGCAAAATGTCAATTATTTTCAGAAGTAATAAAATTCTTCGCAGAAATTCAATTATGTTCAAAAATTTTTATCAATTCTCGTCAAAATTTCAATTATCTTTAGAAATATTAAAATTCTTCTTCGAAATTCAATTATTTTCAAAAAATCTATAAAAAATGGTCAACATCTCAATTATTTTGATAAATAAATAGCAAAATTCTTCGACAAAAATCAATTATTTTCAAAAATTTTAATAAAATTCATTAAAAAAAATTTCAATTATTTTCATAATTAACAACATTTATCACACAAATTCAATTATTTTTTAAAGTAATAATATTCAATTATTTTCAAAAATTTTAATAAAATCCATTGCAAAATTTCAATTATTTTCAAAAGTAATAAAATTCTTCTTAGGAATTCAATTATTTTCAATAGAATTTTATTCGAATTCCTCTAAAAAATTCAAATGTTAATAAAATTCGTTCAAAGAATTTAATTATTTAAAAATTTATTGATAAAATTTTTAATAGGAATTGAATTTCAAGAAACATTCAATTATTCAATAAATTATTTATTATTGTATTTAAATAATTGAATTCTGGTAGAATTTTCTCATAAACATTGATTTAAAAATAGATTTCAGTTAAAATCTTAGATTATAATAATTGAATTCTTTCGAAGAATTTCATTAAAATTTTAAAAATAATTGAGTGTTATCGAGACATTTTTTTAAAATTGTCTTAAAAATAATTGAATTTCCACCAAAAAAAATTTTATCAAAACTTTTCAAAATATTTGAATTTCTGCTAAAATTCTGATAATTTTGAAAATAATCGAATTGTTGCGAAGAATTTTATTAAGAATTTGGAAAATAATTGAATCTCTCCAAAGATTTTTATTATTTTACAAAAATATTTAAATTCTTGCGAAAAATTTTATTAAAATTTCTGAAAGTAATTGAAGATTTGCTAAGAATTTTGTTATTTTTAATTTATGCCAAGAATTTTATTAAAATTTTTAAAAATAATTGTATTCCAGTTAATTTTTTACAAGAATTTAATTATTTTTGAAAATTTTAATAAAACTCTTCGCAAGAATTCAATTATTTTCATAAATAATAAAATTCAATGCAGAATTAGAATTATTTTATTTACTTTTAATACAATTTTAATCGAATTTCTCGAAAAATGTTATTATTCTTAAAAACTTTATTAAAATTCATTGATAGAATTCAATTATTTGAAAATTTGTTGATAACGATTTTTTATGGGAATTGAATTTTTAGAAACGTTCATTCAATAAATTATTTATTTGCATTTTTACATTTAAATTTGTATTTAAATAATTGAATTCTAGTAGAATTTTCTAATAAAAATTGATTTTCATTTCATAAAAATGAATTTCAGTTAAAATTTTAGATAATAATTGAATATTAAATGCAATAGAGCGTGCGAATTTTAAAAAATAATTGAATTTTTTTGAAAAAGTTTAATTGAGTTTTTTTAATATTATTTTTAGTTTCTATTTTCTAATATTTATTTAATTAAAGAATTTACGAATAATTGAAATTTCGTAAAATTAAATATTGTAAAGATATGAATTTGAAAATTGTCGAAGAACTTTTTCGAAAATTTAAAAAAATAATCGAAGAATTTTAGTTTTAAATTCTTAAAAATAATAATTGAATTGATTTGATTCGGCCTGATTCTATTTTTGTCAGTTGTTCCGTAAATGGTCCGTAATTTCTAATTTTTGGTCCGTAAAGTCCGTAATTTTAAATACTTTCACTGTTTCGAGCCCTGCTTCTTCGATCCACTATTTGAACTTTCTGCTTTAAAATTTTCCATACTTTAAAGTCTCCCAATTTTTTGCCTTATTACTTCACTTCTTCGATCTACTATTTGGATCGAAGATCGAATTACGAATTACTCACTAATTACGGATTCATTTGGAATTTTAAGTAATGCCTATTCTCTTTAAAGGTAACCCCGTAACAAATGAAACAGATTTACTGAAAGATAACGAAGCAGACGAAAAAGATGATAATGTTGATGACAATAACGCTGATGATGATGATGATGACGATGATGATGAATGGTTTATCCCACAAACTGTACCGAACGAAAATCCCTACGTCTCATTAAATAATTCCAAATATGGCTTTGCAAATAAAATATCTCGAGCACTAGATGCATTTGAGGTAAGAATTATTCAACTCCCTTTATTACAATAAATTCCCTCACTAACATAACCGAAAATCAGGAATCATGGTTAGCGGAAATAATCGATCTTCCTCGACCCGACGAAACGCCAGTAAATCTCCGCAGGAATCTCAGAGAAAAACATGAATCAAGTAGTTTTAATGTTGTGCATTACATAGCAGAATATTTGGAACCAGAACAAATCGAAGATTGTATTCAATTTAAAGCCGAATGGGAAGTTATCAGTGAGAAAGATGTGGTTTTCAGTGAGAAAGAAGTTGATATTTTGAAGGAATTACCAAACAAAGAATACCTATTGGACGATAAAGAAATTTTAAACGTTAGTTTAGGTCTCGTTGATATACTCTTTGGATTTTGCTACAATCATAGAACAACATTAGGCGAAAGTACTGTTGAAAGTGGATGGACGGTTGCTAAACTCAGTTCTTCTTTATCTTGGTTTGAGGTATAGAAAAATTGTTTACCAGGTTTAAATTATTTTTTCTCATCTCTTTGAACTTGTTTTTTTATTAAAAAACTTGTTTTTATTCAGACTTTTGGGAAACTTAAGGATGTTCTGATTGCATGTATTAGACGATCTTTATGTTTTCCCTTGTTCAGAAATTGGAATCTCTCCTTGAAAGTAATTGAGGACATTAAACAAGTGTTGAAACTTGGTATGTACATGAACTATTTTTGATAATTTAAAAAAACGAAACTGATAATTTAAAAATATTATATTCAAATCTGCAATTTTATTAGGAAAGAAGTTTGTTGTTAAATGTCTGTGTGAAATTTACACTTTCTTTAATTCTTCCTGTGAACCAAGATACGTTCTCAATCAACTTTACATAAAGGATTATTTAATTTGGATTCAACAGTCACAAAATTCAGTATTTGAATTTCTTCTCAAAGAACTAAATGAGGTTAGTCTTAATTAGTCTTACTTTAGCAAAAAGGAAGAAAATGAATATGAATTACGTTGTTTTTAATTTCTGCAGGTGAATTTGAAGAAAGAGGAAATTGGTTTTGATTTGGTTTCATTGGAAACTTCAGCATATGATATTTATGCCAATGATTTGATTATCGAAAATACTAAGACAAGCGATGGTGATTTAATGACTAGTTTCAGTAATATGGCATTAAACAAAAAACCAATTACCCCGTACGTATAATTATCGTTTACTACCTATTGGCATAAATCTTACATTTAAAATTTGTTATAATTATTGCTTCAGGGTTGTTTCTGACAGTGACGATACTGATTCGGATTCAGATTCTGATTCAACAACGTCTTCCAGTAGTAATAACAGTGATTGCAATTCGGCCAGCAATTTGAGTAATCAGAGCAAAAAACATGAGAGCAGCAGTAAAAGTTCGGAATCTTTAGATTCAGACGATCATAGTGAACCAAGAGATGCCTAATTTTAAATGAACAAAGTTTATACACTATATCTACTATCAATTTATTATTGACATTTCATTTATAAAAGTGTTGTTATTTTTGATAATTATATTTGAATATAAAATATAAAGTATTCTTTAATAGAAAATTATTAATAAAATGGTTATTTTTAAATTTTTGACTATATTGATTCACATGTATCCCTTACCCAATACTTCACACCATCCACCCAAATACATTCTTTACCCATTCTTACTTTTACTCCTATCTTTGCTGTCAGTTTTTCCACTCGAGACGGCCGATAATTTCTTTAATAAACCCCTAAAGTAAAAATGTGCAAAACATCTGCAGAGTTAAATAAAATAGGAAGTTTTAGGAAAAGAAAATCATAAGTTTCTTTGAACAATTTAACCTTAAAAACCTAAATAAATAAACGGTTAAACATCTCATACGCTAATTTTTTTTATGGAAAACATAAAAAGTACAGTATCAGATAGTAAATTTTTGCTTATTTCACATTTCTTTATTATTTATTTCACAATGACAAATACAAATTCATAGTTTAAATTCCAACCGTAGACACCAAATGTATTGGGTGTAGAGTTGAGGCGCATGATTATTCCCCAAATGTCATTTGACCGAATTGCATTTATCCGAACTGTTATTTTAACGAAATGTCACTTTTGCGAAACGCCATTTTTACGAATTGCCACATTTGCGAAAAGTCATTTTTGCGAAATATCATTTTTACAAATTATCATTTTTACGAATCGTTATTGTTCCGAAACGTCATTTTTTCGAATTGTAATTTTCACGAAATACCATTTTTGCGAATTGCCATTTTTACGAGTTGTCACTTTTGCGAATTGTCATTTATGCGAACTGACATTTTTTCGAATTGTCATTTTTACGAATTGTCACTTTTGTGAATCGACATTTTTACGAATTGTCACTTTTGCGAAAAGTCATTTTTGCGAAATATCATTTTTACGACTTGTCATTTTTACGAATCTTTATTGTTCCGAAATGTCATTTTTTCGAATTGTCATTTTTTTACGAAATGTCACTTTTGTGAATTGCCATTTTTACGAATTGTCACTTTTGCGAAAAGTCATTTTTTCGAATTGCCATTTTTGCGAATTGTATGTATATATATATAGATTTACTATAGCAATTTTTGCAAAATTGACAATTCGCAACAGTGACATTTCGTAAAAATGGCAGTTCGCATAATGACAATTCGTAAAAATGATATTTCGCAAAAGTGGCAATTCGTAAAAATGGCGATTCACAAAAGTGACAATTCGTAAAAATGACAATTCGGAACAATAACGATTCGTAAAAATGACAATTCATGAAAATGATATTTCGAAAAAATGACTTTTCGCAAATGTGGCAATTCGTAAAAATAGCGCTTCGCAAAAGTGACATTTTATTAAAATAATAGTTCGGATAAATGCAATTCGGTAAAATGACAGTTCGGTCAAATGACATTTTGGGGAATAATCATGCGCCTCTGTAGAGTTTAATGCAATAATCTAATTTGGGGTATAATTAATTAAATATATATAGCTTCAATGAAATAAATTTGAAGAAGCTTTCTAAGAGATAGAAACTGTTTAAAAATGTATGTCCTTAATCGTACTTGAAATGGTAAAAATTAATAATTTATTCTACAAATATAAAAATCCATCTAAAACATATACAGGTAAATGGAAACAAAGTTTGTTTAGTAAAATATACATGTTACTCCACAATTTGTCGTATAGTCATACAATCAACTTCGTCGATTTTTAAAGTATTATTTTTAATATTTATATCCTCTTCCAACTGGATTTGAATTTTGAACATAGAACGCATACAGGTTTGAGCCTAAAACAAATTAGAATTCATAAATTTCTTGCATACATTTGCAAAAAAGATAAAAAAGAAATTTTTGTATAAGGAACTAGACTATAAAGCCATCTTTGCTTGGGACATCCTTTAACCAGACAGAGTTGTTCTAAGAATGTCCTAAAGACAACCCATGTCCCTTGCAGAATCGTACTCTTTTGAGGTTTATAGAAAATTTCCACCTTCCTCGTAAAAATAAATATAAAACGGTTCTGCTGAATATAATTTTTATTGGGGTCCAGGCCGAAATATTCGTTAAATTTGAAAATCCTTTAATGCGATACAAATACGTAAATTTAGAACTCACCTCACATAATTTTCTTTGAAGTTCAGTAACTATTTTTCTCTGATCAACAGCTTCTGAAACTAATGATCCATCGTAAACATCATAAAGAGAAACTGGACCATTTTTCTGACTACAATTGTTTAAATGTGTAAAAACTAGAGCCATTGAATCTTCTTTCTCTGCAATTGTTTTCTCCAACTTTCTGATTTGGGCACCAAGGGTCTTTGTTTGACAAATAATCTAAGAATTCATATTCAACATTACTAATTAAATTCAATATAATTTATAATTATCTTCTATTATTAATCGTTTTAATTTCAATTATAGTCTACGAATTAGTATGTTAGCTTTCTGACATCTAAACCAATCCGTATAGTTAGGACCTTACGGCAACTGCAACTTACTAGATTTTTCAGTTTGGACAGCAGAATCTTCTACCTTTATTCCTAACGAAATTAATAATAAGTTAATTATTAAGAACTTACTTCTGAATGCTCATGCTCTAACTTAATCTTTGCTTCACTAGTTTGTTCGATTCGTCTCCTCAAAGCATCGTCTGTTAATTGCTTTTGTTTACATAAATCATCAGCGGCGCGTCTCAAACTTTTGTCTATATAATTTCGCAAAGTGTATGTCGTATTTATTTCTTTAGTACCGTTTAAGAAAACTTCCCGCCATTGCATTTCCCATTCTTGTAAAGTAAACGGCCTGTAGAAAGAAAGCAAAAAAGTAAAAAACAATCAAGTAAGTATAAATTAAAATTGTACTGTTTCGGTGCTTGTTTCACACCGTTTCACACAATCTGTACAAAGGTGTGACACTTGTCTGGACTATTTTGTGCTGATACGACAGTCAATGTCTTACGTGTTGTGATTAAATTTTCCTTGGCGAACATTTTGATCTAAACAACTTTCCTTGGAATTCAAATTTTCCTGATGAATTTTTAAATTATATTCTTTACCCTGAAGATCATGATTCATATGATATAAAATTGCCTTTAATTTTCTAACTTGTTCCAAAGATTGCTCATGTACTCGAAACAACAAATCTTTCATTCTCTGTATCAAATCATTTTCTTTATACAATTCCTTTTGTACATCATCATGAACTAAATCGATTCCAAGACGATGTTCCCTACAATCAATACGATTGATTTGAAAAAAAGTTTTTATAGTTCCAATTCTTAAGAATTTATTTTAAGGTAAAATTATCCATTTCTAGTATATGAAATCTTCAAAAACAAATTTAAAGCAAAATTTTCTTTTATTATACCTGGCGAAAAGACATTTTTTACAAATTAGATGAGCATTTTCAAATTCATTATTCAAAGTATTACAAATTCTTCTTATTGCAACGAGAAGAGCATCTATTTCAAGTGTAACATTCTTTTGAATTCGAAAAAGCTCGTCTTTCGAAAACTCGATATTTTTTAAATTTTCCTTTAAACGATAATCGGTTTCTTCTTTATTTTCCTTAATTAATTCTGCAGCAGATTCAGCAATACGTTTAACTTCAAAAATGAGGCGATCCGCTGAATTCCGTTGTGCTTTACTACATGATAATCTAAAAGAAATTATAGTTCAAAATATCAGCATTTTCAAAAAATTTCGAAAATATCAATTACTTAACAAAATTTCTATACAATTCTTCACAATAAATTAATTACGTTCACTAATAATAACATTTTTTATGGAAATTCAATTTTTAAAAAAATTTTTTGATAACATTGTAAAAGCAAGAATTTAATAATTTTCATAAATAACAAAACTTATCGAAGAATTTTAATTATTTTTAATGCTATTTTAAATTAATTAATCGAAAAATTTAATTATTTTTACAAATAAAATTTTCTACAAGAATTCAATTATTTAAAATAAAATTTTCATAATATTCATTATATTTCGAAAAAATTAATTATTTAAAACAATGTTTATAAAATTCTTATAAAGAATTCAATTATTTTCAAAAATAACAAAATTTTTCACAGAAATTCAATTCTTTTTTAACATTTTTTAATAAAATTTTTTTCAATATTTAAATTACTTTTATAAATAATAAAAAATTCTTCTGAGGAATTTAATTATTTTTGAAAATTTTAGTAAAATTTTTTGCAAGTATTCAATTATTTTCGTAAATAGTAAAATTCATCGCAGGATATCAATTATTTTTATTACAATTTTACAGGAATTGCTCAAAAAATTTAATTATTCTTGAAAATTTAATTTCAATTCCTCGAAAAAATCTATTATTTAAAAAAATGTTTTTTTAATTCTCCTGAAGAATTCTTTCATTTCAATTTTCATTTTCAATCAATTTTCAATTTTCATTTTTCAATTTTCATTCAATTTTTTCTTCGAAATCCAATTATTTTAAAAAATTCTAGTAAAATCTTTCACAAGAATTCAATTTTTTTCATAAATAACAAAATAAATAACAAAATTTGTAAAATTTATGTAGTTTTAAAAACTTTTCGCAAATCAATGATTTTCAATATCTTTAATATTTTTAATATCTACTATTTTCATAAAATTTTCAAACAGAATTCAATTATTTAAAAAAATTTTTGTTTAAATCTTCCTAAAATTTTAATTCTTTTCATAAATAATAAAATTCTTCTCAGGAATTCAATTATTTTTGAAAATTTTAATAAAATTCTTCGCAACTTTTCAATTAATATCATAAAAAAATAAAATTCATCGCAGGATAAATTAATTAATTTTAATTCCTGGAAGAAATCAATTATTTAAAAAAAAAATTTTCTAATTCTTTAGAATAACTTAATTATAAAATAATTATAATTTTTCTCAGGAATTCAGTTATTTACTTATTTTCAAATATTTAAATAAAATTCTTCGTAAGAAATCAATTATTTTAAATGCAATTTTAATTAAATTTTTTTGAAATAATTTAATTATTCTCTTAGATTTTAATAAAATTCTTCCCAAGAATTTAATTTATTTACATAAATAATTCTTCGAAAGAATTCAATTATGTCGACAAATTACAAAATTATTTCCGAAGTTTCAATTATTTTTAGGCATTTTAATAAAATTCTTTGCAAAATTAAATTATTATTTTCATAAATAACAATATTCATCACAAGAATTCAATTATTTCTAAAATTAATAAATCTTTTCTTGGAAATTCAATTATTTAAAAAAATTCTAACAAAATCGTTGGCAAGAATTCAATTATTTTCATTAATAATAAAATGCTTTCTAGGAGTTGAATTATTTTCAAAAAAATTGAATACCACATAGACGTTCGATTATTGTCAAAAATTTTAATTGAATTCTTTGTAAAATTTAATTTCTTTCAAAAACTTTTCGCAATTCAATGAACTTCAATATCTACTATTTTTATAAAATTTCCAAACAGAATTCAAAAATTATTTCAAAAATTTTTGTAAAAATCTTCGTAAGAACTCAATTCTTTTCATGAATAATATACAAATTTCTCATGAATTCAATTATTTTTCAATTCTTTTCATGAATAATAAAAAGTTCTCAGGAATTCAATTATTTAAATTAGAATTTTCATAAAATTCTTCTCAAGAATTAAATTATTTTGATAAATATTTAAATTCTTTGATAAATAATAAAATTCGTTGCAGGAATTTGATTTATTAGCAGGATAAGAAAGAAGTAAATATTTTTGATGAAAATTAGGTAAAAGTCAGGAAAATAAAATATAGAATGGAATTTTTGTCAATTTTGCGAAGTGTCTAAAACGAGTTTTTTGGTCGTGAAGTTTAATTTTTCGATAGCTACTTTTTTTACTACTTTTTTTTTAGTTTGAAAGCTACTTTTTTTAAATTAATTATCGAGTGCGAAGTCTGAATATGGCAAATTTATAACCTGTGTTCGTTGTTACTTATCCATTCTTCTTTAGTAAATTTAAGAGTAGAAGATGAATTGTTAGCTACTCTATTATTTAAACTCAAATTCATTTTGAATGTAATTTCTAATTTTGTTTATAGAAAAAAAACCTTAAAATTTACGAGTAGAAATTGAAAATTTAGGACATGGCAGATTTCCAAACAGTTTTGTCAATAACATTGTTACTATAGAAATCAACACTGAAAATTAATATGTGTACACATAGATAGCATTCATAATTTTTTAAAAATAAAAATGTGAAAAGATTCAAAAATTCTTCAAATTCTTGAATCTTATTGAAGATAATAAAAATAACAACTAAATAGTTTAAATTAATAATGTACTTTCTAACCTCGTCCTAAATAAAATCTTAGGAGTATAATTATTTCTTTTTGAAAAAATTATTCTTCTAATTGCTTCTAGTTGTTATTTACAATATTTATTTATCTTATTCGTCTCATTTTATCATAAAAAATTAACTGTAGAACGAAAATATGATTTTTAACTAACCCTTTAACGAAAAATTTTTGGTTAAAATTAAAATGTATCAATGAAGTAATAATATCTTAAATGCTTTAGAAAATAATAAATTTTATTTGCTTATTGTTACAATATTCATGTATAAATAACGTGTCGCCTAATAATTATCAATAATATTGAAATAATTTTGTAAATTGAAATTTAGAGCAGTATTATCAATTACATGTTTCTGTAAATTTAATTTACAATAAGCTCATTAAAAAAAACCTACAATACTAAAATTATAAAATCAGTAGACTTGTTTTGTTATCATTTGCGCTAGTAATGACAACTGGTAATTTAATTTTAAAAAATTAATATTCGTACGACTTTATTACATAGAAATACATAATGTACATAAACTTATTCAATTAATAAATTTCATTTACTGTGAACTATTATTATAAACATTCAAATATTTTCAGAGGTTTTATTACAAATAAACTTATTACATTTTCTTTTGGTTTAGTAGCAAAATTCAATAGATATTATCATTTTTTTGACATTGCTATACCAAGTCCAAGTATACTGGCAATTCCTATAATAACGCCGCCAGCCACAGCCATGCCGACAAGTCCTTCTGAAAAACGAAAATTGAACAAAATTAACTTTTTATTTTATTATATTTATTATATTATGTTATCTGGGTAGTCACAAGTTTCAATTTATTAATTTCCCGGACATTTCCCTGATATTGAAATTATTTTCCCTGAATAAATTCTTTTTACAAGAAAATATGAAAGTTTATGGAAAATGAGTAAAATTTATGAAATTGAATAATTTCTAAAAATTACCAACTACAACCCTTTCAAAATTCGATTATTTTCTACAATTTTCAACTAAACTTCATTTCTAAATCAATTATTTTAAATAATTTTTCAAAAGTTCTTCTAGAATTCAATTATTTAAATACAAAAACTCATTTTTTTTTTATAATAATTGTAACTGTCCGTGTTTTTTTCTTAAGTTATTGAGTTTATCTTAATAAATATAAATGGTCAAAAATTTAATTCTTTTGTTAAGAATTAATTTCTAAAAAATAAATTATAATTTTCATAAAAATTGTGATTAAAAAATAGATTTTATGAAAATTCTTTTCCATAAGAAACTAAACAGTTTGTAACAAAAAAATATGATTGAAAACTTAAAATAAAGACAAGTTTTTTCCTTTATTTTATAAAAATCTTTTAATATATTCTCAATTTTATTTTCAATTAAAAATTTTAATTGACAAATCTAATGTTTTTATCTTCAAAGTAATAAAAAATTGAATTATTAATCAAAAATTTCGTTTACATTTATAATTGACTTAAAATTAGCCATTTTAAAAAACAAAATTCACTAGAATAATAAAAAATGTTGTAAATTACCTTTGTCCATTTTCTTTTTTATGAGTGTCTCTAAATGCTGAACTTGCTGATTGCCAGGTTCAATTTGTAAAAATGCTCTGACATAAGACAAAGCTTTCGTATATTCCTGCAATAAAAACAGCATTTAGAATTTCAATTTTCTCTTACTTTTTTTTCACTTTTTGAAGAATAAAATTTAAAACCAGTAGGTTTTAAATTTCATTCTTCAAAAAGTGAAAAAAAATATCAGTGCTTTATTTTTGTACATAAATTTCCAACTTATGTAATAAAAAATTAAAAAATAATAATAATTCATAAATACCTTTATTCTAGCATTTCCTATAGCTAAATAATAAAGGCAGTCACGCTTTCCGGTTTCCTCTTCGGGATGATTAAATAAATCCTCCAGGAGAATAATTCCTTTCCTTATGTCTGCTGGATACTTGCTTCGTACTAAACACCATGCATATTCAAACTGAACTTTCTGCGATACATTAGACGAACGTAAATTTTCATGATATGTACGTTCAAATTTCTGAAACATTAAAATCAAAATATTATTTCCTCTAGTTTTTATAGAAAACGAATTTTTATTTAATTTTAATTTTAATTTTTTGTATTTAACAATAATAATACAAGAAGCCAAAATGAATTTGAATATAAACTTTCTTTCGAAAAAATGAAAAATTTCGAAAAAAGGACGTTCATTGCATTTTAATTTAATTACTGTTTAATATAAAATAATTAACTCAAATAAATTTGATTAAAAGTATTTTTTTTGTAAAAAAATGTTAATAGAAATACAATGTATACAGAAATCCAGGTTCTTATTCGTTTCTCTACAAAAAATAAAATTCAAAAAATTCCAATTTAAAACTTTTTGAAATTTAATAATTTCTAAAAATTACAACTATAACCCTTTCAAAATTCGTTTATTTTCTACAATTTTTAACTAAACTTCATCTCTAAATTAATTTAATTATTTTTAAACGATAAAAGTTCTTCAATTATACACAATCGAAAAATTTCCAAATAAATGAAATTTGGTAGAAATCTTTTAAAAATAATTGAATTTTAGAGAAATATAAAAAAATAGTAAAAGTTTTTAAGAATTTCAATTATAAATATGAAAATGATTTCTCCGAAATTTTAATAAGTCGAAAAAAGTAAATTTTGAAATATTTTAATTCCATTTCTTCGAAGATAATTGAATTTTAAAAAATTATGGAAAAACAATTCAAAGAATTAGTTTTTTAATTGTTATGTAATTATTCGACAATAATTGAATTATCTTGAAAGAATTTTTATATAAGTTAACAAAAACTAATAATAAACCAATTTTGATTACAAATTTTGAACAATTTTGTTTTCTCCAAAATTTTAAAAATAATTCTAAAAAATGTTAATGTTATTATTTTTTTGTTTGTACTTGGATTTTCGGAAATTTTTAATTGAAAATAATTGAATTTTAAAAAATTAGATTGAAAAAAATTCTCAAAATTACTTTTTTCAAAAATATTTTAATATAATTTTCATTAATTTTTATTATTAAATTTACAGTTTAAGTTATTTTATCAAAATTTTTGAGAATTTCTAAATCAATTATTTTCAATAACTTTTCGAATGGTCTTTGAGAATTCAATTATTTAAATACAAAAAATTCAATTTTTTATAATAATTGTAACTGTCCATGTTTTTTTAACAAATGATTAAGATATAATAATTTAAAAAAAACAGAATAAAGAAATTATTAAAATTAATTTTTTTTAAATATTTTAAAATAATTTTTGAAAGATAACAGTTTCTTAATTAAAATCTTTTAAAAACAATTCAATTTTCGAAACATATTTGTAAAATAATCAAATTTTTTAAGAATTTTTTATTATAAATATGAACATGAATTTTCAAAAATTTTAATAAGTATAAAAAATTAATTTTTGAAAATTTTAATTTATTTTGTGCAAAAATAATTGAATTTAAAAAAATTCTAATAAAACAATTCTGAGAGTTAGTTTTTTAAAATTATTGTAATGTTATTTTTTCGAAAATAATTGAATTTTTGTATAATTTATAAAGACTAATTAATTTTATGAAGAATTTTAATTAAAAATTTTAAACAATTTGTTTTCTCGAAAATTTTAAAAAATAATTCTAAAAAATGTTAATTTTATTATTTTTTACATGTATTTGAATTTTCGGAAATTTTTAATTGAAAATATAGAAAATAATTGAATTTTAAAATATTAGAATGAAAAAAAGTTCTGAGAATTGCTTTTTTCAAAAATATTTTTAATATAATTTTCGGTATTCATTAATTTATATTATTAAATTTACATTTGAAGATTTTTTATTAAAATTTTAGAGAATTCAATTATTTTCGAAATTATAAATTAAAATTCTTTAAAAGTTGATTTTCAAAAAATGTAATAAATATTTTTTAAAAAAATCTATTATTTTCAATTAAATTTTACAAAATTTCAATTATTTAAAAATTTTATAATTACAGATATATTTAAGAAAAAATTAAATTGAAATTTCAAACAATTGAATTGGAAAATGAATTAAGATTAAAAATTAATTTTGTTTAAATTTTAGGAAACATTGAAATTCAAATCAATTGAATTTGATTCTCAAAAAGTGTAACAAAATACGGACATTTCTAAAAATTGTTACAGAAAAAATAAAAATAAATGAAAAAAAATGCAAAAGTTTAAACACCTGCTGTAAATTGTTACTTTGAAAATGTAAACATTTCTAAATAAAAAAATTAGTACCTGCAATGATTTCTACTCTAAATAAAACTATAAAAAATTTATTGACTTTTGACGCCCAAAATTAATTTATCCTCTTACGCCCCTGGATTTTGGTAAATATTGTTTAATACATAATTTTTATACAATAAGGAAAAACAGCTGACGTCATCGCAAAGGTAATGGAAAAATTAATTTTTTTTTCAAAGTAGACTGCAACTTGTACTAGATTATTAATTACAAATCATTTTTAATTTAAAAAAATATACGATCAAAATAAATTGATAAAAAATTGCACAAAATCGCGAAATATAGATAAGATAAAAAATTACAGTATTTCACTTTATAATGACAAATTATTCAATAATAAATTTAATCAAAAAAGAAACGAGAAAAAAATTATTGATCTAATATACTTTATTTTTCTTTATGAATAAAATCGATTTCACTTTTCCGTTTCTATCTACAAAACTATGAGTCATTGAACTTCAAAATTAAACATAAAAATTAAATTACTTACAAATTTAATCAGATTGCGTCAGAAATGTAATTTTTTTTCTACAGAAATGCAATGCAATAAATGAAAAAAAAGTGAAATAGAATTATAATTTTCTAGAAATATTGACAAATTCTAATAAAAACGAATTGATTATAGTTATTTGAGAAATTGTGTAAAATTATAGTAGTTTTTATATTTACTTATTTTTTACACCTTTAAAGAGAAATAGTAAAAAAAATTGACATTCTGTTTTGACGTGTATTTTTGTTAAGAAAATAAACATTACCTTTAAATCTTCCGAAGAAACAATTTCATCTAAAACATCTTCCATTATTCAAAGACAATAATATGGATTTCCATAAAAGCATAAGGTTAAAAATACTAAAAAATAAATTTTATATTTTTCAGGGAATAAATAGTAAAGAATCCAGTAATAACGGAAATACTTTATACTTAATAAAATGTTCAATATTTTTGTTACACACTTTCAAGACTGAGATAAATGATTAGCACTTAGTATTTAATTAGAAAAGTGTCTCTCTATGTGTTTAGTTATTTTATGGTTTAAAATTAAAGGTCTAAAGCCAGGTTCACAAGGTGGTAAAAGTTGCCATATTACGTCTGTTTCACTTGTGGCGTCACGACGCTACTGCGTGACGTCACATATCGAACTCGCCAATCTCAGGGCTCAACTGTTTTCAGCCCTGCAATTTTCAATATTGAAAACAGGCCTTGCGTTGACTTTAGTTTTGGTTGCCATAGCAATCAACACAATGCGCGCTGCGCGCATGCTTTTAAGACCTTTCGAAGAAGAAGAAGAAGAAGTGCTGAGAAGTGCTTTGCCGCTATTACCATGTGCTCTTAATCATCGTAGTGAAAGTGTGAAGTAAAAAATAATATTATTAAAAGTATCTTTATTTACGAGTTAAAACAATAAAGAAAAATGTCGAAACATACTGCTCATCGTCCTGGTGCTTTCAAACAAGTGAATAAAACTCATAAAACAGGCCGACATCGCAGCAAAGGCGCAATAAATAATGAGGTTAAAGGTAACATATTAAACGTATCTTTAAACATTTCTAATATCAATAATATTTCATGTCTAAATAAGAATGTCAATCTATTAAATTTCCCAAATATTATTTCACTCGTATAATTCATGAAAACTAATTTTTTTTCATAAATTATACACGTGGAGTACACATAACCCTATATTTACATTTTCATAAGAAAAAAAAACAATTGACTTAAAATATTTTCGTACTGACATTAATTTCACGTAATATTTCTGAATAATTGCACGTGAAAAATGCAAATAAAACATTAAATTAATAATTTACTTTTTTAATTCAATGAATACAAAAGTCATCGAATTAAAAAAAAACATTTGCCAGAGCATTTAAAAGAACGTGTTAAGAAAAAAATCTTAATATTTTTCAGATTAATTAAAAAATTTTTTTTTATTTTAAGAAAATATAGAGTCAAAAACATTTGAATGATAAACAAAAGAAAGGATTTGCAAGATAAAATTTATATGATAATTATAATTGCAAATTTTATATAAGAAAAATGTTCAGGAATTATAAAATAACTTAATCAAATATTATAAATTGGATATTATTTCTGGTAATAATTTAAAATATATAAAGTGTGAGCTAGTAAGGTTTTATCTGAGTCATCAAAATTTTGATAAGAATGTAAATTGTGAACCCCTACAAAACTAATTACTTTCTGTTTACAAACAGTATAAGGAAGAATCCAACTTACAATCAAAACAAACGTTAGTCCAATGTCATGATTTCATATTTTAAAAGAAAAAGATAAATTTAATTTTGAATTCGTTTTATTAGAAGGATAAAGAATCTAATTTTCGATAATTAAAAGTTTTATTTTGAATAATAATTACAATTTTTGTCAAGAGGAAATATTTATAAAAATTTAGATTTTTTAAATTTTTGCACATATTTCAAATAATTTTAATAAAAAAAAAGGTTTCTAAAAATTTTTAATTAGTTTACATTTCGTTAAATTTTAATAAATTTATATTTTTAATAAATCTAAACTTTAAGAATTCCATTTTATTATTTATTTTTTTAATAATTAATTAATATATTATTAAACTATTATTAAAATATTTAATACAATAAATGAAATTAAAAAAATTATTAATATAATTATTATTTATTTTTATCTAAATTGACTCTTGATTTCTATAATTCATATTATTTTTAATTCAGATCAAATACCTACAATTGATTTGAATTTCAATTTTTCCAAAAATTTTAAACATAATAACACAAACTTATTTTAATTTTTCTAGTGTGAAAAATAACTTTAGACAAATTGTTTAAAAAATTGTTTTTGAAAAAATTTGATAAGATAATTACATTTTTTTAAATATATCTATAATTAAACAATTTTTTAATAATTGAAATTTTGTCAAATGTAATTGAAAATAATAGATTTTTTTCAATTATTTTATTACAATTTTTGAAAATGAATTTTTAAAGAATTTTAATTTCTAATTTTGAAAATAATTAAATTCTCAAAAGTTTTAATAAAAAAACTTAAAGTGTAAATTTAATAATAAAAATGAATGAAAATATTTTTGAAAAAAGTAATTCTTTGACATTTATTCATTAGAATAATTTTAAATTCAATTATTTTCAATATTTCCTATTAAAAATTTCGGAAAATTCAAATGCATACCAAAAATAATAATATTAAAAATATTTAGAATCATTTTAACATTTTGGAGAAAACAATAATGTTTAAAATTTATAATCAAAATTCTGAAAAAATTACTTTGATTTTGTTAAACTATATAAAAATTCTTTTAAAACATTCAATTATTTTCGAGCCTATAAATAATTTCATGAAAAAAAAAGTTTCTAAAAATTTTTAATTGAAATCAATTAAAAATTTTTAATTTTTATAATGTCCAGGGATTTTAGAAAAAAGTCAGGAAGTTTAATAAAAATTACTGGAAAAACATTAAATTTTTCAAATTCTAGACCTCAGATATTTTCTAAATATTTCAAGAAAATGACACATTTTTAGTATATATAATGCAAACTTATTTCAATTTTTATAGTGTGAAAAATAACTTTAGATAAATCTTTCAAAAATTATTTTTGTAACATTTTTTCAAGATAATTAAATTTTTTAATATATATCTATAATTAAAAAATTGTTGAGAAATTGGAATTTTGTAAAATTTAATTGAAAATTATAGATTTTTTTTCAATTATTTTATTAAAATTTTTAAAAATCACCTTTTAAAGTATTTTAATTGCTAATTTTTAAAATATTTGAATTATCAAAAATTGTAATAAAAAATCTAAAAGTGTAGTTAATGAAAATTATATTAAAATCTTTTTGAAAAAAGTAATTTAGAGAATTTTTTTTGTTCTAAATATTTTAAAATTCAATTATTTTCAATATTTTCAATTAAATGTTTCTGAAAATTCAAAAACATAATAACATTAACATTTTTGAGAATTATTTTCTAGTTATTAAATAACAATTAAAAAACTAATTCTTCAAATTGTTACACTATAATTTGTTAAGATTCAATTATCTTCGAACCTATAAATAATTTCATTAAAACAAAGGTTTCTAAAATTTTTTAATTAATTAACATTTCATTAAATTTTAATAAATTTACAATTTCAATAAAGCTAAACTGTAAAAACTTCCATTTGAATAATTTATTATTAATATTATAAATGTATAATAATATTTATTTTATTAATATGTTAATATATATTTATTAAAAATATTTAGGTAAATAAAATAAATAATATAAATAAATAATAAATAAATAAAATAAATAAAATAAATAAAATAAATAAAATAAATAAAATAAATAAAATAAATAAAATAAATAAAATAAATAAAATAAATAAAATAAATAAAATAAATTTATTAATATATTATTTATATTATTTATTTTATCTAAATTGACTCTTTTTATTTCTATAATTCATATTATTTTTAATTCAGATCAAATTCAATTGATTTGAATTTCAATTTTTCCAAAATTTTAAGCATATAATGCAAACTTATTTTAATTTTTATAGTGTGAAAAATAACTTTAGACAAATTCTTTAAAAAATTGTTTTTGAAAAAATTTGATAAGATAATTACATTTTTTTAAATATATCTTATATCTATAATTAAACAATTTTTTAATAGGTGAGAGTGGGGCAAACCGGACCCCCTAACGGTTTTTTGACTCTTGTGACTAAACGAATCAACCGATTTCATTTTTCGATGGCTTGTTTGAAAGATCATTTAATTGCGCAACTTTTTCCCAGAGACACCTATACTTTATCTTTTATTGTTTAGTTGCTGTGTTAACTTTAAAAAATTTTGCAAACGGTCCGGTTTGCCCCACCCCCTGGGGTAAACCGGACCGTTTGCTTTTTTATTTATAATATTGCATTTACATAATCTACAATGATAAAAAACAAAGAATCATGTAAACAATGGTTGTAGTAATGAAAATAATAATACGGGATTGAATTTTAATTAAATAAATATTTTTCTAAATAAAAAAATAAAAATGTTTGTCACTATCAGAGAAACAATATTAAAGGGTCCAATTCTCATTGGAAGACAATTATTTTTCATTGTAAGTAAATATTTTAATAAAAGAAACATTTTATTTAAAAATAATTTTTATGAAACTTTAATTGAATGGAAATATCCTATGGCCGGTTTGCCCCACCGAAAACGGTCCGGTTTGCCCCACAGGCCCATTTTGAGAATAAATGTTTGTCAAAAAAACGCTTTGCAAATTCATCAAAGTTTTTGGTGGTAAGTATTCTTGAGGTGTGTACCTTCAAAACCCAAGACCTAATATTTGAAAGTATTAGACGATTTCCTCAGAATTTCCTTAAGAAAAAATTCGTAAAAGTGTAGAAAAAAACTAAAAAAAGAACTTTTGCTCCCTTCGTCGCACAAGCGCAAGCTAAAACTGTCAGATTGAAAAAATAAGGTATACTAAACATGATTGTTTTAAATTTGTAAACAACACTTTTTCCAATTTCGCCATTTCTGAAATATTGAGAGGGGTCCGGTTTACCCACCGAACCTGTTTGCCCCACTCTCCCCTAATTGAAATTTTGTAAAATTTATTTGAAAATAATAGAATTTTTAACATTATTTTATTACAATTTTTGAAAATAAACTATTAAAGAATTTTAATTGGTAATTTTGAAAATAATTGAATTCTCAAAAATTTTAATAAAAAATCTTCAAATATATATTTAATAATAAAAATGAATGAAAATATTTTTGAAAAAAGTAATTCTTAGTAATTTTTTCATTATAATAATTTTAAATTCAATTATTTAAAATATTTCCCATTTAAAATTTCCGAAAATTCAAATACAATATACAAAAAATAATAAAATTAAAAATATTTGGAATTGAACAGTACTCCACAAATATGGGTTTATAAGAACAGAAAGTATGCGATGCATCAATTAATCCAAATATGTCTTTTAAAGTCATCACTCGGCAAAGAGTTTTTATCTCCTTACATTTCTTAACAAAGAATTAGAATTTTTGGGTTTACAATATTCCCCTTAATTTTCATAATATCATGCAAGATGGTCCGCAATTCTTTCGTATCTTTGCAATCTACTTTTTTTACCGTCTGCAAATTTTAGATTTCTCTTCGGTAATTTGATGCGACGATTTATCTTCGACGGTTTGATGTGATAAATCCCCTGAAAAATATAAAAAAATAAATTAATAAAAATAATTAATTAACACAAAATAAATTATTTATTTATTTATCCAATTGGGTAGTTTAATATAAACCATTTTACGTATTTCCACAATAGTACTGCTTTGATGGGATTACGATGAAAGTAATTTTCATCATAATTTGCCAATTTATCTTCCTAATGTTGCAGCTGTTAATATTAAAAAAAATTCTAACAATAATTTACCTTTAACATATTTTTCTTTTTCATTTATTTTAGAATCATTACTCGCCAGTTCATTTTCATCAAATTCAGTATCGCTATTACTTGCCAATTCACTTTCATTAGAATCAGAATCGCTGCTCGATATTTTTCTTTTTCTCGACTTTTGTTTTTGTTTATTTCGCGACTGACAGGGAATCGTTCGTCCACCAATGAAATCCATAAAATCAATCCATGGATTGGATTTTTTATTCATTGATGAACGAAATGTTTTTACTGGCACCGAAATATATAAATTCTTAGGATCAATTAATTTTAAATTATTATACGTTTCAGTACTTGTACTTGCACCTAAATTTTTTTAATACATTTAACGAAGAAAAGATGCATAAACTTTCACTTTAAATATTAAACATAAATCTTTATCACTATATTAATTAATTTACATAATTCTTTTCAAGAATGTCTACCTTTAATACTTTTAAACGATATCGCTTAAAATATTGTTATATTTATCATTTTTTGTCTCGATCAATTCTTTTTTTAATTCTAAAATATAATTGTATAAAATTTCATCATTTTTATTATTAATGTTAAATTGCTTTGGAATCAGAAATTTCTCAAATTGAACTAAATTTTTTGTTCCCCAATAACTAATGTTGGTGTTATCAAAATATTTAACTTTAACCTTCCTATTCTTTTTATTAGTTTTGATTACTTTTCCTGGGAGAAATTCCCTGTTGTCATATGTAATGCCTATAGGTAAGTACTTTAACCATGATGAAAGCATATTATTTCGTTTTTTGATTTCGTCTTTGTCATTGAAGATAGCCATGGTAGTCATTAATCTGTTTAAAAAAATAATAGTATTATTATTTATTATTTTCTAGAAAGAAATTTTTTTTAAGAATAGATTTATTTTTTAATTATAATAATATATTATATTATTCATATAATTTTTTAAAAATATTAAATTTAAAAATATATTTTTAATAAATTTATAGTTATAATTGTAATTATTTATTTTGTACAAAGATTTTTTAATTTTCCAACAAAAAATGTTTTTCTGAATATTATTACAAATTTATAAAAATACAATAATACCAATATTAATTCCTATTTTTAATATTTCTTTACAATAAATTTTAATTATTATAATAATAAAAAAATTTTTTTAATGTTAACAAATATTTATTTAATTTTTAAAGATTAAAATAAAAAAATTTTTTTTTTACCTTCTCAAATGACTCATTTCCTTGTCGGTCTCGTCTTTATCTTTCGTCCACTTGGCCCTTTCTTCAAGAAGCCTTTGACATTTCGGACACTTTCTGAGTTCTGCACTGATCTTTCTAATTTTTTCCAAGACCGTTCTCGCCTTCTGTATAAAGACCCTAATAGCAGGTCTTCTGAAGTTTGACTTTGCTTTGATGACGCCTTTCGTTTAATAACTTGTACGAATTCGACATCCTCATAGTCCTCCTCTTCCACCTCGTCGGCCCAATTTTTTATTTTGTCGGCATATGATTCCTTTTGCTGCTGCGAGTTTTTAGCTTCTTGGCTGCAACACAACTTTTTCGGGGGCGAGTTTTCGGATGTTTCTTTCGACGGAATCTCCGTTGGTTTTCTCGGCGCAGTTTCCGCCTTTTTTCGGCGAGGTTGCCGTGATACTTGGCGGGGATTCCATCGATTCTTTTTGGTTTCTTTTTTTCTCATTTTTTGTCACCAATGCCTTTGGAAATTGTTCCCCAAACAGCGTATGTACAGAACCAGTTCTGTAGGGTGTAATAAACGATTCATTATTTATTTTATTTATTTATTTATTTATTTATTTATTTGAACATAAACGGGTTTCAAATAAACCCTTTCGTACAGAAGTACTTTACATAAGTACTTTACATCAATGTATAAATACCAAAATTTTCATCGCTTAATTCATCCAAATAATCAATGTAATTATGAATATTAATTTGTTTCCTTATTAATTCAGGACATACCAAAAATATTTCATTTTGAGAGAAGAGTTTTCTTTTCTTTGATTTTATTTGTTTTTTTTTTATTGTTGATATTTTTAATGTCTTCAGACTCACTGGATTCACTAGAAGAGGAGAGTTTTCGTTTCTTTGATTTTATTTGTTTTTTTTCTACTTCTCTATTATATTTCAATTTCTCGGCTTGTGTGACTTTGATATATTTATCATCCATTGTTAGGTATTTTCTCTGATTTCTAAATCAAATACCGATAACTTGCTCTGATTAGTAAATTGAACATTACTGCGTTTTCCAAAAGGTTTTTTCATCTGTGTTGATAGAATGTTCCACTTTCTGATCTATGGATTGTGTCTTTGTTACTGTTTGAATATGTATAAGGATCTTTAATCATCGGATTCAAAAGGAATTTATAAGATTCACTTGTAATTCGTTTCTAATGTGTTAAACTTGACATTAAATTTTAGGAATTCAAAATAGAACTTTCTTTTGTCTGAGTTTCTGCTAATTTATCGAATTCAGTTATTTCTGTGGTGAATTTGGTAAAGTTTTAAAATGATTAATTTCTATGTTGAATTCGTTATTTTGAATTTAGAAAATCTGATGTTAATTGAATTCTTTTTTCGTTATGTACGGGAAAAAAATATTTAGCTGCATAAACTACATATTTCACTTTAGTAGCGAAATTTTTCAGTGCTTCAATTAATACTTTAGCTGTTTTCCGAATTTTAATTTAGTTCGTAAAGTTTTTAATCTTTTGATTTTTCTAAAGTATATCTGTAATTAAATTTTTTTTAAATAATTGAAATTTAGTAAAATTTAATTGAAAATAATAGGTTATTTAAAAAATAATTTATTACAATTTTTGAAAATCAAATTTTAATTTCAATTATTTTCGAAAACTTAAATTTACAAATTACAATATTTATAAAACATATTCTGAGAAATATTTTATCACTATTTTTAAAGTTCAATTATCTTTGAACAAAGTAAATGAAAATATCGAAAATTAATTTTTTATAGTTATTAAAATATTGGAGAAATCATGTTCATATTTATAATAAAAAATTCTTCCAACATTTTATTAATATCTTTATATTTTTCAAAAACTCAATTATTTCTGAAAGATTTTAAATAAAAAAGTATTATCTTTTAAAAATATTTTTAAAAATATACCTACTTTAATAAATGTTTTTTAAAAAACTTGGATATTTGTAATTATTATAAAAAATTAAATTTTTTGTATTTAAATATTTAAATTCTCGAAGAACATTCCAAAAGTTATTAAGAAAAATTGATTTAAAGTTTTTTAAAAATTTTAATAAAAAAATCTTCTAAGTGTAAATTTATTAATATAAATTCATGAAAAGTAGCTATCTTCTGAAAATTAAATTAAAATATTTGTGAAGAAAGTAATTCTTAGTATTTTTTCATTTTAATTTTTTAAAATTCAATAATTTTTAATATTTTCCATTAAAAATTTCGGAAAATTTAAATACATACAAATAATAATAACATTAATATTTTTTAATTGTTTTATCATAACTTTTTAAGATTCAATTATCAGCGAAGAAATTAAATTAAAATTTTTTAAAATTTACTTTTTCAGACTTATTAAAATTTTAAAGAAATCATTTTCATATTTATAATTGAAATTTTTAAACAGTTTTATTTTTTTATATTTTTCAAAGATTCAATTCAAAAGATTTCTACCAAATTCCATTTATTTCGAAATGGCGATTGTAGATATATAATTGAAAAACTATTATATTTTAAAATATTTTTAAAAAACTAATTTTTAGAATTAATTCTAAATAATAATTTTAAATAATTAAATCTAAATAAAATATTATCGTTGAATTAAACTTTGGGAATATATTAATTATAATGGAAATAAAATAAAGAAGGGCCCTAAAGTTCTGAACGTTTAAATGAACGAAATTTTGTTTTTTTAATTTCCCGATTTTTTTCAATAATCTTATTCAAAATAGTAAATAAAACAAATATCCATTAAAAAATTACAGAAATTTTATTAATAGGGGTGAAAAACATCCCCTAGTCAATTCCACTTTGTTAGATGCGGCGCGCGAACCCCCAAAAACCACCCTTAATTAATTAAAACTCATAATGGTCATAAATAGCTATTTCATGTTCGCCTTTTTGGACAGAAATGTTTTTAAAAATTGACTAAAAACATACCATGTCATTGCCAATTTTTCAAAATTTTTTTCATAGAAATTTAGAACTAATTTAGTGCTCTAACATAGCATTAAGAAAAATTTTTTAAAAACTACCCTCAACCTCAAAAACTACCAAACGAAAATACATTAAATAGACATTTTTAAAAACTATCTAACGAAAATAAAAAGGCTTATTTTTTCGAAATGTCTATATTTTTTAAAAGTGATAAAATTATTATAAAATATACTATATATATGTATTTTTAGTTTTTTATATAAAATTAATAATATATATTGTTTTTTTATAATCTAAAATTAGATTTACATCAGACATTTTTTAATTTTTTATATCAATATATGTTCTTTAATTATTGTCTATGGTGAGTAAAATAGTAAGCTTTGCAGCACTTCAAGGTTTTCTCGTAGTTTCTTTGGTTTGGATAGTTTCAGATCATTAAATTCGATCCAAACATTTTGTCTCCAGCATACGGCTGTAAAATGGCCTGCTCTTACTTCTTCTATTTATGGTTCAGGGCCATAATACAGTACTGCACCCAGATCTGTGAAGTTGGCTCCGACATGTCAAAATTTTTTACTTTTCTAAGTAGTATTCATTTGTCCAAGATAGGTCTACGTTTGTCCAACCATTATTTTTTTTGTCCACCAAAAAGAAGTTTCAAAACAAAAAAATTCTAAAATATTTTTTTTTAAATTTTGTTTCTAACTTAGTCTGAGAGGGTGGAATAAATTTTATAATGGGTGGACAAATGAAATAACAAGTTGGATAAACGTCAGAAATAATAAAATCAACATTCCACCAATTGTTTAAACAATTTCAATAGTTGACTTCTGACAAATGTTCATTTTAGACATTATTAAATAATAATAATAATAATAATAATAATAATAATAATAATAATAATAATAATTATTGTCTATGGTGAGTAAAATAGTAAGCTTTGCAGCACTTCAAGGTTTTCTCGTAGTTTCTTTGGTTTGGATAGTTTCAGATCATTAAATTCGATCCAAACATTTTGTCTCCAGCATACGGCTGTAAAATGGCCTGCTCTTACTTCTTCTATTTATGGTTCAGGGCCATAATACAGTACTGCACCCAGATATTATTATAATATTATTATTATTATTATTATTATTTCGTTTGTAAATCAGTCTGCGAGGGTTAAAAATAATTGAAATTCTTCCATGAATTTTATTATTTTTTTAAATAATTAAATTCTTGTGATGAATACTATTATTTATGAAAGTAATTGAATTCTGGAATGCCTTTTACTAAAATTCCTAAAAATAATAAAATTTTTTTGAAGAATTTTGCCATTCATTTATAAAAATAATTGAAGTGTTGACGATTTTTTTAGATTTTTTAAAAATAATTGAATTTATTCCAAGAATTTTATTAATTTTGAAAATAATTAAATTCTTATGATAAATCAAATTGCTGTTTATGAAAATAATTGAATTTTACTATGAATTTTATAAAAATTCCTGAATATAATTGAATTTCGGCGAAGAATTTTGGGATTTATAAAGATAATTGAAACGTTAAACATTTTTTTTTAATTTTTGAAAATATTTGAATATCTGGAAAAAATTTTAATATTTACTAAAATAGTAACTTGTAATTTTGTTTGTCCACCCATTAGAAAATTTATTCCTCCCTCTCAGACTAAGTTAGAAACAAAATTAAAAAAAAAAATTTTAGAATTTTTTTTTTGAAACTTTTTTTTGGTGGATAAAAAAAATAATGATTTGACAAACGTGAACCTACCTAATTTTGACATGTCGGAGCCAACTTCACAGACCTACTGCACCCAGTAGATGATATTCTTCGCTGTTTTTTACTGGGTCTTTTAGTTTGCGTTGTATGTCACATAATCTTGTTTTTGTAAAATCACCTGTATAGTCTATCTCAATAGTTATAAATGGGCCTGAAAATATGTACGATTTTTTAATTCATTGATTAACCCCTTGACTGCCGATGGCAAATATCTTTGCCATTTCGGACTTTGCTCTGACTGCCGGAAAACTGACAATCTTTGCCATAATAAAAATTCATGTAAAAAAGTAAAAAATGGTTGAAAATTAAAAATAAAATGATTTCTAAAAAGTCAACGCTATGCAGAATGCGACGCACGTTTCTGTTTTTAAATTCAGTGAATTATAAAAATGTTATAAATTTTTAAAAACAACACTTTTAGCAAATTTTTCAAAATCTTTGCCATGGAAAATACAATGCATTTTTATTTTAAAAATGTCTAAAATCGCCTGAAATCTATTACTCAGGGGTTTTCGGGGTCGCTGCTTACGAATATGATGTCGGTTTTTCAAAATTCAAAATGGCTGATCCAATATGGTGGACGACTTTTTTAAAAATTGATCCAAATTACCTGAAATTTGTTACTCCGGGGTTTTCGAGGTCGCTGATTACAAATATGATGTCGGCTTTTCAAAATTCAAAATGGCGGATCCAATATGGCTGATCACTTTTTTAGAAATTGATCCAATTTACCAGCAATTTGTTACCCGGGGGTTGTCGGGATCGTTGATTACGAATATGATGATGATTTTTCAAAATTTAAAATGGCGGATCCATTACGGAGGATGACTATTTTAAAAATAGATCCAATTTACCTGAAATTTGTTACTCGGGGGTTTTCGGGGTCGCTGATGACGAATCCGATGTCAGTTTTTCAAAATTCAAAATTGCGAATTCAATATGGCATACCGTGGAGATCCACTTCACCCATGAACTTATTGGAAAGGTGAAATGCGTTAAGACATTTCAATGGAATTTGAATTTTTGCACTCTTTTTATAACTGTTCTATGAAACCGGCATTTGTAAAATTTGTTCTGCTTTTATGATAAAAACAATTTAAAAAAAAATGTCCGCCATATTAGATCCGCCATTTTGAATTTTTAAAATTAAACTTTATATTCGTAATCAGCAACCCCTAAAACCTCCGAGAAGTCATTTTCAGATGTTTTAAATCAAGTTTTGAATATTGATGATGCATTTGCTATTTATCAAGTATTTTGCTCTGATTTTTCTGCCATTTTGGATCCGCTATGCTGAATTTTTAAGTTATCAAGTAAACAGTTCGAAAGTCCAACTATTTTATCCACCTATAGCATACGTGAGGCCCGCCAATAATAATAAAAAAAATGTACTTACTCTTTCAGTAACTGTGCTGCACAAACGATTGGGCTCTGTTTGTATACTGGCGTAGCTAAGAATTCCCTGACTCCACCACCGAAACTTCGAATGTAAATTCCTATCTTCTGTATTGAATCAGAAGACGCGTGGCCGCGGAAATTCAATCCTTCTCTCCAAATTTTATTACAATCTTGTACGGAATTTAAGTTAAAAGTTATATTATTATTAATTTATAAATAATTTCTTAGTCTTAATAGTTTCTCTAAGTGCTTTGCAAAATATTCCGCATTATAAATTACATCCTGCATATTGCTGGTATTGATTAGAACTGACAGCTAACTAATGTTTATAAACAAAAGAAATTCGTTTGGTTACCGTTGGTTACGTATCCCTTCCAATTAGCTGAACTTTTCGTGAAAATAGAAATTAAGGTAAATGTACATATCTCCGTGCTAGTACATTATTCCGTGCAATTTTTTTATTGATTAAAATAAGAAATTCATAAAATATTTCAACAAGTAAAAAATATCTAATAATCTAATAAATAACAAAGTTTGTTCTACTATTTTTTACTTGTTGAAATATTTTATCAATTTCTTTAAATTTTCCCAGAATTTTTCACGAAACATTTGTCAACTCATTAGTAAGACCCTTCACTAAACGTGAAGCAGAAACCTACAATATCGACCAAGTTTCAAATTCCAGAAGAAATAACGATATCTAAACCTAGACGTTACCGCCAAACAATAATAATTGAAAAACAAATTTAAAGCCATGAAAAAATGAGGGACTAACTCTGCTCAATTTCTTATTTTAATCAATAAAAAAATAGCACGGAAATATGTACATTCTGAGCAATTGTTTCTCAATATTGTGACGTCACGAAAAAAATATATCTGATAGTCCAATGTTGCCAGATACTCTCACCAAACGCAACTGCGCTTGCGCTTCAAAAATGCTCTTATTGGTTGAATAAAGCGCGTCTATTTAAAACGTTTTATATATAAAGCATTCTAATGGACAAGTTTTATTCTACCAATGAGAGCATTTATTGTAGCGCAAGCGCAGTTGCGTTTGGGGACGGTTTTTGGCATCTCTGCTGCTGAGCCAAGCTGTTCAGTATTACATCAGCCATAGTCAGGTACTCTCGCGAAACGCAAGTCGGAAATTTTGGATTAGTCCACCTATTAAAATTGATCCGAGGGGCATGCACACTTGCATTTCTTCTTTTTTTTCTACTACACAACTTGTAGTTAAATTATGGCTTCGATAAATCAGGCCAAATCACTTGCATTTTGTGAGGCTACCTGGTAGCTCAGCCATGGTGATGCTTGGTGAACGTTTGCTTGAAAACAGTCGGGTAGGGTCGCTGCAATAAAAAAAAAGATGAATAACTTTTTAATATCGAAAAAAAAGAAACGTTCTTCATTCTTACGAAAAGTATAAAATACGAAATTGTAACAAGAATTACCCGGGGGTTGTCGGGGTCGCTGATTACGAATATGATGATGGTTTTCCAAAATTCAAAATGGCGGATCCAATACGGAGGATGACTATTTTAAAAATTGATCCAATTTACCTGAAATTTGTTACTCGGGGGTTTTCAAGGTCGCTGATTACGAATATGATGCTTTAGGACATTTCAATGGAATTTCAATTTTTGCACTCTTTTTATAGCTGTTCTATGAAACCGGCATTTGTAAAATTTGTTCTGTTTTTATGATAAAAACAATTAAAAAAAAATGTCCGCCATATTGGATCCGACATTTTGAATTTTTTAAAAGAGACATCCGATTCGTCATCAGCGACACCAAAAACCCCCGAGTGATAATTTTCAAGAAAATCCAAAATTAAAAAAAAATATCCGACATAATGGACCCTCCATTTTGAATTTTGAAAAACTGTCATAGAAATCGTCATCAGCGACCCCAAAAAATCCCCGGGTGACAAGTTTCAAGCGAATACAAAATAAAAAAAAAATTTGCACCATATTGGATCCGCAATTTTTAATTTTTAAAAACTGACATCGGATTCATCATCAGCGACCCCGAAAACCCCCTAATGATAATTTTCAAGTGAATCCAAAATTTAAAAAAAAAATGTCCGTCATATTGGATCCACCATTTTGAATTTTGAAAAACCGACATCATATTCGTAATCAGCGACCTCGAAAACCGTTGAGTAACAAATTTCAGGTAAATTAGATCAATTTTTAAAAATCCGTCCGCCATATTGGATCCGCCATTTTGAATTTTGAAAAACCGACATCAGATTCGTAATCAGCGACCCCAAAAGCCCCGAGTAACAAATTTCAAACAAATTTGACGATTTTTTATTCTTGGCATTCTGGGCACATTTAGTGTTTTTCAGCCGGCAGTTAAGTGGTTAATAAATTAATCAAGTTGTAAATGTAGAATTTCATGACATGAACATTTTTCCAAAACTACCCTTAACCTCAAAAACTACCTAACGAAAATAAAAAAGCATATTTTTCCAAAAAAAATTTCGTAGTAATTCAAAACTAATTTAGTGCTAATTTAGTACCATATATAAAAATTTAGAGCTGTTGAACTTTTTAGGAAAACGTATGGTACTACTGGCTTGACGTATATATAGCTACAAGTACCATACCGTAAAAAATAACAATTTTTAAAAAACTCTTTCACAGGAATTTAGAACTAATTTAGTGCTAATCTAGTACCATATATAAAAATTAAGAGCTGTTAAACTTTTTAGGAAAACGTATGGTACACTAAAAAGTAAGAATTTTTAAAAATCTCTTTCACAGGAATTGTGAATTAATTTAGTGCTCTAACATATCATTAAGAAGAATTTTCCAAAAATTATCCTCAATCTCAACCATACATTTTTTAAAAAAGTTTAGCAGCTCTAAATTTTTAAATATGGTACTAAATTAGCACTAAATTAGTTCTTAATTCTGGTATACAGGAAAATTTTTTTGTGAAAGTGGTACTTGTAGGTTTATACACCTGAGAATCGTTATGGAATATCACTATTATCTAGTGAAAAATCATTCTTCAAAAAATGATAATATCAAAAAAATTGTCAATAAAAATTATCATCCACAAATTCTGCTGCCCAAAGTAAAAACCTATAGTAAGTCGCATTTGCCATAAGGTTCAAAATCGGTTACCGTTTAAGCGACTTTCGCCTCAACGGCAAATGCAACTTACTGGGTTTTTACTTTGCGATTTATCTAAATTTTTTATTCAGGGTGGCCTCATGTCAGTTAAGTCAGGAAAATGTCAGGAAAAAAAGTTTTGAAGAAAAATTTAAGTTTAGTCGGCATTCATAGTGCTGCAAGTTTCTTTGTATTTTTCCCGAAAATTACAAAGTGTTTTGAGAAAAAATGTATAAAATATATTATGGGATCGTACGTATACCTCGTGAACAATTTTTTATCACCTTTTGATACCCCCCATCGTGGTCTTTTGTCAATTCCTCCCAACCATATCTGTCCACGTGAATATTTATTGGTAGGATGAGTCAACCTAAAAAAAATTTTTGTATTGAAAAATCGTAAATAATTGGATATTTTATAAAACATAGAATTTAAAAATAATATAAAAAATATTTTCGACACTCCAAGAATATAATTTGTGGGATATCCTGAAATGTATGTTTCTCTCAGTTCATTTTATTAAAGTATAATGTGGTTGTTCTGAAATTTGTTATTTTGTACACTAATTTTATATTAGAATATAATATATAATATTTAATTATAATTCAATAAATTATTTTAGAACAAAGATTTATCTAATTAAACAAAAAATTGTCTGTTAGATAAAATAAAGTCCAGTTGAATAAAGAATTGTCTAATCCATTACCACCCTGAAATTATGTTCCATTAATCCACATCTCTCGGAATTAATCCCCTGGAAGTATTTTAATAATAAAATGTCACATTAAAATTATATTTATGATTCTTTTTTATATTATTTTTTATATTTATTATAAATATTTATGTTATATTTATTTTTTATTATTTATGCTATTAATATAAAATTAAAAGATTAATTATGTTACAATTGAAAAAATTGCTTTCACGAATTCGATATTATTAACGACAGTGCTGCATCTATTCAAAATATTGTGATTGATATGAGCTGTTTCATTTGAAGATCCAGGTTCTATTGCTTGAATTGCAAAAAGAGGAAAATTTATTTACAAGATATAGATTGTTAATATTAAATTTTAATAAAATGCCCTAAAAGGCACATACACTTCCGGATGTCTCACGGATTTTTGTATGTTACACATTGGTTCAGGGATCCTGATTTTCTGCCAAAAACCAAAAAGTTAAAATATTTGCGAAAAATCGTTACTTTCGGGTTTTAGCAGTCCCTGTTAGTGTTACCGAATCAGACATTAGTTTTTTTTAATATTTCCGTTTAATGTTTGCTTAAATTAGAATTTTCAACCAACTGAATTTAAATGTAATATTTGTTTCTTCCTTTGACATAAATTTAATGCTTCACTACTTTTTTCATCCATAAGATGGAGTTAATGTTATTGTAACTTTAATTTTAGGAAAGGTTAATGTAAAAACACTTTCAAAACGCATGAAAGGTGAATTAGGCAAAGAAGCCCGACGTCATCAGGCACAACAAATACGTCAAAATAAACGAGATGAAATTTTAAAAGCCAAACGACGATTTGGTAGTTTTGAAGCACCGCCAATTTTAGTAACAATAGTTCCTTTACAAAAAGACTTGAATATTGAGAATGTTAAAACTCTTTTTAAAAATGTTGATGAAAGCGCAAACATTAATTTTAGTCCTTGTGGTGCTCTACATATAAGGTAAGTAATATTTTGCTTTACCCTTTTCTTATTTTATTAGCACTTAAGTATTTAAATTTATTAGATGGTGATATACTAATAATAATATAATAATATTAATAATATAATAATAATATACTTCTTATTTTTGGGCCACTAATATTTGATTAAATATGTATGCTTTTTTGTGGCCTAATGGCTTTCATTTTTTATTTATATCAATACATGACGCGTTTTTGGCGCAGAATTCTGCGCCCTCTTCAGATGTATTTAAACGAACATTTTTGAGTACTTTTTTGGTTTTAAGCTTTTAAACAATTTTTAAAATTGTGTATACATAGGAAGATAATTTTTACATTTTCGATTTTGGTTTCCAAAAATCTTGACGTTTATATATATTTCGAGTAAAACCATTTTTAACCATTAAAAATGTTTAAAAATTAAAATTTAATTTATTACACTATTGTTAAAAAATATGCGACTATTTACAAGAATTCAATTGAAAAAAATATGTTGCCCTCATGGGCGAAAACATTTTCATATGCACTTTGCGCGGGGGCTCGCTCTGCTCGCAAGTTTTAGCGCGCCTCGGTGTGCGCGAGAAGTAGTCGTCGCGCTTCGCGCAGTTTTAAATGTTACATTTTCCTTATATATTTACGTTTTCCTTTATTGGATTCCTAATTTGGAATCTGTAACTTAAATGTGTTAATGATTTGGAATATTGGACCCAACAGATTAGTGATTTTGAAATTTCTGATCTGAGTGAAATTGTACTTTTCTTTTTCAGTGACATTATTGAAATTTAATGGAATATTCAAAATCATTAAATTGATCAAAATCTGTCTCAGTAATTTCCTATTCAAATCGCAGTTTGAAAAATACTTTCGGATAAGTTCCTCATCTGGTGAAGTCCAGCAACAATTCATCCTAAAAAAATATATAATATATAATCAATCCTAAAGCGTCCCATATTGTTGGTCCTCCGATGTGGAGCCAAAAATATTCATTTGGCACTATGTCTTCAGGCTCCACATCGGAGGACCACATATATATTTGGTCCTCTGACGTGGAGCCTGAAGACAGTGCCAAATGAATATTTTTGGCTCCACGTCAGAGTACCAACTATATGGGACGCTTCAGAATTGAATTACATATCTACTTATTAGTTTATACTTACTGCTCTTGTAAGATAAAAGAAACTGCAATTCTTGGACATAAATTTTGCCAATTCTCTAAAAATCTATCTATTCCCCCCATTCGAATAAAAAACAGCAAAAGAAATTCATCAACTTTAGATGATATTACGTTCGTTAATTTGAATACTTTTAGCCGCAGGCGTTTGCAAAATTGCAATGTCAGTTCAGGTAATACTTTTAATGAAATCAAATAATCTTTTAATTTTAATAATGCAAAAACATCATTTAAAAAAAATGAATCCAAAGGAATGAATGATGTTAACGGATTATCCCAAATTGATGAATACAAAACAATTCCTAGATTATTGGCGATGGGTTTAGAACGATCGGCGTCTCTTTTTAAAATCAAATTTTTCTGATAGAATGTAATGATTTTCCTGATGAAAGTGTAAGCTTCCTCATCGTACAGGGATTTTTCCAGAATATCAACCACTTTTTTCAACATGAATTCAATTTCACACTTTGTAAACATTTCGTTTGTCTTCATCGACATTTCTCTTCTTAACACACTACTATCGGTTTCATAAGTGAAATTTTTCACGACATAAGGCTTCGATGTACCATAGAACCTTTCCGTGTCTATTAGCAATGATTCCAAGGGAACATTAATTTTATATGAATCGTCAATAGCTTTCTCTTGTTTAATTACCGGATCATCCACTCCCCTAAGAAGAATACAAATAATGTAAGTTAAAACCTGTGTCCTCTGACGTGGAGCCAATAAATATTCCTTTGGCACTATGTCTTCATGCTCTACATCGGAGGACCAAATATATATTTGGTCCTCGGATGTAGAGCCAAAAAATATTCCTTTGGCACTATGTCTTCAGGCTCCACATCGGAGGACCAAATATATATTTGGTCCTCCGATGTAGAGCCTAAAATATTCTTCTGGCACTGACTTCATGCTCCACATCGGAGGACCATATATATATTTGGCCCTCCGATGTGGAGCATGAAGACATAGTGTCAAAGGAATATTTTGGCTCCACGTCAAAAGACTGACCTTATGGGACGCTTCAGGAGGCATTGTTCTTTTTGAAAATAATATTCACATTTCTGTTTGTGAAGGCATAAGGTTAGTCCTTGGACGTAGAGCCAGAAAAATAGAGTATACATTACTTTAATAAAGCTTCTAGATCACTGATAGAGAGGGAACTATTTAATTCTTCCTTTATCCACTGCACTCTGGGTGGAGACCTTTGATTCATCGCCATAACTGATTTAACACGAGAAGTAAGAATTTCTTCCAACAAAGCAATTTGATAACTATTAAGACTTAGAATGGGATGCAGTATTTTGTCTTGAGATAAGAGAAAGTATGTAGTACTGCTCTGAAAGTGATAAACAAATATTTGTAAAAAAATAAATAAAAAAATTCCTAGATTATCAACAATTCCTAGATTATTGGCGATGGGTTTAGAACGATCGGCGTCTCTTTTTAAAATCAAATTTTTCTGATAGAATGTAATGATTTTCCTGATGAAAGTGTAAGCTTCCTCATCGTACAGGGATTACTTAGAAAATGATTACTTAGAATGGGATGCAGTATTTTGTCTTGAGATAAGAGAAAGTATGTAGTACTGCTCTGAAAGTGGTCATACTGAGAAATTACTTTTTGACTGAATTGAAGAAAAACTTTCAGACTGTCTCCCCCATTTCCTCGCAAAAACTGTTAAACAGTAAAAAAAATAAGGAATCAATATTAATGAATTGTCTGTCTTTTTACGCGGGTCATAGGTTCAACTTAAAAAAAATTATAATTATAATTAATACTCACAAATGAAAGAATCAATTTGCAAGCTGTTATAGATAAACAGAAATTTCAAACGACATTATCGTTAAAAACGTTTCTCGTCATCTGCCTTCCTGTAGCTAATTTCAGTTCAACAAAATTTTGTAGATTTTTTAAATTAGGATAACTCTTGAAATTAATAAAAAACTTGAGAATTTTTTGAACTTTTTCTGAATGATGTAGAATGTTCCACAGATTAAAAAATTCGTCAATGTCGAGGACTCGAAAAGAGGTCTCAAAAAAAAGTTCCGGGTATCTTAAAAAGAAGTAAAGGATGTCTGTGTGTTTAACAGAATACATCTTTGAAAGGAATTCCGTTAATTTAGTTATATAATAAAATCTAAATGATTGCTCCTTTCTCTGCATCAGAGCAGTATAAAGTTTCTCTTCTTCGCTAAACATGATCGTCCACCTCTCTGACACATCACTCAAATCACTCAAATCACTGTTAAAGACATCTCCTAATCCTTTACTATCGTCTTCCGCAAACCACTCATAAACATCAAGATCATTTATCCACGAAATTCCACTGCTTTTACGCCAACCGCAAACTTTTAACCTAGTAACATATTCACATTTCACTACATTAGTAATGGGAAACAACGACAAACATTTCGGAGGAGCCATTGCAACCACACGCAACCGAGGTGCAATACAAAATGAGCTTTTCCAATGGGGGTTTTTCTTGTTTTAAAACAAGATTTTCCCCCATTCTATTTACAGATGACAGCACTTGGGTGATGCAATTACATTGTAAATCGCGATCATATAAAAATTGAAACATTTCCCTATTCGTGCAGGGACATGAAGGACCTAAAAAAATTTATAATATAGCCACCATGAATAGAAACTGTGTGTTGGAATTCTTACCCGCATGGCATGTCGCTTTTGTTCCATCTTGTTTTATTACAACCGGTTTTGTGTCCTCTTTAATAATTGTTTCTTCTCCTTCTTTTTGAAGAAGCGACATTCCTACAAAAAATTATAAATGTAGACATTTAGCAGTGTCTATAATTGTTAATTTTTATTATAATCGTATAATTTTACCTGGAAGGAAGAACAACATTGCTGCATATTGAAATTCTTCTAATTTGTCCTTATTTAGGGCATTATTAAATGTCGGAATACCTCTTATCTCGACTTTTCCATTTTTCAACAACGACACACGTATCGACAATTGTAACGCCCGTGACGACTGTGACAACTGTGACGTCTCCAACGACTGTGACGATTTTCGATAATAGGTGAACTGAGACTGACATATTATCCAATATCATCTTCATTAACAAGATTTGATATGGATTGTATGTTTTTAAATCCTCCCATTCTGTGTCCAATCGACACCCAATAGTCGATAATTCCTCATATCCTTCCTTGTAATGATGTACTACATTTACACCAAACTGTAGCCAAAAATGAATGTCCATCTTCCAGTCCTCTCTTTTTTCTAGGAGCAGTTGGTGGCGACGGCTCCTTGCCTCGCTTACTGGATATGTAGCGCTGCCTTCCGGCCTGGTCCAATTCGTTGACCAAAGTTCTAAAATCCCTTGGTTCCCTAGACACTTCCACCGGAAGTGGTTCTGGCAATCCAGGGACCATGTTGATGGGACTCTCATCCGGGAAAACAATTTCTTCCTTTATAGCATAGTGAGCATGCTCTTCCTCAAACGAATACAACTCGTAGAAAGTAAAGAGGCTAGAACAATAATACAAAAAACAATCAGTCACCTGCCCAGTAAATTTTGCAAACTACTAAATTTTGTTCGCAAAATTTGGCCATCTTTGGACGTCCTATGGGGCTCAGATATTTTTTATTTTTTTACCTCAACAGAATGCAAAAATAAAAAATATCTGAGCCCCATAGACCGTCCAAAGATGGCTAATCACTCTAATTAATTAATTAAAATTATTTTGATTAGCTAACTGGTCGAACATTCAACCAATACAAGATGCAATTAATTACCAGCCTAGCCTTCTAGTAACTTACAAGTAATTTAAAAATGTTCTTGTTGCACTTTCCAACTCGCCTATGGTGATCCTGTTCTCTGCAATGTATTTCAGGGTGAGCAAATTGTTAGTTTTTCCAATCCGATAAAGACTTCTCAGGTGGTCCGCGAGAATATCCTCGTGTTCACTCTCGCCGTCCAAAAAATCACGAAGCAGCCATTCCAGAAACTTATCTACCGTTGAAACCCCAATGTTCCCAATCGACTTTGCCTTAACATTTGGATGTTTTGCATAATAACTGTAGGAATAAATAAATATTTAAAAGTTATTCTTTTTTTTGAATTGAAATAGGGCAAATAATTCCCGACCATTTAATCAAAAGAGACAGTATTCTAATTGTGCGCACAATTTTCTAGTACTGCCTCTTATTCGTAAATGGTCGGCAATTATTTGCCTCACTTCAATTGAAAAAAAAATATTTTTCAACCAATTTGCGAATATTTAATTTCTTTCTCAAATAAATTTTTAAATAAATATTTGAAACTTATTCTTTTTTTTCAATTGAAATAGGGCAAATAATTCCCGACCATTTATTCAAAAGAGACAGTATTCTAATTGTGCGCACAATTTTCTAGTACTGCGTCTTATTCGTAAATGGTCGGCAATCATTTGCCCCACTTCAGTTGAAAAAAAAGATATTTTTTAACCAATTTGCGAATATTTAATTTCTTTCTCAAATAAATTTTTAAATAAATAGTTGAAAGTTTTTCTTTTTTTTCAATTGAAATAAGGCAAATAATTCCCGACCATTTATTCAAAAGAGACAGATTTCAATAGAAAAAATAATTTTTAAATAAATACTTCAAAGTTATTCTTTTTTTGTAAACACTATGACGATATAGCCTTACAGTAGGAATATTTAGTGATGGCAACATATTTAGCACTACAATTAGAATATTTCAGTTTAAAAGAAATTTCATGTGCATTCTGGCGCAAACTAAGCGTATTGTGGAAAGAAATTTGTTTGCAAAATTTAGCAGGCAGATATTTTTTATTTTTCTATCTAAACAGAATGCAAAAGGTCCGATTCAATTCCATAAAGATGGTGAAATTATTTTTTTTAAGCGTTGCCCTCTGAGCAAGTGGAGCTATTCCCAGATAATATGACTGGTAATGATCAGAGAGCAAAATTAAAAAAATTTTTCCACCATCTTTATGGAATTGAATCGGACCTTTTGCATTCTGTTTAGATAGAAAAATAAAAAATATCTGAGCCCCATAGGCCGTCCAAAGATGGTTAATCACTCTAATTAATTAATTAAAATTATTTTCTTTAGTTAACTGGTCGAGCATTCAACCAATACAAGATGCAATTAATTTAATAGCCTGCTAAATTTTGCAAACAAATTTTTTTCACAATACTCTTAGTTGGCAAACACTTTTGAGCGCTAAAAAATCCTCTGTACAATTCAATTAGTTAATTAATTCATTAGAGTCTTGAATTATTAATTAATTGTTTTACTTACTATACAAGTAAATATCGCCCGCACAAAAGAGGAGAATGTGACAGGAGATCCGTCGTATGCAAGTCTAATCCTGTGTTATTGCGAAGAAAACAACCCAAAGATTGCAGCGTCGCTTCAGTCACAGCTCCCGTCAAGCCAAATGCTTGTTCCCGAATCACTTTTAAATGTTCACTGTTTGATAAGTTTATATTTTTCTTCTCATTTTCCTCACTCCAAAAATAGATTTTGCATAGAGCAAGAAAATCTCTGGCGAAATATTCGTCATTGTACTGTAGAACATTTTTTTCTTCACTCATGATTGAAGAGGGACTTTGGAAAGATGCCAACGATTACTGTTTTCTTTTTATTGTTTGTTTGTTTTGTTTTAGCAGCGCAACTGTTCGTCCAATTTTGTCACAGTGTAGAAGGCGTAGAAGGTCGACTCATTCGCTGATCGCTGCTTAGTTCTGTTGCCATCTGCTGGCGAGAAACTTAACTACATTCAAATGTTTTTTCAAATGTAGAAAATAAAATAAAAAATATCTAATCACTCTAATTAATTAAAATTATTTTCTTTAGCTAACTGATTTTACGTCCGAAAAATCGTCTAATTTTACAACCAATTGACTAATTGAATTGTACAGAGGATTTTTCAGTGCTCAAAAGTGTTTGCCAACTAAGAGTATTGTGGAAAAAAATTTGTTTGCAAAATTTAGCAGGCTATTAATTAATTGCATCTTGTATTGGTTGAATGCTCGACCAGTTAACTAAAGAAAATAATTTTAATTAATTAATTAGAGTGATTAGCCATCCTTTAACAAGATACTGGTATGAAAAATACACTTGCTTTCGTCAAAGGACAAATTTGATTGTTCAAATTATTTTTATTTTCTGAAGATTCCCATATAATTTGTCTTTTAACGAGAGTAATTGCAATTACAGAACTTGCTTTATTGATTTTCCATATAATTAGTACAACAATTGCAATATATTGAATGTTGTATTAAATATATGAAAAATCCATAAAGCCAGTATGAAGAAAGTATTTTCTCTCGTCAAAGGACAAACTATATAAAAAGTTTCAGGAGTCAAAATTACCTTCAAAAATCATATGCACAATGTCACAGGTTACGCTGTATAGTTTGTCCTTTAACAAGATACTGGTATGAAAAATACACTTGCTCTCGTCAAAGGACAAATTTGATTGTGTAAATTATTTTATTTTTCTGAAGATTCCCGTATAATTTGTCTTTTAACGAGAGTAATGGCAATTACAGAACTTGCTCTATTGATTTTCCATATAATTAGTACAACAATTGCAATATATTGAATGTTGTATTAAATATATGAAAAATCCATAAAGCCAGTATGAAGAAAGTATTTTCTCTCGTCAAAGGACAAACTATATAAAAAGTTTCAGGAGTCAAAATTACCTTCAAAAATCATATGCACAATGTCACAGCTCCACAAATTTTTGCACAAATTGGTTGGTCAATTAGTCTCAAAGTTAAGCGATATGTGTCATTTTATTTTGATTTTGGCTAAGTGGTCGGACGTTGAAACTCTTCTAATTTTACAACCAATTGACTAATTGAATTGTACAGAGGATTTTTCAGCGCTCAAAAGTGTTTGCCAACTAAGAGTATTGTGGAAAAAAATTTGTTTGCATAATTTAGCAGGCTATTAATTAATTGCATCTTGTATTGGTTGAATGCTCGACCAGTTAACTAAAGAAAATAATTTTAATTAATTAATTAGAGTGATTAGCCATCTTTGGACGGCCTATGGGGCTCAGATATTTTTTATTTTTCTATCTAAACAGAATGCAAAAGGTCCGATTCACTTCCATAAAGATGGTGAAATTATTTTTTTAATCGTTGCCCTCTGAGCAAGTGGAGCTATTCCCAGATAATATGACTGGTAATGATCAGAGAGCAACGATTAAAAAAATTTTTCCACCATCTTTATGGAATTGAATCGGACCTTTTGCATTCTGTTTAGATAGAAAAATAAAAAATATCTGAGCCCCATAGGCCGTCCAAGGATGGCTAATCACTCTAATTAATTAATTAAAAATATTTTCTTTAGTTAACTGGTCGAGCATTCAACCAATACAAGATACAATTAATTAATAGCCTGCTAAATTTTGCAAACAAATTTTTTTCACAATACTCTTAGTTGGCAAACACTTTTGAGCGCTGAAAAATCCTCTGTACAATTCAATTAGTCAATTGGTTGTAAAATTAGAAGAGTTTCAACGTCCGACCACTTAGCTAAAATCAAAATAAAATGACACATATCGCTTAACTTTGAGACTAATTGACCAACCAATTTGTGACAAACTATATAAAAAGTTTCAGGAGTGAAAATTACCTTCAAAAATCATATGCACAATGTCACAGGTTACACTGTATAGTTTGTCCTTTAACAAGATACTGGTATGAAAAAAAACACTTGCTCTCGTCAAAGGACAAATTTGATTGTGTAAATTATTTTATTTTTCTGAAGATTCCCATATAATTTGTCTTTTAACGAGAGTAATTGCAATTACAGAACTTGCTTTATTGATTTTCCATATAATTAGTACAACAATTGCAATATATTGAATGTTGTATTAAATATATGAAAAATCCATAAAGCCAGTATGAAGAAAGTATTTTCTCTCGTCAAAGGACAAACTATACAGTTTACTATACATATTTGCCAACTATGCAAATTGTGGAAAATAATTTTTTTTCTTCAATTAATTCATAAGAGTCTGTAATTGAACCGCCGGCGACAAAAAGGGCATACGCATGACTTTCGTTGGCCCCGCGTACAGCGATTTTACGGCTGCGCGAGGGGCTAACGAAAACCGTGAGCACGCCCTTTTGGTCGCCGGCGGTTCAATTAATAATTAATTATTATACTCACTGTTACATTTTAGCAGTTTTTCAACCACGGATTAACATCTAAGATATGTTTCCTGGTCTCCCCGTAATCATAAGTGAGTTCAACCCCTACTGGAATGAAACTCTTCGCAACAAATACCAGTCTCGGCAACGACTCTACTTCAACAACTTTGGAAAGAAGCAAGGGGTTCTTTCGCGAATGATTAATCAAACGCCCCAAGTAATTTGACTCAGCTGTTGCGTCAATGCAAAAACATTTTTCTTTGAAATAAAAATAGTAAAGATAAAATCTTGTGCCTTCTCCATCCCCTTGAAGACGTTCGAGCTGAGTCCCTTCATGCCCACTCAAAAGGCGCCCAACGTATTCAACCACAAACTCATCTTTCTCGAAACATTTTGTTGTAAAAACTCCTCGTCCTTTCTGTCCGCAGTCTTTAATAGTCAGCCCATCTTGGCAATTATCTAAAATTTTAATTTTCATTAAAGCTTCTCTATCGCTTTTCAAATTTGAAGCAGTCTTCCGCTGCGGCCTGATAGTGCGTAACTGGCTTCCCTGAAAAATAATAAATTTTGCAAACATAAATTTTCAAAGCTAGACGATTTGTGTAATTTAATTTTTTATATTTTAGATAACTGGTCGGACGTAAAAACTCCTCTAATTTTGAAATTAATTGACTAATTGCATTGTGCAAAGGATTTTTCAGCGATTAAAAGTACTTGCAAACTACGCGTAATGTGGCAAAATTTACTAGGCTGGTAATTAATTGCATCTTGTATTGGTCGATCATTTACCCAATACAAGATGCAATTAATTACCAGCCTAGTAAATTTTATTAAAATTTTTTTCACAATATGCGTTGTTTGCAAACACTTTTAAGCGATGAAAAATCATTTGCACAATTCAATTTGTCCATTAATTTAAAAATGAGGCGAGTTTTTACGTTCGACTAGTTACCTAAAGTAAAAATTAATTCTAATTAATTATTTTATTTTAGGTATTTAACTTACGGAAGCAGATTTGGATTTGGCACCTTTTAATGTCCGCGAGCTTACCGGTGTGCTCTCCTTATTCTGTTCCGAACAGAAATCACCAACTGGTTCCTGTTTGACCAGATTCTTCGCATCTTCAATCTAAAATTATAATTTTCTTACAGTAGGAATATTTTAATTAATTAATTAGAGTGATAAGCCATCCTTGGACGGCCTATGGGGCTCAGATATTTTTTATTTTTCTATCTAAACAGAATGCAAAAGGTCCGATTCAATTCCATAAAGATGGTGGAAAAATTTTTTTAATCGTTGCTCTCTGATCATTACCAGTCATATTATCTGGGAATAGCTCCAGTTGCTCAGAGGGCAACGATTAAAAAAATAATTTCACCATCTTTATGGAAGTGAATCGGACCTTTTGCATTCTGTTTAGATAGAAAAATAAAAAATATCTGAGCCCCATAGGCCGTCCAAAGATGGCTAATCACTCTAATTAATTAATTAAAATTATTTTCTTTAGTTAACTGGTCGAGCATTCAACCAATACAAGATGCAATTAATTAATAGCCTGCTAAATTATGCAAACAAATTTTTTTTCACAATACTCTTAGTTTGCAAACACTTTTGAGCGCTGAAAAATCCTCTGGACAATTCAATTAGTCAATTGGTTTTAAAATTAGACGAATTTTTATGTCCGATCACTTAGCTAAAATCAAAATAAAATGACACATATCGATTAACTTTGAGACTAATTGAATTGTGCAAAGGATTTTATGGCTCTTGAAGGAATTTTGATTACCTTAAAGATTCCTCTTTTTAGCCGCTCTTGCTTCCAGGGGCTACCGCCCTCTTCCTTTCGGCACTTTGATTTTAGTGATGTCAGCTCATTCGACTCCAGTGCACTTGCCTTATTCTGTTCCGAACAGAAATCACCAACTGGTTCCTGTGTGACCAGATTCTTCGCATCTTCAATCTAAAATTATAATTTTCTTACAGTAGGAATATTTTAATTAATTGATTAGAGTGATAAGCCATCCTTGGACGGCCTATGGGGCTCAGATATTTTTTATTTTTCTATCTAAACAGAATGCAAAAGGTCCGATTCAATTCCATAAAGATGGTGGAAAAATTTTTTTAATCGTTGCTCTCTGATCATTACCAGTCATATTATCTGGGAATAGCTCCAGTTGCTCAGAGGGCAACGATTAAAAAAATAATTTCACCATCTTTATGGAAGTGAATCGGACCTTTTGCATTCTGTTTAGATAGAAAAATAAAAAATATCTGAGCCCCATAGGCCGTCCAAAGATGGCTAATCACTCTAATTAATTAATTAAAATTATTTTCTTTAGTTAACTGGTCGAGCATTCAACCAATACAAGATGCAATTAATTAATAGCCTGCTAAATTATGCAAACAAATTTTTTTTCACAATACTCTTAGTTTGCAAACACTTTTGAGCGCTGAAAAATCCTCTGGACAATTCAATTAGTCAATTGGTTTTAAAATTAGACGAATTTTTATGTCCGATCACTTAGCTAAAATCAAAATAAAATGACACATATCGATTAACTTTGAGACTAATTGAATTGTGCAAAGGATTTTATGGCTCTTGAAGGAATTTTGATTACCTTAAAGATTCCTCTTTTTAGCCGCACTTCCTTCCAGGGGCTACCGCCCTCTTCCTTTCGGCACTTTGATTTTAGTGATGTCAGCTCATTCGACTCCAGTGCACTTGCCTTATTCTGTTCCGAACAGAAATCACCAACTGGTTCCTGTGTGACCAGATTCTTCGGATCTTCAATCTAAAATTATAATTTTCTTACAGTAGGAATATTTTAATTAATTAATTAGAGTGATTAGCCATCTTTGGACGGCCTACAGGGCTCAGATATTTTTTATTTTTCTATCTAAACAGAATTCAAAAATGAAAATTATCTAAGCCCCATAGGCCGTCCAAAGGTGCCTAATCACTCTAATTAATTAATTAAAATTATTTTGTTTGCCTAACTGGTCGAACATTTACGTAATGCAAGAAATAATCAATCACCTGCATAATAAAACTTACCGTTGCCAAAGTCGTGATTGTATGGACTGCCGATTCATACAATGGTATTTTTTTAAGATGAGGTAGGATATCTGGTGCAATGAGGTCGTATAGAATATGAACTGTTTCGAAGAATGTTTGAAAACATTTCTCTTTGGATACTATTCTCAAGATACAAAATTTTTGAGACATCTCCGCAAGTTTGCAAAGGAGTTTTTTAATAACTGCGAAAACTACTTTACTGACTGTGTCACTTTCAATTTTGAAATATCTGTCCATGATTTCTTCTGTTGTGTCTATTGGGCAAATTTTGTCCTCCTTCGTAATGGTTTGCACTACGAAATTTGTTGATACAAAAATATCATCCCACGGAATGAGAGAGGTAGGATTTTGCTTGAGGTTGTCAAAATTAACTGCGAAAAATTGTTGAGGTTTTATCCTAGATCTTTGGGATAAAATATAGAATTCTATCTTATCTCCCATATTTGGTTAGTTAATATTATTGTTTTTCAAAATTTTTCGTAGATAGAAGATTCATGATTGATTTGAAAACTTTCTAAACCAATTCTCAAAAGTTCATCTCGATATCATTTCTGGTATAGGCTTAATCAAGTTAAAAAAAATTAATGAAATTTACCGACATCAAGAAAAGAGTCAGTAAATTTTATTTATTTTTTTCCACGTGATTAATCCCTCACAACAAAAGGATATCCCTGGGACATCCCTGGGACAATCCGGGATCAGAATAGGATATTCACGGGATATCTCATAAGCCTAAACCAGAAACGATATGGATTTGAAATTTTGGGAATTGGTCATATATCTTTGATTTATTAGAAATTATGAAAAATAGTTATATTATCAACAAATTAAATATGGGCGATAAGATAGAGTTCTATATTTGACACATGTAGGAAAATATTGTTAACTATGACTTACTAAGCAAATTTGTGATGTGAGATTCATGGTTGAAATCTTCTGTCGCGTCAGAAGCTGAAAGACTCATAATTCGCCTTTTATGTTTCTTGAGCAGGCGCTGAATCATTGTTTTGTTCGCGTAAGATATAATAATCACAGAGTTCATGGAACCCTTACTCAAGAACCAAAGAACACTCTTTGCGATTGAAACAATTTCACACTTAAGAAATGTTTCTTCAAACATCTGGCACATATATGTATAAATATTACATATCGATTCATCAAAATTGAATTTATAATTTCTGACATTGCCGTAAAAAGGTTTTTGAACAGGCAGATTTTTTCCGGAGGGCCTCCCACGAGGAACCTTCTTTTCATTGTGATTGCTACACAAGTGCAGGATCATCGACAAAACCTCTAATTGGTAGGCATTGAAATTTAAAATATGATGACCACAATCTTCCAAAGATACTTCAAACGCGACATGACTGTTGTGGAAGTTCATAATAGAAAGGTAATGCGCACTAAAAAGTTTGATACTCCTAATAAAGCAATAAGACGCATCTTTCCGAAGAATCTGTAAAAATTATTATTAATTATTTATATTTCAGGGTCATTCTCACAATCGGGACAAATGACACGTACATTAGATTTTTTTAAATAAATAATAATAATTTTTAAAAACTTTTATGTCCTAATAATAGCATTCATCATGATTTAATCGGATCCTATGAAAAATAAATCGAAAATTTGAAATATTTAAAGATACACGTGTTTATGTAGCATAAAAACTCCCCTCCGTTACCGTTCATGAAGTAAGTTTCATTTGTAGAAAAGGTATTATATTAATTCTGTAATGCAAAAAAATCTTTTGCCCGGTAATATCTACTTATTATTTTATTTGTAATTGAATCATGAAGAATAAAGTAAAATATTTGTTAGGTATTTTTTCCTAGAATTAAATTAGTTTTGTGCAGAAATAAAACTAACATCGGATTTGTAATCAGCAACCTCGAAAACCCCCGAATAACGAATTTCAAGAAAACCTGATGAATTTTTGAAAAAAGTGTCCGCCATATTGGATCCGCCATTTAAAATTTTCAAAAAATAACTTGAAATTCATAATCAGCGACCCCGAAAACCCTCGAATATCGAGTTTCAAGCAAATCCGTTCAATTTTCCAAAAAAGTGTCCGCCATATTATATCCACCATTTTGTATTTTGAGAAACTGACATCGGATTCGTAATCGGTGACCCCTAAAACCCCTGAGTAACGAGTTTTAATAAATTTTGAAACCTATTTAGCTGCGAAAAATTTTCAACAAAAATTCTGAATAAAAAACATTAATTTTTAATAATAATGTTGATAAAGATTGTGACCACGTATTTTATAGGCTTATTAAGATCTCCCTTTTGCCACAGGACTAATAATAAAAGTGATTTTTCAACTTTTTTTAAAATGAAATTTCAATTCTGAATTTGTTCCTTTCTAGAGATTGACCCTTCAGCTTATAATTAAAAACAAAAATAATTATTGATTTTTTTTAGGTATTCAACTTACGAAAGCAGCAGTTGTATTCGCATTCGTTATTGAGTGCAAGAATTTTTCGAATTCTCCCATCTCGAGTTTCTCATCATCCTTAAAAAATTTTACAAAATTTACAAATTTTGCAAACATAAGTTTTCAAAGCTAGACAATTTGTGTAATTTTATTTTTTATATTTTAGCTAACTAGTCGGACGTAAAAACTCGTCTAATTTTAAAACCAATTGACTAATAATGTTCGGGAAAAATGTTTGGATTGAGGGAATTTGTTAGTATAAGAAAGTTTTAATATCAAAAATATTAATAATTTTAATATGAGAATCAAATCCACACTCAAAAGAAGTAACCTTATCTCGTAAAATTAATTAATAACTTAATTAAATTACTTAATATTTTTTTGATGAAAATATTACACCACAATGACCGCAATTCAGAAAACACGAATTAAAAAAAACTAGCTTGTTTGTCGGAACATTCTCCAGAAGGAATTTCGTGCTATGCAAAGGATGATAAGTTGGACAATTTAACAGCTGTCATTATTGGACCTCAAGGAACACCTTACGAAGGCGGACTATTTAAATTGAAAGTAAGCATATCCGAAAAGTATCCGTTCGTACCACCACGAATAAAATTTCTAATATCCGTGGCTGGAAACCTACCATATCCCTAGAAAATCTATTAACGGCAATTCAACTTTTGTTGGGAAATCCAAATCCAGATGATCCTTTGATGATGGAAATCGCCCATGAATTAAAGTACAATAAAACGCAATTCCGAAACGCAGTGAAGCATCTTTAGGAGAGGCATCTTCAGGAGTATAGTGGTCAGTATTACCATGTTGCTTGAACACGCTCAGCAATTATCTGATACAATTGTCGATGATGTGGAAAATTTAAATTAGGGGGTTCTAGAAGATGAAGTGGCGAAAATTTTCAAAAAAACTCCTTATTTTTCAACTCTATCAGGAGCTCTAGAGCGGGACTCTGAGTTAGCGCTGGACTATATAGCGCAGAATATGTTAATTTCTCAAAATTTAATTGTTTAATATGCAAAGTGAGGAGATTTCTTACTGTGCAATGCGACTCAATTCCTCTGTACAATTCAAATAGTCAATTAGTTTCAAAATTAGACGAGTTTTTATACTCGACTAGTTACCTAGAAAAAAATTAATTATAATTAATTATTTTATCTTAGGTATTCAACTTACGGAAGCAGAATTCAGCATTTGTTCTAAACAAAGATTCAAGTCTGAAGGAAGTTTCTGTTCCGAGCAGAAATCACCAACTGATTCCTGTTTGTTGAGATTCTTCGCATCTTCAATCTAAAATTAAAATTTTCTAGTAATGTCTCTTATTCGTAAATGGTCGGGAATTATTTGCCAAACTTCAATTGAAATAAAATAATCACTCTAATTAATTAATTAAAATTATTTTCTTTAGCTAACTGATCGAGCATTCAACCAATACAAGATGCAATTAATTACCAGCCTAGTAAATTTTTTTAAAATTTTTTCCACAATATGCGTAGTTGGCAAACACTTTTGAGCGCTGAAAAATCCTCTGTACAATTCAATTAGTCAATTGGTTTTAAATTTAGACGAGTTTTTATGTCCGACCACTTAGTTAAAGTAAAAATTAATTCCAATTAATTATTTTATTTTAGGTTTTCAACTTACGGAAGCAGATTTGGATTTCGCACTTCTCAATGTCCTCGAGCTGACCGGTACGCTCGCCTTATTCTGTTCCGAACAGAAATCACCAACTGGTTCCTGTGTGACCAGATTCTTCGGATCTTCAATCTAAAATTATAATTTTCTTACAGTAGGAATATTTTAATTAATTAATTAGAGTGATTAGCCATCTTTGGACGGCCTACAGGGCTCAGATATTTTTTATTTTTCTATCTAAACAGAATTCAAAAATGAAAATTATCTAAGCCCCATAGGCCGTCCAAAGGTGCCTAATCACTCTAATTAATTAATTAAAATTATTTTGTTTGCCTAACTGGTCGAACATTTACGTAATGCAAGAAATAATCAATCACCTGCATAATAAAACTTACCGTTGCCAAAGTCGTGATTGTATGTTAGTTAAAGTTAGTTAACTGGTCGAGCATTCAACCAATACAAGATGCAATTAATTAATAGCGCTGAAAAATCCTCTGTACAATTCAATTAGTCAATTGGTTTTAAATTTAGACGAGTTTTTATGTCCGACCACTTAGTTAAAGTAAAAATTAATTCCAATTAATTATTTTATTTTAGGTTTTCAACTTACGGAAGCAGATTTGGATTTCGCACTTCTCAATGTCCTCGAGCTGACCGGTACGCTCGCCTTATTCTGTTCCAAACAGAAATCACCAACTGGTTCCTGTGTGACCAGATTCTTCGCATCTTCAATCTAAAATTATAATTTTCTTACAGTAGGAATATTTTAATTAATTAATTAGAGTGATTAGCCATCTTTGGACGGCCTACAGGGCTCAGATATTTTTTATTTTTCTATCTAAACAGAATTCAAAAATGAAAATTATCTAAGCCCCATAGGCCGTCCAAAGGTGCCTAATCACTCTAATTAATTAATTAAAATTATTTTGTTTGCCTAACTGGTCGAACATTTACGTAATGCAAGAAATAATCAATCACCTGCATAATAAAACTTACCGTTGCCAAAGTCGTGATTGTATGTTAGTTAAAGTTAGTTAACTGGTCGAGCATTCAACCAATACAAGATGCAATTAATTAATAGCGCTGAAAAATCCTCTGTACAATTCAATTAGTCAATTGGTTTTAAATTTAGACGAGTTTTTATGTCCGACCACTTAGTTAAAGTAAAAATTAATTCCAATTAATTATTTTATTTTAGGTTTTCAACTTACGGAAGCAGATTTGGATTTCGCACTTCTCAATGTCCTCGAGCTGACCGGTACGCTCGCCTTATTCTGTTCCAAACAGAAATCACCAACTGGTTCCTGTGTGACCAGATTCTTCGCATCTTCAATCTAAAATTATAATTTTCTTACAGTAGGAATATTTTAATTAATTAATTAGAGTGATTAGCCATCTTTGGACGGCCTACAGGGCTCAGATATTTTTTATTTTTCTATCTAAACAGAATGCAAAAGGTCCGATTCAATTCCATAAAGATGGTGGAAAAATTTTTTTAATCGTTGCTCTCTGATCATTACCAGTCATATTATCTGGGAATAGCTCCAGTTGCTCAGAGGGCAACGATTAAAAAAATAATTTCACCATCTTTATGGAAGTGAATCGGACCTTTTGCATTCTGTTTAGATAGAAAAATAAAAAATATCTGAGCCCCATAGGCCGTCCAAAGATGGCTAATCACTCTAATTAATTAATTAAAATTATTTTCTTTAGTTAACTGGTCGAGCATTCAACCAATACAAGATGCAATTAATTAATAGCCTGCTAAATTATGCAAACAAATTTTTTTTCACAATACTCTTAGTTTGCAAACACTTTTGAGCGCTGAAAAATCCTCTGTACAATTCAATTAGTCAATTGGTTGTAAAATTAGAAGCGTTTTCAACGTCCGACCACTTAGCCAAAATCAAAATAAAATGACACATATCGCTTAACTTTGAGACTAATTGACCAACCAATTTGTGCAAAAATTTGTGGAGCTGTGACATTGTGCATATGATTTTTGAAGGTAATTTTGACTCCTGAAACTTTTTATATAGTTTGTCCTTTGACGAGAGAAAATACTTTCTTCATACTGGCTTTATGGATTTTTCATATATTTAATACAACATTCAATATATTGCAATTGTTGTACTAATTATATGGAAAATCAATAGAGCAAGTTCTGTAATTGCCATTACTCTCGTTAAAAGACAAATTATACGGGAATCTTCAGAAAAATAAAATAATTTACACAATCAAATTTGTCCTTTGACGAGAGCAAGTGTATTTTTCATACCAGTATCTTGTTAAAGGACAAACTATACAGTGTAACCTGTGACATTGTGCATATGATTTTTGAAGGTAATTTTGACTCCTGAAACTTTTTATATAGTTTGTCCTTTGACGCGAGCAAATATAATCACCTGCCCAGTAAATTTTGGAAACATAAATTTTCAAAGCCAGACGATTTGTGTAATTTTTTTTATATTTTCGCTAACTGGTCGGACGTTGAAACTCTTCTAATTTTACAACCAATTGACTAATTGAATTTTGCAAACAAATTTTTTTCCACAATACGCTTAGTTTGCAAACACTTTTGAGCGCTGAAAAATCCTCTGTACAATTCAATTAGTCAATTGGTTTTAAATTTAGACGAGTTTTTATGTCCGACCACTTAGTTAAAGTAAAAATTAATTCCAATTAATTATTTTATTTTAGGTTTTCAACTTACGGAAGCAGATTTGGATTTCGCACTTCTCAATGTCCTCGAGCTGACCGGTACGCTCGCCTTATTCTGTTCCGAACAGAAATCACCAACTGGTTCCTGTGTGACCAGATTCTTCGGATCTTCAATCTAAAATTATAATTTTCTTACAGTAGGAATATTTTAATTAATTAATTAGAGTGATTAGCCATCTTTGGACGGCCTACAGGGCTCAGATATTTTTTATTTTTCTATCTAAACAGAATTCAAAAATGAAAATTATCTAAGCCCCATAGGCCGTCCAAAGGTGCCTAATCACTCTAATTAATTAATTAAAATTATTTTGTTTGCCTAACTGGTCGAACATTTACGTAATGCAAGAAATAATCAATCACCTGCATAATAAAACTTACCGTTGCCAAAGTCGTGATTGTATGTTAGTTAAAGTTAGTTAACTGGTCGAGCATTCAACCAATACAAGATGCAATTAATTAATAGCGCTGAAAAATCCTCTGTACAATTCAATTAGTCAATTGGTTTTAAATTTAGACGAGTTTTTATGTCCGACCACTTAGTTAAAGTAAAAATTAATTCTAATTAATTATTTTATTTTAGGTTTTCAACTTACGGAAGCAGATTTGGATTTGGCACTTCTCAATGTCCTCGAGCTGACCGGTACGCTCGCCTTATTCACGTGCACATGATCCTCTTTCGATTTGGGTTGCGCACAGCACAACTTTTTGGAGTTTTCAGTCTAAAATTAAATTAGATTATATACGCAAAAGAGACAGTACAGAAAATTATAATATATGGAAAATCCATAAAGCAAGTATGAAAATTGTATTTGCTCGCGTCAAAGGACAAATATGATTTTTTAAAATACCTTAATTTAATGAAAGTTCCCATATAATTTGTCTTTTGACGAGAGTAATTGCAATTATAGAACTTGCTTCATTGATTTTTCATATAACTAGTACAACAATTGCAATATACTAAGTATTGTACAAAATATATGGAAAATCAATGAAGCTTAAAAGTGTTTGCAAACTACTACTTGTATTAAGTGACTGTTCGACCAGTTAACTAAAGAAAATTTTAAATACCTTTATACATTTTTTTCTGCGAATTTCATCCTTAGTGAAGACTGCGATTAGAATATCACTAATTTTTGATTTAACTGTTGGATTTTCCAATTTCCAAAAGTGCCTAAAGGCATTTGAGATCAGTTTTGATTGCATGAACATTTGGTGCAATTCAATGAATTGCCGATTTGTTAAATATCGAATGCAACTCCGGAAAAACAAAGTCGGGCTTTTTAATAATAATTCTAAAATTTCTGCGTGTTTCAATGCAGATATGTTTTTGAATTTTTCAGATATGTTTAAAACATAATTATTTCTAAAATTTTTTAATAATTTTGCTGCTTCAAGATTTATTCTTACTGATGCTTCGTATTTTTGCCGTGAATCATATCCAGTTTTTAAATTTTTCAATTTGTCTTGAAGCAACTGACGCTCATCCTCCTCCTCCTCCTCCTTTACAATTTCCTCCTTTGTTCCGCTGGAGTGTGATTTGCTCGAGGGTTCGCTATTCGTTGCACGAAAGTCGACACGTTGAATGTCTTTGCGAAATATCTGGTAGTTCCAATTTGATATTGTGTCCTTGTACCCTAATTTTCGTCTAGCTGTATTAACCTGAGCCCTAGATATATTCCACGGGCAGAATCTTAAGTCAAGCCGTTTTTTTCTCCGTCTGTTTCGAATTTTTCGCACTCTTTTAAATTTAATTAACATTTTTGCAATTCACTGACCGATTGACTATGGGCGGTATTCATAGTCCCGACTTAACCTAGGACTTAAGCATTTGCTTGCCTATTGTGGACTCAACCTAATGGTGCGGTTACACCTCCGCAGATAATGCATTCTTATGGACAAGTTTTATTCTACCAATAAGAGCGTTTGTTGTAGCGCAAGAAAATAGTAAACGTGGTTGGTTGGTGTAACGAGCGATGTTTATCTCGCTCTTTTAATAATCGATAAATCGAATCTCGATATATCGATGAGAATTTGAACACTTTAAATATAAATTAATAATTTTAAGTAAATGTTAATTCCAAATCGTGAGAGATGGCATACCTTTTTTTTTAGATTCAAATTATAAAAGTTATTAAATAAACTCTAAAAATTAAATAGAATAAATATTAAAATATATATTTCATAAAACTCTTTTTATCTAATCCGAGTCTCAAAGTTAAGCGATATGTGTCATTTTATTTTGATTTTGGCTAAGTGGTCGGACGTTGAAACTCTTCTAATTTTACAACCAATTGACTAATTGAATTGTACAGAGGATTTTTCAGCGCTCAAAAGTGTTTGCCAACTAAGAGTATTGTGGAAAAAAATTTGTTTGCATAATTTAGCAGGCTATTAATTAATTGCATCTTGTATTGGTTGAATGCTCGACCAGTTAACTAAAGAAAATAATTTTAATTAATTAATTAGAGTGATTAGCCATCTTTGGACGGCCTATGGGGCTCAGATATTTTTTATTTTTCTATCTAAACAGAATGCAAAAGGTCCGATTCACTTCCATAAAGATGGTGAAATTATTTTTTTAATCGTTGCCCTCTGAGCAAGTGGAGCTATTCCCAGATAATATGACTGGTAATGATCAGAGAGCAACGATTAAAAAAATTTTTCCACCATCTTTATGGAATTGAATCGGACCTTTTGCATTCTGTTTAGATAGAAAAATAAAAAATATCTGAGCCCCATAGGCCGTCCAAGGATGGCTAATCACTCTAATTAATTAATTAAAATTATTTTCTTTAGTTAACTGGTCTAGCATTCAACCAATACAAGATACAATTAATTAATAGCCTGCTAAATTTTGCAAACAAATTTTTTTCACAATACTCTTAGTTGGCAAACACTTTTGAGCGCTGAAAAATCCTCTGTACAATTCAATTAGTCAATTGGTTGTAAAATTAGAAGAGTTTCAATGTCCGACCACTTAGCCAAAATCAAAATAAAATGACACATATCGCTTAACTTTGAGACTAATTGACCAACCAATTTGTGACAAACTATATAAAAAGTTTCAGGAGTCAAAATTACCTTCAAAAATCATATGCACAATGTCACAGGTTACACTGTATAGTTTGTCCTTTAACAAGATACTGGTATGAAAAATACACTTGCTCTCGTCAAAGGACAAATTTGATTGTGTAAATTATTTTATTTTTCTGAAGATTCCCGTATAATTTGTCTTTTAACGAGAGTAATGGCAATTACAGAACTTGCTCTATTGATTTTCCATATAATTAGTACAACAATTGCAATATATTGAATGTTGTATTAAATATATGAAAAATCCATAAAGCCAGTATGAAGAAAGTATTTTCTCTCGTCAAAGGACAAACTATATAAAAGTTTCAGGAGTCAAAATTACCTTCAAAAATCATATGCACAATGTCACAGCTCCACAAATTTTTGCACAAATTGGTTGGTCAATTAGTCTCAAAGTTAAGCGATATGTGTCATTTTATTTTGATTTTGGCTAAGTGGTCGGACGTTGAAACTCTTCTAATTTTACAACCAATTGACTAATTGAATTGTACAGAGGATTTTTCAGCGCTCAAAAGTGTTTGCCAACTAAGAGTATTGTGGAAAAAAATTTGTTTGCATAATTTAGCAGGCTATTAATTAATTGCATCTTGTATTGGTTGAATGCTCGACCAGTTAACTAAAGAAAATAATTTTAATTAATTAATTAGAGTGATTAGCCATCTTTGGACGGCCTATGGGGCTCAGATATTTTTTATTTTTCTATCTAAACAGAATGCAAAAGGTCCGATTCACTTCCATAAAGATGGTGAAATTATTTTTTTAATCGTTGCCCTCTGAGCAAGTGGAGCTATTCCCAGATAATATGACTGGTAATGATCAGAGAGCAACGATTAAAAAAATTTTTCCACCATCTTTATGGAATTGAATCGGACCTTTTGCATTCTGTTTAGATAGAAAAATAAAAAATATCTGAGCCCCATAGGCCGTCCAAGGATGGCTAATCACTCTAATTAATTAATTAAAAATATTTTCTTTAGTTAACTGGTCGAGCATTCAACCAATACAAGATACAATTAATTAATAGCCTGCTAAATTTTGCAAACAAATTTTTTTCACAATACTCTTAGTTGGCAAACACTTTTGAGCGCTGAAAAATCCTCTGTACAATTCAATTAGTCAATTGGTTGTAAAATTAGAAGAGTTTCAATGTCCGACCACTTAGCCAAAATCAAAATAAAATGACACATATCGCTTAACTTTGAGACTAATTGACCAACCAATTTGTGACAAACTATATAAAAAGTTTCAGGAGTCAAAATTACCTTCAAAAATCATATGCACAATGTCACAGCTCCACAAATTTTTGCACAAATTGGTTGGTCAATTAGTCTCAAAGTTAAGCGATATGTGTCATTTTATTTTGATTTTGGCTAACTGGTCGGACGTAAAAACTCGTCTAATTTTAAAACCAATTGACTAATTGAATTGTACAGAGGATTTTTCAGCGCTCAAAAGTGTTTGCAAACTAAGCGTATTGTGGAAAAAATTTTGTTTGCAAAATTTACCAGGCTGGTAATTAATTGCATCTTGTATTGGTTGAATGATCGACCAGTTAGCTAAAGAAAATAATTTTAATTAATTAATTAGAGTGATTAGCCATCTTTGGACGGCCTATGGGGCTCAGATATTTTTTATTTTTCTATCTAAATAGAATGCAAAAGGTCCGATTCAATTCCATAAAGATGGTGGAAATTTTTTTTAATCGTTGCTCTCTGATCATTACCAGTCATATTATCTGGGATTAGCTCCACTTGCTCGGAGGGCAACGATTTTAAAAAAATCTTTTCACCATCTTTATGGAATTGAATCGGACCTTTTGCATTCTGTTTAGATAGAAAAATAAAAAATATCTGAGCCCCATAGGCCGTCCAAAGGTGCCTAATCACTCTAATTAATTAATTAAAATTATTTTGTTTACCTAACTTGACGAACATTTACGTAATGCAAGAAACAATCAATCACCTGCATAGTAAAACTTACCGTTGCCAAATGCGCGAGTTATTTTTTCATTGGGGACTTAGCATTTGGGTGTGAAGTTTTAACTCTCTTTATTTAACTCCCCTGGCATTAGCTCCCCAATGGGTGCGACTTTTATAGTATCCCCTGGGGAGTTAAAATTTAATTCTCTTTTTTACAGTGTAGTTACAGTTTATTAACAGATTTTTGCAGTATATAATACAGAAAAATAAAAGTGCAATGTGAAGAACACTCTTTTTCCCTTTTCAAAAATAAAAAAATAAGACGAAAAAAATTTTTGTGATTAAACATAAGGATAAGGAGGTAAGTTTTTAAAAGTTGTGTAAAATACTAGTTTTTAATAATATAAAATGATTTTTCTTTTTTGTAATTAAGAAATGCAAGTAATAAATTAACAACTTTTCCGTCTAAGTCACTAACACTATCTACTTTTTCAACAATTAAACTTGTAAAGAAATTTAAACAACTTTCTAGAATCATTTTAAAAATGCTTTATCTCGTCCTTGAGTTTGCCTTGTTTTATTAAAAAATTAATATAATTTCAGAAATACTTTACATGGTTTAATATTTTTTTAATAAATCTTAAACAAGTACCCAGTTTTTTATTATAAAAAAGTTTATGTTGTCTTAAACAAAAAAAGAATATTTTTTTTTTCAGTTCAAAATTAGAGTCTTGAAGGTAATAAACAGGTGCCATAATAACAAGGTGCCAGTTTCAGAATCATGTTTTTGACCTATTTTAAAAGTAATTTTGATTAGTGATTTTTAACTTTAAATTCTTAAAAATTGGTAAAAATTTAAAGCTTAGAGTTACCATCTGTACTGTTAATTTCAAAGTATTTAATGTTAAAATACTTCAATAAAACTAAAAATTACTTAAGGAGGGAAACCACATTAGACGTCTGAAAAAATCGATTTTTTCTTTTTTGCATAAATTGTTAGTTAAGGTATTCAAAAATAGGCTAACAAAGTTTTTAGTGCAAAATTCGAAGTCCTCGCTGTACTAGCTGTACTGTCAGTGTTTCCAATTATATATTTTTTTATATTATAATTACCAGCGCTAAAACTAATTTGCAATTTTGTTTCGCCTTTAAAAAATCGTTCAATTTCGTAGGCACTTTATATTTGATTTTTCCTAGAGTTGTTACTTTATATTTTATAAAATTTATTAAATTTAACTTCTTTTCGGCATTTTCCTCTTTCTCCAGTAAAAACAATTTTTGAAGAATGTCTTTCATTTTAGGTGAATTTGTTAGAACATTCCACAAGAATGTGAAATTCGCCTTATTCAGGCACCGCAAAGAGTCCCTTTCCATCTCCGAAGCCGTTAATGCTTCCGTTTCTACAACAAACTCTTTGCCACTTTCTGTAGCCGATGTCGTGTCAACCTCGTCAATTTGCTCATCCAAATCGTCCTGCATTAAGTAATCGAAATACTTCTTTCGATACTCTTCTTCAGTCTCTGCCTTCTCTTTTACTTCCGATGGTTTGAACAGATTGCCTGTCCAAACCCCGTCCTTAAGTCTTATCAATTTGAAGCTGATTATGTCATCAATAAAATTGAAATTCGATGTCCTATAGCGGAGCAATCTGAAACAAAAACTCCATTTGCAGTGTCTCCGGTATGAACTTGGGTAATTTTCATAGCGGAGACACTCAGACTGGCTGAATAGTATATTTTAGGTGTCTCTATTATTTATTCATTTCCATTGTTATTAATTATTTTTGAGGCCACCATTCTGAGTGTCTCCGGTATGAAATTTACACAAGTTCATACCGGAGACACTTAGACTGTCAGAATAGTATATTCTCAGTGTCTCTCTCTTATTTATTTATTTCCATTGTTATTAACAATTTCTCAGACCTCTCATGGGGTCTATTAAACAGAGGAGTCCTCTACCTTTAATTTCATTACTTGTACATTAAAATCGGTTGAGAAGATTTTGATAATTTGATTTTGTAAGAGCATCTGTCGACGCGCATTTTTCAAATTTCTTTTTTGCTGCTGAGGACTACAGTATTTGCAATTTTCTTTTGTATTTCCACTCAATCCACAAGAAGAACAAAAATGTTTTTTGGGATTTTTTAAACATTTTTTTCTGGCTGCAGTGCCTCGTTACCAACAGGTTCGTTGATGACTGGAACAAACCGTTGTTCCGGAAGGAACTCATTGTCATTTATCCCAGAATCTGAGTAACTCATCAAAACTTGAATCTTATTCAGCAAGTCGTCACATTCACTTAAAGATTTAATTGTCACATTTTTCGATAATGACGACAGAGCGTCAACTAAAAGAAGATATTTTATCGGATTTGCGGAAAAAATTTCTCATCAAACTTAGTGCTGGACATTTTTAATAACTTTTTCAGCTACGGTAATTTCAATTGTACATCCATTGTTAACTGAATGGTCTCTGTTGAAACAAATTCAGTGAATGGTTGGACCATTAGGTCCACTTCATTTTTAATTAAATCTTCTTTTAGAAGTTTTCTTAAACATAAGAATAATTCTTTTTTGTGACATTTATTTATTTTTTTATTTCCATTGTTATTAACAATTTCTCAGACCTCTCATGGGGTCTATTAAATAGAGGAGTCCTCTACTTTTAATTTCATTACTTGTACATTAAATTCGGTTGAGAAGATATTGATAATTTGATTTTGTAAGAGCATCTGTCGACGCGCATTTTTCAAATTTCTTTTTTGCTGCTGAAGACTACAGTATTTACAATTTTCTTTTGTATTTCCATTCAATCCACAAGAAGAACAAAAATGTTTTTTGGGATTTTTTTAACATTTTTTTTCTGGCTGCAGTGCCTCGTCACCAACAGGTTCGTTGATGACTGGAACAAACCGTTGTTCCGGAAGGAACTCATTGTCATTTATCCCAGAATCTGAGTCACTCATCCTGACTGAAATAAATGAAATACATTATTAAGTACGCTCCAAAAACTCCCAAAATTATTCGCCAACCATGGTAATTGACTAGATATAAAATTAATTGAAAAGTAATCTTTTTAAAAAAAAATTTGTCAACAATCATCATGGTTGGCGAATAATTTTGGGAAACCGAGTGAAATTGATAAGTCAAGCAAATTAGAATAAAACGACTTCTTTTTCTGGAATTTTGTAATTCTTGTAATTAATGCACTTGGATCATAAATATAACTATTACAAAATTATGTAATCATGCAAATACCTTAATCTTTGTGCTCTTGGATATTATTTATGAACGGTAACTTATCTACTTATTCAGTAAATAAGTAAGTATTAATTTATTCAGTTAATTAAGTAAATATTACTTAATATAATAATATTGTTCATGTAAACATGAGGAAATCGATCACTCCGAGTCTTTGAATCGGAGTAATCAATTTCTTTATGTTTTATTATAATATTCTCATAAGTTATGGAATTTAACAATCATAATTCCTATAGAAAAATTATAATGATTGAATATTTATTTAAAAAAGAAGTTATTAATGTTCTTCAGGGTCAGGAAAAAAGTAAAAATTTTGTATCAACCCTGTGTAATATTATTTCATATTACGATTAACATAATTTAACTTAACGTACTTGAACAAAAATTATTTATTTTACTATAAAAAGAGTTAAAAATCAATATTGTAGATACCAGATTTTTTAATTAAATGACAAATTAAATATATTTTTGGTTGATTTATTATTTTCAATAAAAACAATAATAAATTATACTTACAGTAATACTGCATACCGCATTGCGATAAGAAACACAAACTCATAATTCGGCATATTTTGAATTCCTTTGGCGTTCCCACAAGATTCGATGAAAGTGCCGAGAGTCAAAATTTTCGGATTTGTAATGTTACCCTTTATATTCATTACTTCTTGTAATATGGTCCGCAATTCCTTACTGTCTTGACAGTTTATTTTTTTTACTTGTTGCAAGTATTCCCATAAAAGAATGGCTTTTATGGGATTGCGATGGAAGTAGTTTTCGTCATTATTCGCCAATTTATCTTCCTTCTCCATTTTTTCACTTTTTGTTTGTTTTTTTTTTTAAATTTAATTTTAGCAACTAATTGCGAACAAATTTTTGTGAAATTTATAAATATAAAACACTATTTAGGCAAAAGAATAAAACGTGACGATGCATCTATGTCGAGAGTCGAAAAGAAAGAGAAATATTCTCAGACAAAAAAATTTAATTTTGAAACCAATTGAATTATTATGACGTCACAACTTTAGGACAAATGCCCTTAATTGTTAGATATATATTTTTAAAATAATAAAATAAAAGAAATTAATTATTCTGGCATATGGTTATTTTTCTATAAAAAATAATCTGACTTTTTAAAACTTTATTAACGATTAAATTTTTAGAAAGTAAATAAAATTAATTTAAAGAAAAAAATGTCGAAAAGTAAATTTAGAATTTAAAACTTTCATAGAAAATTGACGTGATAAATGGAAATAACGAAGCAACGTAGGCGGTCGAGAAAAGTCACTATTTTTCGGTAAAATGTCATTGAAAAATAATTTAATTTTAATTCAAAATTATTGTTAATTTTAAATAAAATATTGTATTTTCATCGTTTTATAAGAAATTAGTAAAAAAATATTAATTTGTTTAGAAAACAATCTGTTATTAATAACAATAAATATTATTTTATTAAAAATATTGTAAATAAAATTAACTATTTTAATTAATTTATAAAAACCTTTTCATCATTAGATAAGATTACCTATTATTATATTATTGATATCAATATTTTAATATTGAAATTAATACTTCAATTTTGAAATATATCTATTCATAATTTAATAAAAAAAACTTTTATTGTGCTGTTAGATTTCAGTTTTAATGTTAAAATACATATTTCACAATATATATAGTAATGTTAAATCACATATACTCAAGCAGTCTATAATTTCCTTTTCTTAAAACAAACTCTCTTCCAAATTTTGGAAAAGAATTTCTACTTTATTTTGGGCGAATTTGTCGCCCAAATATGGTTCAGATTTTCACTAGAGCGAAAGTAGCGCCGCTCTACCACTAGTAGCGCAACTGTTCGTCCAATTTTTTCTCAGTGCAACTCCCTTTTTTTTATAAGAGAAATTGTGAATAAAAACACCTTTTTTTGCATATTTTGAAGAAAAAGTACTCTAAAAAAAAGGGGGGAAAGAAAATTCCACTTTTTTGAGGTTCCACACCTAAAGAAATATCTAACGAAGAAAATGTCACTTCGTTTTTGGTTTCATCTATTTTAGAAAGTTTGGAATCGATCTTACCACTAAAAATGGGCATTTTCGAAAATGGCGTATATCGCCGCCATTTTGAAATAAAATTGAAAATTTTTTTTTTACAAATTCTTACATAAATTATTTATTACATGTAAAAGAAATTTTTTAAATAAATGTCAGTTATTTTAATAATATATACTAAAAAAAGCCTTCTTTTTGCCTGTTTTGAACTGGAATGTCCCCTTAACAAATTTCTAATTTCGAAAACTTTTTTATCTCTAACCTTTAAGGGATCCATGCGTGGAAGCCAAAACTGTTGACTCATAAAAGAGACGAAAAGCCTCTGTCACGTCAGCTTTCGTAGCGAACGGTTTCAATTTCATTTTGGCCAAGGATTCAGAAATTCTGATAATAGATTCTAATTGACGAATAGTCATTTGAATGGAGAGTTGTTTGTCCGTTGCTAACTCGTGTTCCTTAAATTTTTGTCGCAATTGTACGAAATTCTTAGATAAAAATTCACCCGCGTCTTTGTCCAATCTCGGCCCGCATTGCCTGTAAAATATTTATTTTATTATTATTTTTATTTTATTTTTTATTTATTATTAATAATTAGGGGAGACTGGGGCGAAAGGTTAATTATAAAAGGGTGTTTTCATCCTAAATATATATCCGGAGTTATGTTCATTTTTGCGAAAATAATAGAAACTTTTTTATTGTAAGTTGTAGAGGACAAGTTGCCCTACAATATTGATATATAAATATTTGCATCCAAGCGGATTATATTGTCTAAAAAAATCATTTATGCAAAATTTAACCTTTCGCTCCAGTGTTCACAATTATTTCGATGTTTTCTCATTATAAATCCGATGCTTGTTTTTAAAAATTCAAAATGGCGGATCCAATATGGTGGACAAAATTGAAAATTTGTGAAGTTTTTAAATTCTAAATCTTCAATTCTTTATCGTGTTATTCTTTATTTCACGTCTTTTTAGTTTTCTATAGTATTTTTTATTAAAGTAAATTTGTAAAATCCGTACAATTTGTCAATAACACGTTCGCCATATTAGATTCGCTATTTTGAATTGAAAAAAATTAACATTGGATTCGTAATCAGCGATCATGTCACATATGTTAAAAAATCAAATCTTACTTTTTACAGTATAAAATATATTTTATCAGCATGTCAATAGGCAGATTATTGTTTGGGGTCGGTAAAGTCGAATTTGACCTTTATTTTCAAAAATTCAAAATGGCGGGTCCAAAATGTTGGAAACATTTTACATGAATCATTTCATGTAAAATAGTTCCTATGAGTTACTCGTATGATGTTACTTCGTAAATTTCTGGGCTTATTCGAATTTGCCGATTAGGCAAATCTGTTACTCCAGAAGTCTTCCACATTCCCTTCCCTCAAGTTATTGTGTAACCAGCACTTTTCAGTTCATCGTTGAAAAATAAATGATCCAATTGTTTGTACAACTTAAGAAGATGAGGTCGATCGTCGGTACTTCTTTTCGGTTCATAAAATGTCAATCTTTCTAATAATGGTTCTTTTTGTGATCTTGTTTTTATGTCCGGAGTAAATTAACATTTTTCTGTGATACTCATGTAATTCATTCATTCATTTCAAACAATATATTAACTGAATTATTAAGTTTACGTCCTTTACAATCCTTTTCTTCACTATATCCGTCATCTGAGTCGGATTCATGCTCGTAGTATCGAGGAAACATTTCTTCAGAAATTTCAATCATTATGTGTTCAGAATTTAAACAGTTTTTTTGTGTTAATTCAAAAAACTAAATTCATTTGATTCTATATGCCTTTTTATTGACAACCCGATTTACAACAAGTCCATCGTTCTTGATAAAAGTCGAGTTGCGCATATTCAAGAATTAGGAATCACACTCTCTTGCTTCCAAGTTTTGCTCTCGAGAACATGTGCTCGCACTGAGTTTTTATATTTACCCTTTTCAATCCGAAATTGTATTAAAAATCATTCAATTTAACGTTATTTAAAACTAAAATTATCTTTTCTAAAATTATAAATAATAATTAGAATATTGTATTTTTTGTTTACCAATTAAATAAATTGTTTATGTTTATTTTATGTTTATTGACTGTATATAATTATTTATATACAAAAAGAAGTAAAATATTCAGAGAAATATTATAGTGTTACAAAATATTTGCATTTTAATAAATGATTGTACTGAAAGTAACTTTATTTTTTAAACATTCTTATTTAAAAATTACAAAATATATTAAAAAAACATCTAATGAACAGCTAAAAACAAACTTTGAAACTCGAACGTCAGTAATCATAGCGTTAAGACTGACAAAGCTTCTTACATTTACTTTTCATTCTATAATTGTATATATTTACAGAATCTTCATTTTTTTAAATATAAACATTTTTGAAAATTACAAAATCCGCTCACATCTTGTAAATTAATTAAACAAATTATAGAAAATCAATCATTAAAAAAATGGTATTGTAATCTGTTCATGTGGTTCTAATTTATAAGAATGAACAATTATTAAAAAAATATATTCTTTGTATTATTAAATGCAAATATTTTGGTTGTGTTGTACTGTTTGTTTTAAAGTACTCTAAGAAAAAAGAATTTTACCATTTTCAACAAAGCCACGTTTAGCCCTGTGAATGTAAAATTGTTACAAATTTTCCCAATATAAAATTTAACATGTTCTTTTGAAAAAGAAAAAGTAATATTTTAGTAGAGTTGCTTACGATTCTTTTTTATCTTTTAAGGTCTCTACCTAACCTTATAAAGAAGTTGAGATTGTAATAAGAACAGTCAGGTCCGAAAGGAAAATATTAGTATTGAATTAAATTTTTTATCGAATATTCATTTTTATAAACATATTGTTATGTGCCTGAAAAACCTTTATGAAGTCATTAAAGAATAGAAAGTAAAAGAAGCCAAGCCGCAACTGAAGTCCTCGTAAAATTTACTTGAGCCAGCCGTGAGTGCGACTTATGTAGTCGTGCATCGAGGGCGGTGTGCGGATGAGATTCCCGCACATCGAACTACTCACGGCTGTAATTGATGAAGAAATATGTGAGCAGACCAAAGTACAAAATTGTAAAGGATTCTGGATCCTCCGTCATCCAACAACAGCTTTTTTCTTCAAAGCAATTCTAATTGCAGAAATTAACTTAAAACTGATTACAGTCCGTAACTGATGCTTGGTTAGAAAAACTTATCTTTTTTGGGAACACAAAACCTCCATTGAAGAAATGGTTCTATATACAAAAAGCTGAATTTTCTTCAGTTTTTGTTAACTTGTACTTCATGTCGAGTACAATGTATGTAATTGTTTCCGTATGCTATTGCATCAAGTTATTCTAAGAATGTAATCATTGAGAACTGATTATTTACATGGAAGAGTGCCACAGCAAAGATGAGCTATACTTCTAAATTTTTAATTTTGTTTCTACAACTTCTTATCTTGAAATCACATTGTTATTAACAATGTTATGCTGGTGATTTTTTAATATATACGTCATAGTTTCTTCAGGTTCATATTTAATATGTCTTGTAAATTTGACAGCATCGAGTTATTTTATTAAACCAACTGATCGTAGAAAGACCCTTTGAATTATATTACCTGTATGTCATTCTACAGTCCGTTAGTTCAATTATTGAGTTTTGTTTAGTACTATTTAGAACTTTTAGAGCTGATTATTCGTGACAAAGTCGACTTAAAGTGTAGCCATTTGAATTATTAAACAAAGATTAAAAAAATATTGTTCTTTAAAAATTTTATATTGGTAAAAAGTTACTTAAAGGAAAAATGTTACTTTCACAGGTATGAGATAAATAATTACTAAGTCAAAACACATCCATAGTAAACGGTATCACATACCCAAAAATTGCATTCTTCTCTGATGTCTAAATTTTCCACAAATCCATAGATTTAAAAATTGTTTCTTAAACAACAGGAAATGAGTGGTTTAAACAAATTATTTTCCCTAATTCATAACACATGCGAATTGGTCTTGTAACAGTTTACCTTAAATGATTTCTAAATGCACAATGTGAGAAAATTAAAAGTGTTTAAATAGGTAATTTTGAATATTACTTGCAAATTATGAATGGAAAATATTTTGTTTAACAAATCAAAAAATGAATTCGAAATTTAAAATAATTCTATCATACCTGATTGAAAAGTAAATTTAAGAATGATAAGATATTAAATTGTGACGCGATATAAAGAAAAGGACTTAAGAAATCAAAAATTATAGATCATGTTCTAAAAGTTTGAATTGGAAATAAACAAAAAAAATGAACTTTTAATGCAAGCTAATGATGTTTAAGTGTTTATTACATCTTAAATATTCAATATTCTCTTATTTTAATTTTCAAAAGAAACTAAATATAACTTTTAATCAAACTTAATGTGCCATAAACATAACCTATAATTCGTTTCTTTCTTAGGTCCCTTTCTTTATATCGCGTCACAATTGTAATGTAATAAACAATGTTAGAAAATTGGAATGTTCTAAATTTCAGTATACTATAAAAGTGATGAATATTTTTAAAAAATGAAGTTATAAAGTACAGTAGTTTTTATTTCATAACTATATATTCATAAGAATTTTCAATAATAAATATAAACAATTCAAATAAAGAATAAATACTTATTAAAATTAAGGGAGTGTTGTTTAATACAAAATCTTATAACAATATCATTAGCAATAACAATAAATATTAAGAAAAATAAAATATAAACGAGGCATTGTTTGTCAACGGGAGCCACCTGCTCTCCAAAAATTGTTTGCTGTTGAATTACTAGCTATAAGCTTAAAATTTATTTAAAAAGGAATACTTTTCAATGACGAGTTGCAGTTTTTGAAAATATAATATATAAATATATTTATATATTATAATATATAATATATTTAAAAACGTAATGAATTCGCTTGAAACTTGTTACTCGCGGGTTTTTAGGGTCGCTGATTATGAATCTGCGATTAGATATCCAAAATTCAAAATGGCGGATATATTTTTAAAAATGTAATGGATTCGCTTGAAAATTACTACTCAGTTATTACTCAGGGGGTTTTGGGGTCGCCGATTATGAATTTTGAAGTTACATATCCATAATTCAATATAAAAATTCAGTATGGCTCACAGATTTTTTTATTTTCATCAATTTGCATCAAAATTGTCACTCTGTGTTTTTTGTGGCGCTGATCACGAATCTGACGTCTGTTTACAAATATAAAAAATAAAACTTTGAATTTTCGGCAAATTTCCAAAAATTTGTGAAAAAGTCTCTGTGATTTCCACTGCAGACAAGGCCATCATATACACATTAAAATTGTCATATTAAAATTGTGCACTTAATTATTATTTTTTGTTAATAAACATTTTTTTATTAGAAATTTTAGTAGTATAAGCATTTGAGTGGCATCTTGTTCTAAATTGCAGTTTTCTAAAAGAGAAGCAATTTAACGTATTCACACAAAAATTCCGGAGAAATTTTCGTAAATTTCTTTGTATTTGATTCCCAGAAAATTCTTTGCAAAATTAATTCCTGGGGAATTTCCTTAAATTTTACGTTTATTTCTTGAGAATTTCATGAAGATCAACTTCCGGGATCAAAGTTCTTCCCTTTATATTTATGTCCTTCGGGCGTTAATCGAATTTCTCTCTTAGGCTTTGTTTCATGAATTATTTATTTTTCCATTTTACTGATTTTTGCGAATTTAGTCGCTTAGGCAACCGCCAACGTATATTTGGAAGGTACGACCTTTTGCTAGGTACTAACTTCTGTTTCATCTCTGTTATCTTCCGTTATTTGCCAAAACTTGGGAACTCGTAAACAACCCAGTTGCCTTAGTCTTACATTTTCGGTTTTTTTCTTTCAAAATTTGGGATTAAAGTTCTTCCCTTTGTTCAAGGTAAAAGAAGTTATCAATTATCTGAATTAATTTTACAAATAAATTAAATATCTTAAATAAATCTCGAAAAGCTCATGGATTTCATATGTATCGACAGCACAGCTGCCCGAATACAGATACAGATACCTGCTTAATCTGAAAAATATTTTCGAAATTAATTAATAATTTCAAAATTATTAAAGAACTTAAAAAAACGGTTACGAGCCCACGACCTTTCTATTGCCCGGTAGACTGCTCTGACCACTGAGCCACATGCACCCAGAGACTCTTCGAGTTCCTTGACATATATTATCCCTTCTTACATTATTTCATGATAACGTAGGAAGTCACCATCTTTAAGAAACGATTCCTTTAAAGAAATGTATTATATTCGTAATTGTTAATTTTAAATTATGAAAATTAATTTCTTGAATACTGCTGTATAATTTTTGTGAATAATTTATAACATCAATAGCGATAAATGTTTGTTGATTTAAACAAATATCACATTTATTACATATCAAATTGTTATTCTTATTAATATTTCAATCTTTTAAATAATTTATTAAAAGAGAATATCGACATTTACTTGTATTATTCGAATATGCTATCATTTCTAATAATTTTTTTGTTAGCAATTCTTTTAATGTAAAATTATAATTACTGTCGTTAAGAATTTTTAATAATTTGAAATGATATTCACTCGGATTACTAAATAGCAAACATGTACTTTCAAAATTGTCTCTTCCAGCTCGTCCACTTTCTTGTATATAATTACTTAAAGAATTTGACAAGTTTGTATGTATTGCAAAACGTACATTAATTTTGTCTATTTTGATAATTTCAAAATCCTGTAACTTATTGGTTTTTGTGTTTAGAGCAAAATGGCATTATAATTACTAGTATAACTTTTAGCATTGATGCCAAAACTCTAATCAGAACTGACAGAAATTAAAATTTTTAATTTTTAATTTTTTTGAAAATTGCAAAGTCCTGTAATTTTTTAGATTTTATGTTTAGAGCAAAATTACATTAGATAGATAGATAGATAGATAGATAGATAGATAGAAAAAACTTACATCAGATCATTTTCCGGGTTTCCCCGTATGGGCGACCGCTGTTGTTGCGGCAAATTGGCCGCTTCCGTCTCCGAAGAACTCGAAGGTTCTTCAGCGATTCTATAAAAAAAAATAAAAAGAAATTAGATAGATTTTTAAATATTTGTTACTTTTCTCAAAATATGAGTGTAAAGTGGAGAAGGTGCGGAAAAATGTCACTTTTTTAGCTTTTAGAAAATGTATAAAAGACATCCCAGGAAAAAATTATTCGTGCGAAATTCGTACGACTTTCGTACGAATTTCGATCGGGTTCGTACGAATTTCCTATCAAATTCGTTTTCGTCATAATTCGCCAATTTATCTTCCTTCTCCATTTTTTCACTTTTTGTTTGTTTTTTTTTAAATCGAATTTCTCTCTTAGGCTTTGTTTCATGAATTATTTATTTTTCCATTTTACTGATTTTTGCGAATTTAGTCGCTTAGGCAACCGCCAACGTATATTTGGAAGGTACGACCTTTTGCTAGGTACTAACTTCTGTTTCATCTCTGTTATCTTCCGTTATTTGCCAAAACTTGGGAACTCGTAAACAACCCAGTTGCCTTAGTCTTACATTTTCGGTTTTTTTCTTTCAAAATTTGGGATTAAAGTTCTTCCCTTTGTTCAAGGTAAAAGAAATTATCAATTATCTGAATTAATTTTACAAATAAATTAAATATCTTAAATAAATCTCGAAAAGCTCATGGATTTCATATGTATCGACAGCACAGCTGCCCGAATACAGATACAGATACCTGCTTAATCTGAAAAATATTTTCGAAATTAATTAATAATTTCAAAATTATTAAAAAACTTAAAAAAACGGTTCCGAGCCCACGACCTTTCTATTGATAAATGTTTGTTGATTTAAACAAATATCACATTTATTACATATCAAATTGTTATTTTTATTAATATTTCAATCTTTTAAATAATTTATTAAAAGAGAATATCGACATTTACTTGTATTATTCGAATATGCTATCATTTCTAATAATTTTTTTGTTAGCAATTCTTTTAATGTAAAATTATAATTACTGTCGTTAAGAATTTTTAATAATTTGAAATGATATTCACTCGGATTACTAAATAGCAAACATGTACTTTCAAAATTGTCTCTTCCAGCTCGTCCACTTTCTTGTATATAATTACTTAAAGAATTTGACAAGTTTGTATGTATTGCAAAACGAACATTAATTTTGTCTATTTTGATAATTTCAAAATCCTGTAACTTATTGGTTTTTGTGTTTAGAGCAAAATGGCATTATAATTACTAGTATAACTTTTAGCATTGATGCCAAAACTCTAATCAGAACTGACAGAAATTAAAATTTTTAATTTTTAATTTTTTTGAAAATTGCAAAGTCCTGTAATTTTTTAGATTTTATGTTTAGAGCAAAATTACATTAGATAGATAGATAGATAGATAGATAGATAGATAGATAGATAGATAGATAGATAGAAAAAACTTACATCAGATCATCTTCCGGGTTTCCCCGTATGGGCGACCGCTGTTGTTGCAGCAAATTGGCCGCTTCCGTCTCCGAAGAACTCGAAGGTTCTTCAGCGATTCTATAAAAAAAATAAAAAGAAATTAGATAGATTTTTAAATATTTGTTACTTTTCTCAAAATATGAGTGTAAAGTGGAGAAGGTGCGGAAAAATGTCACTTTTTTAGCTTTTAGAAAATGTATAAAAGACATCCCAGGAAAAAATTATTCGTGCGAAATTCGTACGACTTTCGTACGAATTTCGATCGGGTTCGTACGAATTTCCTATCAAATTCGTTTTCGTCATAATTCGCCAATTTATCTTCCTTCTCCATTTTTTCACTTTTTGTTTGTTTTTTTTTAAATCGAATTTCTCTCTTAGGCTTTGTTTCATGAATTATTTATTTTTCCATTTTACTGATTTTTGCGAATTTAGTCGCTTAGGCAACCGCCAACGTATATTTGGAAGGTACGACCTTTTGCTAGGTACTAACTTCTGTTTCATCTCTGTTATCTTCCGTTATTTGCCAAAACTTGGGAACTCGTAAACAACCCAGTTGCCTTAGTCTTACATTTTCGGTTTTTTTCTTTCAAAATTTGGGATTAAAGTTCTTCCCTTTGTTCAAAGTAAAAGAAGTTATCAATTATCTGAATTAATTTTACAAATAAATTAAATATCTTGAATAAATCTCGAAAAGCTCATGGATTTCATATGTATCGACAGCACAGCTGCCCGAATACAAAAGCCTGCTTAATCTGAAAAATATTTTCGAAATTAATTAATAATTTCAAAATTATTAAAGAACTTAAAAAAACGGTTACGAGCCCACGACCTTTCTATTGCCCGGTAGACTGCTCTGACCACTGAGCCACATGCACCCAGAGACTCTTCGAGTTCCTTGACATATATTATCCCTTCTTACATTATTTCATGATAACGTAGGAAGTCACCATCTTTAAGAAACGATTCCTTTAAAGAAATGTATTATATTCGTAATTGTTAATTTTAAATTATGAAAATTAATTTCTTGAATACTGCTGTATAATTTTTGTGAATAATTTATAACATCAATAGCGATAAATGTTTGTTGATTTAAACAAATATCACATTTATTACATATCAAATTGTTATTCTTATTAATATTTCAATCTTTTAAATAATTTATTAAAAGAGAATATCGACATTTACTTGTATTATTCGAATATGCTATCATTTCTAATAATTTTTTTGTTAGCAATTCTTTTAATGTAAAATTATAATTACTGTCGTTAAGAATTTTTAATAATTTGAAATGATATTCACTCGGATTACTAAATAGCAAACATGTACTTTCAAAATTGTCTCTTCCAGCTCGTCCACTTTCTTGTATATAATTACTTAAAGAATTTGACAAGTTTGTATGTATTGCAAAACGTACATTAATTTTGTCTATTTTGATAATTTCAAAATCCTGTAACTTATTGGTTTTTGTGTTTAGAGCAAAATGGCATTATAATTACTAGTATAACTTTTAGCATTGATGCCAAAACTCTAATCAGAACTGACAGAAATTAAAATTTTTAATTTTTAATTTTTTTGAAAATTGCAAAGTCCTGTAATTTTTTAGATTTTATGTTTAGAGCAAAATTACATTAGATAGATAGATAGATAGATAGATAGATAGATAGATAGATAGAAAAAACTTACATCAGATCATCTTTCGGGTTTCCCCGTATGGGCGACCGCTGTTGTTGCGGCAAATTGGCCGCTTCCGTCTCCGAAGAACTCGAAGGTTCTTCAGCGATTCTATAAAAAAAAATAAAAAGAAATTAGATAGATTTTTAAATATTTGTTACTTTTCTCAAAATATGAGTGTAAAGTGGAGAAGGGGCGGAAAAATGTCACTTTTTTAGCTTTTAGAAAATGTATAAAAGACATCCCAGGAAAAAATTATTCGTGCGAAATTCGTACGACTTTCGTACGAATTTCGATCGGGTTCGTACGAATTTCCTATCAAATTCGTTTTCGTCATAATTCGCCAATTTATCTTCCTTCTCCATTTTTTCACTTTTTGTTTGTTTTTTTTTAAATCGAATTTCTCTCTTAGGCTTTGTTTCATGAATTATTTATTTTTCCATTTTACTGATTTTTGCGAATTTAGTCGCTTAGGCAACCGCCAACGTATATTTGGAAGGTACGACCTTTTGCTAGGTACTAACTTCTGTTTCATCTCTGTTATCTTCCGTTATTTGCCAAAACTTGGGAACTCGTAAACAACCCAGTTGCCTTAGTCTTACATTTTCGGTTTTTTTCTTTCAAAATTTGGGATTAAAGTTCTTCCCTTTGTTCAAGGTAAAAGAAGTTATCAATTATCTGAATTAATTTTACAAATAAATTAAATATCTTGAATAAATCTCGAAAAGCTCATGGATTTCATATGTATCGACAGCACAGCTGCCCGAATACAAAAGCCTGCTTAATCTGAAAAATATTTTCGAAATTAATTAATAATTTCAAAATTATTAAAGAACTTAAAAAAACGGTTACGAGCCCACGACCTTTCTATTGCCCGGTAGACTGCTCTGACCACTGAGCCACATGCACCCAGAGACTCTTCGAGTTCCTTGACATATATTATCCCTTCTTACATTATTTCATGATAACGTAGGAAGTCACCATCTTTAAGAAACGATTCCTTTAAAGAAATGTATTATATTCGTAATTGTTAATTTTAAATTATGAAAATTAATTTCTTGAATACTGCTGTATAATTTTTGTGAATAATTTATAACATCAATAGCGATAAATGTTTGTTGATTTAAACAAATATCACATTTATTACATATCAAATTGTTATTCTTATTAATATTTCAATCTTTTAAATAATTTATTAAAAGAGAATATCGACATTTACTTGTATTATTCGAATATGCTATCATTTCTAATAATTTTTTTGTTAGCAATTCTTTTAATGTAAAATTATAATTACTGTCGTTAAGAATTTTTAATAATTTGAAATGATATTCACTCGGATTACTAAATAGCAAACATGTACTTTCAAAATTGTCTCTTCCAGCTCGTCCACTTTCTTGTATATAATTACTTAAAGAATTTGACAAGTTTGTATGTATTGCAAAACGAACATTAATTTTGTCTATTTTGATAATTTCAAAATCCTGTAACTTATTGGTTTTTGTGTTTAGAGCAAAATGGCATTATAATTACTAGTATAACTTTTAGCATTGATGCCAAAACTCTAATCAGAACTGACAGAAATTAAAATTTTTAATTTTTTTGAAAATTGCAAAGTCCTGTAATTTTTTAGATTTTATGTTTAGAGCAAAATTACATTAGATAGATAGATAGATAGATAGATAGATAGATAGAAAAAACTTACATCAGATCATTTTCCGGGTTTCCCCGTATGGGCGACCGCTGTTGTTGCGGCAAATTGGCCGCTTCCGTCTCCGAAGAACTCGAAGGTTCTTCAGCGATTCTATAAAAAAAAATAAAAAGAAATTAGATAGATTTTTAAATATTTGTTACTTTTCTCAAAATATGAGTGTAAAGTGGAGAAGGTGCGGAAAAATGTCACTTTTTTAGCTTTTAGAAAATGTATAAAAGACATCCCAGGAAAAAATTATTCGTGCGAAATTCGTACGACTTTCGTACGAATTTCGATCGGGTTCGTACGAATTTCCTATCAAATTCGTTTTCGTCATAATTCGCCAATTTATCTTCCTTCTCCATTTTTTCACTTTTTGTTTGTTTTTTTTTAAATCGAATTTCTCTCTTAGGCTTTGTTTCATGAATTATTTATTTTTCCATTTTACTGATTTTTGCGAATTTAGTCGCTTAGGCAACCGCCAACGTATATTTGGAAGGTACGACCTTTTGCTAGGTACTAACTTCTGTTTCATCTCTGTTATCTTCCGTTATTTGCCAAAACTTGGGAACTCGTAAACAACCCAGTTGCCTTAGTCTTACATTTTCGGTTTTTTTCTTTCAAAATTTGGGATTAAAGTTCTTCCCTTTGTTCAAGGTAAAAGAAGTTATCAATTATCTGAATTAATTTTACAAATAAATTAAATATCTTAAATAAATCTCGAAAAGCTCATGGATTTCATATGTATCGACAGCACAGCTGCCCGAATACAGATACAGATACCTGCTTAATCTGAAAAATATTTTCGAAATTAATTAATAATTTCAAAATTATTAAAAAACTTAAAAAAACGGTTCCGAGCCCACGACCTTTCTATTGCCCGGTAGACTGCTCTGACCACTGAGCTACATGCACCCAGAGACTCTTCGAGTTCCTTGACATATATTATCCCTTCTTACATTATTTCATGATAACGTAGGAAGTTACCATCTTTAAGAAACGATTCCTTTGAAGAAATGTATTATATTCGTAATTGTTAATTTCAAATTATGAAAATTAATTTCTTGAATACTGCTGTATAATTTTTGTGAATAATTTATAACATCAATAGCGATAAATGTTTGTTGATTTAAACAAATATCACATTTATTACATATCAAATTGTTATTCTCATTAATATTTCAATCTTTCAAATAATTTATTAAAAGAGAATATCGACATTTACTTGTATTATTCGAATATGCTATCATTTCTAATAATTTTTTTGTTAGCAATTCTTTTAATGTAAAATTATAATTACTGTCGTTAAGAATTTTTAATAATTTGAAATGATATTCACTCGGATTACTAAATAGCAAACATGTACTTTCAAAATTGTCTCTTCCAGCTCGTCCACTTTCTTGTATATAATTACTTAAAGAATTTGACAAGTTTGTATGTATTACAAAACGAACATTAATTTTGTCTATTTTGATAATTTCAAAATCCTGTAACTTATTGGTTTTTGAGTTTAGAGCAAAATGGCATTATAATTACTAGTATAACTTTTAGCATTGATGCCAAAACTCTAATCAGAACTGACAGAAATTAAAATTTTTAATTTTTTTGAAAATTGCAAAGTCCTGTAATTTTTTAGATTTTATGTTTAGAGCAAAATTACATTAGATAGATAGATAGATAGATAGATAGATAGATAGAAAAAACTTACATCAGATCATTTTCCGGGTTTCCCAGTATGGGCGACCGCTGTTGTTGCGGCAAATTGGCCGCTTCCGTCTCCGAAGAACTCGAAGGTTCTTCAGCGATTCTATAAAAAAAAATAAAAAGAAATTAGATAGATTTTTAAATATTTGTTACTTTTCTCAAAATATGAGTGTAAAGTGGAGAAGGTGCGGAAAAATGTCACTTTTTTAGCTTTTAGAAAATGTATAAAAGACATCCCAGGAAAAAATTATTCGTGCGAAATTCGTACGACTTTCGTACGAATTTCGATCGGGTTCGTACGAATTTCCTATCAAATTCGTTTTCGTCATAATTCGCCAATTTATCTTCCTTCTCCATTTTTTCACTTTTTGTTTGTTTTTTTTTAAATCGAATTTATCTCTTAGGCTTTGTTTCATGAATTATTTATTTTTCCATTTTACTGATTTTTGCGAATTTAGTCGCTTAGGCAACCGCCAACGTATATTTGGAAGGTACGACCTTTTGCTAGGTACTAACTTCTGTTTCATCTCTGTTATCTTCCGTTATTTGCCAAAACTTGGGAACTCGTAAACAACCCAGTTGCCTTAGTCTTACATTTTCGGTTTTTTTCTTTCAAAATTTGGGATTAAAGTTCTTCCCTTTGTTCAAGGTAAAAGAAGTTATCAATTATCTGAATTAATTTTACAAATAAATTAAATATCTTAAATAAATCTCGAAAAGCTCATGGATTTCATATGTATCGACAGCACAGCTGCCCGAATACAGATACAGATACCTGCTTAATCTGAAAAATATTTTCGAAATTAATTAATAATTTCAAAATTATTAAAAAACTTAAAAAAACGGTTCCGAGCCCACGACCTTTCTATTGCCCGGTAGACTGCTCTGACCACTGAGCTACATGCACCCAGAGACTCTTCGAGTTCCTTGACATATATTATCCCTTCTTACATTATTTCATGATAACGTAGGAAGTTACCATCTTTAAGAAACGATTCCTTTGAAGAAATGTATTATATTCGTAATTGTTAATTTCAAATTATGAAAATTAATTTCTTGAATACTGCTGTATAATTTTTGTGAATAATTTATAACATCAATAGCGATAAATGTTTGTTGATTTAAACAAATATCACATTTATTACATATCAAATTGTTATTCTCATTAATATTTCAATCTTTCAAATAATTTATTAAAAGAGAATATCGACATTTACTTGTATTATTCGAATATGCTATCATTTCTAATAATTTTTTTGTTAGCAATTCTTTTAATGTAAAATTATAATTACTGTCGTTAAGAATTTTTAATATTTTGAAATGATATTCACTCGGATTACTAAATAGCAAACATGTACTTTCAAAATTGTCTCTTCCAGCTCGTCCACTTTCTTGTATATAATTACTTAAAGAATTTGACAAGTTTGTATGTATTACAAAACGAACATTAGTTTTGTCTATTCCCATACCAAGAGCAATAGTCGAGCAAATAATTTTAATTTTATTATTCTTCCATTTATTGAAAATAGTAATTTTTTTCATTATCTAATTTTGCATGAATAATTTCTGAATTTATATTATTTATTTTCAATAAAATATTAATGAAATAACAATTTGAAATTGAATCACAATAAATGATACCATTATTATCGTTATGATTGTTTTGAATGAAATTAACAATTTCTTCATTTTTTTCTTTTCTAGTGAAAACATTTCGAACAATATACTTAAAATTATTTCTATAAAAATTTCCAACATATCTAAAATAATAAATTATATTATTTATGTAATTTTTATTTGAAAATATTTTTAAAAAAAAATATTATTAAAATGAATATATAACGTACATTTCACAATTTTGTAGTTGCAACAAATTTTTCACTTCTTCAATTTCATTTGCTATCAATGTAGCAGTAAATAAACAGATTTGAATGTTATTAAAAATATTTTTCAAATTTTTTAATTCTAAATAATATTTTCTAAAACTGTATCCCCATTCTAAAATGCAATGAGCAATTAGTACACGGAAAGAAACTGCATGGTTGGGACAACCATATATATTAAAAAATACGGGATATCCATAGTTAAGGTTATCACATCCATTTCTATGGATACCACAGCCATTTTGATGGATACAACATCCATTTATTTAGTTGACACTTATATAGAAATGGATGTGATACCCTTAACTATGAATATCCCGTATTTTTCAATATATATGGTTGTCCTGACCATGCAGTTTTTTCCGTGTATTAGTACGTGTCATTTAAATAATATAATTTATGTATACACTTACATTTAATGTAGTTAATTTAGAAAATTGTTCTTCAAGTAGAGCCAATAAAGGAGAAATTATTATTGTCGTCCCACAATTTCTTATAGCATTTTCAAAAAAGAAACAACGATTTTCCTGATGAGGTTGGCAATATAAAAATTCCATCTTTCTTTTCAAGTATTATTTTAATAATTTCATTTTGATTTTCTTTAAAATTATGAAAAGAAAATCTTGTCTGCAATATATGTATTAATTCTGCTTCCGTAATATTCATTTTTTTAAAATTCTGTTAACTATTCTGCTTCCTCTTTTTGCGTTAACGGTAACTGCTCGGTGGCAACGGTAACTTTTTCTTTAGCTGTTGTTCCTGCTTCCTCTTTTTGCGTTAACGGTAACTGCTCTGTGGCAACGGTAACTTTTTCTTTAGCTGTTCTTCCTTCTTCCTCTTTTTGCGATAACGGTAACTGCTCTGTGGCAACGGTAACTTTTTCTTTAGCTGTTGTTCCTGCTTCCTCTTTTTGCGTTAACGGTAACTGCTCTGTGGCAACGGTAACTTTTTCTTTAGCTGTTGTTCCTGCTTCCTCTTTTTGCGTTAACGGTAACTGCTCTGTGGCAACGGTAACTTTTTCTTTAGCTGTTGTTCCTGCTTCCTCTTTTTGCGTTAACGGTAACTGCTCTGTGGCAACGGTAACTTTTTCTTTAGCTGTTCTTCCTTCTTCCTCTTTTTGCGATAACGGTAACTGCTCTGTGGCAACGGTAACTTGTTTAACAGTTACTTTTAAACGTATCTTCTTCTCTTTTAATTTTATATGTAATTTATCCATATATTGCATGAAATGATCCCTGTGTTCATGATAATCGTCCACATCACTAGGATGTCGGACAAATATCAGAACGTGAATCATTTCATGCAATAATGTTTGTTTGATTTTCTTCACCAACCACTTTCGTTTTTTACAGAAATGAAGGGCTTGACTAATTGTTAATCTGCGGGTTCTCGTGTCAGTAACACCGCACTTGTCCCTCAAATCAGTGTACCCAAACGTGAAACCCGCAGATTTCAATTAAAAATTAAATAACTCATCATATTCTGTATATAATGTTGCTATATCAGGTCGACCTTCAATAGGGTATTTTTTCGATTGATCTCGAGGTGTATTTAGAATTGAATTAACCAAAGGATCTGGTTGCCCCCAAGATCTTGTTTTTCGTTGTCCACTCATATTAATAGTGTATTTATTTACGTGAATGTGTGTGTATAGTTGTTAAAATAATAAAAAAATGATAAAATTATATATAAGTCAAGAAGAATATAGAGAAAAAGAGGGAATAGCGTAACGAGTGGAGATGAAGTAAGGAATGAGGGCAATGAAGGAATATTCTTTCTGTAGGTATGTGGGGGGGTGACGAAAAATCGATTACTACGCAGGTATATACCAAGAAGACTAGAGAGACACGAGAACCAATTCAAGTGTTTCCGATAGGTGTCGATTTTAACTGACGAATGGGTTTTCTAGGTCGCTGATTACGAATCTGATGTCAGATTACAAAAATTTCACATGTCGGATCCAAAATGGCGACTACAAAAATTTTTATTATTTTGCCTAAACATTTTTTTAATTGTTTCTGCTTTAATAAATTTTTTGTCTAGATATTTCAGAGTTAACTAAAAAAAGAATGAGCTAGAAAGCATTATTTTGTGTAGATATTATCCCTTTCGTACCTCCGGGACATATATTTCCCACTTAGAAAATTTTATGTAATTCTTATAAAAGTTAACTAATTAATTTGCGATAAATTGCTTTTTATTTCGAATAGATTCTGCTACAATTAAAATTTTATGTAAAATTTTATGTAAAAAATTTTATGTAATTCTCATTTCTCGGGGGTTTTCTAGGACGCTAATTACGAATCTGATGTCAGATTACAAAAAATTTAAATGTCGGATCCAAAATGGCGACTACAAAAATTAAAAAAATTTAGATTCGCTTGAAACTTATTCGTTATCGAATTCAGCGACCCCTAAAACCCCCAAAAAACGAATCCAATATATTCTATTTAATCTATTTCAAATACGCCAAATTCTAATTTTATCCAATGTATTCTCTTTAATCTATTTTAAATACGTTAAATTCCAATTTCATTCAATATCCAATCAATCGAAATTTCAACTTTATCCAATATTTTTTTTAGCTTTTAAATAAAAAAAATCAAATGTTATTCAAAACAGAAAAAATAAATGTCAATTTCTTTTTTCTTTAAATTTAAAATGAAGAAAACTATCAAATGATAATATAATATATAAAAAATATAACTATACCATTCATGAAACACTTTAATTAACTCTCTACAAATTGTAGAGAAATTATATAAAAAAAGAAAAGAAAATATCTAATGTTATCCAAAATAAAAAAAATATATCATATGGTAATGTAATATATTCAAAAAATGAATATACCACTCACGAAGCACGATCGTTAACGCTCTACACTACATACAAGGAGAGATGCCCAAGGTAGTCCCGTGGGGGGAAGGCTACTGCCTTCCCCCAGCATACATTTTAAACATTTTTTGGTAAACAAAATATGTATGAAATCGTGAAAAAGTAAGGAATTTAAATATGTTAATTTAAAAATTAAAAATGTTACTATTTGAAAATTTATATTTTTATTATTATAGATAAGTCATTAACAGTTTTCCTTAATGAGGCTTTAAGGGTCCGAGCAACCCCCGTTGTGAAGGTTGCTCGGGACTCAATTCCAAGTAGCGCTCGAAGGGGAAGGCGCTAGGTCCCTTCTAACTGCGAACAGACAAAATATATATGAAAGGAATACGGACTTAAATATTGTTAATTTTGATATTGTGCGATGCACATTCAAAATTCGGATTCTCTAAACATGGAGGCGGTCCTTGTGATCGTGTTGTTCGTGTAATCATTATGAATGCGTTAGTTTGAGAGTGGATAAAGTAATTGTGTAAGAATGCGATAGTGCTAGAATGGATAGAGTGAGTGTAGGAATGTGAGAGTACGAGAATAGATTGAGTGACTTTTATCTTATATTAACTGCTTTTCCCATCGCTTTCAGAAATGCTTGAATAAGTCCAGGCACTCTAAATGGTGTTTATCTTTAAAAGAAGTTCAGTATTGATCTTCCACTAGGGAAGACAATTGACTTGTTGCTTTCTTGAGAAAGATGATTCTCGCCCAAAGTAAACCGACACAGTAAAATCTATGTATTTGAATAGACAAAGTCAAGTTGATGTTTAGATGTAATAATTATTGCTTAGCCTGCTTGGGTCCAACTTTTCCATTAAAAACGTTTTTCTTCTTGAGAAACACTGAATTTCCTCCTCTACTTCACACATCTTGGCATATGTTTCATCAATTACTGACATGTAGCTAGAGAGATTACAATTAATGTATTCAATAGGCATACAGGTTTTATATGTCCTCTCAGATGCAAAGATGGATTCTTTCAGGACTGGATCATTTCTTAGGGGGCTGAAGTTTGTGTTTAAATGTAATACTTGTATTTTAGCCAGCTTGGGCCCAACTTTTTCATTTAGGAAATTATGGGCCGGAGTAAATAAAATTTTAATGATCCTTCATTTAGGAGGATTCGGTATTTTTAAATACGTCATTTAAGAGAATAAACTGTATTTGTAAATTTATAAATAACGAGATATCTAACCTCAAATTGTCAAGGTATAAAATAATTCTTAATGAACAAAAATCACATTTGTAAATAATAAAAGAAAAACACATCCGCGAGTGAAAGTGAAGAGCTCTGCTTTCTGGCAGGTCACTTCTTCAGAATGACAGGGTGATCTGACGCAACCACAGGTTTTACAAAGGTAAGGTAAGTAATAGCAACGCATGGAGGCTTGCCATCTTAACTCGGAAATGTAAAGCCTTTACCAAAATTATATGCATGTATAAAAATGTTTAACGTGGTCGTCAATAATGTTTTAGTGAAAATTATTATCTGTTCGTTTTTTTAATTTCCAATAATATAGCAATCTTTCTTGCAGGTGTGAGCATTAGTGGCATTAGTACTCGCAAGAGGAGAATCTTGTCGAACAGATGAAGGAGGCTAAATGTCGTTTCAAATGAAACATCCGCGCCAGTCACATTATGAGTTGATATTAGAAAATATTGTCAAAAAAATTGAAATGTCTCACAGATAATTAACTATAATAATCTTCGTAGTATGAGTGAGGGGTATAAATTTAATCGTTGTTCTAAAAACCAAATGGACAATTTTTAACCCCCCAGCGTCCGGTTGTGGACAATCATGGATTGTTCATTTCTCATGAAATGAATTAATACCTAAAATTTGGTTTCGAGTACTTTGTTTAGTGAATTTTAAGTTTACGAAAATATATTTATACTTAAAAGAAGTTTCAATTTGTCGCCTATAGAGGGCGCCGAAGGTGGTCTCGTTTCTATGCAGGACAAATCGGTTGGCAATATTCTGGTTAGACCGTTTAATTGAAAAAAAAATTAAAAGTTTTTCTGAATCTGTAATAGATTTAGCTTTCGATTACGTAGGATATTATTAAAATAATAATTTTTGTGTATTTGGGAGCTGTTTAATAAAAAACGTCGATTTTTAGAATGAAATTAAATAATTTTTTGTGAAAATTAGCATTATTATTCACGTATCCGATATATTTAATTATAAAAAAATATATCACATTAAATAACATGACTTTAATTCTGATGTGAACATGAATCAGAATTCAGAAAGAAAATATTTTAATTTTAGGCTGATGCCTAGTGTTTATGATTAAATTGCTTTTTAACCTTCTACGCAACGTTGCCAGTTGTTGGGACTCGATTTCAACTTCTACTGCTTCGGCGCTCTAGCTTTACGTGGTGGGAGGAACCGTAGTCAGGTGGAAATTTGTCCAAAGTGGAAGGTCTTATTCCGTTTTTCATTCCACCAATAACTACCACACGCATAGAAGCGTTCAAAACGGGACAATGCTGTGCCAGTGATAACGCCCCTAAAAAGGTCCGCAACAAAAAGCAGGACCCTTGATTCCGAAAGAATCACATGCGATTCGCTACCTATGTGCCTTCTTACGATTTGGATCGTAATTTATTATACCTCGAGGCGCTTCAACGACGCCTCCACGACGGTAGCTCAATCACATTATTCTCAAATTCCACTGCGCAAAACTTCCTTCCACTTCTTGGAACCCATATTGAAAGATGACAATTGGGAATCCCAGGAATCTTCAATTCCTCCCGCCACATCTCGTCCTCCTGTCTATCAGTCATTTCGACACTTATTGGAATATCCTTACTGCCACTTGCAATAGCCACCTCTTCATGTACTCGTGGACAATCATTTAAGTCACTTTCACTAGGAACAGCACCCCCATCATTTACCAAACTATTTACAATCTTTTTCTTTTCCTCAAGCACTACGTTAACCGGTAATTTATCCCAACCTGGCACCATACTGCTCGATCTTTTCAATGCAAGCCGCCTCCTCCTCTCGCAGCTTAATACAAGTGTCCCTGTCCTGATTATCAATAGCGATAGCATCAGCAGAACCTGGCACCATACTGCTCGGTTTTCAATTTTCGGGGAGCACGAGTTAGTTCTTTGTAAATGGCAGATTCATTCTCTTTTATTGCTGACCTAGTGCAAATTGGTCCAAAGTGGAAGGTCTTATTCCGTTTTTCATTCCACCAATAACTACCACAGGCATACAATCGTTCAACACGTGACAATGCTGTGCCAGTGATAACGCCCCTAAAAAGGTCCGCAACAAAAAGCAGGACCCTTGATTCCGAAAGAATCACGTGCGATTCGCTACCTATATGCCTTCTTCCCTGTTTGTAACGAATTGCAAATATTCGTTGTTGCTTCTCATAACATTCTGAGCGGAGAACGGCGTAACGGGAATCTCGTTGAGTATAACGAATATTTTCGTAGAGCTTTTGCTCTCCTGTACGGAAATAGCCGATGTTGTCAAAGAGGTATACGTCACTCTTCAAATGTGTCGCGAGTTTTAGAGCAAGTAATTTCTGCTCTTTTAATGAAGCTCGGGTGAATTCCTTTGCCACTGAACGCTTCGCTGTGTTCACTGCCCAGTAACACGGAGCGATTCGCTACCTATGTGCCTTCTTACGATTTGGATCGTAATTTATTATAACTCGAGGCGCTTCAACGACGCCACCACGACGGTAGCTCAATCACATTATTCTCAAATTCCACTGCTCAAAACTTCCTTCCACTTCTTGGAACCCATATTGAAAGATGACAATTGGGAATCCCAGGAATCTTCAATTCCTCCTGCCACTTCTCGTCCTCCTGTCTATCAGTCATTTCGACACTTATTGGAATATCCTTACTGCCGCTTGCAATAGCCACCTCTTCATGTACTCGTGGACAATCATTTAAGTCACTTCCACTAGGACCGGCACCCCCATCATTTACCAAACTATTTACAATCTTCTTCTTTTCCTCAAGCATTACGTTAACCGGTAATTATCACAACCTGGCACTATACTGCCCGGTTTTCAATTTTTGGGGAGCACGAGATAGTCCTTTGTAAATGGCAGATTCATTTTCTTTTGTTGCTGACCTAGTGGAAATTGGTCCAAAATGGAAGGTTTTATTCCGTTTTTCATTCCACCAATAACTACCACACGCATAGAAGCGTTCAACACGTGACAAAGCTGTGCCAGTGATAGCGCCCCTAAAAAGGTCCGCTACAAAAAGCAGGACCCTTGATTCCGAAAGAATCACGTGCGATTCGCCACGGATGAGTTCATAAATACGGTCGTGGTAAATTGTTGATGCATCTCCAGTAATCGGTCGAATTCCACTTATGTGGGCCTCTTCCTGAAGTCCTGGCACTTTATAGAAATCGACGTAGGCACCACGTGTACCTGAGGTCTGTTTCTGAGTCACCAGAATAGTATATCTTCTAAATGCAGTTGATTGACTCATCATGGAATATTTGATGATAATTCTTTATGATAATTTTTTGAAAAATCAGGATAAAGAAGAAAGTTTAATATTTTTAATATAAATTGTTTTCCAAATTGTTTATTAATATTTAAAGAATACAGAAAAAATAATAAAAAAATTTAAAAGTTATAAACTGTTGAAGTTTATAACTGCTATATTTTTTTAAATTTAAATATATACAAGGGGAAGATCGACTGAGATGTCGACTGTGTTCACGATGAAACGACAGGGGAAGTCTACTTTTCATCGAATAAGGACTTGTGACCACCAGGGTAATCATTCCGGCGGTTCGATCTCCAAGAACGCATAAATATTGAGTCTTGGTGCTCATCTTTAATACGGAAGAATTCTTTCTTCGTAGTAGGGGAGAATTTACCCAACTCTGCTACAACTTCCTCGCCAGAACAGGTTGGGCGATCGCGGAGAAGAACTCTCAGCCAACTATCATTTTGCAGGACGCGGTCATGAGGACTCATCAGCTGTTACTGGATCCTTGACAGTGGTCCAGACTATAATCTGATAATCGGGATACAAATCCGTTTTCGCATCTTGCGTCTTTTTCGCTTCGCGAACATCATCGCGATACTTATCGAAATTGAAAGACATCTTAGATATTAAATTTGTCCTTCAATATTTGGGAGGGCGTACGCTGGTCTGGGAGGGGGGAGTCGGGTCTGGTCAGGGAACTCGCTTCTCGGTTCGCCTGCAAATTGTAACTTTCGAGAATTGAGCAAACTCACTTACAGTGGTATCAATGCTGTTGCGATTACAAGCAGTAAGCAACGCGTCACGATAAGCACTGATTTGCTCCTCGATAGCGGAACCAAGAAGGTAGCGCACTCCAATGCTGTCTCTGATAACGTCGTCCCTGTTTGTAACGAATTGCAGATATTCGTTGTTGCTTCTCATAACATTCTGAGCGGCAACAGAGAGAGAACGGCGTAACGGGAATCTCGTTGAGAATAACGAATATTTTTGTAGAGCTTTTGCTCTCCCGTGCGGAAATATCCGATGTTGTCGAAGAGGTATACGTCACTCTTGAAATGTGTCGCGAGTTTTAGAGCAAGTAACTTCTGCCCTTTTAATGAAGCTCGGGTGAATTCCTTTGCTAGTGAACGCTTCAATGTGTTTACTGCCCAGTAACACGGAGCGAAAAACCAGTCTCTAATTTCAGTTAAGCCCATGAATGCAAATAAAATTGAAAATGAAATAATAAGAAAAAAATTCTGGTTGACACGATAACTCAAAATCTACTCAACCGATTTACTTCAAATTTTGCAGAAATGTTCTTTCTGAATTTTTTATTATATATAACATATACAATAAATAAATAATAATAAGAAATTCATAAAAACTTAAAAAATTAATCTTTATTATTTATTAATATTACTCACAAATTCTATTTCACTGTCCGTTATAATTGTAATGTAACGCCGAACGATAAATCGTTTAACTTCAAACTGTCTTCCTTACACTTTGAGGTGAAGTAAACAACTGAATTTAATTCATTGCGTACATATACCTTCCTACTTCATTATACAAAAATCAATTCTTTAAGGTCGCTTTTCAAAATTATCGAATATATTTCTCGATTCTCCATTAGAAAAATATTTATATAGAAAGGCTTTCTCTGTTCACTTAAAGTATATTTTTAGATGGAGCTACTGTTTCATTTTTCATAGATTGTTATTCTTTTTGACTTTTTGTTTCTCAATTGGCTAATTTGAACAATGGCTGCAAAGAGTTTAAAAGAAATCGATATTCACACTCAAAGAATGACTTTATAAAACTAAATAACGGGATATCTAATCTCAAACTGTCAAGTTATAAAATTAATGTTAGTAAATAAAAATTATTAGCTTTAAGATATTTAATTAATGGATATTCTAAGAAAAACATCCGTTTTAATATATTGCGAGACATAACTTTCTTTGCAAAAGAACATTAATAGTAATCATTGTACAACAGTGATTGTATATTTTGTGAAAAAGAATTTTTTTGTCTTGTAATCTCGATAACAAGTTGTGATGTTTTTGTATTCATAATTATTAAAAAGAAATTTTTTGTAGCCGGAATTCTACTATACTTTTATTTCTATTAATTGAGTTCTGAATCTCCTAACTTGGATCATGTTCTCAAATTAATCATTGTTCTTCGAGTAACTTGAAGATTTATCATTTGTACATTTAGAAAACAATAAATTTATTTTCAAATAAGATATTGTTTAATTATTTTATATTACATTGGATGTACTTTGTGCTCCCTTCTGAAAAAAATACTGTAATAATAAATGGAAAGCCAGTACTTTTTGCGCGTTAAGCACAAATATATAAAATTATTTACTTATAATCTTATACATGCATGCACTGTTTTTTGTGATTTTAAGTGTTTGTCGATATTAAACTTGTGAGTAACCTATGGAAGTTTACTGTATATAATGTGATATGTTATGGCGTTTTTCTGTACATTATATGTATTTTACTATACGCTAAATAAATATACGTATACGTCCTATTTTTCTGCCTTGTCCGTCTGATAATATATTATATAACAGTAACATTACAGTAATGTTACGTGGTAATATTGCATGGATAGGTGAACCTACATACATACATTTATATCTTATATTTATACATATTTACTTGTGCTTAAAGCCAAAAAACTACTGTATTTCGAAGTTAGAAATTTTTTATACACGTTTTTAAATAATTAAAACATTTTTAAATGTAAAGTATCTATTATCGTTTATTTTAAAGCTATTCTAATTAAACCTAATATTAACTGCATATTTTGTATTTCCCCCCCCCTAGTATTGGCAAATTTAAACAACGATTCACGTTAATTATATCACCAGTTGGTGATACAATTTCAACATTGGATGCTGCAAAAGTTTCCGATACAGTTGTGTTTCTGACTTCGGCTAAAGCTAATAATGAAGGCGATGCGTCGGAAGTTGTTGACTCTTGGGGCCAAAATATATTATTAACTGTTCTTGCACAAGGTTTACCTGCAGCTACAGTTGCGCTTACAGACTTGGAAAATGTTCCTGCAAAGGTTGTTAAATTAAACAATTATCTAAATAATATTTTGTTCTTATGATTAACAGCTATTGTTAAATTGGAAATCTTTGAATTATTTTTTATTTATACAGAAGCGTCAAAAGCATAAACAATTAGTTGAGACTGAAATTTCAAAATGGCTACCTGAGGAGAAAACATTACAACTAGACACTTCTTTGGATGCACTAAATATTTTACGACGCATTGGTTCCCAGAAGCAAAAGAATGTCTTTTTCCGTAGCAGAAGACCATACTTGCTTGCAGAGAAACTAAAGTTCACATCGCAGGTAAATTTCCATTTATAATTTTATTAGCCTTTTTAAATACTGTCTAGAGGTGTGCAAAATTCGAATCGATAGAAAATTTGAATCGAACTAGCCAATTAGAATTAGAAGTTTCGAATTTCGAATCGGCCGATTCGAATCGAAAGTAAATTCGAATCGAACTAGCCAATTCGAATTCGAAGTTTCGAATTGGCCGATTCGAATCGAACTAGCCAATTCGAAAATCGGAGTTTCGAATTGTACAACTCAACTCGGTTATTTTATTCGAACAATTATTTTGACAGAAATCCTAACCTAAAATTAGTAGGCTGGTATTCATAATACAGCTATCTAGTACTTAGAAACTTTTTCTTAAAAATTGTAAAAATATTTTTTATTAATTCTATAATTTTAATATATAAATGACATACAAATACCAATAATGTGTTGAAAATGAAGGAAATATTTCGCTTATTGTTTATAGTATATAAGGAAAAAAACATAATCTGCAAATTTTTTGCTTAATTTTTAAAATAAATTTTTATTTATTTTATCAATTTAATAACTAATATATAATTAAATATTGTTTACTTTATTTATATTTTGATTACCTTTAATAGTAGTTTATAAATAAAAAAATTATTCATTTATTTTCATTTTTTATTTTTATAATTATGTCCTTAAATTTTCAGTTTTTAGTTTAGTAAAGCGATAGAAAAACTTTATATAAATTCATTACACATTAGAAGATTTATTTAATTGAAGTATTCTTCCTTCTTTGTCAAAACATTGACACCTAGATTTATTGATAGTCATGATATAAGCCGCGGTATAAGCTTAGGGGCCGTCCATAAACCACAAGGTCAATTTTTCACCAATCTTTGACCACTTCCCATCCAATATGGAACAAAAATTTTTACTTTATGCAATTGACCTTAATTTTGTCACTCGGTGGTTTCTAGGGTCGCTGATTACGAATTTGATGTAAGTTTTCATAAATTTAAAATGGCGGAATTTTCTTTTTAAATGCAATTGACCTTAATTTTGTTATTTGGGAGTTCTAATACCAGTCAGGTAGGTGTAAATGTCCTAGGAGCGCTCACTGACAATTGACTTGTTTTAGCACTTGCGTCGACTCACAACCAGCTAGCGTGGATATAAATTTTTTTAAATTTCTCTTCTTCATATTATATTAGCCACTTTGAATTTTTGAAAACAAACATCGTATTCGTAATCATTGACCTTAAAAACCACCGAGTGAAAAAATTAAGATCAATTGCATAAAGTAAAAATTTTGTTCCATATTGAATCCGCCATTTTAACTTATTGGAAACTAAAACCGAATTCGTAATCATCGTAATCAAAATATAAAAATACAAAATGGCGGCTTCAAAATGTCGATCGACAAATTTCAAAGTTTACTGATTTTAAATTATTTCTTTGGCCATTTTTGAGCAGCTATTGAAACATGAGTCTACTGGTTAACAGACCGAGGGAAGTGTATATCTATATATTTTTCCTTTATTTTGATTAAATAGCCCACTGCACGGTAATATTCTGTAACCCACGTGTTTCAAAACATAAAAACTATCTCACACATACGTATTCGACAATTCTCATTCTTATATCATATGAATGATACAATAAAAAGAATGTTATTATTAAATTTAAAAGGACATTGTTCTCAAATTTAAAGATCCTCTAACAATGAGGTACGCGACGAACTATATCAACTGATAAGATCTTGTTTTGACAACATATAGTAAAAGGATTTTATGAATGAAATTATGTAATTTAAACTTCTCTCTAAATTAATATTATATTTTATTTTTGTGAAAATTTGTCGCTTTGTAACCAAATTAGAGGAATCTGCTCCAATAATTATTCGGTAATTCAGCTTTTTATTCTTTCTAATTTATCCACTACTAAATAAGATAATTTTTCTATCTTCTGTTCGTAGGATAAATATATATAAAATAATTAATAAATTAAAATCAAATATAATAATTAACACAATTTTTTAACTATAAAGAAATCTTTTCTTATGATATAGTTTTTGTATATTTATAATTATGTAAGTTCGGTTGCTATATTCTATATAAATTGACTCAATATCAACAAAACAAAATAAATAATAAAGTTCATTCACCTCTGAATGTATTTCCTTTTCACTTATTAACTTCAATAATTACAATATGTAAATTTTCCAAATTTGACAAATCTATAAACAAAAATTAAATAAAATTTAATAATAAAATTTTATAAATCCTGCCTACAAATTATAAGGTCAAGTTTTCCCTTTTTCCTAAATTAACTATTTTCTAATCAAATAAATATTCTTCATAAATATAAATTATGCAATTATTGATTTATTTTAAATATTATTAATTATAATATTAAAAAATGCTCAACACTACCTTAATTCATTTAAAGAAATCTATTTATTTCTCTGAAAAATTGACTAAATAATTAATACAAATGTATTAATTATTTCCTATTATAAATAATAATTTTGGTGGTCTGGGATCAATATTTATTGAATCTTTCAAACTGCCACATCGATATAGCCTATTACTATATGAACACAGCTCATAAGAATATTCAATAAACTTACGATTTGCTTTTGTTACCCCTTTAGAAATCAAAACTGAGGTTGAAAGTTAAAAAGAATTCAACGAGCTCCTCAAATTTTAATTCCAGGGCTTGACTTTGAAGATAATTTTGTAATTAACAAGATATTAGTTGTAAAACAACAAATTCTTGTATAATTTTTACGATTTGTAGTGTATTTGTGTTAAATGTTAATAATTATAACTTTCAATAACAGGTTGGAAGTTGAAAAACAACGAACTCCTGAATATCTTATGAGATTAAAAATTTTACAATGGCTTAAATAATTTACAAAATCAAAAATAAATCAAGATAATTCAAAATTTGTAAAATTCCTAAAAATTGCTATCTCAGTGCCGTTCAGAGATATAGCGCAATCACCTTCGGAATCATACTTAAGCGAAAAGGGGCAAAAACCACAAAATTACAAAATTGTTGGACGCCAGGCTCACCGATGAGCCAACGTCAGCAGCAACAAAATTAGTAAAATTATTGTTTAGGAGGAAACAAGACCACCAGGTTAATTCCTCTTCAACAAATTTTACTTCAAAAATTTAACCAGAAAATCAATCAAAATTCGCGAATCATCGAACAGAAGCGAATATCAAATCAAAGCATCAAAAATAATATTTAGTCAAAATCTACAAAATAGTACTTAAGTATGGTTTACCGGATTTTCACAGCAAAATGTTGCTCGGGCTAACTCAAAAAAGAAGAAGCATTGGGCTAGGGCTTTGGTGAGAGTATTTTCAAAGGCAAGAATAAAGAAACATAATTAAAATTAACAATAAAAAATTATATTCAATAAGTAATCATGTTGGTTTTACAAAAAAAAGAACAAAATATTCGCTCAATTCAAACCAAATAACAAAATAAATTTCAAACTAATAATTTCCGACATAATTCTCGAATGTAATATTCGTCTCAATTAATTACAAAAATACGCAAATAATCAAACAAAATCGTGGAATTTCATTATAAGACAAAAATAAAATCTCTGCTACTCAACAAAATTTAATACGCAAAATAAACTAAATTTAACGCAAAATGACTTGGTTCTAAACTCACTCATTGCACGCAATCAATTCTCTAATTATTTCTAACTAATTAATACGCGACATTTTGAATTTAATCACAGCAAGAAAGTTTGAAGCGAAACCGCGAGGCATTACGAAATTTTAACAAACTCGTAAAATACATAATAATATCACAAAATTGAAACAATGATTCGCAATGAAGCCTTTTAATCTAAGCTTGAAATTAGAAATCAAATGACAAAACCGAAAATTGTCGCAAAGAAAAGACCATGAGGTCGAAAAGTGGCGTCATTTCGAAAAGAAAGCAAGAATTCATATTCTCTATGCGAAATAATCTAAATTTAATCAAAGAAAACAAACGAAAAATTGAGAATATGCATTCTTTTTAACAATACTGTCGACTCACCAATATCAAAATTAACAGCGGACGGGAAGCTCCTCGAGACCGGGTCGTCTTCTCGTCCTGGACACTTTTCGTCACATGTTTCGCAAGTATAAAAAAATTTTAAAGGGAGAAGCCCACAAAACTAAAGTCGCAGAGCGAGTCCGAAACGCAAGTGCCGGTGCTTGTCACGTTTTCTCATTAATTCGCCGGTAGCGTCGTGTTTCTTATCTAACCTGACCTACGGCGGTCGCGCGCGCCATTGTTTCGAGGCAGCGCCGCAGCGGCAAATTCATTCAAATTTGAAAATAACTATTCTTAACAAAATAGTAAATTAATAATTTTCGTTGAATAAAATACTCACACATCAAACCAAATTTCATAATAACATAAAAAATCTTAATTTCAATGAAATAACGTAACAATACTAGCGATAATCTAACTTCAAAACAATATTCAAAATAAGCAAAATTAAATTCATAGCAAAATCAAATTAATAATTAATTAAAAAAAATAGATTTAATAAATAAGTTAATTAACAAATTAATTAATTAACAGACAAAATAATCAATACTAAAACCAATAAATTCGCAAAATTACCAAAAGCAAACAAAATAGTAAGCAAGATTTAAATTAACGCGATGTTAATTTCAAAATAGCGAAACATATTCAAACTAAGCAAAATACAAAACAAAAGCAAAATTAGAGCGAAAGCAAAGCAAAATTAGTTTTAAAAGAGTTTAAGCGAATTTAAACGAGCGATTTACAAAGGCGACGATCAGGAACTCTTCTTTAGTTGCGGAACGATAAATTGGAAAGAGAGACAATATTCCAAATGGCGGAAACCAATCAAATCGAGGCTTTCGATCTTAAATAGCCAACTCGGCCAAAGTTGACAAATTAGTTGGAAAATCCAACGACAATTGGTGGCGGCGACCAGAGGAAATGTCCTTCCACGTGAATGTGAGTGTGTGTGTGTCAAAACATCAAACAAAATAGGTTTGGTCCAAAACCAAACGCAAAACAGCATCCAAGTGTCCAACGAATAAACAGAGCTGGCACGACTGGAGGTTAAAATCGGGCGTCATACGTCCCAAATGTAGCTTCGAGCAGCAAAATAAAATTGAGCGTGGATCGCTCAATATACGGCATCAAACAGCCAAAAGGTCGGCGTCAAACAGCCAAGATTGTCAAAAGTGTAATTGTGCGGCATCGAACAGCCAAACAGAGCATCGAACAGCCAGTGTAATGTGAGGTTGAACAGTCAGTCTCTCAAAATCCAAAATCGTTCCTCCTTCGGGTCTCACAGCACAAATCCAAGAGAGAATCGCTCGTGGCAAACATAAAAAAAAATAAAGCGAGGCAGTAAACAAGAATAGAATAAATCATAATTTAATCGTGGTCGAGTCGCGGAGCAGAGATTTTCGCAGAAAGTGTCCAAAAGGAGAGCTGGAATTTCTCTAAATTTTATACTCAAAAAAAAAATTTGACTCGGATGTAACGTGCAAAATATTCACGTTACAATCTCCAGATTATAATATTGTATTTGTAATTGTAATAATTATAACTTATAATAACAGGTTGGAAGTTGAAAAACAACGAACTCCTGAATATTACAAGTATTAAGTGTTTTTGTATAATAAGTGTTAATGCTTACCCTTTCAGGTGTCAGAATAGAAATGAGAGAGCGAAGCCTTTGATTTCGCTGTTTATATACCCTGCAAAGGGCGCTACCGAACCTTCTAGAATTTTCTACCCGTCCTTATTTCTTTCCGGTTAATAGGAAAAATCTGCGTGACTTCCGTTTCGCGAGGCTATCGTTCTCTCTATTGACGGAAATTCATAGCGTGTCATATTCGTCGCTCCAATAATATTTAAATTCCTCGAGTAGAGACAGAACTATATTTTCTCTCTCTCTAGTCTCCAACGTGTCTAACGTATCCCGAGAACAATACCATTGTATAGCTGTCAATCACTTTTCTCTATGAATTTATTTTATTTCTTTATACTTAAATAATTCTTCAAATAATAAACTTACAATGATTCTAAATGTTGCTAACAATATCTATTAATTTTTATCTATTTATTGATATAAATTTTACCATAACTTTATTAATTCTAATATAATATAATTAAATAATTTAATGAATAAAATTAATATTATTTAAAAAAAATAAAATATACACTTTAAATAGAAAATTAACATTGTGTTAATTTTTTATAATTTATCTTTTTAATATTTATTCAAATTTCTAAACAATTTTTATACTTTTCAAATATTAAATTTTCTCTTTTCTTTCATAACCTTGGCCTTGAGTCAGCTGAGCCTACTTCATATTTAGGTGTTTATCTCAGTACATTTGTACTCAATTGACCTTATTTTGTATTTCCTATACTTTTACTTTTATTAAAACTATACTTTTCCTATCTACAAAATTCAACAATTATAAATTTATTTATAACTACTAAATTTTTAATTTTGACTATTGAAATACCGTTTCAATGCCCCACAAAATCAATCATTCCTTTTAGAATAAAAGGTGATTTGTTTAAAATAAAGAACAAAATTAAATTTCAATAGGCAAAATTAAAAAATATCAAAGAGAAAAAAAAATATATTTTAAAATTCAAACGAAATTTTTATAAAGTTAAGGATACCATGCCCCACTAAACCAATAAATTTCTTTTTGAAAACAAAGTAAATTTATTTGTTTACAAACTTATTAACAAAATAAAAATTTATATCATTAATCTGCATGATTATAAATTATCATTATTAAACCATATATTATCTATATCACGATTTACATCATTGACATCAACTTCAACTTCTTCATCTGATTCTTCAACTATTTCATCGAAGTTTAAAAATAACTCACTTGTATTAGGTTTCAAAATTGCTAGATCTTTTTCAATCAACCAATCATCCACAGACCATAGTTTATTTAATACTCCCCATCCAAAATGATGACCTTTTTCAAATTTTTTAACATGAAATGTGAATGTTCTGTTTTTCATAAAATTAGAAAACCTTTGAATTCCTTCTTTATCCCATACATTATTTTCCCTAGGAACAATATCAGTAAGAGCTAAATCTATCATGTTTTTCTTTACATTAAGAAATTTATAAATAATATGGAAAATATCCTGTTTTTTATATATTTGTGACAATGATTGTCCACATCATATATTAAAATTGCATCCTCTAAACCCGTATTTAGAAAAATGATGCAACCTCTCGCATATCGATTACTCTCCATTTTATATACAATAGGTAAACAAAGTGTTTCCAAACTTACATTATTCCAATCTATATGATACTGATTTTTATACATGCTATAATGTTCATTCATTTCATCCATTATCTTTTCAAACTCCTGTTGATGTTTATAAACTTTCACTCTGATTGCTGATGGACTAAATGCTTCTATTGTTTTCACCTTATATTTACCATTACTTAATATTCCTGATATATATTGTTCTCTTGTTTTAACAATATCACTTGCTTGAATTATAATAGGTTGGTACGGCATCTTAAATAAAAAAAAAAATTTTAACTAAATACTAACCCTTATATAAAACTATTAAGTAACATTTACAGATTCATCTAATGCATTATTATTATCTTTCCCCCTTATTTTTTTTAATTTAAAACAAATTTGAACATATTCATTCGACAAAAATAGAAGAAAAAAAACTTCTAACTATAAATAATCCAAATAAAATTGATGAAATCACTTTGAACATATAATCATTATTTTAATAATTATTTTAATATTTTAAATGTTTTCATATAAATTTATAAACAAACAAAAAAAAACAATTGTTATATTCTCCAACAACATTTATTTTTCAAAACTTGTTTCAATCTTTTTAAATAACTCTTGTATCTTTACATCAGTTTTCGTCAAAATTTTAACTTTAGTTTTTAAAATTTGAGCATTAATAATAACAGGTTTTTAAATAAATTTGTAAGGTTTTGGTGTTATATATTTATCTTTTTCATTATTTTTCATTTCGAATTTATCTGTTTGAATAATAGCGTTTTTTTTAATCTGCTTCTGATCCTTAATTGCAGTGTAATTCGTTCTATCGACTGCAATTAAAACATTTTCCTTTAAGTGGATTTTATTACTAGAATAAAACGTAATAATTTTATCCACCGCAGTTAACCCAACATCACTCTTAACAATTTCCATCTAAAAAAAACATTTATTTCATAAAAAAAATTAGTTTACATACCTTACTTTTTAAATTATCCAAAATGAACACAACACTTAACTATTATTCACCTGACAGACAAAATTATACTAATTTCTCATTTAAAATTTTGACACTTTACCCTCAAAATTATAGAAAGCTTGGAAAATTGAAATTAAATATTTTCAAATTCAATATTCATCAATGTCATATAAGAAAATACCCTTAAAATAAACAAATGAAAGATAGTTGAAAAATTCAAAATTTTATCAATTCATACCTTATATACTAATTTCTTATTTACAATATTTATAAGAATTTTCATATTTATATATATATTTATATATATATATATATACATTTGCATGCTTATATATTTTTTTTTATATTAATTTATATTCTTATTTGTTTATTTTAATTATTTTTTCTTTTTGCATGATAATTTTTTTTACACTATCTCATTTTGATTTTTTTTTAAACTATATTTACAATTATTATTATAATTATTTTTTTTATTATTATCTTTTTTATTTTTTTTTATTTTTTTATATGCATGCTAAATATCTTATATTCTATCTTATTTACTACACAAACTAACACTTAGTGTCTTTATCACTTTCATTTGTGTTGTCCTCTTCTTCTTTTATTTGTATTAGTTGATATTGATGAAATCAAAATATCAACTACTTATCTCTATCACTTTTATTTACACACACTATGATATAATTAAATTAATATTATAGTTCAAAATTATTTTTGTTTTAAATAATTTTAATATTAATTTAATATTGTTTATCACTTTGCACTTTATTTATTATTTATTTATTTTATTATTTTTTATTGTTTATTAATTCACTTTATTTTTATTTACAAATTGTCACATGCTTTGTTAATTTAGTTTACACTATTTTCACTATTATTGCTTCTTGATATATATTTCTTCAAGTCCTGACTATGATACATTCCTTTCTCGATTTTCGATTTCGGATCCCATAAAATATAAGTACCTTTTTTTATAACTTTTTTAATTTCGTAAGGTCCTTCATAAACTTGTAGAAATTTCGCAATAATTTTATTCTCTTTATCAGATTTATAATTAGTACTTGATCTCCAACTTTGAATTCAGATAATTTATGCGAAATATTAAACTTTTCAGCTCGTTTCTTTCCTTTTTTACAGATATTATCATACGCTAATTCTAATTTTCTTTCGTAATCTAAACCCTTCGGAATAGGAGGTAGATTTAACCATTTCTCCCACACACGTTTTGGTTTCTTCTTAAGATATAACTCGACTGGTGTAAACTCCGTAGTTTCATGATGTGTTTCATTGATGCAATCTTCGATGATTTTCACCCAATTCCACCATGAATTGTGTCTACCATTAGTTAAAGTTCTGAAAAATCTTGATAACTCCCTGTGAATTCTTTCGACAATATTTCCTTGAGGATGTCTAATTGACGAAAACACTGGTTGTGTCCCTTCTTCTTTTAACTTATCAGTCCACATCCCTGAAGTAAACTGCGTACCGTGGTCTGAAATAATTTTTTCTGGTTTTCCAAATTCTTTAATATGTTGATTAAAAATTTTATTAATTAGCGCCTTAGTAGTTATTTCTCTAATAGGGTATAATTTTACAAATTTACTAAATGCATCTATAGTTGACAAGATGTATTTAAATCCCCCTTTAGATGCAGGTAAAGGACCGTAAAAATCGATAGATAAAATTTCTCCCGGTTTTTTAGGTGCATAATTTCTCATTTCAGAATAGCTAGTCTGATTAGAAACTTTATTTTTCTGACATGAATCACAACTCGCTATTCTATGCCTAATAACCTTGGAAAAATGCGGATAATAAAAATACTCATTTAACATACGAAAAACTCGTTAATTAATAAATTTTTATCTATCATAAACCGTTTTGTTTTACCCGATTTAACATCTGCAATTTTCTGTTTTGAAATTGAATCTGATTCTTGTTCATATTTAATATTTTTTAATTTATTTCGCAATTGAGAAGATGGTTTTTTAGCTAAATTATACAAAAATAATTTACCCTCGTGTGATTCAATATCCATTCCCGATTTTTCATAAACTGGTGCTCTACTTAATGCATCAGCTACAGTATTATTTTTTCCTTCAATATACTCAATATCAAAGTCAAAATCCTGAATTGCTAAAACCCATCTCGTAATTCTACCACTTAGTAGTTTACACGTTTTTACAAGAGATAACGCCTTATGATCCGTTCTGATAATTACGCGGGTACCCAAAATATACGATCGAAATTTGAGTAAACTCCATACAATCGCAAGTAGTTCTTTCTCCGTCGTAAAATACGTCAGCTCGGCTCCTTTCAACGTACGGCTCGCGAAAGCTATAGGTAAGTGTTGTCCGTCCTCGTCTAACTGATATAGCACGGATCCTATCGTTACGTCACTCTCATCTGTTTGTAAATAAAATGGTTTAGATAGGTCAGGGTAACTAAGAATAGTATATTCACAGAATAATATTTTCACACGATTAAATGCTTCCTCTTTAGAAGAATTCCATTCCCATTTATTTCCGGTTTTTAATAATTGGAGTAAAGGAAAAATTTCTTCTGCATCATTTTTAGTAAATTTTGTATAAAAATTAATTAAACCTAAAAAACTTCCCATTTCTTTTAAATTTCTCGGTCGCGGAAAATCATGTATCGCTTTTATCTTATCTGGATCTGGTTTTATCCCGTTTGCCGTGTGACGTATGATTTTAACTAATTGAATTTTAAGCTAAAGTTTCTGCTTTACGTCAAGCAAAATCCGACGCTTTCAACAAAATAATAATTTGAAATTTAAATAAATAAATCTCGCCGTCAGGCGCCAATTAATTTTTTTGAAGCTAAATTAATAAAACTTTACTCGGCTCGACTACTAACAAGATCAACTCCTCTGAACTTACTCTCTCACTCAGAGGAAATTCTGCTCGAACGATTGGCAAGCAGAAAATGCCAACGGCGAGACACGACTGATACAATATCGGCAAAACGACTTACCCACGACGATCACTTTTCTGGCTTCCTTGTTTTCCTTGAGTTTCGGCTAGTCGGCGGTTATCTCCTCTGAGAATATCGGCTTAATCCAAAAAAATATGAAGGAAAGGGGGAAACTAGAACTTTACACCACAATTCTCGTAACTCACAATTTATTGTTTTTAACAAGTTTTGAGCTTCACGCTCCACCTCTCAACACTCTACACTCTTCGGCAACTCCGAAAACTCCAACAAAAACGAACTCAAAATCAGCAAAAACGGGAAATTTAATTGTAACGACGGACTACTGTACCGGCGCAATAAGCAACAAAATCCGTTATATGGCGGCGAAAGTACAGGACACCTGTCGCGTCTCGGCTTTCTCCACACGTGGCCCGTCTTCTTCCTCTTGTATTCTCAAAATAGTACTGGCCCCGCCATCTATCACTTTCTCCAGTAGCTAGCCGCGCGACCCACTTTCGCTACTACTAGTAGGTCAGCCGGCGGCACTTACTTTCCCTAATTACCATCGGTAATTTATGCTAGTTCGGGGACTTTTCCGACGGATGGCGTGACGATTCAGGATTTTCGGCAATTAAATGACAAGATGAAAATTCACTTCGTCACAGCCGATAAAATATGTCCTAAAAATTTTACTTCTGGACGAGAAAAATGAGATTTTTGAAAATTGATGGTCATATTGTGCTGCTCTAATCGATGAAATATTTTTTCAAGGTGATATAGATGTTCGTCAATACTTTGTTATGTACACAGCATGTCGTCTATGAAAGTGATCACAAAATCGCCTATACTGCACAATACCTGATCTAATGCTCTTACTAACGCACTTGTACTAGTTTTTAAACCAAATGGTACGACGTTGAAAACATAACATTTACCTTCGAAAATAAATCCCGTATATTTTTTTGAATCCTCTTCTAATGGTATTTGCCAAAAACTACTGACTAAATCTAACGAAGACATTATTTTCACACCCGTACAACGTTGAAATAACAATTCTGTTGTTTCTGTGCGTTCATAACAATCAGTCAATACTTCATTAACTTTTCTCGCATCCAAACAAAATCTTATAGTGACATCTTTTTTAATTGTAACACAAATCGGACTTACATAAGATGTATTCATTCTTTTAATAATTTTTAGTTTTATTAATTTTTGCAATTCTTCAATAGCTCTTTCTCTGAGTTTCATTGGAATCGGATAGGTTTTTTTAAAAAATGGTTTTGTATCATCAACTTCTAATTTATGTTCGTATACAGAAATTCTACCCGGTTTTTTCGAAAATACATTTTTATAACGCGATATAAGTTTGTAGAATCGTTCTTTTTCGTTTTGATTTCACAAAGTACATTCATGAATTTTATTTTTAATTTCCTCTTCAGATAAATCGAATTCAAATTGTGTGTCATCATAGGTATTTGTATCCATAATTTCATTAATTACCCCAGGACTATCTTCTTGAAATTCTATTCCACTTAATTGATTTATAATTACTTTATTGATATCATTACTTTCAATATTATTTTCAGTTGTAATTTCATTTTCGAAATTTTTTTCAACTGACAAATTAGTTTCGAATTTATTTTCAAATTCTTTATTATTTTCTTTAATTATTTTAATATTATTTATGCTTTCTTTTAGCATTTCCATTGTTAAAACTTCCTCATCTCTCATTACTTGAATGATATCTTTTTCAAAATCAATTTTTGTTTTTAAAACTTTTAACATATCAGCCCCAATTATGCAATTGCAATTTAATTTAGGAACAATTATGAATACATATTGACCATCATAACCACACATTCTGAAATCTGCTAGAACTTGAGTGTTTATTTTTATAGGACGTGCTCCGGTTGCACCTACAATACTCATACCTACAATTGGTAGTTTTTCACATTTATCAAATTCTACAATATTTTCATTATAAAAATTATCCGTTATACAAGTTATTTGACTACCAGTATCAATCAATGCTTTTACTTTTTTATCTACTATTTCAAATTCAATTACCGGACATCTTCCTAAATGATCATGAACATCTATTATTTGTTCTTTTAATAATTCTTCACGCAAATCAGATGGAACTATTTCTTTGTTTTTACTTATCAATGTCATTGACCTCGGATCTGTAGTAAGCAAGCTTTTATTTACAAACCCGAGGTTTATTAGTTTTCCGAAGTTGATGAAATCTCTCTACAATTATTATTATTATTTGAATTTTTAGATTTTTTTGTTATGTTAATTTTTGCTTGTTGAGAATTTTCATTACTCGGATTATTTACATTTGAAACATCTCTTTGCTCTTGCTTTACATCATATGTATTATATCTTGAATTTTCAACGTAGCCATTACTATAATATTGACGTTGATTAGAGTTGTTTTGAGAATTATTTGGTCGAGGATTATTACTAGAATTACCCGAAAATCTGTTTCTATCAGAATTGTTATCACGGTAATTTTCATTTCTGTTTTCTTGTCTTCTATTATTATTATTATATCTACTTTAATTTGGATTATTCCCCTGATAACGATTCTGATTTTTATTATCATTTGGATTTTCCCTTTTTTGATTTTGTTGATTATTATTTTGAGTATTTTGATTTTGTAAATTTTGCGAATTTTGTTGACGCTTGTAATTGTCAGAACCACTCCTTGAATTGTTTTGAGAATTACCAGAATTTGAAAACTTTCTTTGAGAGTTAACTGGACCTGCTCTATCGAATTTTTCCAACAAATCTAATAAATCATTAATTTTTTTAATTCCTCTTATTATGATTTGAATGTTTGAATGTCTTCACTAAAATGTCTCGCAATTTTCAAAACAATTTCATTTTCTAAAGGTGATGGAATTAAATCTTTAGCTTTATTTATTACTTTAATTGCATATGCCGACCTTGACAATTTACCGTTTGGTCTATAAGAACCAAATTCTAAATTAGAACTTATTTTGAATCTAATATCTTCATTCCAAAATCGATTAATAAATTTTTCTTTTAAATCACCAAAGTGGTCATTTTCATCTTTGATTAAATTCCACCATTCTTTAGCAATTCCATCTAGACATGCTTGAATTATAAATTTAGTTTCTGAATTTAAAATATCATTGAATGTAATATGATCTTGCAAATCTCTCAAAAATACCATCAGACGTTCTTGATTACTTCCGGAATACTTTGGCAATGGATACTCTCTAATCCACGAATTTCTAGTTGTTACTTCACTAGTTTTTAATTTACTAATTCTTTGTTCAAATAAATTTTGAGTTTTTTCAACTTCTTTAATTTTACATTCATTATGCATCACTGCCATAGCATTCTCTTCTGTAGTCAAATGTACCGTATTTAATTTACTGTCCATTTCACCTATTTTACTCGTAACCTCATCCAATGTTTCCTCTACATTCAATTTTAAATTTTCATATTGTCTTTTGTTAATTTCAATACTCGCATCAACTTGTTCATACAATCTATTTTTCAACTTTTCAATTTCTCCTTCATTTTCTTCTATTCTTTGTCTAATTCTAGCTCTATCTGTTGTGCATTTTTTAAAATTATCTTTCTGCTGAGTCGCGATTTTACCCAAACCTCTTTTTACTTTTTTAACTTCTAATCCCAAATCACGCATGAATTCATCGAAATCTTGTTGTGTTTTACTCAATATTTCTTTTTCTTCTTCATTAAATTCTACATCTTCCTCTTCACTTTCTTCCCCAAATTGATGGATTGTTTCTACATCATCAAAAATATCTAAAATTTATTTTATTTAAATTTTATTTTATTTAAATATTTATTTATTAACAAGATTTTTCTTTTAGATGCCACTATAGCGGTCATACACATTGGTGGCACGAATTATTTTTGCGTATATAGACGTCATACACTGGGAAGGGGTTAAAGGGTTAAAAAAATTATCAAACTTAAAAAAATCAAATTTTTTGTGTTTTTGAAATTATAACCGCTATTTTTAATTTTTGGGTTAAACGAAATTCTTTTTTTCACACTGGAATCGAAAAGAGCACACTCAATAAAATAAAATTTGATAAGAATTTTCTTTTTTCAGGCGTTAATGTGTTAATCATTAACATAATAAATAAACACTGTAATTTGATTAAAATCTTTATTTGTTTATAATTATTATAATATTATATTAACATCATAGTCAGGGAAATGTCAGGAAAATTTTTTTTTATGGAAATTAAGAAAATTGAGACAATACATAAAAAACCACAATTTATACTAAAAACGTGCAAGTTATTTTGATTTTGATAATGCCAAAAGTAACTATAAACAAATCATTCAAAAATTGTTTTTGAATCATTTTTAAGACAGAATTCAATTTTTCTAATATACCCAAGTGCGAAATTAAAAACGGCCCAAAACTGGCCCAGTGATGGCATAGTCAGTGCCAACTCTTGGCAGACAATAGTGGCCCTACTGTCAGGGGGTTAACCGCGGTAGGCCGTCGGCAGCCAATTATCGGCCGATTCTCGGTAAACATTAATGGCCCATTATTAGCTGCTATTGCTCCCCAGTGTTAGCAAAATTAAAAAAAATATATTTTTTATTTAATTAACTAATTAATTTATAATATTTATACAGGTTATTTCCCTAAGTTAAACGCAAACTTACAAATATTTGAAAAATTCTTACCACTCGCGGGGATCGATACCTGAACCTGATGCACCACAGCCTAACACTCTGACCACTCTGCTACTCTGACGTGAAGTCGAGGAAGCAATAGGGTTCTTATAAACTACACTACACTGGCCGATTATGTGCCATTATTGGGCCGAGCTACGTCCCAATATTGGCAATTATAATTTGCCATCATAGGTACAAAATGTTAAACAATAATGTGCCGTTATTGAGCCAAGCTACGCCCCAATTCTGGCAATTATAATGTGCCATCAAAGACACAAAATTGTTGCCATTAAAGTGACACTAATGTGCCATTAATGGGACGATCTTCGTTACATCACTGGCAATTGAATTTTGCCATTAAAGATTGATCAACTTTTCCGTAAATGTGCCATTATTGGGCCGAGAGCTGGCCCAGTCTTAAAAAATTTGAAAATCTGACCATCGGCACCATCATTGGCCCATCAATGGGACGTTTTAAACACCAGTAATGGTCCAGTAACTACTGCTAATTCTCGGCAGACATTACTGGACCAATGATGGGTCCAATAAAAATTAACTTCTAATTTTTTAAAATTCAATATTTTCAGTGTTTTCAATTACATATATTTCCATAAATGTAAATATCCATACAAAAATAATAATAATATTGTCCACGTGGACAAGTGTAAAGGGGAGAGGGTTTGCCAAATGTTCACGATTGTCCACAACCGGAGGCGGGGGGGTCAGAAATTGGTGAAAAATGTCCATTTAGTATATGTGACGCTCCACGAGAGAAGGGACCTTACCGTTTCAGCGATGCCAAGCGGTGTACGAAACGATCCCCACTCTCGCGGTTCCATATGAGCACACACACATTCATACGTCTGATTTCTGCTCTTGTCGGTGCGCCTCTTTTTCGTTTTCGTCGTTTTCCTTGGCTTGCTCGAAAAATGAGGCGCGAAATTTGAAAATAATACTTCTCAGAGCAGTATTATTTTAAAGATTTTTATAAGAAAATCAATATTTAATTTATACATAATTAATTATTAAATAATTTATATATTAGTGGATTTATTTTTTATCAGTTTATTAATTTTTGTATTCTCTAATTATTCTGTAATAACTAAATTCATTATTGAATAATTATAATATTTTAATGTAACAGTTATTTTATGTACTTTTTGGATTTACTAATAATCTTTTAACTTCAAATTAAGAAACAATATTAAATTATTTTCATTACAAAAATAATAAAATTCTAAAAATAATTTTATTATTTAAGAAAATAATTGAATTTCCTAAAAATAATTTTTACTTTTAAAAATTTCAAGATTAATAAGAATTTGATCAAGGTCGTTTTGAAATTGCTCATCTTTTATAACTTTCGCTATTTGATAAGTATTCATTCTAAAAAGTACCTTCATCGTCATCAGATTTCCTTCTACAATTATTTCCATTGCAAAAATGTCGAGTCTGAATTGTAGAATTTTGAATAATTCCGAGTCGTCTTTCAATTTTTCAATTGGTTGATTAAATTAATCGACCTTGATTCTCTGTAATTGAAAAATATAAATGCAAATGAAATCATATCACAGACACTTAGATCTGACTGAATTCTTAGAAAAAATTAAATCACATCAAATAAACATAATAATATATAATATAATCTATCTATCTACTTTCTTAACTACTTCTCTCTCTTTCACTTCTTCTCTAAACAAAGAGAATAGATGTTACTATGTGACTGGCTATAATTTTGATTGATATGCAGGACTCAGGAGATACTGGCATCTTGGAAGTAACTGGGTATTTAAGAGGACAACCGTTGTCAGCAAATGACCTTATCCATATAACAGGATGTGGAGATTTTCAAATGTCTCGAATTGAAGCTCCAGGAGATCCTTATACTCTTGAAAAGGAAAGAAAAAAGCCAAACACAAATGCAGACGATAACACCATGGAGTTTGAAACTGTTACTAAAATTCTTGAAGAAGCTGATCCGACTAAACAGGTAAGATACTTACATTCTGATATAATCACCTCCTTTCTACAACAATTTTTATAAACATGGTCTTTCGTGGGATACACTACCGATAGCTGTGACCCTTATGGGGTTCCATATGGGATCTTCCCTAACAAAGTACGTTTCATACAAATACTCATATGAAATGCTTATATATTTCTACGTTAGATAATGTTTTTCACGAATGTTCGCTAACATTACACTGTGCAACACATGAAATGTGCATTAAGTTTTAACTTCAGTTTCTGAAAGTACTTATCGAAACTAGCAAACACCTATTTCAGTTTTTCTAGATTAGCTCAGATTTGGATTTTATCAAAATATGAATTTTTTTTGTTGAATTTTCACATTTTTCAGTTTTCTGTTACGGGCGGGTGGGAACACTGGCTATTAAAAGGTTATTAAAAATAATAAATATAGATATAAATATAATATAAACATAAATAATAGAAAAAAGAAAGAGAAAAGAAAGAAAGGTTAATTTCCGATAACAAATTTGGCGCCCAACGTGGGGCAAAAGGCTCGACCATTGTAAAGAAGTTATTCCGGGTATTTATCCATCCATCCGGAATTAATCTGCCTACTGTATAACAGTGGCCGGGAAATGTTTCAGTCCTCTCTCTTTTCATACCAAAGAGACCAGCAACATATACGTGTGCATCAGTAAATGCAAAACTGGAATAAAGTGTTGCAGGCATAGTTCTGATTTGAATTCCACCAGGGTCAGAAGTAGCCCTAAGAAATATGTATGTGCCGGGTGATGATTTGATTTTGAAATCCATGCCAGTGTGCATTTTTAGCACTTTTGATTTTTCCTTCATGGTAGATTTGCTCCATGAGGTCATAACAAAATCGAATTCGTCCGAGTAGAATATCGTCACTAACAAAATGGAGTCCAGTTAGTTTGTTAATACCATCAGGTCTCAAACGCTGAAACCTGGGTCCTGGAACGTATCCTGAAAGGTTTTTTGTTGGTGTACGTCTTTCGGGAAAGCATCCTGCTGGCAGAGGATTGTAGTTGTCATACAATTGCCTTCTAGTTCTGTCGAGCGTTGTATAAGTAACTAGAGGACTTACATTGACTTCATACGCATTGTGATTTTGAGCAGTAATCCGTCCGAAACTACAGGAGGGTACTGCAACTGCACCATTGGAAGGTGTAAGGCCAGGTTGTGGTATAATTGTGTCACAAAAATTAGGCTTATTCGTTGACCCGTCAGGGGTCAGATTTGTCGTTACATGACTGATAAATTCAACAATAGGTTGTGGCAGAGTCATTTCATTAGGAAATGCGGTGAGTAGATCATCATACTCTTAAAAACGCGGCTTATCATTCTCAAATCTTGCTTTATGAATTAGTGCAGCCTGGAGTACGGAATTCGTGCCGTGTACAAAGGCAGATAGAGGCAAAGTAGAAGCGAATCGACTGTGAGTGGACTCAAGCTCGTCGTAAACGGCATTGACCCAGTGTGCACGTTCTGGAACTGTTCTGTAACAGTTAATAGAAATAAAGAACAGTTACATAAAGGTTCCGGAATTGTTCCGGAACGTGCCCCGCTTCGTGGATCTAGTTCAAGCCTGGCACATTTAATTTCAGCTTTTTTTGAAACGTTCAAATGCCTTGATGACTTGATTTTTTCCTCCAAATTTCGGCATTTGTCGTGTTCTGCACCCTTTTACAGTTCTACCAGACAAGTGTTGAAGTAAAGCACGTGGGCGATTCCGAGTCGCCTGAGGTATAATCTCTGACTTCGAGTACTCGAAAAATTCGAGTACTTGATTAAATTCGAGCACTCGAGTGAATTCGAGTACTCGAATGGATTCGAGCTTTTGACTTACTAAAAAAAACTATTAATAAGTAAAAAATTTCGAATTTATTTGAATTACTGAATCAATATTTATATTTGCTAAATACAATAAATGCGAAAATTCTATGAATTTTCTCTAGAACTCGAATTTACTCAAGAGCTCGAAAAAATTCGAGTGTTCGAAAAAATTCGAGTGCTCGAAAAATTCGAGTACTCGAAACTATTCGAGCTTTTTACACAGCTCGGCTCGGCTCGAACTCGAACTGATTAGGCTCGGCTTCGGCTCGAAAAATAAAAAGCTCAAAAAAGCTCGATCGAGCTTCGAGCTTTTTTCACAACACTAATTACTATAAATATTAGAATAAAAATATCAAAATTAAACATTCTGTGAAATAAACAAACAAATTTATAGATTAAATAATTGCCTCTCTCAGTTATTTCTACATCCACTACCCTAAGATCAAAAGAAAATAGATTCATGACACTGAGTGGTCAATTTGAAAAAGTTTTCTTAGAATAAAGTCCTGACTACGAAGCTCAGGTGAAAATAAGTTTACCTGGCGCCCGGTAATAATTAGTTTACAATAAAAAAAGAGCCTCGTAGTAAATACTTGGAAGTTGGAAGAGCGTAACCTCCAAGCTTTGTTTGTTTATATTTTCGAAAGGAGACTTGGACTAAATTACATCACAGTTAAGTATAAATACAGTGATTTAATTTAATAATTAATTTTTAGTAATTAATTATTGACTAAAGTAAATTAATACACAAATTTAAATTATACAATGGACATGAACATTCTTGGCAAGATAGTAAAGTGCTGAGAATCATTGTTACAAAGTATAACTACTTATTTTAAACAGGATGGAAACTTAAAATAAGTACTTATACTTATATTTCTATATTTTTTAAATGAACCTAAAAAAATACACATGAAAAAAAAATTTTCAATGGAGAGGAATCGAAGTTAACTATTTATTAATTAATATTGTTTATAACAATTTAAATATATTATGTCTTAAACAAGAAGAACACATACTCTTTAAATGAACATAAATAAAAAAGAAAACGTAATGTTGTGTTTTTATATGTACCATGTTTTTTCACCGCTACTCAAGTGGTGCTTACGAGAACTTATATTTGTGTTCAGTAGTATGAGTGTAAATTCACGAGACGACGGTCAGATACAAATGTATATTAATTAACCTTTTTTTATTAAAGTCTATTAATTAGAAGTCCGTCTTTTTCCTGGCTAACCTTATTATAACCAACAAAGGTTATGGGCCCAGATTGGACGTGAACTCTTCGGAGGTAAAGTATTCGATTTCGACTGCGACTTTTTCGCTGCTAGTTTCCCTTTCATTCCTTTGGGTTCCAATGCCTGGACTATATCCTCGAATTTTTCCCTATCAGAAGAGTGATGCTGGTATTCAATACTTAATTCCAGATTGGCATTCCACTGGCTGCTGAGAGGAAACACGATTTCTTTCAACTTCATAACTTTCGCCTTTTGTTCCTCCTCTTCAGCTTGCGCGTATCTCTCTAATACGTAGATCAGATATATTGTTGTCATTTGTGTAAGATTCGGAACGTCCACCGGATTTTCCACCATAAACTTCCCCATTAGGAGATTTGCTCTTTCTCCTAGCCTGAAAGTCGACCTGATTATATTAATCATATCCTCCTTCCTCTCTAAGGGGTGAACAAGAAAATTGGCTTCCACCCAATCTGTAAACTTCCTGATGGTCCCCAGGCCACACTTTCCATTGATGTCGCGTGAAAAACATTATACCTCTTGTAGAACATCAACAATACGTATCTACTGCAAAGCGTCGGCGAGTATGTATACAGAGTTTAACGGTGAAACTGCCATCCGCTGTTGTCCTAGAGGAAGGCGCCAAGGAATTCTTGTTGGATATACTCTACATGGTCGAGGTTATCGAATTTGGATACCAGAAATTCAACAAGTTCATGAGTCGCGTGATTGTGTCTTTAAAGAACATTCTTCACAAAAATCGAAAAATTTTCCAGGGAAGTAAGGGTATTCAGTTGCAGTACTCCTGTGATTCGACTTCAAACGATAATGAAGAAGATCAAAATGACAACGTGGATTAAGGTGAACAAGACGACTTTGTCAACGAAAACACGAACTTTGAAGTTTAAAAGAGAGGCACTCCGAGAGGACTATTAGGATTTTGTCAGTGTCTCTTTTTTATATAAGAGAGGCACTGAGAATATATCATTAGTCCAGTCTAAGTGGCTGCTGCTGAACTTTGAAGTTTATAAGAGAGGCACTCCGAGAGGACTATTAGGATTTTGTCAGTGTCTCTTTTTTATATAAGAGATGCATGGAATTGCAAAAATAAAAATAATTAAATTTTATTTACATTTTTACAGCGTAATGACCAGCTGCAAACGCTGACGTTATGTAATTGGGATGCTCCAAAAATCTTTAAACGCCTCCAAAAAACCTCAGTAGAAGGGCAATAATTTGCATGCAATCCAATTCCCGATGTGCACAATCTTTTGCAATCAACAACACTCGTCAGGTCGTGATCTAAATTTCTACGAAGAAATTTTTTTAACCCTTCAATTTTTTCGGGATATTCATTGAAATAATGCAAGTTCAAGACTAGTTTGCTGGCCATTTTTCCTTTTTTAATATTTAACACAACAGGAACGCACAAAACCACCGACCAAATAATTTCAACGACACGGACAAAGAGAAAACTGATGAAAATAATGTTAAACAATTGAAGCACGTTGCTATACACCAAGACTTTTTTGAAGTTGGGTAAAATTAAAACGAGAGACACTATAAATAGTGTAGTCCAGTCTGAGTGTATCCATGTATACTTGGGTAAATGTTACATTTGAGTCTTATAGAATGGCTACTTGTTTGTTACGAGTCGATACATTACCATCTGCTGATTCTTTAAATTTACATTATACATCTCATTTCGCTTGTTACTTACATATGGCTCTATCTCTGGAATCTCTCTCACAAGTGCACGTTATGAGATGTCGATTAATATATAAGGACGAATGAAAAGTATGTCTATAGGGTGGTCCGATATTATTATGGGAGCTGGTGCGCCTTGATTCTGTTGCTAATGACTGAGACTTAAGAAATTTTCTGTGTGTAAGAAGGGTTTTCACTTATCTAGTAACAGAAGCCAGAACCTATAATTATCCCCTTCGTATGTGCATAAGATTCTTATGGTCGAAGTTGGAGGATTTCTGTAATAAGTGATTTTGTTACATTCAGGTGATAACCCTAGCGTTGAATGTGTGTAATGTACAGTGCATAAATGACAGATATGATCGACACATTAATCCGTTGTTTCGGGCAGAATCTCCTTCGTCGTACAGGCAACACTGATGTTGTACATTAATAATGACACTGACCATCTCTTTTTAGTTAAATAAATAAAAAAAAATAAAAGAGAGAGACACTGAGAATATACTATTAGTCCAGTCTAAGTGGCTCCTGCTAAACTTTGAAGGTTATAATAGAGGCACTTAGTCTAGAATAATAGTACATTCTTAGTGTCTCTCTTATAATTTTTTATTTATTTATTTTCATTGTTATAAACAATTTTTCAGGCATCTCATGGGGTCTATCACATAGAGGAGCTCACCAGCTTTAATTTAAGACATTGTGCGACTAAATCAGTCCACTAGAAAAAAAGTCGTATTCTAAATATCTCCTGTGTATGCCTTACTATACTTGTACAATTAACCTATCTCTTATACCTGTATGAAGATATTTAGAATACAACTTCTTTTCTAGTTGACCGATTTAGTCGCTCAATGGCTTAAATTAAAGCTGGAGTCCTCTACTATGTGATAGACCCAATGAGATGCCTGAAAAATTGTTTATAACAATGAAAATTATAACCTGTCAATAATTCTTTTAATAATTACAAAATGATTTTAATTGACTTTAAATCGAGCTAGGGACCACTCGACTACTAACAGGAAATAAAGGTGATCTTGGTAATTATATATGAGCGCCTGGCTTTAGAAATTAATTATTTTCCATATTTATGTAATTTTATTTTACCCGGCCAAGTGGATTCGTAGGATGACTTTTAATAATAAATAAATAAACACAAAGTTAAAAATATTACACAATTCGATTTATTCTAATAAAGTAAAACATTAATTCAAATTAATAAAATAGAAAATAACAAAGTTTCTTTGGTTAAAGAATACTCAAGCATCCAAGATTTTATATTTAATTTAGCTTTAATAAAATTCTCTATTGACACTTTGACTTACCGCCATTTCAATATATTTTCCGGCGAATGTTTTTATTTAAAACTTATTGCTCAACTTATTTCTTTATTCTTATAAAACTTATTGACTTATCAACTTATTGACTTTACTGTCGCTATATTGAAGCGTCGGCCATGGCAGTCAAAACATGAAGACCGAGCTATACATTTTTCTCGCCTAATTCGCCTATTCAAAACCCATGTGATAGCGACCCTGCCGATAAGTATGAAAATTACCTTTTTCGTACTTATAGGATTAACAGGTCGCAGCCTCGCAGGCGCGTTGTACAAGTTAATGAAGAACAATTAATCTTGGATATGTGTGCAACTCGGACCAAATGGAGCAGTGAAATTAACAAAATAATAATTATAACAATTATTATTGGTGGTCCCGGTTTGCTTCATCCTCAAACTGTTTCTCCTGACTCTACTCGCTCCAACTGAGAGTCAATTGCAAATAGTACCTCCGCGCCAAATTAGCTGAGTTTGATAGGCTGAAAACATTATTGAAAGGCAGTGACAAGTAATATTTAATTTGGATTGCTCTTGGATCCATGAGATGTATCTATTTATGAATTGCTTTAAATTGATTATTGCTTTAATTATTTTGTGCAGTTTATTATAATTTTCTCCTTATTTAAATTACAAAATATAGAATATTAAGGAGAGCTTCAAATTTTTCCACCATGGTCGAGGACAAAATTAAAAGAGCAAAATTGCAACGTTACAAAATAAATAAGAAAATATAAGAGAGACACTGAGAATATACTATTAGTCCAGTCTAAGTGCCTCTATTATAAACTTCAAAGTTCAGCAGCAGCCACTTAGACTGGACTAATAGTATATTCTCAGTGCCTCTCTCTTTTATTTTTTTTATTTATTTATTTTCATTGTTATAAACAATTTTTTTTAGGCATCTCAAGGGGTTTATTACATAGAGGAGGTCTCCAGCTTTAATTTAAAACATTGTGCGACAAAATCGGTGAACTAGAAAAAAAGTTGTATTCTGAATATCTTCATACAGGTATAAGAGATAGTATAACCTGTCGCCACGCCGGTTCATTTATTGAAAATTAGAGACTTAGAATTGGGGAAAACAACTCTGGTGGCGAGAAATTATAAAGGCGATCTTTATTATTTATTTTAATTTTGAGCGCCTGGCTGCTCCTCTAATATAATAAGAAAATACAAGCCATATTTAGAATTTAGAATTTAGATTAGAATATTTATAATAGATAATTTTGCCGACTAGGTGTAGGAACGAGTAGTGACTTTTGTTAAATAAATAAACACTTGTTTACACACATAACTCAAATTTATTCTAAATAATTAAAACTTGAAAGAAACATTTATCATTTGAAAGAAACAGACTTGCTAAGAGTCGGAGAGCAAGCAAATTTTAACAAGAAAACAAAAGTAGATTTACTATTATGGCGAATTAATAATCCAACTCACCACTATTCCACAATTGACTTATTTCTTTTCCTTTTATTTCAATTTATGATTTTGGCAACTCGAGTTTTATAATTTTGTATGACAAATAAATATAATATCCAAAATTCTCCTTGGTAAATAAATATAATGTCCACCCACCGTGACGTTCAAAACGTGAAGGACGAGCGCCACTCGGCTGCTCGTACTTTTCGCCTATTAGACGCGGCTCTTACTCAACGGCCACCCTGTCGATAAATGTAGATTAATACATCTACAAGTAGCGATTAATGGGTTGCAGCCTTGTAGGCGCGACTTAATATTAATCTTAATATTAGATTAAGAAAAACAGCTAATCTTGGACTAGTGACATTAATTATCACGTAATGAGCCTGGAGCAGTTCAATAACATATTAAAATAATTTTGTAAACATAAATAATTAAACAAAATTCTGTTTAATGATAATAGTTCTTATAAAAGAACTTTTGGCTGCATTAATTGATATTCGTCCTCAAGTCTGCTCCCTGAACTCTGCTCGCTCCTTCTGAGAGTCCTCTTTAGTTTCGTTGCGCTATTTTGGTTGCATCTAATAGGCTAAAACAAAAATAAAAACAATGCGGCAGAAATTATTCTTAATTAATATTATTTCTCGGATGTGCTCTCGAACTCTTTAACAGGTCAAAATTAATTAATTGTACATTATGTGCATTTTCTGTATTTACATATATAGTAATAACCCTTTTCTAAACTTAACAATTTTATTAATAATATAAAAGGGGCTTCACGCCCACGTTACGGTCGAGGAACTTGCGATGTAAAATGTACAGCGTTACAATAGGTTAATTGTACAAGTATAGTAAGGCATACACAGGGGATATTTAGAATACGACTTTTTTTCTAGTGGACCGATTTAATCGCACAATGTCTTAAATTAAAGCTGGAGTCCTCCACTATGTGATAGACCCCTCAAAACTAAATTTCAATTTTTCAGGTTATGTGACAATTATTCGTTTAATAATTATTACAAACAAAATTAAATGCACTGGAAAAATAAATTTTACACACAAAATATTCGCTGGAAATAATAATTATTACACACAAAAAATATTCGCTGGATATACACAAAATATAACAAAGAAAAATAGACGCTAGAATAAAAATGTGCTTCAAGTCTCAACGTTGCCCCACGTTGGGCGCCAAAAATTGTGACCAAGGGAAATTAACAATTAAATTTATTTAATAAAGATTAGAATTTTACCTCAAATAAATCAATTAATAATTTCCTAGATTTTATTTGCTATTTTAAATTTCAATTAGTCAAATAAGCTTTCAATCGAATCAGCAATTAATTCTCTCATGTCTCTCACAAATAAATTTACCCTAAATAAATGCTCAGTTGAGCGCCAGTTATTTTACTTATTTACCAAATTACGAAAATAACAAAATAATTTATTACTCAAATAAAAATCAGACAACAAAAAAAATAAAAATGAGACTCTAATGATTCGGGTGAGATTCTATTGAGGACGCCATTGAAAGCACATGGCGTGAAGCACAATTTCAACTTAAAATTTGTAGGTTAACTCACCAATTGTTGAAAGGGATTAATTCAATAATACGCTGGCTATTCCAAAAGAAAAACACTTTATTGATCAAATCCAAGAAATGCTGATTTCGAAATTTCCTTAACTTTCGTCGCACGAATGTAGGAATTGTTAAATTCGTTATTAAACCAATGCTCCACTCACTCAGTTCGAACAATTGTTTCCACAAATTCGCCGCTCACAACTAATCGCCAAAAACTCCTCCCAATTAAACACTCAATAATAATCTCCTTTACTCCGTACAAATTTTACTACTAGCACGCAATTACTAGAAACTGTTTTATAAATTTCGATTTTGTCACCGCGTCGTTCGCTACTCTTTGCAACATTTACAATATCTCACGATCTCTCGATCCTATCTCAGCCGGCGTTCTCGGCACACACTGAAATCGTCGCTTTTCTTGCTTGCCACACGCACGTGGCGAGCTACAACGGAAATAGACTCAAAACACAACTAAATAATTGAAACAAAAAAAAATACACTATAGTCTAAACTCAAAATCCATCAAATTTCAGATCAATAATTTTTTATAATACCATACTTCAAACCAAACGATAACTAAAATTTACATTAATCAAATTTCAATATTTGACGGAAATCTCATTTCTTTTCTTTGCACAGGGGTGGGACTATAACGGGCACTAAGGTGTCTAAACAAATTTCGTGCCAGTGACGAATCACTTTGTCACAATCCCCCTCCCTTGGCCGGTACTACCCCGTAGTACCGCCCAAAATCACACCAAAAAAAATAAAAATGTACTTAAATGTTCTCTCTTTCCAATAACCAAAAAAAAAATAATGATAGGATAACGCAAAAAAAATAATTTAAATCACCACACTCTCACTAAAACTTCGGAAGTCAATAGTTTGAACGACGTCTTGCCTCGAAGAATTCTCTCATAGGCATCATGATTACCTCATCCGGTAAACCGCGTAATGCTTGAGCCAGTTCTCTAGTCTGGTTTACAAAACGATCAGCCGCATCCACGCTCGAAGGTCTCTGCAAATCACTGACCTGCAGTACAGAGCAATTGACTGTAGTTGGCATTAATGGTAACGCTGGTGGTGGTACTGTTGCACTGAATGGAACCCAAGGAACTGTCTGAACTGAAGTGAACCGTCTTATCGCTTCAGGAGTTGGAACTGGCAATATGTCGTCGGTAAACGCTGGATTTGATCCCAGATCTCATCTGGCGTAGGTTGTGGTGGTTCGAAAACTCCACCAACGGCTCCTTCCAATTGGTCATCTGAACTTTCTCCTTGAAGTTGTTCAATTTCAACTGAAAGATTTACTGGCTCATCTATATATTCCCGATCCTCCCGCAATAACTTCAACTCCTTAATAGAATCCTGTCGATCCCTTTTTAATTGTAAATCAACAGTAGTTGATGATGGTCGCTTCCGTCCTTCTTGATCTTCTCTAAGCACGCTGGTTGGTGGAGACGGTTTACTCGCTGTAGAAGTGGTGGCCTCAGCAGGTGTTGCAAACGACCACTTCTCTTGCACCTTTTTTATCCGAACATCTCTAAACAATTCGTAATTGCGCTTACCGAATCTGGCCAACATATCAGCACTATGTTTTTCCGAGCAACGAGGGCAGGTTGTAAGCGTTACCCCCCGTCTACCACAATTTCGGCAATAGCCTTTATACGGGTTTGGGCATTTGCTCCGCTGGTGTCCCTTCTGACAACAACTAATACATGAGTTTGGGGGGGGATCAACACGAGGGTCGGTGGGAATGGGTTTTAAATCTTCAAACATGACTCCTCTTGTAATAATCGGGAGTTCAACTTTGGCATTTTTTTGTTTTTTACCCACATCCAACATCAAGCTCGCTAGCTCCAAAGGCACATTTGGTTCACGATTAGGAGGTCCTGGTGGAGTGGGAGGTCGCTCAGGTGAAGGCGTTTGCCTTTTGCTGACATAATTTTCAGGAAACAAAACATTGGTGCGAATATCTCGTATGGCTTTAAATTGCTCATCCCGCAATCGTTCTCGTTCCCTCGATGTCGTTGGCCCTTCCCCTCGAAAATACCTCTCCAACTCCTCGACTGCTAATCGACTTTCCCACTCCTGCTCGCTCTCTCCCAATCTTCTAGCCGGCGATAGTGGACGTTGAGCAAGACCTCGACCATCAACGGCCGCCATGCTGCGATGGTGCCGGAATGATGTTATTGTTGGTCTATGTGGGACATCTTCCCACTGGATTAAGTCCTCGCTGGCTCCTGTTACTACTTCCGGACTGATCTCCTCATCCCCTGACCGATGACCATCCCCTCGACGACGTTCTGATGAATCGGCTCTAAATCCGGAAAAGCCTCGTCCTCGGAATCTCGCTGGAGCTTCTTTATCCGATCCCGACATTATCTGAAATAGACCCATCAATAAACAAAAACTCAAAAGCTGGAGACAAGAAATTTAAAAAAAAATTAAAATTTCACAAATTCATAATTTAATTTAACGCTAGTAACGCTGGAAAAAGAAAAATAAATTAATGTCACCTGACAAAAAAAATCAATTATAACAAAAATTAAATAAAATACTCGATCAATGTAGAATTCAATCCTTGTTAACATTTCGGGTTGGAATGTAGCGTTTTAGTTCTGAGACGTGCACCTTGGGAATTCGCCTATTATCATTTGTGCCTAACACATAGACGGTAGGAGATAATATTTGAACAATTTCGAAAGGATCTTCGAATTTTGGAGCCAGTTTCGTTGCAAATTTACGAATACCGCTGGACAATTTGTGAGTCCTCCAAAGCACCAAGTCTCCAACATTAAATGTAACATTTTTCCTTCCTCGATTGTAATACGCTGCTTGTTTGGTTCTCTCTTGATTGACAACTCTTGCAACCATATCTCGAAGTCCATCCAATCGTTTCATACGATCAGTCCACAACGCTGGATCAATTCTCATAACTGAAGTTGGATTTTCTACTACTCGCCGAAGACTCTTGACTGGTTTTGGATGGCGACCATAATTAAGAAACGCTGGTGATACCTTTGTTGACGCTTGTGTGGCGGTATTCATAGCATGTCTCAATTCATGCAGGTGTAAATCCCAATTCCGATGATCCGAGTCGATAAAAGTTGAGATCATTGTTTTCAACGTTCGGTTTGACCTCTCCACCGGGTTCGCTTGAGGGTGGTACGGTGGTGTGGTTATGTGTTTTACTCCGCACTCCTTCAGCACTTCTCTCAAGTGACGGTTGTCGAACTCTTTTCCATTGTCGGTGAGAAGGAACTCTGGAGTTTCCCACCGAAAAAGAATGAGTTCCTCAAACGCTTTGTCAATTGTCTTGCCGTTCGCTGAACGTATCGGTTTCAACTCCACCCAACGAGAGAAAAGAACTTGAAAGACCACGAGATGTTTGTACTGGCTTTTGCTCGCTGGAAACTCCATGGTGTCTGCAGCCACTACAGACCAAGGTCGTTCGACAATTCTCTCTCCCATCAATCCTTGAGGTCCCAGCTGAGAAACTTTATGAAACTGGCAGTCAGGGCACTGCGTGACGAAATTGTGAACGTCATGCCAAACACCCTGCCAGTAATATTCCCTCGCCACTCTATCGTAAGTTTTGTCGACTCCAAGGTGACCAGCCGAGAATTCAGCATGCGCCACGGTAAGTATTTCCTCACGATGTTCTAAGGGAACAACTAATTTCCAAATTTCCTCGTTTCCAGTGATTGGTGTCAAGAGTGGATCGATTCTTGATCGGTATAACATCTCATTTTCTATCTTCCAACCGGGAAAACGCTGGGGGTGACTCCTGACCATCTCACGACGCTTCAAATACCACGGATCATTTATTGTCTCGAACGCTGCAATTTCTTCCTCTTCGTCTTGCTCGACTATTCGCGAAAGAGCATCTGGAACTTGATGCAGCGTGCCCTTTCGATGAATCACGTCAAAATTCCACTGTTGGAGTTCCTATGACCAACGCGCAAGACGACCAGTGGGCTCCTTCAAATTACGCAACCATTTCAAAGCACTGTGGTCCGTAATTACGCAAAATTTGGAACCCTCCAAATAAGGACAAAATTTCTTTTTCACCGACCACAATAACGCTAGACACTCCTTCTCAGTGACGCTGTAATTTTTCTCGTGTGATGTAAGTACTCGGCTCACATAGGCGATAGGATGCTCTCCATCCTCGGTCTCCTGCGTGAGCACTGCGCCTAACGCTGAATTGCTTGCATCGCACTGAACAGTAAATGGTTTACTGAAATCAGGGCGTGCTAACACTGGTGCTGACGTCAATTTTGATTTCTTAGTCCTTTGTTGTCAAGAACATAACCTAAATATGCAACTCGAGAACAACCGAACTCACATTTATCCGGATTGATCTCTAATTTTGCATCTGACAATTTTTTTAACACTACTTCTAACCAATGTAGGTGATCTTCGAAGGTTTCGCTGATGATGATAATGTCGTCCAAATATCCGAATACGTGAGGATCAAATTCTGGACCAAAGAGCGAGTCAATCAAACGTTGGAAAGTACTCGGACCGTTGGTTAAACCGAAAGGTAAACGCTTGAAATGAAAAAGTCCAAATCCGGGAATTGAAAATGCCGTGAACTTTTTATTTTCAGGGGACAAAGGAACTTGGTGATACGCTAGTTTAAGGTCGATTTTCGAAATAAAACGCGCCTTTCTAAGCTTATCGAGTATAGAGTCGATGCTGGGAATTGGATAAGCATCATGAATCGTCACTTTATTCAAATCCCTATAATCGAAGCACAATCTATAAGACCCATCGCTTTTCAAAGCAACAACTGGAGCACTACTCCATTCGCTGTCTGAACGCTCGATTATTCCCATGTCCAACAGTCTTTTAATTTCCTTTATAAGCCAATCCAAAATTGCAGGAGCCATTCTTCTCGGTCGTTGTTTGACTGGTGATGAATTAGAAACAACAATGTGATGTTCTGTGAGCGTTGTCATACCATGCTCTTTCGACGGTGGTATTATCAAATTCTTGACTAAGTCTTGAATTTGTTCACGCTGATCACTTGTTATTTCAGAAATGAAATTTTCAGAATTGTCACTGTCACTACGCTGGTTTATATTTTTGGCAAACTCATGCCACTCTTTGCTGTTCACTCTCCACAAACCCTTTCCAAGTTGCACGTCCATGTCGAAAGCTCGACAGAAATCAACTCCTAAAATCACTTCCTGAGTCAATGAATCGATCGCCCTCAACTCGAATGGATGAGAGACACCTTCGACGGTTAACCACAATTTTAATTTTCCAAGAGTATTTGTGGAACCACCGATAGCACTCTGTATCATATTGTCAGTTGATTGAAGCTTCGATTTAAATTTCTCCGCTAGTTTAGGGCCTACCACCGAGATCATTGCCCCAGGATCAAATAACGCTAGATAGGGTTGATCAGCGATGACTAATTTTAAGAAATATCTGTTTTTAGTCCTCGCTCCGTCAACAGCTTCGTCATCCACGGTGGGCTCAGCTGTTTTCACAACAGCTTCCTCCCCCCCTTGGATTGAATTACCGGTCTGATCGTTGACGAATTTATTTTTACTCGTCGATTGATCAGAGTTCGGTAAGTCATTCACCACAAAATCAGGTAAGAGACATTTTTGTCCCCAACGACTCTCGACACAATCCGCTTTTTTCTCTAAACTTAAATTATTCTCAAAAATTTTAACACTCTTATTTTCACAATCAGAGAAAATCTCACTAAATTTTATTTTCCTAATTGCACCTTTACTTTCTCTTGACAAAAATTTGTTGAATGGATCCCCTCCATTCGTTACGCTGGCTAACACCTCTCCTCTTCTGCTCTTGGGTGTGAGTAAGTCCGTCTCACTCAATTTTTCCCTCTCCACTACTCCTTTCTCTTTCTGTGGGAGTGAGCTCGCCTTACTCATAGATGTTTCTCGCTTCGAAACACCTTCGCTCGTGACTGAGAGTGGCTCTCCTCCACTCTGTACGCTGGTTGTCAAGGCACCTTTTTCTCCTACTTGCACTGAGAGTGAATCCCCTTCACTCTGACTTCTACACGCTGGTACATCTGCACTCGAAAATTTCTCCAACTTTACGTTGGTCGTGGTGTCCATGCTGGTTGCCCCGGTGTAGTGGTGGGGGGAGCAGGACAGTTCTGTCCCCCCGCACGCTCGTTTCCCAAAGCAATCTGATATTGTCTTAATTGAATACAATTAGGACAATTCGCGAACACGACTCCCGTTGTACCACAAACTTGACATTTTTGCTTCAAAGGACACTGATTTGCATAGTGTCCTTGTCCTTTGCAAAAATGACACACACGAAACTGACACTCCAAAGCCTTGTGGCCAACACCTTGACAATGGAAGCAAGCTCCCACAAAACCCTTTGGATTTGCTCCATTGTTCGGACCATTTCTCAACGCTGGCTGGTTTTGCTGTTGCTGAGGTAAAGTCTGATTCGTTCCCATCATAACAGGAGCGAACGCTGGTGCTGAAGGCTGTTGTGGATTCGAAGCACTTGGCATCGCTGGTGCTTGTGTTTTAATCGCGTCCACTTTTTCACTGTTTTCTTTATTTTTCTTTTTACTCTTCTTTTTCTTCTTGTCCCCCTTTTTTACACTTTTCGTTGATTTGACGCTGGAACTTGATTCACTTTCCGCTTGTTCTTCTTTCAGCGCCTCCACTTGGGCACTTTTTCTAGAAACAATGGTCGCTGCTGTGGGAAATTTCATTTTCTCCTTTGGCAGTGGGGGTGAATAACGAAGATCCGCCGCCTTCGCTTTCTCAAATTCTCTTAAGACTCGTTCCATTTGGGAAAGTGAATTTGTTTTAGAATTCACTAACATGCGACGATATTCTGGAGTGAGACCATTATATGCGATCCGATATTGAAGATCACGAGCAAGTGGTTTCTGAAGATGACCCATAATAATTTTGAGATTAGTCAAATAAGTGGTGATCTTCTCTCCTTTCGCTTGGGTGCGACTTCTGAGTTCCTCCATAATTTCCAAGTCATCACTCTCGCTGGAAAATTCATGCTGGAACGCCTCTCGAAATTCTTCCCAAGTCAAAACATCGTCTCTAATGGTGCGATACCAACTACTCGCATTATTTCTCAAAACGCTGGGTATTGCATGCAATAACTCTTCGTCTGTTATTGCCGTTGACAACTGACAGTCCTCTACTCGATTTAGGAGCTCTTCTGGATCTTGTTTGCCATTTCCAGAAAATTTGATTTCCCAATCTCTCAGGCTTTTAATTACTTTGTGTCGTCTCTCTGTTATCGTGGTCCTGCGGCGTTGTGAGGTACGGTTGGACGCTGGTACTTCCTCCTCATCGTACGATGTGAAAGCGTAAGGGGAATTTTCCCCCACCTTTGGACCTTGTGAAACTCTCTCGCTAGTATGGACACGCTCTATGTCTTTCCCTACTTTTTGTTTGGACTCACGCCCGACAATTTGATTTTTCGACAGAATTTCTTCTGAAATTTCTTCCCTTTTTGGAATACTTTTTACTACCGGTGCGGGTTGGGAATTTTTAAAAGGCCTAATTGGGGAACTCATATTTAAATATTCCTGTTCTACTAATTTACGTTGGATTGCTTTTCACTCTAAGAACATTTGGTATTCAGGGTCATTTAATAATAGGCTAAATTGTTGTAATTTAGCCATATTCGGGGCAAGTTCTGACGAAATTCTCGGAACATTCGAAGATGACGTCGTGTGGACCATTACGTTGCTGTAGGTGCACGGAGAAGTAGAAACGACCGATTTTGTGACAATACTCGCGGATGTCATTATCGGGGTGGAAGAAGCTAAAGAAAAAGTCAGAATTGACTCTGTAATCGGGGTAGTATTTGATGCGATCACTGTATTGTCACTATTGTCTATACTAATCACGGATGATTCATGAGCGCTGGTCACTTTAACCCCCCCTTCAGTTTTCTTCCTTTCGGTAACATTAGCCATAAATTCTGCCGTTATCTCTGGCAATGCTTCGCAGTCAAAAATTAATTGCGAGTTTCCTCCGTCAAAATTTTCGTCCCATGGCACGTCAACGTCGTCTGCTAAATCTAATCGCATTTCCGCACGAAACAAACGCTCTCGTAGTACTTGAATAGTACCTTCGATACTTGCCATATGTCTATCAAGACCACGAATAACTTGTCCTGGTGACAATGACCGAATTGCCGTCCAAGCTGCTTCAGCTTGGTCGAAACTGAACAACTCGAGAACTCGTTGTGTATAATTATTCATTTTCAAAAAAAAATTTAATTAATAATAAAAGAGAAATTAAATTTACACAAAAATTTTTTTTTATCGAAATAATAATTCGTAAACTCCAAAAATTTAAAAAGAATTTTAAACGAGTTAAAAAAAAATTTTACACTCACGAAAAGTTGAATATTCTCAAATAAACACTTTAGAAATTTCGCGCGCAAGAATTCAAACTGGTGATATCGTCGTCTGACCTGCGCAGTGGGCTTCTTCTTCCTTGAAAATAAATATGGCTACCTAAAGCAATTCTCAAGGGACAAAATGGCCGACTTCCGGATTATTTCTCACCACGTGCACGGCTCAAAACTAAATTTCAATTTTTCAGGTTATGTGACAATTATTCGTTTAATAATTATTACAAACAAAATTAAATGCACTGGAAAAATAAATTTTACACACAAAATATTCGCTGGAAATAATAATTATTACACACAAAAAATATTCGCTGGATATACACAAAATATAACAAAGAAAAATAGACGCTAGAATAAAAATGTGCTTAAAGTCTCAACGTTGCCCCACGTTGGGCGCCAACAATTGTGACCAAGGGAAATTAACAATTAAATTTATTTAATGAAGATTAGAATTTTACCTCAAATAAATCAATTAATAATTTCCTAGATTTTATTTGCTATTTTAAATTTCAATTAGTCAAATAAGCTTTCAATCTAATCAGCAATTAATTCTCTCATGTCTCTCACAAATTAATTTACCCTAAATAAATGCTCAGTTGAGCGCCAGTTATTTTACTTATTTACCAAATTACGAAAATAACAAAATAATTTATTACTCAAATAAAAATCAGACAACAAAAAAAATAAAAATGAGACTGTAATGATTCGGGTGAGATTCTATTGAGGACGCCATTGAAAGCACATGGCGTGAAGCACAATTTCAACTTAAAATTTGTAGGTTAACTTACCAATTGTTGAAAGGGATTAATTCAATAATACGCTGGCTATTCCAAAAGAAAAACACTTTATTGATCAAATCCAAGAAATGCTGATTTCGAAATTTCCTTAACTTTCGTCGCACGAATGTAGGAATTGTTAAATTCGTTATTAAACCAATGCTCCACTCACTCAGTTCGAACAATTGTTTCCACAAATTCGCCGCTCACAACTAATCGCCAAAAAGTCCTCCCAATTAAACACTCAATAATAATCTCCTTTCTAATCTAATCTAATCTAATCTGACACCGAGATCAAGCTGGATTTTCCTCAAGAAGGGAAAGTAAGCACCTAGGTTATAGAACCCATTGTGCCAGACTCCAGTTCGCTCGTTTATAGCAACTTCTTAGAGTCCTGTTCTTCTCCAGAAGTCCAGTATCTCTTCTATCGATAGGTTGCTCACCTGCTTAGGGTCAATAATTGCTTGACCCCAGCTAGATAGCCTGATCCTAGCTAACGCTGGGCATTCAGATAAAATGTGAGTCGAAGTTTCGTTACTTTCCCCACACAGTCTGCACATAGGTGAAACTTGTCTGCCTATTTTATGCTGATGGTAGTTCAATAGTCCATGACCCGTAAGTAGACGAACTACGGTTCTAACTCTGATCTTATCGAGTTTTAGGAGATCGCTCGCTCGCCTCTTGTTGAGTGCTTACCCCAACAGAGTTTTCGCTTGCCTTCCCACCCCAACGTTCGCCCAATACTTCTCATGTTCCTTTCCACCCCATCTTTCTATGGCTCCCTTAACCAAGCATGGCATTATTGCCACTGCTGGTTCAGGACCTATAATTTCGTCTCGGAACCGGTTTTCGCCAAGACGTCTACTCTTTCATTACCCTTGATTCCCGAGTGACCCGGTACCCAAATCAATGAAAGTCTATTTGCTGAACCCAACTCATCTAGTACGCTCCGGCATTCCCAGACGAGTTTTGATTCTACTGTGGGATTTTTCAGAGCCCCTAAGGCCGCTTGACTATCCACACAAATACTGATCCTCTTGCCCTTTGTTCCATTTCGAATGGATATTTGGGCGCAAGTTAAAATCGCACAGACCTCTGCCTGCCAGACCGTGGCATGTTGTCCTAATGACTCAGCCACTTTAATGCAGCCAGTTTTCCGATAAATTCCGAAGCCTGCACCGCAGTCCATCTTGGAGCCGTCTGTATACCAGACTTCGTCCCCAAGTGGAAAACCTTTCTTCCAGTCCATTCTGGAAGGTGTAATGATCTTAAAGCGGGGTTTAAATTTAACCCTCTTGATCATTCTATCTTGCACCATACTTAATTCTGGTATTGATAGAATTGAGCGTGGAAGCTTGGTGTGTATACCACCAACCTTCCACCTTCCCTGCGCAGTTAACCTGCTCATAGTGAGAGCCGCCTTTTTCACCGCGGCAATATGCAGAGGTACCTCGGCAAGCATGAATCCCAACGCAGCTGTTGGCGTAGTCCTCATTGCCCCCGTAATACCCCTGAAAATCATTGCTTGCAGTTGGCCTAGTTTCTCTTTAACCGTTATCAGTTAAGTTCTAGACCACCAGACAACCACCGCGTGAAGAAACCTTGGTTTTAAGATCATCTGATAGAGCCAGTTGACCATATTAGGCCTTAGTCCCCATGATGACCCTATCGCCCTTCTACACGCCCAAAACGCGGTACAAAACCTGCTATACTGATATTCGAAATGTTCCCTCCAAACCAGCTTTTTATCCAGGATTACTCCCAGATACTTAGCCGATTCAGAAAAGGAAATCTCTTTTCCATAAAATATCGGTTTCTTCAAACTCGGTACCTTATATTTTCTTGTGAAAACTACTATATTCGTTTTCTCTGGGTTTACAGAAAGTCCAGTCAGATTGCACCAATCCTTGACAATCTTAAGCGCACGTTCCGTAAGTTCTAAGAGGGTCTCAATTGAGTGCCCTCTTATAATTATAAGGAAATCATCCGCATAACTTTGCGTATAATATCCCTGGCTATTGAGGTTTCTAATTAACTCATCTGCCACTAAGCAATACAATAAAGGAGAGAGAACTCCTCCCTGTGGGCACCTTTTTGAGACAAGGCCGGTTACCTTGGCCTCACCATACTCTGCCTCCAGGGCCCTTTCGCGAAGCATGCTGTCGATCCACTTAACTAGCGGCTCGGGCACGCCTCGCATCCTGGCTGCCCTGCAGATAGTTTTGCTAGAGGTGTTAGGGAAGGCACCTTCGATATCAAGAAAAGTACCAACCGCATAACCACCACTGCTAATTTGTCCCTCTATTCTACCTACTGCCGAATGGAGGGCTGTTTCTACTGAGAAGCCTGCTCTATATGCATGCTGTCCCTGATGTAGGGGAAAATCTCTAAGACATTCCTGTCTAATAAACTCATCCACCAGTTTCTCTAACGTCTTTAATATAAAGGAAGTTAGGCTGATTGGCCTGAAGTCCTTCGCCGCAGTATAGCCTGACCGACCGGCCTTTGGAATAAACACAACCCTCGTCTTTTTCCAAGACTCCGGTGTATAACCAAGAGCTATACATGCTCTCATAATTTTACACAGGGGTACTCTAATACAATCCAATCCCTTTTGCAAAAGAACCGGATATATACCGTCCCCCCCTGAAGCCTTAAATGGTTTGAAAGTGCTTATTGCCCAATCAATCCCTTCCGGAGTTACAACCCTGGCTGCTAGTTTCCAGTGTTCCCGATATCCTCGGTTCCTACCTGGTCCTATGCCCTGGCTGTTCTCCAAACCTTCTCTAAAGTCCGGGAAGTTTACTTCCATCAGGTGCTTTAGACACTCCCTTTTATCCTGGGCATACTGCCCATTAGGCAGCTTAATAGTAGTTAATTTTGCCATTGGGTCTCGAGCTAGTACTTTATGAAGTCTTGAAGCTTCTGGTACCCTCTCGATTCCCTCGCAAAAACTTCTCCAGCTGACACCCCTTGCCCTATCTACTTCTTTCTTATAAGAATCGCGAGCGGTATGATATTCATCCCATGCTCGCTGATGCCTACGTTTCTTGGCTTTATTAAAAAGCTTTCTTACAGTTTTCCTATGTTCCTCCAAACGGGGGGTCTACCATTTACCGCCCCCATTGAAGCCCATTTTCTTAACTACACAGTTCCTTTCAAAGGAACAGATAATAGAATCTCGCAGATATTCCGCTGCAAGCTCTAACTCCTCCATCGTTCCATAGGAAGTGGGGAAGCATGCCATGGAGGCCTTGAGGTCTTCACTATATGAAGCCCAGTCGGTACTCCTAGGATTACGTCCCCACTCCTGTTCTCGATCCTTCGATTCCAATCTAAACGTAATAAGCCTGTGGTCCGAGAGGGAATCTTCATCAGACACCCTCCAGTCCCTCACGCCATCACAAAAAGACTTGGAACAGATCGTAATATCCAACACCTCTTTTCTGTTAACAGTAACGAAAGTCGGCTCATTACCCTGATTTAAAATATCTAAATCTGTATCTAACAGAAAATCTAAAAGTCTTCTGCCTCTATCGTTAATGTCAGTGCTGCCCCATACGACATGGTGCGCATTGGCATCACAACCTATTATTAATGGGAGACCTTGCTGTTGACAGTAATCTACCAACTTCTCCACCTCTGCAGGTGGTGCGGGGTCATCCCCCACACTGAAATCGTCGCTTTTCTTGCTTGCCACACGCACGTGGCGAGCTACAACGGAAATAGACTCAAAACACAACTAAATAATTGAAACAAAAAAAATACACTATAGTCTAAACTCAAAATCCATCAAATTTCAGATCAATAATTTTTTATAATACCATACTTTAAGCCAAACGATAACTAAAATTTTCATTAATCAAATTTCAATATTTGACGGAAATCTCATTTCTTTTCTTTGCACAGGGGTGGGACTATAATGGGCACTAAGGTGTCCAAACAAATTTCGTGCCAGTGACGAATCACTTTGTCACAAAACTAAAAGAAATAATAAATAATAACTAAAAAAAATTCAACTTACGGATTTTTGTATTTGCACATTATGATTTTACGTTTAATTTTACGTTACTTTGCTTTAAAAATTTCTGGGGGCCAAAAAAAGTTCGGATAACAGAAGTTCGGATAAAATGATTTTCGGTTCGGATAATCGAGGTTCCACTGTACTGCGACCATAGAAGACGACATGCCGCATACAAAATAGGCGACAGGCTAATGAAGAAAGATGAAGTCGTGTCCTCAGCGAAAAAGAAAATAACTCGTAGCTTCGGGGGAAAGAATCAAGGGCCTTACGTAATAACAAAAATAATAGGTCCCTCGGTTTATGAATTAGGCAATGACAAGGGTCAGATAATAGGTAGATGCCCAATTAAACTCCTCATACCTTACCGAGAATAAGAATCTAAAGAGGGGGAAGAATGCCTAATGCATAATGAATTTTTTTTTGTCTAACCAAATTTTTCATGTATTGGAAATCAACTGCGAAGAACAGTTGCACATAGTTTATGTTTTTAAGATATATGCGCGTCTCTCCAAAAACCTGAACTTTCAGCAATTCATTGTCACTCACTTCCAAGACCACTCCTGGTAAGGAGTAATACGTTACACGGGTCCACACGAACATGCCTGCTTTTATCAAATTTCGTTTAAATCTGGTAAAATGTAGATTAGTTTCTTCTTCTCTATCCGGCTTCTGTGCAGCCACTGTAGTATCGACTCGGGGAATTTGTCTCCCTCTAATAGAGTGTATATAGCTTTCCCAAACGGAGAAAGCTTTTGCTTCGCAGACTGCCGGCGGTTGTAATGTAAGTTGGTCGTATTCATCATCATTCAGCGACAGTGACAGTGACAGTGACCGGGTCGGTGACTGTGATGGTGTCCGGAACGATGACTGTGATTCATCATCATTCAGCGACAGTGGAGGCGATTGCTGTCGCAGCGGCGACCGTGACCGGGACCGGGTCGGTGACTGTGATGGTGCCCGGAACGATGACTGTGATTCACTCGGTCCCGCCTGATTTTTTTTTGTAGTTGGTGAAAAACGCTTGCAAAATGTAAAAGAGATAGAGAAAAAAAAGTATAGAAACCCATAACACTTTATGTTGCGGCGGCGGAATTCCGCCACCAAGCTCGAAGGCGGGCAGAAATAATAGCCCGCATGGACGAACTGATGGTGGACATGGACGAAATGCGGGTAGATGAAAGACGTGAAGGGTCCAGAAGAGAACGCAGATACGAAGGGGGAGAGAATAGAGAAGCGCCCAGAGAAAGCGAACACCGTCAAGTCAAAAGATGACGAGACGAGTGGGAACGGTACGCAAGGCCCGAAGGTTCCTCACATCAGAGGTACGAGCCAACTCGAGAAGGCCGACGGGGAGAACCTACTGGGTGGGTAGCAGCCAATTCGTCATCTAACCGACAAACGGAGTATACTTAAAGGGGCAGCAGACCAGAAACCGAGAGGCCAGCGGGTCTTGGACGCTATTATGGAGGTCCAGAGACCCTAAAATCTCGAAAATCACGCCCACCAAAGGAGGTCCGAGACTGGCAGGCCAACCACCCAAACGAGCCGATCACATATACGGGGCATCAAAAAACCGACTATGTGAACAACCAGTATCGCCGGAGAATATTCAGCCTAGAAGCTTAAATTGCCGGTCGAGAAGCGGCGATCAGGGATCAAGCCGAAGCAAGGAGGCTCCAAGAGGAAAGACAAGCGAGAGTTCACCGAGAGGTCCAGAGACAAGAAACCGCGACTCAGAGAAGAACGGTGGAAGCAGAAGCCGCCGGTGAAGCCCCGTCTATAAATAACCGTCGATCAATCTTGGCAGCAGCGGCAGAAAAAAGGGCTCGAGCACAAGAAGAACAACAACGGGAGGAAGAGAGACGAATCAGCGAAGAAAATTTATGCCGACAAGCGAGTAGACACCTGAGGCTCCTACGAGAAGAAGCAGGAAGGAACCTTAGACGATCGGAGGTTGATATTAGAACCACCGAAGAGGAAGCTAATGGCGGAACTCGGCCACAAGAAGATCCACAAGTCCGTAGAAGAGACCAAGTTCCTAGCCGTGTGAACGAAAGCGACTCAGAGGAGGAAAGACAAGATTGGTGGTAGAATTGCCAATCGTGAGATATCCCCCCAGAGAACAAGTATTACAGTATTTCCCCATTTAGAATAGGGTAATAAAGATAGTCTTTTTTATATATTTTCTTATGTTAAACAGAGGCGAAACAGGGATGTGGCTTTAGACAGCCTTAATAAATTTGTATAATTAATAGTAAAAGGTGACACATTTCAGTAAATAAGCTCGTCAGCATTAAGTTCACCACCCCTGTTCTCTCCTAAGAAACAAACAAACCCTCGCGCGCGAACAACCCTAAAATGACAAGAAGTCCTAAGTAGACGGTGGAGGCGATCCAGGTTAGAAGTCACAGTATGGGAGGTAAGTTGGCAGCAGGGCAAATACGAAGAGAGAGACAGAGATAAAGGTAATTCGAGGTTTAAATAAACCTTGCTTTTAGTTTAAAGCAATTGAATTGAAATAATGAATACATCATAGAGAGACAGCCTGGTGGAGATGCAAGCTAACTAGTCTTGAAAATTCACGGGAAAGCTTCGGCTAGGTCGGGGGGAGTTAGTGGGCAAAAATGCTCTTTTTTGTGTCAAAATCAAAGAACTTTTGAAAGAAGTGATCAATTTTAATAAATCCAACGGGAAACAAAAGAATAATTCCTACAGAATACAGGAAAAATATAGAAAAAGTGAAAAAAAAATTCCTAACCTATTAAAAATCGCGATAAAGTTGAGTTTTTCTATAAAAAATATCATTTTTCGCCTGCACAGCCAAGAAAAACATCATCAATAACTAAATAATTAATTAAACTTGAAGACTTTGTCATACTGATTAAAACCTGATGTTAACATTGCACATTTAAAATGGCGGATTCAATATGGCGGACAAAATGTAACAAATTTTCGGATTCTCTTGAAACTTGTTTACTTAAGGTTTTTGAGGTCGCCGATTACGAATCTGATATTAGTTTTCAAAAATTCAAAATGGCGAATCCAAAATGGCGGACAAAATATTAAAAATTTGTTCGGCTTTTCTTGAAACTTGCTATCTATAGGTTTTTTGGGTCGCTGATTACGAATATAACATCAGTTTTAAAATATTCAAAATGGCGAATCCAAAATGGCGGACAAAATTTTTAAAATTTGTTCGGCTTTTCTTGAAACTTGCTATCTATAGTTTAAAAAAAATTCAATTGAATTCTAAATTTCACTTTTGCTAAACTGGATTTGCAATTTTAAATTTTTGAAAACTAATATCAGATTCGTAATCGGCGACCCAAAAAACCTATAGATAGCAAGTTTCAAGAAAATCCGAACATTTGTTTTATATTTTGTCCGCCATATTGGATCCGCCATTTTGAATTTTTTAAAACTGATGTCAGATTCGTAATCGGCGACCCAAAAAACCTATAGATAGCAAGTTTCAAGAAAATCCGAACAAATTTTTAATATTTTGTCCGCCATATTGGATCCGCCATTTTGAATTTTTGAAAACTGACATCAGATTCGTGATCAGCGACCTCAAAAACATTAAGTAAACAAGTTTCAAGAGAATCCAAACATTTGTTACATTTTGTCAGCCATATTGAATTCGCCATTTTGAATGTGCAATGTTAACATCAGGTTTTAATCAGTAAGACAAAGTCTTTAAGTTTAATTAATTATTTAGTTATTGCCGATGTTTTTCTTAGCTGTGCAGGCGAAAAATGATATTTTTCATAGAAAAACTTAACTTTATCGGAATATTTAATAGGTTAGGAATTTTTTTTTCACTTTTTCCATATTTTTCCTGTATTCTGTAGGAATTATTCTTTTGTTTCCCGTTCGATTTATTAAAATTGATCACTTCTATCAAAAGTTCTTTGATTTTGACACAAAAAAGAGCATTTTTGCCCACTGTGAGTTGTAACGTGGATTATAAAAAGTCCGCGTTTGAGATGTTTTCCCGAGAGTTCACCGAAGCTTGAATAGTAAAAGAAAGTAGAGTTTAAAATTGCACAAGACCACCAGGAACCAACTGAAATTAATAGGGTTATTTTGCTATTATTTTCATTAGTGTAATTTCTCTAATTTTGTGATTTATGTTTTATGTTCGAAATAGAATTGTTTATTTACTTAGTTTCTAGAGGTTAGGAATCTAAGACGACGTCGAGAGAAGAGAGAGAAGAGGCGCATGAAAAGTCTCTAATTTTTATTTTCCGAATCTTCATATTATCGAAAATCTTTTTATCTAATATGAATTAATTATAATTTCTTTTAATCGAAAGAATAATTGTCAAAAACATTATTTTTTTGAATGACTAATCAACAGAATGTTTAATACTGCAAAAGAAAATTTTTTATAATCTTCAAATAACCGAGTTATCATTTCTAAAAATTATTATTTTTTATATTTCTTATTTACACTAATATTTTCATTTTCGAAATGTAAATTTTGATAAATGTTATTTTATGGATTTGTTAATAGTTGTAATAATTATATTCCCGAATTATTATTCAAAATAATTCAAATATTACCGAATTACCAATTCTTAAAAAATTTATTGTTCCTAATAATAGTTTTTATAATGTGTAAATGTTGTATATTTTAAAGTTTCTAAATTTTATTTTTTCGAAATATCATTTGTTATAAAAGTTTTTTCTTATAAATGTTTTTTAAAATAATTTTAACTTTTTCGAATTAACATTACTCATAATTTTCTTTACTTCTAATCATTCTTCTTTATAATTACTAGAGGTGTGCAAAAAGCCCGAAACCCGACCGGGTAATTTCGAGACTCCAAAGTGCATACAGCAACTTATAATATTAAAAATAAAAAAATAATAAAATAAAAATAAAATTATACATTTCCAACTTAACTTATCGCAACTTAACCTATTCTTATCATAACCTACTCGCATCTCTCTCAATCTCTTATTTTGTCAGTGCCGGGCTTCCGTTTCCAGTTCCTTTTTTGCCCATTCTGGCTTCACTCTTTAAAGGCTTATATTATGGCTGAAAACTCGCTTATGGATCAACGCTTGATAATGGCTCTTGTCTGGATTATGGCTTGAAACTCGTTACAGATCAAAGCTTGAACATGGCGCTAGGCTGGATTATGGCTCAAAACTTATTTGTAGATCAAGGCTAGATTATGCCTCGAAAGTCGATTATGGCTCGAAACTTGCTTATGAATCAACGCTTGATCATGGCTCGTAACCCTGAGTTAACGATTATTTAATTGTAAACAATATTCTGTTAGATCAAGGTTTCATTATGGGTCAAGGCTTGTTCACAGCTAAAAGCATGGTTATGGATCAAGGCTTCATTATGGCTCAAAGCTTGATTATAGCTAAATGCTGAATTATGGATTGTAACGCGTTTTCTTGACACGAGGTAAGTGGAAAATTCCACCAAGAAAAGCGCTGCAAAAATGGTGACAGTGGTACCTTTCTGAAATCGTATACACAAGTTTCACACTTCAAACTTGCATACGGCCAAGTGTGATCCGTTTAGCAGAGTCTCTCAAGCGCCAGGTAGAAATTCTACACGAACCCCCGCCGTCGTAATCTACATTGTAAACCCGCTCACAATTTACCGCGCAAACTTTTATTTTGTAAATATTTTAGGGTCCTGGATTTGTCGAAGTAAGGATAGAGAAAAGGCACTGACTCGACTCTAATTAACTCAAACTTTAGCATTTAACGATAATGAATATATTTTTAATTTAGGAATAAGTAAAACTATTTATAAAGAGAGAGAATCCGCACTTCTGGTGTCGATACAATAACCAGCGAAGTCAATCGATCTTTCTTTTCACTGGTATTTCTGGTAGTCCAGAAAGTGTCAGCCAGATATAGGGAGGGTGAAAACTCTTTCAATTTGTATAAAAATAAGAACACAATATTTGGAAATAAATTTTTTTAATATTAACCCGCGGTTATTATTATTTATTATTATTATTATTATTATTATTATTATTATAATTATTATTATTTATATAGGGGAGACTGGGGTAAACCCGCTCACTTTTTTTCAGATCGGCTAAAATCTAGGAAATTATTCTCTAAATCCAAGTTAATTTATATCATTTGAAAGCTTATGATTTCTACTAAAAAAATAAAAAAGAGTTTTTGATTTATCTTTTTTAGTTTTACTTAGAGAAACTTTTTAATAAACATATACCAAATTTCGAAATCACAATTTTCCAGGGTAAACCCGCTCACTTTATCTTTTCAAGACGGAAAAGTTTTATTTTTTAAATATTAAAGTTCGTCTTATTCCCGTCTTAAGTATGATTTATTATTGATAATTTATGAGTTATATAAACAATTCTATAAACAAAAAATTGGTTTAATTAATAATGAACATAGATTTCATGAATTACAACTATGGATTTAAATAGTGTTATATTTTATTAAGAGAAAGTGAAATGTATTTACAATTTTGGTTTTAATAAGTCATAAATTGTGTTATTGTTAAAATATAATACGTGAAATTATTTTATTCTAAATTTTAAATTTAAAACTAAGTGAGCGGCTTTACCCCGACTTCACGTGAGCGACTTTACCCCGAGTGTATTCCTTACATTTCAGAATAAATTTAATTAAATCTTTTTAAAATAAGACAAAACTATATATGTACTTCGATGAAGGACATCCAATAGCAACAAAAAAAATTTCCCAGATAAATTAAGACTCAAAAATAATGATCGAAAAACTTAAAAATCCAAAATACTTTTTTTTTCTGACACCTCTAAAAACATTTGATCGTCTCTGATTCTGTGTCGAATTCATAAAACTAAACGAAAGTTCGTTAATATAAGTTGAATGTTAAGTACTATTCATAGTACCAATATCTCCATCTTAAGTTAAGTTCATAGCGTAAAATCGCTAGTGAGCGGGTTTACCCTGTGAGCGGGTTTACCCCAGTCTCCCCTATTTATTTATATATTTATAAATTTAAATTTATAATAATATATATTATTATATATATTATTTTTAATTTAATTTATATATTTATTTTTTTATATTTATTTATATATTTATTTATTTATTTTTATTATTATTATTATTATTATTATTATTTATTATTTATTATTATTATTTAAATATATTTTTAGAATACATTAATATTACGACACTGTTTTAAAAATACTCCTTACGGAAGTGTAAAATTCTAATGATAATTACACAAAAGTTTTCCAGCTTGTAGTTTACAAAAACTGCAACTTATCTAGCCATTATGGTTGCGTGACTTTTTCTGATGGCTGTGATACTTCTTGTGGTGGCGTGACTTCTCGTGGTTCATATTCTTCAATGAATCATCGAGTATGATTTGACAATTGTTGGTCGAGCTCTTCGTATAGTCGTTCTCATTCTGATGACTAATTGTTTGATGCTTCGTCTTTAGGAGATGCATGTTTCTCGATCGTGTCGTCGTTTAACACTGGTTCACGGATAGGAGACAAATACCTATCTTTTCCAGTCGACATGGACGCTAGGATACTTTGGACTTTGAGCGTTGTTTCGTTTTTTTAAGTTATTCTTCGTCAAGTTGAGTATCGAGTGTCTTTTGAATTTTTAGATGCGTCAGGATTTTTTCCACTGCAGCCGAAGCGTCACTTAAAGCCTGCCAAATTTCCTGACGTCTAGGAATATGTCTAATTACAGCAGGACCAGAAGAAATTTCAGGCTGAAGGAACTTGTTAATTTTGTTAATCACTTTTTCACTGCTATCGTCGTCGTTGTCTCATTTCGAGGTCGCGTTTTTTTAAACATTTTTTTACGATTTCACTTCACCGACGTCGAACCGTTAATGAGCGAAGATGGCGTAGTCCGACTTTGGAGGAGGGTCTAAATGTACGGCTTCAGCAGCTAACTCAGGGTTGGGTAGGTGCGTAAAGGCGTAAATTGCCTTCACACCAAAATATAAAGGTGTTTCTGCAGTAGCTTTAAAATACATTTGTTTTTTCTAATTTAAAGCAACTGAACATTCTGCATTTAAATTTACGATAATTTGCTTTGTACACTCAAATGCTTTAATGCTGTCCTGCTGGTTTGATGGAATTTTGAAAAGTCGTCTCACTTCTATCAAATATTCTTAGTTCGTGACATACGAATGTTCATTCATATGTCATGAACTGAACACATTTTGACAGAAACCATACGACCTTACAAAAGACCGTCAAATCGGAAGAACAGCATTAAAGTACCTGAGTGTATTAATTGATGATTTCAAGTGAATTTATAAGCAGAATGTGCAGTTACTTTAAATTAAAAAAAAGAAATGTATTTTAAAGCTACTGCAGAAATACCTTTACAACTTGGTTTTACGTTGCGTTTTGTAATTAGACCATGAGTGCAAATATAACCAACATATATCTCAATATCTCTCACACTTATGGCCCAGTTACAAAACACAACGTAAAACGGTGCCATGGGACATAATTTTCAAACCTTCGAAATATTATATTACATAACTTTCATTTATCGGAATTTTATTTGTCATAATGTTCATTTACTCGAAATATCAAGTGACATAAAGCGCATTTACTTGAATTCTCATGTAACATAACCTTCAAATCTTCGAAATGTCATATTTAAGAAATTTCATTTATCGAAATTTTATTTGTCATAATGTTCATTACTCAAATTATCAAGTGACCTAATTTGTTTATCTATTTTTTTATATAAGGATGTAAAAATATTAAAATTATCCTTCTAGGAATCTCTTCAAGCAGAAAATGTCATAGATCCAATGGATGCAGAACAAACTTGGCCTACAGAAGACGAATTAAAAGAAGCGGAAGATGCTCAAAAGAGCAAATTATATAAAGTTGTACCGAAAGGAACGTCAGTATATCAAGCAGCTTGGATTCCCGATGAAGATGCTGGTTAGATTTTTAAAAATATTTTGTTTCGATCAAATGTTTTATTACTACTACAGTATATCTTATATACATTTCTCATTTAGAAAACGTCGATGATTTATCTGATGGGGAAGATGAAATGTTAGTCGAGGAAGACCACGATTCCGAGCAGGATCATGTTTCAGAATCTGAAGAGTTAGAGTCAGTGACATTAAATGTTCATTTTAATGATGAACGTTACGATGAAGAAATAGACTTTTTAGAAGAAAAGAAAGAACTTCAGAAAATTAAAGGTAATTATTTATTCTACATTTATTGAATTAGTTGTTTCATTATTTAATACATTGTGCAGTTTAACAATGATCAAGATATCCAATTTTGCTGTGTAATGTCCGGCTTCATTGCCTCTTTCTAAAGGAAATTTAGTCATTTACATGTTTCCCACACCTGTTTTATACTACCCTTACTCTCATAATTTAAAAAGATAGGAGAAACCCTTATTTCAGAATGAGAAACAATTTTAAAAATTAAAAGCATTTTTTAAAGTTACTACATGTTTGTTGTCAATGAAATTATTAACCGTTAACTTAGTAACCTAGAGTCGTTTACTTCTAGAGTTTATATTTTTTTGTAAGTCTTGACACAAACATTCTTTTGTGATGTTTTCCTTTTTGGATACAACACCCGTTTATTCATGTGGTTCTGTAGAAAGCTTTGTTTGTTTCTAATTTTGTCTTTGAGTAAAGTTTTTTTAATTATAAGCGGTAAAACTTTTTTTTGAATAGTAAAAAATTATATTTTAATTCATAGAGGCAAAAGCAGATAAAGACTTTCCTGACGAAATGGATACACCACAAAATTCGCTTGCTAAAGTTCGATTTCAAAAGTATCGTGGCCTTGAATCTTTTAGAACAACACCTTGGGATGTAAAAGAAAACTTGCCTAAAGATTATGCAAGAATTTTCCAATTTGAAAATTTTGAAAGGACAAGGAAGAGAATATTGAAAAATGCTGAGGATAAAGATGGAGTTTCGGTAATGTATATCTTTATTTATTTTTAAAATTTTTCTTTCTTATTTACAGAAGTGAAAATGTTTAAAAATTTTGAATTTTCCTACTTTTTTTTAGCTAAGTTCATTGAACGTCTAATTTTTTTGAGAAAATCTTTGGATTTCTTTGCTCCCACCTAAAAACTTTTGAAAAATCTTTTTATCCTTGAAACGAAGCTAGAAAAAATTTAGTTGATAGAAAAAAAAATTTTCCTGTGTTTAAATTTTAAAATTTTCGTACTTTTTTTAGCTAAGTTCATCGAACGTCAAAATTTTTTTAGAAAATCTTCGGATTTCTTTGCCACCCTCCTGAAAACTATTGGAAAATCTTTTTATCCTTGAAACGAAACTAGAAAATTTTTGGTTGATGGAGAAAAAAATTTCTTGTGTTTACATTTTTTAATTTTCGTACTTTTTTTAGCTAAGTTCATTAAGCGTGAAAATTTTTCCAGAAAATCTTTGGATTTCTTTGCTCCCTCCTGAAAACTTTTGGAAAATCTTTTTATCCTTGAAACGAAACTTGAAAAGGTTTCGTTGATGGAGAAAAAAATTTCCTGTGTTTAAAAATTTTGAATTTTCCTACTTTTTGTAGCTAAGTTCATCAAACGTCGAATTTTTTTTAGAAAATCTTCGGATTTTTTTGCACCCTCCTGAAGCCTTTTGAAAAATAAATACAAAATTTACTTTTTCAGTATTTATCATCTTTGCTTTTGTATTTATAAAATCTGAACAAAACTTGAAGACGAAAATTAAATTCCTATTTCATTACTTTTGCTTCTGTGTAATTAATTTATTATAATTACTTTTCTGTCTTAAACTTTATTTGAAAAATTATTTGCCCGTTTTTTCTGAACCTCTTTAAGCGCTTGCTAATAATTATATTAGGTATAATTATATTAGGTATAATTATATTTATATTAATTAAAAATAGTTTATTAAACTAATAAACATAATCTTTTTTAATAAATAGAAAAGATTGTTGATTGCAGTATTAAATAGTATTGTTTTTATAAAGACTTTTAATGGGGAGTGATGAATTCGCTACAGTGAGAGAAAGGGGCCTTTCACCAAAATGCGACCTTGTACCTGAGTTTGGTGTGAACGTATGACAGCGTGGCGCATTGTCGCTGAAATCTCTTATTAATTAATCCTTCATTAATTTCTTTTTATTTTAAAATATAAATTTGTTATATATGATAGCTATTTTTAAAAAGAAAACTCGACAATAATGTTTGTAATTAAAGAAGTAGATTTCAGGATTATTAATTAGAGCAATAAGATACATTTGAAGTTTATGTTGCTCAGTGTTACGAAAATACAATACAATAGAATGATTAGTAATTTTTTTTCAAATAATTTAATAAGCAATTTCATTATATGTAATTGTATGAAGGTCTAAAAACTGGATAGAAATAAAATACAGGACCAAATATATGTTCTTGAAAGAAAATATTTGCCAAAATGCTGAGAAATAAAAAAAACGCACGTATTTATATCATGGTGTTGGCATGGAAAGGGCAGATGAACGAGGAACCAATCAGAATGCAGAGTAGCAAAAGGTGGGAGAACCGCGACAGCTACTCGGTAATAAAACTAGCGGTTCCGCGATACTTGTTTCATAAACGTTTTGTGGATCGAGAAGAACATTATTTGTACGTAGAATTTTGATTTTCCATAATGACGTCAAAAGCAGTCCAAGCTGGTGTAAAGAAGTCTTCCAATGTGAGAAAGAAGAATCCTGAAAATTCTGTTAAAAATATAATCGACAATGATGGCAAGAAAGAGAAGAGGAGCTATGGAAAAGGAAGCTATGGCAACTACATTTACAAGGTTCTGAAGCAAGTTCACAATGTTGTCGGGATGTCAAGCAAGGCCATGAACATCATGAATTGTTATATGAACCACATTTTTGAGAGCATTGTAAGTGAAGCTTCTTTGTTTGCGAAATATTCAAAGGAGAGAACAGCACCTACAGCTGTATAATTAAATCTTGGAAGCTTTGTATTTCATCAAAGCTGTGTCTGCATTTAAGATGGCGAACTTTAAAATTTTGCCAGGAAGCAAAAGTCTTGAACGCAACCTTTTTAGTTACTTTCGTTTAAAACTACAGCCTGTATCACATACATTGTCTGACTCTACAACTTTCAACGAATCAGGAACAATGTTAAAAAATCAACTTTACCAATTTGAATGAGAACCCCTTGCGCCTCCGGGGCGCCCTAGGTCGTACATCTCGTAAACACCCTCAGTCAAGTTTCACAGTTTTAATTTTAGAGAATCATTTCCGCCAGTTTTCAAATTTATCATTAGAAATAACACTTATTTGTAATTAAATGGTATTTTCTTCAAATACTGAAATTATTGGTTCAAATACCATTAAATTGACTCTAACAAATATTATTTGATGCAAGTAAATATTTAATTGATAAGAGTCAATTAATCGGCTTAGGACTTAATTATTGTATTTAAGTAAATATTTATTTGATAATAGACAAGTAATTGGTTTTTTCAGCCAAATCAACTGTTTGGTTAGAAATCTTGAAAATTGTTTTAACATTACATTTGGTATTAAAATAACTGTTTTTCTTCTGTGCGAGTTAAATGAAAAAAACAAAACTTGTTCGCGAACGCAAAGCATGAGTTAGAGAAGGATATATGTATGTTTGTGTCCTTTTCTATCTTTTGCGTCTTGTTCGCGAAGCAGCTGTACTTAAGCCTGTAACCTCAAAACTAAAAACTTCTCGACATTGCTTTTACAGCAAGAAAGATATAATTAAAATTCATTAATTATTTGTTGTAAAAACAATTTAAAGAATATTTCAGTTTTGAAGTTATGTATGGTGAAATTATCCTTCTTACAAGATATAAACAATTAAAAAATAAAATTTATATAACCACGCTCATGGGACTTGTATTATTTTAGCACTGTCTGTCGAAGCAGAACCGCGGATGTGATAGAAATATTTCCGCGGTTCTGCCCGGAACAACAAAACTGTCAATTTAACTTTATTAATAATTTAATTTAATTCAATTTTAAAATTCTGTTAAGAAAGATGGGTTATGTCAATGCGCGAGCAGATATAATCTATCGTTCTTAGCAGAAGCACAATTCTGATGAGGTTATAAAATGTAAATAAAATAAAAAAGCTTACCGATTGTTATTGCGAAAGATTGTGAAGAAATTGGCGAAAATAATTGTCATCGATTATCCCAAAAAACAGAAATAAATTTGTACTTAGAAGAGCAGATCAGATGACACGTAACTGTAACAGTAAGGTTGCCATGGTAAAGTAGATAGTCATTTATCACTGTTCGGTAAAGCAGCGAATTCTTCCCGGCAGAACCACGCTCATGGGACTTGTATTATTTTAGTACTGTCTGTCGAAGCAGAACCGCGGATGTGATAGAAATATTTCCTCGGTTCTGCTTCGACAGACAGTACTAAAATAATACAAGTCCCATGAGCGTGGTTCTGCCAGGAAGGACGGGGATTATATTATCACATATGGTGTTAATATAATCCCCGTCCTTCCTGGCAGAACCACGCTCATGGGACTTGTATTATTTTAGTACTGTCTGTCGAAGCAGAACCGCGGATGTGATAGAAATATTTCCTCGGTTCTGCCCGGAACAACAAAACTGTCAATTTAACTTTATTAATAATTTAATTTAATTCAATTCAAAATTCTGTTAAGAAAGATGGGTTATGTCAATGCGCGAGCAGATATAATCTATCGTTCTTAGCAGAAGCACAATTCTGATGAGGTTATAAAATGTAAATAAAATAAAAAAGCTTACCGATTGTTATTGCGAAAGATTGTGAAGAAATTGGCGAAAATAATTGTCATCGATTATCCCAAAAAACAGAAATAAATTTGTACTTAGAAGAGCAGATCAGATGACACGTAACTGTAACAGTAAGGTTGCCATGGTAAAGTAGATAGTCATTTATCACTGTTCGGTAAAGCAGCGAATTCTTCCCGGCAGAACCACGCTCATGGGACTTGTATTATTTTAGTACTGTCTGTCGAAGCAGAACCGCGGATGTGATAGAAATATTTCCTCGGTTCTGCTTCGACAGACAGTACTAAAATAATACAAGTCCCATGAGCGTGGTTCTGCCCGGAAGGACGGGGATTATATTAACACATATGGTGTTAATATAATCCCTATCCTTCCTGGTAGAACCACGCTAATGGGACTTTAATTACTTTAATTACATAAATTTTATTATTATATATATATAATTAAAATTACATTAATAAATTTAATGAATGAGTTATTGCTTGCGGCGACGAAAACAGCGCCGGTAAAATTCACGGCATCCGTTTTGAGGACAAACGTCGAACCGATGTGTTATATCCCTAGGTGGAATAGTAGAAATCTGAATTGTTGGAATAATTTTAGGTTCAAAGGGTATGCCCAAGTTTGCCAAATGGCTGCAGTATGAAACAAATCGTTTTTCAAAAACTTTCATTAATTCGGGCGTGAGGTTCTTTATATCGAAGAAAATAGCGCCGTTGAAAATTTTGTGAAGATAATATCTTAAGTTTCTCAACTGGTCGTCAAAATTGAAAAAGTATCGCGCAATTAAGGCTTCCACCACTAAGTTGCTTTCACGGACGTCAATGCTGCAGAACACAGAAAACATTGTCTTCAGTTTATAAGTCCTGTACTGTCTGTCTGTCTGTCCGCGCAGAACCGAGGAAATATTTCTATCACATCCGCGGTTCTGCTTCGACAGACAGTACTAAAATAATACAAGTCCCATTAGCGTGGTTCTGCCCGGAAGGACGGGGATTATATTAACATTATATGTGATAATATAAACCCCGTCCTTCCGGGCAGAACCACGCTAATGGGACTTGTATTATTTTGTCTCTGTCTGTTCGCGCAGAACTACGGTTCTACTTTGACAGACGGATGAAATAAATGTTACCTCTGGATTATGCAAGAGATTGTTATTTGCATGTTTATGTGCGGCCAAACTGCTAAGAACCCCTCGATTCCACCAACATCCGCGAGAAAGTTGAAGAGTGATTCGTCCAGCAAATCTGATACCACTCCAGTGATTTTTAAAATTTTCAATCGCAGCATTTTGCATAATTTTATACTCAAAACTGGAATTTTATTTAAAGATTTAAAATAATCTTTTAATAAAAAAAGGGCATCCACATTGTCATTGTTTTGGAAAAACGACATGTCGAGCGGAATAAACGATTGCTTCGGACTTTCTGAAAAATAAGATTAAAAAAAAATTATTTCTAAAATTGTCCATTGTGGCAGAATTGTGGTTCTGCCCTAGTAAACATTTACGTCTGTCCGCTGTGGCAGAACCGCGGTTCTACCACAGTAAACAGACGTAAATGTCCACTGGGGCAGAACCCAGCCAAAAAAAATTATATATCTACCGGCAAAGACACTATAAATTCTTTTTGAAAACAAATCTGACATGGGAATAACTTTCATGTCTCTTTTAAAAATCAACTCTTTCTTGGAATACTTAATGATTTTTTGGAACATTTTCCACGCATCCTGGGGCAAGCTATACAAATTTTTGTTCTCACTGTCTTGATTAAAAATTTTTAGCAGCTCTTTTAGGCTTAATTTTATTTCAACTGACAAATACGATTCATTGACTTTGTTTGCCATTTTCGAGCGTAGATCAATAACACCTGCATCATCTAGTTCAATCCAGCGAACAGATGGTTTAGATTTAAAATCACGACCATAAAACAGTTCACATGGAATAGGATCTAGAGGCACTCTAAGGAAAAATAAGAAATATAAATTTTAGTACTGTCTGTCGAAGCAGAACCGCGGATGTGATAGAAATATTTCCGCGGTTCTGCGCGGACAGACAGTACTAAAATAATACAAGTCCCATGAGCGTGGTTCTGCCCGGAAGGACGGAGTTTATATTATCACATGGTGTTAATATAATTCCCGTCCTTCCGGGCAGAACCACGCTAATAAATAATAATAATAATAATAAAAAAATAATAATTACTTGATGTCAGTGTTGGATTCCTGTTTCATCGAAATTTTAAATAACGATGGAGTATCGGATTCCTCATGTTTGATCGAATTATTTAATAACAATGGTTTCAATTCTTTGAACGATGTGTTGTTGCCCTCGGACACCTCATAACTGCTATCCAAACTTTCATCAGTAGAATTCGTTTTGCCCGGAAGGACGGAGTTTATATTATCACATATGGTGTTAATATAATCCCCGTCCTTCCGGGCAGAACCACGCTAATAAATAATAATAATAATAATAATAAAATAATAATTACTTGATGTCAGTGTTGGATTCCTGTTTCATCGAAATTTTAAATAACGATGGAGTATCGGATTCCTCATGTTTGATCGAATTATTTAATAACAATGATTTCAATTCTTCGAACAATGTGTTGTTGCCCTCGGACACCTCATAACTGCTATCCAAACTTTCATCAGTAGAATTCGTACCTGGAGAAGACCAGTTCCCGAGATCCGTGTAAATCCACTTTTCATTCGACCACTTTTTGCGTCGTTGTAATGAAAAACCCGATAGTTTCGGGGATGGTACGTCCACTACTGGTTTTTTTGGCGTCATGCTGTCAAGTATAATGTCCAACAATTGGATTTGGTAACTACTCATTCGCAAAAGTGGAACGGCGAACGGTTCTAACTGTAGCTTTTGATGCACTGCAGATTTTGGAAAAATGGCATATTGACCAAAAATTCTTTTTGCCAAATTTAAGCAACTTAACAAGTAGCCTTTTCCATCCGGACGAAGATACTGAAAAATAAATAGTTTTAACATCTGTCTGTCGAAGCAGAAAGGACGGGGTTTATATTATCACATATGGTGTTAATATAATCCCCGTCCTTCTGGGCAGAACCACGCTAACGGGACTTGTGTGTAATTTTAGCACTGTCTGTCGAAGCAGAACCGCGGAAATATTTCTATCACATCCGCGGTTCTGCTTCGACAGACAGTGCTAAAATTACACACAAGTCCCATGAGCGTGGTTCTGCCCGGAAGGACGGAGTTTATATTATCACATATGGTGTTAATATAATCCCCGTCCTTCCGGGCAGAACCACGCTCATGGGACTTGTATTATTTTAGTACTGTCTGTCGAAGCAGAACCGCGGATGTGATAGAAATATTTCCGCGGTTCTGCGCGGACAGACAGTACTAAAATAATACAAGTCCCATGAGCGTGGTTCTGCCCGGAAGGACGGAGTTTATATTATCACATGGTGTTAATATAATCCCCGTCCTTCCGGGCAGAACCACGCTCATGGGACTTGTATTATTGTAGTACTGTCTGTCCGCGCAGAACCAAAGGTTCTGCTTCGACAGACAAATGGAAAATATTACTTACAAAGGCCAAAATTAATTTTGCTCGTTTGAGCGGAAAAAAGAAATCTCTGACATCGTTGTTCGGAAAAACATTTCTTGTTCTTCTCTGGTTGAACGTTAAAAGCAACTCGACATAAAGTTGTATGTATTTTAAATTCTTTGAATTTTTTAAATTTACGAAAAAATCAATTAGTTGCTTAATTAGTCTCGAGTTAAAGATGATATTCCACACTTTCATAAATTTGGCGACCGACAAATTTCGAAAACAACATTCGAGGAATAAACTAGGAAATCTTAAAAACATGTAGCCTATTTTCTCGTGCGGGGTATTATCGACGGATTCTAAAATTTTGATGAGTTCAACTAAATAATTAAATTTACAAGATTGTGCTCTGTTGCGCAGATCTATTTTGTGCAAAGCTGCAATGTCTTCATCGCTTTCCTTCCATCGAAATCTGCCCTCCGCTCTTTCAAAGCATTCCCTTAGGGCAGCAATCCTTACATCGTCCCTCTCCTGCGCCGCCACCACCACCTCTTTCTGATCCTCACCCACCATATTAAACGAGTTGTCGTCACGAGGGTCATCCAACCAAGGACAATCAAGACACTTTTTCCACCGTGAAACGTGAAGGTTGGCCACGATTTCCGATCGTACTAACTGTTCATATGGAAGCGCAGCTTTCAAGACAGGCGGTGCCATGATTGGTGTGCACAATTATCTAACAAACAATGATTGAACTTGTAACATTTTGTCTCTCTGTCCGTCCGCGCAGAACCGCGGAAATATTTCTATCACATCCGCGGTTCTGCTTCGACAGACAGTGCTAAAATTACACACAAGTCCCATTAGCGTGGTTCTGCCTCGAAGGACAGACAATAAAAACAATCAAGACAACTTGGCATAGTGTGCAAAACACGCACACGTGTGTGTAGAGTCATTATTTATATCCCGTACGTCCTGGCAGAACCCCATGAGTGGGACTTGTGTTTTTTTTAGGTCTGTCCGTCCGCGCAGAACCGCGAATGTGATTATAAAACAACAAAGTCCCACTCATGGGGTTCTGCCAGGACGTACAGGATATAAATAATGACTCTACACACACGTGTGCGTGTTTTGCACACTATGCCAAGTTGTTTTGATTGTTTTTATTGTCTGTCCTTCGAGGCAGAACCACGTGTATAAAATAAAATTAAACAATATGACATAACAATTAAACAAATTGATGGATTTATTAATAATTTAATTCAATTCAAAATTCCTCAATAAACAAAATTGTGCTTTTGCTAAAAAGGATAGGTTATTTCAATGCGCGAGCAGATATTATGTATTCTTTTTGGGAAAACACGATTCTAATGACATTTATGTTAAATAAATAAAAACAATTCACCGGTGAATAAAAAAATTAAAGAGCACAACAGAGATATTTCTATAAAAATCAGTTACTTACGATTATCCTCCGTGAAAATCTTTAGCTACTAGAATAGAATGAACTTATCACTTATTTTACATTGTTACCACCCGCTATGAGGGTGGGAGCTGTTTTCCACCAGACATAAGTTGGCAACAAATCAACAATAATTTAAACTGAGAAAAAAACTTAAGCCTAACGCAGAATAAAAACGTAACGTAAACGTAACGTGAACGTAAGCATGCGATAGAAAAGGACAAACCAACTTCTGTCCTTTTCTATCTCATGCTTGCGTTCGCTTCCCGTTTTATTCTGCTCAGGCCTTTAGAAAAAACAATACTTTACCTAATTCCATATTAAATGTTGTAACCGCTGCAGCGCAGGAACAGCACGAGATGAAAGTAATAAGAATTGAAATTAAAGTTAAATTACTGAGTTAAATAAAGTGAAAATTAATGTTTTGTACATTAAAATAAAAAAAGACATCAGCACGATGGAGAGAACGACTCCATCGTGCTGAGTCATAGGAAGAAAAGAACGCTGGACCCGATACCCAAGCAGAGATACGGTTACAGCGTTCGAAAATCAATTTTACCCCCCACCAAAAAAAACCCGCCATAATGCATCTTATGGCCGCATATGTTGTCATGGCAACGTGTGAGTTAATCAGTAAATTTCTATACCACGGTCGGTAATATGGCAACGTGTGAATGTGACAAGGATAACCTGTTCTATATACCGTCAGTCGGTAAATTTCTATACCACGGTCGGTAATATGACAACGTGTGAGTGGGACAAGGATAACCTGTTCTATATACTGTCAATCGATAAATTTATATACATTTCGGTCGGTAATATACATTTCTGCCAGGACGTACAGGATATAAATAATGACTCTACACACACGTGTGCGTGTTTTGCACACTATGCCAAGTTGTTTTGATTGTTTTTATTGTCTGTCCTTCGAGGCAGAACCACGTGTATAAAATAAAATTAAACAATATGATATAACAATTAAACAAATTGATGGACAACATTCTCATGGGCCGTCAAAGACTCCTGGGACATTGTAGAATCATTTGCAAAAAGAATTTTGCAAATCCATTGAGATGGAAAAAAGTTTGATCCCCATTTTATCGCAAACGATGAAATGGCCAACAAAATATATATATCCACAAATATATATATTTTTATAAATTTACTGGATATAACAAATTACACTTTAAACTTAAATCACAAACAATTACAGACAAAATATTATTAAATGCACTGCGTATCACAACTTGCACCTGAAACAAATTCCAATGTTTACACGAAATGACATATAATTAAATTCACTGCGTATCACAAAAAATTTTGTTAACATAAGAAACTTTCACTTTATAGACGAAATTCATACTAAAGATTCCCTTAAATGTAAAAGCCCCTACTTATTTTTCTCTTTTTTACAGCTTTTATCTGTCACTGAGAGAAGAAAAATTATGAGCCAATAAGGAAACATTATGCCTTTTGGTATTTTCACTTAAAAGTAAAAGTCCCCACTTACACCTCCCCTACCATTCTTTTTTTCACTCCTATCTGTCACTAAGAATAGAAAAAATCATGATGCCTTTTTGCGATTTTTTCCTACAAATTTCGGCATTTGTCGTGTTCCGCACCCTTTTACAGTTCTACCAAATAAGTGTTGGTATAAAGCACGTGGGCGATTCCGAGTTTGGCCTGAGGTATATTCTCGAAATTACGAATATTCTCGTTGTGAAAAAATTGTTGTACCCGCAGCAAAAACGGAATGAACTTGGGCCATTTGGAATTACGCTCCTCATCTTCATTGTTGTTAACATTTTTCTTCATGTCCTGATGAAATTTTGATCATGACGATGATTGTCGTTGTACCTCAATTTGTCTGATCATTGTCGCGCCCAAGTTTTTACTCTTTTTGTGATTTCGATGTTTCGATTTGAAAAAGATGAGTTCTCGATTAAAATTTTCCCTTGTTCGACGCTCTATTTTTTCTTGAATTTTCGCAGCTCTTATTTGCGCATTGATTATCCGAATTAGAGGTCGATTTTCTTGACCTGCAGCTCTTTTTCTGCACGAATTTGCACCTTGTGTTCTTTTCGCTTCTTTCTTTTTCTTCCATTTCGCGTTGCACGTCTCTTGTTCCTCTTTTCCATCTCAGTATCAGCAATATCATTGCATGGAGTAGGTTTATTATCCTTCTTGCATATGGATGGTTGAACATCATCATCTCCAGTTTACATCTACAGCAGCAGGATTAGAATAAGTAATTATGAATTTATATCTACATTGAAGTAAATTTTTACAATATGCCAACAATAATAGTAAATTTTTAACGCAAGATTGTTTTAATTTTAAACTGTACGTTACATTTTTAACAATTAATTTCATTCTTGTAAAATAATCTGTGTATTGATAAAAAAATCCAATCGGAATATCGAAGTATCATTGTGCGCAATTGTTGCTGAAAAACAACAAACTTTGCTTTAGGGAAATTGTGCTTTCAGATTGCCATGCACAAAGAATAAAACACAAAATATTCGTGTGTTACATCCCGAGCAGAAGGCAATTTTATAGGTTAGGTTATATAATTTTGGAGGAATGGTAGGCTGATTATGGTCAAGTTGGTAAAGCTTGACCTTTATTTTTAAGTAGGATCGTTTGTACTTGTCAAAACTACGGGTTTTGCGTTAACAACAAACAATAATATTTACTTTTAATAAATTTATTTATGATCAATTAATGATGTTACAAGTAGTTACATAAATGTTAATTACTTTTAGTTACAGAGTAATCATAGGTTAAAGGTTATAGCGCTTGTCGGTATAAATTTGGGTTTTAAGATGTTGTTTCAATTAAATAAAACGAAAGTTCGTAATGTTACACTTGTGTAACTTTAACAACTTTAAGGCTTTTGCAATTGTTTTAATAGTTAATACTTCTTCTAAGTGTTATTTTTCGTCACTTGCACCTATTATGGAGGGAAACTTGTTTCTAAGTGTGAGAAAAGCAACTTGCACGATAATTGAGTACAATTCGTTCTGAATTGCCAATTAAAGAAAGAATTAGTGAAAAACTACGATAAATAAAACTTAATATGCAAAATACGACAGTTAATACGTTAATATTATTGATTCTAAGTGTCAATTTGCCTTTCTTGCACCTTTTACAGAAAGAAACTTGCTTCTAAGTGAAGAACAAAGTTGACTTGCACGATAATTGCGATTTGATTAAAGAAAGAATACAATAAAATGTGTAAAAACTGAAGGGTCGCTCTACAATGACTACTATTCTATAAAACCGCATCGGAACATTTGATAATTTTTGTTGAAAAAGCTTTGGCTTATATACTAATGAATTATTAAAAAGGAGGAGAGTTTGTAGACAATTATGGGGGTAAAAGGTGTCAATTCCCAAGAATAATCTTTATTATAAGTCTATTTATAATTAAGATTCGAAGAAAGAATACGTCTCATCGGCAACTAGCCAACATTTTTACCTCATATATGGAAAATATGATGCTCGATTTACAAGCAATGATTCCTAGAACTCGGGTTACGGGAAAGAGGTCATAGCCGGCGAGTCCGAGCTTACATGACTCATTGCTTGATGCGACGCATTGTGGTGTTGATAACGAATCGCGTGCTTGATTTATCAATACCCATACCTAATGATAATGTAGCGCATAAGACTTGAATACGATTTTCCTTACAAGAATGGAAATTCGTCCTCTTGTCTCCTGTCGACAATTTTGCATGGTATCGTTCACAAAGAATTCCATTACCACTTAATAATCTGCAGTAATGTTCGGTTTGTTCTATTAATCTACAATAAATAATACCCGATTCCCCATTACTATATTTTTCTTGCATCAAACGAATAATTTCAACATGTCTGTCCTTTTCTTTGATATTGAAAGTTAACGAATATTTTTAATTTGCCCTATATAAATCTGCAAACAACCTATAATATATAGTTTTTTTCAAAGAAACAGAAAAAGAATAAAAAAATTATTATTGTAATGTTTTTAATTTAAAAAGTAGAAATTTTATAGAATTTATATTTTTTTTCTTTACATTTTTATTATAATTTTTTTTAATAAAATTATAAAGAAGAAATGGCGCTACTTTTCGGGATATGTTTGGGATGTAACTTTCATACCGGAGACACTTATAATAGCTAAATAATATATTGTGGGTATCTCGATAAAACTTACATTTTATAGGCAAAGTGGCATCCAAGTAAAAAAAAACTAATTCAAATGAATTGAAACGAATTAACATTTTTGGTAGGCTCCAATTCGTATTTGTCACAAAGCGGGATTCACTCAAGCTCTTTGTATATTCAATTGAATTTAATTCAATATGTACCAATTTGTCCAAACGAATTCGCATTCGAAAGAAATGGCCAAGGAATGCATTGAATTCGTGCTAACGAATTGAAAAAAATTAAAGGCTCAAAACTTGTCCAGTGAATTGGTACGGATAGAAGGTTCGGAAGTTCAATACAGTTTCACGAATTCAGGAAAATTGCATCATGGCTCCAATTCGTATTTGTCACAAAGCGGGATTCACGAAAGCTCTTTGTGAATTCTTTTTAATTCATTTCAATTAGTTTTCGTTTACTGGGATGCCACTTGCGGACATAAAATGTAAATTGGCACTTTGACAAAACTTTTCACCCCTCCAAATTTTCGAATATACCTCCCCAAACTAAAGAATTTTTCTGCAGAATGGTGGGCTGTCATGCAGAACGATGCCCGGAGAACGCGTCTGCAGTCCGACATATTTTTCAAATCTATATCTAAATTTCTTTTAAAGTAAAGTCGCAACCGATAAATTTTGTACGGATATTCCATAAAATATTCCGCATCAAAATTGTCACTCAAACACTTTTTCTCCATCTTTTCACGAACTTTTTTCACGAACAACAAGAAACACACCACTAACTGTAACGGCTGTCACTAGTGAAATGACTCTGATCACAAAAGAAACACTGAAAAATCCTAATAGTCCTCTCGGAGTGCCTCTATTATATAAAAAAGAGACACTGATAAAATCCTAATAGTCCTCTCGGAGTGCCTCTCTTATAAACTTCAAAGTTCAGCAGCAGCCACTTAGACTGGACTAATGATATATTCTCAGTGCCTCTCTCTTTTATTTTTTTTATTTATTTATTTAAGATTATGTATAATTAAATTGGTTAAGAAGAAATAAAGTTGTTCTCTAGATTAATAAGTATATATGTATATTTATGTAGTTTATAAAAAGAACATATTTTACAACAATTTAAATAATAATAATACAATAATAATAATTCGTCGGAAAACAAAATCTTTGATTCGTTAGCCATTTTGAGTGACTACGGTATTAACTTGGGTTAAGTTTACACTGAAGTCATCCGGAATGGCAGATGAGTATATTGTCAGTGTTTCTGTCTTATTTTTAATTTACAAATCTTTGTATCGGCCGGTAAACAAAAATCTTAATTCATAATACTGATAGTTCCGGTTTCTTATTTTGCCTAAGTAAGTGGCAGCATTTTTCAATGCCCGAACCGTTGTCAAAAAAAGTTCGTATGATTCCTTCATTGCTTCTGCTAGAATCTCCTTGACGGGAAATTTCTGCCACACAGAAAGGCTATCAATTCTTACTCTCGAATTTTCGTACATTTTACCTTCCTCAAAAAAATTGGCTGTAAATTTGCTTCTAGAAATTAAAGGTTTTTCTACAATGTACAGGGGCAACTTCTTTTTATTCCCATAATGGTACCATGCCAGCGTATTTAACATGTACTTCGATTCTTTTTTTGATTTTATTGAAGTCGACGATCCGTCGTCGATTTCACATTTTCGTCGTTTTCCACAAGTTTTATCCACATCGAACTTCTCCTTTCTTTTTCGTGCATGTTGATTTACGTGTGTTGGTGTAGCATTCGATGTACCAGCTGTAATAAAGAAACTGAATTATTACGAGATTCACTGAGAGTAGAAACTGTTATTGACTCACCGGAGATGCGCCGACGTCCCCGCATTGTTCCTCGGCTCATCTTTTTCGGAGTAGTACAATTAATTTTAATTTTAATATCAAAATGGTCTACTGCGACCTGTCACTATAGGACGCCAAAATGAGAATGAATTAAATGGCCGACGGGGACGCCGAAGCAGACGCGCATCTCGGCTTCGTTGTGAGTCTCACGCGCACTCGTTACAAAGATTTTCAGATGGTAATCGATGCGCGACAGTAAGTAATTGGGTAATTTAACGACCGTCGGAAAGGGTTCATAAAAGTTTATTTAGTCTCCGTCCGGTTCGCAAGATGGCTGCAACCAGTGTTTTGACAGCTGATGTTCTCTTCGATGGATTCTCGTATTTCTGTCACTTCGTATGACCGGTATTTATTTCAGTAATAAATACCAGGAATCAGATTACTTGCTGGACAAATACGAAGTAATCTCTCGGCAGTGATCCCGAAGTTTGGAAATCTGGAACTCGCAGTGATAGTTTACATAAAATTATAAACCCAGTATCAATTTTCTTATAATCAATTAATTGTTTTGACCAGCGATCTAACGGTTCGCTAATTACAGGTTTAATATAATAATTAAAGTGAACGAAATATTACAAAAGTGGATAATTCAAAGTAAATTTTCTCGAAAGGAGAAAATAATAGTCGATTTTCAATTTGACGTGAATAATAAAAAAATTAAATTCGATTATTGACAAAGAATATTAGTCACTGCGATTTGTGGAACAGTCTCTGTGGAGTGTCTCTCAATTTTTAATAATAAAATTAAATAAATAAGAAAATTTCACTAAAGTTCATACTGGAGGAACTCCGACTGGCTAAAAAGCCTATTGCGGGTGTCTCTCTCTTATTTATTTATTTCCATTGTTATTAACAATTACTTAGGCCTCTCATGGGGTCTATTAAATAGAGGAGCTCTCTAGCTTTAATTTGATTACTTGTTCATTAAAATCGGTTGAGAAGGAAAAAAGTTGTTTTCTAAATATTCTCATTATATGCCTTAGTATACTTGCAGAATTCAGTTATTAGAGAATTTGAAGAAAAAACGAGGAATAAGAAGAAAAAGAAGAGGAATTGATGTACCAGGTACTCGAAAATTTCAAGTACTCGAATTTTTCGGGTACCTGAATCCACTCGACTACTCGAAAATTTCGGGTACTCGAAGCCTCGAGCTTTTTGCACACCTCTACTGATAGAACATTTATACCTAAATGAACCGACAGATTGGCTCAGTCGGATAGATGCCTCGCATTGGCGGTCGTTTAAGGACAAAGGGTATAAGTATCCTTGGTTCGCGCCCACTTGGCTTGGTATTTTTCCGGCACGTGAGACAATCTGAGCGGGAGGTTTGACGTCGAGGTATAATGATGTGCACCGTCGATTATTGTTCGGTACACACCATTAGAACTCGACTGTCGATAAACCGGTTGTACTCAGGAGAGGTTTTCTACAGTTTCCCTCTTCTCTGGCGAGAAAACCCATTGACGGGTGGTCCAGGCGCAATGCGAGTACTCCTAATAAAAGTCGGCTGTAGACGCAAAATTAGGTTAATATATAGAAAAATTTCTAAGTAGAATGGTTATGCTTAATCCAAAAAGTATTTCTCGGGGACTCTTGTCGAAGTGCGTAAGGCCAATAGGGCAGGAGTATAAACAATAAAAAAACATTTATACCTAAATAAAAACCATAAATTGTAAAAATAGAAAGCATTAAAATAAAAATTATAAGAACAAAGGAAGTCCAAACAAATATTAAAATACAAAAACTATTTGGAAAAATTGAAAAAGAATGTAAGAAAATAAATAACATTTAAAATTGATTAATGACTTTTAATAAAATTTTTATTTATCTAATCTTTTAATATTAATAATATAAAAACTGTCAGACCAAAAATTTTTTGCAGAAAATTTAAATTTTATTTATGACATATTAATTAAAAATGATTATCCCAGAACTTTTTTAAATAAATATATAAATATTCGTTATCGGTTTCTTGTAAACGATAATAAGGTAGATAGATAGATTTTTGATACTACAAAATTTAGTTGTTTTGACATATGTGAACGAGTTACAATATTCTTTAAAAGAATTGTATAACGAGTATAACATTAGGGTTGTTTTTTCTTATGAGAAGGATCCATTTAAAGTTTTCTCAAAGAATAAGGAAAATACTCCATTTGATCTCAGATCGCATTTGGTTTACAGTATTCCCTGCCAATGTGGAGCTTGCTACATTGGTGAGACTGGTAGATATATTAAAAGTAGATTAAGCGAACATAAAAGGGATTGCAATAATGATAATTGGAACAGCTCTGGTAACACATGCTCATAAGAATGATAATTTTTTTAGTTTCGATTCCACAAATATTATTTGTAGTGAGCGAAATTACAGACACAGGAAATTTAGAGAAATGTTTCACATTCTCAAAGTCCAAAACTCTATAAATAAGCAAACTGACATAAATAATTTAAATCAAATTTATCATTCGTTAATTCTAAACACTAATTAAATTATTTTAATTAATTAATTTGTCTTTATATTTAAATTAATAAATTTTTCTTTATTTTCATTTTTGAAATTATTGATTTAGCAGTTTTTTTCATTATCATACTCCGAATCTGTTTTATCTTCATATGGCATTTAAAAAACATTTTTTATACGTTAAAGAGCAGGTATGCTCACACGTCTTTTTCAAATTGTTTAATTTTTTGTTTTTTTAATCAAGTACAAAATATTCTTGATTTTATTATTATATATGAATATCTCCAAAAAATGGAGTTTTTTATTTAAAGTTTTTGTGTTCATTTTTTGAAAAGACCTCTTGGTAAGTTTTTCGGTTGTTATTTTGTCATGAAAAAAGACAAAGTTTTCTAATTGAAAATAACATGTATTTCAGTTTAATATCTGAGGATGCCTGTTGTCGACGGGCGAAAGCTCATAAATAAAATATTTTAAATTGTTAAAATAATGGATTTCAATAAAAAACAATATAATATCACACTGAAATTATAAATCCAAACAAAATAACAGCACAATATTTTAATATTTATGTTTAAGATGTTTTCAAGAAAAATTCAAATTATTAGATTAACGATTAAATATATTAAATAGTTTCGTACCATAGTTATCCCTCGTTTGTTTATAATTTTTTAAAATGTTTCTACAACCAATAACAATGAGATGAAACGAAATTGTGAAAACACATAAACAATATGCTTGAATAATACTGGAGAAGGGGAAATATAAGGTAAAAACGATAGCGGCATTCATTCCATCATCCTTAAAGGTGAAGTTAAATAATTATCAGGAAGAACACGAAAGGGCGATGAATAAAATGAATGAACATCGTTATCATATGAATTAAGATAATGAGAATATACAGTTTCCCAATTTACCTATGGTATATAAATTCAAAGATAAATAATATGCAAGGGATCACATCATATTAATATTTTGAGGTTTAGATAATATGATTTTAAATTATAATTCTGTGAACCTATAGAATTATTTAAAAATCTGTTGCTTTAGCAACTCGCTATTTAAAAATTTATTTTATTTTGTTTATTAATTATATTAATATAGCTAATTTAAATATCAACCAAATCCAGAATATTTTATTTAACAATAAACTATATCATAAGAACGAATTAAGTTATTGTTTAATTTTTATTTATTATTTAAATGTTAAAACTTTAATTTGTTAATTACTATATTTTTAATAATTATCCTAGGAACGAAAAATAAAAATTATCTAATATAGTAGTGAATAAATAGAAATAATGAAAAATTAAAAGTAATTTTACACGCCATTAAAAAGTGAGACAATGTGCCAATAATTGTAATTCAATTATATTAAGATGTTTCAAAATAACAAATTCGCAAAATCGCAGGAGTATTAATTAAATTATTATTATCTTTTCAGCCTGGATCCTATATAACAATCCATGTAAAAAATGTTAGTCATCAGTTGTTTGAGACATACTGTTCGGTAGAGAATCGTCCTCTAATAGTTTTTGGACTTTTGCTACATGAGCAAAAAATGTCTCTTGTCAATGTGGTACTAAAACGATCAGGTGAATGTTTAAAACCGATAAAATCTAAAGAACGTTTGATCTTTCAATGTGGCTTCCGGAGATTTTCAAATTGTCCAGTCTTTAGTCAGCACACTAATGGAAATAAAAACAAGGTTTGTTTTGTTTAAATAATATTAAATTAAATAAATGTAGAAAATTTAATTTATCACAATATGAATCATTTTTTAAAATAATAATGGAAAACTATATATATTATTTAATATTTTTTTGGGTTAGCTTCTAACCTTAATTATGTAACTCTTAAGATCAGCATAATGACAAAATCTATATGTTTTTAACTTTGGAGACACAAAAAATTGTTAATTTAACCCATTGTGAACATACCTGCAAATAATAACCTAATGACTAATTTTTCAATGAGATCATTTGGACTATGTGTAACCACAACGGGTTAAGATGTTAGTTTAAATGTTAATAATAGTTAAATATTTTTTGCAGTATGAAAGATTCTTTCAACAAGAAAGTACAGTCGTTGCAAGCATGTATGCGCCTATAATGTACTCCCCTTGTCCAGTTTTATGTTTTTCTGCAAAAGCAAATGGTGACTTGGTAAGTTTTTAAATAATTTTTTCTTTTGTGACAACTGTTTAAGCTTTTTGACTAACCCAAAAACGATAAAATACAGTCACCTTATTTACATTAATACAGGAATATTTTTAGTAACGCATGAAAAATACTTTTAACCCTCCATCCGTCGCATGGTGAGAAATTCCCTCACCCAGTTTCTTTTTTTATTTATAACTTTTAAAATACAAAAAATTATAACTTCATATTCTCAGTACCTTATACAGCACTCTTCTTCTTTACATTAAAACAATTTTTGTGTGTTTTTATATTTTAATTTCTTTGTTATTGAATTTGAAAGCAGAATATGATGGGGATTTTTGACGCGAAGTGAGGAAACTTCTGACCATACGACTGACCGCGTATACTCGATTAATTTTTCATTTAAATAATTAACAGAAAATAAAAATTAACAGAAAATAAAAATTAATTGTACTGACAATAGGTTGTTTAGAAATTCTAATGAACATTTAAAAAAAAATTTGGCATTTTAGAACAAGTTTGGACTAATTTATGAGGGGGAGAATTTTCCTCACCTGCGACGGATCGCGTTACAAAAAAAGGTGCGACGGATGGAGCGTTAAGAAAAGATGAAGCTCAACAGGCTTTAGAATTAAATATTTTATTTTGTTTGGTTATTATCTTTGTTTGAATATTTATTTAAGCAAAGAATTTAAAATTATTTACATGCCGTTTGACTCTGTTGAGTTTCTGACGTTCTGTCTACTTTTGTTTTCTTACCAACATAATTTAATTCAAAGTTGTGTTATTGATATGAGAGTTAGGTCTATTCACGAAAATAACAATAAGATTTAGAGGAACATTTCCATCTGTTAAAGATGTTTTTTTAAATAGATCAAAATCGATTGTAAAATGTTACTCGGAGGTTTTCGGGTCGCTGATTTGAAAAATAGTTTCTCGAAACTTCTGTGAAACTTCTAGAATTTCATAAAAACCCTACAAATTTTATTCAAGGGGATTTGAACGCTAAGATCGGTGGGCTTCTGCAAAAAAGGTTATATGAATTGCCCTACATCAAAAATGTTAAAAAGCTACAATTCGGTTGCACCTAAGTTCTATGGGTCACTAAAGGTACACAAAGGTATACCCATGCGACATGTAACATTTTTTTGTGGCTCCCCTTTAGCATCAGTGTCTAAATTTATCAGTATTCCGATACAGAAAACGATTAGAAATAACGATTTTTTTAAAGAATAGTAGGGACTTTGGAAACGAAATTGAGAACTTTTATATTCCTAGTAATTACAGATTAATTTCGTTGGATGTTAAATCCCTATTCACAAATATTCCTAAAGAACTGGTTTTAAAATATTTAAAATTAAAATGAAAGGATATTAGAGATTACACAAAGATTCCTGTCGATGAATTTATAATGTTAGTCGAGTTTTGTATTGAAAATTTATTTTTTTATAATAATTTTTACAAGCAGATTTTTGGTACCCCTATGAGTTTACCTCTTTCTGGTACTATTAGCGATTTAGTCATTGGAAAGTTGGAAGAATATATTTTAAAGTCATTAAGTTTTAATTACTTTTTTATTTTCGTTATGTTGATGACATTATTTTTTGTATTTCTGAGGAATTTATTAATCACACTCTTAGTATATTTAATTTTTATCATCCTAGACTACAATTTACTATTGGAATTAAGTCTAACAATAGTATTAGTTTTTTAGATGTATCAATTATTAGAGAAAATAATAAACTTACAACAAACTGGTATAGAAAGCCAACTTTTCCAGGACAGTACGTAAATTTTAATTCCGAAATTTGTATTAAGGATAAATTTTCTATAATTTTAGGATTAGTCGACAAAAATTTTTAAATTGTCTGAAGAAAAATTCCATGATGAGAATTTGAATCTGATGTACCAGAAATACACGAAAGAGGCTATTTCTTTTCCCCAATAGGCTTCAAATCTTCAGATATTGCTTGTGGACTCTCTCCTGCTCTGCCAACACCTCCTCCAACATCATCACAAGGCTGAGCACCACATTTTTCCCGTAGAGACTTTTTTAATGACAATACTTTTCACTCTTAGTTTCTCACTGAACTTAGACGGTCATCGTACACGATGACTGGGCATCGACGGTACTTTTTCTCTCAACAATTAAAAAAAACTATTTTGTAAGAAAAAAACAAATTATATAATATCATTAATTTGTTATCTCACGCAACAACACTTAAAAACGAAGAGAGGTACACGGAGAGAAATCTGTTAGGACTAATGCTCGAAACTTTTCATATACTTTTTCCATAGATTCTTTGATGCTAAAATCCTAACAGAGAGCCTATTTATTTCTCGAGTCCGCCTGAATATTAGGCAGAGTCGACTGATATTCAGGCGGACCTCTTATACTTTTCGCTAGTAAGTGCTTATGCTATATTCATAACCTCTACTCTATGCATTATTCGCAACAGATTTCTGTCCGTGTATATAACTCTTTAGATTTAACACATTCACCTTGTGAACTCTACGGTTGTTATTCGTTTTTATTTAATTCGTAAACTATGGGTCGATTATATAATTTTACTTCCACTTTCACCTTTATTAATTTTCACTTTCACCATAATTATTTTTCATTTTCACTTTTGCCTACATTAATTTTTACTTCCACTTTTGAATTCACCTAATTAATTTTCACTTTCACTTTTCCCAACATTTTTTTTAGTAAAATATACAAAAATTACAGCGCAATTTTATATTATCATTAAAATATTCTATTAAACTTAATTGTATATTTAATTATTTAATAAAAAAACAAGGCTTCGGAGATGAAATTCAATGTTTACTAGGTCAAGCATATAAAATTGGATTATTTATAATAGCAATATTTTTTCTCTTTTTATAAATAACATATTGGTAAATTAAACATTAGATTATCAATTTTATTTGAATGTGCACTAAAATTTTGTTTAAGGTATTTTTACAAGAATGTACGGTTACTAGTGCGACGAAATCAAAACCATTAAGGGGGTGAAAGTATTAGACACCTGTAGCGACTTCTAATTTCCTCGCACGTGCTCGTCTTCTTCATATTTCCTTCTCCCTCATTCCACTGGTTCTCCTCTAACCGTCTCTTACTACTCGCACCGGCTTTGCTCTCTGGCACTTTCTCTACTACTAGCTAGCCGAGCGACACATATTTGTTACTACTAGTGGGTCATCCGGCTGTGCTAGCTTTCTCTCATTACCATAATAATTGATATGTCGGTTCGGGGATTTCACCGACAGATGGCACGACGATTCACATTTTCAGGTAACGAAAAGACAATTCCCATCGTCTTAATCTCCTCCCCATGACTGGTACTATTTTACATAGGATCGGCAGTACGCTTCTGCACACCTTGGACAATCTTTAACGGTCGTTTCTCGGCGTCCACAATTGCTGTGTACCAGTCTCCTCTAGTCGCCGTACTGTAGGTCCTGGATGAGAAGAATGTGAGCGTTGAGCCCTTGGGGCTGTCTCTTCGAAACGGTCAAACTTGAACTCTGATAAACTACTCTCGTACTCCTGCATGATTTCTCCTGATCTCCTGTCAGCGGGTTAGCGGTAGACACAAGTACCTTAACGTCCTCTGGTCTGCATCCCTTGACGGTTTTCTTCCCAGTAGACTTTTTCAACACGCTCAAATCGACCTCTGGAGAGAGTTTAATTGAATTTCCATTACGAGTTTAAACTCGGGTCTTCGTCTCTCCATTCGGTCCCTTTCTCTCTCTGGAGTCTCTGGCTTTCGTCCACTCCCACTTCTACACCCCTTCTGGAGTATGACATGGCTCGTCGTTTTTTTTCTGTCAGGGCAATCTTTCCAATTAACTGCTCTCCTCTGATCTACAATAACTACTCTCCTCCAATCTGAAACAATTTGATTAATTCACAACAAGAATGTGGTCATTTACAAATTTGAGATTGGTAAGTATTTTTTCAGATCGGTAATGTGATCTGGCCACCATGTCTCTCAGCGCATCTAATCTTTTTATTATGTCTACCCACTCTTCTGGCTCTATCCTCACTTTTCTCCTACTCTCTACTTCTCTTCGCAGGCTGTTGACTGGCTTAGGATGTCTTCCAAAATTTAGAAACGCAGGAGACGTCTTAGTCGCTGCCTGTGTTGCTGTGTTCACAGAAAAGTGGGTCACTTCTATGTCGGCAGAGATTGTCATTCTCCACTATCCACCAGGAAACCTCTGAGGATACTGGCTCACCAATTCACGGCGTCTAAGGTGCCTTTGGTCCTCAATGGATTTAAACGCCGCTATCGACTCTTCTTCCTTTCTTACAGCCTGGACAATGCATCTAGGACACTTGTATGTGCATCACAATGCATCACTTGTACACCTCTCCTGAGAACTATATCGAAATCCCACTGCATAAATTCCAGGGCCCATCTGGCTAAACGGCCTGTTGGATCTTTTAAGTTCCAGAGCCATTTTAGGGCACTGTAATCCGTAATCACATGAAACTTATACCCCTCAATTTACGGCCTGAACGTTTTAATCGACCACAAAAGCGACAGACACTCCTTCTCTGTAACGCTGTGATTCCTCACTGGATCCGTCAAGACTGGGCTAATGCACACTATTGAATGTTATCCGTCTTCAAACTTCTGCATCAATACTGCTCCAATGGCGTAGTTGCTGGCGTCACATTTGATTGTGAACTTCTTCTCATTTCTATTGTTATTTTAGGACAAATGAAATTTCTCTGACTTGCATTATAGGTTAAAAAGTAATTCGGATGTTTGAAAATTATGTCAAATGGAATTTCGCACAAATAAATGTTATGTTAAATGGTTATTCGAATAAATGAAAATTATGACAAATAAAATTTCTGTAAATTAAAATGTCTGAAATTTCTTAAATATGACATTTCGAAGATTTGAAGGTTATGTCACATGATAATTCGAGTAAATGCGCTTTATGTCACTTGATAATTCAAGTAAATAAACATTATGACAAATAAAATTTCGATAAATGAAATTTATGTGACATAATATTTCGATAAATGAAATTTATGTGACATAATATTTCGAAGGTTTGAAAATTATGTCAAATAGTAATTCGGAGGATTAATAATTTTTTGACAAATAGTCATTTGGAAAAACAAAATTTATGTCAAAAATTTTTTCGACATATTAAAAATTATATTAAAAAACAATTCGACTATTTAAATATTAGGATAAAGAATAATTCGATAAATTAAAAATTATGTCGAATGAAATTTTGAAATCTGAAAATTATGCGAAATGAAGTTTCGATGATAAGAATTTTGATGCTTTGAAAATTAGGAAATTGAAATTTGGGGAATAATCATACGCCCCCCTTCTTCGGCTCTAGATAGTTTTGAACCTGCTTTGTCTTACTCGGATCTGACCTCAAACCTTTACCGACCAAAAAAAATATTCAAGATAAGTGACCTCTAAACATCCGAACTCACACTTATCTGGATTCACTATTAGTTTCGCCTTTTTAATTTTTGTAGGTCGAATTCGAGTCACTTGACATGTTCTTTGAATGTATCTGTGACTACTATTATGTCGTCCAGATATCCGAAGACATACAACTCTACTTTCGGCCGCAACCCATGACTTTCCAACGCTAAATCGACTCATTAGTCGATTAGGAGTTAGAACGTCATGGGTGCGTTCATCAGCCCAAAGCGCAATAAAAGACCAGAGAGCTTTGGATTTATTGTACTAACGACTTTAAAATAATTTATTCCGTTCCCGAGATCCCAATTTGATTTTGAATTTTTGGCTTCCGATAGATTAATTAATTGTGTCTTCATCTGATCTATTCTAATATCGAAATATTTAGTCTCGCGTTCAGTACATTTGGCCATACGTAAGGCACTTAACATAGAAACTTGAGTATAGCGCAATTCATTCTGTAAATGATCTAATTGGCTTTTTATAATCGAGGGTCCTAATCAAAGAACCGGTTATAATTTTTTAAGCTCAAAATCATTGCCCTGTAATTAAAAAATTAAACTGTTTTTAATCCCAATTTTTTGAGAATAATTTTAGTAGTTATTATACAAATACGAAATGTTTTCAAGAAATTGAAATTTTAAATTCTTTTTTTTATTTAGAGGTCGAGAATTTTGAGTCTTAAAAACATATAACCGGTTCTTTGATTGGGACCCTCATATCATCTTCTAACAGTTGAGCGTTTGGATCAAATCTTGTACTTCCTTATCATCGATGACGTCGCGAATGTTATTGGCTAGAGCCATAGCGGTATCGATAATTGAATTCCTGAAAACGAAGTATTAATTAAACTTTTGTCCTATTAATTCTTATATATTTTATGATCTTTAATATGTATTTTACTAATCTTAGCGCCATTTAAGTCGCTCACTTCATAAACTCAAGGGGAAAGAACTTTCGATATGTATTTTATATGGACCGTTGAATTTTTGACATAGTTTCGCAGCAATATTTTTATCTTTATTCGACAATTGTCGATTTCGTATGAGGACCAAATCTCCTAAATGAAAACGAGTATCTCTTCGTCTAAGATTGTATCGTTTCGATTGATTTACAAACGCGTCATCTAAATTTTGCATTACCCTAACTTTATCTACTTGTAATTTTCACATTCTCTTACACCATATTTCGGGAGCTAAATTATCGATTTCGTTAATGTATCGTCTTTATTTAGCAAAAAATTAATAGGTTTCGGTTCACGACCGAGATTTATAATGAATCTATACTGAGTTTTGCATTAGAAACATTTTCAAATTTATTTTCATTACTGGGATTAGAAGTAACAATTTAAGTTGCTTTTGCCTCATTTAACAGCTCCGGTTTAAGTTTTACGCTCGACGAGGCGATTCTGGACGAGAAACTCCCTTTTTACCACAACCGAAACAAAAGAAAATACTTGTCAAGATACAATCGTTATGTCTATGTCCTTCACTATCGCAATTCCAACAAACTACGATATCAGAATTTAGTTGAGGCCATTTGACTCATCCGATAAATTAATCTTTTCTAACAAAGATGCAGATGCATCTGTAAAAGAAATTTTTTGATGCAATTGGAATTGTAAGTCGGGATCTGCGAAACGATTCCGAAATGCTTGGGTAAAATCTGAAAATGTTCTCCATTGGTGTCGTTTTCCTCGAAACCAATTAAGAGTAACTCCTGATAAGAAAAAGGGGAAAATTTTGTAATAATTTAATACTATATTATTTAAAATGTTCTTTTTAATAAAAATAAAATTCTATATTTGAATTGAATTTACAAATTATATTAAATAAAAAATTTATTTATATTCTAATATCAATTTACTGATGTCGATGCTTGGATGTATTTATCGTCCACCGAAAACAATCCAATTGTATCGATCATTCGCTTAAATTGTTGACCCTTATAATTGTAACAGCAATAAAATAGAAGTGAGCTAGATGTCGATGCTTGGATGTATTTATCGTTCACCGAAAAGAATCCAACTGCATCAATCATTTGCTTCTATTTATTTTGTTTAATAATTAATAACCGAAGAATTTCCTTTTTTTGAAGGTGTAACAAAAATTCACGCTGTAACAACGAACGCTTTGGATAATTACATGAATTCTTTCTTTTTGATTTTAATTTTATAATTTTTATAATATAAGCTCACCTTTAGATAACGTGTTTTTCCTTATTTGAATTTACACTTTTTAATATTATCACCATCATATTTGATTCATATAAATCAAACATTTCAACAAATTATTATAAGTGACAAAAAGTATACATTTGCACTTTAATTTAATTTTAGTATATTCAGATGAGTTTTAGAGGTAAAATGAATCGACGAAATCAAAAATAATAATTTGATCCCTCTTATTACAATTTCCCACCTTGTCGTCATTCTTGGTCACACCCATCAGCTTATTCAGACTTTTTTAATTTTTCATAACCACGCATATCACACACATATATACTCGACAGACTCACTACAATTTAAAGGAGATCTTCTTCTCTTATTGGGAAGAAACCTTCTTCGATTCTACGGACAAAAGACTGACAGATTATTTAAATTAAAAGAAATCAAATGCATCTTCTGCACAAGATAAATCAACTTAACCCGATTACCAAATAATTACTTTAGGGGACTTTCCGCGACGGTAAGACAAAGACGATCCTTGACAAATTCAAATTGGACTTACCAACGACGACGAATACTGGAATCCAACGGACAATTCACACTACACGAATCTGATTAAATAAGACACCAATATCTCTATTTACTTTAGCCTTTATTTAAATACAAATTTACTAAGTTAATTACTTATTTAATCTCAACTACTCGACTTGAATTCTATCGCGACTAAAGTACGTCTTGGGATTCTCCAAAAAGCAGTAGGGGCCAACAGCCGTAAATCATCCATAAGGCCTCCAGCCGGGGGCCCAAAAACGGGTTCCTTCACTCTTTCTTCTAGGCCATCTTCCTGGTCATCTTTTACCAACTCTGCTTCTCTATTTTTGATAACCATCACCTAAAATCGACCTTGGAGGACTATGGCGTCAAACATTTGACAACGCCGCCATACCACCCACAGGCAAATCCAGTGAAACGGAGTTTCCTCTTGATATACCACGGGTCATCAATGGTGCTTAAGCTGACATTTCGTCCGTGTTTCCTTCTAGATATGGTCTAAACTTTTTAATGGCTTATAAAAGTGCCAGACACTCACGCTTAGTGACACTATAATTCCGTTTCGCTCCTGTCAGGGCCTTGCTTGCGTACACTATTGGGTGTTCGCCGTCCTCAGACTCCTAAGTCAGAACCGCTTCAATCGCTGAGTAACTTGCGTCACACGGGACGGTGAACGGCTCTGTGAAATCCGGACGAACCAAAACCGGGGCCGAAACCAACTTTTTCTTTAAAGTCTGGAAAGCCTCCTCATGTTCAGCCTACCATTCCTAAGGTCTTCCTTTTTGGAGAAGCCTCAAGAGTGTTACCTTAATCTTGCTGTCATTCTCTATAAAACTAGAGTACCACCCAACCATTCCAAGAAAATGCCGCAGCTGTTTAATATGTTAACCATCCTTATCCAGAACATAACCCAAATAAGTTACCCGAGAGCAACCAAATTCACATTTGTCTAGGTTTACTACCAAACCAGCAGACGCCAATTTCTTGAGCACTATCCTAAACCATTTGATGTGCTCGTAATAGTCATCAGTGACAATTATGATATTATCGAGATATGCAAAAACGACAGGTTTAAATTCTGGACCAAATAGTGAGTCCACAAACCACTGGAACGTGCCGGGGGCGTTCGTTAACCCAAATGGCATTCTCTTAAATTGAAAGAGACCCAAACCAGGAACCGAAAAGGCTGTGTACTTCTTGCTTTCCACAGACATCGGTACCTGATGGTACGCCATCTTGAGATCGATTTTAGAAATATACCGGGCTTTCCTTAATGTATCCAGTATAAAATCGATACTCGGTATCGGATAAACGTCCTTAATTGTCACCTTGTTGTCCCGGTAGTTAAAACATAGTCTGAGTGACCCGTCACTCTATTTGACCACCACCAGCGCAGTGCTCTAATCACTGGACGCTGACTCGATAATGCCTTCGTCCCATAATTTTTGTACCTCCTTGATCAACCACTGCATAATCATTGGAGACATTCTCCTGACCCTGAGGAAGGACCAATTCATTTACCAAACTTTGGACCTCTTCTCTTTGGCCCACGGTAAGCTCCGAGACACCTGCACATTCCGCGAAAATACCATCTGTACTATTTTCTCCATTATCCGACGCCAACTTATGCCATTCTTGGTCATTTATCCGCCAAAGACCTTTACCAAGCTGGAAATCCATATCCATTTCCCTACAGAAATCCATTCCTAAAATCAAATCCTGGGTTAAAGTACTAAGGGCTTTTAGTTCGAAAGACTGCGCATATCCATCGACTGTCAACCATAAAATTAATTTCCCTAACGTTTTAGTGGATCCCTCAATGGCACTTTGGATTGCTGTATCCGCTTGCTCTAGTCTTTCTCTAAATTTCTCGGCCAACTTGGGACTAATTACCGAAACCATTGCCCCTTTATCGAACAACGCATAATATGGCCGATCCGCAATGACTACTTCCAGAAACTATCTATTTTTGGGTCTTGTCCCATCGACAATTTCATTTGAGTCGGGAGAGCCTGCTGCATTTACTGCAGCTTCTCCCCTCTCCTGGACTTTACGTGTTAAATCCTTTTCAAACATTCTTAGTCCCTCTAACACTAGGGGCATAATCGAGAATTTCCACAGAAACCACCAATAGCTCCGGCTATTGGAATTTATTTTAAAAAATTTTGTAAGGGTAATTTCCAAAGATTAAATATTAAAATTTAATAGATTGATTGCATCAAATACCCAAACTTATATAACAAAAATTATCCACAAAAATCCTAAATTAACAAATCTCAATGGGGGGAAGCTGAGAAAGAATCCTGATGCTGTATTTCCAATTGCGAATTGTAGATTGGAAAATTCTCATAAACCTCGTCTTCGCGTCTCTTGTGAAATTTGAACTCCAACGGTCAAACGTTCGATGCAACAACCAAACTCACACAAGAAACAATTCCAACAAATGATTTAAACACAAATAAACAGATAATTAAAATTAACTTAAATTTATTTAAACACACAAAAAAATAAATTTTAATGATACACGAATTAATAATAATTAATATAAAAGAAAAAGGCAAATAATTCGAATAATAATTAATCTTCTCCAAGAAAACGATTAATGAAAATTAAATTACAAAAAAAGAGTATAACAAATCATTGTCGGTCTTTCCAAAACTTAATCTTAATTTCTCGCGCCATCTCAGGAGGCAAATTTGCGATGAAACGCTCCAAATGCATTATCTGCTCTATCAAGAGCACTTTCTCCTTGCGAATTCTGATCTCTCCTTCTCTGTCGCCGCTGGTACTCGGCCCAGGTTGAGGTTCAGGTGTACTTGGGGGGAAAGAACTACAGATCCAATGCTGTGCTCCTGTGAACGACTCTCGTAAAAGCAAACCCGTTCCTCACGATGTTGAGCATATCCCACCTGATCAAATTTCCGGATCATACATTCCCTATGAATGCGCCCGTAACGAAGGCAATTACACAACGTGACTCCTTGCCGACCACAATTCTTAGGGTGCGATCCCATGTATGCAGAATACGTCGACCGAAAGCAGAAAATCATGAGAGTGAAAAGAACAACAATATCTATCTATCTCTTTCGCACTCATGATTTTCTGTTTTCGGTCGACGTATTCTGCTGTAATGGGATTGCACCCTTACAAAAGGTAGTACTCGGTCAAAAACAGTCCCTGGAACGATGTTCCCGTTGCCAGCAATTGTGACATGCTCCAGGAGGGGGGTCCAACAAAGGGTCAGTGGGAATGGGGTCCAAGTTCGAAAATATCCTACCCGACAGACGCATTGGCAACTCTCGATTAACCACTGGGGTAAAAAAACGAGAACCTATCAAGGGAATGATCTTCTCAATAGGGGGGAGGTCGCTGAACTTGGGGACATACTGCTTGATGTCATCCTCTCCGAATCAGACGGAAGGGGAGCATTGCGAGGTAGATTAGCGTTCGGTGTGCGTTTAGGTGGGGGGCTATGGGAGCTAACGTAGTCCCAATCACGGGCACGGTGTTGTCTCTCGGCAACCAGTTGCTCGCGTAGAAACTGCAGACGATTGATTGTAACATCGTTGCCCAACGCCTCGTCCAACTCCGCCACCGCATTCAAGCTCTCCAACTCCTTCTGATTCTTCAAAGGAAAGTAAACCGCTTCCTGCCCAACCAACTCCAGTCTTACCAAATCATCCTCCTCGGCACTCTGTAAAGGGGGGACAAGGGCAAAACTTCGTCACGACCAGACGGGCCGCCAGGACCTCTCGAAGGACCAGGGGCTTCGATTAAAGAAGCCACACTCTCCTCTCCAACTCCCCGCTCCCGCAGAACTCTATCAAAAAGTTGATAAAATTCCGCATTCGTAGAAGGACTCGTATCAACTGCAAGTCCAATCATCGTCTCAGCAACGTGCGCTCTGGCAGCTGTCGCCACTACTCTCCTTCCCGCTGACAATCTCCACATACCCTTTGAGTCCTTACGAAAAACTACTGACCTGACTCAAGCCTTAAACGTAGAAGTATCAAAATTAATTTTACGCGGCATTGAGTCTTCTGTCAAAACCAAAGAAAATAAAATAATGAAAAAAGAAACCACAAATAATACAAGCAAAGAGACACGAAAAATCTACTAATCGACCAACCATACAACAACACAACTAATTATTTTGACCACAGGGGGCAAAACGCTTCATATCCGAGACGTGGACATTAGTAATTCGCGTCACATTGGATGGTAAAGGGCTTAGCACTGCTTTGTGACCAACCACACCACATTTACTACAAATTCCCAAAAATGGCTCTATACTGCTATTATTAGCACTACTACGTAATCTTGCTCCTTGTTGTCTACCATTATTTGGAGGATTTGCCCTATTTGCACCAACCTGGGGGGCACCACTATTTACTGTCTGGGCAAGATTGGTCATGGAAATGGGCAATTGGGCTAGTCGGTTTGGAATAGAAAAAGGCTGATTTGCTACCTTTCCCACCACAACACTAGGCTGCCCTGCTGGATCCGATATTGCATTCACTTCAACCTTTCGTTCAGATTTTTTAGTTTTGGACTTTCTCATTCTCTGCTTTTTCTTATCCGTACCCAATTCTATGCCTGAATTTTCCTCCCCACTATCCGACAAGGAATTTTCTAACAGCGCGTCCAATATAGAAGTTGAAGCGTTGGGTGCAAGAAGGGCGTTAGGCGGATAACGCCCGTTTTCAAATTATTGAATGAGAACGATTACAATATCCTCTGGTTTTTATTATCAAAAATTTATTTTGATATGAGACTTCTTGACGATGCTAGGAATAAAAATCTGCGCGAATGTTACATAATTTTGTAACTTTAAACGTTTTCCAATACAATTTGCATGTAAAAACAAGAGAAAATCGACAGTCCTTTACAGAAATTTGGTTAAAAAAAATTTCTATTTGAAATGTTCATTTTTTAATAATTAGAAATGATTTAAGGATTAATTATATGTTAAAAATAACGAAAATCACAAATCACAAACGAATATCTCAAAATATTCAAAAGTTAAAGTTATCTCAAGTTTAAACTTTAAATTTTACTAACGCCTAAAACATTGTGTGGTTAAGCATGTGGTTGGGTGCAAAAAGGGCGTATAAATTGGTTTTGAAAAACATTATTATTTAATAGTTAATTGCAACTTTCCCTTAATTTTACACTTTAATTTGATAGCCTAATAGTGGACTAATTAAATAAAAAATAATTTATTTAATTTGCATGCACAGTTTTCGGGCTTTTAAAGTTTAAAAACTTAAACATGAAATATCTCCGTTCGTCGTTTTTTGTTATACGCCCTTCTTGCACCCAACGCTTCAGTTTTAACATTTACTTTGGGCGCTGCTGTAGGTAGGGAAGAACATTTTCTCTTTGGATGGACGAGGGACATAGCGCTTGTCAATTTCCTTGATTCTTTCATATTGACGTAAATGTTTTTCCAAATTCAAAACAGTATTCACCGTATAGGATGACACATGACGCCTATACTCAGGGATTAAACCACGATAAGCTATTCTAAGCATTTCAAAATCAGTCATCGGATTTCGAAAATGCTGGGCAATAGAACGCAAACTAAGGAGATATTCAGAAATTTTCTCTCCTTTGGCTTGCGTTCGGGAATTTAACTCGTCGTACACGTCTTCGTCATCCACGGTTTCTAAAAATTCTCTCCTGAACAACCTTTTGAAATGTCCCCATGTTTTGATTTCGCGCTTAACTACACGATACCAATTGCTAGCTACTCCCCGCAATACACTAGACAATGCGTGTAACAAATCACTATCACAAATCTTAATCCTTTCCTTAGCGCTGACTTGGGGAACTCGGTTTCGAAACTGGCACGGACTCGCGTTGAAAATAAGTCTTAGGTAACGTGTCTGCATTTATAGACACACAGTTCTCAGAACCGGGTTCAGACCCCACGAGCTAGACACGTAATAGGGTAACGAAATACCAGAAGGGGGCATGGTCCAGGTCACGCTAGTTAGGCAAAAACTTGTAGTCCCCCGCGACGGTTGTCATAGGGAAAGAGTTGGTCGTAGAACTAGTCACGGTTATAGTAGAGATCACAGGTGCATTATTTTGCTCTGTGTTGTTCACGATCGTCGGAACAGAATTATTTTCAGATGCCGGTATTTCTATTACCGTGGAATCCAAATCAGCGAACGAAACATCATCTGTGACACTATTGTCCAAATGCACCACTTCACGTGTGCCCGGACTAAAACGACTTGCATTGTCACCAAACGCTCCGACTAAAAAAATTTGTCTGGACTCGCCAGCAACACATTGTTTTTAAAGAGAAATAACCTAGCTACAATTTAAGCAACATTTTTTTTATTCAAATACTAAATAGCCGGCAGCTCTACCCGTTCTCTATCAAAAACGTACAAATTGAAATATTTTATAAATAAAATTAACTAGCCAGCACCCCCACACGTTCGCTATCTGAAATCCTCAGTAATCAGCGACCACTGAATAATAAACTTTAAGTAATTTAGATCGATTTTTTTAAAAAATAATCGGCCATGTTGGGTCTAAAATTTACAATTTTTTAAATCTGATGTCAGATTCGTAATCAGCGACCCCGAAAACCCCTGAGTAACATGTTTCAAACAAATTTAAAGAGATTTTAACGTAATTGATTTATGTAAGTAAGTTGTTAACTTACTCGTAATAAGAAACGGCTTTTTTATTTCATTATTATTTTATTTATCGCACATTTATTTTCAGGAATTGATTGCAACGGGTGGCGTTTTATCCGCAAACGCCGACAGGCTTGTAGTAAAAAGAGTTATCTTAAGTGGACATCCCTTCAAAGTTCATAAACGATCAGCAGTTATCCGATTTATGTTCTTTAATCGTGAAGATATCAATTGGTTCAAGCCTGTCCAAGTTGTTACGAAATTCGGACGAAGGGGACATATCAAGGAACCGCTAGGTAAGAAAAAATAAATATTTTTACTTTTAATATTTCAGACCTTTATGTCTCTTATCATGCCCCTGGATGTCTGAGAAGACTGACCTTTTATTTTTCAACTAAAAGCGTCCATTGCTCTTGAAGCAATTGTTACGTGACATAAAACTGATTCCCAGTGAACGCTTTTGTTCGGGATAACAAAAAAATATTAATTTGAATGAATCAGCGACATCTTGTTTAATAGTAACATATTGCTTTTCGTTGAATTTTGACATTCGACAAACTAATCGAGAAAATAGTATAGTGGAAGAACAAAATATTTTGCATGTAACCACTGCAGATCTTTTCTCTTTTTGTTGAGCTTGAGAGATCTGCATGATTGATCTAGACGAGCACTTCCAAGAAGAGGGTGGCATTGGAGGTGTAGGCGAAATTGTCGGGATCGACGAATGTAAAATTGGTCGTCAAAAATACGAGAGAGCTCGAATATTGGAGGGTTTCTGGATCCTTGGAGTGATTAACAGAGAACATTCTTCCAACTATTGGTTGGAAATCTGTCCCGATAACAAACGAGTTTAAACAAACTTGATTAAAAAACATGTTCTTGTCGAAACAGAAATTCACACTGATTGTTGGATAGACTACATTGATTTGCAACAATGTGGTTGATAATGGTTGATAATGTAGAATATTAACCATAAGTTTATTTCTTTTATAAGAAGGTTTGCAAGGAGTCTTGGAGGTTATGAATCTTATTATTTTAACGATTGTTTCATTTTACTGCTATTTGGATACTTTTTTAAAAATTTTTATACTACCGGTTACTTTTTTCCTTTTTTGAGAATTTAAACTACTTTAAATCCGTTAATAGTTAAAATAATAGAAAATATTCTCAAAAATTTTAATGATATTCTTTGAAACAATTAAATTGTTTTCATCATAATTTTTCAGTAATAAAAATCTACTGAGAAATTCCATTATTTTCAGTACTATTTTAATAAAATGTTATAAAAGAATGTAATTTAAAAAAAATTATTTTTATAAAATTAGTTGCAATAATTCAATTATATAGAGGAGACTGGGGCGAAAGGTTAAACTGTGAAAACAGTTAAAATTCATTATCTTTCAAACGGAAATAGTTAGAGTTAAATATAAATCAAATGATTAATAAAATAAATTTTATACTTTGAAAATATTGTTACTGTAACTTCGTCAAAATTATTTTCATCATTTAAATTCAGTTATTACTATTTTCTAGAATTTTTAACTAAAATTCTTTTCTGAATCAATTATTTTTAATTATTTTTGCAAAAGTGTTTTGAAAATTTTTTAATCTATTTGTTTACGGCTCAATTTTATGAAATTTCGATTTTCGGTAATTCTTCATTTGAATACAAAAATAAATAATTTATTGAATAATTGAATGTATCTTAAAATTGAATTTTTATGAAGAATTTTATTTACAACTTTTGAAAATAATAAATTTCTTTTAAGGAATATAATTAAAATTTTACAGAAAATTATTGATGAATTAAATAATTTTATCACAATTTTTAAAAGTAATTGAAAAGTATTAAAAAATGTTATTGCATTTTAGTTTAGATATTTGTTAAAGTGAAATCAATACACCGTGACCGCATAACAGATTACCTTTCGACATACTTATCGATATAAAAATTCCATTTCTTCTTACCTTTAAAAAGAAATTTTTAGTATTTTTTCCCTTTAAAAGAATTTAAATATTTAAACAGTTTCATTACTAGATTTTTATTGCAAATTTTATTAAGAAAAAATACATAGTTACAAGGATTTAAAATTACAAAATACTAAACTTAAATTTAATATCTCAGATGGAGAAAATCGATAGACCTTGGCTGTAAATCCATTACATGTTTAGAAATATATTTCAATTTGAAAATGTTCTTCTTCACTTAGGCAATAATACTTTTTAACTAATAGAAAAAATTTCCTATTTTATATCTTCGGCAAATTCACTTTTTATAAAATTCATTTTCTATCAGTTCAATACGAACTTAGCAAGTGTTAGCAAAAGATTTCTTTTGCAGTTAACAATTATAAAATTACTACTTAATGCTAAGCATATTATATATTTTAAACTAAATATTGAAAGCTTCTTTTTATTAAAAATTAAGTTTACTACAATGATGATAGTTTATTTGATAAAGAGACAACGATTTATTACCAAACACTGAATCTAAACGGTAAGTTTTAGAAAAAAAATTATGTTTTACAATTCTTGATCTACTTTTTAGCATATAGGGAAAGTTCTAAAGAGTTTCTAAGTTGATTTGGTAAACAATAAATTACACAGCTCCACTACAATTACGAATTCTTAAACAAAAAGCAAGCAAGTGACATAACTCTTACGGATTTAGGAAGTTAATAGAATTATGCGTCAGATAAGTTTAGCTGAACGTTTTTTGAATTTTCAAAATTGTAGTATTGTTTGATACTTCACAAAACAAGCTTCTTTAAATTTTCATCAATCATTCGATATGTTCAGCTCGTTTCTTGATTTGCAAAAATGATATAAAGAATAAGAAACTCAGATTATTTTCTTCCTGAAATTGTAACCTTTAATTTGCGCCATAAAAACTTAAAAATATTAATTTGTTTCCGAATTCCGACATACAAAAGCATTAGGCAAATCTGATCCGACGCAAATTTTTATAAGCCCTCCAAATCCGTAAAATTAAAGTCACCATCTTAATTTTTGTCCAAGAAATTCTGATTTTAGGAAAGAATTGTTATTATCCATTAACGATTTCCGACGGTAGGGTAGTCATTATTTTTAACCTCCGATTAAATGTTTTAATAGACATTGTATTAAATATATTCTTCTTTTAATTTCAGTAACGAATTGCGAAGAATTGTATTGAGTTCAATTTCAAATATTTCAAGAAATGAAGATAAATTTTGTAATAATATTGAGCTTACTTTGTATTTGCGAAAGTAGTAATAATAACTCAAGCCTGTCAAAATGTTTAGCGTGCTTAAAAGAATATTGCAAAACAGAATTAAATACATTTTATCAAGTAATGATTATTACGAATAATACCAAAAAAGTAAATGACGAAGAAATATTATCGCTTTTGATGAAAGAAACATCTGTACTGCAGGTAGATTTTCATAATACTACAGAGGAACTACTAATTGATTCAAAAATAATTCGAATGGTGAAGAAACCGGAATTAACGACATTGTTCGTAATCGCTAATTATATTGAAACAGCTGCAGATGTTACAAAACTGACTAAAGCAATCGATTTGATAGAGTCAGCATCTTATAAGAATAGACATCCAAAATGGTTGTTTCTTCTTTATTCAAAACAAAGGGAGCTGAGATTTAAACAATTTCTGACCACCATGTGGAATAAGAGATTCTTAGACGTTACAATTCTACACATTGTATCAGAAAATGAAGATAAAACTAAACATTCATTACTAAGTAATGAACAGTTTTTTGCGAATGTCCATCAATTTAATCCTTATTTGGAGAAAACTACAATCAAAAAATGTTTCACTGGTGTCAAAATGTTTCCTGATAAGTTACAAAATTTAAATGGTTACAAGATAAAATTTGGTACGTACAATCAACCATTTACAAATTTTGTAAAAATGAATGCATCTGGTTACCCTATAAAAATGAAAGGTTTTGTTATTTCCTATACTAGCCTTTTATCGGAAGTGATGAATTTTAAACTGAAATTTGTTTCATCTAATGAAAAAGCTTTTGGAGGAGATTATTCTCCCAACAAAAGCCTTACAACTGGTTATTATAACCAATTGGCATACAATATGATTCAAATTGGTGCTTTTAATACAATATTGTTTCCAAATTCTGAGTACAGTTACGTGATTTTTGGTATGATCGAAATAATCGTGCTTGTTCCTATTATAATGGAAAATGATAAGGAGATTGAGGGAAAATTATTACTTTTTCTGACTACTGCAATGAGCCTCTTAGTTCTGGTGTCAGTTTGGATAATTACTAGAATTTTGAAATTTGACCGTCACTTTTGGAAACTTATGTACATTATCCAGATAACTCTACAATTGTGTGCTCCTCAGGAACCACGGAAATTAAGAGAAAGATTAATTTATTGTTACTTGCTCATTATAAGTTTTGCATTTTCTTCGAACTTATTTGCAGCATTGACGGGGCTGAAATTTAGCAAGGAGAGAGAATTGAGTTTTGATACAATCAATGACGTACATGAATCTTATTTGCAGCCAATTGGATTTATAGGGATAAATCAAGCTGGTAGTACTTTCGCAGACAATGAAATCAAAGACGAGTTTTTGAAAAAACATTTCGTATATGTAGATTTTCTTGACATCTGCGAACAATCCATTGTAAAACATAAAAATATTAGTTGCACAATGCAAAATAATGAGGCGGAAGTAATAATTCGAAACACAAGAAGTGAAAATGGAAAACCACAAACTAAAATTGTTAAAAAAAGTATAACTACTACATTAAGTGTCATTTATCTTGAAATTAATTCACCGTATTCACTAAGGTTTGAATACATTTTGCAAAGAGCGGCACAAGCTGGTTTAGTTGAAAAGTGGAAGCAGGATGACACACGTTTTTTCAGTAAGCCGAACATGGATTACGGTCCAAACGAAAATTTTCAAATTACAGAAAAGGAACTTCTTCTACTCATAATAGGATTATCTTTCCTGGGATATTCGCTTTCTGTTGTTGTATTTTCTTTGGAAATTTTGATTTTTAAATTTTCGATTTAATGTAAAAAATAATTATTTGTCTGAAAGAAATTGGTTTAAAAAATAATTAATCATTAATCAAAAATCAAAAAACAAAACTCTACTAACTAGGGACGTTAGGTTTACTAAATAATGAGAGGAATATTGTTACGTAAAGGGAATACAAACTACAATTTTTGGGGTCATGTTTTATAATTTATTTAAGTATCAACGGGCTTGCAAAAATAAAATTGCATTTGCATCTTCGTTCTGTCCCACTAAATCCACACCTTCTCCAAAAGTTTGTGATTCGATTCTAACTTCTTCGCTGATACAAACGTGCGAAACAGAGTTATTGCTTTGTATTCCGTTCGAAACTTGAGTTTTAAGGGTCTGATATTGTGCTCTTGGTCGTTTAGTGAAATTAAACCAATTCTGTGAGTCCATTTCAAACCTTCTGAAATTTAATTTATATTTAAAAATAACGACCTTATCTCGTAATAACGACATTCTTAAAATTAATTCTTTTTAAATAGTTACACAATTTTTTAAAAGTAATATTTTTTAAATTGATACCTAAGTTTATGTTCCATAAATGACATTCGTCAAACTTTTCGTCCTAATAAAGTTATTTTAAAATATGATTTTTTGAGTTAAGGAGGTGTGCGATTTAAGGATTAAAAAAGTCTTTATAAAATATTTAAAATTTGTTTTATACTTACATTGGTTTCCTCATTTGAGACCTTTGTTATGGACAGAGGCTGCTTATCTGAATTGTATTAAAGCTTGAGGGGCTGCCGTTGCGTTGTTGTTCTGGATGTAGACTCTGCTAAAATGACAACTAAATTTCAATCAAATCATTAATAAAATAAATTTTATACTATAAAAATATTGTTACTGTAACTTTATTAAAATTATTTTCACCATTTCAATTTATCACACAATTTTATCACACTTTTTGAAAGTAATTGAAAAATTTTAAAGAATTTTATTCCACTTTAGTTTTGATATTTGTTAAAATGAAATCAATACACCTTGACCTCATAACGAATTACCTTTTGAAATAATTATCGATATAAAAATTCCATTTCTTCTTACGTTTAAAAACAAAGTAGTATTTCCTTCCTTTAAAAAAATTTAAATATTTAAACAGTTTTATTACTAGATGTTTATGGCAAATTTTATTAAGAAAAAATACATAGTTACAAGGATTTAAAATTACAATATACTAAACTTAAATCTAATATGAAAGATGGAGAAAATCGATAGACCTTGACTGTAAATGATTTACATCTTGATAAATATATTTCAATTTAAAAAATGTTCTTTTTCACTTCTGCAATAATACTTCTTAACTAATAGAAAAGATTCCTTATTGTTTATCTTCAGCAAATTTACTTTTTATAAAATTCGTTGCTAATCAGTTCAATACGAACTTATCAAGTGTGAGCAAAAGTTTTCCTTTGCTGTTAACAATTATAAAGTTACTACTTAAAGCTACGCATATTATAAATTTTAAACTAATTACTGCAAATTTCTTTTCATTAAAAATTAAGTTTACTACAATGATGATACTTTATTTGATAAAGAGACAACGATTTATTACCAAGCACGAAATATAAACGTAAGTTTTAGAGAAACAATTCTTGAACTATTCGGTGAAAAATAAATTACACAGCTCCACTACAATTTCGAATTCTTGAACAAAAATCAAGCAAGTGACATAAATCTTACGGATTTGGCAAGTTAATAAAATTATGCGTCAAATAAGTTCTGGTGAATATTTTTTAACTTTTCAAAATTATAGTAGTATTTAAAAACTTTATAGAACAAAATTGTATAAATTTTCAATAATCATTCGATATATTCAGCTCGTTTCTTGATTTACAAAATTAATATGAAAAATTTGGAACTCAAATAATTTTCTTCCTGAAATTAATACCTTCACTTTGATCCATAAAAACTTTAAAATATTAATCAGTTTCGGACATACAAAAACATTGGCTAAACCTTATCTGATGCAAAATTTTATAAGCCTTCTAAGTCCATAAAATTTAAGCCACCATCTTAATTTTTGTCCAAGATATTTCGATTTTAGGGAACCTATGTTTTAATCTACTAACAATTTCCGACGGTAGGGAAGTAATTATTTTTTAGCTCCGATTAAATGCTTTAAGAGCCATTGTAATAAGTATATATTCTTCTTTTAATTTCAGTAACAAACTGCATAGAACTGAATTTAATTGAATTTCAAATACTTCACGAAATGAAGATAGCATTTTTATTCCTATTGAGTTTACTTTGTATTTGTGAAAGTAGTAATAATAACTCAAATCTCTCACAATGTTTAATGTGCTTAAAAGCATTTTTGAAGACAGAATTAAATACATTTCATCAAGTAATGATCATTACGAATAATACCGAAAGAGTAAATAACGAAGAAATACTATCGCTTTTGATAAGAAAAACATCTGTACTGCAGGTAGATTTTCGAAATTCTACAGAGGAACTACTTATACATTCAAAAATGATTCGAATGGTGAAAGAACCGGAATTAACGACATTGTTCGTAATCGTTAATTACATTGAAACATCTGAAGATGTTACAAAACTGACTAAAGCAATCAATTTGATAAAGTCAGCATCTTATAAGAATAGACATCCAACATGCTTGTTTCTTCTTTATTCAAAACAAAGGGATTTAAGATTTGAAAAATTTCTGACCACCATGTGGAATAAGAAATTCTTGGATGTAACGATTCTACACATTGTGGCAGAAAATGAAGATAAAACTAAAAATTCATTACTGAGTAATGAACAATTTTTTGCTAATGTCCATCAATTTAATCCTTATTTGAAGAAAACTACATACAAAAAATGTTCCACTGGTGTCGAAATGTTTCCTGATATGTTACAAAATTTAAATGGATACAAGATAAAATTTGGTACGTACAATCAACCATTTACAAATTATGTAAAAATGAATGCAACTGGTTATCCTGTAGAAATGAGAGGTTTTGTTATTTCATATGCTAGACTTTTATCGCAAGTGATGAATTTTAAACTCGCATTTGTTCCATCAAATGAAAAAGCTTTTGGAACATTTGACTGCCACAACAAAAGTCGTACAACTGGTTATTTTAACCAACTAGCATACAATAAGATTCAAATTGCTGCTTTTAATTCATTATTGTTTCGTAATTGCGAGTACAGTTACGTGATTTTGGGTAGGATAGAAATAATCGTTCTTGTTCCTATTATAATGGAAAATGATAAGGAGATTGAGGGAAAATTATTACTTTTTCTGACTACTGCAATGAGCCTCTTAGTTCTGGTGTCAGTTTGGATAATTACTAGAATTTTGAAATTTGACCGTCACTTTTGGAAACTTATGTACATTATCCAGATGATTCTACAATTGTGTGCTCCTCGGGAACCACGGAAGTTAAGAGAGAGATTAATTTATTGTTATTTACTCATTGTAAGTACTGTAATTTCTTCGAATTTATTTGGAGCATTGACGGGCTTAAAATTTAGCAATGAGAAAGAATTAAGTTTCGACACAATCAATGACGTACATGAATCTTATTTACAGCCGATTGGATTTCTAGGGATGAATCAATTTGGTAGTACTTTCGCAGACAATGAAATGAAAGAAGAGTTTTTGAAAAAACATATCGGATATGTAGATTTTGTTGAAGTTTGCGCACAACGCATTGTAAAATATAAAAATATTAGTTGTACAATGCAAAATAATGAGGCGGATATAATTATTAGAAACACAAGAAGTGAGAATGGAAAGCCACAAACAAAAATTGTTCAAGAAAGTATGACTATTGCCTTTAGTGCCATTTATCTTGAAATTAATTCTCCGTATTCACTAAGGTTTGAATACATTTTGCAAAGAGCTGCACAAGCTGGTTTAGTTGAAAAATGGAAGAAAGACGACACACGTTTTTTTAGTAAACCGAACATGGATTACGATTTAAAAGAAAATTTTCTAACTACCGAAAACAAACTTCTTTTAGTTATGTTAGGAATATCTATCTTGGGATGCTCACTTTCTATTGTTGCATTTACTTTAGAAATTTTGATTTTTAAATTTTTGCATTAATGTAACAATTAATTGTCTTGTAAGCAGGAAATTGTTTTAAAATATAACTTAAGCATTTTGTACTTCTTTGAAAAAACTAGACTCTACTAATCAGGGACGTAAGGTATACAAATGAGAGGAATATTTTTACATAAAGGGAATACAAACTGTAATACTCGGGATCACGATGTCGTACACAGAAAAAAGAGAAATAAATAAATATTGTAATGCCTAGTCACTGATACTATTGAATAAATATTATAAAATCAACTACACTTTTATTATTATTTTGTCTCTTATTAGAGTTTTTACCCAAGAATTAAGAAATAAAAGTTTTAAAATATTTTGTGAATTTCCTGAATCTGCTTCAAATCTCTTTGACAATAGTAGATTCTACCAAAAATCGTCCAGTCTTTTAGCTTCCTATTAAATAATTTTATTTGTTCAATGACGAAATGATCTGCTACTGGGCTTTATATTCCAGCTCTACATTTTAAATGATACTCCCATTAAGTAAATTAGATTTCATCAAAATAACTACGAATAAAAATAAATAAATAAATAAAAAAATAAAAAATAAATAAATAACTACTGAACTAAGATTACAATAAAGTATTGTAACACATAATATCTTCTGACAAAGGACATTTAAATGAAAATAATAAAAATGACTCCGTCTGACGGACTAAACGAAAATAAAATTGTAAATGCGAAAAATGAAAATGTAAAGAAAGAAAAACTAAAAAAATGAAGCCTAAAGATATGAGTAAGAGCATAAATGTTTCATAACTTTTAAGCATGTCATAAATAATTAATAATAACTAGTAATAAAAAAGAATTAGCGTTGGTTGATGCAGGTCGTCAAACTTGGAACAAAAAAATTTGAAAGAATCTTATTAACAGAAAAATAAATTTTTAAATTCAAACATATTTTTTGTATCAAATTCTCTTGAAAAATCTACAGCATATCATGTTTTATATATTTTCTAGAATAGTTTTTAGTACAAAAAAACTATTACAAATTTCTAGAAATTTTTTGGCTTACTTTGACGACCTGCATTTTCTAAGAAAAAATTGCACTTTAATACCTATAAGTAATTTTCGTACTGTAGAGAATAAACTTTAAAATAAACCTAATATCATTAAAAAGCGTTCATTGTTTTAGAAGTTATACAAATTTTTGTAAAACATTGAAAATGACGATTTTTTAAAAACATCTAAATAAAATACCGGCCAAATGACTTCTGTAAGGTTTTGTTCTCTTTATAATTTTATAATCTTTCAAAAAATAAAAAGAAAAAAATTTTAGTTTTCATAAATATTATGTTTTAAAATGTATTTAATTCACTTGAAAATGGGTGGTCTCTCAATTTTGACCGGCAATGTATCATTTAAAACTAGCCGGACTTCATTCTATTTAATCTTTGATGCACCCATTGAAGATGGGAGCGTAGTCTCGAGATGCTCCTCATAGACCGGCAGCATGCGAACTGTCGAGATCTGCAAGTCGACATCGTTTTTTAACACAACTTATTCTTCTCTTCTCTCTCTATTATATTTAAATTATAATTTAATGAATTATACAAATTAATAAATTAAATTTAAATGGACATTATTTCCAAATTTAATGTTCCTCTAGCCATGAGGCGCGTTTCAAACTATATCAACTGATAAAATCTTGTTTTAAGAATATTATAGTAAACAAATATGAATGACTTGGCTAATTTTCATAAATGAAAAAGGAAATGAAAGATTACTTACTCAGGAGTAGAGGGAAAATATGGAGAATTAAAAAAAGATTTCTAACCTATAAAAAATCATTGCAAACTTGACACTTCGAGATAAAACAATAATGTTTTGCCTGCAGGACTAAGAAAAAAGTTGTAAATCCAGATTTTCATTACATGAACATTTTGCTTCCTCTTTACGATCAGCAAAAAAAATTTGCTTCCCCGTGGAGGAAGGATTAAGGATAAATATATTTCATTTTTAAATCATTTTTAATATAATTTAACATTTATAAAATAAAGTTCATTCCTCTTAATAAAAAGAATAAAATTTTCTTATACAGTAATATAAATCTAAATAAACAAAAAATTTTTTAGTAAAAAAGTGAATTTTTCAACTTTAATTGTAATTAATTCTATAATTTTCAATAGAATATACACTTTATATACATCAAGCGATTCGTCTTAATGCAAAGAATAAGATTTTTGATTCATTTCTCAATAAATAATATTTTATTGTACAGCAACATGGTTTTTAAGAAAAAATGAATTTATATTAAAAGTTCAAATTTTTTGTCTATAATTGGTTTTAATTCTATAAATTTAAGTACAATATATACTTTATATATAGCAATCGATCCATCTTGGTGCAAAGAATAAGATTTTAGAAATAAATGAGTAAGATTTTCTTATACGGCAACATAATTTTGCGAAAAGAACTCATTTTTTGATAAAAATGCGAATTTTTCAGCTTTAATTGTGATTAACTCTGTAAATTCTCATACAATTTATACTTTTTATATACCAATCGACTCGTCTTGATAAGATTTTATTATATATTAACTTCAATAACCAACTTAAAAAAAAAATTTTTTTTAAATTTTTTTTACAAAAAAGTCAAAAAAAAATTTTTTTTGAGAATTTTTTAAAGTCTATCAATCCATTTCGAGATATTTTGATGATAAATACACTTGGTAAATTTTAGCCAAATTCGTTAAAACCTCTTCGAGTTATCGTGTTCACAAAAATCGGGATCCACACACACATACACACACCCATACATACATCCGGACAATTGTTCAGGGTCTTATATAACATAGTCCCATATAGAAGAAAATTTGTTAAAAGGATTTTTAAAAATTTTGTAAATTAAACGACTACAAAGCTTCCTCACGAGGAAGCAATAATAAAAATAACTCTCTTAAAAACTGAACCTAAACATTTAATCATGTTAAACAAGAATATAAAGTTAATTAATATTAAAATGACCGATTGATATATGAAAACGTTTTTTAAGTAACGAGTTTTAAGCAAATTTAATAACATTTTACAATTTATATCTGTCATTTTGAATTTTTGAAAACCACTATCAGATTTGAGTTCCACAAAGTTTCTGCCCACTGTGGGACGTATGTGTTCCACTGGGCATTAAAGGGTTAATCTTAATTATTAATTTCTATTCGATAACATTTTTTACTTTAGAAGAATGCCTTTATTGAAAGAAAATATATTTACAATTCAGTTTTGATATTTGTTGAAATAAAATCAATACACCTTGACCGCATAACAGATTACCTTTCAAAATACATATCGATATAAAAATTTCATTTATTCTTACGTTTAAAAAAACTTTGTAGTATTTTTTCTTTTAAAAAAATTTTGATATTTAAACAGTTTCATATTTAGATAGATTTGTATGACAAATTCTATTATGAAATATACACACTTACAGGGATTTACAATTACAAAACTACTGAACTTAAATTTGATATGAAAGATGGAAAAAATCGATGGACCTTGACCTTGACCATTACATCTTCAGAAACAAATTTCAATTTGAAAAAACTGTTCTTTTTCACTTAGGCAATAATACTTTTTAACTAATAGAAAAGATTCCTTATTGTTTATCTTCAGCAAATTCATTTTTTATAAAATTCGTTTCTAATCAGTTCAATACGAACTTATCAAGTGTGAGCAAAAGTTTTCCTTTGTAGTTAACAATTATAAAATTACTACTTAATGTTAAGCATATTATAAATTTTAAACTAAATACTGCAAACATCTTTTCATTAAAATTAAGTTTACTACAATGATGATACTTTATTTGATAAAGAGACAACGATTTATTACCAAGCACGAAATATAAACGTAAGTTTTAGAAAAACAATTCTTGAACTATTCGGTGAAATATAAATTACACAGCTCCACTACAATTACGAATTCTTAATCAAAAATCTAGCAAGTGACATAAATCTTACGGATTTGGGAAGTTAATAAAATTATGCGTCAGATAAATTCTGGCGAATATTTTTTAGGTTTTCAAAATTATAATAGTATTTAAAACTTTATAGAACAATATTGTGTAAATTTTCAATAATCTTTTGATATGTTCAGCTCGTTTCTTGATCTATAAAAATGATATGAAAAATTTGGAACTCAAATTATTTTCTTCCTGAAATTAATGTCTGATGCAAAATTTTATAAGCCTTCCAAGTCCATAATGTTTAAGTCACCATCTTAATTTTTGTTCAAGATATTTTGATTTTAGGAAAGCTGTGTTTCAATCCACTAACAATTTTTGACGGTAGGGTAGTAATTATTTTTTTAGCTCCAATTAAATGTTTTAAGAGCCATTGTAATAAGTATATATTCTTCTTTTAATTTCAGTAACAAACTGCATAGAATTGAAGTTAATTCAATTTCAAATATTTCAAGAAATGAAGATAGCATTTTTATTCCTATTGAGTTTACTTTGTATTTGTGAAAGTAGTAATAATAACTTAAATCTCTCACAATGTTTAATGTGCTTAAAAGCATTTTTGAAGACAGAATTAAATACATTTCATCAAGTAATGATCTTTACGAATAATACCGAAAAAGTAAATAACGAAGAAATATTATCGCTTTTGATGAGTAAAACATCTGTACTGCAGGTAGATTTTCGAAATTCTACAGAGGAACTACTTATACATTCAAAAATGATTCGAATGGTGAAAGAACCGGAATTAACGACATTGTTCGTAATCGTTAATTACATTGAAACATCTGAAGATGTTACAAAACTGACTAAAGCAATCAATTTAATAAAGTCAGCATCTTATAAGAATGGACATCCAACATGCTTGTTTCTTCTTTATTCAAAACAAAGGGATTTAAGATTTGAAAAATTTCTGACCACCATGTGGAATAAGAAATTCTTGGATGTAACGATTCTACACATTGTGGCAGAAAATGAAGATAAAACTAAAAATTCATTACTGAGTAATGAACAATTTTTTGCTAATGTCCATCAATTTAATCCTTATTTGAAGAAAACTACATACAAAAATTGTTCCACTAGTGTCGAAATGTTTTCTGATAAGTTACATAATTTAAATGGATATAAGATAAAATTTGGTACGTACAATCAACCATTTACAAATTATGTAAAAATGAATGCAACTGGTTATCCTGTAGAAATGAGAGGTTTTGTTATTTCATATGCTAGACTTTTATCGCAAGTGATGAATTTTAAACTCGCATTTGTTCCATCAAATGAAAAAGCTTTTGGAACATTTGACTGCTACAACAAAAGTCGTACAACTGGTTATTTTAACCAACTAGCATACAATAAGATTCAAATTGCTGCTTTTAATTCATTATTGCTTCGTAATTGCGAGTACAGTTACGTGATTTTGGGTAGGATAGAAATAATCGTTCTTGTTCCTATTATAATGGAAAATGATAAGGAGATTGAGGGAAAATTATTATTTTCCCTGACTACTCCAATGATCCTCATAATTCTGCTGTCAGTTTGGATAATTACTAGAATTTTGAAATTTGACCGTCACAACTGGAAACTTATGTACATTATCCAGATGATTCTACAATTGTGTGCTCCTCGGGAACCGCGGAAATTAAGAGAGAGATTAATTTATTGTTATTTACTCATTGTAAGTACTGTAATTTCTTCGAACTTATTTGGAGCATTGACGGGCCTGAAATTTAGCAATGAGAAAGAATTAATTTTTGATACAATCAGGGACGTACATGAATCTTATTTGCAGCCAATTGGATTTCTAGGGATAAATCGAGTTGGTAATACTTTTGCAGACAATGAAATCAAAAGAGAGTTTACGAAAAAACATATCGGATTTGTAGATTTTGTTGACATTTGCGCACAACACATTGTAAAATATAGAAATATTAGTTGTACAATGCAAAATAATGAGGCGGAAATAATTATTCGAAACACAAGAAATGAGAATGGAAAGCCACAAACTAAAATTGTTAAAGAAAGTATGTCTACTACCTGAAGTGCCATTTATCTTGAAATTAATTCACCGTATTCCCTAAGGTTTGAATACATTTTGCAAAGAGCGGCACAAGCTGGTTTAGTTGAAAAGTGGAAGCAGGATGACACACGTTTTTTCAGTACGCCGAATATAGATTACGATCTGAAAGAAATTTTTCCAACTACAGAGAAGAAACTTCTTTTACTTATAATAGGGATATCTATTCTGGGATATTCACTTTCTGTTGTTGTATTTTCTTTAGAAATTTTTATTTTCAAATTTTTGCATTAGTGTAATAAATAACTGTCTTGTGAGAAGGAAATTGTTTGAAAAAAATAACTTGAGCATTTTGTACTACTCTGAAGAAATAAGACCTTACTAACCAGGGACGTTAGGTTTACTAATGATAAGAGAAATATTGTTATGTAAAAGTAATACAAAATATAATACTCGGAGTCACGATGTCATACACAGAGGAAATAGCAGTAAATCAATATTGTATTACCTATTCACTGAAACTAATGAATAAATATTATTTAATCAACTACACTTCTATTATTAATTGGTTTTTTATTAAAGTTTTTACCCAAGAAATTGAAACAGGAATTTTATTTATGTGTGAATAATCTAATAAAATTCGACGCCTCACGCGGTCGAGTTCGTGACTGTGTGGCTTCAATTTAAATGTTATAATAATTAATTAATTAAATTAAAATAATAAACCGCGGGCGCCATGCCAGTCGACAGAAGGTCGACAGGGTAAAATTACAAGAACTTTCATTTTAGGAGACTTTAACAAATTTTATTAAAAGAAAAATGGGAAAAATGTAATAGTAATTATAAATCTGATTCATTATTATAAATATTATAAATTCAATTCGATATTTCTCTCGTTAGGTGGCCACAACACATTCAATCTTTCCAAATTTCTCACAACACGTGGACGACCTAAGAATGCGGTTTTGTCGACAACGCGTGACGATACAATTAAATTCGTCTAACTAAACAATTACTAACTGAAACAATTCAAATCATACGTTAGTTCAAAAAATACATATATATAAAAACAAATAAAAATCAAAATAATAAAAATGTTAAGTAGGTTCCTCACATTAAACGCTCAATGTAATATTGTGGAATTTTAGTTTTTATTGTCGACCATTTACAAAATTAAAGAATTAAACAAAACGTTTCTATATTTAAGTATAAAAATAAATATTATCTCTTTTAAGTCATTCGACTTCGTCGAAATTTAAACAAAACTTATCTGTATGTATGTAAGTACAAAAAATAAACATTATCTTCATTAAGTCGTTCGACTTCGTAATATGAAACAAAAAAGAACATCTTTTAATCCTTCGATGAACTGTGCCTCACTCTGGAAGTTCCTCCATAATCTCATTCAAAGACTTGATGGTCTGTGGAGTAAGCAATGCACGAATGGCTCTCTGGAATTTCTCTTCAGAAAGTTCTAATAACGACTTTATTTGACTTCTAATATGACTTTATTTTATTAAAAATCGTTGACTGATTTCAAAGCGTTTTCTCTGATTAAAAACTTCCTAATTTTTTTAGGCAATTCAGATTTGTCGTTGAACTTCGCCTTTATTCGGTGCCTCAAATCTTTGATTTTATCATCGATCATATACCGATGATCCGCTGGAACCATAAAATAAAAGTCGGTCATGTTGCATAATTTAACCGCAAATAGTCGACCAAGCCTGCATGTCTGATGTTGCAGTCAGGACACTCTGGGGGTCGACTCTGTAACTTTCCACCCTCACTTCCCACTCCCACTATTCACTCTTACTTCCCACACCTACCTCCTACTTTCCACTCCCACTATTCACTCTCACTTTCCACACCTACTTCCCACTATCCATTCTCACTATTCACTTTCCACCTTCCGCTTCCCACTCCCACCTTCCACTTCCTACTTTCCAGTCCCACTTTCCACTCTCACGTCCCACCTTCCACTGCCCACTTTCCTCTCTCACTATTCACTTTCCACCTTCCGCTTCCCACTCCCTCCTTCCACTTCCTACTTTCCAGTCCTCTTTCCACTCTCACGTCCCACCTTCCACTGCCCACTCTCACTATACACTTCCCACCTTTCACTCCCACTTCCCACCTTCCTCTCATCGTTAATCACAGTTTCATTTAAAAGTGGGATTGGTGTGTGAGATTGGAAAGGCCTAAGCACAACTGAGTCTGGTTCGGGAGACGGTTACGGGATATGTAACATTTACATATATTTTGAGGTTAGGAAGCCCATATCCCGCAGTCGTCTCAAGCACCCGACTCAATTGTGCTTAGGGCTGAAGGGGGAAGTGAGAATGGTGTGTGAGAGTGGAAGGTGGGAAGTGGAAGTAGAAAGTGGGAAGTGAGAATGTGAAGTGGGAGTGGAAAGTAAGTGTGAAAGGTGGGAAGTGGAAAGTGAGAGTGTGAAGTGGGAGTAGGAAAGTTAAAGAATCGACCCCTGGACAGTACTGAAATTCGTCTCTTCCGCAGGCGGTACAGCGTCCCAGAATTTGCTCATGTTCGACTCCGTGGGGAAATATGCAAGCCACCGTGTCATATCCTTCCGCTCCGCAAAAAGTACAGAAGCTTGGGTGATATGGTAATGGACATTCTCTAAATTTATGTTCCCGTGATCTGCAGTTGACACATCCTGGTACAATTTGCTTGGCAACTTGAGTAACATTGGTCTGGGTTGAACGATCCACCATCTTGGACTCCTTTTTCTCAAAAAGCAGCCTTGCTCTCATAGTAATCATATCGCGCAGAAGTTCCTGGCTAATGATTCTACAGTCGACAAAGTATAATGGTTGTTGAGCGTCTTCTGGATTCAATAATCCTCCCACTCCAAGTTCCTATATTACCTCACAAAAGCTAGGTAGACAGAATGGAAGTGGTTTCTCCGGAACCGATGGTGCCAATTCCACTCCAGGAAAATTGACCATTGTCAGTTGTTTCTCCGTTGTCTTGGATTTTTGCATAGGATGGTTGTCATTTGACGACCTTTTCCTCCTCTCGTTCTCAGCCTGTATTTGATCTGGGTAGACTCTTTCCACTCTTCTCACCTTAAGCTGAGATGACTTCCAATTTCGAATTTTTGATAGAAACATGTTGACCTGTTCTGATTACCTTTCCCCTTGAGATACTCCAACTCACGCCTTTGAGCCTCGAAATTCTTTTGTAACGTCGTCATTGCCTCCTCCATTATCTTCTTCTGAAGCTGCAAATTCTCCAATTGGTTGACTTAACTTTTTGTTTGGATAGTAAACCTCCATACCATTCTTCAGCTCAGTCCAAGTCCTTATCAGTCGACTGTCTCAAGTTTTTTACGATAGCCTCCCTCCCGTGGATTAAAAAGAAAGGAGAGATCCTAGTTCCTGTATGTGGTACCGTATTGTATACCAATTGTAACTTTGATAAATTTTCATCTCACTCTTTGTGATCATGCATTAGGAAGGCAGCGATCATAGTTTTAATGGTTCGATTAAACCTTTCGACCGGATTAGCTTGAAGGTGTTTTATCGGTGTTGTTATTTGTTTAACCCCTCTTGCTTTCAAGTATGATCCCACTTCCCCATTAACAAATTCCTTTCCGTTATCAGTCACAACGGCGTTAGGTGTACCCCAACGATCAAAAACTGTATCAAGAACTTTAACAACCGTCTTCCCATTTCTTGTACGTATTTTCAGGAATCTTGGTTTGGCGAATTTACTTCATGGAGAGAATGGTTAATCAGAGTAGCCGATAAAACGAAATATCAGTGAAAAATTTGTTCTAAAGTAATGATTTGTGGAAAGGCAAATATTAAAAGACATGAGTCTTCTTCTATGCATCAAACAAATCTTAAATTTTATGAAAAATCGAAATCTTTAAATCTTAAATCGAAATGAAGAGGCTACTCTAACTAACCATTCAGATCGTGATCAGGAAGTTGCAGTAACTAATCATAATAACTGCATTATTTTTGGAACATAACATACCATTTAAAGTGTCTTCAGAAGTAATTCAGATTTTCAAGGATATGGATCCTCTCGTACTAAAAGCAGTAAAATTAGGTCGGTCTAAAAAGACTGCTATTGCAAATAATGTTCTCTGCAAAGTCGAGGAAAATTGAATTGCTAATGTTTTAAAAGAAACCCCTTTTTCAGTATATGTAGATGAAACCAGTGATATAAGCAATAAGAAATGGTTACCAGTTTTAATTAGATATGTAGAACCCTTAACATTTAAAATCAGAGTAGAGTTTACAATTTAAATATTTAATGTCGTTAATAATAGAGAAGAAACACTTCGATTGTTTGCCACTGTCTAGGTTTACAGTAGTCCAATAAAAAAATTTACAAAATCTAAAATGGCGGATCCAAAATGTCGGACAACTTTTTTGAAAATCTATCCATTTGACCTGAATCCTGTTACTATGAGGTTTTCGGGTTCGCTGATTACGAATCTGATGTTAGTTTTTCAAAATACAAAATGAAGAGTTTCGAATTTAAAAATTTTCTTGAATATGATATCGACTTCGTAATCAACGACGTAGAAAACCTCTAAATAAGGAGGTTATGACGAAAATTGTATTAATTTAAAAAAACGGGCTTTAAAGGGTTAACATAACTTATAGTCTTATTGTAATTTTTGTTTTTAAATTTTTTGCAACTTTGCTGATTACGAATTTTGAAACGATTTTTGAAAAAATTTTAAATATCAAATCCAATACAGAGGACATGCTTTTTAAAAAATTAAAATATTTTTTTCAACTTTTTACTTGGGGGCTTTAGGATACACTCATTAGTTTATTTGCGTATCTTAAGTATAAAAATTTAAGTTTGAATATTTTAAAAATTAAATGAATACATATAACAAAAAATTATAAATAACATTAAATGTGAAACAAAAAAATGTTATTAATGTAAAATATCTTAAGAATAAAAATTGAATTTGAATATTTTAAAAATTAAATCAATAAATATAACAAGAAATTATAAATAACATTATAAATATGAAACAAAGAAACGTTATTCATAAAACATATGAATTAAATATGAAATTTAATAGTAAATATAAAATTTTAGTTTTAAAATTAATATAATTGGGTCAGTCCATTATATTTCACCTGAAGCTGTTGCGGCCTATTTTTAAAAAAATCTCATAATTTGTAAAAATGATGTTTAATATCCACAAAATTCATTTTTGAGAATTATTTTATAAAATTTTTTGAATTTAACTTAGAATTTTAATTTTTAAATTGAGTTGGACAGAAAAAAGGTTAGATTGACAGTTATGTAAATTTAATAAAGAAGCATGGAAATAATTTAGATAATACAAATTTCTTGATTGATATTTGTTAAAAATGAGCTAATTTATTTGTATAAATAGATTTTTATGTAAACATACTCAAAATAATAAATAAAAATTAATTTTAAAACTTTACTATGAAATTTCAAAAGTCACTACATTTTAATTACATCTTTCTAAAAAGTTTATAAATATTAAAAAATTTATTACTACTTAATGTAAAGTATTTTCAATGTACTTTCATAATATGTGCTAACTTTTTAATTTTATACTATAGAAATATGAAATATTTTACCTTTAATATTGAGTGTTTCATGATTTTCATTGATTTTAATTACTTATTTCTTCTCAGGTGCAAGACTAAAAAATCCAATTTTTGTCTTAATATTTAAGTTTGAACTTCTTTTCCATTCTATTAAATTTTGGTGATGGAGAACGAGCTACTTTTCATTTTAAATTTACTTTAAAAAATCTGCTGAAAAAACGAAATTGTTGGTTAAAATGCAGGTAATTTTATAACACTGAAGTTGGCTATCTCAATAGTCATGCAAAAATCTACTTGCATTTTAACCAACAAATTCTTTTTTTCAGCAGATTTTTTAAACTAAATTTAAAATGAAAAGTAGCTCGTTCTCCATCACCAAAATTTAATAGAATGGAAAAGAAGTTCAAACTTAAATATTAAGACAAAAATTGGATTTTTTAGTCTTGCACCTGAGAAGAAATAAGTAATTAAAATCAATAAAAAACATGAAACACTCAATATTAAAGGTAAAATTTTTCATATTTCTATACTATAAAATTAAAAAGTTACCACATATTATGAAAGTACATTGAAAATACTTAACATTAAATAGTAATAAATTTTTTAATATTTATAAACTTTTTAGAAAAATTTAATTAAAATGTAGTGACTTTCGACATTTCATAGGTAAATTTTAAAATCAATTTTTATCTATTATTTTGGGTATGTTTACATTATAATCTATTTATACAAGTAAATTAGCCCATTTTTAACAAATATCAATCTAGAAATTTGTATTATCTAAATTATTTCCATGCTTTTTTATTAAATTTTCATAACTGTCAATCTAACCTTTTTTCTGTCCAACTCAATTTAAAAATTAAAATTCTAAGTTAAATTCAAAATATTTTATAAAATAATTCTCAAAAATGAATTTTATGGATATTAAACATCATTTTTACAAATTATGAGATTTTTTTAAAAATAGGCCGCAACGGCTTCAGATGAAATATAATGGACTGACCCAATTTTTTTTATTTCTAGGAACACATGGCCACATGAAATGTCACTTCGATGGACAATTGAAATCTCAAGACACAATATTGATGAAACTCTACAAGAGAGTTTTTCCCAAATGGAAGTACGAACCCTACTTACCAACTGTCACGTCGAATAGCGTTTCCATTGATGAAGAAATGGAATAAAGTTGAAGGTTTAAGTTTTAAAAAAAAGTTAATCTTACAAATTGATAAATAAAAATTATAATTTCGTATTAAGTAACATTTTCAATAAGTTTGTAAAAGAATGAAGATTTAAGTTTAAAGAAAAATGTTAATCTTACAAATTGATAAATAAAAATTATGATTTAGTATTAAGTAACATTTTCAATAAGTATATAAAAGAATGAAGATTTAAGTTTAAAAAAAATGTTAATCTTACAAATTGATAAATAAAAATTATGATTTAGTATTAAGTATAACTTTTTCAATAAGTTTGTAAAAGAATGTAGAATTTTATCATTTGATAAATAAAACGCTAAAAATTAAATATGATAATTATTTTACTGCATAAATTACTAATTTCAATACACAACTACATACATTTAATTGTAATTCACTGCTTGAATTTTTGTCTGCGTAAATGAATAACTAGTGGAAAATAAAAATAATAATAATAATAGTAAGAAAGTAGAAAGAAACCGAATGTTTTCGATCATACACGTAATACACGTATTTACAATAGGTATCAAATTAAATTTAAGACCGACGTTTTTTCTCTCATGTGGAAAGATAAAGTCTATGATAGTCATTAGCCCCAAAGGCACAATTGCATTTTGGACATTTGCGTTGTCGAGTTTCGTAGCGAGTGCGCAAACAGTCCCAACAAAATACGTGGAAGCATTTCGTTAAAACGGCGTCTTTTCTCTTTACTTTGCACGAGGGACATGTTAATGTTTCTTTGTACTCTCGAAGTTCTTCGGCCATTACTTCGTCCACCGTCTCGGCCAATTCAATCTTCTTCATACGTTCCACCTTTCTTCGAAGTTGCGCAATTTCCTCCTTTAAAAAAATGTAGATTTTAAAAAATTGTTATCTTCTATTATCGGTTTTTTGTTTCTTTAAAATTAAATTTTATTTTTGTAAATATTATTAGTTCTAGAGTTTAAGTTTTAAACAATTTAAATTTTTTGATTTTTAAATATTTTTATTTTCTATTATCGGTTTTTTCGTTTTTCAAAATTAATTTTTAATTTGGTAAATATTACTAGTTGTAAAGTTTCAGTTTTACACATTTTAAGCTTTTAGATTTTTAAATATTTTTATCTTCTATTATCGGTCTTTTTTTTATTTTTTAAAATTAATTTTTAAATTTGTAAATATTAATATTAGTTGTACAGTTTTAGCTTTAGTTTTAAACAATTTAATCTACATTTTAAAAATAAAATTCAATATTTTTAATAGAATAAAGAAAGTTTTTTAATTTCTAGAGTCCCTAAAGTTCTGAACGTTCAAATGAACAAAGTTTATTTTTTTTTCTTTAAATTCAAAATTTATTTAAAGAATTTTCCGCAACGTATTAGAGAATAAGTTAAAAAATTTCTAAATATTTAGTTCACACTAGGGCTTCGCACTCAATATTTAATTTTAAAAAAGTAGAAAAAGTATCTTGAAGAATGAAAAAAGTAAGTATTTAAAAAAATTAAATTTTAAAAATAAAGAACTTATTTTAGTCGATTAACAAAAATTAGAAAAATTAGATTTTTCAAAAAAGATCAATCAAGAGATTAAATTTTTTTATTTAATTTCAAATAATTGAATTCTTGTGAAAAGTTTATTTATAAAAATAATTGAATTCTGGCATCGAATTTTATTAAATTTTTTTTATTAAAATATTTTAAACAACTGATTTTTTTTGAAAATTGAATTTCGAATAATTGTATTGCTGTGAAAATTTTAGTAATAAAAATAATTGAATTCTTGCATTGAATTTTATTAAATTTTTTAAAAATAATTGACGTTTTTTCTAATTATTTTATCAAAATTTGAAAGAATATAATAATTTAATTCAAATGCTATTAAAAATATTTCATTTCTTTCAAAAAATTTTATTAAAATTTAAAGTTTTTCAAAAGAAAAAGAAAAGAAAAATGGTTAAATTTATATTGACAATAGATTTGTTGTTTTGAACGTTCAGAAAATATATAATTCACAAAAATTCACAATTATAAAATTCTAAAGCTAATGACATTCTAAGGAAATGCTTAAGGTAAGTCAAAAAACTATTAATTTTTTTTATTTCATGTAAAATTAAATAAAAAAGGGGATTTTAATTTTTTAAAAGGGGATTCATATTAAAAAAGGGAAATTTTCAAATTAAATAACAAATTGTTGTAAAACTTTTCTTTTTAAATTTTAGGAATTTCACTATACTAGAAATAATTGAACTTTACAAAAATAAAAAATTATTATTATTATTATTATTATTATTATTTACACAAAAATTAACTATGCAAAAAGTAAAATTTACATTCAAATCGTTATTTCCGTAATAAACAATGTTAAATAATTTTATAAAATTCGAAATAAATTGAAGTAAAAAATAGTAAAATATACTTTTAACTTAGTAATAGTTATTTTATATTTATTGTCTTGTATTAAAAAATCAAAGTTTCAAAACTCTGAAAAAATATTATAAGAAGATGTCTAAGTTTAAAAACTAAAACTTTTCTAAAGTTTGCAAAAAGTGGGAATTTTTTTTCAAAATAACTGAAAATTTTTAATTTACAAAAAATGGCAATTTTTCTACAAAAAGGAGAAAAGAGGAGAATATGTACATGATTTTAGGTATTTTAAGAGATTTCGTTAATGATTAATTTGACGGTATAAAAAAGGGGAAGAAGGGGATTTAAGAAATTTTATAAATTTAAGGGTATAAAAAAGGGACAAAGAGGATTAGATAGAAAAGTGGACCAACAGTGATCACCGTTTTAAGAAAAAACTATAAAATTTTTAAAAAGAATATGTATAGAAAAATTTACCTGTAAGCGCTTCGTTTTATATGCCTCAGCTTCCAGGGAACTCGTTTTCTCAGCAACAACTTGCTGCGCTTCTTTCATTTGAGAATGGTATTTTTCTAAAATTAAAAAAGCACGTTACACTTTCTCAAATTTACAATTACAATTTACAATTACAATTTACAATTTACAATTACAATTTCTCAAATTAATCTATAAAGAAAACACTGCGAAACGGAAAGTAATAAAAAGTAATAAAAAATAACTAATATTAACTATAAAATAAATTACCTAGATGGAGCTTAAGATCAGCAGCCGATTGTGCACTTTCAATTGCTTTTCGTTTGTGCATTTCCATGGCTTGTTGTCGCAGCGCGAGTTCTTTTTCGACAGTTGCTAGAGAATTTTGCAGCAGACGTTCTTTTTCTTCTAATTTTCGTACGACGACATTAGCGGCTTCCACTTGTGTTGTCAACGTGGTCACTTGCTCCTTCAAGACGTCCTTCTCTTCTCTAAAAAAATATTAATTCAAAGTAAAAATTTCTGAAACGCGTCATCCAATATTTGAAAATTTGCAATTTTTTCTAAATATTAATATCCATGTAGCATTTTATATAAAGAATCACTATGTAAAAGGATTTTACCAAAAAAAGAAATTTCTACCCTTGTTATTAACAATGGAATATTTTTACTTTTTTAAAAAAATAAATTTCAGAAAATATTCTAGATCGATTTTAATGATTTAACCAGCAACTATTTTTTTCTTAAATTCAAATTTCAAATGAAAATTTTTTTTCAAAGGTCAACAATTTTTTCTGAAATTTATTTTTAAAAAAAAAGTTAGTAAAAATATTCGATAAACAAGAATATTAAAATTTTTGTTTGCAAAATCTTTTTACAAAGTGATCTTTATATTAAGCGCTATGTAAAAATTAACATTTAAGACAAAAGAAAATTTTTAAAATTTTGGGTGGCACGTTTCAGAAATTGTTACTTTTCACTATTATTTTTAAAAAAAATTTAAACAATTTAATATTTTACGTATGTAGTTCTTATCGTTTTTGGGGTCGTTGTATACGAATGTGGCATCAGATTTCAAAAATTCAAAATGGCGGATCCAATATGGCAGACGAAAATTAAAAAACTAATTGGATATTATTAAAATTTGTTACTCGAGAGTTTTTGAGGTCCCTGATTATAGATCTGGCATTAGATTTGAAAAATCCAAAATGGCGGATCCAATATGGCGGAAAAACGTGTTTATATATATAAAACTTTGTTATTAACACTTTACAACTTTTATGAACAATAAAGGATACAGGTTTTCAGACAATGGCCCAACCTTGACTATAACAGGGCCCGGATGGTCTTTAAGAATAAAAAAAAGTCGCTTTAGTCGCATAAATTTACAACAACAAAAGTCACGAAAAGTCGCATAAAATTTCAAAAAAAAGTCGCATGAAGTTTAAGAAAAAACGACAAAAAGGAAACACGAAATTGACAAAATTGTAAAAAAAATCACATTTTTCGACAACAGATACATTAATATCAAACAATCCGGAATAAAATTTTAAAAAATTGAATAAAATTCATAGCAAAATTTTAATTAGGTATTTTTAACATTTTTTTAAAAATTCTCTTTAAAATGTCAATTATTTTTATAAATAATAAAATTCTTCTCCGAAATTCAATTATTTAACAAAAATTTTAATAAAATTCTTGTCAAAATTTCAAAAAACTTTATAAATAATAAAATTCTTCTCTGAAATTCAATTATTTTCAAAAGTAATAAAATTCTTCGCAGAAATTCAATTATCTTCAAAAATAATAAAATTCTTCGCAAAAATTTAATTATTTTCACAAATTTGAAATAAAATTCTTCTTCTGAATTCAATTATTTTCAAATATTAATAAAAAATATTTGTAATAATTCAATTATTTTTAAAACAATTATCTGCCAAAATTAATAAAATTATTCACAGGAATTCAATTATTTTTTAAAATTAATAAAATTCTTTACAAGAATTTAATTATTTTTAAAAACTTTAAAATTCTTGACAGTAATTTTTTTTATAAATTAATAAAATTCTTCACAGGAATTGAATTATTTTCAAAAAATAATTGAACTCTTCGCATGAAATCAATTATTTTCGAAAATTCATCAAATTTATCGTAAGAATTCAATTATTTTCAATTATTACTAAAATTTTTCTCAAGAAATTCAATTCAATTCATTGCAAAGAATCGTAATAATATTCTTGTCAAATTTTCAATTATCTTTTTAAAAGATAAAATTTATCCTACAAATTTAATTATTTTCAAAAGTAATAAAATTCTTCGCAGAAATTAAATTATTTTCAAAATTTTTTTTTAATTTCTCGTTAAAATGTTTATTATCTTCAAAAACAATAAAATTCATCTTGGAAATTTAATTATTTTCAAAACTTCTGATAAAATTTTTTGCAAATTTAAATTATCTTTAAAAGTAGAAAAATTCTTCACAGAAATTCAATTATTTTCAAAAACTTTTTTTTTAATTCTCTTCAAAATTTCAATTATTTTTGTAAATATCAACATTCTTCTGCAAAATTCAATTACTTACTAATAATGTTTTATAAATTTCTTCCCAATAATTGGCATCAGCCAGGGAATGTCCCTTTTATATATATTGTAACAGTCGTCACGTGACTTTTTAACGAGACGCTGGCGTGGACACGCTTTTTCACTCTTGTTTCGTGCTCTTATCTTTCAAGTCGACATATATTGTTGTATTAAAATTGTGACGACTATTTTGAATTATTATAATATTGTGTGAACGAAGTGCACTTGAAGCGTCTCAAGCGTTATAATTGAGGATATTGTAAAACTGTAAGTAGGTCAGTAAATTAAAATTCTTAAATGAAACGCTAGATTTTTAAGGGTTAAACCAATTTTACCTAACCCCCATTTTAATAGATTATTTGTCTCCTGTTAAATTTGTAATATTTTGGTAAATTTTGTAATTCCTAATTACCGTCGACCTTCAGTCGACTGGCGCCCTCCTTAATTTTATAAATTTGATATTTTAACAAACTCTGAACCCCTGGCGGCTTTTAACCCGGCTTCGCCAGGTGAGTGTAATCTTTATTTTACTAAATATATTTCGATAGAAGATTTCCTGTTTCAATATTTTCAATATTTTTTTCTCTTGAGAAATGACTCTTCGAGACTTGCCGCTTTCGCTATGTTTTCCCCGTTTTCGCTTTCCCCTACCTACCGGAAACTACTAAGTCACCCAACTTAGCTTGAAATAATTTTGAAATTGCTACCTTTTCTTGTACCTAACCCGAAAATTGTTATAAATAATAATAATACTCTGAATATTATTAACTATATTATTATTCCGGAGTATTATTTATGAACAAATAAGGGAGAATTTTCTCGTCAATTTTTCTTCGTAGTGAAAACTTCTTGTTATTCAGGCCCGAATTAATTGTCTCTAAAGGCCCGCTCTGATCAAATTTTTGTACTTTGGTTAATTTGTTTGGTTTATTTGGTTGTTTTATTTAGTTTTGAATCAGAGTAGCTACAAATTAGTGACTAATTCCCTGACGCAGTTGTCGGCGAGAAAGACACGGGTCAGGATACCGGGATTTGGAAGCAGAAAGCTGTTCTTAAAATGGAAATAGGCCTTGTCATTTTTCCAGCAATTATGCTCCTTTTTCCGGCGTAAGAATACAAGATTCGTGAAGGGCTACCAGCGGGGAGAAGCGGAGAAGGACTAGCAGGGTACGAGCCGGCAATCATCGTTATCATCGTTCTCTTAGGATCCTGCTCTTGGCCTGTCCAGACGTGATTTCTAATTCTCGAAATTTTTAAGTTCTTAATTGAATCATTTTGTGTCATTTTCTTCGGTTTCTTTCTTTTCTCTGGCTTTGTTCTTCGGTTTTGTAAGTTTTGTTATTTTAAATCAATTTTTTTTATTGAAAATGACAATGGAAAATTGTAAAATTTAATTCAGCCGACCTCATGGCTGAAAAAGAGACTTTTCTTTGAGTTTGGAACTCAAAGTCTATTAATTTATTTGGTTAAAAATGTTTTTATTGGAAGTAATAATTTTATCAGTCTATTATTAAATTATTTTATTTAATTTTTATTAAATGATTAGTTTAATCTTATTTTGTTTAAAAGTGACGATTGCTAGAGAATTAACCTGGTGGTCTTGTTTCTCTAGAATCTAGGTACTTGATATTGTTAATAATTTTTGAATTGTGAATTTTGAGGAATTAACCTGGTGGTCTTGTTTCCTTGGAATCACCCCCTTTCAATTTTGTCAATCTCTAATTTTCTTTTATTAGAAAATGTCCCTAGAAAGGACTGGCGCTCAACAAATTATTTTGAGTCGAGAAGAGTATGAAGTATCCCTATCTCCTTCTTTCCAATTGTATTGGGTATAAAGACTTTGGCTAAAATTTAATATTTTCTTTTGTTGTTGATATTTTTCTTTATACGCAATGTTTATAAAATTGGATCTTGTTTATTTTGTTTGTTTATTAAAGATAATAATTTTCTTTGTTATTGCTATTATTATGGTTGATAATAATTTCTTGATTTGATTGTTTGTTGTAAAAACTTATAAACATTATAGATTTGATGAAAAACCCATTACAAGATATATTAAAAGCAATGTGCAAGATCTCCTGGGGTACTAATTCTTCAATTGTGATCATGGTTTACTGAGGACTAGTACGAGCCCACCTTGAGTCTTCAGATTTTTGTGGGTTCTCTTCCATTCCATTGCCTCCTTGATAGAAGGCAATGAATTCATAGATGGAGTACTTCGAGAAGTTAACAGAATTATTTCTAAAAATTCAGGCTATATTGCTTTTAATATTTAATTATTATCTAAAATTTTGAACTGAAATTCATTTGTAAATCAATTTTTATTAGAAAATTCTACTAGAATTCAATTATTTAAATATACAAAAAGAAATAATTTATTCAATTTTTCTTAAAATTCAATTCTCATAAAGAATTTCTTCAACAAATTTTTAAGTAATTAAATTCTGTGTTTTAATACAAATTTTCCGAGGAGTTTAATTAAAATTGTATTAAAAATAATAATGGAAATTCTGCAATGAGTTTTATTATTTATGAAAATAATTGAATCCCTAAGAAGAATTTTATTATTTTTTAAAATAATTTCTGCAATAATTTGTAACTTCTCCAAAATTAAATTTTGTTTATATATATTTGAAGTAATTTTTTTTTGTTTTTAACAAAAAATTTTCTATAAATCTATTATTTTTAATAACTTTTGAAAAAGTGTTTTAAGAATTTTCAAATTCATTTGTTTACAATTCAATTTTGCAAAATTTCAATTATTCGGAAATTCTTCAATTAGAAAATAAATACTTCAAAAATATTTTCAAAAAAGAATCCGCAATTAAACTTTTTCAAAAAAATGAATTCCACAGAATTGCTATTTGCAAATATGAAAAATTCATATTATCAAAGATTTTAATTTGAAACCTATTCAAAATTCAATTATTTCTAAAAAGTCGCGCTATAATTCTTTTAATATTGAATTATAATTGAACTGAAATTCATTTTTAAATCAATTTTTATTACAAAATTCTGAAAGAATTCAATTTTTTAAATTAAAAAATAAATCATTTATTTAGTAATTGAATGTTTCTTAAAATTCAATTCAATTAAAGAATTTTATCATTAAATGTTTAATTAATTGAATTATTTTGATAAATTTTAATAAAAATTTTTTAAATAATTACATTTTACGAGGGATTTGATTAAAATTGTATTAAAAATAATTGAAATTTTGCAATGAGTTTTATTATTTAAAAACAATTGAATTCCCAACAAGAATTTTATTATTTATGAAGATAATTGAATTATGTATTTATTAAAAATAATTGAAAGTTTGAGAAGAATTTTATTAAAGTTTTTCAAAATAATTGAGTTTTGAAGAAGAATTTTATTATAAAGATAATTGAAATTGTACAATTTTTCAAAATTACTGAACATAATTGAATTTCTGCAAAGAATGTTTCTTAAAATTGAATTCTTATAAAGAATTTTATCAACAATTTTTTAAAAATAATTACATTTTTCGTTGAATTCGATTAAAGTTGTGTTAAAAATAATTGAAATTCAGCGATGATTATGAATTATTTATGAAAATAATTAAATTCCTAAAAAAAATTGTACCTACTATTTATGAAAATAATTGAATTACTGTGAAGAAATTTATAAAAATTTTGTAAATAACAGAATTCCTGTGAAATTTTTATTATTTATGAAAATAATTAAATGTTCGAGTAGAACTTGTTTAAAATTTTCTTGAAATAATTGAATTCTTTTGGAAAATTTTATTGAAATAGTACATATTGAAAATTATTTAATTGAAGAAAATTTTTTGAAATTAATTGAAATTTTGCCAAGAGTTTTATTAAAATTTTTGAAAATAATTGAATTTTGGAGAAGAATTTTATTATATTTATAAAGATAATTGAAAATTTGACGAGAATTTAAAAAAATGTTTAAACGCAATTGAATATCTGCGAAGAATTTTATTACTTTTGAAAATAATTGAATTTCTGCAATCATTTGTAATTTTTCTAAAATTCTCCATATAACATCGTACAATTGATGAACTAGTTCGAGCCCTGTTTTTTTAAAAAAATACTAATGGAATTTTATCGTGTTCGTTTAAAAAATATTTTTCACAAAAAACACAATATACATACCTCGCAAGTTTATGCAACTGATTGCTCTTTATGCGCTCCGTCATCAATTTGAAGTTAGCGTCATCCTTCTCCCGCAATTGTTGAATCAGCCTTGAATTTTGCTCCTGCATGTCCTCGAATGCCTGACCTGTTACTTCCATTTCGTTAAGTAGAGCTTCCTCCTCCTGAAGCCACACACAACTCTGTTCAGCGTTACAACACCGTTCGAGCTCAAAGTCTCTGATAACAACTCGTTAAACAGATTCATGCGCACTCACCACCGTCAAATAAATTTTCAATTACCATATTTTTCAATTTTTTTTTTTTTTTGCTTTTCGAAATATGCTATTTTTAAAATTTAATTACTTGTGGTGTATGTGCGCAAAATTGGGAAAAATTTAGGGGAAAACATTAAATACCTGCTTCTGTGATGCAACTTGTTTTTGTAAAGAGTACGTTTGTTCCTCCAATTTTTTGATCTTCATTTGAGCGTCCTCGTCGGCCAACTTCTTTCTCTCCTCTCGTTTACTTTCCTTTAAATTCAATTTTCAAACTTTCACAAAAGCGATAAAAATTATAAAGTGCAAAATATTAATTATTCTGTATACAAAGGCATTTAATGAGAAAAAAAGAACAAAAACAAAAAAATAAGAGAAATAACAGAAAAAATTAAATTGTCAGCTAATTTTAAAATTTTAAGTTTTTTTAATATTTTTTTATTACTAATTTTAAGTTTGTATTTTTTCAAACCTGTATTTTTTTAATCTGCTGCCTTAATTCTTCAAGTTCAGCTCTTGTTTTTCGCTCAGCAGCCATTAGTTGAACTTTATCGCGTTGCTCCTTTCCCACACCTTTGTACATATCCAAAAGCAGTTTCATTTCCTTCATTTCATTTACGGCTTTTCTATAAAAAAAAATAAAAAATCGAATATAATAAAAATAGTAACTTCTACATATATTATAAAAATTGTAACAGTATTACAATACTTTTCAAGTTCCATTAAAAAATTAAATCTTAAGAAAAAATTACTTCAACTGTGCTTTTAGGTCTCGAACAATTTCGGCTTCGACTGCTTTTGCATCTTTCGATGCCCTGTGAGCTGGGTCTCGATGTTCTGTTTTCACAGTTTCTTTCTTCAAATCCTTTTCCCTTTTAATGTCTTTTTCCTTTTTTAATACTGGTGAAGTTAATGTAGATGATTCATGAGCTACTTTATTTCCTTCAGTTTCTCCAACTTCTATTGTTTCTAATTCTTCATCGATTCCCACCTCTCGTTTTATCATTGTATTATTTTCTTCCTTTATCTGACAAAAAGACAGTTTATTAAATTTGACATAAAATAAATGGCTAATGAATTAGAGTTCAATTCAATCATATAAAAACATAGAAAGTGATTTTTTCACATAATATTAAGTAAAAAAGGGATTTTATTTTTTAAAAAGGGACTTCAGTTTTAAAAAAAAGTGAACTTCCAAATTAAGCAAAAAATATTGTATTATATAGCACATAAAATTTATTACAAAGATTTTTTTTAACTTCAGACTTCACACTCGATTATTAATTTTAAAAAAGTAGCAAAAAGTAACTTTCAAACTAAAAAGAAATAGTAAAAAAGTAGCTATCGAAAAATTAAACTTGAAGACCAAAAGAACTCGTTTTAGACACTTCACAAAGCTGACAAAAATTTTATTCTATATTTTATTTTTTTGACTTTTTTCTAATTTTCATCAAAAATATTTACTTCTTTCTTATCCTGCTAATAAATTGAATTCCTGCAACGAATTTTATTATTCATCAAAGAATTTAAATATTTATAAAAATAATTTAATTCTTGCGAAGAATTTCATAAAAATTTTTAAATAATTGATTTGTTCCGACTAATTTTATGCAAATTCTAATTTTAATAATTGAACTCCTGAGAAATTTTCATTATTCATGAAAAGAATTGAATTCTTACGAAGATTTTTACAAAACATTTTTTAAATAATTGAATTCTGTTTGGAAATTTTATGAAAATAGTAGATATTAAAAATCATTGAATTGCGAAAAGTTTTTAAAAATAATTAAATTTTATAAAGAATTCTATTAAAATTTTTGAGAATAATTGAATATTTTTGTGGCTTTTTATTAAATTTTGTTTAAAATAATTGAATTCCTAAAATGCATTTTATTATTTATGAAAAAAAATTGATTTCTTGGGCTAACGATTTTACTGGAATTTTTTTAAAGAATTGAATTTCCAAGAAAAATGTATTACTCTTAAAAATAATTGAATTTTTGTGATGAATATTGTTATTTATGAAAATAATTGAATACTTGCAAAGAATTTTACTAAAATTTTCAAAAATAATTGAATTCCTTAGAAGAATTTTATTATTTATGAAAATAATTGAATTATTTCGAAAAATTTTATTAAAATATTTAAAAAGAATTGAATTTCTGTGAAAAATTTTGTTTTTTTTGAAAATAATTGAGTTTTTTATAAGAATTTTATAAACATTGTTTTAAATAATTATTTTTTTTCGAAATATAATAAATATTATGAAAATTTTATTTTAAATAATTGAATTCTCGTGAAAAACTATATTTGTGACAATAATTGAATTTTTCAATGAATTAATTTTTTTAAAACAGTATTAAAAATAATTGAAACTCTTCGATAAGTTTTATTATTTATGAAAATAATTGAATTCTAGTTTAGAATTTTATCAAACATTTTTTTAAAAAATTGAATATCCACGAAAAATGTTATTATTAGTGAAAATAATTGAATTATTGTGAAAAATTTTATAAAAATTTTGTTTAAATAATTGATTTTTTCGAAATTTTTTTGAAAATGCTATTTTAAATTAATTGAATTCCTGTGGAAATTTTATTATTCATGAAAATAATTGAATTTTGGATGAATTTTATCAATTTTTTTTAAATTGAATTTTTTTGCGAAATTTAATAAAAAGACTAGATATTGAAAATAATTGAATTTCGAAAATAATTGAATCGTTTTAAAGAATTTGATTTTAATTTTTGAGAATAGTTTTTTGATTTCTAGTATTAGCGAATTTAATGTCGTGGAAATTCTCAAAAAAAACAGAAATCACTTTTAGTGGCTGAAATCTAAAAAAAAGTACCCAAATAGTAGCATAAGGTAAAAAAAGTAGTGAATAGTAGGTTTTAGTAGATGAGTGCGAAGCCTAGAACGGGTAATTTTCAAATTAAATATAAATTGGCAATTAAAATTCTACAAAAGTTGATTTTGAAAAAAAGTCTGAAAAGCCGCAATTTTTGAAAATAAATCGAGAAAAAGTCGCATTTTTTGTAAATAGTCGTAGAAAGTAGAAAAAGTAAAAAATATCCAAGGCTTGTAAAAATTATTTTAAAAAAAATAGTAAATAGTGGGTTTTAATATATGATTGCGAAGCCTGATGAAAACACATAAAAATAAATAAGAAATAATTAAATAAAACAAAATTACCTGAGCAGAACCAGGTACAGGATTAGAAGGATCCTCTTCTTTTCCACTGCCATCAGAATTATTTCCCTCTTTATTGTCCTGCGCATTCTGCTGTCCGAGTTTCGAAGTCAACTCCTCGACTTCCTTCTTTAATTTTGGAATTTCAGTCGATGCATCCTTATATTTTCGTTTATACCGATGAACTTCACCCTTAAGTTGTTGATTATGATTTTGAAGTGAAGTAATAAGATGTCTCATTTCTCGATTTATTGGTCCTGTTTGTTCATTCGCTGCTAAATTTTGTTCGAATTCGATACGTAGCATTTCATATTCCTTACGTAATTGGGCGAGAACGTCTTCGAGTTGAATACACTCACCGCGTAATTTCTTCTGAGCCATAAGTTCTTCACTCTTAAGAAACAAATTTTTTGCAGTTAATTATAATAACAACAGTTCACTGAAAATTACATAAAAACCAAGCATATTAATAATAATGAACTACCTACAATTCGCTAACTTCTTACTTTTTTTTAAAAAAAAGTTAACAATTTTAAAAATAATAGAATTTAAAAATTTTTAATTCAAATTTTTTTTCATAAAAACAAAAAAAAATAAAATATAATTAAATTTTAAGAATTCATGAGAAAATTCTGAATTTTTGTGTCTTTTTTGTTTGCCTCAAAAACTATGAAATTGACACGAATTCTAATACAAAACCTTTAAAATTTTCTATTTCTGACAATAATTTCTTTTCAAATAACATAATTCTTAAAGAACTTTCATAAAATTATTACTTCTAAATTATTTAATGAATAATTTTACTTAAATATTTTCAAATTAATTGAATTTTAAAAGAGTTGTGTTAACAATTTTCATAATATAGATCAACTTCAAAAGGTTTTAATTCAAAATTTTATAAAATTTCAATTTTCAATGAATATAATTAGAAATTTTAAAGAACTTAGATTTTTAAAAAATGTTAATAATTTAAATTCTTCTGAAATTACTTACATTTTTTAATATATATTTAATTAATTATTAAAAATAATGGATTTATAGAATAATTTTAGTTGAAAAACGCTAAAAAAATTTAATGTTGGAAAAGTTACAAAAAATTGCAAAAATTAAATTTTTTTCAAAAATCATAAAATTCTTCTCACAAAATTTAATTATGTTCAAAATTTTAAAAAAATTCTCGTCAAAATCTCAATTATCTTTCTAAACAAACAAAATACTTTTCCAAAATTCAATTATTCTCAAAAATGTCAATAAAATTCTTGTCAAAAATTCAATTATTTTCAAAAAATATCCTTATTTCAATGATTTTCAATATCTACTATTTTAATCAAATTTTCCAAAAGAATTCAATTATTTAAAAAAAATTTGGACAAAATTCTACGCAAACATTTAGTTATTTTCGTAAATAATAAAAATTTAACACGAATTCTGTTATTTACAAAATTTTTATAAATTTCTTCACAGTAATTCAATTATTTTTATAAATAATACAATTTTTTTAGGAATTTAATTATTTTCATAAATAATTCATAATCATCGCAGAATTTCAATTATTTTTAATACAACTTTAATCGAATTCAACGAAAAATGTAATTATTTTTAAAAATTTGTTGATAAAATTCTTTATAAGAATTAAATTTTAAGAAATATTCTTTGCAGAAATTCAATTATGTTCAGTAATTTTAAAAAATTGTCAAAATTTCATTTATCTTTGTAAATAATAAAATTCTTCTTCAAAATTCAATTATTTTCAAAAATTTTCCTCAATTCAATAATTTCCAATATCTACTATTTTAATAAAATTACCCAAAAGAATTCAATTATTTACAAATTATTTATAAATAATTCGCATTAATTCAATTATCTTCATAAATAATAAAATTCTTGTTGGGAATTCAATTATTTACAAATTTTTTATAAATAATTCGCAATAATTCAATTATTTTCATAAATAATAAAATTCTTGTTGGGAATTCGATTATTTACAAATTTTTTATAAATAATTCGCAATAATTCAATTATCTTTTATAAATAATAAAATTCTTTGTAATAATTCAATTATTTTCATAAATAATAAAACTCATTGCAGAATTTCAATTATTTTAACAAAATTTTAAGCAAATTCCTTGCAAAAATGTAATTATTTTTGAAAATTTTATTAAAATTCGTCGAAAAAATTTAATTATTTAAAAATTTTTTGATAAAATTCTTTATGAGAATTTAATTTTGAGAAATATTCAATTATTCAATAAATTATTTATTCTTGTATTTAAATAATTGAATTCTCGTAGAATTTTCTAATAAAAATTGATTTAAAAATGAGTTTAGTTAAAATATTGGATAATAATTGAATGTTAAAAGCATTATAGCGTTAATTTTTTTTAAATAAATGAATTTTGAAACGTTTTCAAATTAAAATCTTTGAAAATCAGAATTTTTCATACTTTGAACTAACAATTTTGTAGAATTAATTTTTTTGAAAAGTTTATTTGAATTTTTTTTTTTTTTTTGAAGTTATTTGAAGTTTTTATTTTCTAAAATAAATTTAATTGAGAAATAATTTTAGTTAAAAATTCTAGAAAATAATAATTGAATTGAAATGATAAAAATAATGTTAAAGAATTTGCAGTATTCTTATAATATAAAATAATAATGATTTTATTACTCGATCTTCTTAAATTATTATAAAACATGAAGAGATATTTTTATAAGTTGTTGAATTTCAAAAAGGTTTGAATTTGAAATTTTTGAAAACCTTAATTCCCATGGAAAAATAATAATAATTCAATATTTATTTAAAAAAGAAGTTATTGACGTTTCCGAATAATTTTACAATTAAAGAAATTCGTAAATGAAATGTAGAAAAATTTTTTTTTTCGAGTAAAATTTTTTGCCTTATTTTCTAAAAATTCAAAAATTTTCAATTTCATCTTGAATTAAAATTTGTAATTGACAAGTAGAATTTATAAACATTTTTTTCCTTTATTTTAAAAAAAAAACTTTGAATTTTATAAAAACAATTGTAATTTAGAAATAGAAATGATGTAAATTATTTTCTTATGAAAATTGAGAATTTTCTACAAAAATATTAAGAGACGGGAATAATGTTTTTTTTTCGAAAAGAAAAGAATCAGTTTATGAACAAATATTGTTATAGATAAATAAAAATTATGCATAAAATGGGTATATTTCCTATTTCTTAATCATAATTTTTTAACAATTAACAATTTTCTATTTTTTATAAATAAAAAGTAGAAAAATTTAGTTCAGTCACTCAAACGAAATTTGTTAATTTGTTATAGAAAAAAGCATATAATAAACAAAATGGGTATATTTTTTATTTATTAATCATGAGTTTTTAAAATTTTTCTAATTTAAAATATTATTTTATTATAAATTATAAAAAAAAACACCTGCATATTTCCCATTTATAAAACAATATTTTTTAAAGAAAAAAACAGAAGCATATACAAAAACTAACTTCAAAGTGTGGACAGACAGAAAAAATGAAAGAATTGAAAGAATACGAAACTATATAGTAATAGTTAATAATATTAATGAATAAATAATAGAAACCTACCTCCATCATTTCAATGTGCCGTAAATGAGCATTTTTACTTGTTTGCAATTGTTGTCGAGCGTCATCCAATTGTGTCTTTAATTGCATAGATTCGTTATACAAAACAGAAAATTGGGACTGTAAACATTTGTATTCGGTGGTTTCAACGATAACGGATTCTGGCAATTGTCGGATCTGAAAATAATCATATTTTCGTTAAAAAAAAAAAAAAAATAATTCAAAAATAAATAAATAAATCTAGACTCTTGAATGCAAGCATTGAATTTTTACTTACATCCATTTTTAATTTCTCCACTTCCTTGAGTGCATCGCGATGTTGTTGATGAAGTTTATCAAGTTCTTGTAGTCGATTATTGGCCATTTCTCGAGTCTCTTCCAATTCCCTCTGAAGGTCTTCAACTTTCGTCTGCGATACACTGGAGGCAACGAGTGTATTCGACTTATTAGTACCCTTATCATCAGATCCATGAATCTGTTGAAAGGCTTTCAACTTTTCAATAGCTTCTCCTAAATGATGTTCTAATTTGTCATTGCGTGCACGCACTTTATTCAATTCGTACTGCAAGTCATCAACTTGATTTCTCAATTCTGCCGCCAAAGTATCTTTACCCGTTATTGTATCCTGAAGTTCTGACATCTAGAAACATTTTTTTCCTTTCAAATATTCACATTTTCACAGTGGAAATTTATTGAAAATGTTATTTATTTTGACAATTTAAAAAATTTTTATATATGTATAAATAAATTTACAATTACCTTAAGCGATATTGTATGATACTTCTCATGTAGCTGAAGATTAATAGCTTGTAAATTTCTATTTTCTGATTGTATCTCAGTATTTGCGTTTCGTACAACTTCATCGATGTTTGGCGCTTCTTCTGTAAAATAAAAACATTTTTAAATCTTTTATTATCATTTATTTATTTATTATTATTTAATATTTTATTAATTCTTTTTTTATTTTTATTATATACAGGCTTCGCACTCAATAAATCATTTTAAACAAATATCAAAAACTAGCATTATGACTGAAAAAATTAGTAAAAAAAAGTAGCTATCGAAAAATTAAATTTGACGACTAAAAAAACTTGTTTTAGACAATTCACAAAAATTTTATTTTTGAATTTTTTCCAATTTTCATCAAAAATAATTTCTTTTTTTCTTATTTTATACTTAAAAATTTCAATTCAAAATTTTTACAAAATTCAATTAGGTATTTTCTAAATTTTAATTTCTTTAATTTTCTTTAAAAAAAATGTTTATTACAATTTTTCCAAATACTTTTTTCAAAATTTCTAAATTAAATTACATTTAACACTTGAATAATTTTTGTTAAATAAATATTTGAATAATTATTTACTCTTCAACTGGAATTAAAATATTTTATTTGATTTCAATGTAAAATCTTCTTGAAATTTAACTATTTCTAAAAATTACAACTCGAATTCTTTCAAAAATCAATTATATAAATTTTAGTTAAAATTTTCAAATAAAAAATTTCATTTAAAATAAATATTTAATCATTATTATTTTTCCATAGGAATTAGGATTTTTAAAAATTTCAAATTCAAACCTTTTTGAAATTCAACAACTTATAATAAAATTAAAGATGACCGAGTGTTAATCATTATTTGAAATATTATAAAATAAGATAATTCTAATTCAATTATTATTTTCTAGAATTTTTAACTAAAATTCTTCTTTAAATTAATTATTTTTAATAATTTTTTAAACAGTTCTTTGAGAATTTTCAAATCCATTTGTTAACAATTCAATTTTACGTTTTTTTAAAATTTTAATTGTTCGAAAACTTTTCAATTAAATATACATTAAAAAATAAAAACTTGAAATAATTTTAAAAAATTTCAATTAAGTTTTTTAAAAAAAATTAGTTCCATCGAATTTTTAATTAAAAGTATGAAAAATTCAGATTTTCAAACATTTTAAATTGAAACCTTTACAAAATTTAATTATTTTTAAAAATTGCAATTATTAAAAACATTTTAAAAATTCAATTATTTTTAAAAATTGCAATTATTAAAAACATTTTAAAAATTCAATTATTTTTAAAAATTGCAATTATTAAAAACATTTTAAAAATTCAATTATTATCTAAAATTTTAATTGAAACTCATTTTTAAATCAATTTTTAATAGAAAATTTTACAATAATTCAATTATTTAAATACAAAAATAAACAAATAATTGAATTTTTTTTGAAGAATTTTATTAAAATTTTTTAGAATAATTGCGTTTTTAGAGGAATATTAATTTAAAATTATATTAAAAATAATAAATAAATAATAAATAATAATAAATAAATAATTATTTATGAAAATAATTGAATTTTTGTCACCGAACTTTAGTAAAATTTTTAAAATACATAATTACATTCTCGAGAAGAATTTTAAAAAGAAATTTTCTAAAAAAATGATTTTTTTCAAAAAATTTTATGAAAATTGTGTTTTAAAAAATTGAATTTCTATGAGAATTGTATATTAATTATGAAAATAATTGAATTCTTTCAAAAATTTTTATTAAAATTAAATTGAAAACAATTTAATTGTTTTAAAGAATTTCATTAAAATTCAGAAAAATAATTGAATTCTTTCAAAGAATTTGATTAAAATTTGTAAAAATATTTACATTTTTGGAAGAATTCGATTAAAATTGTATTAAAAATCATTGAAATTCTGCAATGATTTTCATTATTTATGAAAATAATTGAATTATTGTGAAGAATTTTATTAAAAATAAAAGTTTCAAACAATTGATATTTTTCGAAAAAATGTATGCGAATTCCATTTTCAATAATTGAATTCCTGTGAAAGAATTGAAATTTTTTAATTGAATTTTATTAATTTTGAAAATATTTGAATTCTTGTGATGAATATTGTTATTTATGAAAATAATTAACTTCCTCCGAATGATTTTATTATTTATAAAAGTAATTAAATCCCTGAAAAGAATTTGAAAATTTATTAAAATAATAATTGAACTACTGCGAAGAATTTAATGCCAAATTTTTAAAAATTTGATTTTTTTGAAAAAATGTATGTAAATTCTATTTTTAATAATTGAATTCCTGTGAAATTTATATTTTTTTAGAAAATAATTGAATTTTATTACTGTTGAAAACAATTCAATTATAATACTTTTGAAAACAATTGAATTTTATTACTGTTGAAAATAATTGAATTTCATTACTTTTGAAAATAATTGAATTTTATTATTTTTGAAAATCATTGAATTCTTGTGATGAATAATATTATTTATGAAAATAATTGAATTTTGCAATGAATTTTATAAAAAATCTTGAAAATAATTGAATTTTACAATGAATTTTATAAAAATTCCTGAAAACCTTTTCAAAATTCAATTATTTTTAATATTTTAATAATATTTTTAATATTCAATTATTATCTAAAATTTGAACTGAAATTCATATTTAAATAAATTTTTATTAGAAAATTCTACGAGAATTCAATTATTTAAATGCAAACATAAATAATTTATTGAATAATTGCATGTTTCTCAAAATAAAATTCTCATAAAGAATGTTATCAACAAATTTTTAAATAATTGAATTCTTTCGACGAATTTAAATAAAATTTTGAAGATTAGAATTACGATTTTCGAGGAATTCGATTAAAATTGTACTAAAAAATAATTTAAAATCTGTGAGGAGTTTTATTATTTGAAAATAATATTGTATTCCCAACAAGAACTTAATTATTTATGAAAATAATTAAATTCTTAAAGATTTATGAAAATAATGGAACTATTGCAAAAAAATTTATAAAAAAATTCGTAAATAATTGAATTTCTGTGAAATTTTTAATATTTATGAAAATAAATAAATGTTTGCGTAGAAGTTTATTAAAAATTTTTTTTAAGTAATTGAATTCTTTCAAAAAATTTTATTAAAATAGTAAATATATTGAAAATCATTGAATTGATGAAAATAATTGAAATTTTGACAAGAATTTTATTAAAATTTTTGAAAATAATTGATATTTTGAAGAAAAATTTTATTGTTTATAATGATAATTGAAATTTTGACAATTTTTTTTTTTAAATATTTGAACACAATTGAATTTCTGCAAAGAATTTTTTTACTTTCAAAAATAATTGAATTTCGGCAATCAATTATAACTTCTCCAAAATTCAATTTTTTTAGTGTTTTCAACTAAAATCCTTAGCTATAAATCCATTATTTTTAACAATTAATTAAATGCATATTAAAAAATTTAACTAATTTCAGAAGAATATGAATTATTACAATTTTTCAAAAATCTAAGTTTTTTAAAATTTTTTATGAAAATCATGAGTACGAAGCCTGTAATATATTTTTATGTTCTCACTTAGATTAATATTATTATTATTATTAATTTTATTAATACTACACTATGGTTAGTGTTATTCCTATTTTATGATGAAAATATGATAAATACCTCCTTCGAATTCGCCCTTAAGAGCAATAGTAATTTTTTCATTTCTTTGAGAGAGACGATCAAAGGCTTGAACGACTTTTGAAACGGCGCGTTTTGAAACTTGAACACGATTAGCCAATTTATCATCAAGTTCTTCCTTGTCCCATGAAGAAAGTTGCATGAGAAAAGATGTTGTTGCTTCACTTTCATCTGCAATGAATTTAATAATAATTTGAAACAATTTTCAAGAACACAAAATGAGTATAGAAAAAAATTTCTTTTATCTAAAATTTGCAACATAGAATATTTTTCTTTTACGTACTTTTATTTTCTGATTCATCAGCTGTTTCGGCATCAAATCTTTGAAGTAAAACACGAATGTCTTCATTTAATTGATTCCAATATCGATTGACAACATTTAAAACTGCATCATCTTGTGTTTGACGTTTTTCTAATTGTTCTATTCTTTGACGGAGTTCAGCTTCCATCCGATGACGTTGCTCTAATCTCTGTAAAATAAGAATTAATTTATATTTAAAAAAAATGAAAGTAATTTAATTTTTGAATAAAAGTTGCTTAATTTTCTCATGTACTAATTTTTTTTATTTATTTCTCTAAAATTGGAAACATTTACGAAAATCATTAGTTTACAATAACAAACTAAGAGAACTTATTTAACCCTTTTTAAAATTTTTTTATTTTTGTTACTTTTTTTAAAAAGACTTTAAAACAAAATTTATTTTCTACAATTTTTAACTAAAATTCTGCTTTATATAAATTATTTTTAATATTTAAAAAAGTTCTTTGAAATCTATTTTTCAAATCCATTTCATTACAATTCCATTTTACGAAATTTCGATTATTCGGAAATTCTTCAATTAAATGTTTAGAAAATAATTTTAAAAAAATTCAATTTCACTTTTTCAAAAAATTAATTCTACAGAATTGTTAGTTAAAAGTATGAAAAATTCAGATTTTCAAAGATTTTAATTTGCAACGTTTTCAAAATTCAATTATTTTTAAAAATTCATGCTTTAATGCTTTTAATATTCAATTATTATCTAAACTTTTAACTGAAATTCATTTTTAAATCAATTTTTATTAGAAAATTCTACGAGAAGTCAATATTATTTAAATACAAAAATAAATAATTTATTGAATAATTGAATGTTTCTTAAAATTCAATTTCTATAAAGAATTTTATGAACAAATTTTTAAATAATTGAATATTTTCGACGAATTTTAATAAAATTTTCCAAAATAATTACATTTTTCAAAGAATTTGCTTAGAATTTTGTTAAAATAATTGAAATTCTGCAATGAGTTTTATTATTTGAAAATAATTAAAAATGTTTGCGTAGAATTTTATTAACACTTTTTTTAAATAAATGAATTCTTTTGGATAATTTTATTGAAATAGTAGATATTGTAAATCATTTAATTGAAGAAAATTTTTGAAAATAATTGAAATTTTGACAAAAATTTTATTAAAATTTTCAAAATAATTGAATGTCGGAGAAGAATTTTATTATTTATAAAGATAATTGAAATTTTGACGAGTATTTTTTAATATTTTTTGAGCATAATTTTTCATAAAAAATTTTTCAAATGGTTTTACATTGAAAGTATTTTGATATTTAAAGCAAATAAAGAACAATAAGTATTTAAATATTTTTTTTACAAAAATAATTTTAAAAAATAAAAAACAATGGGAAATTTTGGAAAATTTAATATTTTAAAGAAATTTATTTTTTCATCTTTAAAAATTATCTGTAAATATAATTTTATTTTTTATAAATATTTCAATTTCAAAAGGTTTTTCATTGAAATTATTTGAAATTTTAATTCCTGTAGAAAAATAAATAAGAATAAGTTTAATAAAATTTTTGTTTAATAAAAAATATTTAAGTTATTTAATTATTTATTTATTTAATTTAGAAATTCCGGGAAAATTTGTTTCTTGAAAAAATGCAATTAAAATTTTCTAAAAATAATTGCATTTTTTCTGAAAATAATTTCAAAAAATTGAAACAATTGAAAATCTTGTCAAATTTCATTGAAATAACTGTAATATTTTAATGAATTTTATTTGTTTACTTTTTTTTGAAATATAATCGTATTTTTGAAGAATTCTAATTGAAAATTTGGAAAATAATTTATTCAAAAATATCTTACATTCAAGTTGCTTTTAGAAATATTTTAGAAATTTCTTTACGAGTTGTTGAAATAATTAAATTTAAAAAAAAATTGTTAAAAAAAATTATGTATTAAAAAAAATGAAGAATTTTTATTATATTTCAAAAAGCAAATTTTTTAAAGTAACAATTGCAACGAAAATTTCACGCGCGCGCTTGTTTTGCTGATTGTTCAAATAATTAAGAAAAATTATCGCAAAACATCATTTTCATAAAAAAAGTTTAATTGCAATATGAAATAAAGTAAATTTATTAAAAAAACAATTTTTTAAGACATATCTTCGCTCAAAGTGTAATTGTTTATAATTTTTTTTATTAATTACTATTTTCACAATTATGTACTTTATTCCTTGAAAGACTCTTCAGCCCTTGGATCTTGATCTCATTAAATAAAAGAAAACAAATTACTTTATTCTTAAAAGTGACTCATATTTTTTTCAAAACTATCATTAAATACTTAAATTTTTTTTACTCCAAAAAATTATTTTTCATATTCAGTCTATTGGTTATTCTTCAATTGAGAAATGATCTTACCTGAGCCAATTTTTTATTTTGAAACTGCAAAACCTTCATGTCCATTTCTTCTAAAGTTGAAATGGGCCCAATTAAAATTGGTTCGAATTGAACTTTTTTAATCGGTGGCTGTGAACTTGAATCACCAGTTTCTGCTTGTCGTTTAGACATTTTTGAGGATAGTAAAAAATTTACTTCTAAATTTACAGGGAGAATAAACGATAATAGAAAAATAAAAAATTTTCGCTAAATTTCACTCAACAAAAAGTAATTTCTCTTTTAAGATTATAAATAATTGTGCTCTTATTGATAAACAAGACGCAATCAAGAATCGAGTGTAATTGAGTCCTAATTTTTTTTTCAAATATAAATCTTTCATTTATACAAATTTATTTTATGAGAAATAACTAATTTTCTAAATTTTACGAATGCTGGGCATTAAATAAAAATAAAAAGTTTGAACTAGATTTAACAGCATTGTATTGTAGTCTTTCACATTTATGCAAATAAAAAGAAATTTAGGTAAAGCTTTGCCGACTATCGGCTTGAAAATCTGACAATTGGAAATACTCAATACTGGGCTGGAAACTTGGGCGGAATAGAGAGGATGACGAAGTGGACAGTTGTGAAAACTGCTGCTCCAATAGTGAAGGCTCTTTTTGATTCGGAAATACTCCGATCCATGGACGTAGCGCTGATAGTTTACGGTAAAGCAAAGCAAACGAGATCAGACAGCTGGAGGGGTTATTTGTTTATTATCATTTGTGTTTTGGATTAATAGATATCAAGATATCATTTTATTTCTCTAATTATAAACCCTTTTACAAGTATTGTTTTGAGATTTTTAATTAGAATCACTAACTAATTTATTAACTAACTTACTTAGTTACTAACAAAATAACTCACTAAATAACTAACTTACCAATAATGAACTAACTTACTATCTAACCAAAGTAATTAACTTACCAACCCACTTACTAGGATACTAAACTATTTTACTAATTTAGAGACAAACTAACTTAATAACTAATTAACTAACTTACCAAATAACTTACTATCTACTTTATTTAACTAACTTAATTAACTTACCAACTATAACTTATTAACTAATTTAGGCACTAACTAACTTACTATTAACTTACAAAGTATTAACTAACTAAATTACTTAATTACTAAGTTACTAACTAACTAACTTACTATCTAACTAACTTACCAACTAACTAACTTACAAAGTTATTAACTAACTAACTAACTTAGTCACTAACTAACTTACAAACTAACTTAGATACTAATTAATTAAATAACTAACTTATTAACTAATTTATTTACAAACTAATTTAGGAACTAACTAACTAACTTACTATCTAACTAACTTACTAACTAACTTACAAAGTTATTAACTAACTAACTAACTTAGTTACTAACTAACTTACAAGATAACTTAGCTACTAACTAACTAACTAATTTAGTCACTAACTAACTTACAAGATAACTTAGATACTAATTAATTAAATAACTAACTTATTAACTAATTAACTAACTAATTTACAAACTAATTTAGGAACTAACTAACTTACAAGATAACTTAGTTACTAACTAACTAACTAACTGACTAATTTAGTCACTAACTAACTTACAAACTAACTTAGATACTTATTAATTAACTAACTAATTAATTAACTAACTAACTTATTAACTAATTAACTAACTAATTTATAAACTAATTTAGGCACTAACTAACTAACTTACTATCTAACTTACCAACGAACTAACTTAATATCTAACTAACTTAATTAAATTACCAACTTACTTAGTCACTAACTAAATAATTTACTAACTAACTTAATAACTAATTTGCCAACTTAGTAACTAACTAACTTAGTAAGGGGCCGTTCAAAAAGTACGTAACGCTATTTTTCGAAAATTTGGACCCCCCTCTCCCCATGTAACGAAATGTTGTATACATTAGCGACATTTTTTCTGCTGACCGTAACAAATAGCTGACCCCCCCCTCCCCCAAAAAAGCGTTACGTGTTTTTTGAACGGCCCCTAACTAACTAAAAATAATTAGTTACTAACTAACTAACTTATAAACTAACTTAGTAACTAACTAACCTAAAAACTGACTTTGTTACTAACTAATTTATCAAGTAATTAACTAACTTACTAACTAACTTTTAACTAATTTAGGCACTATTTATTTTAATTAAATTACCAAGTAACTTAGTCACTAACTATCTTACTAACTTTGTTAGTAACTAAAAAAGATTAGTAACTAACTTACTTAGTTAATAACTAACTTACCAACTAACTTACTATCTAACTTACCAACGAGCTGACTTACTATCTAATTAACTTTATTAACTTACTAACTAATTTACTAAGTTACTAGCTAACTAACTATATAACTTGGTCACTAAGTTACTAACTAACTAACTAACTTTTAAATTAACTTAGTTACTAACTAACTTATAAATTAACTTAGTTACTAACTAACTTACAAACTAACTTAGTTACTAACTAATTAACTAACTTAGCAACTAACTTACTATCTAACTAACTTAGGCACTAACTTACTAACTTACCAACGAATTGACTTACTATCTAACTATAACTTAATTAAGCTTCCTTTACTTCACATTTCTTATAAGGGTGATTTGCACGTAACTGCAATATTTGGCGGCGTCACAAAAAAACATATTCAATAAAATAAAAAATTTTTACTTGGGTATGGATAAATTTTACAGGTTGTAGGTATATAAAACCAATTCCGTTTTTTTAAATTTTAAGTTAAAATTCAGAAATTTTATTAGAAACGTCGAAACTGGAACCCAGCATTTTTGTAATATGAATAAATTATGTATACAGGAGTACAGGTTAATAATTTGTGCATATAATGCATTTTCTAATACTTCATATAAAATTATAAAATGTAAAATAGTTTTGTCCACAAATTTTTTTAATTTTGTAATAAGATTATAATAATATTATATAATTTAATAATAATTAATTAATTAATTAATTTAATTTTTATTTATAATTTAATTTTAATAATAAGATTTTTTTTCCTATAATTTAAGTGTTGACGCCATATTTCAATGTTATCTGAGAGTTATAATCTAAAATAAGATTCATTAAAAATAAATATCAATAAAAAAAGTTATAAAATTAGAAGTTCTACACTTAAAAAGAGATCGTTTTTGTAAAAATGTGAAAAAAGTGGTCAGTACCGTGGTATTACTATTCTTTTAAATTAAACACTCTTTCTTGTAGTTATTATTATTTTTTTGAAGATAACATTAGAAACAAATTATCTACCCAAAGAAAAGATTTATTTTGCAAAATTGTTTGTTAAATGTCAAATGTCAGCTCCGTGGTGTCACATAAAATGGCCGCTCCGTCCTTTTCTATTTTAGTGCTTCGGCAACCACTCACTGTCTCACTAAAAAACACCTTAATATGCGAAAAACATGCCTTTACTTTTAATTTAAAATATCTTTCTGTCAACCAATCAGAAGCACATACGCTCTTATTGGTGAGAGTGGTGAGAGTGACCACTTTTCTGAAATAAGTTTTATGCGCTAACTTCATAGTGTTATGCAAATGACATTCTTTGGTTATGTAGTTTTGTTGTCATAATTGAAATTTATCATCAGAGCTGATGACTAACTGACAATTATTGCTAAGAAAACAAATATTTTCAATGAATATATAGTAAAAAACATTTTATAACCAGGAAAATGGGAAAACCACGTGAAATTGTGACAAGAGCAGTACAAAAGAATAAATCACTCAAAAAACCTGTCAAAAGATTAAAAAAGGTAAAACAAATATATTTCCTACAGTGAAAAATTGTGTTTTATTTTATATATTATATACATATGAATTTAAAATTTGTATTTTTAGCCAGAATCAATTAAGCATAGAGAAGAACGACTAAAGAAAAAACGGGAAGCTGAAAAAGTAAGACGAGAAAAGATAAAAAATGATCCCCTGCTTTATGAAAATTATTGTCAAAAAGAAAGAGAAAGATTCAAAAAAAGGAAAGAAGAAGGAAAAATTAAAAAATTAAGTGAATTAACAAATAGAGAAAAGAAACTTTTGAAAAAACGCCAGCGAGAGTGGAAGAGAAATTCGCGTTTGAAAAAGATGACGTTAGAACAAGAACTTATAGTAAACAACGAAGTTAAAAACAATAGGAGCCAACAATCAAAGCAATCAAAATCATCCCAAAAAAGTACAAAACAAAAGAAGAAAGTGTTATACTGACAATAATAAACTCATCGATTTGAAAAATTTGAGGTTGCAAAAAACTTATCAATATGCTTAGAAAAAGAAATAAGGGTCTCCAAAATAAATCTTTGTCGTCAATTACGAATACGTCACCTAATTCGAAAATGAACAATTTTTTTAATAATCAGAAGACTTCTATGAATGATATAAAGAAACGTTTGGTGTGATTTTATTAACTATTGTTTTAATTAAGTTCATCAATATTTAATCGTTATCAAATATAAATAATAATTTTGTTATAAATATTTATTTTTTCAGATTTTTGGTGAAGTCCTAAAAAATTAAATTCATTGTTCCTATAAGGAATCTAAAAATGAGAAAGTTAAACGAGTTTTAGGCCAAGTAGTAAGCGGAAAAATTATTTGAAAATATCGATGTCTATCACAAGCTAGAAAAGTTGTTAATGTATCAACTTCCAGAATTTCCAAAGTTGCAGTTTTAATCAAGCACCGAAGACAAATACAAACATTTAGCGTTGAATGTAATTTGCAAAATTATTTGATAGGTGAACTTTAAAATAATTTTTTATTTAATATTTCTTATTAATAATTGTTTCTATCAATTTATAATAATAAAATAATTCATTCTTAATAAATTCTAATAATTTTTTTACGTTATTTTTATAGTAAATTATGTGTTTTCTTTAATATTTTCTAATAGATGAAAATGTGACAGTTTTTACGACTTCATATACTTTAGATGCTTATTTTACAATAAATATGAGAAATATTTAAAAATTCTTTTTGTTCCATGATCCTAATATCTTTAAAATTATTCCTGCGTTTGCGAATCACAGTTTCGTTTCTGTTATGTTCTATAAATATTTGTGTTTGTTTAAACTCGTTTTTAAATTGAAAAATTAAAAAATATAACAGTCATATCGAATAAGGGCATTTAAAGTTGATTTGCTTCGAATAGAAATAAGGCTCTTAGACGCAGTCCAAGTTGTTAATTTATTATATTATATATACAGTTGACTTTTGTTGAATTCGTGTTGAAAAGTTTATATTTATTACGAATTATGATCTCAGCTAATGTTTATTATAGGTTATTTAGGAGGTTATGTATGTTCAAGACTAAAGAGAAAAATGTTCAGTATTAATGCCATGTTTATATTATTGAAATATAAAATTTTAATCAAACATTTTTAAATTTAACCTTAGTTTTTTGTATATTTAATTTTTTACAATATATATTTATCATAAATAAACGCACGAGACTCGTATTTCACTCTCATGCATCATGCACCTTTATGACATGCGAGCGTAATGCGTCTCATATGAGGACGATCTGTCTGCATCAGTGAAGGCACAAGTGCGAAAAGAAACCTCAGGGTGGAGTCCCATGGCACCGTTTTGAATGTTGAAATAATGAATATTTATTAAAAATTAATTTGAAGAATAATTTAATTGTAAAAAATGTTAATTATTGTCGAATTCTATTTAAATGTCGAATGACACTTAACATTATAATCAAATGTTGGTGATAAATTAATAAAGGAATATTAAATTTAAATATATTACCTACCTATTTTACTACTTATTTATCAATCTTGAGAAGCAAATTTAATATTAATTATTATTTATTCTAAATATTCATGAGAACTTAAATTAAAAAACAATATCTATTTTTGCGTAACAATTAGGGTCTGCGAAATATGTCATAACTTTTTTAGAATAAAAAAATAAGAAAATTTGTAATATAAGTTTAAAATTTAACGGGAATTTGATGGAAAATTTGTAAACCTTTGTTTGTTTTTAAAGTTATTTTCCTTTTCTAACTCACGCGAACAACGTTCGCGAAGCAGTTGTGCATTCGCCTTTATGTTCTTGGAATCCTATTGGAGAAAGGCCTTTAGAATGCTCTTGGAAACGTACAGCGTTTTACGTGAATTACGTAAGAAATGTAATATAACCTTAAAAATTGTACAACTACACTGTAAAAAATTCTCATGTAAATTTACTACGTCCGACGTAGGAAAAGAAAATCACTACGTCAAGCGTGTAATTTTACAAATGGCTGATCATTTGACATAACCTGCATGTTATTTTACATGCTCAATGTTAAAATGGGTTGCTTCAAATAGCGTTCTGTTCAAAAACATGCCGCATGTAATTTAACTAATGCGTAATCTGTTAAATAATACTAATTGAAAACACTAAAATATATATACTAATAATAAAAACACAAAAAAGGCAAAATGTCGGTGTTGGCAGTTCACTTTATTTTGAGCATGTGCAAGCATCCATATAATATATTTAACTCCGCGCTAAAGGAAAAATACACGCGGCATGTAATCTTACATGCAATACAACGTAAATTTACGTATCCGTGGTAACTTTACATGACCATTGTAAATTCACAGAATAAAGTAAAAAAACAGACGAGTGTAATACAACATGCTGGACATAGTGATCAAATTTTCCTACGTCGGACGTAGTAAATTTACACAAAACTATTAAATTACATAGTCATATAAAGTAAAATTATTAAAAATAGTAAAACTACTTTGAAACTTAGTAAATTTACTACGTCCAGCCTATAATATTGCTGTGTAAAATTACATTCAGTATGTTTTAATACACCAGAATTTTTTACAGTGTATACACGCACCGTAAACACAGTGACACACATGTGACTTATAATTATTTATTTATAAATCAAACAAATAAATATAGAAAGATAATTTTCAGAAACAAATGCCTTTAATTGTTATAACCGGTCTTCCGTGTAGTGGAAAAACAAAAAGGACGTTAGAATTAAAAGAATTTTTTGAAACTAAACAGGTGACCGTGACTATAATTAGTGAGGATGCGGCAATTCAGAAAGCTGGTTATAACAAAAACACATACTTTGCAGGTTAGTTAATTAAAATTTTCGTAAAAATAATGTTATTGTATATTAAATGTACTTGAGTAAAAATGTGGTTATTATCCTGGAATTTTGAATAAGTCATGCTTGCAAGTGTTATTTCAGTCAAGACATCTTTTTGCATGGAAAAAATATTTCTATTAAGGAATTAAACTTAAAATTTATTTAACTAATTGTACACTTTTATGTACAAAATAAAATGTTTTAATAAAAACTAATAAACCAGAAAATTATTTGAAGATTTTCAAGCAATGCTATTATTAATTACTAAGTACTAAGTATAACAATATTTATGCAAAACAAAACTTCGAATAGTTTAAATTTCCTTTAAGGAGATGGTTCTCCGATATTTTAAACTATATCAAGAAAATAATTTAAATGTTTCACAAAATTATTTTCAAGGTAATTTTTTCTGTTATAAAAATAAAATAGGTCAAAAAATATTTTGACCCATTTTGAATTTTTATTTTTATATGGAAAATAATTCATTTGTTTATTTTTCTAATTAATCTCAGATTATAATTTTATCCTAATTTTTTGTATTTTTTAAATTTTATCCTATAAAAAAAATTATGATCTGAAATTAGTTAGAAAAATAAAGAAATGAATTTTCATTTAAAAAATTGAATATTGATAGAATTTTTTAGCATTTTCAGACTAAAGGTAAAGATTTTTTTTTAAATTCTTCAAAATTATGAAAATCAATTTTTTTGTTTTTAAAAACCTTTTTTTCTATAAAATTACGCATGAATTTCAAAATCCACAAATTTTTAAGAAAAAATAAAAATTAAAAATGGGTCAAAATATTTCCTGACCGTATTTATTTTGACTATTAATTTCCCAAAAAAATATTACCTTACAAATAATTTTATTGTAATATTTACATTATTTTCTTGACATACTTAAAAATAACGATGTAACATCTCCTTAAGAATTCAATTATATTTTCACAAATAATACATCTTTTATGGAAATTCAATTATTTAAAAAAAAAGTTTGAAAAAAATTCTTCGCTAGAAATCAATTATTTTTATAAATAATAAAATTCTTCCCAAGAATTCAATTCTTTTTAAAAATAAATATTTTCACAGAAATTCAATTTTTTTAAAAAAGAATTTTTTTAATTCTTTGTCAGATTCCAATTATTTTCAATTTTTTAATGATATTTCTCGATGGAATTTCATTATTTTCAAAAAGTTTCAAAAAATTATGAGGAATTCAATTATTTAAAAAAATTTGAATAAAATTCTTCACAAGAAGTTAATTATTTTCATGAATAATAATATTTTTCTCCGTAATTCAATTATTTTTACAAATAAAATTCTTCAAGGAAATTCAATTGTTTAAAAAAAATTTTAATAAAATTCGTTGCAAGAATTCAATTATTTTCATAGATAAAAAAACTTATCACAGAATTTCAATTATTTTTTATACAATTTTAAATTATAATGATAGAAAATTGCATTTATTAAATAAATTGCATTTATTCTTAATTTTTTTTAATTCACCAAAAGAATTCTATTATTATTAAAAATTTTCATAAAATTCTTCATAAAAATTCAATTTTATGAAATATTCAATTATTGAATAAATTAATTATTTTTTTATGTAAATAATTGAATTCTCGTTAAAATTTCTAATAAAAATTTATTTAAAAATGAATTTCAGGTAAAATTTTAGATAATAATAATTGAATATTAGAAGAATTATTGTGTGAATTTTTAGAAATAATTGAATTTTGAAAAGGGTTCAAATTAAAATCTTTGAAAATTTGAATTTATAGTTACAATATTCTTATGATATAAAATAATGATTTTATCATTCTGTCATCTTAAATAAAATATTTTACATAATTAAAAATTTTGTTAACGGAGAGTTGTGTACAATCGAATCTGTCGGAATATTTAAAAAAAATTTTTTTTATTCAAAAATGTCCAACAAAAATTATTTTTACTTAGTTCCAGAATATTGTAATAATATTACAAAATTAAATCACTGCAAAGTAAAAATTTCTGGAAATTTTGTTTTTCATTTATTTTTGGGATTTTTTTTAGAATCAAAAAATGAAAAGGGCGTTCGAGCAGACATAAAATCAGACGTTCAACGTTATCTGAACAGCAAAGATGTTTTAATTATTGACGGCAGTAATTATATTAAAGGATGTCGATACGAAATTTATTGTCTCTGTAAACTTTATAAAACACCTCAATGTACTCTCCATTGTGATATACCCGTTGAACATGCTTGGTTATGGAATGAAAATAGACCAGAATCAGAGAAATATACTAGAGAAATATTTGACGCTCTCGTTATGAGGTAAAATTAAAAAGTATATATTTAAAACAACTTGTTTCTATTGGTTCTATTTTTTTCTTTTAAAACTACTAGTAATTACTAGTAACTTACTAACTGCTAGTAATTCAAAATATATTGAAAATAATAATAATTTTTACTTTTTTATATTTTAATCGCCTATTTTTAAAATATAGGTATGAGGCACCAGACAGTAAAAATCGTTGGGATTCTCCATTGTTTGCAGTTTCACCAGAGGATGAATTACAATTCGAAAATATTTATTCCGCGCTATTTAACGTTAAAGCGCCAAAGCCAAATATGAGCACACAATGTGTAAGTTTTACTTTATTAAAATATTCTAGAACTATATTAAAAGTATTTTGAATTTTAAAAAACTTATCATTTACTAATTTTTTCAGCCTCTTTTATCATCGACAAATTATTTATACGACATGGACAAAATAACACAGGAAATTGTAAATGTATGTCGCAAATATAACTAATTAAATAAATTTATATTTATTATTATAATTTATATAAATTTATATATATATTATTTTAATTTATATAAATTTATATATTCAATTGAAAAAAATTGTTACAATTGACTTTAAAATAAATGTTTAACTGTTTCAGGAAATATTAGCTGCAAAACAAATTGGAATTGAGAATGATATTAAAATTCAGAAATATGGTCACACTCTTAAAAATTCTGGTAATGCCGCTCAACTCACTAAATTGAGACGCCAATTTTTAACCTACACTAAAATGCAACAGGTAGCGCCCGATCAAATAGCTCTTCTTTTTATACAATATCTTAATAGTAGTTTATAATACATATTTATTTATCAAATAATAAAACCTTTTATCCTTATATATTTTTTCTACCTCGTGCTAATTATTGAAAAAAAATCGTCAAATAAAGAGGACGCGTCACTATTGATTAAAAAAAAAATATATCAAGAAAATTGTTACCATCGTTCTTATCTCTAAAAAGAGATAGAAATCATTTCTATCGTTACGTTGACAATACAAACAAAAACCTACAAATTTGTCAGGATGATTAGGTCTAAACCAGTTCTTCGTATTCTTAAATTAAATAACGTATTATTATATATAATTAAAATTAATGTCTAGTAAATTAGGGTAAATTAAAAAGTTTTATTGTAACTACGTATTTTGATAGTTTTTCTTCAAAAAAGTTTAATTTTTAACTATGATTAGCTTATCTATAAATAATGTTATAAATATATTATAATTATTTTTATTATATTAAAATAATAATACTATAATAAGTATTGTAATAAGGAAAATAAAACGAAAATATCAATAAATATATTTTAGAATTTGTTATTACAACTCCTTGGGAATTATGGGGGTCGAACTAGGTCCGTAAATTAGCTTCAAGTCTGTAAAAATTAATTTTTTTTAAAAAAAGGTCCGTAGAGTCAGTAATTAGATAGAAAAAGGAAAATGTTAAAAAAAAAGTAAAGTAAAAGTTCGTAAATTGTTCTACATAATTTGAATAAATTTAGAGAAATTACAAATAATGCAGAAATTCAATTATTTTCAAAAGTAATAAAATTCTCGTCAAAATTTCAATTTTCCAAAATTCAATTTTCAATTTCAATAAAATTCTAGGCAAAATTTCAATTATTTTCAAAAATTTTCCTCAATTCAATGATTTTCAGTATCTACTTATGCTATTTTAGTAAAATTTTCCAAAAGAATTCAATTTATTTTTAAAAAATTTAATAAAATTCTATCTTTAATTATTTTCATAAAAGTAATAAAAATTTCATCAGGAATTCAATTATTTACAATTTTTTTTTTATAAATTTCTTCGCAATCATTCAATTATTTCCATAAGTAATTCATTTTCATTCGCTGTTTTACTTGTATTGTTTTTTATTTTTCATTTCAAAATTTAAACATTTTATATACAAATTATAGTGTTTATTTTATTTTGTAGTATCAAAAAGCTGCTTAATTATATTTTTATGCTGTTCTGATCAAATATAATTCATTATTTTTTGTTATAAACTTTACATAATTTTACGTCTCTCTGTTAAAAAAAAAAAAAGACGTAATAAAGACACTTAAATTATGAGGAGAATGGTCTCACAAGAAACTCAAATAGCCAACATTATAGGTCTATTATATTAAATCACAAATTTCATATTTAAATATAGAAATCACAAGTCTATATTATTATGTATAAAAAAATGAGTTTCTTTTGACCCTTATTCAAAGTACAAAATTATGTGATGTGTGTGTGTGAGAGAAATAGGAAAAATTCAAATACGAGTAATCAATTAGTAGTTATACAAATGTCAACACTTACATTTGATTTAAAAAAACAACTGAAAATAAGAACACGAAAAATAATGTGAAATCAATGATGAATGAACTTGTTAAAAAGAAAAAGTTGAAATAATAATATTACAGTAAAAAAAATATTTCAAACTCTTAATACAATTACAACAGACTTTCGATTTTTCCTCGCAGGTTGAATATAACACTAAGTATCAAAAATTATTAATTTTCTTGTTCGTGAATTCCGTTGCTATCATTTACTCCATTCATTCCAACTTTATAGTGTCTTTTTGGTTTTCGACATACAAAATAAACACTTTTATATTCATATTGCAGCATACTATTGGGATTTTGGGCGTATCTTGATTTTACGTGTGTTTCTTCTTTCTGCAAATTTACAAATAAAGTAAATTAGTGTTTAAAAGGTAAATTAAAAAAAATTTAAACTCATATTCCTTCTATTAAAAAATATAATAGGGCTGCTACAGACCAGGAAAAAGTTAGGGAAAGTAAAATTTGTCAGAGAATTCAGCAAAAAGTCAGGGATTTTTATTAAAAGAACTGGAAAAACTTTAATGTTTAGAATTTATAAGAAAATTTTCAATTTTTGTGTCTTTTTGATTGACTCAAAAACTATGAAATAATTACAAAGAATTCTAAAAAAAACTTTCAATTTTTTCTATTTTTGACAATAATTTATTTTAAATAACTTAATTCTATTAAAGAACTGCCATGAAGTTATTACTTATAAATCATTTAATGAATTTTTTTTTGAAAAATTTTTATTTCAATTATGTTGAAATTAGTTTCAATTTTTAAAATTTTAAAGCAATTCTTTAAAAGAATTTCAACTATCTTAATAAATATTAAAATTCTCTCCAGAAATTCAATAATTTTCAAAAATTTTATAAAAAAAACTCGTCAACATTTGAATTATCTTTATGAATAGCAAAAATTTTGGCCGCAATTCAATTATATTCAACAATTTTTATAAAATTCAATTATTTTCATAAATAAAAAAATTCATTTCAATAATTCAAATATTTTCAAAATTTATAAAATTCTTCGCAGAAATTCAATTATATTAAAAAAAAACTAAAAAAAAAATTATTTCAATTATCTTTATAAATAAATAGCAAAATTCTTCGACAAAATTAAATTATTTTCAGGAATTTTAATGAAATTTATTGCAAAATTCAATTATTTTCATAAATAAATAAATATTCATCACAAGAATTCAATTATTTTCAAAATTAATAAAATTCTTCGCAGAAATTCAATTATTTTAAAAATACTAAAAAAAAAAAATTGTCAACATTTCAATTATCTTTATAAATAAATAGCAAACTTCTTCGACAAAATTCAATTATTTTCAGGAATTTTAATAAAATTCATTGCAAAATTAAATCATTTTCATAAATAAATATTCATCACAAAAAATTCAATTATTTTCAAAATTAATAAAATTCTTCGACAAAATTCAATTATTTTCAGGAATTTTAATAAAATTCATTGCAAAATTCAATTATTTTCATAAATAAATAAATATTCATCACAAGAATTCAATTATTTTTAAAAGAAATAAAATTGAATTATTTTCAAAAATTTTAATAAAATTCATGTCAAAATTTCAATTATTTTCAAAAATATTTCTTAATTTAATGATTTTCAATATTCTATTTTAATAAAATTTCCTAAAAGAATTCAATTATTAAATAAAAAATTTAATAATATATATATTCTAATATTAAATTATTAAAAAAAAAAATTTTCACTAAAATTCAATTATTAAAAACAGAATTTGCATAATTTTTTCGAAAAAATGAAATTTTAAAAAAATGTTTTAATTATTCTAAGAAATTTAATCATTTTTATAGATAATAAAATTATTCGGAGGAAATCAATTATTTTCATAAATAACAATATTCATCACAAGAATTCAATTATTTTCAAAAGTAATAAAATTTAATTATTTTCAAAAATTTTATAATAAAATTTCCCAAAAGAATTCAATTATTTAAAAACAATTTTGACAAAGTTCTACACGAATATTCAATTATTTTCTGAAGTAAAGAAAATTTTACAGGAATTCAATTATTAAAAATAGAATTTGCATAAATTTCGAAAAAATCAAATGTTTGAAACTTTTTTATAAAATTCAACGCAATAATTCAATTATTTTCATAAATAAAAAAACTCATTGCAGAATTTCAATTGTTTTCAATGCAATTTTAATCCAATTCCTCGAGAAATGTAATTATTCTCAAAAATTTTATTAAAATTCATCGAAAGAATTCAATTATTTAAAAATTTAACATTTGTTTATAAGAATTAAAATATTTTCATAAATAATAAAATTCATAACAAGAATTCAATTATTTTTAATACAATTTTAATTAAATTATTCGAAACAATTGAATTATTTATTTAAATTTTCATAAAATAACTAAAGAAAATTCAATTATTTAAAATTTTTAATGAAATTCGTTGCAAGAATTTAATTATTTTCATAAATAATAAAATTCTTCATGATTTCATTAATTTTTTATACAATTGTAAATGAATTCTTCGAAAAATGTAATTATTTTCAAAAATTTCATTTAAATATTCTTCTAAAGAAATTAAATATGTTTAAAAATTTTCATAAAATTCTTTATAAGTATTCAATTTCAAGAAACATTCAATTATTTGTTTTTGTATTTAAATAATTGAATTCTCGTAGCATTTTCTAATAAAAATTAATTTAAAAATGAATTTCAGTTAAAGTTTTCGATAATAATGGAATTTTTTAAAAGTTTCTAATAATTGCAATTTTTAGAAATAGGTAATCGAATTTTGTAAAGGTTTCAATTAAAAATTTTTGAAAATCTGAATTTTTTTTTACTTTTAATTAAAAAATTCTATGGAACTAATTTTTTTTTAAACTTAATCGAAACTTTTAAAAATTATTTCAAGTTTTTATTTTCTAAAATAAAAAAAAATAAAAATAAAATTTTTTATTTTCTAATTGGAAAAACAAAATTAAAGTTTTGTGACAACCCTGTATAAAAATATAATAAATATTTTATAAATACATATTTTTCAATTTTTTTAACTTTAAAAGTTAAAGAGAAGTTTTGTATTTATTCGATTGGATACAATAAAATTTGATAATAATTCTCTCACCTCCAATTGAAAACCTAAGCCTCTTATAACGTCTTTGACAACTTCGTAACTGGGTTCAATTGAGTCCTCCATTGGCATGTCACTAAAGTGATACAAAAGTGGTCCTAAATTTATCCAAACGCCACCTGGTTTTAAAATTTTATATATTGTTTCAATAAATTGAACAATATTGTTTGCGCAGTCTATGAAAAAACAGGTCGCTACGCAGTCCCAGTTTTCATCTTTCTTGTATACCTGAGAAAGAATTTCAACCTTTAGTTTTGATTTTTAAAATCCTTTTCAAAAATTGCATAAAACTAAACATTAAAATAAATAAAATACAGTTTTTTATTATAAAAAATTACTGTAGAAAAACTAATTTTTAAAAAACGATTCAAAATTTTTTTTGTAAACGGTTAATGAAAAACCGTTTTTTCATTATAATAAAAATTAATTTTTCTACAGAAATTTTTAAGTAACTATTTTTGTTTAGAATGTTTACCTCGAGGAAATCTCCGGCAGTCATAGAAAATTGTACATTTTCAGGCAGATCACTAGGATTAACGTCGGGAAAAAAGACAGCTTGCGTTTGATGTTCGGGTTTTAAATTATTCATGTACTGATGTACCCATGGATGTACTTTAAAAGAATTTATATCTCTACATCTACAATCAAAAGTATTGTACTTGAATTTTGCTATTAGCGACAAAAATAAGTATAAAGTGAATTTAAAAAAAAAGAAAATTAAAAAAATCACAGTAGCTTACTTGTTGAGTACGAAGTGAGACGCAAACAGCATGAATAATGAAAATTCATTTCCCTGACACGTATATCCACGTCTTGCAATTTCATAAGCCAGCCTACCGAGACCAGCACCAGGTACCAAAACTTGCACTTCAGAAGGTGTACTGGAAATTTACCTATTATTTGATATTCTTCTTTACTGTAATTCACACATTCGTATCCATTCACCGCCGATATTTTTTTAACATTAAAATACTTTCTGTATTTTTTTTAAATATCTAGCATAACTTCACGCGCGTGAAAATTTCAAGGCTCTTAGTTACAAAAGCTTTCTTCTTGAAATTTAATGAAAATTCATTATTTTTTTAAAAATAGAAACAATTTTTCGAAATTTACAAAATAATAATAATTTTGAAAACTTCAAAAATACGATTCTATTTCCAACTGCAGTTTTTAAAAGTAATAAAATTAAATTCTTTTAAATATAATATTCATTTCAATGAAAAAAAAAACTTTTAATTGTCTTATTTTTAAAATTTAATTTTTTTTTTGTAATTTATTAATGAAAATTATTTCATTTTTTAAAAACTATAATTTTTCTAATAGTTTTTCTTTTAAATTTAAAAAAAATTAAGAACTTTCAATTACCACTGGAACATTTCTCGTAATAAGTTTAATTCTAATTTTTTTTTTTAAATTCAATATTATTTCTAAATTTTCAATTAGAAATTCTTCAAAAATACGATTATTTTTCAAAATAATTTTTAAAAGTAAATCAATAAAATGCATTAAAATATAAAATTTATTTCAATGAAATTTGACAAAATTTTCAATATTGTTTTAATTTTTTAAAAATTTTTTCGAAAATAAAATTATTTAAAAAAAAATTTAATTACATTTTTTCAAGAAACAACATTTTTCGGAATTTCTAAATTAAATTATTCAAAACTTCAATACTTTTTGTTGAACAAAAATTTTAAAACTTATTCTTAATTATTTTTTCATTAATTAATAATTAAGATTTCAAATATAATTACAATGAAAAACCTATTTAAATTTAATTATTTTTAAAAATTGCAAATGCAATTCTTTCAAAATTCAATTATTTTTTTTTAGAATTTTTGAATAAAATTATTCAAGACTTTAAGAATTTTTTAAGAAAAATAATGTAATTAATAATTTTTTTTTAAAACAAATAATTAATTATTTTTATACTTTCGCTTCCCTTAAATTTTCAAAGAATTTAGTTTTAAAATCTTTTAAAATTTAATTAATTCCTAACATTTCCATTTTAACGCTTTAAATATTTAATTATTTTCTAAAATTTTAACTGAAAATAATTTTTAACAATCCCTATCAGAATTCAACTAACGATAATTGATTTATTTAAATAATATAATTTTTGTAAATTCATAAAATAATGTATTCTTTGAAATATAAAATTCATTTTTAGTGAAATTTGAGAAAATTTCCTTTTTTTCAATTATTTAAAATTATTTTCGGGAATTCAACTATTTTCTAAAAAATTTTAATTACGACTTTTTAAAAAACCTAATTTTTTCAGAATTTCTAAATTCTAAATCTTTTGATTAGTCAGTTTCAAAATTCGCTCTCAAATATTTCTGTCAATTGTTCGTTCGGTCATTTAGAATTTCGAACCAAATGTCAATTCAATGTTCAAAATGATTTAAAATTCAAACTGTACTGAATTTCATTTTTGAATTTTTGCGAAATTCGGGTGAAAGAAGTAAAAAATTTTCCATTAAAATAAATAAAAAAAAGTATTAACATTAAAATTTTTATTAAAAATATTTAAAATCATACCAATAGTCCAATGGAAACTGCATTAAAATTTCATCTACAATTGGTTGATAACAAGCATTTCTCTCATCAGTTCCTTCTGTACTCCAATCACGTACTAATTGCTTAATTGTTGCTTGAACTTTTTCCTGATCAGCCGTTATTGGTCTGGCACTTAATGTCTAGAAATATGTAATTTTAAATTTAGGACTAAAAAAAAAATTGGTGGAAAAAATTTACTTTTTTATCTACAGCAACTGTATAAAGGATTTAGTATAAATAAGTAGTTTTTAGTTTTGAAACAAATGACACCTAAATTTCTTCAAACTAACAAATACTAACATTTTAAAAACAACAGATTTTCAAAATGAAAAACAAAATTTTTCTAAATTTTGTAAATTTGTATTTAAAAAATATTCAATATACGGTTTTAAAATATCATGCGGACGCTTAAATAGACAAACAAAAATCCCATAGATTTCAAACATTTTTTCCAGTCAAGAAGAAAAAAAAAATTCCAAGTGTTCTACATAGTTAGAAAGGAACAAATTTTTTTTTCGATTTTTCTTAACGATGCGGTGCTTTTCTCCCTCTAATTTTGTCCAGTGCTTCACAAGCAATATTAAAATGAAGTAAAATTTTTTGTCACAGAATACAAAACTGGAGGGTAATGTTAATTAAAATCAAAGAAAAAAATTGTTTTTAATTCATTTTTCAATATACCGGGTGTTCAAAAATTATAATTTTTCATGCGTTTCTAACAATTATTTAAAAGAAAATATTTTAAGTTATTTAATAGATTGTATACTTTTCGAACATCTCATTTTAAAAGTTATTACGGAAATTATGCGTACACCAAATTTTTATTGACAGAAAAAATTAATTTTTTCAAAAATTAAAAAAAAATTTCACATCAATGGTAGTAAAACATTCTTGTCATTGTCTTTTTAACAAAATAATATAGAGAATTTAATGATCAAAAATACTTTCAAACTGTATTTTTTGGTCAAAAATGAAAAATTGACTAATTTTCAAAATTTTACGAGGCCTTCAATATTAAATTGGATGTAAAATTAAAAATTAGTAAAAAAAAAATTAGAAAAAATTAAAATTGAAAAAAAATTAAAAATTAAAAAAAAAATTTGTTACTCGAGGTTTTTTTTGAAGTTGTTAATTACAAATTTTATATTCGATAATAATGTTTTTTAATTTTCTTCTCTCAAAAATAAGTATAAAATTAATATTTCTCGACAATTTAAAAAAATTACTTTTAATTGAAAATCAGAAGTTCTGAAAACTCATAATTAAGAACTTTAGAGAATTTAATAGTTTTTAAAAAATATTATTCAACATATTGGATATTTGGATTTGTCATTTTTAATTCTTCAAAAGTGACTTTAAACTCATGATTAGTGACCGAAACTAGTCCTAAAGCTAAAGGTCAAGAATCAAAATAATTTAGTTATTTTTTCTTAAAAATTCATGGATTTTAAAATCCATCTGTAATTTTTTGGAAAATAGGTTTTTGTATCGACAAAAAAATTTCCAAATAAAAAAAATTCATTTTTACTATTTTTGAAGCATTTTTTTTAAAAAAAAAAACATTATTTTTAGGTTAAAAATGCTAAAAGAATACAATTTTTTATATGGAAATTCATTTCTTTATTTTTCAAACTAATTTGAAATCATAATTTTAACATATTTTTTTATATTTTATATTTTTTACTTTAAAAAATAATTTTATAATATTTTTTTCATATTTTAAAAAAATATGATTTGAAATTAGAAAAATAAACAAATGAATTTCTAAATAAAAAAATTTAATAATAATGGTATTTTTTTTAGCATTTTTAACCTAAAAACAATGTTTTTTTCAAAAAGAAAAAAAATGCTGCAAAATTAAAGTAAAAATTAATTTTTTTCATTCGGCAATTTTTTTGTGGATACAAAAAGCATATTTTCTACAAAATTACGGATGAATTTTAAAATTTATCAATTTTTGAGAAAAATAAAAATTCAAAAAGGGTCAAAATATTTTCTGATCATTGAATTCCTCTCGTAAAAAATTACTATATAAATAATTTTATAGAAAATTTAAATCATTTTCTTGATATAGTTTAAAATAAAGCCCAACCCTTCCTTTAAGACATTGTCCGCCATATTGGAACCGCCATTTTGAATTTTGAAAGTCGATCCCCTCTCTGCATTTTCATTTAAAAAATTACGAACATAACCTAGAATTTTTTGCTTTTTAGGTACCTTTCTTCGGAGCGTGTCACATATAATATAAAAATAAAAATATAATTCATATTAAATTATTATTAAAATGGTTGTATCTTGATCCAATTGAGGCTAAATTTAATAAACTTTTAAATGATTTCGGTTTTGTAGTTTTAACTACAATTTGAACAGAAATATTTGAATTCAAAATGAAGTAAACGCTTACCATTAAATTTATCCAAATTATTATTTAACCCTTTTGTGCCCAATGGAAACCCAGAGATTGGATTTTATTAAACTTATTACTCAGGAGTTTTTGGGGTCGCTGATTACGAATTTTAAGTCGGATTTTCAACATTTTTAAAATCCAAAATGACGGATCTAATATGGCGGTTATTTTTTTAAAATTGCTCAAATTTGCATAATACTTGTTTGTCAGGGGTTTTCGGGGTCGCTGATTACGAATTTGAAGTCAGATTTAAAAAATTCAAAATAGTGACCCCGAAAACCCCCGAATAACAAGTTTCAAGAGAATTTGAGCAAATTTGAAAAAAATATCCACCATTTTGAATTTTGAAATCTGGCTTTAGATTCGTAATCAGCGACCCCGTTAATATACGATAAACAATTTTTTCTGAAATAATAAAAATGAAGTGTTTGCAAAATTATCGGCAGTAATGCATATGTTTAGTGTGTTTGTAACTACTTTAGTCAAATCTTTTTTGTGTTAAAAGAAATAATAAAATAGAGAAGAAAAAAAAAGTGGTTCTAGCAAACTAAACCTGAAGGTAAGTAGGTTTATTTTAAAAAAAGAAAATATCCAAATTCCACTCTAAAATAGGAGATCTATTGATAAATATAAAGAAGAAAGTTATCATGCTACACACCAGATTAACTTTTCTTACACTCTCGTTATCTGTGCTGGCTGGATTCACGTTCTCAAATATGTGCGCCACATCCTTAATTATTAGTTTTATTATGTCGTCATTATTTTCAATACAGCGTTTCACTTCTTGCAGGTGATCTCGATATTTTGATAGTAATTTTTGATGATGAGTTGGTAAAGAGAGAAGATAGTTTTCAGTCTTCTTCACTCGTTGTAAAGAGTGTGGTCTGTGAAAATGACACAGAATAATTTTATTTTTTTCGAAATTAAAACCTTTATTAAATTGCGTATCGATTTCTCAAAGTGGATTTTTAAAATAAACCATTTCTAAAATCTTTTACTTGTTTAAAAAATCAAAAAAAAAAAAATTTTTTTTCATACAAGGGATAATTTTTGCAAAATCCTCAATATTTATTACTAAACGGGCATAAGAGAAGCTTCTCAAAAAAATTTTTTATCAATAAAAAATTAATTAAAAATGATTTTTATTTGTTATAAACAATTTAATGCAGAAAAATTTTTTTGTTTTATTTTTTCTATATTTTGTTTTTTTCGGGTAATGTTTATTTTTTTACAAAGTATATTTAATAAGAAAACTTATGAAAATATTAAAGAAAAATTCATAATAATTTGATATTATTTAATTAATTTTTATAATAATGAATAAAAATAAGCTTTTATTCCACTTTGAAGTAGAATAGTTTAAAACCCATCAATCTTAGTTAACAAATGTATAACTTTGTTAATTTGTCACATAAAGTATTGAATTCTTTTATAAAATATTTCTAGAAGAATTCAATTATAGTTAGGGGAGAGTAGGCTACATTGAACCAGCGTCAACAGTGAACCACTTGAATTTTCTGAGAAATGACTGAGTGAAATTTTTTCTTATTTAATATATAAGTTAGTTTTACTGAAACAAACTATGTCCAAAAATTTCGGGCACGTAGGTTTATTATTTACAAAGAAAAACTAAAAAAACTGTTTTTCACGTACAAAACAAAAAATCTGGTGGAATTATAATGACGTTTTTTTATTGAAATAGGAAGTTTTAAAAATTAGTAAACTTGCGATTTATTTCGCTTAGGGTGTCAACTTCAATATTCCGATGTGATAAAGAACTTTAAATCTTACACAAATTTATTATAAACAATTTTTGTTGTGAATGTCATGTGAATACAGTGAGTGCGGCATCATTGAACCACCCAAAAAAGCAAAGAATTTTCAATTTTAAGAGTTGTAAAGTTGTCTGCTCTACTAATTAGTAAGAAAAATACTGGAAGACATGCTTTCATCACAATTGTGAACGAGATAAACTCAAACTGTCACTTTACCTACCTAACCTGACATTAAAATACATTAATCTCCTATATTAACAAGTAATAACAATTAAATAACAATTTTCTATTTTTTTGAGTGGAAAATAACATTTTTTACAATGTGTAAGTGGAAATATTATTTTTGAAGTAAATTGTAGTGTTTTATTAGAGGTGGTTCAATGTAGACACACATCCTTCAAAATAAGAAAAGTGTGACTTGTTAGAAAAAAATTTAATTTTATTATTTAATCATAATAATTTGTGTTTGTAACGTGTGTATTAACTAAAGGAGTACTTCAGCTTAATTTTCATACAAAAACCTGATCGAAATTAGTAAAATTTTATTAGTTCTTGGACTTTCAGGGTTGCTACAGAAGTCTGTTTTTAAATTTCCATGACTTTTCCAGGTTTTCCAGTACCAAATCTGATAAATTTCCAGGTCACCTTTTGAACATTATATAAATTAGAATTTTTCTGTATTATAAAAATATTCACGTTAGATTATCTCTATTTGATTATTAAAGCACAGACAGGGTGTCTACTGAAAATATGACTTAAAATTCCAGGACATTCCAGGACAGATTTTTTAATTTTCTAGGACATTTACATGTGTAATATTATTTCATATTACGATTAACATAATTTAAATTAACCTACTTGAACAAAAATATTAATTTTATTATAAAAAGAGTTAAAAATCAATATTATATAATATAGATATCAGATTCTTTAATCAAACGACAAATTAAAATTATTTTTTGATGGATCAAAAAAATTATTTTTTTAAATTTGAGTAAAATTTTTAAATTATTGAATATTTAAAAGCAAAATATGGAAAATTCAAGGATATTTCAGGACATTTCCAGGAATTCCAGGACATCATTTTTTAAAAGAAAAAATGTAGTAAAAAATATTAAGTGGAATAAAATTCCAGGCATTTCAAATTTCCATGACATTTCCAGGTATTCCAGACCTTTTTTTAAAAAATCCCTGACTTTTCCAGGTATTCCAGACCTTTTTTAAAAAATCCCTGACTTTTCCAGGTTTTCCAGGTTTTCCAGGTTCTGTAGCAACCCTGTTTATAAAATACCCGGTTCAATGTAGCCTACCCTCCCCTATAGTTTCGTAAAAAAATTATTGATTGTATATAAAAGTATGTAGCTATCGAAAAATTAAATTTGAGGACTAAAAAAACTCGTTTTAGTCGATTCACTAAACACACAAAAATTTGATTCTGTATTTTCCTCATTTCCATAGAAAATATTCACTTTTTTTCTTATCCTGGTAATAACTTCAATTCTAAATTTTTATAAAATTCAAAATAAATTTAAAACTATGAAAAAATGGTTTTTTAATCATAAAATTCAATTATTTCCCAAGCTTTTAGTTGGAATTCATCAAAAATTCGATTATACATATCTAAAAGTAATTTCTAAAAGTAAAAAAAAGTAATTTTTTAAAATATATAAAATGTATTATAATTAAATTTGATTTTCTAGTTAAGTGGAAATTTAAATAAATATTAATTTTTACAAAAATTTAACCACATTGAAGAAAGTAAAAAAAAAATTTAAGACTAATTTTTTCATAATTTTTAAATTAAATTATTTGTACTTGAATAATTTTTGTTAAATCTTAATTTTAATGTAAAAGCTTTTGAAAATTTATAAATATTTCTAAAAATTCCTACTATAACGAATTTAATATTGAATTATAATCTAAAATTCATTTTTATTTATTTTTATATTAATTCTCATTAAAAAGTTCCAGAAGAATTCAATTATTTAAATGCAAAAATAAATAATTGATAGAATTATGATTTCTCAGAATTAAATACTTATAAAGAGTGTTATGAAAATTTTTTAAAATACATATATTTGATTTCTTTACAAGAATTTTAATAAAACTTTTGAAAATAATTATAATTACATTTTTCGAAGAACTCAATTTAAAAGGTATTAAAAATAATTGAAATCATGTGAAGAATTTGAATATTTATTATGCAAATAATTGAATTCTTGCAACGAATTTCAGTTAATTTTTTTTAAATAATTGAATTTTTTTAAATCATTTTATGAAAATTTAAAAGAATAATTCAATTATTTTGAATAATTTAATTAAAATTGTATTAAAAATAATTGAAATCATGTGAAGAATTTGAATATTTATTATGCAAATAATTGAATCCTTGCAACGAATTTCAGTTAATTTTTTTTAAATAATTGAATTTTTTTAAATCATTTTATGAAAATTTAAAAGAATAATTCAATTGTTTCCAATAATTTAATTAAAATTGTATTAAAAGTAATTGAATTCTTGCGATGAATTTTATTAGTTCTGCAAATAATTGAATTCTTATAAACAAATGTTATCAAAAGTTCAGAAAATAATTAATTATTTCTTTCATATAGATTTTCATTAAAATATTTTAAATTGATTTCTTTCGAAAAATGTTCTTGAAAACTATTTTAAATAATTGAATTCCTATGAAAGTTTTATTATTCACGATATTAAATAAATTTTTTCGGTGAATTTTCTTAATTTTTTTCTAAAATAAATAGAATTCTTTTCAGCAATTTTATTTGAATAGTAGATACTGAAAATATTTGAATTTCAGTGAAGAATTTCATTATTTGTAAAAATAATTTAATTCCTGCAACAAATATTAATTTTTTTTAAATAATTGATAATTAATTTAAATAATTTAATTAATCAATTTTTTTTTAATAGTTTCCAAGAAGAATTTTATTAAAATTTTTGAGAATAATTTTTTCATTTCAACTATTAGCGGATTTAAAGTACTGAAAATTTTTGAAAAATTAAAGAAAAAAGTAGCTTTTAAAGTGACAAATTTAAAAAAAGTTTCCAAATAGTATCTAATCGTAAAAAATGTAGTAAGTAGTAGGTTTTAGTAGATGAGTGCGAAGCCATTAACTATCTATTTATTTATTTATTATTATTTATTAAAAATAAACAAGACAATAATCTTTTGTACAATAATATTATTAAGTAGTAGAATTTATCACTCGGTAAAAGATAATATTAATTGTCAAGAAATTTATCAATCCTAATTAATTAATAATTAATTAATTAATTTTTATTTTTTTTTAAATTGACTTAAGTCAACGTAAGCCGGTTGTGTTGTTCGCACAAAATCTAAATTAATTTGCGTTTTCTGATGAGGACAGCAGGGCTGTCGAAACGTAAAATTGAGTTTTAATATTTATTTAATATTTGACTTGGAGGATTGATAAATTTCTTGACAATTAATATAATATTATTAGTTTTCTCGCGTAAGATTTTTCTTTTTTGGAGTTTATTTTCGAAAAAGTAATTTATCTTTACTTTTTTAAATTATTTTATCAAGAATTTTTTCCCGGTTTTTTTTATTCTTTAATTGAGGCTCCGGATCTTAAAAGGGCACACGCGCGAACACACGGCAAATAATTTGGCCCCTGGAGATAAAATTTTGAAGTTGTTCAAAATGAATTTTAAATTATTGTTTCTTATACAGAATTTCAAGGCGAAACTTTTTTTCTAATAAAAATTTTTTATATAATTTCTCGTTTTCACGTAAATTGAAAAAAACGTGATTTTTTAAGTTAAGAAATTTTAATGAATTTTTGACTTCAACTCGTGACTACTTCGTTAAATATTAATATTTTTCCACAAAAATTACACACAATATTCTTCAAACTATTCCAAGAGTGAAACAATATTTGGAAATTTAAAAAAAAATTGTATGTCAAAGTAAATAATTATTTAAATAATTTTGTCGGAAAAATGATTCTCCTATTTTCAATTGAAAAAGTTGAGTGACGAATTTTCGTTTTCGGAAAACTTTCAGCGACAAAAATGTTCATTAATATGTTAGTAAGTTTTTTGGAAAATATCTCGCCATTTGATAATAAATTAAAGACAATAGAGCAATTTTAACATCGTCGCGCTCTGCTGTAAAATTGCGGCGTGGCGGCACACGTGTAGCATGGCCGCCATTACAAGACCAATGTATATATAGTTAGACATTGTTTACGTTTACAGCAGAGCGCGACGATGTTAAAATTGCTCTATTGTCTTTAATTTATTATCAAATGGCGAGATATTTTCCAAAAAACTTCCTAACATATTAATGAACATTTTTGTCGCTAAAAGTTTTCTGAAAACGAAAATTCGTCACTCAACTTTTTCAATTGAAAATAGGAGAATCATTTTTCCGACAAAATTATTTAAATAATTATTTACTTTGACATACAATTTTTTTTTAAATATCCAAATATTGTTTCACTCTTGGAATAGTTTGAAGAATATTGTGTGTAAATTTCGTGGAAAAATATTAATATTTAACGAAGTAGTCACGAGTTGAAGTCAAAAATTCATTAAAATTTCTTAACTCAAAAAATCACGTTTTTTTCAATTTACGTGAAAACGAGAAATTATATAAAAAAATTTTATTAGAAAAAAAGTTTCGCCTTGAAATTCTGTACAAGAAACAATAATTTAAAATTTATTTTGAACAACTTCAAAATTTTATCTCCAGGGGCCAACTTATTTGCCGTGTGCTCGCGCGTGTGCCCTTTTAAGATCCGGAGCCTCAATTGTGATCTCAGTATAAGTAATAAATATTGCACAATTCTTTCAGCATCTATTCAAACATAAAATAATATAAATAATTTGTTTGAACAATTGTTTAAATATTTCATTTCATTTTGTATATAAGAAAACTTTGGAACTTTTTGGCTAAAAAATATTGCAAAATTTAAAAATAAAACTAAAACTATAATAATACCTAATAATATAAATTTTCTTATGCAGAATAATTATTTTTTATAAATTAGCATAATTTTTAACTTTGCGAAATTGGAAGTAATGTAATTGTTAAAAAATAAAATATATAATTATTTCTCATAATTTTTATGAAATCTAATTATTATTTGGAATAATTACTGTTTTACATATTTTTTAAATAACCAAAATTTAAAATTCTCGAGCTATTATTTTACATAATTTTAATTTAATGAAAGTTTTATTTCTTATAATTTTTATTGCACAGAATTATTATTTAATATAATGTATTATTGAGTTAAAAGCTTATCGGTCGTGTTTTTTTAAAAAAAGTCAAAATTCATTTTTTTTTTATTTTTAAAAATCTTCTTAACTTTATTCGGTATATTAATTTTTTTAAAAAAATTTTCTAAGAAATTCTTTTCTGTTTTTTAGTCCTGAAGATGGGTCGGTACCGACCCAAAACGACGACACTTTAGTTAATAAAAAAATTTTTTAAAATAAAAAAAGTGAATTTTTACTTTTTTAAAAAAAATACGACCGATAAGCCTTTTACTCAATAATACATAATTAATAAACGGTCACGAACTTCAAGTATATATTTAATATAATGCTTATTTCATAAACTTTTCATATATCTTAATTTTCATGCCACCGAATACCTGATTCGCAGAATATTTTACGAATTAACAATAGATTTTCATTGATTTAATAGTAGATTTTCATTAATTCGTTGAATATTCTGTGAATCACGTATTCGGTGATATAAAAATAAAGCCGTATTAAAAGCTCAGAAAATAAACATTATATTAAGTAATAATTCTATGCAATAAAAATTATAAGAAATAAAACTTTCATTAAATTAAAATTATGTAAAATAATAATTCGATGATTTAAATTTCCGTTATTTAAAAAATATTTTAAAAAATAATTATTTCAAATAATTAGATTTCATAAAAATTATAAAAAATAAATATTTTATTTTTAACAATTATATTACTTTCCATAGTGCTGTTATTTTGTTTGGATTTATAATTTTTAGTGCGATATATTACTTTCGATTTCATAAGTTTAAAAATTTTAGAATTTATAATTAGATTCCATAGAAATTAGGAAAAATAATTATTGTACTTGAAAAATTTATTATACATACAATTTCATAGTGTGAAATTTATTGTAATTAATTCTAAGTAATTACAATACTCAGAAAATCAATAAAAACAATTTCGATTAAAAATAAATTATAACAAATATCTATTCTCAATATTGTAATAAAAATTTAAACTAATTAGAATTTTTTAAAATTATTTACATTCTTTCTGTAAATCTGAAAATTATAATAATAATCGAGAAGATTTATCTCGTTGAATATAATAAAAGACGATGCAAATGTATACATAGTAACTCCAGAGCGAAAATTATACAAAAAAAAATGATAGAAATTAAATTTGTTATTGAATATAAAAGTATTTGTTTTCATTAAATACTTATAAAAAAGACATTTATGTAATAATATATAAAATAAAATGAAAAAATAAATAAAAATGTATTTATCACTCACTTATAATATTTGAATGCAGAAACAATACGCTGAAAATGTTTTCGTTCCTCTTCATCCTCGTATGTGTCATTTTTTTTTATTGAATATGCATTCAAACCCGATTCCATTATTATACCTAAAAATCTCTGTCATATAAAATTTACGAAAAAATTTTTCGTTTGTTTTCGTCACATTTAATATTAAAAAAAAAATTTATAACCCTCTTCTCTAGACCTTGATGTACCTATTCTATAGAAATCTCACATATAAAGGAAGTTGAGAGATAAATAAATCTCTGCATTTTCAGTAGCTTTTAAATACAGAATTAATCGTTAGATACGTTAAGTTACTGTATTTTACTGTTTTATATGGAAGAACCTCCGAAATGCGTTATTTATTTCAGGGTGCAGTCGAGCCGAAAGCAGAGTCTGTTCCGCAAAATGAAAAGAGCATAACAACTATTAAGTCGAATTCACAACGAATTGCAACCATAATTTCTTTTGAAACGAATTGTAAATTGAACATCAAATTTTCAAATATTATAATTTTCTGGTTTTATAAAGACTATTATAAACTATTTATAAATTGGGAATAATAATAAATTGAGAATAATAATAATAATAATAATTGGGAATAATAGAGGAAAAATTGTAGAGTAGATTTTGGCATTATTTTATGAAAATTGAGCAATTATAAATAAATTATTGATATGTAAAGTGACAAAGAACTATCTAGTGAATAGTGTGTTTTAAGGTTTTTGTCGCGTCGATTCGTTTTTCGTCAATTTTTTTGGGACGCATGAATATTCCCCACATGGAACTTGCAACAATTTTTGTGGTATAGTTAACTAATGATGAGTTATCTAATGATAAACCACCATTTTTACGTTTTCTCGATTTCAAAACACAAGCCTCACCAACATTTTGCCCGTCACTAAAAATATGTAAATTTAAGAAATGAATAAATAATATAAATAAATAATTAAATTAAATTAATTTATAATTTAACGGTGTTCGACGGTCTCTGAAATTTCTAGATTACATTCGACAAACTGCTATCACCCAACAAATACGGCACTGCTTGGTTTAAATGACGTGAAATTGGTAAACAATCATTTTCAAACGAGTTTTTCTCTGCACACAAGCACTTTTTGCAAAATATTTTGGATTTAGGTAATTAAGAAGATTTTTGTCATTAATTCGGATTCAGATTTTGCAAAAAGTGCTTGTGTGCAGAGAAAAACTCGTTCGAAAATGATTGTTTACCAATTTCACGTCATTTAAACCAGGCAGTACCGTTTTTGTAGGGCGAAAAGTGTAGGTCGCTCATAACCTACAAATTTCAGAGACCATCGAACGCTCTTAAGAACTTTTTATTTGCTTCAGCGATTTGTGTAGTTGAATCTTGATCTCCTGCAATTTCCATTTTTCAAAATTATTTGAAAATGAAATATTTATTTAGTAAACATTAAAAAATCCACAAGACAGAAGTTATCGCTTGTTATTACGGGACAATACGATACAATTATAAACAAAAGACTAATCAAGTAAAGAGATCGTAAAATTTTTTGGTAATCGAGTGAAGTCAAACGAGAATAACGATTTTCTCGGATCGTATGCAACTCTAACCTACTCACTATAGGGTGGTCCAAAAAACAAAAAGTCGGAATTTTTTTGCTCTCACCCCCCAGGATTGAAGTTTGTAGGAAAAAAGATACCCCTGTTTTTTTACTTCACAATAATATAATATTAACCCGTGCCTCAAAGCCCCTCAAATTTCTTATGTATTTTAAATGAGAAAAAAACCATTTTTCGTAAATTTAATATAAAATCTAAAGAAAATTTTTTTTTTTCACTCGGTTAAGGATGTTTTTTTTTGTAGAGTGTTTAAGGAATAAAATCCTTTTACATGTTTAACAAATTTTTTATTTTCTATATTTTTTTTTATTTTTGAAAAATTCTCAAAAAAGTAGCAAAAAACGGTAATTTATTATTTTTTATTCGTTATTATAATTTTTTCTCATTGATTGTAATACAATTGGTTTTATGAATTTAATATTTGATAGATTCATAAAAATTTGTTAAATATGTAAAAGGGTTTTATCCCTTAAACACTCTAGAAGAAAAACATCCTTAACCGAGTAAAAAAAAAAATTTCCTCTAGATTTTATATTAAATTTACGAAAAATGGTTTTTTTCTCATTTAAAATACATAAGAAATTTGAGGGGCTTTGAGGCACGGGTTAATATTATTTTATTGTGAAGAAAAAAACAGGGGTAATTTTTTCCTACAAACTTCAATTCCGGGAGTGAGAGCAAAAAAATTCCGACTTTTTTTTCTTAATATATTTTTGGACCACCCTACTACTCACGCACTTCATCACGAGGAGGTCGGAAAGAGGATGTAGAAGTGCATTTTTTTGTTTTTTATGTATTTTTCGTATTTTCAACTTTTTTGTTTTTTATATTTAACTCCTTTTTTAATGTCTTTATATATATAAGCAACTTACATAACGTCTATTCTGATTTGCTGAACTAACGAACATTATACCTGGATAGACTGTTTTTATGTCACGGATTAGTTGAGCAAATGGGTCAGCAGCTAATTTTTTAACTCGCGTCGCCACAAGAATTTACACAAGTGCTCATCCAGCTTGTCTTTGTGAATTCCACCCCGAGATAAAAAACGTCGCATTGCCCGCCATGAGAATTCTATATTTCGGGTATGTGCACGCACCAGTTTCACTGGTGAACTCTGTTAATTCAACAGAGTGATTAACTATGTTAGATGCTCATACCCATGAGCTTCAAGATCAATGTAGCCCTTCCAACAATCAGTGTGGATCTCTGTCCCTACTAACACATGTTTCTTGATTAATTTTAATAAGGTATCTTTATGCCTTTTGTTATTTCAGGTTGGATCTGCAACCAATAGTTTTCAGGACTACCTCGCTCCATGATGCCTAGAATCCTTCAGCAATCATGCAAATTTCTCGACAGAATGAAAATTGGTCGGCGATAGTTTCTGTGCGGAAACAGTTTGGTCTTCGATGATACTGCTTTGCTCAAAATTGAGGCCAACAGAAAAGGAGTATGTTATGAAGATGCAAGTGGCTACAAGATATGAGAATACTCAAACCAAGTATTCTCTGACACAGTTTTGGAATGAACACTTAACGCTCTGTTCGATCGACATACAAATTCTCCACAGACTAATCTGTTTTCGTACAATGTCATGTTTTTTATGAAATTGTAGTACATTAAAAATTCACATATACTGAGATGGAGCTGCGCAGTCTGAAATTATTCTTTTACTACTAAATCCTTTCTAAAAAAAGACATGGGATAAAAGAATCGAATGCACTCGAAAGTGTAACTCGAAAAGTATCGAAAAGATTAAGCATCGGTAATATTATGAATAGAAGGGCGAACTCATGTTTCCAAATGAAATTGTAGTACATTAATCCTTTCTAAAAAAAGACATGGGATAAAAGAATCGAATGCACTCGAAAGTGTATCTCGAAAAGTATCGAAAAGATTAAGCATCGGTAATATTATGAATAGAAGGGCGAACTCATGTTTCCAAATGAAATTGTAGTACATTAATCCTTTCTAAAAAAAGACATGGGATAAAAGAATCGAATGCACTCGAAAGTGTAACTCGAAAAGTATCGAAAAGATTAAGCATCGGTAATATTATGAATAGAAGGGCGAACTCATGTTTCCAAATGAAATTGTAGTACATTAAAAATTCACATATACTGAGATGGAGCTGCGCAGTCTGAAATTATTCTTTTACTACTAAATAAATAATAATATATAATAAATATTATATAATTTGTAATTAAAAATATAATTAAATTAATAGAAAATTTTATACTTAAGCTAAAAAAATATTTTAAGTAAAATAGAATTTTATTTAAAAAATTATTAAATTGAAAAAATTAACATTAAAACTTTTAAAAATTGAACAAAAATGAACATGGAATAGAAGCAACAAAGACGGCCAAAGGCCGTCTGAGGCGCTAGTTTAACTATAAATTATACTTCTCATCCATTATTCTGCTTTTCAAATCGACGAAGGATCAAACGCCACTGAGGTAAGTATGAACAGTAATCGATTATGCAATTGCGAAATATACATACTCTAATTTTCAAGGAGCAGCAAATGCCAAGTTTCAGTCCACTCAAAATTTGAGTTCGGATCCACCTGGTCTGGATCAAGCACGCTCAATATAAGCCAGACTAAGCCTTAAAGGCGAGAACAGAATAGCCTACGTGAACGTGTAACGTGCTGACGTCACAATGTTATTCAAATGGGTCACGTGACCACGTTCACGTTAACGTACACATTTTCATAGGCATTCTGTTCTCGCCTTAAGGGTGGAGTCCCATGACAGCGTTTTGCGTTGCGTCGTAATGGGAGAGAAAAAGACGCAAATATACGTTTGCTGCATTCTCTCTTATTACAACGCAACGCAAAACGCTGCCATGGGACTGCGGCCTTAACAATGATTTCCTGTTTCAGCCGGGTTAGGACGAGGGTTGAAAATTTCTACACGAGTAGTTTAATTATTATCTTTTAATATGTGACGCTCCACGGTGAAAGGGACCTTAGCTCCCAGCAGTGAGGCTGGAGTCCCATGGTAGCGTTTTGCGTTGCGTTTTGTAACTAGGCAATGAGTGCAAATAGAGCAAACCTATATCTGTATCTCTCTCACACTCATGGCCTAGTTACAAAACGCAACGCAAAACGCTGTCATGGGACTCCAGCCTGAATTTTGCAGGAAAGGCGATTGACGTAGAGCGTCTCTGATTGGTGGAGCCGTTCCATTGAAATTCAGCCCCACTACTCACTACACATTGATAGTTGTCCGTGTTACACGAAGCGCACGAATTGAACGCACAGTATAGTGTTCAATGAAGCCTTACTCGGATGAACGTGTTGCACTCATATAACCCATGAGTGCAACACGTTCGTCCGAGTAAGGCTTCATTGAACATTACTGTACATGATCAGTGTAGTAGTATTGGAAAGTAGAGAGGCTGATTTTCTGAACAACCACGTGTAAACACACAACAAGCTCATTTTTAAATATTACGAGAACGATCGCGCGCTGCCGCGCGCGCGTTTTTTCTCTTGCATTTTTATTCTTTAAATTACAGTCTTTTGTTTGTTAAGGTATCAATTTGAGTGACAGTTTCTGATAATAGGAATTTTTAAATATTATTCAATTTAATAAAATAATAGCCTATGTTGTGCGTAAAACAATTTTTTATACCTGTACAATTCTAGTTCTGTTTTTATCTGTTTCTAAATGTATCATTTCTAAAGTTTATGGTTTTGATAAAAAAACAACACTTTTCTTTGCTTAAAGAAAAGCGTATATTTCAAGAATGGCACATTTTATAAAAAGTTTTGTACGATGAAGTTATAGAAAACCTTTTTATAATCAAAGTAATCTATTTGTTAATTAAATTTTGTAACAATTAAAATCTTCCATAGTAAATTTATATTTTAAAAAATAGTGATGAAAGAAAAACGTTACTAAATAAACAATTTTTAACTACTTTTCACTTAGCTAGCAAAAAACATCTCTACTGTCAAAGAAAGCCATAAACAGAGGATATTAAATTTAAAATTTACTTTTGTTTCTTAAAATCGTTCCTACTTTTGCTATAAAAAAGATATATAAGTGTGGTTTCTGTAAATATTATACAAAAAATGTAAGTACTCCGTCATTTCGAAGAAAATAATTTATTTCAATATATGCTTATTTTTATAAGATTCATGGGATGCAAAATTTCGTTAATAATCTTGAGAAATATTATCTTTAAACTTTTTTCAAAGTTAATTTGGATGAACTGGTTGGCAGTACATTAAAATACGTACAAATAAGTGTCTTAATTATCTGAAGTTTGAACTATTATTTGAAATTAGGAAATTAAAACGTCTTTGACCAATTGATAAGAAAGAAACGTGTAAAGAAATCTTACGTGTGAATCTTATTACAAAAAAATGACGTAATTTACCAATAAGAAGCGTCGAAGAAAGTCTTACGCGTAAAGACAGCCATACTGAGACACACTCCTTTTTTAAGAAAAAAAATATATAACGACTCAGACATTTTTACAGAAAAAATATTTACTTTTATTTCAATAATTCAGTGTAAACATAATTCTTGATTAGTAAATTAGGTCTTTGATTTCCTAAATATATAATTAATGATTCCCAAGATTTAACTCGTGAAAATGCAACATATACTTGCCCATCCCTATATTAAAGAACCAGTAGAACCGGGTAGAATCAGGAGCCTACTTGCTTTGAGTTGGTTATTGTCACGTAAGTTCCAATTTTAAACCAGTAGATATGTATTTTCAGTTGGTTTGAATTCGGAATGTCAAGTTCAAAATGAACTGGTTTCAGTTTGAACATTACAGTCAACCGGAAATTCCAAATAGGTTACATTGTACAACATGAACTTGTTTCAACTTGGATATCGATTCACAATTGGAAATCCAAGGTGGTTACAATTGAACAGATAGTTTTGAAAAAAAATATTTGTGGAAAAAATAATAAAAAATTCTTATGACCATTAATAACTTTATATTCTTAGCACACCCCAAACATACAAACATTTTCATTAAACTGGAAGAATTAAATTAAAACTTGTACCCTATGGGAATCGAACCCCGCACCTATGGCCCATCTATCTAAACGCTTAACGACCACGGCTATCGAATCGACGTGAGAAATATTTTTCGACCTGTCTATATAAGCTGCAACTTTGAAAAACGCAAGTTTATGTAAAATATTATAATTTTTGTAAGTACCTATAAAAATACAAGCAGAATTTAAAATATTTATATAGATTTGCAATATATGCTATTATGTTAAAAATATTAATTAAATATTTAATAAGTTTCTGCTCAAATGTCATTTGACCGCGTTGTAATTTTTTGCAAAAATTTGCAAAAAATAACATTAAGCGAAATAAAAAACAGAAAATTCGTAAAAATTAAAATTCGCAAAATGACTCAACTCTGTTAAAAAAATTCCATTGATTGTGAACTACAGATTTTTATAAAATTACAAAATTCACAAAATTAAAAATAGCAATAGTAACAAATTCGTAAAAATATCAATTCGAGAAATGCAAATTCGCAAAAATAAAATTTGCAAAACAACAATTAGCAGAAATAATGATTCACAACAAAGCAGTTTCGCAAAAAATAACAATTAGCAAAAGTATCTACCAATTTGTAAAACTGTTAATTGCGAAGAATGCAAGTTTGCAAAAATAAAATTTGCAAAATAACAGTTAACTAAAATAAATATTTGTAAAAATGTAAATTTGTAATAATAATTCTTTGCAAAAATAACAATTTATAAAATAACAATTGGCGAAAATGACAATTTTATAAATTCCAATTAGCGATTAATCAAACTCTTTAAATTTGAACTTGAAATTCCAAAAAGAATGCATCCCCGATTCAAATTAAACCAAGATGACATTAATCCTTCACTGTAAGATATAAATTTAGAGTTGGAAATTCCAAACTCAAGCTTGTTGATTTTTAATTTGACAGGACAAGTGAAATGTAGTATTCGAGAATCCAAATTGAACCAAGTAGATACTTGAACTTAATTTTTGTATTTGATGGAAATGCAAGCTGATACTTGTAGTACGTGCGAACTTGGAAATACAATTAGAAATGATAAGATTGGAAATCCATGTTGAAACAAGTCGAAACAAAAATTGAAGAGGACAATCCAAGATAGAACCATTTCAATTTTATCTTGGATATCCGTTTCAGTTACATAAATAGGATTTCCAAGTTAAAACCAGTAGAATTGCTACACGGAAAAGTTTTTCAATTTGGAAAGCAAGTTGACACCAGTAGATCCATGTTCGATTTCTACTAGACTCAACTGGTTCTTTAATATAGGGATGATTAAATACATTTTTACGAAGGTCTACACCAATCTTGTCAAAAGTTTGTCCTTGGCTTTTATTTATTGTTATTGCGAATGCTAATTTTATAGGAAATTGCCGTCGTTTGAAAGTAAAAGGATAAATATCCTCACAATACAGCGTAATACGATTTATAAATACAATATCTCCAACCTTATCACCTGTTAAAATACGACAACGTAGCAGATTGTTTGATAGTTCTAATACCTGCATTCGCGTTCCATTACATAAACCTTCATTAATACTAAGATTTCGAAGTAGCATGACAATACAATTGGCTCTTAATCGTAATTCATAAGGCGGGAAATTTGATGGATTTAAATTATTCAAAAACTCTGGTAAAATAGCATCATTTATACTTCCATTATCACAATTTTCGGTACTATCAACACTTGTATAAATTGGCTCACTTTTATTATCAAACAGTTCGAGTACCTTGTTGTTAATTTTATCAACATCAACATTTCGAGCAGACAATATTGCTACTTTTGCTAAATCATCGTATTTATTATTGATAATTAATTCTCCAAATATTTTATGAATGATATCACCATTTTCTACACATTGCTCTGGTGCTAGTGTATTATTATCATTATCATTTAAAGTACCATTTCCAACTGATAATAAATATTCTGAAAATTCTTTTTCACCAGGTAAAGTTCTCATATTTTCTGTTAATGATATCACCTTAAAATGACACCATAATGTGCTAGATTTAATAGATAAATTAACTAATTTGCTTCTAGTAGCATTAACTTTAACAGGTAATAATTGTCTAAAATCACCACCCAAAAGCATAGTTTTTCCACCAAATGGCATATCAACATTCATAAAATCGCGTAATGTTCTATCAATTAATTCCATAGCATATCTTGGCGCCATTGGAGCTTCATCCCAAATAAAGACATCAACCTCTTTCAAAAATGTAGCTTCCTTAGATTGACTTTTAATATTTGATGTAGAATCATAGAACAATGGAACAGGCATCCCAAATGTTTTATGTACAGTTTTACCACGAGGAAGTAATATTGCGGCAATGCCTGTAAATGCCATAGTACAAACACATTTTCCTTTACTTCTTAACAAATGGTATAAAGTTGTATAAACAAAAGTTTTTCCGGATCCACCTGGTCCATCAATGTAATAACATGAAGAAGATGGTATTCTTTTATATTGAATAACTACATTTAATACTTTATCAACAATATCCTTCTGTTTGGAATTCAGTTTCACATTGCATTTCACCAATCTCTTTATGTTGTTGCAATGACATTTCGTTGTTCGCTTGATTTTCTGTTTCAATACTTATTTCATTTAACTGTATCATTTCAGGAAAATTGCGAATATTTGATCCTTCATGCAACAGAAAATTAATTATATCATTATATGCTCTTTTATGAGCTTCATTAGATGGATAATGTTTCTGATAATCTTTAGACATAGCCTCTTTAAACTTTTCCCAAAGTTCGTTTGGATGAACTGGATGGCAATAAATTAAAATACGCACAAATAAACGTCTTAATTGTTGTTGATATACTTCTCCTTCTGTCAAAGCACGTTCCCATTCTCCATCATCTTCAATAAGGCTTAATGCTAAACATGCACTACGAAAAATGTCATGTACAATATTGTTGACAGTTCGCAGATGATCATAACTTGTAGCGCCTTTAACTACTATTAAAAGTAATCTAAGATGAAACAGTTTTGATTGACTGAGCGAAATTGAATACATCCGTCCAATGACATTAAATGACCCTTTACGCTTCACCCATTTTAATGCATTTTCACCACGTTCTTTCTTAAAAACATAATAACATGGAATTTCTGCATATGTATATTGTCTAGCTTGTGGATCACGCCTATTTAAATCGAAATATTCTAATAACATAGTCCGTTTCTGTAAAGCTTCATTTATAGCATCATCATTTGCTTCTTCACTAATGGTTACAGTATGCCGATTAATTAAATGAACAGGTAATCGGAGAATAGAATGACTTTTACTCTGTATTTTCTCGCTTTTTTGTCGATATTTTTTTTGATAAGCAGCTTTTTTTTGACGTTTTATGATTTTATATTTTTCCTCTTCTTCAGCAAAATGAACCATAGCTCTTTTTTCTCCTTGCTTCTCAGTTATTATTAATCTTGTATCCCTATATTAAAGAACCAGTAGAACCGGGTAGAATCAGGAGCCTACTTGCTTTAAGTTGGTTATTGTCACGTAAGTTCCAATTTCAAACCAGTAGATAAGTATTTTCAGCTGGTTTGAATTTGGAATGTCAAGTTCAAAATGAACTGGTCTCAGTTTGAACATTACAGTCAACCGGAAATTCCAAATAGGTTACATTGTACAACATGAACTTGTTTCAACTTGGATATCGATTCACAATTGGAAATCCAAGGTGGTTACAATTGAACAGATAGTTTTGAAAAAAAATATTTGTGGAAAAAATAATAAAAAATTCTTATGACCATTAATAACTTTATATTCTTAGCACGCTCCAAACATACAAACATTTTAATTAAACTGGAAGAATTAAATTAAAACTTGAACCCTATGGGAATCGAACCCCGTACCTATGACCTATCTATCTAAACGCTTAACGACCGCGGCTATCGAATCGACGTGAGAAATATTTTTCGACCTGTCTATATAAACTGCAACTTTGAAAAACGTAAGTTTATGTAAAATATTATAATTTTTGTAAGTACCTATAAAAATACAAGCAGAAATTAAAATATTTTTAGAGATTTGCAAATATATGCTATTATGTAAAAAATTTTAATTAAATATTTAATACATTTTTGCTCAAATGTCATTTGACCGCTTTGTAATTTTTTGCAAAAAATAACATTAAGCGAAATAAAAAACTGAAAATTCGTAAAAATTAAAATTCCCAAAATGACTATGCTAGACCAGCTCAACTGTGTTAAAAAAATTTCATTGATTTTCTAAAATGTTAAAACTTTTATGAATACCAAAATTTTTTTTTAGGGGTTTCAAGAAGAGACTACTGAGTATACTTCCTATGAGTTTCATTGCAACAGGAGCGGTCGAACACATAAATAATTAAAATTGTTTATAAAATTGTTATTAAAAATACGGAATTTTTAAATTTACAATCATGCAAATATTTTCTATTAAAAGAGTGTAAACAATGTTGTGTAAATAGTGTAAGTTTCATTAATTTATTGTAAACGGCTTTTGAGGCTTTTGAGTTATTAATTTTTTTTAAATTTTGTAATATTTTGTTAATGCAAAAAATATAACAAAAATTTAAAATTTCAAAAAAACGGTTAAAAGTGTTTTATTGTTTTGTTGTGAACTACAAATTTTTATAAAAATTCCAAAATTCACAAAATTACAAATAGCAACAGTAACAAATTCATAAAAATATCAATTCGAGAAATGCAAATTCGCAAAAATAAAATTAGCAAAACAACAATTAGCAAAAATAATGATACACAACAAAGCAGTTTCGCAAAAAATAACAATTAGCAAAAGTATATCTAACAATTTGTAAAACTTTCAATTGCGAAGAATGCAAGTTTGTAAAAATAACAAATTTGCAAAATAACAGTAAACTAATATAAATATTTGTAAAAATGTAAATTTGCAATAATAATTCTTTGCAAAAATAACAATTGGCGTAAATGACAATTTAATGATTTCCAATTCGCGATTAATCAAACTCTTTAAATTTGAACTTGAAATTCCAAATAGAATGCATCCCCGATTCAAATTAAACCAAGATGACATTAATCCTTCACTGTGCTATATAAATTTGGAGTTGGAAATTCCAAACTCAAGCTTGTTGATTTTTAATTTGACAGGACAAGTGAAATGTAGTATTCGAGAATCCAAATTGAACCAAGTAGATACTTGAACTTAATTTTTATATTTGGAAATGCAAGCTGATACTTGTAGTACGTGCGAACTTGGAAATACAAGTAGAAATGATAACATTGGAAATCCATGTTAAAACAAGTCGAAACAAAAATTGAAGAGGACAATCCAAGATAGAACCATTTCAATTTTATCTTGGATATCCGTTTCAGTTACATAAATAGGATTTCCAAGTTAAAACCAGTAGAATTGCTACACGGAAAAGTTTTTCAATTTGGAAAGCAAGTTGACACCAGTAGATCCATGTTCAATTTCTACTGGTCTCAACTGGTTCTTTAATATAGGGATCTTTCATTATATTGCTTGAATCAATAGAAATATTATTAACATCATTTGCTGGAATTAAAGGCAAATATTCTAAACAACTATCAACAAAATTTTTTTTACACACATTGCTGGTTGAATTCAACGATGATAAATTATTGTCAACAATTTTATTTTCTTCATTTTGGAAACTTTTTTCTCTAGCTCGATTCCTAAGAAGACACTCCCAATTACATTCAACAGTCATAGTTCTAATATTAGTCGACCTTACTGACGGAAATTTACTTAAACGATTGTTTTTGAACTTTAACATTAAATGATTTATCATGATATAATCATAGTAATTGACAGAGTGGGGCATAACATTAAAAAATATCGATGTTGCGAATGCTATTGCATATATTCCACAAGCAAGACTATTGTTTGGTTGTTGATCAACAGTTGTGAAAACTACTGGAGGTTTAAAAGGATATAATCTACTTAAATATTTCCTTTGATCTTCATTTAAACATCCTTCATTAAGACTATCATAAATATAAAGTCTCATTCCATCATAATAAGTGCAAATCCAATGACCTTTCTTGATAGGTCCACTAAAAAGTATTTGAATATGCTTTTTACCTTTTTCAATCGGACTAATAAATTCAAGCGTATAAAAATACAAAGTGCTTTGCATGCTAAAAGCAGAATTTGATTTCCTTCTCAATAATTTTTCGAATTCATCAATATGAGTATCATTTAACATTCCTCCTTCAGTAAATATAATATTAAAATCTGTTACACTTAAATTAACAGTTCCTTCTTTGTTCGACATGATTTCTTTCAATTTATTGAAAAGATATCGCTTCTAAAAAATAGTTTTTTTCATAAAATTAATTAATTCAGAACACATGTAAATAATGTTACTATTGTCACATTTAACAGTAACTGGAATTTTTATCTTATCCTTTCTTATTGAAGATTATTAAGAATGTATAAAGAATGTATCTTCATCTATTAATATTATTAATATTATTAAATATAAGTATATTTTTGGTAAATTTTTCTGTTTTGTATCTGTTTTGTATCTGTTAATCTAGTACCTCTTGACTACCCTGCTGGAAGTAAAGAGATACAAAGAGATTAAAAAAAGGGGATAAAAAAAGATTAGAAAATATAATAGTTTGGAGATGCAAAATGGATACTTAAAAGAGATACAATTTTTTTATCTCTTTCTATAACTTTATATTTATATATCTTTTTATCCCTTCTAATCTCTTTATATACAGTTTTAGATATAGAAATATATAGAAAAAAATATATAGAAAGAGATAAAAAATTGGGGATGCAAAGTGGTGAATTAAAGAAGATAGAACTTTTTAATCTCTTTCTATTCATACATTTCTGTCTTCCTCTATCCATTTTCACATCCTTTCTAATCCAAAGGAAAGTAAAAAAGGAGATACCCCTTATAGAAGAAATCGATTAATTTCAATTAAAAACTTTCTCTATTGTTGTTAATTGAGTTTCTTAATCGTGTTGTTTTAATTCATTACGATTAACTATAAAAAATTTGCAAGTAAATCTTTAATACATTTTTAGAAAAGTTTCGATGCTTTGTGAGTTTAAAACTAATTTTGGTTGTCTATTACTGATAAACATTTATTGGTTAAATATATTTACAATAAACTATAAAAATATGGAAGTTATAAACTCAAACAAAAACGTACAATCGCACAGTGCATAACACACGCTTTCTGATCTACGGATCTACTGACCCGACGCCATGACACATAACAGCTGGGAAGATCGACGCATGCGCGTATAAGTTTATGAGTATGTATATAGAAAGGGATATACTATAGTAGATTAGAAGAGATAATCTTATTATATCTCCTCAAATCCCCATATTCTTAACTATCCCTATCTCTTCTAAATGAAGTAAGGAGATAGAATATGGGATTGAAAGAAGATTAAAAGAATAACATTCGGAAAAGAAGAATGATAAAAAGGAATAAAAAAGGTTTATAGTTTTGCAGTCTCGCATTTCTATCTTTTTCTATCTCAATAATGGGAATAATGGTAATAAATAAGTGTTAATAAGATCCTACATAAAAAGCGATGGAAAGGTATAAATAGGATATCAATAGTTATTAAGAAAAGGTTATAAATGTGGAGAAAGAAGAGTATCGAGAACTTCTGTCATAAAAAGAGATAGAAGTTTATAGACAGGTTATTAAAAGGTATTGAGAATAGGTTATTAATAGGTATAAAGAATAGTGTCTATAAGGTCTAACATTGAAAGAGATACAAGGAAATAGACAGGATTTTAAAAGTAATAGAGAAAAGGTGATTGAAAGGGATAACAAAAAGTTGTAATAAGATTGTATATAAAAAGAGATAGAAGGGTTTAAAATGGCTATTAAAAGTTATTCAAAAAAGGTGATTAAAAGAAATAGCGAACAAGTTGATAAAGGTAGGAATAGAAAGGCATAAAGAAGTATAGGTAGGAGATTAAAAGTTATACATTATTCATATCTCTTTCTATATTAGCAATAGAAAGGGATTAAAAGAGAAAAGGTTTCTATCTATTTACTTCCAGCAGGGTAAATCTCTGTTTATCAAGTATCTGGTATCTCGTAATCACATGTTATTTTTAGTACATCTTTAATATTCATAAAGTTTTTTCCAAAATAATAACTAACTACCAAAATGTTAAAAAACAAAATGTTAAAAAATCAATAATTAAGATGTAAAAAAACAAATATTAATCAATATTAAATAATAATTATTACCACTATAATATAATTATGTACAAACATCAGAATTTAAAAAATCAATATTCTACATTTAGAAATCAAAATAACAGGCAAATGTCCTTTATTCCTTTAAACTTTAACTTTAATTAAATTAATGTATCCTTTAAACTTTAACTTTAAAACTTTAACTTTAATTAAATTAATGTATCCTTTAAACTTTAACTTTAAAACTTTAACTTTAAAACTTTAACTTTAATTAAATTAATGTATTTAACTTTAACCTTTAACTTTAATTAATAAAATTAATTAAATCCTTTAAATTAATAAATTAAATAATTCACACATTATATTTACAAACTCTTCCTAATAAATATATATACAAATAATATTAACAAAAAATTTAATTTGTATTTACATGTATTTTAATTTTAATACTTACGTACGTAACGTATGCAATGTACTTTAACTTTTTTCAAATGTACAAAAAATGTTACGTTACGATCTGTACCGATTTTTTTAACTAATTATCCATGCTGCATTAAAATTGGGATGCACGATTACAAAATTTTGTAGAATTTATTATCGATATATATATAAAATTATACGTATTGTGATAATATATTCTATAGTGTTGCAACATCACCCTACTAAAAATAAAATCACAAAACGACAGAAATTTAGTCAGAATCTCTGACGTTTTTAGGCTGCATTTGTTACGATTGCAGCTACAGAACGTCAGGCTTGAGTCATGTTTAATCAGAAAGCTTCAAAAGTAGTCAGGTTTTTTATACAAAGTCGACACCCTTTTTTACCTGGAAAAAGGTCGACTGACCGTCATAAAATTGAAGGGAAATCTTTTTATTTGTTTATATTCATATTTATTTAAACATTATACTTGTTTTTCATCGACTTAGAATTCATCTAACAATATGCTCTTATTATGCATGCAGTATATCCTTTAGAACTTAAATTCAAAAATAATATCCTTTTTTATTTAACAATTACGGTTTTCGAGAAACGTTACAGTTTCCTTAAAAAAATGTTTTTTACAATAAATTTTAGATATTTGTAATTGTGGAGATTTCTAGATTTTGAATTTATATTCATTTCACTTGAAATTTTAAAATTGCAAAACTTTTAAGCAATAAAAATTAGGTTAGAGACCCGAACCTCGTAACAATAGACCCGCAATTCTATTGTGAAAAAAGGGCTACGCACAAATTTCAAGTTTTAACGGTACTTTACATTTACCGGCTATATTTCGGTGAGGGGCTGTAAATAAAAAAAAAGATTTCAATGCTCAATAATCACAATCCATAAACATCAGGATTCAACAGGAGCATAAAAAATCCTTTAGTCAAAATTAACCAAAAGCTTCATGAATCGTCAAAGTAGTCACAAAACATCAAAATTTCTGACGTTTTCTCTTTATTTCTGATTTTATTTTTAGCAGGGCATTGTCTGATTGTAGACAAGGATGGCGTAATGAATTAAAATATGACACAAAAATTTATAATTGCAAACTTGCAATTTATATTAAAATGAAGAGAGTTCGTTGTCTTCGTTATTTGCTTTCAGCCTATATAATTTTTGCCAAGCGAAGATAAAATGCCGAACTGACTTCCCAAATTAACAATTTAGTAGAATCAAAGGTCTAGTTTCTCTTGTGCACAAATAATTCTTTAGTAGTTTTTGATTCTTATTCAAATTATTCCAAAAGCTAGAGTCTTAAACATGTCAATAATTCATAAGGAGATTGCATTGTGCGTGCGTTATTATTTTACAGAATTGAGAGTCCTAAATTACATATCCTCTCTTGGAATATAATTTTTATTTAAATTTCAACAATGGCTGAGTATGAAATAAAGAAATAATTTCATCACTCTTGTGAAATGGCTCCTTAAATTAAAAGTATCAGAAACTCTTTTGCGTCAATGACCAAAATGTAGTTTGCTGATAAAACAGAAACATGAGCGTTTCTGCAAAGTCTTTAACCTCAAAGACTCAGTTGCAAATTATATGCTGCAACAAATATGATGAGCTTAACACTGTTTCACAATATAAGAATGCAATGACATTGCAAATTTCCAAATTCCAGTCTAATTGAAAGATTATTTCCTAATCCTTTAACCCTCTCCATTAAAGTCTGACACACCCAGAGCTCAATTTCGTATATAAAAACCGATGTTCCCCAATGCAATTCGCTTCTTCGCGGTAGTTCTTCGTGTACAACGTGATCTCGCGGAGTTGACCGTCTGTTCATCGTGAACATCGAATGGACGTTAAATAAAGAATATGGAATAATTTGAACTGAATCATAAATTTAAACCATGTCAATCACTCACTATTAATTCTACGACCGGTGCAATCTTTTCGGTAAACTTAGAATTGCCTTGTTAGTCTATGAAAGTAACCATACGATAATTTCAAGGTAATAGATAACCGAATTAAATAATCGCATAAAGGCTAAAGAATTTAGACGAGTGAAGACAACAAGGTTGAATTGAGTGGTTTGAATTTTTCATTAAAATAAATTCTATATTGTGAATACTAAATTAAAACCTTACTAAATTGATTAAATTCATCCGTAAAAATGAGTCCTTCCGGTAGGCCCGCGACATTATTTCAATTATGGATCGGAGTCATTAGTTTGTTAGTGAAAACAACTAAATCATTGAAGCAAGTGTTAGATGGAGTATCTCTGCATAAGTCAGATAAACTCTACAATGTTTTCAATGAAATGAACTCAACGGGTAAGGAATGTTTTACTTCCTTATTGAATTTTGTTATGACAAGTCAGTTCGGTATAATTTAATTCGCTGAAAATATAGAAGATATTAAAATCGTTTTGCCCGCCTGAAGGAAAGCAAGTAGTCTCGAAAACGATCCTCCTTCATTTCGTTCAGTGCGGTAGGAATTAAGGAAACTACATACGTAAGTAAATTGTATCGTTCTAATTATGCAACTCTTAATATTATAAAGTAACTTTTATTTGGAATACTATGTTTGATGTTTTAACCTGATTTGCTTGAAAATAAACTAATTGAACTAGGATCGGATTTAGTTGTCTTTTTTATAACCCTTAATTGCCTACTGAGAATTCCTAATAAAATAAAAGTGTTTTTGTAAAATAACCTTCTATCGGTTCGGGAAACTAACCCATAAATAAAAAGATCATTTTACTTCTAATATTTAAAGATATATATATATATATATATATAATTAATTTGGTTGTTGTGATTTCCGAAGGGATGAAAAATATTATAAATAAAATTTCATGACTAAAAACATCACAAAAAAATTGCAACTTTTCAAATGTACAAAAAAACAAAACCACAAAATTCACAATCAACACTTTCAGAAAAAAATCACTCAGCAAATAACAGCCAATACTTCTTATCGAAACGATACACTTGTCACACTTTGCAAATGGCTGACAGTTGCTGACACTTGTAATATTTTGTAATTTTTCATACCAACCAAAAAAAACTATGCGTTTCACACTGAGGTGAGGTTACGTAGCGAACAAACAATTGTTTGGAAAAAAAGATGCGCGCGCAACAATTTTGAAGCGTCTAAAATGAATCATAAAATTAAATATATTTTATTATTAAAAAACTTTTCATTTATTACAAACCAAATCATAAATAAAAATGATTTTTATCTTAAACTACTTTTAGTTAACTTTTAGTTAATAAATATATTTTAATTAATTTATTTTAATTTTAATTTTAAAAAAGAGAAAAACGAAAATTTAAAAGTGTGAGGTCACCATCATTATAAAATTCAGCAAATGAGGAACACTCATTATAAAATCAGCCAAAAATCAGCCAATGAGAAAAAAGTTCTACACTTGAAGTTAGCTGCTTTGACATCAGTAAGTAATGTCGTCTCGATTATATCCAATCAAAATAAAGGATTTTGAATTTTATCTAATCAAAATAAAGGAATAAAGGATTTTGAAAAAATAGCTAATCAAGAAAAAGTTCTACACTTGAAGTTAGTCGATCTTACGCACCTCGTTTTTAAGAAAGGAATATCAAAAAACCTATAGGTAGAAATTATTTTTGACTTTTGTATATGAAAGAGCAACTCAAAAACTATAGTATATGATATAAATAACTCAAAATTAATTTTTTGTAGCTAAGGTCCCTTTCACCGTGGAGCGTCACATATATAAAGACAGTCAAATTTACTTTTTTTTATATATTAAAAGATAAATGCATTATAAAGCATTAATGATATTGTTTTTTTATGGTTCAGACAATTTTATGGTATTTATGTTTTTTAACGATTTTCTTGAAAACTATTTGGTATTGACAAAAAATGTATAGAAGAGAAAAGATGTTGTTTACTAAGACCTACAACTTTTGCTTAATTAATTTTTTGAAATTTTGCGTTTTTTGGGTCTTAAACGCAGAAAACAACATTTTTATGGTTTTTACCATGAGGATTATTTAGTCGCCAATTTTCACTATGACTTTCGTCATCAGGGCACAAAATTACGTAAGTAAAAAATCGGAGCTATGTTGCTTTCGGAAGTGCACCCATAAAAAGGTCTGACTCTGTCTGTTTTAATTGTTAAAATCGCGTTTATACTCAATTTAGAAAATATACTGATGAAGATGTATTGAATGCAAAAGATAGTGAAATTTTCTTTGAAGAAACTAAATCAATCGAAGAAAATTTTAAAATCGATTTTAAAAATAAAGATCCAAATTTCGAACTAGATACAAGGGAACAAATTAAAGAATTAAACGAAGCAATATCTAGCCATCCATGGATGGCTAGATATCTAGCCGTAAAGACCCCTATATTAAAGAACCAGTAGAACCGGGTAGAATCAGGAGCCTACTTGCTAATTAAGTTGGTTATTGTCACGTAAGTTCCAATTTCAAACCAGTAGATAAGTATTTTCAGCTAGTTTGAATTTGAAATGTCAAGTTTAAAATGAACTGGTCTCAGTTTGAACATTACAGTCAACTGGAAATTCCAAATAGGTTACATTGTACAACATGAACTTGTTTCAACTTGGATATCGATTCACAATTGGAAATCCAAGGTGGTTACAATTGAACAGATAGTTCATAGTAATAACGTTCTACAAAAAGTAAGAACAAAAATCACCTTTTGATAGAATGACATTCATAATTTTAAACCACTTATTTTTATTCACTTTACTTACTTATTTCTATTTAGGCTGATTGGATGGACTCAAAGACGAAGAGTAAGGCGTTCGAAAAACTTCGATCAATGACCATTGTACATCCAAGTATATTCGAAACTTATACTGATAACGAGATTGATGAATACTACACGAATTTGGAAATAACGCCAGGAGATTTTCTTCAAACATTTGTAAACATTACGAAATTTAATGAATACCAATATAAATATACGTTCAGAAAACCTGTCAACTTTTCTAGTTGGACTCAACAACTGCCTCCTATAAATGTGAATGCAATGAACTATGTATTTACTAATAGGCTATGTATGTATTTCAGCCATTAGTTCAATTGGTTTATGATTTTTTTAATTTTTCTACTTAACGTTCTTTGAAATTCCTTTTACCATATTAAATTTTACCGCATTTACTAATAAACTTTTTACAATAATTTTAGACTTATCGCCAGCTATTCTCCAAGGAATTTTTTTCAATGAAAGCAGACCTTGTTACATGAATTACGGATCTGTGGGGTATGTAATTGGACATGAATTTACTCATGCTTTTGATAACCATGGCAGATATCATGATTAATTAGGGAATCTGGCTAATTGGTGGAAGGCAGAAAGCGATAAAGAATTTCTTTCAAAAACAAAATGCATAATTTATCAATATGGAAACTACACAGTCAAAGAAGTTAATCAAAACGTAGGTTCTAAAAATATAACTGAATCGTTACAGTATTAGCTGAAATTTTTTTTCAATGAAGCTGTAAAATATTTAAATTTGGAATATTTTTACAAGTGAATGGTGAGCATATACAAAATGAAAATATTGCAGATAATGGAGGAGTTAAAGTTGCATACTTAGCTTATGAAGAGTATATGAGAACTCATTCTCCCGACTTACTGTTACCTGGTTTAAATTTTACGCAACGTCAACTTTTTTGGATTAGTCTTGCTCAAACATATTGCTTGAAAACTACTGAAAAAGAACTAAATAATACGATTTTATATGATACTCACAGTTCTAGTGAATTTAGAATAATTGGTCCTATCACTAACCGGCCAGAATTTGCAAGAGATTTTCAATGTGCAAAAGGCACGAAAATGAATCCTAACAATAAATGAGGCTCCGGATCTTAAAAGGGCACTTTCAGCATTGATTTTAAATGGTAAAAGTGCCCTTTTAAGATCCGGAGCCTCAAATGTTCTGTATGGTAAAGTCTTTTAAATAATCACTGAAAATAATAAGTACATTATGATTTCTAATACGGCACATATTTAGGGAAAAACTAAAGATGGAGTAACTTTATTCCATAATTCTTGAGAGTAGTTATATACCCAGTAAAAAAAAGTATTCAGAATAGAGAAAAAGCATTGGTGGAGACGTTCGGTGAATGCGTTTTCGCGACAAAACCGTATTGGTGGGTTACGGTGAATACATTTTGCTTACACGTGAATAAAAATTTCCGTTGTCTGAGATCGAGAAGTCATTTACCGTAGCTTTTTGTGCGCTAAATCCAAATTAACATTTAACTAAAACCTCCCATCACGTCAGGATTTTGAGAAAATTGGGGGTAAAATACCTAAAATCATTTTTTAGTAGTTTTTGAAAATTTCTACTGGGTAAATCCGACGTGCTAGAGACTTGTCATATGAGTTAAATTAAAGCTTGAACCCTCTACTTTACGAAAATATAACGATATTGACAACAACAAACTAAATTAACTGTCAAAATTGATTTTTTCGGTTTTCGAGATCGTTGATTACGGATATGACATCAGATTTTCAAAACTCAAAATGTTGGATCCAATATGGCGATCGACTTTTAAAAATCGATTCAATTTGCCTGAATCTCGTTACTCGAGGGGTTTCGGGGTCGCTTATTAGGAATCTGTCCACCGATTTTTTTTTATTTTGACATCATATTCGCAATCAGCGACCCCGAAACCCCTGAGTCACAAATTTTAAACCAATCCCTCGGTCGGATAAATGCCTGGCTCGGTGGGCGGACCAAGGGTACTTGGTTCGCGCCCATTAGCCTGGGATTTTTCCGGCACGTGAAATAATCTGAGCGGGAGGTTTTGACGTCGAAGTGTAATGATGTGCACCGTCGATTATTGTCCGGTACACACCATTAGAATTCGACTGTCGATAAACCGGTTGTACTCCGAGAGGTTTTCTACAGTTTCCCTCTTCACTGGCGAGAAAACCCATTAGACGGGTGGTCCAGGCAAATGCGAGTACTCCTAATTTTCAAGTCGCTCTGTAGGCGCAAAAATTTAGTATTAAGAAATGTTTGTAAGGAATGTTCTACGGTTGTAAAAACACTTGTATAGCCAAGATTGTAGGCTTAAGAGGGGTGTATAAACAAATAAATAAATAAATTTTAAACCAATCCAATCATTTTTTAAAACAGTTGTATTTACAAAAACTAAAAAGTGATTTTTGGGACTTATAAGGGAGAGTGGGGCAAGACGGGGTACCGGCCTTATTTAACAAACAAATTAACGGAATTAACCAATCGCGATTATATTTTACATAATACTGCACCGAGACTATAGCTTCTTGTTTACAAAACCTAAAACCCATGAGAACAAATCTTTTATCTGTTTTACTAAAAAAACTGTTTTAAGCGATTTTCTTCTGATTTTTTCACTTTTTGCTTCCTCATGAGGAAGCTTTGCATTGGTGACGATCGTGACGATTTTCAATTTTTCAAAAGAAGGTTATATGGACTCATTTTCATCTAGAACATATGCACTGAGAGAAATGGATAGTCAGATTTTGATGTTAAAAAGATGATGTTACACGATACTATCATTATGCTACTGCCAACCATCACAGATGCTAAAAAAATATAGTTATGCTACCCCGTACTACCAAGATGTTACTCCTGATGATATTGATGGTAACGGTGACTATCTACCCAGCAAACACTGTTACAGATCTGTTACAGAACTGTGACAAATAATTGAAGAACATGTGATGTAACTGGTGACTCACAGGGGACTCACTGGGTACACAAAATGTCGTAGTCAGAAGGTTGTCACAGTTAAGTAACAGATCTGTAACATGGTGACGAAGATACTTGTCACAGTTCTAGAACAGTTACAAATTTCTGTTACTCATATCTGTCATTAAAAAATATTTTAATTAAAATTAAAAAAATATTCCACGCTGTTCTCGCATGTCATACATACCCGGAATATTTATACATGTCGAAGAAAATTTGTTTTGCTATTTATTTAAATATTTACAACCACGAGGTCTCGAACGCAAGACGCAGCTAGGAATGGATTATAAATCAAACGCTCTACCAACTGCGCCACGGAGGCTCATGAAAGGAAGTTTAGAATTTACATATATAACGAAGGAACTATGAAAATGTGCTTTGTAACTTGAAAAAGGATACTGTATTTGCAACAATAGTATAATTATGTTATGTATAATATACATTATATTCAATAATGTTAATTGAAAAATGTAAATTTTCAAAGTTACAAGCATAAGGAAAGGCTTAAAAATTACTTTTTAAATGAAAGATTAAAGCAATAAATTTAAGCTTAATTAATGAAATTTCTACATTTTTATAACAAATTTATATTCTATAATTTTTCATTTAAATATAAATAGATTTTACAAAATTCTTTGTGAAATTAATTTATCAAAAAAATTTGCTATTACGAATAATAATAATGTCAAACAATTAACGAATAATTACATTCTGGATTACATTACATGCACCTTTAAAACATTTATGAGACTTTTATACATAATAATTTTGTTTAAATAGTCACTAGAAGAATAATAAAACTGAAGAAAATTTAAAGATAGAGTAAAAAATGCTACTGATAGTAGTATAAAAGAAATAAGAAAGCAATTTGTTGTCAATAATTACTATATGAGTGATTCTCCACAAAGTGGTAACTTTTGAATATGTTAAAATTTTCTTTTTTAATTAAATTTTTTGGAAATTTTTTATTTAGATCTTTTTAATAAAGCTTGAAAATGATTATTTTATAGATATTTGAGTTTAATTCTTTCTTTAGTTTTATATACAAACAATTTAAAAATTTGTAATTTAAAGGTTAAATAATTTATTTGAAAAAGTTAATTTTCGACTGTGAATAATTATAAATAGTGTAAATAAGCAAATAATTACTTTAAACTGCTTTAATAAATAAATAAATAATATTTTTACTCATACCTGTTATTGAAATTACTTGTTTTGATACAGGTTAATCGAGGTTAATAATATTTATTCAAGAAAACAAAACACTTCCATTACGCGAAACGAAATTAGGAACTGGAGTTTACAGGAACTGGAGTTTACAAATCAAAGAAAAAAATTCATTGAAACCGTAAAAATTCATAAAAATAAACAATTTTTGCAGATTATTAAAGAGATTTGCTTACTCTAAATCACTATTATTTTTATTTTTTTTTATACATTTAGAATTCGGCAATTTTGTCGGGTATGGAGTTACATACCATTAAAATACGCTATAAAATAATAGTAACTTTTGTAGTTTTAAATCTAAAAATTATATTTCTTTTTGCAAATTTAACATAAATACAACTTATTAACTTAATAATATTAATGGCAAATAAAATCGCACTAAAAAAGGGAATAAAATTAATGAAAATCAATGAAATTGTAAACTCCAGTTCTAAATAAAAAAAGATTGGGGAAAATATTAAAAAAATATTTTTACACAGATTTTTTAATGGAAATTAGAAAACGACACACTAAAACTTAGTTTTTGAGATGAAATTTCGAATAGAATAAATAAAAAAACGTTTAAAATAAAGTTTGTGCAAAATAAAACATATTAAACTTCATGATTCATGTGTGGAGAAACGACAAATGTGCATTTTTTGAACATTTGCAATTGAATTACAACTTTTGTTTTAATTAAAAAAATTTTTTCGATTATGATATTACTAAAAAACATATTGAAGATTAATTATGCAAAAGTTTGAAGTAGATTAGATAACAATTTTTCAAGTTATTAAATAGGAAACAGAGGGGAAGCAAAAGTGACCACTTAATGAAGAATCACCCATATAGGTATTTTTTATAAATTATTACGAATTATATTATATTATATTAAAAATAATATGAACTACACCAAATTTGTTAGAAGAGTTTAACATTGTTCGGACAATGTTAAACTGTATATTACAGAACTGCATTGCAACAGATGTTTAGACCAATTACACAACAATGTTCATACACAGTTATAGAACAAGGTTGGAACAACAGTTACAGAAAATTTGCGACATTAAAGTTATGTAACTCTTACATCACATTGTGATAGAACTGTGACATAAGCATAATACTCTGTTACAATCAGGTTCTATCACAGATCTATAACTAGTTAGGAACAAATGTTCTATAACACTGTAACCTCACTGTTATAGAATACTTATATAACGTGTTTGCTGGGTAGATAGCTGTCCGTATTTGTAGCATTAAAGATGGTCACCCTAACCACAATTATGTTACCCACTACTATAAATTTCTCTCCGTGTGTATATTCAATTATGAGCAAATGTCCAGATGTATGTGTGTGTGTGTGTGTGTGTGTGTATGTCACAAAAATTGTGTACAAATTATCTCAGACAAATTTTGATGGATTGTCCTGAAATTTTGCAGGTTTATTACAGTCATTAATACCTAAAATCTGACACAAGGATTTTCAAAAATATCTACAAAATTTTTTTTTAAATTCAGTAAAAGTTTTTTGTTGTATTTTTTTAAATAATTTTTTTATTTGTTAATATTTTCATTAATTATTCTCAAAATTACATTCCTGACAAGAAAACGAATCGATTGATGTATACAAAGTATAGATTTTATCAAAATTTATAAAATTGATAAATATTTTTCTTTTTCACAAAAAATTCAAATTTTGTATTTTTTTCATAATTTATTTAATATTAATATTAATATTTTAAAATGATTATTCTATCATAAAAAAGAAGCAATTGGCAAATGAAAGTGTAAATTTCACCAAATATTTATATAACAACTTATAAATGATTTATATAATTTTATTTTTAACAAATCTTCTGGACGAACCCTTTTGCACATAGTTTTTCAAAAGTTTGCAAAACCCCAATTTTTATATATTGAGGAAGCTAAATGGTCATGAAATGAACAACTTGTTTTAGGAGGTGTTTATTTATTTAATAACAGTTAATGAACTATATAAAAAATTTTATAACTGGGCAAGGGTTACAGAAGAAGGAAAGCATATGTTTTTTTCTTTGTTAAATCGTAAATTGTAGTAATTAATCATTTTATTCAATTTCGTAGATGCGGGCAAGATAGGGTAGGGAAGAGTAGGGCAAGACGGGGTACACAAATGAAGCAAAAGAAAAGAGAAATAAGGGAAGTTAAGAAAACTACTTAAATTAAGACTGAATAAAATAACTTGTAAAATTTGTCGACAGAAATAGGTTGCTTTTTTAGTACCGCGCCGGTGGGGCAACATCCCTATCCCAGTAAACGAAAACTAATTGAAATGAATTAAAAAGAATTCACAAAGAGCTTTCGTGAATCCCGCTTTGTGACAAATACGAATTGGAGCCATGATGCAATTTTCCTGAATTCGTGAAACTGTATTGAACTTCCGAACCTTCTATCCGTACCAATTCACTGGACAAGTTTTGAGCCTTTAATTTTTTTCAATTCGTTAGCACGAATTCAATGCATTCCTTGGCCATTTCTTTCGAATGCGAATTCGTTTGGACAAATTGGTACATATTGAATTAAATTCAATTGAATATACAAAGAGCTTGAGTGAATCCCGCTTTGTGACAAATACGAATTGGAGCCTACCAAAAATGTTAATTCGTTTCAATTCATTTGAATTAGTTTTTTTTTACTGGGATATTAAAGAACCAGTAGAACCGGGTAGAATCAGGAGCCTACTTGCTTTAAGTTGGTTATTGTCACGTAAGTTCCAATTTCAAACCAGTAGATAAGTATTTTCAGCTGGTTTGAATTTGGAATGTCAAGTTCAAAATGAACTGGTCTCAGTTTGAACATTACAGTCAACCGGAAATTCCAAATAGGTTACATTGTACAACATGAACTTGTTTCAACTTGGATATCGATTCACAATTGGAAATCCAAGGTGGTTACAATTGAACAGATAGTTTTGAAAAAAAATATTTGTGGAAAAAATAATACAAGATTCTTATGACCATTAATAACTTTATATTCTTAGCACGCTCCAAACATACAAACATTTTAATTAAACTGGAAGAATTAAATTAAAACTTGAACCCTATGGGAATCGAACCCCGTACCTATGACCTATCTATCTAAACGCTTAACGACCGCAGCTATCGAATCGACGTGAGAAATATTTTTCGACCTGTCTATATAAACTGCAACTTTGGAAAACGTAATAAGTTTATGTAAAATATTATAATTTTTGTAAGTACCTATAAAAATACAAGCAGAAATTAAAATATTTATAGAGATTTGCAAATATATGATATTATGTAAAAAATATTAATTAAATATTTAATACATTTTTGCTCAAATGTCATTTAACCGCTTTGTAATTTTTTGCAAATATTTGCCAAAAAATAACATTAAGCGAAATAAAAAACAGAAAATTCGTAAAAATTAAAATTCCCAAAATGACTGGGCCAGACCAGCTCAACTGTGTTAAAAAATTTCATTGATTTTCTAAAATGTTAAAACTTTTATGAAAATCTGTAGTTCACAACAAAACAATAAAACACTCTTAACTGTTTTTTGAAATTTGAAATTTTTGTAATTTTTTGCATTAACAAAATATTACAAAATTTTAAAATAATTAATAACTCAAAAGCCTTTTACCATAAATTAATAAAACTTACACTGATTACACAAAATTGTTCACTCTCTTACAAGAAAATATTAGCATGATTGTAAATTTAAAAATTTCATATTTTTAATAACAATTTTATAAATAATTTGAATTATTTATGTGTTCTACCCCTCCATAATTGCAATGAAACTCATAGGAGGTATAGTCATAGTAGTCTCTTTTTGAAGACCCTAATAAAAAATTTTCATTTTGGAATGTACATAACGTATTTTTTAATAAACTAGCTCCTCCGACGGCCGCAAGCGGCCGTCTACGGTGCTAGTTTTTATATGTCCATTGTCCAAGTCCATTATTATTTCATTAATAATAATATTCAAATTTTTTCAGTTAATAATTTGCTTATTTATATTTGAAATGTTGACGTTTCTTTTGACAATGCAAAATAAGATTTATTATGAGTACTTTCTCTTAACAAAAATAAAATTTATATATTCGCGCTCTTTTTAAATAACATACGACTGCAGCGCCACCTTCACATGTACAAACAATTTTAAAAACACCCTTCTATTAAGATTTTACATTCTCATTGCCCATTCTTTACTTCGATACTTTTCGATACATTCGACCTTTCCACTCCATGTCTTTTTTAAGAAAGGAAACGCGCGTCCATTCCACAATGGGAAAAATGTGATTGTCGTGGAAAATTTAGTCTAGACGTTACAATTATTATTTGTTTTTTTATAAATTTTTTTTAAATAAAAGACTGAATTTTCCACAACAATCAACTTTTTCCCACTGTGGAGTTGGCGCGCGTTTTTAATAAAAAAATTCGTTATGTACATTCCAAATTGAAAATACCAACATTTTTTTTTTGGGGGGTTTGAAGAAGAGACTACTGAGTATACTTTCTATGAGTTTCATTGCAACAGGAGCGGTCGAACACATAAATAATTAAAATTGTTTATAAAATTGTTATTAAAAATACGGAATTTTTAAATTTACAATCATGCAAATATTTTCTATTAAAAGAGTAAACAATTTTGTGTAAATAGTGTAAGTTTCATTAATTTATTGTTAACGGCTTTTAGGAGTTATTAATTTTTTTTAAATTTTGTAATATATTTTGTTAATCCAAAAAAATAACAAAAATTTTTTCAAAAAAAACGGTTAAAAGTGCTTTATTGTTTTGTTGTGAACTACAGATTTTCATAAAATTACAAAATTACAAATAGCAACAGTAACAAATTCATAAAAATATCAATTCGAGAAATGCAAATTCGCAAAAATAAAATTATCAAAACAACAATTAGCAGAAATAATGATACACAACAAAGCAGTTTCGCAAAAAATAACAATTAGCAAAAGTATCTAACAATTTGTAAAACTGTCCATTGCGAAGAATGCAAGTTTGCAAAAATAACAAATTTGAAAAATAACAGTAAACTAAAATAAATATTTGTAAAATGTAAATTTGCAATAATAATTCTTTGCAAAAATAACAATTGGCGAAAATGACAATTTAAAGAATTCCAATTAGCGATTAATCAAACTCTTTAAATTTGAACTTGAAATTCCAAATAGAATGCATCCCCGATTCAAATTAAACCAAGATGACATTAATCCTTCACTGTGCTATATAAATTTGGAGTTGGAAGTTCCAAACTCAAGCTTGTTGATTTTTAATTTAACAGGACAAGTGAAATGTAGTATTCGAGAATCCAAATTGAACCAAGTAGATACTTGAACTTAATTTTGTATTTGGAAATGCAAGCTGATACTTGTAGTACGTGCGAACTTGGAAATACAAGTAGAGATGATAAGATTGGAAATCCATGTTAAAACAAGTCGAAACAAAAATTGAAGAGGACAATCCAAGATAGAACCATTTCAATTTTATCTTGGATATCCGTTTCAGTTACATAAATAAGATTTCCAAGTTAAAACCAGTAGAATTGCTACACGGAAAAGTTTTTCAATTTGGAAAGCAAGTTGACACCAGTAGATCCATGTTCAATTTCTACTGGTCTCAACTGGTTCTTTAATATAGGGATGAGAAGATTTGCAATTTTTTCCATATTATTAATTATTTTACGTTTTTTTAAGAAACAGATGGCCTTTGTACGCCTTTATTACTAAAGACTGATTCCCAAAGATGGTTATTAAATAAAATAATAAAATATATATTCGATAATTTTTATTTTTTTTTGCGCTTTAAACCTTAAGTACCCCGTCTTGCCCCACTCTACCCTACCCCCACTTTTCACCAAATCATGAACATAATTATTTATAAAATCTTTGTCTAAAAAATTTTTAATAACGAAAAATCAGCATTCTTCTAAATCAAAGCTTCCACATTAAGATAATACATTTTCAAGTTTCCGACTATCTGTATAAGAGATAATTCGAAAAGAGGATCAGGTACGATTTATCGGTTTGAAAATTTGGAATCTGGAAGTCATTTGGAACAACTCCCCACCGCAAGTTTGTAGCGTTACATTTTAGAATAACCTGCCCACCTCTGAGGAGACCTGTGGGTAAGGGTGCAGTCCCATGCTGAGCAGAAAACAGAATGCAAAGCAGAATTTCGTGAGTGCAAGAGAGATAGTCAGATATCACTATCCTTTCCGCACGGGAAAAAATTATGCGCAAGCGCTGCGCTACACACGGAGCAGCAGTCATCTATAGACTGTGTGCTGCTGCGACTCAGGCTTGTGGGTAGGAGCTGCCCATGCTCTGGATACCGCGTGTCTATTCCAGCATATTTACACTGATCCGGCACAGCGCTTGCGTATTACATGTGACGTTCCGCGACAAAAGGGACCTTAGGTCCGAAAAAATTAATTTCGAGTTATGTATATTATTCAATATTTATTGAGTTGCTCTTTCACATACAAGCATCAAAAATAATTTTTACTTATAGATTTTTTTGTTATTAATGTTTAAAAATGAGCTTGTTGAGTGTTTACACGTGGTTGTTCAGAAAAGCAGCCCCTCTACTTTTCAATACAACTGCACTGGTCATCTACATACAATTTGTGCGCTTCGTGTAACGCGGACAAATATCAATGTGTAGTGAGTAGTGGGGCTGAATTCTAGTAGAACGTCTCCACCAATCAGAGACGCACTACTTCAATCGCCTTTCCTGCAAAATTCACTATTGGGAGCTAAGGTCCCTTTTGTCGCGGACAGTCACACATGGGTAGCATGAGTCCCGGACTCAGTCACCAGCTACACAAATACTATAGACAGGAGTCGCTTGAAATTTTGTGCTGCGCGTGACCGCCAGTAGGCAGCGCTTGCAAAAGATTTTTTCCCGTGCACTCTCACGAAATTCTGCTTTGCATTGTGTTTTCTGCTCAACGTGGGACCGTACCCTAATTGAACAACATTTGGCAATCTGTTTGTTACATTTAATTTTTTGTTTTTTCTCAAAGTTTCTTATTTCCTTCTCGCAATAGTCATTTTTATACTTCAGGTCAAGAAGACTAGAGACAGGAGAACCAACTCGCCTGCTTGTTCATAGAGAGCAGTGGTCTCGATTTTAACGTACGACTGGGCGTACTACCCCGAGGCACACTATTATATTTCATATAACTTGTTCGAAGATATTACTTATGTAGTACCGCAACTTGCTGTTGGATGTCGCCACTTTTAGAGATAGATCAAAGCAAAATATGCTGTGGATCTGACTTCATACATCCCCTCTTTGTCTACCTCTTTGTCCATCTCTTAGGTCCTTTGTTCCTTCATTCGTTTCTTGGCGTTGGATCAAGCCACATATCTACAATGGAGTCAGAAAATTCAACGGCAGACAGGAAAGCAGCTTACAAAAGAAGACTAAAGGAATTGGAGACTGAAATGAATAGCGTTTTTCAAGATATGGAGGATCTTAATAAATCACATGAGGAAGATTCAGAATTGACTTTCGAAGGTAGGTTATTTGTGGATAGTTCAGCATCTCAGGATGATTCTTCCGACACGAGGGCCGAGTTTCAATTCAAAGTTGATCCCATGTGCCCAGATAAAGTCCTGATCTTGGATTCAAAGTCCATGACGGATTCTAAAATAAATTATTCTAATTATAATGTTCCTCAGAAAATAAATACGCCTCATTGTATTTTAGATGTAATCAATCATGAGAAGAGTACGGACAAAATGGCGGAACCAGAGGAATCTGAGACGGTTCATGAAAATTTCGAGTCGGATGAGGCCTGTATTTATTTGGGTGATAATCCTTCTAATGACACAGAAGATTTAATTTTGCTAGAAAGCATCGCTAACCGCTTAAAGTCTTGGACAAAAAAGGGAATAGGAAAAAAGGAGATTAAGGAGGAACTCTTATCCTCAATCCCAAGGAAAGGTGCGGTCAATTTAGAAGCTCCTATTTTGAATGAAGAAGTCTTAGTGGATATCCATCCAAAATCGCTGATTCGTGATGAATTTTTTCGTGATTATCAAAATTTGACAGGCGCCGCTTTAGCATCCTCATCGTTGGTTTTAAGTATGATACTAAACGACTCGCAAAATCCTTTGGAAAGAGAAGATGTTCTAAAAAAACTCTCAGACACAGTGAAGCTTCTCTCCGAACTATTCTTCTCATTGACATCAGCTAGAAAGACTTTTCTACTTGGTAGGTACGAGGAACGTGTACAAAAAATTCTAAAGAAGGTCGAGCCATCAGCTTTACTTTTTGGAGACAACTTAAGGTCTCTCATAGAATCCTCGAAGGCGATGGAGAGGGTTTCAAAGGAGTTGAAACCAAAACAGAAATACCAGTCTAAACCATCTACTAGTAGCAATTTAAACTGGAGGAGCTCTACGATCAGAAGAGAGGTGGGTCGTGGGAGCCATTCTTACAACCGCCAAAGGACAACCACCTCGAAACCCTCGGGAATGCCAATATCATTCAAGCAGAGGACTCCTGCAAAGAGATATTACACACAATCTCAGCCTCAACAGAGGAGTCAGCGACATTAGAGGAGAGTGTAAGTATACATTCAGCAAGATTAAAATTTTTTATTAATAACTGGAGGCAAATAACACAGGACGCTTTTGTTCTTGAAATTGTCTCTGGATATAAATTAAACCTTAGGCAGGAGGTATTCCAATTTGGCGATATTCACAATCCTGTTCCTAACAATGATTTCGACATTGCAATTTTAAAGTTATTAAATTCTAACGCTATAGAGTTGTGTAATTTTGACAAGAAACAATTTTTATCCTCATACTTTCTTGTAGATAAGCCAGACGGTACAAAGCGGTTCATTTTAAATTTAAAAAAATTTAATTTTTTCTTAGCCAAAGAACATTTTAAAATAGAGGATTTGAGGACAGCTATTAATTTACTTTCCAGAGGAGATTATTTATGTAGGTTAGATTTAAAAGATGCATACCTATTGGTACCCATTCACGAGAGTGACAAAAAATATCTTCGTTTTGAGTATAGAGAAAAATTATACCAATTTAATGCGTTACCTTTTGGGCTGTCGTCAGCTCCTTTCGTGTTCACCAAGCTTTGTAAACCAGTTGTAAATTTATTAAGAAGTATGGGTATTAGACTCGTGATATATTTGGATGATTTTTTAATCTTCGGTAGTTCTCCGGAAGAATGTAGGAAACATACGGAACAAACAGTATCCTTATTAGTCTTTTTAGGTTTCAAGGTCAACTGGGAAAAAAGTGACTTATCCCCAAAGACAATTTGTAAATTCTTAGGAATGATAATAAATACGGTTGATATGACTATCGAGTTACCGAAGGAGAAACGTTTAAAAATTAAAGATATAGTCAGGGTAATGTTACTAGATAAAAAAGTAAGAATTCAGAATTTAGCAGAATGCATTGGAGTACTAGTAGCAGCTTGTCCGGGTGTTGCTTACGGCTGGCTCTACTACAAGGAACTTGAACTAGTTAAGAGATGTGCACTAACACTTAATCATAATAATACAAGAAAATTCACAAATTTATCAGAGGGTGCTTTAGAGGAACTAAAATGGTGGTATTCAGAAATTTTAGTTGTTAAGAACAAAATTAGATCAAGTAATTATGACCTAGAAACTTTTTCGGATGCTTCTACCACGGGTTGGGGAGCGACTTGTGGTACAAGAGAGGCCCACGGATCGTGGACAATTAAGGAAAGACAGATGCACATTAATTATTTAGAAATAAAAGCAGCCTTCTTTGCCCTCAAATGTTTTGCTTCAACAATCTCTAACAAACAGATACTCTTACGAATAGATAATATAACAGCGCTGGCTTATCTCAATAAGATGGGGGGTATTAAGCATAGAGATTTAAACAATATAACAAAAGAAACTTGGGAGTGATGTAAGACTAGACAAATTTGGATTTTTGCTGAGTATGTTGCGTCGAAAGAAAATCCTGCGGACAAAGGGTCTAGAATTACAAATCCAGATACCGAATGGGAACTTTCAGACTTTGCCTTTGTGAGTTAGTTAAAAAATTTGGAAATCCAACTATCGATTTATTTGCAAGTCGTACAAATACAAAATGCGACACATATTGTTCTTGGGATAGAGACCCTGAAGCTTTATCAATAAAATCGTTAACAATAGATTGGAACGGCGAATTTTGGTATGCTTTCCCCCCGTTCTCCTTGATTGCTAGATTACTTAAAAAAGTTCGAGAAGGAAGGTTCTACGGGTATTTTAGTGGTCCCTTATTGGACAGGACAACCTTGGTTTCCAGAATTTAAAAGACTTTTAATTTCGAATTTAATTCATTGGCAACCCTCAACTAATTTTTTTGCTTTCTCCTTGCAGAAAAATGGTCCATCCGATGGCATCCAGTCTTATCCTGGTTTCCGGCATTGTTTCCGGAATGGAGTCCATGTGAGGGGTTGGACCCACAGAAATTGACAATTAAGACGGTAATGTTAATAGCACTGGGGTCAGCATTCAGAGCTCAATCATTAGCTTTAATACAGCTAAAGGACATAAAATCGCATTCAGGTGGTGTGGAAGTTAGGATTACGAACTTAATCAAGACTTCGAGAGCAGGAGTTAATCAACCACGAGCCTTTTTCCCATTTTTTAGTGATAAGGACTTATGTGTGGCCTATACACTTTTATATTATATCGAGGCTACAAACTCAATTAGAGGAGAGAAAGAAAGATTGTTTTTATCGTTTAAGCAACCTTATAGTGAGATAGGCTCTCAGACCATAAGCAGGTGGTTAAAGTTTGCCATGAAAGAGGCAGGTATTGATGAGAAATACAAAGCGCACAGCACCAGGCACGCTTCTTCTTCAAAAGCCTCAGTTAGAGGTATTGACCTTAAAGTTATTAAAGATGCTGCGGGATGGTCTGAGAGGTCAAGTACTTTTTTTAAATTTTATAATAGACGGATCGACGGCTCCGAAGGAAGTTTTGCTAGAGCAGTATTAGCTCAGACCTGATACTAAAAGGGAAGAAGAAAGAATTTTATTTTTTTTTCTAATACGAAACATTCATTTTATAATATTAATTACTTTTCTTCTTTTCATGTTTTACGAATAAAATATATTCATACAAGTAAAATATATTTGTTTAGTTACTCTAAACATCTACATAAGTAATATCTTCGAACAAGTTATATGAAATATAATTAATGATTAAACGAACTTACAAGTGAAGTTCGATAATAATTATATGAATTAATTGTTCGAAGATATTAGTTCCCACCCAATATTTAAAAAAAAATATTTTTTTTATTCAACCCAACCCAAAAAAAAAAAAAAAAAATGTGTTTTTTTATACTCTAAACTAAATGAAGGAACAAAGGACCTAAGAGATGGACAAAGAGGTAGACAAAGAGGGGATGTATGAAGTCAGATCCACAGCATATTTTGCTTTGATCTATCTCTAAAAGTGGCGACATCCAACAGCAAGTTGCGGTACTACATAAGTAATATCTTCGAACAAGTAATTCATATAATTATGATCGAACTTCACTTGTAAGTTCGTTTAATCATTAAGTCTTCTGCACATCCCAACACATGCATAACTTTATAAACTCTATCTGTGTATCTTTAGATAATGTGTGTTTGTTTTGTTTACAATTTTCTTGGTTATATGTGCAAGTTCTGTGACAGTTGATTTTGAAAATATAATATTATATACATTCCGATGGTCCCGATTTTAACGTACGACTGGGCGTACTACCCCGAGGCGCACTAGTCTTCTATATATTATATTATATTATTATATACAGTGCCGCTCAAAAGGATTTGCCCACCCTACGCCATTCAAGGGCATTACAAAAAGTTTTGTATCTTCAATAATAATAAAGATAAAATCTTAATCAAATATTTATTTTAAACCTTAAGTATTTGACTTGAAATAATGCCAAAAAAAAATTCAAAAAAAAAATTTTTTAATGTTTAATTGCATAAAATAAAAAAAAAAATTTCACTTTTTTTGAAAAATTTCAAATTGATACAATTTTTGAAGAAATTATCACATTTAAAATCTACAAATGTCATTGGAAAGCATTTTATGTCACCTTTCAAACGATTTTTTGAAAATTGCTCTACGATAATTTTTAAGAAAGATATGATCATTTGTTTATAAAAATAGCCTATTTTTTCAATTGTTGGTAACTTGAGAACAATTAATTTTTGAAAAAAATTGTTAAGGAAAAAAATGTGCCTCTTTGTGCGTAGAATTAGAAAAAAAATATTTAAACAATAAAAAAAAGATTTTATTTTACATTTTTTCCTTCTGTATATATTTTTAAGACGAATAACATATACTTATCAATACATATCGATAAAATCTAACACAACATAAATTATCACTGTTAAAAGAACAGTTAATAATTACACTTTTTAAATATTTAAATAACATTAATTGAGGCCTTGGATCGAATAACTCGCCCGACGCTCGGAGGAACGCGCAACTGCCAGTCAGTGAGCAGTGAGCGCCTCTGGGCCACTCACTGCTACCCGACTGGTATTGGCGCGTGTCTTCGAGCGTCGGGCGAGTTATTCGATCCAAGGCCTCAATTATAAAACATTTATTTGTTTATAAATAATTAAATCAGTGTTGTTAAAAATAACATTCAATATAAAAATCACGAAATTAATTAATTAATTAATGTTATTTAAATATTTAAAAAGTGTAATAATTAACTGTTCTTTTTAACAGTGATAATTTATGTTGTGTTAGATTTTATCGATATGTATTGATAAGTATATGTTATATTCGTCTTAAAAATATATACAGAAGGAAAAAATGTAAAAAAAAATTTTTTTTTATTGTTTAAATATTTTTTTTCTAATTCTACGCACAAAGAGGCACATTTTTTTCCTTAACAATTTTTTTCAAAAATCAATTGTTCTCAAGTTACCAACAATTGAAAAAATAGGCTATTTTTATAAACAAATGATTATATCTTTCTTAAAAATTATCGTAGAGCAATTTTCAAAAAATCGTTTGAAAGGTGACAAAAAATGCTTTCCAATGACATTTGTAGATTTTAAATGTGATGATTTCTTCAAAAATTGTATCAATTTGAAATTTTTCAAAAAAAGTGAAAAATTTTTTTTTTTTATTTTCAGCAATTAAACATTAAAAAAAATTTTTTTTGGCATTATTTCAAGTCAAATACTTAAGGTTTAAAATAAATATTTGATTAAGATTTTATCTTTATTATTATTAAAGATACAAAACTTTTTGTAATGCCCTTGCATGGCGTAGGGTGGGCAAATCCTTTTGAGCGGCACTGTATAATTATTATTATTATATTATTATTATCTTCATTAGTTTTTATAATTTATAAATCCCTTTTAAAATTTAAGTTAAGTTAGTTTAGTTGAAAAAATTCCTCTTTTGGAGGTTATGGTTAACCTCAAATACAATGCTATAACAGAAATAAATATAATTGCAGCAATAATAAATATATAATAAATTATATATTATAGTAGGAGCGATAATAATTTATAATATAACATCCCCTTTTTTATTGTAAGATTAAAAATGGTTATGAAAATCCCATTACAAATTTTATTATTTAAATTAACACTCTTCATCAAGGCGAATCATAATTAAAAACACTAGTGTTAAATACACTTCTCACTTTTTTTTAGAAACTTTTGTATTAAAAATATTAAATTCACTTTATTTTTTTCCCTTTTTTATTCAATATGAAGGAGATAATAACAAACTTGCAGCTGTTACAGCTGTCAGATGGAATATATATAAAATACACACAGTTATGCATGTGTTGGAATGTGCAGAAGACTAGTGCGCCTCGGGGTAGTTAGGTAGTACGCCCAGTCGTACGTTAAAATCGGGACCCGATGGTCCCGATTTTAACGGGAGTATTTCCGATGAAATACTCGAGTTGGTTCTCCTGTCTCTAGTCTTCTTGCTTCAGGTCATTAAGCTCTTTATAAATATTCTCAACTTTGCTTAGGAATCTTTAAATCGAAAGTTTAAAAAAAAGTATTCACGGTGAGCAAAATGTATTCATCGTAACCCACCAATACGGTTTTACGCGAAAACGTATTCACCAAACGTCAACACCAATACTTTTTCTCTATTCTGAATACTTTTTTTTACTGGGTAACATTAAGAAAAGTATAAAACTTATAATTAATAGTTTTGATAATGTTTGTTATTTGTCAAAATAAATAATTTTCTAAAAAACTACAAAATTTCTAATTTTTGAACTATAGTTCAAAAATTAGAAATTTTGTTCTTTACTTTTGATTTTAATAATAATAATAATTATTGTCATAATAATTGTAATAATAATAATAATAATAATAATAAACTTATTATTATATATACTTTAGTTATTATATTTTATTACCAAGCACGTGTAGAAATTTCCCTAATTTCCCTTATCTAAAGTTGAAGTTTGGTAGGTTTCTAATAGGGAAAAATATGCACAGGAAAAAAAAAGTCTGACTCCGTTTACACCTTAAATTCAGCCCATGTATTTCACATAAGTCTGTCCTTGTTTAATGGGGCTGACTCCGTTTACACCTTAAATTCAGCCTCGAAAACAGGCTGAAAGTAAAACTTTTTTTTTAGTGTGTGGAAAACTCGTTAAACCCTTACATTTTCAGTGAAGCTCGAATCTTGTTAAAAAATTTTGAAAGGGAAAATATAGCGAGAGCCTTACGAGGACCCTACGATGTCCTATAGACCCATTTCTTTGTGATTCTCCCCTCCTATTTTCTTTCTTTGTATCTTTTTTATTAACAGGTTAGAAAGAGTAGAAAAAAAACAAAATGAGGGAGAGAAAAGGTTAGTCACTAGATTGTTACTAGATTACCATTCCCAATAGTTTTAGGTTACTTTTGGATATATTATTTAATATAAATAATAACATTAATAAATCGGACACACTATTCAGTGTTATAAACTTTAAAAAAGGAGCAACATAAATTAAAAATTTAAAAGTTACATAAATCAAAGATTTTTTTTTACTGTTTATCGAAAAGTAGTAATTTTCGTAAAAATTAAAAAAAAAATTTATATTTTTTTGAAAAAGTATTTATTAAAAATTACATGGAAACTGTTTTCATATTCACTATTTATTATAAAAATTAAAGTCTAGCAAGTTTTGTCAAAATTATAATTATCAGAAATCGTAGCCCCTGTATATCGACAACCCTTCATACCTCTGTGTCAACTCGTGTGTTAACTATAATTCAGTAGAATATCAGTCCGATTCAAAAATTTTTAATTCTAAAGAGAAAAAAATTAAAATTTTCTTTTCTGGAATATAGTATTTAGAATTTAAAAAGAAAATACCATAATAATTGCATTTACATAAATCTATTATTCGATTGATCTAACTAGGAGGTAAACATAGGTAAATAACCTAGTACATAGGAGAGTGAAAAAGGTCGGTAAATCGACATCGACTAATCGAACTTTTTCTTTTCGATAATTCTCGCATGTTTTTTTAAGAGCTATAAAAAAATTAATATTTAAAGTCAAGAGAAATAAAAAACAGCAAATAACTTAGAATTATTATGTTAATTTCGAATTGAATAAAAATTTTTATTTTATACAAATGTACTGAGTTGATGACTAATTTCGATCTTTTAAATCTTACCCATTAGGCATTTTAATTATAAAAAAATTGTAGGTTAGGTTTTAAATTCTCAATTATCAACGTTTATCAACCTCGAATTCTTATTGTATAGAAAGGATAATTTTTGTAAACCAGTTTATATGAAATAAATAAATGTGCATATAGCAGAATGTTTAATTTACAAATGTAAATTACTTACTTTTTAAAATTTTTTAATTAAAATATTAAAACAGGACCTGCAGTATGTAAAAATATTGCAGATCAAAGAACCGGTTATAACCCACACTGTCCAGGTGTATAATAACCGTTTCTTTCATCTGCTTTAGCTACTATCGATAGTTTATATCGATAGACACTAACGTATCGATATCTACTATTCGATATTTCGCAGGTTTTTTTTATATAATCTCGATAACATAGTTCAATATTTTTTTTACGATGTTTAATCATTAATCCATGATTACAGCCATAAATAACTTTGTCCTTGCTAACCCTTCACTAACATCAATAAATATTTAATTTTAAGGTCAAGTAAAATTTTACTCGACTTTTTACTTACTTTCTTATGATGCTATATAGCTTAATTTTCCAAAATAGTTTATAATCTATTTGTTTATTAAAAAAAAATTAAATTACATTTTCTTTGTCTGTATGTGTAAAATGATATATTGCTAAGAGCTAACCTAACCTGAAGGGTAGGTTAGGTTAGGTTTGCGCATCTAGCTTAGTCATCATTTTTCATATATGGAAAGAGATTAATATTAATGGAAATATATACATACACACATACATACAAAATATATATGTACATATATATACATACATATATAAATACATATATGTTTAAATAAATAAATAAATATATATATATATACATATAATATAAAATATAGATTTTTCATTATAACCTACTAATTAAATCGTACGTACAATATACGTTTTTGTATGTACTACCATTGCCAAATATATTCTGACCTTCCGGTTAACTACTGCGCAGCGAAAATACACAGCAAAAGTATGCGCATAACCTAACCGGAAAGACAGTATTTATGCACTTGGATGTACATGAGTGCAATTACGTTTCCTGACCTCATTGTTCTTTATGCTTTCATCTGAATTTGTATATATCGAGTCATACTAATCTTATGAGTCGTTTGACCTTCAAAATATGTATATTATACAACATATATATAAAATTGTATATTTAGAAAATTACATAATTGCACTTATGTGGTAATTTTAATTTATGTTTACAACAAGAGGTTAAAAATGCTTATAAATAAATAGGTTTAAAAAACTTAAAAAAAATTAAAATATATATATGTATATATTCTATATATTAATAAATATAGAGAGGGAGTATTTATTATTTTATTTATTTTATTTTATAAAGAAAATGCCTTCGAGGATTTTAGTTCGTTTAGTAACCAACAGATGCTTACTAAGAAATCATAGCACCCTTCAACCCGCAATCCCCTCCAATTTCCGGTTCGAAGAAACTCGAAGAGAGAGGGGGTTATGGATTACAAAATTCTTTATCAAAGCATCTATTGGTGAATAACCGAACTAATGCCCAAGCTTCTGTGCCGCTTTTGATAAGATGGCGCTGATGTACGCGATGTTTAGTTGTTTATTTGCAAAGGGTGTAGTGTTGGCACATTTTGTACTAACCATTCAGCATACTTTCCACTGTAGAAGTTGAGGAAAATTCCATTTGCCCCCACCACTAATGTTTTGTAAGCGGTTACTACCCCGCCAGATACCATTTCCCCCCACCACAATAAAACACAAAATTGCGTTACCCCCACTTTGTTTAACATTGGGGCAACCGGATGTGCGGCAACGTCGCAAACCGTTACTTGCGTTGTTGTGGTGGGGGTATGGAGGGCGTCAGCGGGGGCAAGAAGCGGGCAACGTTTTTCTTTTTGAAATCCAGTCTGCTTTCCTCCGTTCGACAGGACTATTAGAATTGCGCGCGTCGATGCATATATAACCTGTGTGTCCTCGATTTATTCTCTATTTGTGATTGTATATATATAGATATATATACTGTGGCGTGCGCGCGCGCGAGAGAGAGAGAATTTCAAGTTGAAAACACGCCGGTATAATATTGAATTGGTAGGGACGAAAATTTTGCGCTCTACGCACACGTGGTATTGGTGCGCGCCCTATGCAAACCCGTATGTCAACGAAACGAATAAGACGTGAGGGCAATTTTCTGCCAAAGTGGAAGTGCTGTTCTGTGGCGGGAAATTATGTGCATGGACGTTCAACAGACTAGTGAGACGATGGGAGACAGAAACCTCGACGACGAGGTACAAATCTTAGAAGCTCATATTGATAAAGGTGAGTTGAAAATTTTTTTTTTTCGTGGAAACATTTTTTTTTTTTGTGATCGTCTTTTTTTTCCTTAGAGGTTATGTGTGGTGAAAACACAGGTTAGTTCTCTTCTCGGTGTGTCTCTCGTTCGTCGACTCCCACTAATCCCACTCTCCTTGTGTTTCTCAGTCATCCCCACACCGAATGCTCCCTTCACTCTTCAGCGCCCCTTTTTGTCTCACCAAACTTTATAACCGCTAACACACACACCCCTCAAACTTGTTTCCTTTTACTGGATCTTTTCTCGTTTTTCTCTTACCTTCTAGTGTTTCTAGCCCTTTTTCCACTGTTCTCCTTTACTTTGCGAGTTTCACCTCCATGCTTATAACTTTAATCACGTGTTTCTTGTTATTGTTTTTATCTTTCTATATTCTGATTTTTTCTGACTACTTTCTACTACTTCTACAATTAACATTTTACAGTTGTATAGTAAAATTATTTCTAAATTAAAAATTTATTTTTAAATTAAAAACTATTTTTAAATTAAAAATTCTTTTTAAAAAGTGAAGTTTGTAAAATGTTCCAATTACAGTGTAGCACGTGTTTTAAAACTATTTTAACTTCTGACTTGGCGTTTCGTGTCTAATCTGACTATTTTTAAGTACTTTTTTTGCGAAATATATTTTTTATCATTTTTAGATTATAAAGCAATATTTTTTAATTCAATAGTTTTTTTTTCTTTAACGTTCAGTCGTAAAGTGTTTTTTTACGACTTTTGGTTTCAAAGGTTAACTTTTCGAAAATTCGTAACTTCAATAAAAACAAAAAAGTGTCAAAAGACAATAATTTAAAAAGGAAAATTTATTTAAAAGTGACATTATTCAAAACATTTCGAGTCTGTGCAATATTTTTATTTTCTGAATGTTTAAATGAACGAAATTTATTTATTTCTTCTTTAAATTACCTATAATAATAATAATAAAGAATAAACATAACGGTAACATCTTTTTTTTTTAAATGAAGAATAAATATTATTTATTGCAATAATTTTTCGTCACTATTAAACAAAATTGTTTATAAAGTTTTTAAGTGTAAAAATTTTGTTTTTAATTTTTATTTCTATCAGCAATTTATAAAAATAATTTTAATAAACAACACTTAACAAAAAAAATAATAATAATAACAAAAATAATAATAATATTTCGTTCATTTAAACGTTTAAAACCTAAGGAACATTTTTTAGTCGAGGGGGGGGGGGTTTAATTAAATTTTACGAAAATTGTAGTTTTTTGCTTTTAAACAAATTTTTTTTATTAATGTATTAAATTAAAAGTGTGAAAGTTAATTAACTTTTAAAAATTCGATTTTTTTTTGTTCTCTTGTCTGGATTATGAAGAAATTTAAAATACAGTCGAAACAAAAGTTAGTCCAATGTCATTATTTCGTATTTTAAAAGAAAAAGATAAATTGAATTTTAAATTCGTTTTGGTGCGAAGGGTGAATAATTTAATTTTGTTAACATTTTAAACAATTAAAAGTTGCATTTGAATAAAAATTACAATTTTCGGGTAGAATAAGAAATATTTGTCGAAAGTTTAGGTTATGTTACCGAAAGTGTTTCTAAAACAAATTTTCTACGATTCAGAAAATTGTAATTTTTATTCAAATGCAACTTTTAATTGTTTAAAATGTTGAAAATTAAATTCTTTAAGCTTCCACTAAATAGAATTTTAAATTAAATTTAACTTTTTAATATAAAATATACGAAATTATGACATTCTTTGTCAGGCACTTTTTTAGTAATAAAACTAAAAGAGCTTCGTAATAAAAATGAGTTTTTACAATTTCTTTCATTTATGAATAAAAATACTTTTTATAAATAAGACAAATTTATTTTTATTGAAATAATTTTAATTTTAAATCAAAGATATTAAATTTCATCCATTTTTTCATATATATAAAACAACAAAAAAATTATTCTCATATATAAGGAGCAAACAATTTTCTGACCTACTTTCAACATTATTGGGTCATCATCGAGTAAAAGAAAACTAAAACTAATATTTGAGAGGGAAAAATTTATTTCATAAAAAATTTTTTATTTTTATTAGTACAATTTTTTTTAAATATTTGTTTAATAAAAAAAATAATAAATTAAAAAAATACAATAAACCGACATTTTTTAGAGAAATTTAACATTTATACGGTTAGTAGTTCGTGATAATTTTTTAAAATTTTTAATCCTCATCCTTATAAAAATCTAATCCTCATATAAATACAAAAAAAAACTTGGAATAAACGCAAACATACGAAATAAATAAAATCTAACTCACGTGGGGATTCGAACCTCCCACGATTACGGAGTTCGACTAGTACTTTACCACGAAGCTACGAACGCTTACTGAACATCAAATTATTATTAGTGTTTTGATGAGGCTTTGATAATTCAATAAAGCATTTAATGACATTAATATACCGTAATAATAACTAAATAGTTTAATAATGATGATAATAATAATAAATATATAAAAGAAAGAACAAATTAATCTGTCTCTAAGGGCCAGTTTCATCAATACCGATTAAAAGTTAATCAATGATTAAATCTTTTCTAAAAGTTGCAGACCATCAAAGTTGGACAATGAAAATTCACTGAAAACGAAACCTACATCTATCATTATCACTTCATATCTCCGATTCTATTTATCAAAAAGTCTTGGACATAGGCTCATTTAACGTCAAATTTTATAATTTAGTTAGTGTAACTGAAAAAAAATTAAAAAGAACCATACTTACTTTTCCAATGGCAAATTTAATTTAATCAGATTCCACTTACATAATTAAAAGAATATAATTAATGCACTTAGCAAATTTCAAGTTAAAATGAATAAATTTACCCAGTTAAAGGATCGTCTATATATTACGTCACATTTCAAGGGGTGGAGGGGGAAAGTCAAGCTATATGTATATCTTGTGCAGTCTATAGAAAAAAATAGCGCCAAAGTACGTAATAGTTGTAGTTCTTTTTTTCTTTAAATAACAAAAAATACTAAATTATATACTGGATTTTAGTAAAAAATTTTAAAAAATTTAATAATCAGATGCAAAACATAATAGTTTTTAGTTATTTCTTGTTATTAGAAGGGTGTCAACCACTGGGACGCTTGCCTTTATATTAACTTTATCTAGCTGCACATCAAGTTTTATAAAAATCTGATGGTTAATTCAATTATCGATAGAACCTCCTTAAGTGGGTGTCAGTTACAGTTTCATCCTACACGGAATGAAAAAATCTAAAGAATATTTTAAAATTATATTGCAAACTTGTACGAAGGGGAAAAAATTTGAATAATTATTTGATTTGATTTCAAAGTAATTTTATTTTGTGCATAGGGTAACTGCTTCTGACGTTGGCAATGCGTTCCAGTGGTTGACACCCTTCTAATAATAAGAAATAACTAAAAACTAGTATGTTTTGCATATAATTATTAAAATTTGGAGCATTTTTTTTTCAAAAATCAAGTATATACTTTAGTATTTTTTGTTATTTAAAGAAGAAAAAAGGGGGTGCCAACTTTTTAAGACAGTGCCAATGACTGGAACAGTTACCCTATGAAACATTTAAGACGAATCAAGAATATCGTGAATCAAAATATTTATTAGAGAATATATAAAGGGAACTTTTAATTAAAATTAATGTTACATTTCTTAAAAATATTAATGTACAGATGTTGAATTTTTTAATACTTATATTAGAAAGTTGATTATAGAAGTCGAGCTTATTAGCCAATTATAAATATATTATAATAATAGACAAATATCTAATTTGCAATTCTTGATTCAGATGTTAACCCAATCTATCCCGTGTAGAAATTTAACCATGGCCCAAATCGGGGCCAGATCTTTTGATCATTGTGTAGGCCATAGCATGGCATAAAACACTTTTTTTTTCTTTTTCTTTTTTTTACCTTTTTCAATTGAAGGTGTTTCATGCCATGTTATGGCCTAAATATGGCAATTTCTACACGGGTAATTATGGCAAACCGATTTCTATTTAAAAGCTATCCTTTGTAGATGCATATGTAGTATCCATTTTTTAGTATTTTATGTACTACAACTTATAATACTCTAATAAGTGTAAGAGAGATTCGAGGGAACACTTTTCATCCAACAAATTCCACCTTGGTATTAAAAATACCCCCTAAGGTCTGCATGCTGTTTTAGAAAAAGAAAAATCGAAAAAGAATTTCTTTATGTGATGAAGCTGAGACTGTCACCTAGTTATCAGCACCCACTTAATTTTGGAAATTAAATTTTAAATTTAAATATTTTTTATGAAGCTGCAACTTGCACTCACAGCATTCACTTAATTTTTCAAAATTTTATGTTGGTTTTGAAAAAAATAATATTTTCAAAATTAAGTGGCTGCCAGTTTCAGCATCATCTCTATCATTTAAAAATCAAACCCTAACTTACTCTACACTGAAAGATTAAAAATTATATCGTTTCAATCTCAAAAAATGTTAATTCTTTCGATTTGATTGGATTTAATCTACTAGCATATAAAGTAAAAATTTTGAAGAAATGAACCCTTTATAATAGAAGATGGTTGTTGACAAATAAATTGAATTTATAATCAAAGTAATAAATACCTATTATTTATTTTAAATAGGTATCTATATTAATTATTTTTTCCCTTTTCAATTGTGGAGGACTTCACTTTCATTCCTTAGGCATAAAGCCACTCTTTTTGGAATTTCATTTTCGCATGTCATCTTTAATTTATGACCACGTCCAAAGGGAAGGTTAATACCCCAATCTTTAGTAGTTTTCGTGCCGACAACATTCCCTCTTCAAATTCCAGTGTTCTTAAAAAAAAATTCACCTTTCCCTTCTCAAAACACATGGGACCCATTTTAAATACTGCACATCCCTCAAAAATTTAACTTCACCACTGCCAAACACATGGCCCAACCGAGTCCTTTATAACTTCAAAATAAAACCTTTGAATTTTCAGTACAGTCTTAAATATTTGAAGAAAGAACATCTAACAAATAGTCTTATTGCATTCTGTAAAAAAAATGGTATATATTCGATGATTTTGGAACAAATTTTTATACTAAATGTCACTTTTCACAAGCAATTATAAAATTACAATAATTATTAATAAATTAGTATTATAGTCAATTGAAATTAAGTTATTTAATAATTTTTTATTAATAATAAATACTTTTAGGCCTGTGCGGTATTGAAAATCCATAAACGGTTTTCGGTTTTTGATAAAATCGGTTCTTAAGACGGTTTTCAGTTTTAAAATTAATACCGGTATTTTAAAAAACTGGTATTTAAAGTTAGGGGCCGTTCATAAACTACGTCACGCCTTAGAGGGGGGGGGGGGTGGAATTAATTTTTTGTGACGTTCTGTAGAAAAAATGTCGCTAAAGCATGTAAAATTTGTGACGTGGGCAGGGGGGGGGGTGGAAAAATTATTCAAAATAGTGTGACGTAGTTTATGGACGGCCCCTTAGGCCTGTGCGGTATTGAAAATCCATAACCGGTTTTCGGTTTTTGATAAAAACTATTCTTAAGACGGTTTTCGGTTTTAAAATTAAAACCGTTATTTTTTAAAAAGCCGGTATTTTAAAAAAACAGGGTTTGATTGAATATAGGCATTTTAAAAAACGGTTTTTCAAATACCATTTTATTTAAAAAGAAAACTGGTTCATGAAAATTTGATTTATTATAAAAATCAGGTTGTTTTCAAAAAAAAAAAAAAATTTTTTTATCCCACATGCACAAAAATGGCGCTTTAAGATAGCTGACATTATTTTTTTTTATGTTCAAATTTTAAAATGTAATAAATTCATAAATTTAGGATTAGGGTTAAAATATTTATTAAAACACTTTTCAGAAAAATTAATTTTTTATTTTGATTTTGATTTTAGGACATGTTTTTACAAATCGGTTAGATTCGGTATTGCGTTCGAATAACCGGTATTGTTCGAAAAATCGATTGAAAAAGGAAAAACCGGTTTAAATAATAAAACCGGTTTTTAAAAAAAAACCTTAAACCGGGAATTCATAACCGGAAACCGGTTTCCAGAAATACAAAAAAAAACCGGTTTACCACACGAACCTAAATATTTTCTCTGTCAATTTATATTAGTTCACTTTAAAAATGGACTAAATAAAATAACTGTAAACTGACACGCATCACTAACAATTTTATGATTATTATTTATCATTTATTGCTTTAATTCGTACAATTAAATTATTGTATAAATTTACCCTACTTCTATACTGTAAAAAAAGAGCGTCTTGGTTTAAGACGTTTACGTGGTCACATTTTAGACGTTTATAAGCGTCTTATTTGCCTTCTAAAATGCATGTATTTGGAGGTTATGTTTTTTATTTAAGACGCTTATTTACATAAGACGTTTATAAACGTCTAAACGTCTTATTTTTAGACGCCATTTTTTGTAGTGTATCTATTTATTTATATATATATATATATGCATTTTTTTGGTAAAAAAAAAAATCTCTGAAAAAAATTAAATTAAATTTTGTGGAACCTCAATTTAAATTTAATTTCAAAATTTTTCAAATTTTACTTGTTTTATTAACAATTTTTTTATTAGAAATATTAATAAATGCTTTACATATTTGCATTCCTTGCATCCAAAGCGAATCGATTGACCTATATAAAAGACATTTTACTTGAATTTATAAAATTAATCGTTATTTTCAACATTGGAAAAATTGCATTGTTTAGATTTTTTAAAAAATATCTTCTATTATTAAATTTGCTTTTGTACATATAATAGAATTACTTTTTCTTTAAAAAAATCTATTTAAAATTTAAAAATATTTACTTTTTGTCGAAACTTTAGTAAATTATCATAGAAATATAATTTTTTATTCTAATTTTTAATCTTATTTCTATTTATAAAAAATTGTTAAGAGAGGAAGTAGTTATTAAATTAATGAATTAATTATTAAATTTATTTAACGACGAAACATTTTATGAGGGTTCATTTATGTAAGAAAAATCCTTTTATCGGATCAGAAAGAAAAGAAAAGAGAATCGTTAGAGTTAGTGTATTATTTTTATATTCCATTGTCGGTATACCGACAATTTTATTTAGATAAATAAAAACTAAATATAGGCAGAATAATAATAACGGAGCCTTTTAATGCATCAGATGAATTGACTGTAAAAATATTTGTTAGGGAAACATAGTCAAGGTCGGCCCACCTTTTGACTTTTGTTTATAACTTTTTTTTAAAAAAAGGAATTTGGTCAATTATTGAAGTATAGTTATTGAAAAAAATATTTGCCAAATTCATATTAAATGGTGGGCCAACCTTGACAAAAAGGGACTAAGACAAGCTTCGTCAAGCATGCGCATAAGTGGTGCTGATGATTTTGTCTAAAACAATCGCGATGGGCTAACCTTGACTATGTTCCCCTACTATAATATTATAAATAGTTTATTGCTACATTCTTTTATTTTAAATGAGTGAAGACTGTTTCTGATTTTTTTTTCTAAAAACGCTGCGGACTTCAGCCGTATGTTATAGTTATAAAAAAACGTTTTTTGAAATCTACGTCTAAAATTTAGAATAAAAAAAATTTAACGTTTCGGTTTCGTTGTGGACACAACTCTTCAAAAAATTTTCTATGGTTTATAAAAAAAATAGTTTTTTTTGCCTACTCCATAAGGTCGTCGTAGCACCCCTATTGGAGCGATTATTAAACAGCTAAATTTCTTTATAACTATTAGAATCAAATTTTCCTTTTCAATGATTTTCGGTTTATTAGATAATTGTAGAGTACAACTAAAAATAAAAGGGCAAAAAATAATTTTTTAAATATGCAACAAATTTGAAATTTTACTTCTATAAAAACATTTGCGAACGTTAGAAACTTTCGACCTAATTTTGAAGATTTTAAAAACTTTCTTGTTCTGTCAAAGAATTATGTAATAATATTCAGTGTCCACTGTAGTACAACTATCAAATAGTATTTCTCCGAAGCATCAAATTTAAATATATTTCAATATAAAGATTTCATTCATTAAAATCTCGTGTTGCTCATAATAGCCCCTGGGATGTCATAATAGCCCCAGTTAACGGTAACTGATAAAATATGTAAGATAATAATAGACTCGGTAATGAATTTTAATAAATTGTTTTAATTTTTAAAATTATAGGATGTTGTAAAAATCTTTTGTATTTATGTATCTATCTAATTCTTAATTATATGATATTAATTATATATTAAATATTAAATACATATAATAGTCTTAAAAAATATAAAATTTCAAACGTGACCAAAAATTAACAATATGATTAGTTAATTAACATATGATTAGTGTTAATATATTTATGCTCTGTTGATGTCACAACTTGCCCCATCACAGGGTGAACAAATAAAAAATATTATCAGGCCTCGAATTTTATGACTTTTCTCTGACTATTTAAAAAAAATGCGACTTTTTCCACTTTTTTCAAATATTTCGACAAAATACCACATTTTTAAGTATAAAATGCAATATTTCCTCGATTTTTAAAGTGAAAAATAATTATAGACAAATCTTTCAAATATTATTATTGAATAATTTTTTCTAATTAAATTTTCGCAATATACAATTAAAAAACATTTAACAATTGAAAATTTTGTAAAATTCAATTAAAAATAATTGATTTTTTTAGTATTTTATTCAAATTTTTTAAAATTCCATTATTTTCAATATTTTTAATTAGGGGTCGTTCATAAACTACGTCACACTCCTAGGGGTGGGGGGGTGTCAAGCTGTGTGTGACGAAGTGTGGAGAAAATTTTTTTTTGTATGTAAAAAATGTGACGAAGGGGGGGAGGGGGTAAAAATCAGTCCGAAAAAGCGTGACGTAGTTTGTGAATGACCCCTTACATATTTCCGAAAATTCAAATACATAGAAAAAAATACTAATATATTAAAATTTTTTAGAATTATATTTAACATTTTGAAGAAAACAAAAATGTTCAAAATTTTTAATTAAAATTCTTCAAAAAACTAATTAATTTTTTTTTAAATTATTTAAAAATTCAAAAATTTTAAGGACATTTTGAACCAACATGAAGTTACAATTTTAAAACACATGCTTTTCTCAAACTGTGACGTCCTATTGGTTCAAATGTCATTAAGAAATTCAATTATTTTCGAAAAATTACATTTACAAATTACAATATTTGTAAAAAAACTAATTCTTAGAATTGTTTTATCATAATTTTTTGAGATTCAAGTATCACGAATTCAATTATTAACAAAGTAAATATTAAAATTTTTAAAAATTTACTTTTATAGACTTATTAGAATTTCGAAAAAATCATGTTCATATTTATAATTACAATTTTTCGAAAATTTGCGGTTATTTTTTTTTACATTTTTCAAAAATTCAATTATTGTTAAAAGATTTTACCAAATTTCAATATAGTTTGGAAATTTTTCAATTGTATATATAATTCAAAAACTATTAGTTTTCAAATAGTTTCAAAAATTATATATAAAATATTTAAAAAATAATAATTTTAAGAATTTCTTTTTATGTATTATATTTTTTTGTAAATATTAAACCTTATAATATCAACAAATAAAAAGTATTTAAATATTTATTTAACAAAATTATTCAAGTTTTGAATAATTGAATTTAGAAAGCAGTGAAAGGTCAGGGAAAAACGAAAATAAAATTTTTATGTGACAACACTGAATTAAATAAAGGACCTTTTCGACCATTTAAAAATATAGTCGAAAAGGTCATTTATTTAATTATTTTATTATTATTATATATTTTCCTGACCTTTTACTGCTTTCTAAATTCAATTATTCAAAACTTGAATAATTTTGTTCTAAATAAATATTTGAATGCTTCTTATTTGCTTTTTCACTGGAAATAAATTTTTAAAAACTTCAATTTAAAACCTTCTGAAATTTAATAATTTTTAAAAATACAACTATATGACGCTTCCAAAATAATTCAATTATTTTTACAATTTTTAGGTAAACTCTGTCTCTAAATCAATTATTTTTAAAAATTTATTATTGAACCCCTCTTTTTTTAAAAATAAATATTTTTCAATTCGATTTTTAATTTTATTTTCTCTGAAATTATACGGTTCTCTACAACTCATTTTTGAAGAAGTTAATATTTTATTACTTTTACCTATTTAGGGGGGGGGTCCAAGAAGCTATAAAAATGCATTTAAGGCAATATTAACGGGGGGGGGTAAAAAGAATAAAAAAAATTGGTAAAACTTGGTTTATGGACGGCTCCTTATGGTTGAGGGGGTTAACACTATGTATATGAAGAAGTATGAAAAAAAAATTTATTTTGTATATAAAAAAATAAGACTAAAGGGGGGTGGGTATAAATTAGATATAAAATAGCGTGACGTAATTTATAAACGACCCCTTATACCGCATAGTGTTTTGAAGCCAATCCCCAGAAAATTGAAAATTTAACTTAATCGTTTCACGTGGAATTACCCTAAGGGGCTGTCCATAAAAATTATGTAAGACATTTTTTTTTGAAAATTTGCCCCCCCACCCTTCCCCCCTCGTAAGATATTTTACATACATTAGCGCCATTTTTTCTATTGTTCGTAAAAATTTGCTGACCTCCTCTCCCCCCTAAATGGACGGCCCCTAATACTAATATACTTGAAGTTTGGATAATTTTAGAAAAATTTAAAAAGTCGATTTTGAGGAAATTGACGTATAGCCTGAAAAACATGAAACATTGTCAATTTTACTGCACATTGGCTAGAATGTTCTCTAGGAAAGTTATACCCCCTGGTAGCTTTTGTATTTTCTAGTTAATGGTTATGGGGTTTTAAATTACTAGCTTTAGGGTCATGTGTCCTATGTTTTTTCATTCCCCTTCCTCTCTATTTTTCCCATTGACTTCAAAAATTGACAGAAATGTGAGCAAAAGGCTCCAAAGTTTTTTTTTCTTTATTCCCTCTGTGAAGTTTTCTTATAAAATTTTTTAGAATACCAAAAAGCAAAAAAAAAGCTAAAATTCGAATTTTGACTAATTTAATTAGTAGGGTTACAAATAAGTTTTATAAAATTATATTTAAAAATATTTTAGGCCTTTTTACGAAGATAAAACTTACTACGTTGATCAATGAAAACGATTCTTTGATTTATTTGAATATTATACTTTTGAAAAATATACAATAATTATTATTTAAACTATAAATGAAAATCTTAATTTTTTTATGAATTTTTGTTGGAATATTTTTGCGTTTTTTAATAATTCATTTATTATTGGAAAACTTTTTTCGTTGATAAACGTTGTGGACTTCAACTTGGTGCCTTTTTATTAATTTTTGATTAGGTTTAACTTTAAATCCATTTACTGCATAGTTTTGTATAATTTTTTAAATACATTTTTAATATAAAAATGTATTAATGACAAAAGGCTAATATATTTAAAAAGTTTTATATTTAAAATATTTTAAATGTATTTAAAAAAATTATACAAAATTATGAAGTAAAAGGATTTAATAAGTTAAACCTAACCTAAAATTCACTTTTGAACCTACATAAATGTTCTTCTTGTAACTTGTAAATTGTGACGCGCTTTCGAGAAAGGTACCTAAGAAACAAGAAATTTTAGGTTATGTTTATAATTTTTGGAATGAAAATACAGAAAAGAGAAACAATTATTATGAAAAATTATTAATCTTCAAGCCTTGGCTACATCCAAAATACTCAATAATAACTGATTTCAAATTTACATAATTAAAAAAAAGATTTTAATAAAGACAAATCTATTACAAACATAACCTATAATTCATTTGCTTCTTAGGTATACCTTTCTCGGGAGCGCGTCATCAATTATTTAAAAAATTATTAAAAGTTTATTAAATTATTTCAAGAAAAGTTAAAAAATTAAAATTATTAAAATATATAATAATATAAGGGGCCGTTCATAAACTACGTCACACTATTTTGCATAATTTTTCCACCCCCCCCCCCTACCCACGTCACAAATTTTACATGCTTTAGCGCCATTTTTTCTACAGAACGTCACAAAAAATGAATTCCACCCCCCCCCCCTCTAAGGCGTGACGTAGTTTATGGACGGCCCCTAATATTTATAATATTCAATAATATTATTGAAAAGAAGTTATTCTTCACTACCTTTTAAAACTGAATTACATTTATTAAAAAAGAATCCGACAAAGAATTCGAACCAAAGTTAGTCGAATGTCATAATTTCGTATTTTATATGAAAAAAAAAAATTAATTAATATAATAATAAATAATAATATATACTTGAAGTTATAGTGACCGTTTATTATTTATTGTATTTTGAGTAAAAGGCTTATCGGTCGTGTTTTTTTTTTAAAGTAAAAATTCACTTTATAACCCTCCGTCACATATCACCTAGGGAGGGATTTCCTCTACGGTTTCAGTATTTTTTAAATAACTTTTGTTTTCCTCATTGCAAAATAAAATCAGTTTCTATACCTTTCGACAATTTACTCCTCAACACATTTCTAAAAAAACATTTAGTTTATAAACATTATTAATATTTTAATTATGAAGCTTCAAAGCCAGAAAAAACTCGAAAAAGTGAGGTTATGTTAAATAAAAAAATCATGTTTTCAAAACATTTTTTGTTCCACTGTTGGTTAATGACAAAATTATATATTATAAATATAATTAAAATGAATTGTTTAATGATTTTTTTGCTTATTTGTTAATGTTACATTATTTTTACATGTCAAGTGGAATTCCTTCGAAGATGTGCATTCGTGTAATTAATTTTTTATTTTTGAGACCGAAAATTAATTTTATTAATTTTATAATTTAGAATAATTTACTACATATTTGTAAGTTTGTGTTAAAACTAAATTTTTGTTGATTCCTTTGTTTATGTTGTAATGTTGCTTATTTTACAATGTGGTGAGGGATTCCCTCTAAACGTGTGTAAAGTCGTAATTTTTTCTCATGTGTGTGACGGAGGGTTAAAATTTTTTTTTTTAAAAAAAGGGAATTTTTACTTTAAAAAAAAACGTGACCGATAAGCCTTTTACTCAAAATACAATAAATAATAAAATTATTGTATTTTTGATGTTTCGGTTGTTTGGATTAAGAAAATTTAAGTTTAGATGTAATTTTTGTTTAAAAAAATTATTATTTATAATTATAATAAATAAATATTATAATAATTGTTGTTTCGTGAAAAATTCTGGGAAAATTCAAATATTATTTATAATATCATATTATTATAAATGTTAATAATAATAAATAATAAATAAATAATAAAAAACTAATAATTAAATTTTAAATTAGTAAGTTTGACTAATTCAAATGGTACAGTAAAGGAATCGATTATAAATTAGCAGACAAGTACCATCTATATACCAATTAGTAGTTTCCTTCCAATTTAGATTTGAAGATTTACTATAATTTATTTTTCTTTGTTATAATGAAGATAAACTTCGTTTTCTCGATGCCTTCATAATTAACAATTTTCAGAAAATTGCTGAACACCATCTAATGCTATTAGAGTGATATGATATTAAAGTAAATTCTATTTATAAAATGAAAAAACTAATTGACTAATTAAACGTTCAGTTTGACCCCCTTCAACAAATACTAAATTTTTTATAATCTATTAACGTAAATTCAATTTTCTAAAAAGTTTTTTATTTTTTAAACAATTTTTAATTAAGAAAAGAATTTTTTAATAATAAAAAAGGGAATTTAATAAAGGAATGAAATTTTATTCAAACTAATAGTTTTTTGGAAATGTAATTTTCTCCTTCCTTATGTTCTTATTGTTTTATTATGTAAATTTGAGGACAACGGGATAAAATTGTTTTATTATGTAAATAGTTTAGAAGAAAAAATTCGTTTAATTTTTGGTAGTACTGATTAAAGCCATGTACTGATTTTAAAAAATTTCAATTTTATAAATGAAAATAAAAAAAAAGAAAATTAAAAATTTAACGCAATAAGCGTAAAGTTTCGATTTTCTTTATAATTTCTAGTAAAAAAAGTGTTCACTCTCCGAAATAATGGAAATTTTTAAAGAAACGCAGAAAATATTATTTTAACACGAAAATGAATTAAAATGTTATAAATTTCATTTTTGTTTTATTTTTATTTTTTTTTCAATTTAAAGTAAATTATAATTTACTAGTTAATTTACTATGAAACGAGAATATAAATTAAAATTTAAATTAAAATTTAAAGTACAATTTTTGAAAAATTAAAAATAATAATTTATATTTTTGAAAATTGTCGAACCCTGAATTAGATATAATTAGATTTTAATAGAAACAAAATTGTGAATTAAATATATGGGGGGTAAATATATATTTAAAAATTGTCCGAATTTGTTTGAAACTTTTTTACTTAGGGGGTTCTTTGCGGTCGCTAAATTCAAATTTATAACGTTAAATTTACAAGGCATAAAATTTGCATCTGATAAAAAATTTAAATTACGCTACCGCAAAAAAACTCCTGGAATAACAAGTTTTAGGTGAATCGCATTAATTTTAAAAAAGACCGCCATTTTGGATCTGCCACTTGATTATTGTTTTGTCTAACATAAAATTTGTACTTTTTATTTATTTATTTATTTAAATATTAATATTTACAGCAACTTACAAGAAATCCAAAAAAGTAAAAATTTCAAGATATAAGAGAATTTTGACGCCATATTGAATATTTCAAATATAACTTGATATAAAATTCGAATTGAAAAATTCCATAAAACGTGGAATACCATATAAACTGTATTGATATAACTAAAATCGAATAAGTTTTGGTATTATTTTTTCCAAAATACCCGTATTATAGGGGCCTTGGCGCAAAGGTGGCTCGACTTTTCTCCTCTCAAATATATACGGGTCATGGACTTGAAGAAGGGGTCAAAGAAATGAATGAGTAATATTTGAATTATATATATAAAAATTGACCCCAATGCTTCTAAATTTTTCGTCTCTTAACTTTTAATATTACAGAAAAATTTTAGATTTTAAATAACCTATAATTATTTTCAACTATAAGAAGAAAAAATTTTAAATATTTAATCAAATTATTTTTATAGTAATTTTTTGAGACTTTGATCCTTTTTGAATTTTTATTTTTTCTAAAAATTTATAGATTTTGAAATCCATACGTAATTTTGTAAAAAATATGTTTTTGTATCCATAAAAAAATTGTCGAATGAAAAAATTAATATTTACAAAAGTTTTAGCATTTTTTCAAAAAAAAAAAAAAAAAAATAGTTTTTAGGTTAAGAATTCAAAAAATATGATTGTTATTAAATTTTATTATACGAAAACTCATTTGCTTATTTCTAAATAATTTCAGGACATAAAAACAAATGAGTTTTTGTATAATAAAATTTAATAATAATCATATTTTTTAAATTCTTAACCTAAAAACTATTGTTTTTTTTTTTTTTTTTGAAAAAATGCTGAAACTTTTGTAAATATTAATTTTTTTATTTGGTAATTTTTTTATGGATACAAAAACATATTTTCTACAAAATTACGTATGGATTTCAAAATCTATCAATTTAAAAAAAAATAAAAATTCAAAAGGGTTTTATTTTCTTACCAATTTTTTTTATGATACCATTGAATTCCTCTCAAAAAATTACTATAAAAATAATTTTCTTGAATATTTAAAATATTTTCTTTATATAGTTGAAAATATAGGTTTACCCTCCTCTTAAAAAAATACATTTCAAATTAGTAAAAATTTTTACTATTTTTAGTAATTTTCCACTAAAACTTTGCAGAATTATTACTGGGCAGAGAAATAAGGGAATTTTTTTTCAAAAATACTAGAAAAAATCGTCGAATTTTTAGAATTACTAAAAAATTATAGATTTCAAGTAACCAAAAATATTTTTGAAAAACTTTACGGAGAGGGAATATAAAAGTATTTTACAATATTTAGGAAAAAAGTGCAACAAAGCAAAATTTTTATATAAAAAATACTTTTAAAAAATATCTTTTCTCTAAACTTTAAAAAAACTTATATCAAATTTAGTAAAGTTATATTAAAATTTAATTAACATTCTTGATATTTGTTATAATTTTACTAAATTTGACATAAGTTTTTTAGAGTTTAGTATTTTTTACATCAAAATTTTGCTTTATCACACTTCTCCCAAATTATTAATTAATAATGGTTTAAACTGCAACTAAATCATTTATTTTCGAAAGAGTTACAATTCAAATTTTCATTAATTAATTATTCTTAGAAAAGCGGTTTAAATTTTAAAATTTCCTTAAAAATTGAATATTTGAAAAAAAATTTAAATTCTAAAAATATTAGGTTTGTGGCAAATTTTAATTCAATAGTTTAAGGATACTTCAATTTTTAAAGAAATTTTATTTAAAAATTATCAAATTAATACAAATTTTGTGAAATTGAATTGAAAATAATTAAATTCGTTGAAGAATTTTAATACCTTAAAAGAAGTCGAATGTTCAAAAAATTTTACTTAAAAAACTAATTTATTAATTAAGTTACTTTTATGTTAAAATATCTTAAAGTTCCGTTTACTGGCGAGCTTACAGACTTTAACTATTTTTTTTCCTTTCAAATTTAATTTCTTTTTTACTAATAGTTACAGTTGTAATTTTTAAAAATAGTTTAATTTCAGTAGATTAAAAATTAAAATTAAAAAAAAATAAAATTGTAAATTTTAAGAATTAATTAACTTTCTAAATCTCAATCAATATGAAAAGTCGCCTAAAGTAGTGAAAAGTTTTAATAATTTTTACTAAACTTCAACTTTATTTAGTAGACAAAAATTTGTTTACTGTGAAATAAAATAAAATTTCTTTTACTGAAAAAAGACTGAAATTAGATGAAATTTTTACTAATTAAAATCAGTGGACGATTTTTTACAAATTCGAATTTAGAGAAAATTTATAAAAAATTTACCCTTGAAATGTTCCAAAATTTTAGTAAATACTTTAAATTAAAAACAAAATTTACGAAAATTTTCTTTTTTGTTCTTTATTGTTTCGACTTTACCTACTAAGTAAACAAAACTTATGTTTCTATCACAAAACTAAATTTCTTCATTTATTTATTTTTCCCATTAAAACAAACACAAACTATTGACACTAATTTTACTTACGCAGACAATGTTGAAATGAAAATTATGCTAAACTTTGAAAAATGTAAATTTATTAAAATTTCCATTGCGTAAAGTGAATTTTCTCAATTCTAAATATTCTTTTTTGTTACATTTTTTTTTCTATGCAAAAATAATATAAAAATTTTGAGAATTTAAAAAATATTTTAATAAAATATATACTTTATAGTGTGAATATTGTAAATTTTTAAAAATATAAAATGTTTTTTGTAAGTTTACCATGAAAGGTTGGTAACATTTCGAATTGTTACGTAAAATAAAAGCTATTGCGCAGTAATAAAATATGACGCATTAAATTTGCAGGAAAATGGGTTTGGTGAGTCATGCACGTAAAATTTTATACACACTAAAACAAAACAAGAAAGAGAGAAAAAAAATAAAAATATTTTTAAATGTGACAGAGGACATTTTGTTTCATGATTTATTATTTTTCTGTAAATTTTTTCCAAGAGTCTATTATATTTGTTAAAATAAACAAATCGTTTCGTGACCCTTATAAAGTAGATGCTGTAAAAAATAATTTTTTTTGAGTCAACTTCTAGGAAATTTGTTTAATTTAATATGGTTTAAAAACTCGACGAGTATTTTTCAGTGGAAATGGATAAAAGTTAAAAATTCTATTTAAAAAATATATTAAAGTAATTTTAATTATTAAATTTAATTAGAATATTTAGTAATTAAATTTTATTAATTTAATAATTTAATGATATTAAACTTTAATAATTTAATGATTTAATAACTTTAATTATTCAAATAATAAAATTTTAATAATTTAGTAATAAAATTTCAATAATTTAAAAATTACATTTTAATTATTCAATAATTTTATGAAACTGAAAAACGTTTTTGAATAATTTAAAAGGGAATATTTAATAAAAAGGGTTTTTTTTCAGGTCGTTGATTATAAATATAGGAATTATCGTCCTTTTTTAATTTTATTAAAAATATGATTTCATTTATATCGAACAAAAGTTTACATAAATTCTCCCTCGAAAATTTGATTTAATTCAATATTCTTTTTGTCCAACTGTCAAACATAATTTAATCAGAATTTTTTACTGTACAGAATTTTTAATTATCAAAAAATCCGTGAATTAAATTCTACATACATATTTTCAATTACAGTTTGGAAGATTTACAATATTAAAAATATATCGTATAATTTTCATTTAATTAAAAATATTAATTTTGCCGCCAATTTTTATTTTCTAGAAATTTTATATATTTCTAGAAAATTTTGAACATTCAAATAAATGATCGTATTTTATTTAATTACTTATTTAATTCGTATATTATTGAAAACAAATATTTTGTAGATTATAAAAAATTGTTAACTATGTAAATTTTATTTTTACATTATTTTTCATTTATATTCAGTGTACCTAAAGTAGTTTTAAAAATATGTGAAATGATAAAAAAGTTTTATTTATTTCTACGTTCGTATAATTTGAGAGAAATGAATTTTTAATTAAATCAATTTCTATTAAAAATTTCCTATTTTAATTTTTTATTTAAATAGACATATTCGAGATTGGATTATACGAATAAGTTAAAAGGAAGCAAGAATGTGATTTTTTCTCCATTTTTTTCATAAAAAAAATAATTTGCGTCAATTAAAGTTTTTTAATGATAAAAGGTAAATCCACACGTATATTTTGTATAAAACAATATTATTGCGATTTTATATTTTAATTATAAAACTATTTTTTTTTTTTGAAGAAAATTATGATAATTTTCAATTTATTTAGTTAATTTTTTAATTAATTTCATTTTAACTCAATTGCAATTTATTCAAATATTTAACATTGTAAATATTAATGCTTAGTTTTAATCAATCTCAAATTTAATTTTTTAATAATTTAATATTTATGTACAATTATTTTATTTATTTATATTTTAGGAACAATATTTAGAGAAACCTGATAAACTTTTTTTTATCAAACATAATTTTTATGAATTATACATTCATTTCAAATGAATGACAAATTTTTTCGTTTTATAATTTTCAAAAAATATCCAAAACCAAAATTAAACATTTTCAAAGTTCATCAATTATTTTTTCTTCAAACGTGACGAAATATTATTAATGCAAATAATAAAAGAATTATTAAAATTTAAATAAAAAAAAAATAAATTTTTGTTAATTTTAATTTACAAACTCTTAGGGACATAATTTGATCCATCTCAATAGGATACAAATTAATTATTTTGAAGAATTTTTTTAAAATAATAAAGTTTCTCTAATAATTTTTATTAAAGATCGAATTTTATGAAAAATTTCTTTTAGATTTTTAAAATAATCGTCCCTAATTAATAATTTATTGTACTTAATAATTTTATTGAAATTCTTGCTTTAGAAAATTAAATTCTTTCATACAATTTTATTAGAGTTTTCGTAAATAATAAAAAGTTTTTTAATAATTTCTTCAAGTTTTTTGAAAATATTTTATTTTTCAAAAATTTTAATTGGAAATACTTTTAATAATAATTGAAATATATAAAGAATTTTATAAAATTTTTTTAGAAAAATTGTATTACAATTTATAAAAAATTTATAAAAATATTGGAACCCGTACGAGAAATTTCATTAAAATTATATTGAAAATCAATTGAGTATTTTTCAGAAGAATTTTATTTATTAAAATAATTTCATTCTTGCCAAAGAGTTTTCCAATTTATAAAAATAATTAAATTCTTTCGAAGAATTTTATTAAAAATGTTGAAAAATAATTGAATTCTTTCATGAAATTTAATTAAGATTGTTTTAAAAATAATTGAATTTCTGCGAAGAATTTTACTATATTTATGAAAATATAATTGAATATTCTTGTGAAGAATTTTATTATTTATGAGAATAATTAAATTCCTGCGAAAAATGATATTAAAGTGATCGAAAATAATAAACAAGAATAATTAATTATGAGTACTTCATAAGAGAATTTTTTAAATTTTCATTTTTAAATTATTCAAAAATTGATGTTATATATTATTTTATATTTAAAAATATAAAATTGTAATGTATTGTATTGTTAAATGTATAACAAAGAATGTATTTTGTTTACCATTATCATTGATTTTAAATAAATAATAATTTATTTCAAACTAAAATTAATATTAGTATTTAAATTATTTTAAAAATAAAAATTAAAATGCAAACATTTTAATAACAACAAAATAGAAAATAAAATATAAATGAAAATTATGTAAAAATTTTTTGTAATCAAAATTACTAATTTCCAAATTTTTAAAAAATTTTAAAAGACCAAATTTTTATGTTTTAATTTAATTTTTGTAATTTTTACCTATTTTATAGTTTTATTGAAGAAAGATTTTTGTAAATTTAAAGAAATGTTGCTTTTAAAAATCTAAATTTTTATTTTTGTATGGTTTTATAAAAAAAATACTTTTAGAATAATAAAATAAAGAAAATTTATTAATAAAACCATTATTAATCATATTTACTTAAATTTATAAATTTAGGACAAAAAATGTATTCTTTTATTACTTTGTTTATTATTTATTTAAAGTTGAAATAAATATTATTTTTTAATATATTTTTTAATAAAATTAAAATGCAAAAATTTTAAAAACAAGAAAATAGAAAATAAATAATTATATATATATTATAAATATTTAAATAAATAATAATTTTAAATAATTACTTTTTACAATATGGTTTGAAACTATTGAAAAGTAATCGATTGTAGAAAACATCCCTAAAATACATAAGCTTATTAAAATATGTCGAAATCAATAATGAAATTGTTCTTTTAAAAGACAGAGCTCATTGTGAGTTAAAAAATTTAAGAACAATTTCCAGCAAAAAAAATTTTAAAATTGTGTTCGAAAATTTTTTGTTTTAACTCAGTTTCTAAATCGATGGAAAACTTATATAATTCCCCTTTTTTTTCTACATAATTTTTTACTTTATTTTATTCACATGTTAATAAATAATTGACATCGTGTAACATCGGCTTTTAGTTACTTTTGTGGCACATAAAAGCGTACCTACAATGTGTCAATGATGTCGTTGTAGAGTGGGCTAGGGGGGGGGGGCATCGCGTACGCACTGTTTTATATTTTCAAGAAAGATAGTACATTCGAAATAAAGGGGGTGATGTCACAAAAGAGGCAATTTTGACGGAAATGCCCGAATACTGACGAGAGCATATTTTGTGTCGCATGCGCATTCAAGTTATTCAATCCACTTGTTTCTCTCTCTCTCTCTCTCAATTCTCCTTCGTACTCATACACATTCGCAATACAAAATTGTGTTGAGCCAACATGCATACCATACACATACAGCAGTCTCGCTCAACAGCGCGTCAGCTGCTACAACCGAGCGCCGCCATTTGCAATTTTCTCCAACAAGAACCATACACAGTGCGATTCACTATGTGTGTGGGGGGAAAAAAACATGATTCTAGCGCATGGCAGTGAAAAAAATATCATGCGCTCTAAAGATTATATTTTTTTATTATTATTGCATCGTTTTTGATGATATCAAAAGTAAGAAATGAAGTAAAAAAACATTGAAATAGAAATGGAGGGGGGGAATACGAATTGGACTTAACCTCTTAGAGAGGCAGGTACGATACGAAGTTGCGCGCGCATTTGATATTAACTTTAATCTTTTTTATACACAGTCCTTCCTTCCCCCACTCCCCTCTCATCTGTGTGATAAAATATTGCGTTGCAAGTTCGCATAGCAACAGCGGACCGTTTATAAATAGAAATATATGGCCTTTTAACTTTGTCCACACTTTGTCAAAACGAACTGGCCCTTTGAGAAAGTTTTTCGGGTCATGTACAGTGTTGCCATTTACTACCCCCTCCACTTTCCTATTTGCGATTGGTCGCCACTTCCCCTTCTCCTCGTATGTGTCTAATCTTTGAATCGATCTTTGCGAAATTCGATTAAAATAAAAAATTGCTAGGGTTTTTTTGGCATTAAAAAACAAATAGTGGGCGTGTCGATGCGCAAGTTTGGCAATTGGCAACACTGCGCTAATAAATTAGAATTAAAATAAAGTTATAGAGGATATAATTCTCTTTGGCTATAGTTAAATGCGTAGAGGCGCAGACGAGTTGATTTTCTCTGCGCAGCTTCGGTTCTCCCACCATGTGGATTTTACCTGTCCCTTCAACCCCTGCGTTTCGTGTGTTTTTTGAGAGTGGTGGGGGGTGAAAGAAGGCTGAACGCAAACTGCGCGCTATATTCCCAATGCGTTTGTCAATCTTGGCATTTTGCCTGAAAGTGTATATCGACCATGCGACGTTGTCACATCTCGAGAGAGGCAAAAGATCTCACCCTCTCTTCTCTCCTCTCACCCACCTGGCTCTATTTGCTACACAAGCCAGGCATGCTAGAAGTGCCAGCGTGTCTCGTCCGAAGTACACTTTACTCCGCGTGTATTATACCTTACAGCCAAGTAAAGCTTGTGGCTCCATGTCCCACGTTGCGCACAATTTCTTTCTATATATGTATATACATACACAATATCAGTCGTTTCGTCTCGAGATTGTGATCCTCCTTTCATCGACCCCATATCTTCTTTCCGTCAACTATCAAAACTTTTTTTTTTTTATATTTTAAATTTGCGAAAAAATAGAACAGGGGAATATTATTTTTGTGGAAATTTTACAAATTTTTTTTTGTAAAATGCATTTTTTTTTTATGAAACTTATTTGAAAAAACACATAACCTCAAAAAACTGTACTTACGATATATATCCTTATAGAATAATTCTATTATATTTTCGCACTGATTAAAATAAAATGAAATTTATCTGAATAGGCTTGCTGTCATCAAGCGAAAGCTTATAAATAAATTTTTTTTTTAACTAAGATCGTGGATTTATTTTAAACAAAAATTACATCTAAAACTAAAATTCCCTTAATCCAAACATCCGAAACATTAAAATAGATTTTTTTTTATTTTTAATATTAATTAAACTTTATATTATTAAAATAAATTATTATTAACAATAAAATAAAAAATAATTTCTTTATTTTTAATATTTATTAAACTTTATAATATTAAAATAAATTATTATTAACAATAAAATAAAAATTTATATTATTAAAATTTATAAAGTAACTAATAATAATAATAACAACAATAACCTAGTAACCTGAAGATTTATATGTTCATGGTGAAACGCATAGTAAAAATATTTTGGAGACAAAATTAAATTTCTGACATAATAACATCATAAAACTTATAATTTCTTGACCAATGGTCACAACGAAATTCCAACTATTATAAAAAAAGGTCTATAATATATTAAACAACTTCATTTTAATACAAGTTAACTAAATACAACATAATAAATTTTTTTAATTTTAAAAATGAATAACTAAACGTAAATAAAAAAAATGCGCTGAATTTTCTACTAAAAAAATTTTTCTATTCTTTGTTTTTAGAGAAAAAAACTACTTTTACAATAAAAAAAAATAATTAACTTATTACAACTAAAAGTAAAATAAAAATGAAAATTATTTAGAAAATTTTCAAATAAAAATTATATTTTCAACCTTTTTGGAAATTTGGGAAAAAGCGTAAAATTTTAAAATGAAACTTTTAATTTTCTTTTATTTATTTGAATTTATTTAACATAGAAAATTTAAATTTTTACACAATTTTACAAGAAAAAAAATTCCGCTTAACATAATAAAAGAAATTAATTGACTTACAGTTGCGGCTATAAATAAAATATCAATAGAAATTATTTTAAAATTTTAGAAAATTGAAATTATTAATTTTGAATTTTTGTAAATTTTAAAAAAACGAAATTATTATTTTACATTTTTACTAACTTTTTTTATAGCTTATTTTTAGCCATATTTCTAAGTCAACTTTTTTTCTATAAAACTATATAATAATAAATAAATATTTTGTGTAAATTCAAAAATTATGTAAATTTTAAAAATCTACATTTTCCTATATTTTAATTTTAATTTGTTAATTTACATTTATTTTATAGTTGAATAGAAAAAAAAAATTTTCTCACAAATGGCTGAAATAAAAAATAAATGAAAATCATTCAAAAATTTTTAGAATTAAAATAATTAATTTCAGATTTTAAATTTGAATTTATTAATTTTTATTTATTTTATAGTTTATATAAAAAAAGTTTGCGGTTTAAAAATGGCTAAAAATAAAATATGAATACAAATTATTTAAAAACTTTTGAAATTAAAATTATTAATTTCAAATTTTTGTTAATTTGAAAAATTTAATTTTTTATGTTTATTAATTTAAATTTTGACTTATTTCATAGTTTTATAGAAAGAAGTTGACTAATGAATGGCTGAAAACAAAAAAAAATATATAAATTTATAAATTCAAATTTTTAAAATTTACATTTTCTTCAATTTACAAAAATATAATGTATATTAATTATATAAATGAATAAATAAATGAAAATAAATAAGAGATATTAGTTTAAATTCTTGTAAATTTAAAAAAATGTAGATTTCAAAATTCAAAATTTTTATTTTTCAATTTGATTTTTAGAATTTTTGCATATTTTTTTATGGTTTCGTCGAAAAAAATGCCTTATAGAATAATAAAGAAAATTAATTTACTTAAAAGTGGTTAAAAATAAAATGTAAATGAAAATTATTTAAAAGTTTTTGAAATTAAAATCATCAATTTCAAATTTTTATAAATTGAAAAGAATTTAAAAATCTAAATTTCTCTATTTTTAATTTAATTTTTTTTTATTTTTACTTTTTTTATAATTTTATGTATAAAAGTTGGCTTACAAATGACTGAAAATGAAATTTAATTAAAAATTTTTGTAAATTTAAGAAAATGAAAATTTTGAAATTAAAATTCTTAGTTCAAATTATTTTGCTAATTTGAAAAATCTAAATTTTTATTATGATTAATTTCAATTTTTTGTACAATTTTTTAAATACAAAATTCTACATATTATTTATATTGTTGTTAAATTACACGGTATCAGTGAATGTTTATCTATTTACACTTGTGTGTTGTAAGTAAAACAAAATACATTTGCAAGTTGAAAATAAATATTTTTTATTACAAAAACTGAAAATTCTGGTCAACGATGCATTTTGCATTACCGTTAACTTTATAATGTAAAGTGAATGAAAATTGAAGATTTATAAATAATTATTTATCAATGGCTAAAATCAAGATTATTTCTGTTTATCTCAACTATGTCAGCATTTCGAGCTGCTGCGCACAGTCCATCATTCTTTACTATTAATTCATCAAGATTCTTTATTGCTATAGCAGGAAATTGACCTAATAAATTTTAATAAAAAAAAATATTACCAATAATTATAATAACAATAATAATAATAATGATAATAATTTTAATAATGATACCCATGGCACATGTTAATATTTCTTATCAGTTGTTTGCAAACAAAATATGAACATGTTTACATAGTGAGTCAATTTTTAATTGTAATTCAAAAATGTTATAAAATACATAGAAGGATTATTTATTTTATGGTTTTATTTTATCAATCAATAATTTTTTATTTATTTCTATAATTACTTATTTCATCGCATGTTAAACTAATTTTTTCTCTAGAAACATACAAATTTAAAATATAAAATTAAATTTTAATATTTTTTTAAAATAATTTCTTGACTATTACAAAAAATTATAAGAAATAGAATAAGTTTCAAATATTTAAAATGTACAATTAAAAAAATAATTTATTTTTAAAAATATAAATTTTTTAAACAATTTACAAAACTGTTTTAAGCATTATTACTTGTTTGAAGAAAATATTTAACAATATTTTAATGGGCTTTTAATTTATAATTAATTTTCTTGCCTCTAATTAATTATATCTTCTAATGAGAGTTTTTTTAAGCAAGAAAAAGAGAATTATGGATTTTTTTTGGTCTTTGTTATTTTTAGAAATATATGAAGTACTTTAGTGTAATAAAATACTGAAAAACGTATATTATTTAAAATTGATGACGTTGAGGATTTTCAGGAATATGAAAAAAAATATGTTGAAAAACGTAAAACTAAAAAAAATTAATGAATTCTTAAAAAAAATATTTTTTCTTTTTTTTATATTTATATAAATGTCAGTCACGCTTCAAGGATTAGTTTTTCTTTTTCAAATTTCATTTCACATATCAAATTTCATTATATGCAAGAATAAGAAAAAAGAATTTATTTTTATATGATTTCGCATATTTCTTTATGATTTTCAAAATTAAAAATCTTAAAATAAAAATACTTGAAATTGAAAAAATTGTTCTTTAGTTATTTAAAGGATTTCTAAGAATTGAAATTTGGAATTTTTCATTGACATTGAGTGTTAAAAAATTAATTTTCTCGTAAAACCAAAAAACGTGAAACATTTAAATAAATTGTTTTTTCTGTACAGAGAAATATTATTTAATTAAAAATTATTATTTTTATTCTATTTTTATACCCTAGAAAATAATTTACAAGGATCACGCAGTTAGTCCCTTTTTCTATACCCTTGAACTATTAAAATCCCTTATAAAATTTTTAAGAGTCAAAAATAAATGTACATATATCGAATGTGATACCTATAATGACACAAAAAGTTAACTTTTTTTTTAGATTTGGAACAAAAAATAGATTTTTTTCATTTTTTTTGTTTCCGCATTCTTTTCTTATTCTGTTTGCTGAAATCGTGATAAAATTTTTTTTTTCATATTTTAAGTGTATAATAAAGAGACAAGGAATACTGTAGATTTCAAAGTGAAAGTATGTCAGGATTATTTATTTATTTTATTTTTAAATATTTATTCTCCTATACCTTAAGGAGTTTACTCGGCAAAGTATTAAAACTAATTCTTATCTTTTATATCAAATACGTATATGCTAATAATTACCGAGTATTTATATTACTTCGAATGCACTGATTATAAGATTTTTATATAGTGAGGCAAATTTTATTGGATAAATCGATTAATATGAATTACAATTTTAATTAATTAATAGGTAATTATTATTATAAGAATATTAATTTAATTCTTAAAGTCCTGTTACTTGTTACCCCAATGTTATACTAATTGCCCCAATTGATGGTATACCTTCAGTTTTAAAAGCAATTTTCACATCTATTAATTTTTATTCATTTATATTTTTAAATCTCTGCGCTATTATTTTTAAATTGAAAACAAATTTTAATATGAAAGAAAATTAAAATTCTTCATGTTTATTCATAAATATTAAGATGCATGTTCGGTTTAAAAAAAAGAAAAATGTTCAAATATTAATTTTAATTTACATACTAACTAATATGTAAAATTTACGTTCTTATATTCAATTATGCTACAAAATTACAAATTCGTTTATATTTCGAAATTATTCTTGTTTTTTGACTTTCAAATCCTTGAAGTTAGCGTCGACGTTTAGCGTCAAAAACTATTATTTGCGGTTTTTATACTGATTTCGCTAACTTTTTTTTCTCATTCAAGTAGGGAGTGAAAAATAAGTTCAAAATACTTTCTCAACCTAAAACAATTTATAACTTTTCAATTTATAGCCAAAAGAAATGTATTTCGACGCTAACCCAGCAGGTTTAGTGGTTTCTTCAATGTGACATTTTTATATTATTTTTTTCTAAAGAGAAAATAATGGAAAATTGATATAATTTCTATCATTTTTGTTCATGAAATAATTAAATTTGAAGATCCTTGAAGTTAGCGTCAACGCTGAAAGTCGAAAAATTGTTTTTCTTCAAGAAACTAAAAAGAATCATTTTCAATTTTTCAAAAGATTGTAGGGTAAGAAAGTACTCAAAAATTTTATTTTCTGTAGGTGATTGAAACACGTGAAATTAGTTAAAAATGGTTAAAATTTTATCTCTAAAAATAAAAAAATAGTTTTTGATGATGGGCGTCGACGCTAACTTTAAGGGCCTAAATTTAAGAATATAAAACATCCCTATTTTTCATTTTTTTATAGCTACAGTAAAATAGGTCCCTTATAAAAATTTACGAAAGACAATATTATTACTTATTAAATATTAATTTTGTTGTTAATTAAAAATCTAAAAATCTTTTACTAATCAGTATAGTAATTATATAGTGCATATTATCTATGACGAAGAAAATTTAATTTAGTATTTTAGATATGAAATTCGTAATAATTGGAGCGCATGGCCCCAAGCACCCTTGTGTGCTAAAAAGTTTCAGTTTGGTTAACATTTCATATGGCTACATTTATAAATAAATGATATTTACAAAAGAAATTTAATCTAACTATAATTTTTAACTCATAATTATTTTATCCATCTTCTTCTGACAGCAGATCTTCATTATTTCTTCGCATTTATTATTCTGAAACTAAAATCTAAATTGGAATTAGATAAATTAATTAATTTAATAAATTTAATTAAGTAAATTAAGTAAATTAAGTAAATTTCAAATAACGAAGCAGTTTAACAAACAAACCCGTTATAGACTTCTAGAAAGTTGAAATCTATCATTTCAATAACAAATTAATTAATTTTTAATTAATTTAATTTTTATAATATTTTAAATTCAATTTAGTGGAAGCATAAAGAATTAAATTGCCAAACACTTTAAAAAATTAAAAGTTGCATTTGCATAAAAATTATAATTTTCTATGAATAAGAATAACACTTTAGGTATAACATAACCTAAAAGTTAACAAATCTTTCTCACTAACAAAAAATTTTCTCAATTTGAAAATTTTAAAAAATCGAAAAAGATTTGGAATTTTTCTTTTTGCGATTATGAACTTTTTTTTGTTGAATTTTGTATGGAAATATTGAGCGATTCATGTAGAATGGTTTCACCTGGGTGAAATGAATGTCAGGTTTTTTTTTTAGAACTCGGAATTAATATCGTTCTTATTTTGGCATTGCTGTTATTTTTTTCAGCAAAAAAAAAAAAAATAAATAAATAAAAGAATTGTTATTTTTCTTTCCGGAGTAGATCGAATTAAAATCTTAAAGCAAATTTTATTTAAAAACTATTGAAACAAAAGTTGAATTGATTTGTAGGTCATTTACCTAGTTTTTCGAGTTCATTGACATTAATGACATATATAAAATTTCTTTTATATAATTAAATAGCTTGTTTTTTTTAAATAATGGCCTAAAGTGACATAAAAAACAAGTATAATTTTTGAATGTTTCAATTTTTACTTTGGTAGCGCACTTTTATAACCAAGCTATTTATATAAATTCTATACCTATATATATATATATATATATTCTTTTTTTAGATTCTAGTTTTATAGACAGTAATTTATTAATTTGTCTTGTCTATCCTGCGTGAAAATTGGTTCTTTTTATCTTATTTTTAACATATAGTTCCACTTCATTTTTTCTAGTTTTTTTTCTTATAATTTCTTACTATATTGTTAAATTATAAACTGGGGGACAAGAAATAACGCAGATAAAATTTTTAGTAATTATATTTTTTTTGTAGGTTAAACAATTATTGTATATTTTTATAATATTTCAATGTGTTTTCTAAAATTAGGAAGACTGCAAAATGAGCTAAAAAAAATTTTTGTTATTGTATATTCTTATTTAGAATATTACATTTTTTTATAAATATTAAAATGAAGGAACAAATTTTCCAAATGCAAAGCATAAGAAAACATTTTTAAGAGCATAATTTATGATAGTATTTTGAAAGCATAAATCGTCTCGATGAAAAGCATAAAGTATTCCTGTCTTTATTAATAAAACTTTTTTTTAAAACAATTTTATTTTTAATATTTAGAAAAGGTTTCAAATTTCTTTTGAATACATAGGTTAAAATTTTTTATTATAACAAACCTAAAACTTTCTCTAAATCAAATTTAATATATTATAATTATTTTTAAAAATTAAAATTTTCACTTAAAATACAGAATTTTTAAATTATTTTTTATTCAAAGAAAAAAGAATCCATAAAAGTACACTTAAAGCATTTTGTTTCTAAAATTTATTTTATTCAAAGTCCGAAAACATCTGTAATTCTATAACACGCTCGATCGATTTTAAGGTTAGAAAAACCGTAAAATTGATTTATCTGCGTAAAAATTAATTCTTTTCCTAAAAGTTTAATACTTAACGGAAATTAAAAAACTTATCGGATTACTTGATTAACTTTTACTTCCTTCTCTTTATAAAAAATGTTTTTCGATTTCAAAATTATTTAATGTTTCCTTTTAAAGAAACCTTTTCTTGATAAATTTTAGGTTATGTATTTCAAAAAAAAAATTTTATTGTTGATTATAAATCTTTATAGAACTTTTTTGAATTTATTATTTTTAACAAGGTCCCTGATTAACATTAATTTTTTCGGGTCAACGAATACAAAGTAATAAAGTTGAAACACATCTTTTATTCATTGTTGCAAATTTAGTAAAACATTAGTAACATTTTAATATTTAATTAAATTACATTTCAATGTTACTTTCAGTTAAAATTTTTTTTAGTTATAATAAAGTGATTTTTTGTTCCTATCACTCTTATGTTATAATCAGCTTAACAAATTTTAGTGTTAATATTTTTTTTTACGTTTTTTTTAAATTTACGTTATTTTGATGGGTTAACATTTCACTGGTCCTTCCCCTTAAATTCAAGAGGGATTTTTTTTTTTAAATTTACGAGACCGTTAAGAAACTAAGGGGTCGTCCACAATGTCCCTGAAGTAAGCGTCGATGTTTAGCGTCGAAAATTGTTATTTGGGGGTTTTTAGAGTTAAAAATGTTACTAATTTTACTTATTTCATTCAAGTTTTGTGAATTGAAAAACCAATAGGATTTTGACGATCCCCCCCCCTTTTCCAAAATTGGCCACGTGGTATATGAACGAACCCTAACAAAATTTGATTTTTCGCATATATTTAAGTTTCTTTATTCATTGACATTTAATCCAACAGTCGTAAGACCAATTACAAGATTATATAAAGAAAAATTGAAAAAAAATTATTGAATTTGAACATATTTTTAAAAGTTTCTAACTTGAAATCGATTTTTTTAAAATTGGTGCAAAACTTTGAAAAACTATTTTAAACTTATAGTTTCTTGAATAGAAAGTTGAAGTAGGTCAATATTTTCTTTTTGAATGGACCCCCCACAGGATTTACGTTATAGTTTTGGCTCCGAGTCGATTTTTCTTTAACTTTAGGATTTTTAACTTCTTGATTGAAATCTAAAGAGCGACGACTGAATTTTAAATTTACCGAAAAATCAACTGGGGTACGATATTAATGTAAAATCTGTAGGGTCCTCTATCAGAAGAATTGCATATTTTTAAAAAATTAGGAATTATATACCGAATTAGATTCTTCGAAATAAATTTTTTGAAACATTTTAAAAAAGTGTTCTCTATTTTTATAATGTTGTGCTCTAATTAGTTTACAAATATTTATTTTTATTTACACATACATACATATTGAATATTTATACATTATATATCGACCCATTTATTACAAATTTTATATTTATAAGTGACGCGCTCCCAAGAAAGGGACCTTAGAAGCAAACGAATTATAGGTTATGTTTGTTCTACATTTATCTTGATTAAAAGTTTTATTTTGTTTTTTCTTTCATTTATTAGCAAGTGAAACTTTAAAAGAAGTTTATTTCAGATGAACAATAGTTTACATACTTAGACACAATAACTGGTAAAGAATATAAAAAGAAATAGACAATGACCAGAAAAATAATATTAAAAAAAATTAGTTCATACATAAATCAGTTCTATACTTTCATATATCATATTTTTGATCTAGTAAAGAATTGAACATCAATAATTTGTAATAATATTTGATTCTCTTTCTGTATTTTTACTCCACAAATTATAAACATAACCTAAAATTGTATACGTTCACTTTTGTAAAAATTTATTGCAGTAAATCCTTCATTACTATTAAAAAAAAAATTTTTCTTCGGCGACATAGCCATTCGGGATTTTAGTTATTCGAAATTTTTTACATTCGGGAAAATGACCGAATACCAATTACTATACATATAGTTTTTACATATACCCCCTTCATTACAACGAAGAAATCATATATTTTAATTACATTTTTTAAATTTATTTTCGAATTCCCTGAAGAAGCGACAAAGTGCCACACTCGGTTATAATTTGTATAATTTACATTCTAACTCCGTTTTATTATTATTAATCCGATTTTTAAGTCCATAACTACATCAGCGCTGATAAAACTGATTTCTAGATTAAAAAAAAAACAAATTTCGTCGATAAATGACGCTTTTTAACCCTAGTACTACACTTATTCGGCGTAAAGAATTTTTCTCATTATACCCTAAAATGAAGTTTACAGATTTGTTAATTTAGTTTTGAGTCGGCACGAAAATAAACTCAGCTTGTTAATTTAGTTTTGTATTAACTCTGAAACTAAACTTTCGTGACGGTCCCTTTTTTTTCTTTAATTTTTTCATAGATTCGCATTGTTCTAACTTCACCTAAAACCATTACACGTTTAACATTTTTTGTTTTAAACTATATTTGGAACACTCACCACAAACATTTATCGAAATTTACTTCAAAAAATACGTAATATCAATAAAAATATTGTTTGCGGCGATGTTAAAATTTTAACCATTGGATAGTTTTATGTGAAGTTTAAATTTTTAGGAAATTAGGTTTCGGTGATGTGTGGGTTGTTTTAAAAGGAAATTGAAATTCTATGTTTAAATTGGTTTTGAAATTTTATGTTTAAATTAAATTTGTGTAAAATTGAATCTTTTAACCATTAAAGGACTTGTTTTAAAAGGAAATTAGTTTTATGTTTAATAGATCATTTTCCGTAGTTCTTCCGCGAAAGAGAAATTAGAAGAAAAATTAGATGGGGAAACACTTTTGAACTTAATCCAAACGTAAAATTGCGTATTCTGTAGGAAATCCCCTTCCCCCACCAGTACTGCCAGATGATTAAAACGAATTGTTAAGAATTCAATTATTTTCAAAATTTGCAGTTCAAATTCATCAAAAGTTGATTTTCAAAAATTGTAACAAAATACTAGAAAAAAGACCAATTTGTTTTCAATAAAATTTTACAAAAATTTAATTGTTTAAAATGAATTTTCGTAAAAAATGTAATTAAAAATACTGAAAATATTGATTAATTTTCATTTTTAGATTTATATTTTAAGAGTTTTTATTAACATTTTCGATAATTAAATTATTCTCAAAATTTGTAATTAAAATTCTTCAAAAATTGATTTTCAAAAATTGTAACAAAATACTTTTTAAAAAAAGTAATTATTTTCAATTAAATTTTACAAAATTTCAATTATTCAAAAAGATTTTTATTTATTTAAAATTTTTACACTTTGGCTAAGCCCTTAATAAAAAAATAACTAATATAAATCTAAATCAACACTGTCGCAAATTAATTTGTCATTAAAACTTGTTTTCATAGATTAGAAATTTTCATTTTCAATATTTCTAAAGTTCTTGCAAATATTAGATTAATTTGATAAATAATTCTGAATTAAATTATTTTGACGTCAAAATATTAATCAGAGACTCCAAAAATACTACTGAATTAAACTTCATAGTAATTAGTATTGATTTTTTGATATTAAAAATATTTTTATATTTACTTATAGGATAGTATTTTCCTGCAAAATTATGCTAAAATCTGACTAAATAACATATAATATTCAATTTTAGAAAGTTTAAAAGCTATCCATTAAAAAATGTGAAATTTAGAAATTTTCCATTTTTTGAAGTTTTTGAAAATATTTTTATATTTACATCTTAGTTGTAGGATAGTATTTTTTGCAAAATTATGCTAAAATGTGACCAAATAACATGTAATACTCAAATATAGAAAGTTTAAAAGCAATCCATGAAAAAATGTAAAATTTTGAAATTTTCCATTTTTTGAAAACATTTTTATACTTACATATTAGTTATAGGACTTTATATTTTGCAAAATTATGCTAAAATGTGACTAAATAACATGTAATACTCAAGTATAGAAACTTTAACAGCAATCCATGAAAAAATAAAAAATTTTGAAATTTTTTGAAAAAATTGAATATCTTCCGTTCTAATTAATATTTTTTAAATCTGTAAATTTATAAACCTTCCTTGGGTCAATACCTAATAACCTACCAAGTTGGACTTAAATCGATTCACATGTTTTTGTGTGATTGGGGTACAAAGTTTTTGTGACAGACATACATAGGTACATACATTAAATTTTTTAAGAATATTTTTGGAATCTTTGATGTTCATAATAACTAATCATGTTAACATTTTGAAGTTTTAAGCAATGTACAGACAGACATCTGATTTTATTAATAAAGATTTTTCATAAATTAAAAATTTTTTTTATTAATTTTGAAATTGTTATTAACTTGTTACTAATTTTATTATTGATTATATTTTACATTTAAAATTTTTTTTTAATTATTTTTAAATTTATTCTATGAATATTAAGTTCCTTTATAATTTTCTGACTCCAGACTCTACTCCATCTTCAGGGCATAAAAATTTAAGTCTTCGTCTATTTTAATTATTATTTTTTGGTAAGATAATTATACATTAATTTTTATTTTATTAATTGTTAAATTATTTTTTATTATTATATTTTTGTTATATTTTTTGGATAGACTCCCTTAAGAGGAAATCATTTAGATTTCAAAACGTTGGAGTAAATAAATATTTTATTCATTGTCCGAATGTTTTCGTTTAATTTGCCTTAATTCAAATTATTTAAATATCGCGGATGGCTTTAATTTTCTTCAGACTTGAATAAAAATCTTCCAAACTGGCAGCACTGCCCCCCACCCCTTCCTAATGGTTGAAAAAAATGTTCAATGTAAAGCACATGTTAATCTACATGAAAAAGTCTATGTAAATAGATTCAAGTAATTTAAATTCCGAACTCTTGCGCCCGCACCACACACGTAATTCACGTTTAGAAAAATATTCGTTTTGATATAAAGAAAGTTAAAAAACTGAAAGTATTAAAAAATACTTGTTTTCTCGACAATAGTCAAGAAAACAAGTATTTTTTTAATACTTTCAGTTTTTGCTTTTATAGTTTTAAATAAAACTAAGTAGTAGAAAATAAAGGATTACACAAAAAAAGGGGGAAGAAGGAGAAAAAAAACTAGCGGAGAATTTCTTCGGTGCGATTCCTAACTTTGATGGTTCTTTGAGAGAGGAGTGTTGAAGACTGAAGGTGAACTAGAGAGATATGAGTAGTGTCTGAAAAATTAGTTGTAAAGCAAGTTGTGAAGATGGCGGTAGTTGATGGGAGTCGTGTGGCGACTCGTAGCGATAGTGGTTGGGAACTGTCTCGGGACACGGACAGACGGCCAACGGCTGAAAACCACCAAGTACAGTCCGAGGCAAAAGATAAAAAAGGCGAAATTCTCTCACTAAAACGAAACGAACACTAACAGAGAGAGTCCCTAGTCGTCGTCGTCATAATCGTCGACCCCTTTTTTTTTGCATCGGTTCCGGTTCGTTCGCGGTGATTCGCGTCGAACCGCGGGCACGGGAAATGCACTCCAGTGTAAATCGCAGCTCCAGCTGAATTGCTCCATGTCGCCGCACGACTTCCTTGAACGCCGGAAATCACAGTATCACGGAGGCCAGGTCCGCCTGGCGCTGGCATAATGGCGTTATCCTCGGCAGGGTGCAGTGCAGTCTTCGCCAGTGCTTCGCCGGGCGTCGGAGGTACACACTAAATGAAAACACTAGAAAAACATTTTAGGATTCATACACAGAAATTTACTCTTCTCTCTCTCTCTCTCTCTCTCTTTTTCTTCTCTATCCTTTCTGTCCTTTGACACTTTTCTCTATATACTTTCGCCATAAAATTTTTCCACTTGTCCAGACTCTCTTTAACTACCAGAAAATTTGCAAATTGACCTTTCTCGCCTCTAAAACTATAACCTCGAATCTTCGATAAAAAGATTCATTTCTTATTTTTGGTAAATAATTTTCAATGTTAAAAAAATAAAACTGTCATGTCTAACTTTTGTTTCCCTTCTGTCAAAAAAGAAGCAAAAAGGAGAAATAAAAGCAAGAAAATAATGTCTTAGAATTTAATTTATTGAAGACATATTTTTTCGAATAGAATTGACAAGTGTGGGACAATTCTCTTGTCACACGCTGTTCAACATTGATTAAATGTGTGGAATAGGTGCGACATAACCTTAAAAAAGTGAATATTGAGACGCCCGGTTGAATCGATTTTTTGTTTCCCAGGTTTGGTGTATGTACATGACACACTATATATAGCTGTTTATTTGTTTTTTTCGATATAATTTCAAATTTTAAAAAGGGGTGTGAGTGTTATTTTCTTTTATGGGAGAAAACGTTTTTTTGTTTTGGTTTTTTAAAACTTTTAATTGAAAACAAATTCTTATCTATTTTGTTACAGTTTGGGAAATTAACATTTTATTTAAAAGTGAACATAAATTTGAGGAAAATTGACGAAACTTGATGATTCTTTTTGTAAATTAACTATGAAATTCCAAAGTTTATAAAAATTATTTTTACGATATATGCAAACACACAGACTTCGCATTCGTCTACTAAAACCTACTATTTACTACTTTTTATGATTAGCTACTATTTGGATTTCTTTTTAAATTTTTGACATTTTTCGTTTCTTTTCTTTTTTTTTTGAAAATTTGCACTACTTTAAATCTGCTAATTCTTGAAAAATGTAATTAAAATTCTTATAGAAACAATTAAAAAAATGTTTATAAAATTCTTTAAAACAATTCAATTATTTAAAAAAATTTTAATAAAATTCTTTTAGATGCAATGCAAATTTTTTTTTATAAAATTCTTTGAAATAATTCAATTATTTTAAATAAATTTTAATAAAATTCTTTGAAACAATTCAATTATTTTAAAAAATTGTTAATAAAATTCTTTTAAAAACAATTGAAAACATTGTTATACAATTCTTTGAAACAATTCAATTATTTAAAAAAATTTTTATAAAAATTCTTTAAGAAACAATTGAAAATATATTTATAAAATTCTTTCAAACAATAAATTCAATTATTTTAAAACAATTTTAATAAATTTTTTTTAGATGGAATTGAAAATTTTTTTATAAAATTATTTTAAATAAATTTTAATAAAATTATTTGAAACAATTCAATTATTTTAAAAAAAATTTTAATAAAATTCTATTAGAAACAATTGAAAACATTTTTATAAAATTCTTTGAAATAATTCAATAATTTTTTAAAAATTTTATAAAAATTCTATAAGAAACAATTGAAAATATTTTTATAAAATTCTTTGAAACAATTCAATAATTTTTAAAAAATTTTATAAAAATTCTTTAAGAAACAATTGAAAATATTTTTATAAAATTCTTTGAAACAATTCAATAGTTTTTAAAAAATTTTATAAAAATTCTTTAAGAAACAGTTGAAAATATTTTTATAAAATTCTTTGAAACAATTCAATTATTTTAAATAAATTTTTAATAACATTCCTTTAGGAGCAATTGAAAAAATTTTTATAACATTCTTTAAAAAAATTCAATTATTTTAAATAAATTTTTAATAAAATTGTTTTAGAAAAAATTTTTATAAAATTCTTTAAAACAATTTTTAAAAAAGTTTGCAAAATCTTTCGCATAATACAATTATTTTCACAAACAATAAAATTCTTCGTTGACATTAAAATATTTTCAATCTGTACTATTTTAATAAAATTTCTCAAAAGAATTCAACTGTTTTAGAAACAAATTTAAAGTGCAACGCAAAAATTCATTTAATATCATAAATAATAAATTTTTCACAGGAATTTAATTATTTGAAATACAATTGTCAAGAAAAATTTTTCAAAGAAATTCAAATATTTGAAATATTTTAATAAAATTCTTCGAAAAAAATTAATTATTTGCTAAAATTTTGGTAACATTTGTTTACAAAAATTAAATTACTTTTCTAAATAATAAAATTTATCGTAAGAATTCAATTATTTTTAATACAATTTTAATTAAATTTTTATTATATTAAGAATGAAGAATAAATTATTATTTTCAATTTTCAGAAAATGATTCAACAAATTTTAGTTATTTACAAAAATTAATAATAAAATTCGTTGTAAGAATTCAATTATTTTTATAAATTTTTGGAAAATTAATCATAAGAGTAGGTACAATTATTTTCGCGAATAATTAAATTCTTCGCTAAAATTCAAATATTTTCAATATCTACTTTTCTAATAAAAGTTCTCAAAAGAATTCAATGAATGTATAAATAATAAAATTTTCACAGAAATTCAATGACATGAAAACCAATTTTCAAGAATAGTTTTCGAAAAAAATCAATTATTTAAAATATTTTAATAAAATTCTTCAAAATCTTTTGAAAACATTTTATTATTTTTTTAATACCTATAGATTATAGTTAAATTTTCGTAAATGTAATTAAAGATATTTATTTAAGTTTCGAGTAATAATTTTTAAATAATTAAAAATTTGTGAATTAATAAAAGTTCATTGTAACTTTCTTACACTTTTTTTATAACTTCAACATAATTTTATTCTAAAAAATAAAAGAGAAAGAACAGTTTTTAGCTTCTATTTTTTTAATAGCAAAATCAAACTAGGTCTTTTATTGTTAAATGATATTTTTAGAATATCGAAAACATTTTTGAATCAATTTTCAAACTCTATAAACAATTTTAAAAAAAAATATATAATATAAAAAAAGTATTTTCATAATTATGAAAATTTTAACAAAAATCTGAAAAGAACAATTTTGTTTCTTCGTTTCTTCTGAGAAATTTAATATTAATTTTAAAAGTAAAATTATTTCAAAAGTTTTACATAATTTTTTGAAAGTCATTATTTAAATTTACTATTAAAAAAAAATTATATTATCCATATGCAATTTTTCAAAAGTTTATATGCATAAAATTTTGTTTAATGAATAATGTATAATTTTTCTGCATTGTGATTTTTATTCAATGAATTTCTTATTTAACTGTACTTTTAACTGGATTTTTTAAAGAGCCGATTTTAAAATTTAGCTAAATACAATATTTAGTATTATTTAAATGATTTTCTGTAGAAAGGGATTATTTTTTTGTAAAAATTAACAGTATATGAGGTATTTGTTTATTGAAATTGTTTAAATAATTTTAAGATTTTATTTCGTTATTTTTACTTTAGAATGGAATGTGCTGAAAGGTTTTATTAGTCAACTGAAAAATAAATATAGAATTTTCTCTGAATAACAATTCTATTAATTATTTGTTTATAAAAAATGTTTAATAAATGAAATAACTTAATTTTTTTAATAACTTTATTAAAGGTATCATAAAATATAAGTTTGTTTTATAAATATAAATTTTAAACTATAAAATATAACAATTTTTGAACAATCAAGTTTCTAGTCTCTAAATTGAAGTCAGTTTTTTTTTACAAAAAAGTTCCTTAAAGTTTTTAATTTGATTTAGAAATAAGAAAAGTTCGTAAATTGTACACGATAGATTTTGGAAAAGTTACAAATGATTGCAAGAAATTCAATTATTTTCAAAAGTAATCAAAGTTTTCTTACAAAAGTTCAATTATGTTAAAAAATTTAAGAATATTCTTATTAAAATTTCAATTATCTTTAGGTATAAATAATAAAATTCTTCTCCCAAATTCAATTATGTATTTTCAAAATTTTTTTTAAAAATTCTTAGAAAAATTTCAATTATTTACAATAATTTACAAATTTTTTATAAATTTCTTCGCAGTAATGTAAGCATTTTCATAAATAATATATAATTTTTTCATGGATTTAATTATTTTCGTAAATAATAAAATTCTTCGCAAGAATTCAATTATTTTCATAAATAATAATAATAATTTCACAGGAATTTAATTATTTTAAAACACAATTTTCATAAAATTTTTCAAAGAAATCAATTGTTTAAAATGATTTTTATAAAATTTTTCGCTAGAATTCAGTTATTTAAAAAAAAATTAATAAAGTTCTTCGTAAGAATTCAATTATTTTTAAAAAATTTCAATAAAAATCATTGCAAGATTTCAATTATTTTTTAGAATTTTAATATAAATCGTTGCAAAAATTAAATGATTTTTAAAAATTTTAATATAAATCCTTGCAAGAATTCAATTATTTTTAAAAATTTTAATAAATTCCTCTACAAAGATTTAATTATTTTCATAAAATAATAAAAATTCCACAGGAATTCAATTATTTACAAAATTTTTTCATAAATTTCTTCGCAATAATTTCATTACTTTCATAAATAATAAAATTCATTACAGAATTTCAAAGTATGTTCAAAAATTTACAAAAATTCTCGTCAAAATTGAAATTATCTATATAAATAATTAAAATTTTTCTCCGAAATTAAATTATTTTCAAAAATTCAATTATTTTTATAAACAATAATATTCTTTTCCGAAATTCAATTATTTTTAAAATTTTTTTTAAATTCTAGTCAAAATATCAATTAGTCTTATAAATAATAAAATTATTTTCCGAAATTCAATTATTTTCAAAAATTTTTGGCAAATTTTCAATTATTTTCAAAAATTTTCGACCAGCTAATGAATATCAATATCTACCATTTTAATAGAATTTTTCTAAAGAATAACATTATTTTTAATAAAATTTTAATAATTGAAATTATTCTTTTAAATTTTCATAAAATTATTCAATTATTTAAAAAACTTTTGTAAAATTCTTTGGAGAAATGATAATGATTTTCAATATCCACTATTTTAATAAAATTTTTTAAAAGCATTCGAATATTAAAAAAAAAAAAATTAATAAAATTCTATACGCAAACCTTTAATTATTTTCATAAAATAATAAAATTTTTACAGGCATTCAATTATTTTCGTAAATAATAAAATCTTTTTTAGGAATTTAATTATTTTCATAAATAATAAAACACATTGCAAAATTTCAATTATTTTTAATACAATTTTTAAGAAACATTCAATTATTCAATAAATTATTTATTAATTTTGTTTTTTTTTAAATTTAATAATTCTCGTAAAATTTTCTAAGAAAATTTGATTTAAAATTGAATTTTATTTAGAATTTGAGATAATAATTGAATATTAAAAGCATAATAGCGTGAATTTTTAGAAATAATTGAATTTTGAAATGGTTTCAAATTAAAATCTTTGAAAATCTGAATTTTTCATATTTTTTACCAACAATTCTGTGGAATTAATTTTTTTAAGAAAGTTTAATTGTTGATTTTTAAAAAATTATTTGAAGCTTTTATTTTCTTATATGTATATATTTAATTGAAGAATTTACGAATAATTGAAATTTCGCAAAATTGAATTTGAAATGAATTTGAAAATTCTTAAAGAACTCTGTTTCAAAAATGATAAAAAAATAATGCATTTATAGAAGAATTTTAGTTAAAAACACGAAAAAAAAAAAATTTTTTAATTTTCGAAAAGTTACAAATTATTGCAGAAATTCAATTATTTTCATAAATAATAAAATTTTTACAGAAATTCAATTTTTTTCCGTAATTATTAAAAATAATGCATTTATAGAAGAATTTCAATTAATGTTTAATTTTAATCGAATTTTTTAAAAAAGTGTAATTATTTTTAAAAATTTAATTTTAAATTCGTCCAAAGAATTCGATTATTTAAAAATTTGTTGATAAAAATTCTTTACGGGAATTGAATTTTAAGAAACATTCAATTATTCAATTAATTATTTATTTTTGTATTTCAATAATTGATTTCTCAAAGTATTTTCTAATAAAAATTAATTATTTTCTAAAATGCTGGCAAAATTCTTGTAAAAATTTCAATTATTTTCAAAAATTTTCGTCCATTCAATGATTTTTAATATCTACTATTTTAATAAAATTTTACAAAAAAAATTCAATTACCTTTATTACAATTTTAATTGGATTCTTCGAAATAATTGAATTATTCTTTTAAATTCTCTTAATTCTTCATAAAAATTGAATTATTTATAAAAATTTAATAAAATTCGTTGCAAGAATTACAATTATTTTTTATACAATTTTAATTAAATTATTCGAAAAATGAAATTCTTAAAAATTTTATAAAAGTTTGTCGAAAGAATTTAATTATTTAAAAATTTTGTTGATAAAATTCTTTACGAGAATTAAATTTTAACAAACATTTAATTATTGAATAAATTATTTATTTTTGTATTTAAATAATTCAATTCTCGTAGAGTTTTCTAATAAAAATTTATTTAAATAAGAATTTTAGTTTTAATTTTAGATAATTGAATATTGAAAGCAATATAGCATAAAGTTTGTAAATAATTGGATTTTTTTGAAAAAGTTTAATTGATTTTTTTGAATATTATTTTAAGTTTTTATTTTCTAATATTTATTTAATTGAAGAATTTACGAATAATTGAAATTGAAGGAAAATTGAATATTGTAAACAAATGTATTTGAAAATTGTCAAAGAACTTTTTTGAAAATTATTAAAAATAATTGACTTAGAGAAGAATTTTAGTTAAAAATTCTTGAATTCATGTTTTATAGTTAAAATTTAATTTATAGTTTGAAGTAAAATATTCTCTTATTTTACTCGGACTGGTTATATTTTTGTCAGTAATTGGTCTGTGAACAGTCCATAATTTTTTATTTTTGGTCCGCAAAGTCCGGATTTTTAAATAATTTTACTGGTTCGAGGCCTGTAAGCGTCGAAAATATAATTTCTGGCACCAAGATGAAAACTATCGAAAAATTGTTTAAATTAAGTAAAAAATTCTTATTGTATTACAAATATTCCTATTTTTCTATTTTCTTCTTTAAAATTGCGTAACTTGCGTAATTTTCAACTTTTTTTTTGTTGCTGTTTGGCTCATTTTTTCCCTATTTTTTTATTCTTATATAAAATTACGTAATTTTCAACCTTTTTTTTTGTTGCTCTTTGGCTCATTTTTCCCCTAATTTTTATACTCTTTTATTTTGAAAAATTAGGAAAAATGAAAAATAATGAAAAACAAGAATAAAAATCAAGGGCTGTATACTTTAATGAAGATAAAATAATAATAAGATAAATATTATTTGTTTCAGATTCGTTTAAAGTTCCAGTTAAAGAAGAACGTCCAGATGAGGCCGAAATCCGGGAGCTGGCAGCCAAGATGGTGGAAGCACACAAGGCGAAAATGACTCCGAGTGTTGCGACCCTCGGCGTCCAGCGACCGAGTGGCCTACAACAAGGCAGTCTTCAGGGTATGTTGTTCTTCAACAACAATACCAACACCCTGACCCTGGGCACAACACAGCAGAAGCGTGCCACCGACACTCCACAGGCAAAGGAAGGAAAAGTCCCTCTAGATGACGAGAGCCAACGTGGACGTTTCGGTTGGGTCAGCTTTGACGAAACACACATTCCCTATATTTTTCGTGCCGGCGAAAAATTCTGTGCAGTGCGGATCCTCGAGTCCAAGCTCCTCAACAAGTACCTGAGCTATCTTCATTCGGACATTTACAGTTGTACCTGCATTCGCAGTTACTACATCACCGAAGCCGAGAGTAAGCTACTCAACGAAATAAATTCAAAGCACTGTGAAAATCAATTTGGCCGCGAGCAATTCACCAGTAAAGATCTTGTCGTGAGGCTCGCTGACGCCAAGGAATTTTACGCCTTCCTCGATGTCTGTTACACTAAACTCACCGCCAGTAATCGAGCCACTCCCTCCGACAAGTGCGGCTTCATTCGCATCAACAAGGAATCCGTCGTCCCCTACACCGTCAAGGACAACCTCAAATACGTTCCTCTATTCTACTTCGAGGGCGAGACTGACAATCTAAAACTAAAGGCGGAAAAACTCGAGGGCTGGGATCTATCCTACTTGAAATTCTGCTGTAAAGTTCAGGGAATTAGAAATGAATTGTTTGCTAGTGAAACATGCTCTGTCATTAGTCTCAGTGATATTAAGAGTTACTTCCCACCTGGGACTGGCTTTGAGGATTATTGGCCCAGTAAAGTTATGGATTCGCAATTAATTGTTAATAGTAAAGGTGGCGGTGGTGGTGGCGGTTGGACAAAACAACCGGCAACACCACCGGCGCCAAAATCAGTTCAAAATAATGTAGCGAAAAATACAATTGTGAGAGCACAGCCAATGCAGAATATGATACAGAGGCCGAATGCGACAATTCAACGAGTCACGCAACTTAGGACACCAATTTCACATGCACAACATTCATCGTCGTCGACTATTTCTTCCGTTAGGAGCAATACGATTGCACAGCCAATAACGCAAAGGGATTTTGCTGCACTCAATGCTGTTCAAACGGCTGTTAATGGCTGGTCGGGACTTGTTAGCACTCAACCGACTTTTCAAGCCGCTTTGGTCTCGCAGGCTAATCAAATTATTAGGATGCCTAATTCTGCACTCAGCACACATAACGTGAGTTTAAATAATATTTTTGATTTCATTTCATAATTTGTATGTTGAGTATTTATTTGTTTCTATTACTTTTCTTTTGAAGTGATGCAAAAAGTAGTAGATTGTGCAACTAGTAGAACTTTTTACAACAACTCTGAACAGAGTGGCGAAAGTAAATTTTTAGCGTGGCCAAAGTAAAACTTTTCTTAATTCCTCTGAACAGAGTGGCGAAAGTAAGTGTGGCGAAAATAGAACTTTTCTTAACCTCTCTTAGCTCCTTCATCCATCGCATCCTTCAATATCCATACTAATTCCAACAAATCCATGCAATCCTCACACGTCATCTTTTTTCCATTCTTTCCTATCCCCCTTTCAAATATATGGGCCCCCTCCATCTAAAATAATTTTACAGCAAGTTTAAAAAAAAAAAAATTTTTAAAAAAGTATTTTATAAAATAATTGTGAGTGTTTAGAAATTTAAGTAGCTCGCTTAATTCATATGAGGCATTTCATTTCAAATCATTCCACCGACAAAAAACAATCGCAATTAGAGAGATTTTCTAATAAATTTTATTATATAAAAATTTAATTATTTGTAATATATTATACACTACCGGTCAAAATTGAGAGACCACCCATTTTTAGGCGAATGGAAAACGTTTTAAAACATAAAATTTATTGAAACTAAAATTTTTTTTGTTCATTTTCTGAAAGTTGATAAAATTCTGGAAAGAATAAGATATTTCAGAAGGGGCGCATGATTATTCCCCAAATGTCATTTTTCCGAAATGTCATTTTACCGAACTGCACTTTTGCGAATAGTCATTTTTGCGAAAAGCCATTTTTGCGAATAGTATTTTTTGCGAAAAGTCATTTTTACGAATTTTCATTTTTGCGAATTGTCATTTTTGCGAATCGCCATTTTTACGAATTGTCACTTTTGCGAATCGACATTTTTACGAATCGCCATTTTTACGAATTGTCACTTTTGCGAATCGACATTTTTACGAAATGTCATTTTTGAGAATAGCCATTTTTGCGAAAAGTAATTTTTACGAATTGTCGTTTTTGCGAATTGTCATTTTTGCGAAAAGCTATTTTTGCGAATTGTCATTTTTGCGAAAAGCTATTTTAGCGAATTGTCATTTTTGCGAATTGACATTTTTGCGAAAAATACAATAGTGAATCTATATATACTACAAGTTTACTATTGTATTTTTCGAAAAAATGACAATTCGCAAAAATGACTTTTCGGAAAAGTGACAATTCGTAAAAATGTCGATTCGCAAAAGTGACAATTCGCATAAATGACATTTCTCAAGAATGAAATTTCGCAAAAATGACAATTCGCAAAAATGGCTTTTCGCAAAAATGACTATTCGCAAAAGTGCAGTTCGGTAAAATGACATTTCGGAAAAATGACATTTGGGGAATAATCATGCGTCCCATTTCAGAAGTCGTTTGGCCAATACTACAAAATTTTTTTATAGAAAGTATTCACCAGACTATGTATATTATATGTTTTTTGGGACACTGAATTCGAATCCGAACTCAGTTTTCCGCCATCACGTCAAGTTTCTTCACAAATTAATAAAATTCGAAAAAAACTGACTGTAAACAAGATTTAAATAAAAATAAACAGAAGATTCTATTAAAAAGCAACTTTAAAACACTGAAAAAATATTATATAATGTTAAACAATCAAAGAAACTCGTAAATATTCCAAATTTAAGATGGCGGATCCAATATGGCGTCGATTTTTTTAAAATTCACCCAATTCGCCTGAATCTTGTTACTCGGGGGTTTTTAGGGTTGCTAAATACGAATTTCACCTCAGTTTTAAAAAATTCAAAATGGCGGATCCAATATGGCTGACCAATTTTTAAAAAATTATTGGATTTACCTGAAACGTTATACTCGGGGGTTTTGGGGGTCGCTAAATACAAATTTCACCTTAGTTTTCAAAAATTCAAAAACTGGTAAATTTTTAAATAATTCGTTAGCCATATTGGATCCGCTATTTTGGATTTTTTAAAACTAATGTGAAATTCGTATTCAGCGACCCCAAAAACCCCCAGGTAACAAGTTTCGAATAAATCTGATAATTTTTTTTTTAAAATACGTCAGCCATATTGGTTCCGCCATTTTGAAGAAATTTGACGTGATGGCGCAAAACTGAGTTCGGATTCGAATTCAGCGACCCAAAAAACATATAAAAAACATGGTCCGGTCAATACTTTCTTTAAAAAAAATTTTGTAGTCCAGTGTAATTCATTTAGATATTTTTAAAAAATCGTCATTTTCTAAAATAATAACTTCTAAAATAATAACCGCTTTTTAATGATCTTAGACTTATTTTAAAGGTTATTTGCTACACTATAAGAATTACTTATAGGCATTAACGGGTAATTTTTTTCTTAAAACATGCCGACCGTCAAAGTTGGACCAAAAAAAATTCAAAAAATTGGAAACATTCGGAAACATTCTTATTAACAGAAAAATAATTTTTAAAATTCAAACGTATTTTTTTTTTATTAAATTTTCTTGAAAAATGTACACCATACAAAAATATATTTTCTAGAATAGTTTTTAGTACAGAAAAATGGTTTCAAAATTTTTGAATTTTTTTGGTCCAATTTTGACGGACTGCACTTTATAAAAAAAAATTACACGTTAATGCCTACAAGTAATTCTTATAGTGTAGCAAATGACCTTTAAAATAAGTCTCAAAAATCATGAAAAAGCGTTTATTATTTTAGAAGTTATTCAAATTTTTGTAAAACATTGGAAATGACGATTTTTTAAAAATATCTAAATAAAATATTGGCGAAATGACTTCTAAAAGATCTTGTTCTTTTCAAAATTATATCATCATAAATAAGGAGCAAACATAACCTGAAAATTAGGTCTATATTTAGTTAAACAGTAGAGCGAAGGTCACAGGGCGAACATAACCTCAAAATAATGCCCATGACCAGTTAAACTGTTGGACAAAGAGCAAATTTAAATTACAATTCACACAATAGTTTTTCACAAAAAGTCGGTCTTATTACGTCGACAAAAACATTGATAACTTCAGTTTATAATAAATAAAAATGAAAAGATTATAAAAAAATAATGAGCTGGGATATCAAGAACTGGATTTTGCTTCGCCCTCTGCGCGCGTCAACCCCTCCATTTTTAATAAGATAATTTTCTTTATCTGTCGTTTCTAGCTTGATTTAAATATAGAAAATATTTTTTCTAGGACATAACAATTGACTCTACATTATAAAAATAAACCTCACTTTTTAGAGAACAGAGAAATGTAATACATTATTTAATTTAGTAAATAGTAAAATTGCAATTAACATATCTAATTTTGAGGTTAAGTTTCCCTTTGACCTAGAGTCCCTAGAGTTATACTAAAAATAACAACATTTTTTGGGGTTATATTTCCTTTTGATTTTGAGTTATGCTAATCTACAGCGTTCAGAAATTACTGACTCAAAGGCGCCGTCCTTGAAGGTAATAAAGTTTTCGTGAAAAACGAAGCCAATTTTTTGTACAAAGGGTGTCAAAAGTGAGTGTTTTTGTGCCTAAAAGTAAAAGCAAAAGATTCGTTAAAAAAAATATAGTGTCAGGCGAGAGATGTTTTCATAAAGTATACAAAGTGTTTCTAAATATAATAAAACTCATCCTACCTAGATCGGTTAAATTGTCGCACGGGCGTTAATCTCGGTAGAAAAGCAGTTAAACTATCGGTAGGTTTCACAGATACCCGGCAATAAAAACCCTAATCTAAAATGTGCAAAACATCTCTTTAGGTTCAAGAAATAGAAAGTTTCAAGAAAAACAAAATCATAAATTTTCCTCTGAAAAATATAATCCTAAAAATATCTGCAAAAGAAATTTAATCTTTCAACCTGAAAAAAATAATTTAGAATTATATCCCTAGTAGTTTGCTTTTCTTTTACTAAACCTAGGAACTTTGATTATTATAAATAAATAAATAAATAAATAAAATTAGATTTTCGAATCGAATTTCCTTTTAGTATTAAATACTAAGTCAAAAAATATGGAACTTTGATATAAACATAATGAGCAGAGAGAATATTTCAAAAATTCAAAATGGCTGCTTGGAGACAAATTCGAAAGAAATTCTTCTTTCGAATTTGTCTCCAAGCGGCCATTTTGAATTTTTAGGAAAATAGAAATTACTCTTTTTATTTTTTTTTTGTTTTTTTTTTGCATTTAAAAAAGCTGAAAATTGAAATTTTTTGAATTTGTTTTAGCAAATGACAACGGCGAGTAAGACTTACTCTCAGCAGTCAAGGAGTAGAGGGGGTGGTGGCGGAGCTGCGCAATATCCCGGCGTTTATCCGGTTACGACGATGCAATCTGCCGTTCATGTCCAACCACCCCCTCTTATTCGAGCCACCCAATCCAATCAATCCAATATTGGGTAAGTTCATTTTGCCATTATTAATCAAAAATAAATAAAATAGAGAAATCATTAATTATAATTTTCGCTTCGCTTATTCGAATGTAGGATATTATATACATATATATATAGAGAGCAACACAGCACGCAAACGCATGGGTTCTATATTCATTACCATGTCAAAATTCACAAGTCAAATTTTTATTATTTTTCCTCTTTTATTCCATTTTTTCTAATTATATATTAAATTACTTATAATTAAATTATTTTTTTCCTAATCGGTAAAATTTTTGTCTTATTTAGGAAATATATGAATCTATATAAAAATTTACGTTTCGCTGAATATTTTCAGTACTTTTTTTAAGTCCAAAATATAGAAACGTTTATTTTGAATTAAATGCGAAAAGAATTTTTTTTTATGTATAGACTGATTGTGAGTCGATTTGAAATCATTTAAGTTGATTCATTTCAAGTTCAGACTTTGCACTCTTCTACTAAAACCTACGATTTACTACTTTTTTTTACAATTAGCTACGATTTGGATCCTTTTTTAAAAATTTGTGACACTAAAAGTAACTTTTTTCATTTTTTTTGTTTTTGAAAATTTTTATATATCTTTAAATCTACTTACAGTTTAAAAGAAAAAAATTATTCTTGAAAATTTTAATAAAATTCTTTTGGAAACAATTAAACATTTTTTTTATAAAATACTTTAAAACAATTCAATTATTTGCGCTTCGAATTTTAGGCGCGGGCCAACCTTGACTATATGGGCCATCCTTGACTACATTCTTTTTTTTAAATGTTTATAACTATATTTTATTTTCAGATCACAAGTAATTTACAATATTCATAGAAAGTTATAAACATAGGTCAAAAAGTGGGCCGAACTTGACTGCCGTTTTTTTTTAATATAAGAAATTTTATATTTCAACAAAACTGTTTTGATTTTTTTTCAATAAAATTATTTTAATTCTAAAAATGATTTATTCTTATAAAATCGTTATTTTTTAAAGGTTTTTTTTTCAATATTTTTAATTTAAATTTGATTTTTTATGATTCAAAAACTCCTAATTTTTAAGAAATTGAAATAAAATGTTATTGAAAAATAAAAAAAAAACGTTTCTTAATTTTTTTTTATAAAAAAATACCTCATATGTGACGCTCTACTGTGAAAGGTATACCTTATGCGGAAAATGTTTTAGGTTATGTTCATGATAATTTCAATGATCAAGAATAAATTAATTTAGATTAATTTACATACTTAAATAAATTTTTCTATTTTGAAAAATAAAAATTAATTTTTATTGAATATTCAGATGTAATAAAGATGGACAGTTACAAAGTTAATAATTCAAGTTACAATTATATGTAATTTCTTATTAATAACATTTTATCTTATATCAATTAATTAAACTTTAATTAAATTATCCGATAACTGGTGATGAGAAATAAAAGGTTTTAAATTTTTAATTTTCGGTTATATCCAGGAAATGTAAATTATATATTTTTATCAATATTTTAAAAATGTTTTATGTAAGAAGGCATTGAAAGAGATCTTTTTTTTAGTATAAAGAATTTTTAAATAATGATTTTTTATATATAAAACTTCCGTTATTTATTATAATCTCACTTCAGAATATTCGTCAATCAATTTATTGACATTATTAATGTTCTTTTCATTAAGAATTAAATATAGAAAAAATTGCGAAATAATAAAATATTTAGTAATTTCATCAGTTACTGAAGATGTTAAAATTTATTGAATTTATTTATAAATGTATATTTATTATTATTATTATTATTATTATTATTATTATTATTATTATTATTATTATTATTATTATTATTATTATTATCATTATATTATTTTTCAATTATTATTTTCTTCATAATAGTTTTATTTTTTCATATTTTTAATGAAAGGTTTCTTCCTCTGTAATTTAATTTTTATTAATTTAATAGCATTATGAGTAATTAAAATAAAATATTAGTTTAAAAAAATGTTAAAGTTTTTGAAATTTAACTATTTCTAAAAATTTATATTCCAACGCATTTAATATTCAATTATTAAAAAAAAGTTTAAAAACAAAATTTTCGTAAAATTTTTAATAAAGTTATTGTTGTCCCATAATTAAATTTACTGGAAGTATTCTTTACTTTATAGACAATATCTACAAAAAAAATTTCAAATCAAAAAAGGTATTTTTTTTTAAAATTTAAATTCAAAAAATTAAAAAAAATTTTTTTCGGTCAAAAAAAAGTTTTTTTTTTTAAAGTGCTTCTTATTTTTGAGTTGAATTTTATAAATTTTTTTCTAAAATGATTTAAAGTTCTACAGGAATTCAATTATTATTTAAATACAAAAATAAATAATTACATTTTTTGAGGAATTCTATTAAATTCATATAAAAAGTAATTGAATTCTTGCACCGAATTTAGATAAATTTTTTTAAAATAATTGAATTTTTTCAAATTATTTATTTTATGAAAATTGAAAACAATAATTTAATTATTTCGAATAATTAAATTAAAATTGTATTAAAAATAATTTAATTCTTGCGATGAATTTTATTATCAACTTATGAAAATAATTTAATTCTCATAAACAAATATTATCAAAAATTTTAGAAAATAATTAATTTCTTTCGAAAAATTTTCTTGAAAATTCGATTTCAAAAAATTGAATTTCTGTGAAAATTTGCTTATTTAAGATATTAATTGAATTTTTGCCTTTAATTTTTTAAAATATTTTTTTCTAAAATAATAGAATTCTTTTGAGAAATTTTATTAAAATAATTGATATTGAAAATATTTGAATTTCAGCGCAGATTTTCAGTATTTCCTGGCAAAAAATTTTAGAAAAATTTTTGAAAACAATTGCTTTGTTTGAGAGAATTTTATAAAAAAATTTCAATTGTTTCTATGAAGAATTTTATTAAAATTTTTGAGAATAATTTTTTTATTTCAACTATTAGCAGATTTGAAGTTGTGCAAATTTAAAAAAAAATATGAAAAAAGTAGCTTTTAGTGTCACAAATTTAAAAAAAAGGATCCAAATCGTAGCTAATCGTAAAAAAAGTAAATAGTAGGTTTTAGTAGATGAGTATTGAGTACAAAGTCTCTTATAAAGAGATTAAAAATGTGAATTTAATATTTCCCTATTTGTATTTATAGAATTGAAAATATTTTCTCATTTCGGTCTCAGAACGTCCGAAGTTGCCTTATAAAGTGCATTATTTCGGAAAATGTATTTTCGTATTTCAGTGATTTTCCTGAAATTGCTACTTTTGAACTTGGATTTTTGAATTAATTTTTTTTTAAATTATACGTTTTTTTATATTAAAATTACCCAACGAATTTTTTTTTACCTTTTTAAGATTGTTTCCATTTTGAAAACATCCGGAAAAGTAATTTTTACTTTTTTTCAATGCACATATTTCTCTAAACTTTCTTCTTTGCATTGTTTTTCTTACCCACACGAACTTTATCTTTTAATAAGATAATTTCAAGTTTTTTTGCGACAATTATTTTCTCTCCTTTTGAGAGAAGAAATTTTTGTCTATGAATTTGATAGGAAAGAAATTTTTATTCATTTACTACTTCCACTTCTTCTTCTTCATCATCATCATCGTCATTTCTGCTTTCTTCTTCATCATCATCATCATCAATTTATATATTTCGAAAATTCGTGTATTTTTACATTCTCATTGATTGTTTATAATTATTTGGGGACGCTAAATCCTTTACTTTCGGTAAAACTGTTGTTAATGTGATTTTTTTAATAAAAAATAAAAATAATTTAAAAAAAAAATTTTTTTAATAAATATTTTTTTTTTAAATAAAAATATTTATATTTACTTTTACAGTAAATTTAAATTTTCAGTAAAGTATTTAAATATTCCCCCTCTCCCTTTTTAAACCGATTTCAACATTTTTTTTTATTTTTAACTTTTTAAAATTAGCGTCGACGTTGAGTATCAAATCATATTCTTTTTAACATAAAAGCCAAAAAAAAATTTGCCCTATTTTTCAAAAATATTATATTTAAGAAAGTGTATAAATTTTTACTTCCTAGATATATGAAAAAAAAATGTGACATTTTTAGCACCAACGTTTCTAAAAATAGTTTTTGACGCTAAACGTCGACGCCAACTTCAGGGACCTCGTAAATCTGCAAAAATTTCTACACGTTCAGAAGTCGAGAAAATTTGCCTTAATTGAAAAATATTTTAAATTAAATTATTTTTTAGCACCTCGTTTAATTGGTTTATTTTCAGTTTTAAGATTATTCAAATTTTTTTTTAAAACAATTTCAGAGTTGCCACAAAAATTTGATTTTGTTCTTCCCTTTGATAATTTCAATAAAATTCTTTATTAAAAATTCAATTATTTTAATTATAATTTTTACTTTTTAGAATTTTTTTTTATTTTAGGAATTTCAATTTATTATTTTTGAAAATTTCAATAAAATCTTTTGTAAAAATTCAATTATTTTTAATTATAATTTTTACTTTTAAAAATTTTTTTTTTAAGTTCAAGAATTTCAATTTATTATTTTTGAAATTTTCAACAAAATTCTTTATAAAAATTCAATTATTTTGAATATAATTTTTACTTTTTAGAATTTTTTTTTCGGAAAATTATTTTAAAAATTTTTAATTACTTGTTTATAAAAATTTAATTGACTATAAAATAAACTGAAATTTTTTAAAAAATTAAAAATAAATTTTAAAGTTTTTTTAAATAATTTTTCAAAAATATTTCAATTCTTTTTCTGAAATTAGCAAATTAATCAAATTTCAAATTTTACCTTTTTTGAAATTAAATTATTTTAAATAAATGCACATTGAACCGTTTAAAATTCTTCAAAAAACTGATTTTTTAATAATTTTAAATAAAATTTTTCAAAATAATAATTTTTTCAGAAGGTTATAAAAAAAAATTAATAAAAATAATTTAAAATATAAATAAAAATTATTAAATAGTTTGTATATAATACAATACAATTGTTTGTGACAAAAATATTTTTTAAATTTATAATTTTTCCTGTCATGCTTCTAATTTGTGAATTAGGCAACCCTGTAATTTTTAAAATTTTTTATCGATTTATATTTTCAGTCTTCACGTTTAAATCTAATGATAGTAGATTATGCAACTCAGGCGTTGCAAGGCCTAGTTATGCAACTAGGGCAATAATTAATATTTTCAGTTTTTAATTTTAAATCTAATAATAGTTATGCAACTCAGGCGTTATTAATTATTGCCCTAGGGCAGTAATGGTAACTTTATTTATCGCTCAGAGGTCAAGCAAGTGCCAATTTTTGACCTAGGACAATAATGGTCACTTTATTGCCCACTAGGTTATAAGTGGGAATTTAGTTATTTATTATTGCCCTAGGGTAATAATGAGCACTTTATTGATTGCTCGCAGGTCAAGAAAGTACCCATTATTGCCCTAGGGCAATAATAGTCACTTAATTGTCCGTTATTATAGAAGGGAACTTATTGGAGTTATTTAGGGAACACCTGAGTTGCATAAATGCAATTTTATTGAATGAAGTGTTTTTAGAAAATTTTTCGCGTCCTACCTTTGAATGTCTATATATATTTATGTATATATATATAGATACCCGCACACTAGCCTCCCATCTTTGTATATATACAATGTATGGTTTTTTGTATAGTTATCCAACCTATGGGAAGGATGACTGGTGAGTTCCTGCATAATGTATAATAGTTGTACACTCTTTATTAAGTAATAATAAGCTGGCATGTGCTCGAATTTTTTTTTAAATCTTATTCAGATTTTCTGATAAAAGAAATATCAGCGAGTAATTAATTTTTTTTTAAGTATCAAATTCTCCTCTTTTTATTTCAACTATTGTATGATTACCGTCAACTGGGAAGATTTTTGAGCAAAAAGTATATATTGTGTGTAAAATATTATAAAATATATATTTTTTTGTTTTTTTTACAAAATGTGCAAATTGCATTAAGTTTTTATTAAATCGCATGCTAAGTTACTTCATATTGCTCAGATGGTCAATAAAGTGACCATTATTACCCTAGGACAATAATGAACACTTTATTGACCTGTGAGTACCTGTATAAAGTGACCATAATTGACCTAGGGTAATAATGGGTGCTTTATTGACCTGCAAGCGGCCAATGTAGTCCATATAGCCCAGCTGGTCAATGAAGTGTTCATTATTTCCCTAGGGTAATAAAGGGCACATTAGTGACCTGCGAGCGATCAATAAAGTGTCCACAAGTGCCCTAGGGTAATTTTGGGTACTTTATTGCCCTAGGGTAATAATATATTCATTAAAAAATATTATTTTGTTAAATTTAAAAAAATTTTAAGAATATAATTTAAAATTTTAAACGTTTCAATAAATTTAGGCAGAAATTAATTTTCCTTTAAATTATAAATCTGAATTTTTCAAATTTTGGATGAAATCAATTTTGATATTATAAAATAATTATTTAAAGTAAATATTAATATTATTTAGAGTGAAAAATAAATTATTTCTTTATATATAAATATGAAACTAAAAATAGTCTTTAAAATTTATCCTGATTGACGGTTTTGTTACTTTTTTTTTAACTTGTGTTAAAAAAATATTTTATAGCAAGAAATTGAAAAAAAGAGGTCAATTTTGAAGTAAAATTGTTATATTCATAATCATTTAAAAATATTTTGAGAAATATGTTTTAAAATTAATTACATTATTTAAAATTAAATTATTTAAATCTACTGAAGTTAAATTTCAAAAGTTGAAATAAAATATATATATTTTTTTTAATTCATTGTATTTAACGAAACATCCGAAACTGGAAAAAAACTTTTAATAGGCCTCAGATTGTGTGATGTTTTGTAAATTTTTTTACTTTTTTGAAAAAAGCGACTTTCTTTGATTTATTTTCAAAAAGTTTTTTATTGAACTTTATTGAATTTTATTCAATAGGTATAATTTAATTGTTTTCAAGTATTTCGTTAAAATTTTTAAAAATCAAATTTTAAAGAATTTTAATTAAAAATTTTGAAAATCAAATTTTTGAAGAATTTTAATTAAAAATTTTGAAAATAATTGAATTTTTAAAAATTTTAATGAAAAATCTCCAAATGCAAAATTTGAAAACAAAAATTCGAAAATAGAAATTAATGAAAATTAGATTTAAAAAATTGTATTAAAAGATTTTTTAAAAAAGTATAATGTTTAAAATTCTTTCACTATAATTTTTTTAAATTTCATTAATTTCAATTACATATTTCCTCAAAAATTTAAATATCTACAAAAGAATTAGGAATAGAATTTTTTTTAAAATCTAATTTTTTATAAATTATTATTATAAAATTATAGAGAAAACAATTATTTTTTTTATAAATTATTATTATAAAATTATAGAGAAAACAATTATTTTCAAAAATTTGCTTCTTTAAATTGTCTGAAAATTTTGTATTAAGTTTTAAGAAATTCAATAGTCGAAAATTTTTTTTTACATGATTTTTGAAAACTAATTTTTAACACTTTTTCTTATTATAATTTTCTTAAATTCAATTATCTTCAGAAGAAGTACATTAACATTTTTTTAAAATCTACTTTTTATCTCAAAACTTATTGTTAATTTTTGAAAAATCAAGTATTTCCATATTTTTAATTAAAAGTCTCAAAAATTCTTGATTATTTTTTAATATTTTCCAAAATTTTCCAAATATGCTTCTAAAGTAAATTCACTTATTTTGTAAAAGTTCTACTAAATTTGAATTATTTCAGAAATATTTTAATATAAATGAAAATTCTATCATTTTTTCAAAAATTATTTTAAAATATTTTTAAGAAACTAATTTTGATAATAGTTTTTATTATAATTTTTTAATTCACTTATTTTCTAAAAGTTCTACTAAATTTGAATTATTTTAGAAATATTTTAATATAAATGAAAATTGTATCATTTTTCAAAAATTATTATTAAATTGGTTAAAAAAATCTAATTATAATATTTTTTTCATTATAATTTTTTACATTCAATTATTTTTAATATTTTTGATTATATATTTTCAATAAGCTTAATTTTTTAAAAAAAAACCTTGAAAAGCTACAGTTACGATTATTATAAAAAATTGATTTTTTTTTTATTTTAATAATTGATTTGAAAATAATTCTCGAAAATCCTTCCGAAAATTATCAGAAATTATTGATAAATTTAAAGAAGAAGTTTATTTGAAAATTATAGAAAATAATTAAATTCTACAAGGGTTACAGTTGTAATTTTTAGAAATAATTAAATTTTGGAAGAAGCGAGATCGAAATTAAACAAATTTTTAACAAGTATAATAATTAGAAATAAAGGACTTTTTCTATTTTTTTTTTTTTTTAATTTTTTTGCTCTCTTCGATCCGAGGTCTGAATTAATGTTCGGTATTATTATAATTGATTTGAAAATTAAATTTCCCTATTTTTTAAATGTAATTTCAATCATTTTCTAGATGAGAATTGGAATTTTTTAGATGAAACTACTAAAAAAATCGAAAGAAAATTGATTATTAACTGATGTTTCGAATATTAAATTTATATTGGAAAATAATTATATAAATGCACAGATATTGTTGTTGTTCCTGTCAATGCAATGCTAACTTTAAAAAATCTTTTATTCTTTATACACCCAGAAAAAAGATATATTTGACTAGACTTTTTATTTGTTTCAAATAAATTTTATTTGATGAAAATAAAATTTAATTAGGTCAAAATAAAAGTTTTATTTATGTCTAATAAATAATTTTAATAATAAAATTGAATAATAATAAAATAATAACATTTTTATTTAAAACAAATAACCTAGTTGGCTCTGAGAGAAATATACTTTTATTTAACTGAAATAAATTATATTTGATTAAAATAAAATTTTTCTCTGGGTGTACCTATAGTTTTTTTTTATTAATATAAAGTATGATTGATCAACTCGTAGCATTTAACAAACATTGATTTATCAAAACGCTTTAATATTGTAATAGTTTAAATTTAATATTTAACTATTGCTTAATATTTTAATACTTTAAATTTAAATATTTAATAGTTTGATAAAAAAAAATTTATATTCTTTTACAAGTCTTTAACACGAAAGTCACATTTCGAATATTCAAAATGGCCGATCCAATATTCAAAATGGCGGAATGTTAATATAACCTTGAACAATCTTACTGTATTGACTTTGCTTACTATCTATATCCAACAGCTTGAAGCTTATTTTTTTGTGTTAATTCAATTTTTTGTTGTTTTTCCTTTAACACACAATTTTATTTTAATATTTTAATAATTTTAATAATTTTAATACTTTAAATTTTAATAATTTATTCTTTCGAATAAATTCTTTCTTTGGTTTTTATCACTTTGTTCTATCAAAATTTTCGAGCAAACTATAGTGTTTTTGTGACATTTTTTTTTTTTTTGGAGAATCATCCAATGAGTGTATGTAAAATAAATATTCTATCATTTTTCCAATGAAAAAAAAAATGAAAGAGGAGAAAAATTGGAAAAAAAGAAATCTTCTGTATACGTGAAACGTAGTTTTCCACGCCGTTAAACATTAAATATAATATGGAAAAAAAAATATTTTCTGAGATGAAGAACGCTTTTTGCGTTTCAGGGTGTCGACGACGTATACGACGCCAACAAGCATGGGCGTTCCTAACGCCGCTGCCCCGTATCCGCAGATGCTCGGTTTGAGCGCGGAGCAAGTTCAAGCCCTGATGCCAGCACAGACGTCGCCATCGACGCTCTTGCCGCATCCTCAGAGACACACGCCACCCGTGCACAATTCCTCGCATAACAAATACCCGCCACCTTTAATTCCAGTTAATGGCAGCAGCAATAGCAGTTCCGGGTGAGAGATTTTAATACCTTTCCACATTCCTCTTTTTTCATCCATCATTTTTCACTTTAATTATTATAATAATAAAGTTTAGAGAAATTTAAATTCGGCAAAAAATAATTTTTATTTCTTTTTTTGAGTTCTTTATCATGAAAAACGGTTACTTTTCATTATTTTTAATTTTGGTAGAAACAAATATCTCTCGGACGAAGCGAACTTGATGATTCTTGCACCAAACATAAACCTGAATTTATGCAAAAACAGAGCTTGAAACCTAGAAGTGGCAAATGAATTTTCTCTGGGGTTGTTGGCTACCCCAAATTGAAATTTTTGTGAAATTTCTTTGGATTTTACACAAAGCGACTGAAGAAGGTTATTTGGACAGCAACTTTAAATCAAAGCACATGATTTTTTTTTTGACTATTTCCGTAATTTTTGTCGTAAACTGTGTCACTCAAAAAAGCGATTGAGCGACTCAAGAAAGAAAAAAATTTCTTACGCGTACACATTAATAGGTTGTTGAAAATGGTCGTCCATATATGGACAATTTTTTATATCACTTTTTACTCCCCCTCCTCCCATTGTGAACAATCTCCCCTTCCATTACAAATCCATTTTCAAAATTAAAAATGACAAACGATTTTTTTTTTTAAATTTGTCCGATTTGTATGAAACTCATTATACTCGAAGGTTTTTTGGGGTCGAATTCGATGTCAGTTTTTAAAAATTAAAAATTTCGGATTCAATATGGCGAATAATTTTTTAAAAAATTGATTGAAATTGTCTTGAAATTCATTACTTGGGGGTTTTTCGAGATTGTTTTTCAAGAGCTTTGCTCAATTTTTCGAAATTTTGTCAGCCATATTGGATCCGCCATTTTTAATTTTGAAAAACTGACATCGGATTCGTAATCAGCGACCCCAGAAACCCCCCGAGTAATGAATTTCATGCAAATCCGATCAATTTAAAAAAAAATCATCCGCCATATTGGATCCACCATTTTGAATTTTGCAAAACTGACATCGGATTCGTAATCAACTACTATAAAAAAAAAAAATTCTTAACCACTGTGATTAATGAAATTTTTGTTACTTAAAAAAGGTCAGGCGTTAAAGGGTAAAAGTTAATTATGTTATAAAAAATAATTTTTTTTTATAACAAATCTCTTTTTAAAATTAGGTAATTAAAACAGTGGCGAAAAATATGAAAGTAATATAAATCAAAATATGAAGGAGAAAATTAAAGTTTTACTGAGCCCACGTGCACAATGGCTTTGACCCCCCCCCCTCCTCACCCTCGTAGACAATTGTGGATTTAATATATGAACGGATCCCATGGTTAATTTTTCTTCAAAAGACATTTTCTTATTATGAATTTCTCGAAAAAGGTTCAAAAAGTTTTGTCTAATAAAATTTGTAGTCACTATTTACGACCAAATTTACTGAAATCTGCAACAAAAAAAAAAGAGGAAAAATATGCTACAACCCATGATTAAAAGTTAGGTCAAGTCCACCTTTGTAGGGTGCACAAAATATTAAAAATAGAAAAAAAGTTATTTGAATAACGTCCTGGCTATTAACGTCATGGATTGCACAGTGGGCCAGGATCGTCGATTTTTGGCCAAAAATCATTATTTTAAAAAATACAAGATATTTACGAATAAAAAGTATGCTACCTACAGTTTTTGGGGTCGCTGATTACGAATCTGAAGTCAGATTTCAAAAATTCAAAATGGCGGATCCAATATGGCGGACATAAATTTTTTTATATGAATCAATTTCAATGAAGCATAAGTATCTAAAGGTTTTTTGGGTCGCTGATTACGAATCTGAAGTCAGATTTCAAAAATTCAAAATGGCGGATCCAATATGGCGGACATAAAATTTTAAAATCAATAAATTTGAATTAAACATAGGTATCTATGGGTTCTTTGGGTCGCTAATTACGAATCTGATGTCAGATTTCAAAAATTCAAAATGGCGGATCCAATATGGCGGACATAAAATTTTAAAATCAATAAATTTGAATTAAACATAGGTATCTATGGGTTTTTTGGGTCGCTGATTACGAATCTGATGTCAGATTTCAAAAATTCAAAATGGCGGATCCAATATGGCAGACATAAAATTTTAAAATCAATAAATTTGAATTAAACATAGGTATCTATGGGTTTTTTCGGTCGCTGATTACGAATCTGATGTAAGAATTCAAGTGGATTTTAGATTGGATGAGATTCGCCTACAATTTGTTGCTTGGGAGTTTTTAAGTTTGGTGATTACAAAACTAGTGTGTATAAAATTAAGAAAATAAACAAAATTTTCCTGTTATTAGCCTACAAAAATAAAACGTACTGTAGTTTCCAGAATCTACCACGAGGAGGTTACAGGTAAAGATCCCATTTTGTATTTTTTTTTAGATTTTTAAAATTTTTTTAATTTTTTTGGTTTTTTTATTTTTTTGGTTTTTTTATTTTTTTAATTTTTTTTTAAATTTTTTACTCTTTTTTCATTTTTTGCGCTGATAACTGTTTTTAATGTAAGAAAAATAAAAGTGCTTCAAAGCAGCTTAGTTAATCTGATTCATCATTGCTAATTTCTAAATTGTCCAAATTTGCATAGAATTGGTTGAGGCCTGTAAGGTCGCTACTATCATCATCATCATCAGCATCATCATCATCATTTTCATTTTCATAATTAAAGTTCCCACTAGAAATTTCTGGAGATTTAAGCAATGCAGCTACTTCTACTGGAAGAGGTAACTTTTTCTTTTTATTTAATCTTGTTCGAAGGCTCAAGGTGGAAATATATGGATCAGATGTGTCCATTGATCGAAGGAAAACATCTTCTAGAGTAGCTTCACGACTAAATTTTCGACTGTGACTTTCTCTAAAATTTTTGTAGTTTTTATTTCGCGATTCTGATGCCTCTTCCGCAAGCATACCGACTGGTAACACACTAGTCCTAATTATCGTACCACCATGCTTTAGGATTTTATGTAGTGTAGCGCTCATGTAATACCAAGCGTAATCTTGAACATAAAGATTAGTAGTTAAATCGCAGAGTTCATCAAATTTATCTGGATCTATTGGTAGATGACAAGATAAAGCAATCAAAATTGTCGAAAAATTACGAATCAACATTGGATTAAGACCCAAACATTCTGCAAATAGCTCCGGGTTTTGAAAGGCACGACGAGCTGTGTTGCCATCGTTTGTAGAGCCACTTCCTCCAGCTTTAGGTATATCTACCTTTAACCCAAGTCTGTTCCACAAAACATCTTGAAGTTTGGTTTTTCGACGCGCACATATTTCCTTATCCGTTGTACTTCTTGCTTGCCACTTTTTAATTTCAAGTTTCTTTGAGATATTCACACACAATTCAAATAATCTTATCCATGCATGCAATGGACTGATTCCATACTGCAATGCATTAGCATTCGCCATAAAATCATTTGTTATGTCTTTTGTGAGATCATTGAATTGTGTGGGAGTAGCATGGCAAATTGGGCAAGACTGTGCTGATTTAGTACCAGTGATTGCATTTAAAACTTTACCGTCGATTAGAGTTAAATGCAAGGAGAAATGAACCTGAAGGCAACAATCTTCTACTTTAATTTCAAATGATTCTAGTTCTTCAAATTGATCGTCTATGAATTTTTTTTGTGCCAGAGTGGTTTCTTTTGTTTCTTTAAGCCACTTAAGAGAAATAGGTCGACAAAACCTGACAGATTGAGTTGTTGAATTATTCCACAATATTATTCCAGTCGATGTAATTAATCTTAGTGGGATGCACGTTGTAGCAAATAAGCTCGAATCACTAATGTTTGAACCATTTTCTTCATTGGAATTAGAGAACCGTTGTTTGTAAGATGAAAATCCCGTACTTCCATCAAACCCCCAACTAAAAATAAATACAGCATTAATATTAGTGCTTTTAACATTTCGTGCACTTTGGATTATTACTTCTTTTTGCATGTTGACAATTCTAGAAGCAGTATGATGCAAAAGTGCTTGAAGATCACAGTGAACTTCATTTTCACTAACATGAATGTATTCTTCTGGTGGTCTGCAATTGATTTTAGCTTCTCTTACAACATTGTAAGGTGGCCATATGTCAGCACCGCTTGATTTTGTCGCTAAACGTAGATTTGTATACACTTCCTTCGAAAGATTATTATCTAAAAGAAAAGAAAGAGCTTCTTCTGCAGACTTAACTCTAATCTTACAAGCCTGCAAGGATTGCTTCATGTCAGCAATATTTTCGTGATTCGATACAATCTTATTGAGAATTCCTTTTAAATCAAGCATTTTATTTTTCTTTGCAGCATAACATCCTGCCTGTAGAATCTTAAATGGGTCATTTTTGAGATAATTACTTATATTCGCAATCTCTCGTCGTTTAGATCGATTCGACATATCAGAGTAATCAACAGTTGGACGCCCACGTTTTCTAGAGAATGTTTGACATTTTTCCCTTAAATTAGGAACAACAAATGTAGAATCTAGCCACTCCTTGCTTTGTTTTTCGAATCTTTCAGTTTTTCTATTTGCAGCAGCAAGTTTATCTTTTTTCCTACTTAACAATGTTGTAACAGATCTTCTTAAGGTATTAAGATCATCAGATTCAAGAGTTTCTATGTCAATATTTAATTTATTTAAAATATAGTGCACAGCAGAATCTTTATCACCGTCTGTAATGTTTTTTAAAATTTCACGTTTTGTAAATGTCGTCATGTTATTTGAATTTCATTCAAAAAACATAATAAAATGTAAAAAGAAAGATCACTTACCTGACAAAAAATTTAATGAAAATATTATCCAGAAATGTTGCTTTAGAACTTACCTGCCTTTGATGTGCTATCAGTAATGTCGCTTTACCGTATTATATCAAATATACAGACGCAACGTCAGTATGGGCCAACGTTTATTTTTACCGTATTATGAGTGCCTTACTATGTTTCATTGAAATTGATTAATTTAAAATTTTTTATGACCGCCATTTTGATTTTTTGAAATCTGACATCAGATTCGTAATCAGCGACCCAAAAAACCCATAGATACCTATGTTTAATTCAAATTTATTGATTTTAAAATTTTTATGTCCGCCATATTGGATCCGCCATTTTGAATTTTTGAAATCTGACTTCAGATTCGTAATCAGCGACCCAAAGAACCCATAGATACCTATGTTTAATTCAAATTTATGGATTTTAAAATTTTTATGTCCGCCATATTGGATCCGCCATTTTGAATTTTTGAAATCTGACATCAGATTCGTAATCAGCGGCACAAAAAACCGTTAAATACCACTGTTCACTATAATTGATTAATTTCGAAAATTGTCTTTATATATTTATTGCATATATTTATATGTTTATTGCAATATAGTTGTTATTTTGAAAAAATATGAAAAGGCGCAAAATGGCACATATTGGCGTCAAAGTAGACATGCTAAGTAATCGTTCTATAACTTTTTTTCCCAAATATTATGCGGCTCGGAGGAGCTCGACTAACTGAAAGTCGGCACTCGATTGAAAAATCCACTATTTGTTAACTTCAATGGAGCTACATTTTAATAAATTTTATTTTTTTAAAGTAAATTTAGGTATTTTTACTTCAATATATCTGTTGATGAGAAAAAATAAGTACTTATACAAAAATAATTAATTTATTTCTAGATATATTAAGTATTTCAATCAAAAACATTTCATTATTTTATCTTAAATGTTAAACTTTAAATAGTTCTAGAAGACACAATTTTTTATTATTTAACAAATCCTTTATGCAATAAATTCCTTATTTACTATTAAATACTGTGGATAAATTCTTTTGTGCATATTTGAAAGTTGAAAAATTGTATTTTTGGCCAAAATTCGACGATCCTGGCCCACTGTGGATTGCAGAGTGCACAAAAAATTAAAAATAGAAAAAAAGTTATTTGAATAACGTCCTGGCTATTAACGTCATGGATATTAAAGTCATGGCTATTAACATCATGGGTATTAACGTCATGGATATTAAATTCATGGATATTAAAGTCATGGCTAATAACGTTATGGGTATTACCGTCATGGCTGTTAAATTCATGGTTATTAATGCCATGGCTATTAACGTCATGGGTACTAAATTAATGGCTGTCAAGGTCATGACTATTATCGTCATAGATATTAAATTGATGTGTATTAGCGTCATGGCTGTTAACATAATAGCTATTAACGTCATGGATATTAAATTCATGGGTATTAACGTCATGGGTTTAAATTCATGGGTATTGACGTCATAACTGTTAATGTCATGGGTATTGATGTCATTTCTATTAACATCGTGTATATTAAATTCATGGGTATTAACGTCATGGGTTTAAATTCATGGCTATTAACGTCATGGGTATTAAATTCATGGGTATTAACGTCATGTATATTAAATTAATGGGTATTAACGTCATGGATATTAAATTCATGTGTATTAGTGTCATGGCCGATAATGTCTATTAACGTCATGAGTATTAACGTCATGTATATTAAATTCATGGGTATTAACGTCATGGCTGTTAACCTCATGGGTATTAACGTCATGGGTATTTACGTCATGTATATTAAATTAATGGGTATTAACGTCATGGCTCTTAACGTCATGGATTTTAAATTCATGGGTATTAACGTCATGGGTTTAAATTCATGGGTATTGACGTCATAACTGTTAATGTCATGGGTATTGATGTCATTTCTATTAACATCATGTATATTAAATTCATGGGTATTAACGTCATGGGTTTAAATTCATGGCTATTAACGTCATGGGTATTAAATTCATGGGTATTAACGTCATGGATATTAAATTCATGTGTATTAGCGTCATGGCCGCTAATGTCTATTAACGTCATGAGTATTAACGTCATGTATATTAAATTCATGGGTATTAACGTCATGGCTGTTAACCTCATGAGTATTAACGTCATGGGTATTTACGTCATGTATATTAAATTAATGGGTATTAACGTCATGGCTATTAACGTCATGGATATTAAATTCATGTGTATTAACGTCATGGCCGTTGATGTCTATTAACGTCATGAGTATTAACGTCATGTATATTAAATTCATAGGTATTAACGTCATGGCTGTTAACGTCGTGGGTATTACATGGATATTAAATTTATGTGTATTAGCGTCATGGCCGTTAATGTCTATTAACGTCATGTATTTTAAATTCATGGGTATTAACGTCATGGGTATTAACGTCATGGGTATTAACGTCATGGGTATTTACGTCATGTATATTAAATTAATGGGTATTAACGTCATGGCTATTAACGTCATGGATATTAAATTCATGTGTATTAACGTCATGACCGTTAATGTCTATTAACGTCATGTATATTAAATTCATGGGTGTTAACGTCATGGCTATTAACGTCATGGCTGTTAATGTCATTGGTATTAAATGCATGGCTATTAACGTCATGGCTGTTTGACCCCTGGGGGCCCAGGCCAACAACCAAACCTAAATCTAACTAAAAGTCTCTAGCATATCAGGTTGAGGAGAAAAAATACTAGAATAATCCAAAAACACTTTTTTATGGTCTTTATTTCTACTTTTTTCAAAATCTGAACGTGCTAGTAAATTTTTGGTTTTAGAATCTTATTCAGCGCATAAAAATACATAAAAGAAAAATTTTCAAAATTAAAAAAAATTGTAATTTTTCTACCCTTTACTCTCATATCTTTCTTAAAAACAGTGCTTCTTTATATTTACCCCAAATCTTAGGGGTAAATGTGAAATTTTAACTGAATTTTAACAAAATTCTAATAGTTAACCCCATGCGTTTTGTGATATTGACTATTACAACATTTATGCAGAAAAAAATGATTTTTATATACCGTACAGTTAGGTTTCGGGTAGAAATTTTGCTTTAGATTGCTGCTTCTGGGGGTCAAGGTATTCTTCTGTCTTGCGCACTTGAAATTGGCAATTTTTATTAAAATGTTTTTGAAATTTTTAGAAAATCTTTCTTTATGCAAGTTTTGGAGTTATATATTATATATGGTAGAAATCTCAGAAGTTTTTTGAGAAACTTGACGCTTTTCGTTTACCCCTAAGAAAAATCCAAATTTTTTTGAATTTTTGACAAATTGTATTATTTCCAGTATATTTAACTAATTATTAATAAAATTTACTTATGGATATTAAAAAATTTACTCTGGAAATAACGATTTTTAATAGCAAAATTATTCAAAGATTCCTCGAACATTACAATTAGCTATTAAAAATTCTTATTTTCAGTGTAAATTTTATTATAATTTTGAGGTAAATTTTTCTAATTAAAAAAAAAAAATTGGCTTTGAAAATAGTAAAAGTTATACTGAAAATAATTTTTAATATTAAATTTTACTATTTTTGAAGGTAATTTTTCCAAGTCCGAAATTATTTTTACTAATTTTTTTCTGAGCTTTACTTCGAATTTTAGTAAAATTCATGGTATTTGTAATAAAAATTTTGATTAAACATTTTTAAAAATCTTTAAAATAAATTTTCATTTAGAAAAATACTTAATTAACGAAATGGAAAATTAGCCATTTTGAAATAATGAAATTTTAAAATTCGTCTTTTTTAACAATTTTTGTTAATTAAAAATCCCTCTGAAGTAAAAACTCGTTTAAATTAAAATTTTCCAAAATAATAAGAGCAATAAATTAAAAATCTCTTCTTAGTTGAAAGTTCAGTCAAGTAAAAATTGAATTACTTGCCATTTTTTTTTAATTAATTCGACGTAAACAAAAATTCTGCAAAAACTGAAGTTTAAAATAAAATAAAAAATAAAATTCTATTGACCGAAAATTTTTAAAAACGATCTTTTATGCGCCTTGTTAATTTCTGTTTCTGACCATTCCGTCCTTCATCCGATTATTCCTTAAGTTTGGTGTAATTTTTCGAGAGATATTTTAGATATTGGCAAATTAAAGAAAAAAATGAAAAGTAACACTATGCGTTAGTTTATTTTTGAAAAATATTTAAAAAAATTTTTTTTTTTAGTTTTTTTTTGGTTTTTTTTTGGTTTTTTTGTTTTTTTTTTAGTTTTTTTTTTTTGTTTTAATTTATTTTTGATAATGGCACACTGCAGCATATTAATTTTATTAAGTAGGATTACATTTTAGATGCAAATTAATAAAAAAATGCTTTAGTCGATTCAATGTCGGCCAATGGCGACAACAATTAACTGGTTTCTTTTTTTCAAATTGCAGCAGGGACTCGAGAGGACGAAAACCATTAATACCCATTGCTGAAACACATACTTCAGGGAATTGCCAAGTACCACCGTATCAAGTGCAAAAGGCGTTGGTCGAAGACAAATTAGTTCCCTGTATAAATTTGAAACCTTTTGTCTATCAAGAACTTTTAATGACTCTACCTGACTTTGTCCAACAGTATTTCCCTGCCAGTGATATCAATAGTTGTAGACAAGTTCTTACTGACGTTCTCGGCATCGATTTGTATCAAGGAAATAGGTGAGTTATCGTTTATTCTTTTTTCAAATCTTTGTTTTTTTTAATTTTTAACCTTCATTTTTTTTTTTTAAATAAACCCACTTTTTTCTATTCTATTCTATTTTTTTTTTTGCATTTTAATTATTATAGAAAATTTATTTTTTCACACTAAATTATATTGGGACAACAATATATTTTCGAGAAAATAAAAAAGAACAAGACTAAAATTTATATTTTTTATAACAAAAATTTATTTATTTACTAGACTTGGAATTTTTTATTAAATTCATATTATTTGGAAAAAAATCTTTTGATTATAAGTGTTATAAAATTATTCGCAGGAATTTCATTATTTTCAAGAATTTTAATAAAATTCTTCGGAAAAATTATATTACCTTAAAAAATTTCAATGAAATTCTTTATGAGAAAAGAATTTAATTAAATACTTGCTCTTTAAAAGAATTTAATTCTTTTCGTAAATAATAAAATTCTTTGCAGATATTCAATTATTTTGAATTTTTTACAGAGTTTCAATTATTCTCATAAATAATAAAATAATTTTTAAGAAACATTTAATTATTTAATAATTTATTTATTTTTCTATTTAAATAATTGAATTCTCAAAGAATTTTTCATAATAAAAATTAATTTAAAAATGAATTTTAGTTCAATTTTTAGATAATAATTAAATATTAAAAGCATTATAGCCAAAATTTTTAGAAATAATTGAATTTTTAAAAAGTTTTAAATTAAAATCTTTGAAAAATAGAAATTTTCCATATTTTTAACTAAAAATTCTGTGGAATTAATTTTTTTTTGAAAAAGTTTAATTGAATTGTTTTTTGAAATTATTTGAAGTTATTATTTTCTAATATATATGTTTAATTGAAGAATTTCCGAATAATCAAAATTTCTTAAAATTGAATTGTAAACAAATGGATTTCAAAATTCTAAAGTTTTTTAAAATTTAAATATTTTCTAAATTTTTAATTAGAATTCTTCAAAAATACGATTTTATTTCAAAATAATTTTTAAAAGTAAACAAATAAAGTTCATTAAAATATTAAATTTATTTCAATGAAATTTGAAAAAATTTTCAATTTGTATCAATTTTTTAAAATTATTTTCGGCAGTACAATTATTTAAAAAAATTTTAATTACATATTTTCAAAACAGAAATTTTTTCGGAATTTCTAAATTAATTTATTCAAAACTTCAATACTTTTTTTTAAGCAAAAATGTAAAAACTTATTCTTATTTATTTTTCCACAGGAAATAAAATTTGAAATAATTTCAATAAAAAACCTTTCGAATTTTAATTATTTCTAAAAATTGTAACTGTAATTCTTTTAAAATTCAATTCATGTTTTAGAATTTTTGAATAAAAATTATTCAAAATTTTAGGAATTTTTAAAGAAATATAATGTGATTGATAATTTAAAAAAAAATTTTTATATTTTTATACTTTCGTTTCGAAACAATTCACTTATTTTTTTAAATATTAAAGTCTTTGCAAAAATTAAATGATTTTCAATAAAATTTCACTAAAGAATTTCGTTTTTTTCTTAATTTGTTATAAAATTTTTCAAAAAAATTCAATTATTTTCTATAAAATTTGAATAAATCTTTAGAAATAATTCAATTATTTTTATAAATATTAGGTATATATATTTATGATTTTATATATTCTTGGCAAAAATTTAATTATTTTTAATACAATTTTAATAGAATTTTATGAAAGAATTAATCATTTTTTTAATTTTTGAATATTTTTCAAAAAAATTGAATTATTTTCTAAAATTTTAGTAAATTCTTCAAAAAAAATGCAATTTTTTAAAACTTTTAATAAAAATTTCCGAAAGAACCCAATTATTTTCTAAAATTTCATTAAATCCTTCGAAACAATTCAATTATTTTCATAAGTAGGTAAAATTCATTGCAAGAATTTAATTATTTTTTATAGATAATAAAATTCTTCTCAGGAATTCAATTATCTTCAAAATTTTCAATTAAATTTTAATTTAATCAATTAATTTTTAAAATTTAATTTTCAAGTAAAATTCTTCAAAAAAGTACATTATTTTCAAAAGAAAGTTAAAGAAATTGATTCTTCAAAAAAATTTAATTATTTGCAGAAACTCTAATAAAATTGAATAAAAGAGTTTAATTTTTTATTGATAATTAATAATTTTAATAGTAAAATTATTAATTACAATTGAACCCATTTGATGCAAGAACCAGACGCAGCCCATTTAATTTCAATGATCTATGTCTGGTTCTTGCATCAAGGTGTTCAATTATTTAAAAAATTGATTTTATTCAATAAATTAATATAAAGAAATTTTTTGAAAAAATTCTATTATTCTCAAAACCTTTAATAGTTTCTATTCTTCGAAAGAATTTAGTTGTTTTCTATATTTTAAACGTTTTTTTTTTTTATTTGAAAACGTTTCAAATTAAAATCTTTAAAAATTTGAATTTTTCCTTCCTTTAGCTAACAATTCTGTAGAATTAATTTTTTTTGATAAAGTTTGATTGAATTTTTAAAAAAAATTATTTGAAGTTTTTATTTTCAAAAAATGTTTAATTGAAGAATTTTCGAATAATCGAAATTTCGTAAAATTGAATTGTAAACAAATAGATTTGAATCCTGTGAAGAATATAATTATTCATGAATATAATAATTGAATTCTTGAAACATATTTTATTACATTTTTTTAAAAATAATTGAATGCCTTTGAGAAATTTTATTAAAATAGTAGATTTTGAAAATATTTGAATTTCAGCGAAGAATTTCATTATCTGTAAAATGTAATTGAATTCTTGCAAAAAATTTTTGAAATTAATTACATTTTCCGAGGAATTCATTTTATATTAAAATAGATAGTATTAAAATTTAAAAATAATTGAAATCCAATAAAAAATTTTATTATTTATGAAAATATTTGAATTCTTACACAACGAATACTAATTTTATTACATTATTTTCATAATTGAAATCATGTGAATATTACTTGTAAAAATAAATTGAATTTTTGCGAATTTTAAATTATTTCAAGTTTTTATTTTCTTAAAAAATATTTAATTGAAGAATTTCTGAATAATCAAAATTTCTGTAAAATTGAGTTGTGAACAAGTGGATTTGATAATTCTCAAAGAACTTTTTCAAAAAATATTTAAAAAATAATTGATTTGAAAAAGAATTTTAATTAAAAATTCTAGAAAATAATAATTTGTAAACAAATGTAATAAAACTTTTTATTATAATTATTTTTTTGTGTGAATCAGAATATTCTTTAGAGTCAGAAAAAAAGTCAAAATTTTGTCTGGAAATCAGGAAAAAACAAAATTAAATTTTTTGTGGCAACCTTGAATTTTTTTTACTATAAGAAAAATTTCAATGATGAAAATCTAAAATTCAGTGAAATTTTAGGTTTCATTCCAGAATGAAATAAAAAAACCTTTTAAATTCGACTGTTAATTTTTGTAATTAAATTATTATTTTTAAGCTTCGTATGCTATTGAATTAAAAAAGAGAAATAATTTTTTCTGTTTTAGATTACAAATGGAGATGCTGATGAAGGCAAATAAGTGCTCGTCATTAAATGAAGAACTACCACTTATTCAAGTACGAAGTGTCATGAAATTCATGCCACAGATGAAGTACATGTTTAATAGATCAATGATACCAAATCCATCGGCAACGTCAACGCCAACTCCAACACATTCATCTGAAGAACATCCCTCGAAAAAGAGGCAACGCACCAGCTAGGATTGGCTACAGCCTTATTGGCCCACTTATGATTACTATCACTCGGCTTTTTAAGGACAAGAAGAGATAAAAAGAAATAAAAAACAAAAACACTTCGTTTTTCCGTCGTAAAAGAGCTGTTTTAAAAAAAGGAATGAAAAAAAAGGATAACACTTTTCTTTTTTTTTTCGTTTTAAAAATAGCTGCAAGAAAAAAAAACTGTAAATATGGATCAATACGGAGTTTTTTTTACAAACTTGCCAAATAAATTGCGCAAGTACAAAAAAAAGGCTTTGTCAATGTTAGTACGAATTTTACGAAAAAAAAAACAGTGTCAAATCTCACATTCACCGTGAATATTAAATCAAACTTAATATTTATTGGGATAAGAAGGGAAAAACAAATTAGAAAAAGACATTTTTACTTGTCTATTATACTATTTATTGACAAACCATCCGTAATTTGAGAGCTCAAACAAGAGACTATACGAATTAGGGGGAAAAAAATATACACGATCGATGTATATAAATATATAATTGCACTTGTGTAAGAGAAAAAAGTCTACTAAAAGAAAATTTCAAGCATGGAGAGAGAAAATTCTTAAGCTTCGTTTTTAATGAATCATCTAAAATCGAAGAAAAAAAAGAGAAAGGAACTTTTTCATCATGTAAAAAAAAGAACTCGGAAAAAATATAGTCGCGCCAGTATTTCTGTGTATATTAATATAATAGGAAGACTATTAAAAAAACAAACAACTACAATCGGAATGAAAATTCCGTTCTCATTCCGATTCATGAAAAAAAGGATCCTTGTATTTTTTTTTGATTCTTTTTTCTTCCAATTGAAATTTTTTTTGTAAAAAAAAAATTCTCCTTGGAAGAGAAGAGAAATGAGGCTAAAAAAAGTGTCCAGTTAAAATTGATTGGCCTTTGATAAAAAACAGAAAATGAAAAAAAACTGTAAAAAGTCTCGCATATCTATATTATAAAATGAGAGCGAACGAGTAAGAGATTTTTTTTCCTGAATGTCTGTTGTAAATAATAAAAGAGATTATAGTAATTGTTCCAAGAATTTTATACACGAAAAATCGGTAGTGAAACTGTAAAGAAAAAAAACAAAAAAAAAATGCAAACAGTCGAAAAAGAATTTTCTTTCCGTTATTTATCATTTGCTATAAATTCATTTTTTAGAGTTACGATTTTCTTCTAAAGAAACAAAAGCAAAAAAAATTTTCTATCTGGAAACGTTTCCAATGAAAATTTTTTTAATCAATTTCTGTGAATTGTTAAAAAAAAAATTGAGGAATATGAAAAATCCAAGAGTTATTTTTATGTTCCTCAATAAAACCGGAGATATTAAAAATGAATTGTATTTTTTTAAACATAAATTTCGGGTATATTTTAATTTTATGAATTTTTTCCTATCAAAAATTTTATTTTCCAATAATTTTAGGAGAAAATCGTACTTTAAGTCTGTTTGAATGAAAACAAAAAAAAAATCTTTTTTCACGCCACCTAATTAAGTTCTACTTCTAGACTATAGAAATAAGACTAAGAAAATGGAGTAATAAAAAGTTTGTAAATTATAATTACACGGATGTTTTTTGTGTAATATTTGAATCTCGTCTAAAAAAAAGCAAGAACAAAAAAAAAGAAAGAAAGAAAGAAAAAGAGCGAATGAGAGTGAGAGTAAATTTTAAGAATAAAAGAGAAAAGCCAATAATTATCCCGACTCTTGAATGAAAATCAACAAAAGTAAAGCAAAAATAAAAAAAAGAGGTTCTCAAGTACATTAGATTAGAGCATTTATTTGTTAAAGGACACTTGTTGCGATAATACGTGTATTATAATTTATCATACTGTCATCTGTAAATATAGACGATAAGATTTAAAAAAACTAGAGATACTAGCTATTTGAAATAAATTTGCGATTAAACAAAATATAAGTTTCATCCTTTTTTTTAAATTTTTTTTTTTTTTTTTGCTACTTTTCTTTTTCTACAATTTTCAAAATGAAAAAAAAAGAAAAATTGGCGGGAACTTTTATTCAGTTGAATCGCAGTTCAATAATGGTCGAACTTCTTATTTATTTGAGTGCAAATATTGATGAGAGTGAGACTTATTCTTTTTTCCTTTTTGCAGAAAAAAAATAAATTAAATAAGGAATTTAAAAAAAAATGAAAAAAAACAAGGTTGTTTTTATAAATTAATGAAACCTTTCATTCTTAATTTAATCGTGAATGTTTTTGTGTAAAGAAAACAGAAAAATAAGACCAATAAATAATTAATTAACAGCAAAAAAAAAGTTTTGAAAATATAGAATTTCTTTATAGGATGGAAGTTTTAGATTAATCTTTTACATTCGATTGTTGATTATTGAAATTATATTATTTTACAGTATATTTTCGGAAAGAAGAAAGATTTTTATAGGTTATGTACATAGTCAATGTTTAATTTAATTGTTTTATATTTAAATAATTATTAAAAATCTTGGATTTATAGAAGAATTTTAGTTAATAACAAAAAAAATTGAATTTTGAAGAACTTACAAATGATTTCAGAAATTTAATTATATTAAAAAAAACTTGTTCAAAATATCAATTATCTTTATAAATAATAAAATTCTTCTCCGAAATTCAATTATTTTCAAAAACTTTAACAAAATTCTTTATATTAACAAAACTTCAATTATTTTCAAAAATGTTTCTCAATTCAATGATTTTCAATATCTTATAATTTAATAAAATTTTTCAAAAGAATTCAATTATTTTAAATAAATTTTGATAAAATTCTAAGATCAAATTATTTTATTATTTTTATAAATATTAAACTCTTTTACAGAGATTCAATTATTTTCATAAATAATAAAATTCACCGTAGAATTTCAATTTTAATCGAATTCCTCGAATTATTTTTGAAAATTTTATGAAAATTCGTCGATAAAATTATTAATGAAATGCACTATAGCAAGAATTTTTGGAAATAATTGAATTTTGTAAAGGTTTCAAATTAAATTCTTTGAAAATGGAAATATTTCACACTTTTAACTAACAATTCTGTAAAATTTAATTTTTTTGAAAAAGTTTAATTGCATTTTTTTGAAAAATTATTTTCAGCTTTTATTTTATAAGTAATTAATAAATTGAAGAATTTCCGAATAATCGAAATTTTTGGAAAATTGAATTGTATGTTTACAACTTGGATTTGAAAATTGTCAAGAAACTTTTGCAAAAATTATTAAAAATAATTGATACATTAATTTCTTTTGAAGAATTTTAATAAAATTCATGAAAATAATTACATTTTTCGAAAAATTTATATTTGAAATTATATTTAAAATAATTGAAATCATGTGAAAAATTTTATTATTTTGGAAAATAATTGAAGTCTTGCAACGAGATTTGATAACATTTTTTAAAAATAATTGAAATCCTGTGAAGAATATCATTAGGAAAATAATTAAATATTCTTGCAATGAATTTTATTGCATTTTTTTAAATAATTGAATTCTTTTGAGAAAAAAATTTTATTAAAATAATAGATTTTGAAAATATTTGAATTTCAGCGAAGAATTTCATTAATTGTGAAATGTAATTGAATTCCTCCAAAAAAAATTTAAGAATAATTACATTTTTCGAGGAATTTATTTAAAATAGTATTAAAAATAATTGAAATTTTATTATCTATGAAAATAATTGAATTCTTACACAAAAAAAAATAAAATCTCAAAGTGAGAAGAAAATTCCGCTCAACAATTTTTTTTACATTTTATTTTCTAATATACAAATATTCATTTACAAAAAAGATGAATTTTTGTTTATATTTGAAAGTTTTTTTAACAAAAAGATGAATTTTAATCTTTCTTCTTTGATTGAAATTATTCTTCTCAAATTGAAACAAATTTTTACTAGAGAGAAGATTTTTGAGTTGTTTTTTGTTTTTCTGAACGCAGCTTCAAACTGTTTGAAAAGTGACATTTAATAGAAATTATAAAAGAGGAAAATCCTCTCAATTAGAAAAGAAAAATTTAGTGCCCACATATAAGAGGAAAAAATCCTGCAAAAGAAGAGGAATCGTTTAAAATTGAAAACATTTTTTTTTCTGTGTACACAACGAATTTTATTACATTTTTTAAAAATTAAATAATTAAAATCATATAAAATTTTTATTACTTGTAAAAATAATTGAATTCTTGCCAAGAATTTTATTAAAATTTTTGTAAATAATTTAATTTTTTTTGAAAATTTTCTGAAAATCTTAATTTCTATGGAAAAATAATAATTATTAAATATTTATTTTAAATAAAATTTTTGATGTTTTCGAATAATCATTTTCAGAGTGAGTCAGAATATTCTTCAGAGTTTTTTGCAAAAAAAACTGTTGTTAATTTATTAAATTGTTCTTCCTGCTTTATTAATGGCAAGAGCGGGCTCGGTGTCGCTAGTGTTTTACACCAAAAATGGACGAAATGGGTGTACAAATTTAAAAAAATATAAACTTATATTGTGACTTTTCGGTTTTAATTTTAAGTAGCTTTTCAATAAAAAGATAAATAATGACCAACAATCTTAACAAATATTTCTTAAACATTAGAATACTTTAAATATTAACAATTTTTGCAAACTTGTACACCCACAGCAGACATTTTTTTTAGTTCACTTTATGGTCACTATGTGTCGCATTGCAATTTTAAATCCCCAATTTAAATTATTTTAGAATTAAATGTTTATTAATTATAAACATTTAATATTTTTTTTATAAAAGACTTTGCAAAATGAATTTTTTTGTAACTTTTTAAACAAAATTTATTTTTCCTAAATGAATGAACCCATTTTTTATTATATTTTTCGTGAAAGTTTCACGAATTTTGACATTCATAGCTTACGAGAAATCGGCTTTGTTACAATTCACTTCGGTCTCCCCTATTTGTGTCGATCGACGCGCCATCATCCCTGAGAATACAACTATTATAAGTTGAACCGGCAAATGAAAAAGACCCACAGTAATCATCGCTCTCAATTTATTTCTAAAAAACAGGTTAGTTTATAATATTAATTCTAACTTTATTTTTATTATTGGATCAAACCATTTTATTTCGCCTAATGAATGTTTGATCTTATTAAAAAGTTTAATACTTTATTGGTATTAAATTACATTTAAAATTGTAAAAACTGACTGACATTTATTTTTAAAGACTTAATTTATGTTAACATACCTTGTACTCTTATCTTTATTATTTCGAAAACAGTTTTTGTATTTTTAATTATAACCGGAGATTTTGAATTTTTTGTTGTGTCGTGCACCGAGCGTTTAAAATCGAAAAATTGACTTCTTTGTTTAAAAACACTCGTTATTAAATCCCTAAGAGATTCCTAGAGGCCGATTTTAAAAACAAGGCTTTAATTTTTTTTATTTATTTATAAACATTGAAAAAACTTTTTTTCATAAAAATAGTACTCTTTTATATATACCTAATTATAATATTATAGCTTTCATCGCTTAAGGCTGCGTCTACAATAGAAAAAAATAATGTGTAATTTGTAGTGTAATGTGTATTGTTTTTGGCATTGACAACTGTCAGGGGCAATTACACTATATATTACACAATTTTCTACACATTATTTTTTCTGTTGTAGACGCAGCCTAAAGAAAATTTTTTAGTTCAAAAAGTATTTTTATGAAACAAAAGAATATTTTATGACACCTTTAATTAAGGTATTGAAAAAAATTATTTGTTAATTAATTATTGTTTTGCAAAAAAATTAAAATTTGACATACAATTAACAAATAATTTTTTTCAATATCTTAATTAAAGGTATCATAAAATATTCTTTTGTTTTATAAACATAACTTTTAAACTAAAAAATATAACAATTTTTTAACAATCAAGTTTTCAGTTTCTAAATTGTTTATAACAAATATGCACAATTTTTTTCTACTGACCATCGTGAATAATGTTTCTTTGATTATTTTGTATTAATTTTTTTTCTTTAAGCGATGAATGTAAATATTATATTATAAAGGAGTAATATTTTTATAAAAAAAAACTTTTTTTCAATGTTTATAAAGAAATAACAATAAATTTAAAGGTCTTTTTAGAAAAAAATTTATTTCAGTTTCCTCTTAATAATACTTTTCCGTTACTGGGTTTAGTAATAATAATTATATTTATAATTTAGATTTTTAAATTTTAGATGAAAAAAATGAGTAAAACCAAAATTATTTTTTCAAGAAGCAATAACCACTTTTGAGTTATCGACAATTCAGGAAATGTTACTTTATTAAACTCAAAATATCATATTTAGGTTAAAAATTATAATACAAAAAGTTTTAAAAAATTCATTTTAAAGTTGATGAAATAGTTTTTAAATTTTTTCGACTTTTATAACCTGAAAGAAAATAAAGCTAATTTCAATAGAATATCTTGATAATATCTTGCTCTTTCGCAGCACTGCCACGGGTATAAGAATTCCAAGAAAAATATGGTATAAAAAGCACAAGCGACTTAATCGTACAACTATTGTAATTTGAACCAGCAAATGAAATGGACCCCCAGTAATCATCACTCTCAATTTATTTCTAAAAAACAGGTTAGTTTATAATAATAATTCTAACTTTATTTTATTTTATTATTGGATCAAACCATTTTATTTCGCCTAATGAATTTTTGATTTCTTTGAAAAGTTTAATACTTCAATATATTATTAAATTAATTTTAAAAGTGTAAAAAACTGACTGACATTTATATTTAAATACTTAATTTATATTTTGCACTTATATTAGAAGTATTGTTTTTCAAAAATTCAAAATTAAAAAAGTTATAGATTACAACAAAATTTTGTGTAAACTATAGTTACCTTATAATATACAAAATTCTTAAAAATAATTTTATAAGAGTAATTTTTTTTTAAATAATTATTAAGAGAAACGGACTTAGCGGAAAATCGAACTTATACCTCTAAAAGTGAACAATATGAAATAACAATAAGTTTTTAAATATTTGTTTAAGAAAAATTATTGAAGTTTTGAATAATTTAATGTTTAAATTCTAAAAAAATTAGATTTTTGAATAGATTTTTGAAAAATTGTAATTCAAATTTTTTTTTTAAGAATCTTAAAATAATTTTTAGCTAAAATTAAAACATAATTAAAAGCGTTAAAGTAGGATTTTTAGAAATAATTAAATTTTAAATAATTTATACATTGAAATCTTTGAAATTTTAATTGAGCTGTAAAAGTACATATAATTATGGGGCATTCCACGCCAAGTCGGAAATCATTTTGCTTTTGCATCTCAAATTTTTTTTTAATATCTTTTTTCTTTTAATACTCCTTGAAATGAGCTTCCTTGATTTTTTCAAATTTTTTCATAAAGCGGTTCAGGAGATACAGATTTTTGAAAAATGACGTTTTTTACGTAATTTTTTTTTTTTTTAAAATGCTTATCAAAAATTGATCAAATTGGACGTTTTTATAATGAAAATTTTTGTTTTTACACGTAGTTTTTAATAAAAATATTTTAAAAAATTTTTTAAATAATTTACGATAAGATTTAAACATTTTTTAAATAAAATTTCATTTTTAACAATGTATGTATCGATCAATTTTTTTCAAAATTTTCTGTAAGAAACTAGCACTAAATTAACAAGTTTTAAGCCTTGTCCGATTGTGGGCAAACGATGGGATTTGGTCAAATGGCAAGTTAGGCCTACCGTTTTCACTGTGTATATAAAAATTAAAAATTTCAAAATAAATAGATTCCATCGTTTGTCTCCTGAACCGCTTTATGAAAAAATTTGAAAAAATCAAGGTAGCTCATTTCAAGGAGTACTGAAAGAAAAAAAATATGAAAAAAAATTTGAGATGCAAAAGCAAAATGATTTCCGACTTGGCGTGGAATGACCCATATATAATAATATTTAATTATAAAAAAATTATCAATTTAGGTGCTGGATCTTAAAACAACACATGAAATTTCAACAGCGATATTCTTTAGCTTTTTTCAAAATAAGTTTATAAAAATCTATCTATTCTATCTATATTGAGAAACATAAAATATTTTTATAAAATAAGGGTAAAAATTTTCATAATGTTGAATTTCTGAACGTTAACTTCTTCAAAAAAAATGTTTTATCGAATAAATTTTTAATACTTTTTTTTTTGAAAAATGTTATGTTCTGAAATTAGTTAGAAAAAAAACAAATGAGTTTTCGTACAATAAAATTTAATAATAATCATGTTTTTAAATTCTTAACCTGAAGACTATTTCTTTGTTGTTGAAAAAATGCTAAAACTTTTGTAAATATTAATTTTTTCATTTAACAATTTTCTTATGAATACAAATACATATTTTCTACAAAATTACGCATGGATTTCAAAATCTATAATTTTTTAGAAAAAATGAAAATTCGAAAAGGGTCAAAATATTTTCTGACCAATTTTTTTATGACCGTTGAATTCCTCTCAAAAAATTACTATAAAAATAATTTTATTAAACATTTAAAATATTTTCTTCATATACGGTAAGTGTATCAATTGAGGCGGGTGCTCCTATTTTGGCGACTTTGTGAAAAATAGGTACAATTATTCAGGGGAGAGTTGTCCTAAGTACATAAAACATAATTCTCATTTGACATAAAATTCAGTTGACATAGATTTCATTTTACATACAGTTTTTTATTATCAATAATTTTATAGTATTTTCGTACCAAAATATGACTCCAAAGTTGATTTTGCAAAATATAAATTTATTTCAGAGTTATTGTTCAAACAATTACACAGGCACACAAAAAAAATTTTTTTTCGTGACCCTGAGGACAGAACCTTATATTCCTACGTTTTAGGGGTCACTGAAACCGAATACGACCATGAAAAAATTTTGTACTTGCCAGTTTTTCCGCTACCACCCCCTTTACACCCCCACACGAGAGTGAGGGGGTTGGCATTTTAGTTTTCAAAAAAAGTCGAGTAGGGTGTCTATTCTTATGTATTTTGGGTCGCTGAAACCGAAAAAGACCACTAAAAACAAATTCGTCCATCCTTTTACCTCCCAGAACGCCCTAAATACACCCTTAAAGGGAGTTAAAATTTCATTTTTCACGAAAAGTCAAATGCGGTGTATATTCCTATGTTTTTTGAGTCCCCGAAACCGTAAAAGACCACCAAACATAAATTAGTCCTCTCCTTCACATCATATCCCTCTCTTACTACCCCCTATAAAGGGGATTAAAATTTTCGGTTTTATGAAAAGTATAGGCGACTTTTCATGAAACCAAAAAGTTCAACATTTTCTCTAGAGATACTTAGGGAGTGGAGGAAGGGACTAATTTATGTTTGGTGGTCTTTTTCGGTTTCAGGGACCCCAAAAACATAGGAAAAGACACCGCATTCGACTTTTCGTGAAAAATGAAATTTTAACTCCCTTTAAGGGTGTATTTAGGGCGTTCTGGGGGGTAAAGGGTTGGACGAATTTATTTTTAGTGGTTTTTTTCGGTTTCAGCGACCCAAAATACATAAGAATAGACACCCTACTCGACTTTTTTTGAAAACTGAAATGCCAACCCCCTCACTCACGTGTGGGGGTGTAAAGGGGGTGGTAGCGGGAAAACTAGCAAGTACAAAATATTTTCATGGTCATATTCGGTTTCAGCGACCCCTAAAACGTAGGAATATAAGGTTCTATCCTCTGGGTCACGAAAAAAATATTTTTATAAAATATGGGTAAAAATTTTCATAATGTTCAATTGCAAATAATACCTTTTTGATTACCAAATTTTTAATTTCTTTTGAAAAAATATGTGTGTAATTTCCGTTTTTTAACCACAATTTTTAACGAAATTATAATTCTTTTTTAGAAATAAATGAAAAGAATTTGAATAATTTCTACTTTCGTCACTGCAATTTTGATTTATCAAAATCTAAGATATTTAAAGAAATAAAGGAAAAAATGTTGAATAAAGTTCAATCACAATTTTCAATTGAAAATAAAACAGAAGTTTAAATAATTTTTATAAAATGAATGAAAAAAATAATTGTGTAATTTCTTATAGTAAGTTATTATAATTATTTTTGAGCAGAAATGAATCAAATTTATTACGAATAATGTTTCTTCTAAACAGCCTAGAGATTTTCCTAATGAAAATACTATTTTGCAAATAACTTAAACAGTTTTATAAACAAATTATATAAACAATTACACTTTAGTTGCAGTTACATGCCTAAAACAAATTTTTGTTTATAAATTTACTGCATATTTAAATTTTTTTAACGAAACTGATGTTTTGCGATAATTTTCCTTAATTATTTAAACAATTTTAATTAAACAATAGCATTTTTAGGACATTTTTGTCGATCGATTAAAATTATTTCCAAAAAATCAATTTTTTGACCCGATAAATGAGGGTACCCCCTTAACCCCTTCAGTGTGCAGCTAAAATATAACAAAATGGTCCCAAAATGTGTAAGACCTTCTTGTGAATAAATTTTCATGACACTAAGGGGTTCTTGGGGTCGCTGATTACGATTCCGGTGTTAGTTTTCAAAAATTCAAAATGGCGGATCCAATATGGTGGACACGATATTGAAAAATTCATTGGATTCGCTTGAAATTCGTTACTCGGAGGTTTTCGTGGTCGATGATTACGAATCTGACATTAGTTTTTTAAAATTCAAAATGGCGGACACGATTTTGAAAAATTCATTGGATTTGCTTAAAATTCGTTACTCGAGGGTTTTTGTGGTCGCTGATTACGAATCTGACATTAGTTTTTCAAAGTTTAAATGGTAAGAATTTTTAAAAGAATTTATCCACTTTTGAAACTTTTCAAAATTTTTAGCGGCCATTTTGGATGAAAAATTATGTATTTTGAAAATATGACTTCAGAATCGTGATCAGCGACCCCAAAAACCCCCGAGTAAGAATTTTTGCGAATATACGTTAAGATGTTTTCTTGTTTGGGCCATGACGTGTATACACGTCATCCACAGTCAAGGGGTTAAGGCTTATTAGAAGCTCAAGGCTCGTTTAAAGCTTTAAACTCATTTAAGACTTAAGACTGAATTAAGACTTTAAAGACTCGCTAAAGTCTCGAGGCTCACTTAAAGCTCAAGGCTTATTTGAAGCTAAAAACTCGTCTAAGACTCAAAACTAAACTTAAGGCTTGCTCAAGGCTCAAGCCTCGTTTATAGCTCAAGGCTTGTTTGAAGCTAAAACCCTAGTAGAACTTTTCATCTTTTTTGGTCGCTGCTGCGTATTTCTCTTTGACATACTGTATGAACGATCTTAAACTTCTGAGTCCATCCATGATTGTCATATTGACATTCTTCTATGGACTTCACAGAACTTCAGCATCTTGCTGACCAAAGTTGGTCAGGCAGAATTCTCTCTGACGATTAAGAGAGTCTCAGAGGTGTTGTTGTTGTGGAATTGTTGTAGTTGAATTAGTTTATTTATTTGTCTTGAAAATTAATTAACTTTCTCAAATTTTGCTTATTTTGAAAGCATCGGATTTCGCTTGTTCTACAAAGAGAAAATCGCGTCGGTGAAGAGTCAAGACGTCACCTGGCCCTCTTACCCAATAAGAAATATACCGAAATAATTATGTCTCGGTGAAGATGATTCTTAATCCTAGATGGTACCCTAAGCAAAGAAACGACTCGATCTGTGGGAATTGTTCCTGAGCCGTGATCGTTAATTAGTAGGATAAGTCAGAACCCAAAGTTGCAGAGTGACCCACTAGTTAGAGTAAAAGTGTGTCATCCGGCAAATTAGTAAATGGTGAAGAAAGTGACAGAGGTTAGGGTTTGAGGAGTAGAAAGAGACAGAGATAGAAGAGCCAGCTCGTTTTTAAGTAGTCAAAAAGTGTGTAAGAATGTGTCGTCTAACTTGAATGTCAAAGAAAACTTTTGGATTTTATGTAAAGAATAGAATAGAGGAAATAAGGTATTGTCTAAAATAAAATAAATATTCAAAATTAAATTCTTTTGCTTTTTCAGGTAACAGAAGATCATTAGGGAACAGTGATTGATGAATCATGATGAAAATAGTATTCGCTTGTTTACTAATTCCACTCGTTGCTGGCGCGATAGAAACGCTCGGTGAAGATGAGTTAAAAATACTAGAAAAAGCGCTGCATCAATCTGCAGAATTTATGATGAAAGAAGTTGAGGATGATGAACATGTGGCTATTTGCATTGGTGCCACAAGATCTGGAAAGAGTACATTAATCAATTACTTAAAAGGTAATTCATTAGAAGCCGTAAGAGAACCTGGATCCCATCAGATAACATTGAGAGTGATAACCGAATCATCAGGACCCGAAGTTAGCAGTGGACCAACTTCAAAGACTACGTCTCCCACAAAATGGTTTTCAGAGAATTTACCCGATTTGGCTATTTGGGATGCACCCGGATTTGACGATAATAGAGGCGCCATACAGGATATTACCAATTCGTTTTATCTTTATCAACTGGTTCAAAATGTTAAATCTTTAAAAATAATTTTAGTTGTGGACATAAACGATATTCTTAATGACAATATTAAACCATTTCTAACAGTTTTAGAAGCTGTTGAAACTCTATTGGGAAACAAAATGAAAAACTATTTCTCAATCATTACAGTGGTATTTACAAAGGTTCGAAATATTGATGATGTTCCAATTGATATGCATTTTATAAACGAAAAATTAACCTATCAATTTCTGTCAAGCAATGACATGCAAATGTCGTCAAATTCAAAAGACTTTGTACGGTTTTTAATAGCTAATAACTATCGTATAGCTTTCTTCAAAAGGCCATTATCACTTGGTAGATTAAAGGAAAACATTGATATGAATATTTTTGCCTCAATCAGAAATTCTAAAAGTATACCAAAAAACACTCTAAAGGAATTACATCCTCGTATTTCAGATTCTTCTAAGCTTAGCTTATATAATCTTAGGGATAAATTGTCCTTAATATCAGAATTTAGTAAATTCGAGAATATTGTAACTGAGATATTCCTAAATAAGGTAGATGATGTAATGGCATTGGCTACTAATGAAGAATCAGAAAAGAAATTAACAAATGTCATTGAAAAATTAGATGCACTTCGTGACAAATTATCTGATGCTAAATTTCATGAGAAAGACATTATTAAAAAAGTAAAAATTCTTCGATCAGCTAATCCTGCTTTTGAAAAAGAAATTACCAGTCGTAAATTGTTGGAAAAAATTAAACTCATGGAATTTGTAGATAAATTGTCAGATGTGAAAGAGGGTGAAGTCTATAAACTAGCCCATAAACTTAAAGAATTTTTATCAAATTCTATTTCCAACCTAAACAATGCGATTTTCCCCATTCGAAAGAAATTAGATAAAATTAGACAAGATTTGGAAGAGAGTTTCGTCGGCAATTTGATGGGTTTTCTTCCTGCTGCTATTGCAGGTATAGGTATATATTTCGGAGTACCTTGGTTACCAATGATATTTCCTTAACTTTTTTTTTTAAAAAAAAGTTAAGCTGAAGTTTAGTATGTTTTTGGTAGAGAAAAATAAAAGAACACTGGTTAGGCTAAAATTTACTTTCGCCACTCTTTTCAGAGGAGTTGAGAAAAGTTCTACTTTCGTCACACTAATCTAACAAGAAAAGTACTCCTTTCAGAGTAGGTGTTGGAGAAAATTAGTTTACTAACAAAATTCTTACAGGGTCTTCGTGGGGCACTCGCTATAATTCTCCACGAAATATTTTTGATAATAACCGCAAGCGTCATGACACAGAAAATACCGGGGCCTTACTAGTTTCTTTTGCATTTTTCCTAATCAGATACATATACACCGAGAATTTACTAAAAATTTATTAAAGATTTAAGTGCTAACTGAGTTTATGCAATTATGCATATGATTAATATAAATACTTTTGTAAATAATAATTGGGGCCAAACTACGCTAAAAGTATGGAAAACTTTGCAAAACATAATATTTAAATATAAAATGTAATGTTCCAAAAATTTTAATAAAAAAATTTCGAAATCTGTAACTTAGAATAAGTATTATTGTATTTGGACCAGCTGTATTTCCGCAATTTTTTATCTCTTTCGAGTCTAACCTTTCAGCCTAATAGAATTTTATTTACTATTTATGATATTGGGGCAAAATTCCTCAATTGTCCTAACTTAAAATCGAAAGTCTTCAAATCGGGCTGTTTTTTGCACAAACTTTAATACTATGGGAGAGAACTTTACCCATAAAATATTAAGATATTTTATTAAAAATTGTAGGGGGGAGAGGGGGTTAAAGTTTTTGGTAACGTGTGGACAGTGGATTCTTTTAGCTAATATGGCTAAAATACAGTAGAGTGGACAAAATTTTGACCTATATGTTTTCGAAAGGTTTTTTCCTCCTCCTTCGAATGGTGTAAAAATTTTTTTTTTTAATTAACAATTTAACTAATTTTTTTCAAAATTAAAAATATTTTTCACTTTTTTTTAAAAAACGGCATTTTTTTTTTCTCTTTTTTTTGCTTTAAAATAAAGCTTAATATGTGTACTTTCCATAACTGATTCTGAAAAAATGACGTTTTTTTTTGTTTTCGAATTATTAATTAATTAATTAATAAAAATCAGTAAAAAATTACTAAAAAATGAAATATTTTTTAAGCAAGTAAACTTTTCTGAATTATGAGATTACCATCGTAAAGCTTACCTAATTTCGCATCCAACAAGTATAATTACACCTATTTTTACAAATAATTGTTAAATAAATAAATAATTGAAAATCTATTTATTAATTTTTTGAAAAAAGGACATTTTTTTCTTCTTTCTTGCTTTAAAATAAAGCTCAATATGTGTACTTTCTATACTCGATTAGGAAAAAGTGCCGTTTTCTTTTGTGTTTCGAATAATTAATTAATTAATTAATTAACTAATTAATAATAGTAAGAAATTACTAAAAAATTAAATATTTTTCAAGCAAATAAACTTTTCTTAATTATGAGCTTATCATCGTAAAGCTTACAAAATTCCGCATCCAGCAAGCATAAACTAAACTGTTTTTTATAAATAATTGTTAAATAAATAAATAATTGATTATTTATTTATTCATTTCTGGAAAAATGACATTTTTTATTTTTATTCTTATTTCAAGCAAAGCTTAATATGTGTACTTTTAATACCCGATTAGGAAAAAATGACATTTTTCTTTTCGTATTATTTATTAATTAATTAATAAAAATTATTTTAAAAAATTATTATTTTTTAAAGAAATAAACTTTTCTTAATTTTGCGCTTGCAAACGTAAAACTTACCAACTTCCGCACCCAACAAGTTTATTTTTAACTATTTTTTATAAACAATTTCAAAAAATTAATAAATAAATTTTCAATTATTTATTTATTTAACAATTATTTGTAAAAATAGGTGTAATTATACTTGTTGGATGCGGAATTAGGTAAGTTTTACGATGATAATCTCATAATTCAGAAAAGTTTACTTGCTTAAAAAATATTTCATTTTTTAGTAATTTTTTACTGATTTTTATTAATTAATTAATTAATAATTCGAAAACAAAAAAAAACGTCATTTTTTCAGAATCAGTTATGGAAAGTACACATATTAAGCTTTATTTTAAAGCAAAAAAAAGAGAAAAAAAAAATGCCGTTTTTTAAAAAAAAGTGAAAAATATTTTTAATTTTGAAAAAAATTAGTTAAATTGTTAATTAAAAAAAAAAATTTTTACACCATTCGAAGGAGGAGGAAAAAACCTTTCGAAAACATATAGGTCAAAATTTTGTCCACTCTACTGTATTGTAGCCATATTAGCTAAAAGAATCCACTGTCCACACGTTACCAAAAACTTTAACCCCCTCTCCCCCCTACAATTTTTAATAAAATATCTTAATATTTTATGGGTAAAGTTCTCTCCCATAGTATTAAAGTTTGTGCAAAAATCAGCCCGATTTGAAGACTTTCGATTTTAAGTTAGGACAATTGAGGAATTTTGCCCCTATTTGAAAAAAAGGATAAAAAATGATAATGCCAAAAATATCAATTTGAACTATGTATTTATTTATTTTTTCATTCAATCAGTATACAAAATTTATAAAAGACTTTAAAAAATTTTTCTCATCACAATAATGTTTGGATAATCTGTCGTAAAAATTTATCTTAACCATCTTTTATACTCTTATTAATCGTGTATAATTTTTTTTACAATAGTAAAAATAGACACTGCTTCGCTTCATAATCTTATTCATAAAATAAAATTGGAAAAATTGATTCTACCTATATTAAGCTTTCGCTTCACATTCAATTATTTTATATATTTCTACCTAAAATAAATTAGAAAAAAATAAATACAAATTATTTTGCTTTTCTACCTATATAAGTTGAATAAATTTTCAAATATCTAAATGGACCGTGAATTAATTTTTGAGAAATTTTTGCTAATAAAAAACAGTCTTTAAAATCTTTAGTTACTAACTATTTTTCTTTAAGTTACATTACCTTAAATTCCTCATTAATTTCTATATGTTTAAAATCACTAATAATTTAGTAAAAAAAAAACTAAAAAATAAGCCTCTGCTCTTTATAAATCTAAATACAATACTGTACTTGAGGCTGTAAAAAATTAAATTTCTGTTTTGACAAATGAAATACTGATTATTATCATCAAGTTTTCTTAATATTGAAACATAATATTTGCACTTCTATTGTACTTGTATTGCTCTTCTTTTATATGGAAAAGAAAAAAGAAAATTAAAAAATTCTCAAATAAAATAACTATCAAAATAAGAGAATTTATAAATATTTCACAACACTTTTACGTTATAAGAAATTAATAAATAATTTTTTTTTTCATAATTCGAAAATATCTTTAAAGGTAATGATCACAGGATATAAGTACGCGATAATACATTTTTTTCCAGATAAATCGCATGAGTATTTTTCCCACTTCGTTTCAGGAAGTGACAGTTAAAATTGTTGCGATCAATCCAAGAGTTGCACCCGTCATCAGAAGACTTCTCCAAATTGCTCCACTCATTTCCTCTGTTACTGGATATTCAATGCACAGTTGTTCCTGTTGAATAAAAGAAATATTAAAAACAAATTTTAAGTTGTTTGACAAAAAATAAAGTTTCTAGCCTTGGGATATTTTTTATAAAAGGCTAGGTTGCAACCCTCTGGACAAAAAATCATTTTCGTTCCAAAAACATTTTTTATAACCTTTCATATCCGACAAATAGCGATTTAGAACATTATTTGAACATTCATTATTTTTAAAAGTTTTGGAACCATATTTGACGGACCGCATTATTTCCGCATTGTTATATTTATCATTTTTAAATAAATATTTAGTCATTATAATTTTTCCATAAAAATTAAGATTTTCAAAAGTTTCAAATTCCAAACCTTTTTGAAAGTAAACAACTTATAAAAAATTGTTATAAAACATGAAGAAATCGATGACTCCGAGTTTTCGACTCGGAGCAATCGATATCTTCATGTTTTATAAATAATTAAAAGTGACCGACTAATAAAATCATTATTTTATATTATAAAAATATTGTTACTCTAATTTATTCAAAATTACTTTCATCACTTCAATTTAATTATTGTTTTCCAAAATATTTGACTAAAATTCTTCTTTAAATTAATTATTCATTCATTTTTAATAATTTTTGAAAAATTTCTTTTAAAATCTTCAAATCCTTTTGTTTAAAATTTAATTTTACGAAATTACATCGATTATTCGAAAATTCTTCCGTAAATATATATTAAAAAAATAAAAACTTCAAATAACTGAAAAAAAATTCAATTAAACTTTTTCAGAAAAATTAAATCTACACAATTTTCAGTTAAAAGTATGAAAAATTCAAACATTCAAAGATTATAATTTAAAACCTTTTCAAAATTCAATTAGAAACGACTATTTATTAGTAAAATCTGCTAATTCAAAAACAAAAATTCAGTCTTTAATTCAAATTAGAAAACATTTTTACTAATTCAAATTTAGAGAGTTTAATATTAAATTATTATCTAAAATTTGAACTGAAATTCACATTTAAATAAATTTTTATTCCCATAAAGATTTTTATCAACAAATTTTTAAATAATTTAATTCTTTCGACGAATTTTTATAAAATTTTTATGAATAATTACATCTTTCGAGAAATTTGATTAAAATTGTCTTAAAAATAATTGAAAATTCAGCGATGAGTTTTACAATTTGTGAAAATAATTGTAATTCCTAAGAAGAATTTTATTATTTTTAACAATATTTAATTTTTGCAAAGAATATTATCACTCTTGATAATAATTGAATTTCTGCAATAATTTCGTAACTTTTCCAAAATTTGATTGAGAAAAGTTTTTGAAAATAATTGAAATTTTGGCAAAGAATTTTATAAAATTTTTGAAAATAATAATTGAATTTTGGAGAATAATTACATTTTTCGAGAAATTTCATCAAAATTTGTATTAAAAATAATTGAAATTTCCGCGATGAGTTTTATTATTTATGAAAATAATTGAAAGCCTATAAAGTTTTTTATTATTTATAAAAATAATTGAATCTCTGTAAAAATTTTGATTATTTATGAAAATAATTGAATTATTGCGAAGAAATTTGTAAATAAAATTCCTGGGAAATTTTCATTATTTATGAAAATAATTGAATGTTTGCGTAGAATTTTATTCAAATTTTTTTTCAATATTAATGGAATTCTTTTGGAAAATTGAATTATTGCGACGAAAAATTGTAATCGCAACTCTTTTAAAATTTAATTAATTTTGAGATATTTAAGAAAAATTAGATTTCAAGAATAAGCACAATAATTTTAGAAAACAATAATTTTCCAGGATTCTGATCAAAATTCCCTGACTTTTTTAGGTTAATTAATTTTTTCAAGGTTTATAGAATTCCCTGACATTTGCAGGTTTTCCAGGTTTCCAGGTTGCGTGGCAACCCTGTAATTGAATATATGTAAAAATTTTGAAGTCCTAAGTCTGCTACATGGGGTTGACCCCCTTAAAAGTTTATTATTAAAAACACAAAACAAAGTCGACTCTCTTGTAAGGATGAAACTACAAACATTTCAAGAACGATTTAAAACATAGTTTTTTGCCCAGAGGGTTAAACACAAGGGTCTTGCGCTCTCTAACTGATCAAGTTACAGAATAAGGAAGTTAAATCATCAAAGTATCGCAAACCTTAAAATAGAAAATATCGACTTACCCAGCCTCCATAACCTTTAATGAAGTACACTATATCTTCTCCAATGTATCTCGAGATATATAAAGGTAATTTTGTCTTCAAAGCATGCATTCTTCTATCTCTCGCCCAAAGTGCAAGACGTCCCATAAATGCATAGAGACAGACAATTCTTGCCCATGTAATGCCACCATTGAGGAATAATTCATCAGCAACTCCCATGAAAGCCTCATATGCTGTATCCGGTACGACGTTTAAGCGATTCACCATACTGGTGAAAAGTATACTATGTTTGTTGAGCATTTGATAGACATTGTGACGCATACTTCGTGACACTGGACCCCTTGATATGAGATAAATATCTTCTTTTAACAAATACCTTATCACATCATTTGCCAAACACTCTGCAGTCATTTCTATTGACTCCTCAGGAATATTGCATCGAGTTGGAGTCGATAGTTGCGGGAAATAATTCTGCAGTCGATTCTGAAAATAATTTTAAAATGTTAATAATTGTATTTCATAAAAAAAGATTTAGGAAACAATTCTCCTTTAAATGAAACAATAGGGGTTTCCTAATTTTATGTTTTACAATGGATGTGAATTCAATTCATCTAAAGATATTGCTAACATTTTCTCTACGATGTTTTCTCTACGATGTTGAAACAAATCTTGGTAATAATAGTACAAAATTAAAACAGTGTCCATAAACTGCCATAGTCTCGAAAATAGTACCTTTCGATTGCAACTGTCTACTAAAAAAGTTCTTAAATCTTAAAAATTGTTGAAATCATTTTTAACAGATAGTGTAGAAGAAATCCCAAGCTTCCTAATTATCCCTTTCGTGCTCCAGGAAAGTCCGCTAGCGGATTTTGTTGAAACTTAATACTCAGGGGTTTTCGGGGCCGCTGATTATGAATTTGAAGTCAGATTATCAAAATTCAAAATGGCGGATCCAATATGGCGGACATTTTTTTTCAAAAATTGCTCAAATTTGGTTGAAACTTGTTACTCGGGGGTTTTTGGGGCCGCTGATTATGAATCTGGAGTCGGATTTTCCAAATTCAAAATGGCGGATCCAATATGGCGGACAACTTTTTTAGAAATAGATTCAATTTGCCTGAAACTCGTTATTCGCAGGTTTTCGGGGCCGCTGATTACGAATCTGAAGTCAGATTTTCAAAATTCAAAATGGCGGATCCAATATGGCGGACATTTTTTTCAAAAATTGTATACTCCTAAATCAAAAGGGCTTAGGCGAATAGTATTTTTTTACAGTATTTATAAAAAGTTTTAGTAATAATTCCCTTTTGGAATATTGGGAAATTTTTAATTTTGAAAAATAGTTCACTATTAATAGTCAAATCGAGAAATCTATTAATTATAGTAAATGAAAAATAATTTTAAATGTATTATAAATAGTGGAGAAATAAATTAAATCTGATATAAGTCTCAAGCTACCGCTGAACTGAATACCGCAACTTTGTAATGATGCTAGCTAATAGTCATATTGTATGTATATATGGCATCGTGTACTATATATACACATAGGTAATAAGTATGCGCTTTCGCTGTTTCTCACGCTTGTGAATCATACTTTCTAATCGTCTATAGATATACAGTAAGGTATCTAAGTATATACAAACTTCGTTATAATTATCAAACTTTTTATTTTTTTAATTTCCGCAACTACAATATTATTCGCATTATACTAATTATAATTAAATTAGAAAATTATTAAGTTTGATTAAAATTAAATTACACGAAGAATTTGATTTTAATTAAACACTGAAGAGAATTCTATTCTCACAACCCCAATGACATTAAATATTCCATTCAGATTTAGTGCTGTATATTAATTATTACTATATACTGGTTAAAAATAGAATTTGACTGATTTAAATTATTATGCAAATTATTTCCTTTTTTATTTATAAAAAATACTAGAAAATTGTTAATTGGTAAAAATTTTGATTAAGAAGTAGGAAATATACCAATTTTTGCATAATTTTTATTTCTCAATAATAATATTGTTTACAAACAGATTTTTTTCTTTTGGAAGGAAAAACATTAGATATTCCCGTTTCTTAATATTTTTGTAGAAAATTCTCAATTTTCATAAGGAAATAATTTGCAAAAATTCTATTTCTGAATTTCAATTTTTTAAAAATAAAATTCAAAGTTTTTTTAAAATAAAGGAAAAAAATGTTTATAAATTATATTTGTAAATTCGAAAATTTAATTGAAAATGAAAATGAAAATTTTTGAATTTTTAAATAATAAAGGAAAAAATTTTATTTAAAAAAAAGTGTTCTGTTAAATTTATTTACGAATATCTTTAATTGTAAAATTATTTGAAAATTTAATAATTTCTTTTTTCAAATATTTTAAATATTTAATTCAAAATTTTCATCATTTCAATTATTATCTAAAATTCAAACTAAAAAATTCATTTTTAAATCAATTTTTATTAGAAAATTCTACGAGAATTCAATTATTTAAATACAAAGAAAATTATTTATTGAATAATTGAATGTTTCTTAAAGTTGAATTCTTATAAAGAATTTTATTAGCAACTTTTAAAATATTTGGATTTTTTTGACGAATTTTAATAAAATTTTTTAAAATTAGTTACAATTTTCAAGGAATTTGATTTAAATTGTATTAAAAATTATTGAAATTCTACAACTTTGTTATTTATAAAAATAATTGAATTCCTAAAAAGAATTTTATTATTTTTTTAAAACATAATTAAATTTCTGTAAAATTTTTATTATTTATAAAAATAATTAAAAGTTTGCGTAGAATTTTATTAAAATTTTTGAAAATAATTGAATTCTTGAGACGATTTTTATAATTTATAAAGATAATTAAAATTCTGACGAGAATTTTTGTAAGTTTTTGAACATAATGGAATTCTTGAGACGAATTTTATTCAAATTTATTTTTTAAATAATTGAATTTTTTTGTGAAATTTTATTAGAATAGTAAATAATGAAAATAATTGAATTTCGACAATGTTTTGAAATTCATTAAATTTCTACGAAGAATTTTATAAAAATTATTTTGAAAAAATTTGCATTGCTACAAAAAATTTCATTAAAATTTTTGAAAATAATTTAATTCTTTGAAGAAATTTAATTAAAAAGGTATTGAAAATAATATTTGAATTCTAATAAATAAATTGTAGCAAAGGTTTTTAAAATACTTGAATTTCTTTGATGAATTTAAAAAAGTATTAAGAAAATAATTACATTTATCAAGGAATTAAATTAAAATTATATTAAAAGTAATTAAAAGTCTGCGATGAGTTTTATTATTTATAAAAATAATTGAATTCCAAAAAAGAATTTTATTATTTATGAAAATAATTTGTAAATAATTGAATTCCAGTGAAATTTTTATTATTTATGAGAATAATTAAGTGTTTGCGTATAAAAATTAGGTTTTTTATTTGAATTCGTGGTAATTTCATAATTCATAAATCAAACAAAAAAGACACATTTCAGAATTTTTTTATGAATTCTTAAAAATTTATTTTTTACAGTTTTAATATAATTTTTGTTGTCGCCATTCTTCTACAACAGAATTAATTATAATAAAAATGATTTTTTTGAAACTTTTCTCTAAATATTCGAATTACTATAATCAGACAAAATGTTTATTTAAAAAATTAAGTGTCTTGTTTATTTTTCGTGAAAAATAACATACTTCAGGTGGCACTTAAATCCACAACTTGAAGTTACACAGCCTGCATGATTTGAAATGCATATTCAGCCTACAAAGACGGGGTGGTCATCGAACCTTGAAAAGCGGGAAAACGTACTGAATTTATCTACAACTACGTCTAGAAATTGTGAAAACAAATGGTTATTTTCAGACAACAAATTTTTTTTTTTATTTTCAATTTATATTAAAAAAATATAAAATTCGGAGATAAGAAGTCGATTAAATTCTTCTGAAACCTATGAATTTTTTTTTTTGCAGTGGTCAATAATTTTTTAACAAAGTTAAATTTAGAATAAAAAAAATTTCAGTTCGAACTATTTTCAGGATTAAGTCTTTTGTCGAGGTGAAGTATTCTGAAAAAAAACGTTTTCTGTAAAATTAAAAAATTTTTTTTAAAAAGTGTTATATTAACTAAACGATTTGCATCTGCAAATCGTTTCGTTAATATAACAATTTTTAAAAAAAATTTTTAATTTTATAAAATAATTTTACCTCTGTCCGGTGTGTTTTTAACATTTTAGACAAAATTCTAGATAAAATTGATGTTAGATAATAATCGCATTTTATTCGTTCTAAGTCATTTAACGTGTGCGGTCTCTTAAATAATTGCGCATTATCCAGTTTACCTTTATATACATTCCGCTCATTCAAGACAATTTTATATTAGATAATCGCATATTATTCCTTTTAAACAGACTGTTGTTCCATAATGATAATTTGAAATTGTTTTTTTAAAGACACAATAATATTCTGTATCTGTTATATAGAATGAAGGATACGTCCGTCTCTCATGCAGGAGTCTATTCTTTCAAAGAATTATTATTTTCTTTTTATGTCTGTATTAACGGATGGAAACCGGTTTATGGCAGACAATTTACAGTTGTCTAATTAAAAGTTAATTTATTGCTAAAACGATATATATTAAATTCATTAAGTTTAAAACATTTTAAATTTAAACTTTCTATGAACGAAAAAAAAATTATTTAATTTCAATAGTTACGGTTAATTGACTATTGTTATAGCGAAACAAGTTTCTAAATTTGAATTTGTAAAAATGTTTACTAATTTAAATTAGTGACTGACTTTTTGCTTTTGAATTATTAAATTTTACTAATATTTATTAGTACCTAAAATTTAATAATTTAAAAGCAAAAATTTCTACTAATTTATCAGTAAAATTTACAAAATTGAAATTTCTACTAATTTATTAGTAAAATTTACTAATTCAAAAGCAAAAAGTCAGTCACTAATTTAAATTAGTATACATTTAATTGTTATTGTTTCTTTTTGATAATTAATTTCTTCTAATGAGACTTTAAACAAAATTTTGAAGAATTTTAATTTAAAAATTTAAATTCTTTAAATAATTAAATATTCAAATATTATTTTCAATATTTCTAGTTAGATATGTTTCCAAAAATTCAAATATCTACAAAAAAAAAAATAATATTGCATTTTACAAAATATAATTTTTTGAATTATTTTTAAAATTCTTGAGAAAACAATTATTTTCAAAATTTTTACTTACAAAATTCTTTAAAAATTTGATAATTCTTTTACTATATGTTCGAAAAAATTACTTTAAAAAATTTAATTATTTTCAAATAATGCGATTAAAAATTAAATTATTTAAAAGTTGAATTCAAATATTATTAAAATTTAACATCGATGGAATTTTCAAATATTTTATAAAATTAAAGCCTTCTGCAATATTCTATTATTTCTAAAAATTGCTATTACTTATGTAACTTCACCAAAACTTAATTATTTTCTAGAATGTTTAAGTACAATTCTTCTCGAAATTAATTATTTTTAATATTTTTTAAAAGTTATTAAATTTTATTAAAATAAGTTTTATATTTCAAAGATTTAATTAATTTCTCTCTTTAAAGAATTATTTTTAAATATTATTGTATTTCTTGAAGAATTGTAACTAAAAATTTAAAAAATAATTAAATTTTACAAAAACTTTTCTATTTTAAATTATTCAATAATTACCGTTGAATTCTAATAAGAATTGATTTTAAAAAATGAGTTAAAATTTGTAATAATATAATTGAATTTTAGAAGCTTTATAACAAGAATTTTAAGAATTAATTATATTTTAAAATGTTTTACATTTAAATTATTTGAAATTTCAATTAATATATAAATAACAATAAGTATTCAAATATTTATTAAACAAAAATTAATGAAATTTGTAAAATTTTATATAGAAATTCTGGAAAATAAGGCTTTTAAAAGATTGTAAATATATATTTTTTGAAGTATTTGAATTTCTGAAAAATAATTTTAAAAAATTGCAAAAATAAGAAGTTTTGTCAAATTTCATTAAAATAAATTTCACATTTCAAAGAATTTTTTTTACTAAATTTAAAAAATTATTTTTAAAAACATTGTATTTTTTTAAGAATTGTAACAAAAAATTTGGAAAATACATAATTAAATTTTACAAACATTTTTGCATATTTAAATAATTTAATAATCGTTGAATTCTAATAAGAATTGATTTAAAAAAATTTCAGTCAAAATTTTGAAAAATAATTGAATATTAAAAGTTTTATAACAACAATTTTAAGAATTAATTAATTTTTAAAAGTTTTTTTAATTGAAAGAAATCGTTTTAACATTATAATCGCCGTAACATTATAATAATACTGAAATGTTTATTTTAAAAAATTAATAATGTATTAGTTTCCTTTAAAAATTATTTAATTTTTGAATAATTTTATTCAAAAATTCAAAAAAATAATTGACTTTTGGAGAAATTGTAGTTATAATTTTTAGAAATAATTAAAGTTCAATACGTTTTACATTGAAATTATTTGAAATTTGAATTAAAACTAATAATAATTTTTTAAATATTTGTTTAACAAAAATTATTGAAGTTTTGAATAATTTAATGTAGAAATTCTAAAAAATTAGGTTTTTGAAAAATTACTTGAAATTTTTTTGAATGATAAAATTATAATATTGAATTATAATTCAATTCCTGAAAATAGGGCTAAAAATAGTTTTAAACATTTAAATAATATTAAGAGTTTTGTCAAATTTCATTGAAATAAATTTTATATTTGAAAGAATTTAATTTTATCGAAGAATTACAAATTTTTTAAATCTTAATTTGTTACCAATAAAACTTTTTACATAGTTTTCGACATTTTCATAAGCAAAACTAAATTTTAGTGATATATTTTTATCTTATTTTTATATTCTATATTATAATTTTTTTTCTTTATTGATTTAATCTGATAGCGGCTTTTGAGAGGATTTTATGTTAATAAAATTTGAAATTAAAATATATTTGTTTAAATAAAGCTTTCTCTGGGAGAGAAAGCAATATTAATAGGATGATGGCGATGATAATGGTAATAAAAAGTGTTTGCGATTCCACGACCATAAACAGTCACGTGAAGAGAAGGGCATCTTAGATTCTACACTATCCCAGGAAAATAGAATTTATTATACCATTTAAGGGCCCAACAAGATACAAAACATATACCCGACTCCATAACAAGAAGACTTGAACTGAAACGAATTAAAATTATCTAGATTTCAATTTATTTATTTCATTTAATAGCTAGAACTTATTTTCAATGCATTCAAAAGAAAAAGAAAAAATTAATTATTTTTTGCTATTAATTGCAATTTGTATAATTCTAGTAAAGATTTCGTAAATTCTTAATTCCTCAAAGTTGGATAAAGATTAAAAATATTAGACGAATTTTGATTCGATAAAAAAGATTTAATTATTTATTTTCATTTTTTGATCTCATAATTGCAAATTAAATTTTTAATAAGCAATTTCTTTTAAAATATGTGACTAAAAGTTATCGATTTCTAAAATTAATTAAGTTATTATCTATTTTTATTTAATTTCCCCTCTTTTGATTAAATAAAAAAGTTAAGTTTAACTCTCCTAGTGGAAAATTTGGTTTTTTTAATTCCCTTTAATTATTAAATTTAAAATTTTAATTTTAAAAAATATATTAAAAATTTCATTTTGTTAAACTTGGATATTTGATCACCTTTACAGACTTTCATAATAAAATAAAAATAAAATTTTTGTTCTTTTTAAAATGATTAAAATTCTTTAAAAAAATGAAAATGAAAATTTTTGTTCTTTATACTCCTTATTGTTTTCCTATTTTTAATATAAAGATTTTTATTTCTTTCAAAGATAATTAAGAGAAATATAAATTTTCTTATTATTTCTAATATTTTATACGTGGAATTAGAAATAGAAAGGAATTTCTGGAATTAAATGCAATAAGTTTTTTTCGAATTCCTTTCTATTTTAGTCTTGTTACTCAAACTACAATTATTTATAATAAAAAATACAATAATTACAAAAAATATATGTTTTTTATAGATTTGCAAAAAAATTATATACTTTTTGAATTTACATACAAAATTTGAAAAAAATTACATGTTTATTACTCTTTATTTATTTACTAATATTTATTAATAATTTATAAATAAATCGGTTACAGTCCAATTATTCCGCAAAAAATTTGGTACCTATAGATTATTTAATGAATAATTTTAATTAAAAGTTTCAAAAATAATTGAATTTTATGAGTTACGTTCGCAATTTTCATAAATAAATTAATTTCAAAAGGCATTAATTTGAAAATTGAGAAAATTTCAATTTCGAATGAATTTAATTAGAAATTTTAAAAAATTTAGTTTTTTGAAAAATTAAAAAAATTAAAACTTTTTTGAAATATTACCTATAGTTAAATGTTTTTTTTAATATATATTTAATTAATTATTAAAATAATTTACTTGTACAAGAATTTTTGTTAAAAACTAAAAAAAATCGAATTCTGGAAAAAATTACAAATAATAGGAATTATTAGAAATAATTAAACTTTGAAAAGGTTACAAAAAAAATCTTTGAAATTCTAAATTTTTCATACTTTTAATATTAAGAATTCTGTTAAAGAAATTTTTTTGAAAAATTTTTAATTTAAATCCTTTTGAAATTAGTTGAATTTTTAATTTAATTTATAATTTCTTATTTAAAAAAATTGAGTTGTAAATAAATGTATTTTTAAAATTTATCAAAGAACTTTATCAAAAATTATTAAAAATAATTATTAAATTTTAGTTAAAAATTTTAGAAAATATTAATTGAATTGAAATCATGAACATGATTTCGAAGAAATTACAAAAACATAATATTTTTATAATAATTTATTGCTATTCTTTTAGAGTCACGAAGAAAGTCAAAATTTTGCCTAAAAATGAGGGAAAAACAAAATTAAATTTTTGAAGTAGCCCTGAGACCTCTAGAAAAACAATTAATTATTATTTAAATGAATTATTTATTATTAATTATTAATTATTATTATTATTTATTATTTAATTAATTAATTTTGTTATTATTTCATTATTATTATTAATTATTATAAACAGTATTTTCTAGAAAAACAAAAAGATCAACTTTCAAGAAAGAAAATTGACAATTAAAAAATTTGTTTATTATATTTTATTGAAATTAAGCTTAAAATATCTTTGGGTCAGCCCATGTGAATTTTTATTAAAATTTTCGATTTATTTCATTAAAAAGGGAAACATTTATGAAAATTATTAGTTTACAACAAACTAATAAATCATATTTAAACGTTTTTAAAAAATTTTAATTTTTGTTACTGTTTTTACCTACAAAATTTTATATATGGGTAAAGGCAGAAAGAAACACAAAAAAAGTATTATTTTAAAATATTATATTAATATTATGTTAATCTATAAAAAATTATTAACAAAAAAAAACATAAACATCATAAAGAAACATTATTAAGTTTTTAAAAAATAATTTTAAATCTACAAAAATTTATTTGTTTATATAGTTATCCCGTTGGTCATTATTTGTTCAATTTTGACAATGGTTAAAAATATATAAATTTTGTAGGTTTAAAAAAATTTTTGGCATTGGTCATGGTTCACTAGATTTTTTCCATAGTCAAAATATAAAAATTTGAAGGTTTTAAACTAGTTTTCTACTTTGATTTGTTTTTTTTTTGTTTTAAACTAGAAAACTAGTTTAAAACCTTCAAATTTTTATATTTTGACTATGGACAAAATCTAGTGAACCGTGCGACCAATGATAACAATATTTTAAACCCAAAAAATTTCTATATTTTTGACCCAGGTCAAAATCTAGCTAACAATGGTCAATAATAAAAATTTTTTAAATCCTAAAAATTTCATTATAAGACAAAGGCAAAAATAATTCAAAACCTTCAAAATTTTTATATTTTAACTATGGGTAAAATCTATTGAACCTAGGCCAGTGACAAAAATATTTTAAATTCTAAAAAATTCTATATTTTTTACCACAGTAGTCAAAATCTAGCCTCATGACCAATGGGATAAGTATATGTAAATTTTTGTATTTTGACTGGTCAAAATCTAGTGAACCATGGCCAATGATAAAAATATTTTAAACCCAAAAAATTTCTATATTTTTTACCATGGTCAAAATCTAGCAAACCATGACCATCGGGATAACTATACAAGAAATAAATTTTTGTTTTAAAAACTTAATAATGTTTCTTTCAGCAAATTCTGAAAGGAATCAAATTATAATTTTTTAAATGTTAATTGATTTATTTAAGTCTGCATTTCTTTGAATAAACTTTCCTTGAGTAGGTCAAAAATTCTCGAAGACACAATTGACAATTGACAAAATTTTTATTTTCAATTGACAATAAAATATTAAATTTCATTATTTTCCTCCCCTTGATGTCAAAGTCGATCATCAGAGACCTGATAATAGTGAAGAAAATTTGACTACACATCATTTAATTTCAAACAGCGCCACAGGCGATAGCAGTAATAACTAACTTAAAAATCAATGTCACAAAAATAAAAAATTTCTATTTGTACCTGATTATGAGTCATGAGTGGAGTATCTACTATCTACTATACATGACCATTAACAACTATACTTTCAATGAAGTAAAGTTTCGCAAACTTGAAAACACTCTCAATTGACAACTGTTGAGATTTATGATGAATTAAAAATCACTTCCATATGAAAAAAAAATTAATTTCTACTATTAATGGAATTATTGTAATAATAATTTTAGAGAGAATTACCTGGCAAATTTCAACGAAAGTCATACCGCCGTTGTTGGCCCTAGTATCATAGTGGCACAAACCGTCTGTAATGGTCGTTTGGTTGCTGGGTGAATTCCGATTACTGGGGGGATTGCATTCCAGAATGCCGCCCACTCTGGAATGCAGTTCCCCCCTTACCGATGAGCCTTGATCTTTGCCCCTCTCCCCGTGAATTTCATTGTTGTTTGAGCCGGGCATTCTTCTGTTTTATAAATATACCACGAGGAAATAGATGCAATAAAATTTATTTTTTGATGCAACTATTGAAATTTTTTTTTTGAATTTTTTTTTTTTTTTTTGAACACTTTTTTTGACTTCACTGCATAATATCACAAAAATTCGAATTGGCTCTGGCTTGGTTACTTTGAAGTGGTTTTCGCGTTGAAAACGCTGCCACGAAAACCTAAAAAACAACTTGCCAGTTGCCAGCTCGCTCCGCAACTCGTTTACTTTCCCGCGGCCATTTTCGAAGCAACGATCCCCTTCTAGTCGACAGTGTTATAGCTCAACATGATCATCCCCATCAGCAGCCGGTTCAGGCTCGATGCTATTCCTGAAGGATCCCTGAGATTTAAATTTTGCTGTACATTTTTTTTTTTTATTGGAAGTTTGATGGAAAATAATACGAAAAAATCTGAACATATGTGGTTTTTGATAGAAATCTTTTATCCAAGTTTACGAAGTTTAAATTAATTTAGTATTGCCTTATGGCAATACTATTATTAATTTTTTATTAAAAATAAAATTTTTTAGCTAAGTCCAAAATATAGAGAACCATATGGGGAAAGGCAAAAATAGTTCAAAACCTTCAAATTTTTCTATTTTGACTATGAGCAAAATATCTAGAAAACCATGTCCAATGAGAAAAATATTTTAAAACCTATACAAAATTTTATATGGGCATAGGCAAAAATATTTTTTCATCAAATTTTTAGGTTCTGACTATGGGAAAAATTTTTCACAACGTACATCAAGAAAATGATTTAAATCTTCCATAAAATTATTTTTTTAGTAATTTTAAAATTTTTTAAGTATTTTTTTAAAACATTGCTTTCAGGTTGAAAATTCTAAAAAAATCATTGTATTTTAATTCTTTACATGGAAATTCACTTGTTTATTTTCAAACCAATTTCAAATCATAATTTTTAAAATAAAAAGTATGTACATCAAGAAAATGATTTAAATCTTCCACAAAAATTATTTTCATAGTAATTTTAAAATTTTTTAAGTATTTTTTTTAAAACATTGTTTTTAGGTTGAAAATTCTAAAAAAATCATTGTAATTTAATTCTTTACATGGAAATTCACTTGTTTCTTTTCTAACCATTTTCAAATTATAATTTTTTTAAATAAAAAGTATGTACATCAAGAAAATGATTTAAATCTTCCACAAAAATTATTTTCATAGTAATTTTAAAATTTTTTAAGTATTTTTTTTAAAACATTGTTTTTAGGTTGAAAATTCTAAAAAAATCATTGTAATTTAATTCTTTACATGGAAATTCACTTGTTTCTTTTCTAACCATTTTCAAATTATAATTTTTTTAAATAAAAAGTATGTACATCAAGAAAATGATTTAAATCTTCCACAAAAATTATTTTCATAGTAATTTTAAAATTTTTTAAGTATTTTTTTTAAAACATTGTTTTTAGGTTGAAAATTCTAAAAAAATCATTGTAATTTAATTCTTTACATGGAAATTCACTTGTTTCTTTTCTAACCATTTTCAAATTATAATTTTTTTAAATAAAAAGTATGTACATCAAGAAAATGATTTAAATTTTCCATAAAATTATTTTTATAGAAATTTAAAAATTTTTAAAGTATTTTTGTTAAACATTGCTTTCAGGTTGAAAATTCTCAAAAAATCATTGTATTTTAATTCTTTACATGAAAATTCACTTGCTTTTTTTCTAATCAATTCCAAATCATAATTTTTTTGAATAAAAAGTATGTCTACAAAATAAAAAAAAAATTATAATAAAATTGTGTTTTGAATTTAGTTAGAAAAGTATAGAAGTGAATTTTCATATGTGACGCTCCACGAGAAAAGGGACCTTATGACAAGAGTAAATAAGGTCCCTTTTCTCGTGGAGCGTCACATATAAAGAATTGAATAGCAATGATTTTTTTTAGTATTTTCAACCTGAAGACAATGTTTTTTTTAAGGGGAGGGTAAACCTGTATTTTCAACTATATGAAAAAAATATTTTAAATATTTAATAAAATTATTTTTATAGTAATTTTTCGAGAGGAATTGAATGGTCAGAAAAATATTTTGACCCTTTTTGAATTTTTATTTTTTCTAAAAATTGATAGATTTTGAATTCCATACGTAATTTTGTAGAAAATATGTTTTCGTATCCATAAAAAAATTGCTGAATGAAAAAATTAATATTTATAAAAGTTTTAGCATCTTTCAAAAAAAAAAAAAAATAGTTTTCAGGTTAATAATTTAAAAAAATATGATTATTATTAAATTTTATTATACGAAAACTCATTTGTTTTTTTTTCTAACTAATTTCAGAACATAAACTTTAAAAAAAAATGATTTATCGAATAAATTTTTAATAATTTTTTGAAAAAGTTTATATTCTGAAATTAGTTAGAAAAAAACGAATGAGTTTTCGTATAATAAAATTTAATAATAATCATATTTTTTTAAATTCGTAATCTGAAAACTATTTTTTTTAATAAAAAAATTTTATTTTTTTTTAAATGTTAAAACTTTTATAAATATTAATTTTTTCATTCAGCAATTTTTTTATGGATATAAAAATATATTTTCTATAAAATTACGTATGGATTTTAAAATCTATCAATTTTTAGTAATAATAAAAATTCGAAAAGGGTCAAAATATTTTCTGACCAATTTTTTTATGACCATTGAATTTCCTCTCAAAAAATTACTATATAAAAATAATTTTATTAAATATTTAAAATATTTTCTTCATATAGTTGAAAATATAGGTTTACCCTCTCCTTAAAAAATGCTTCAAAAATAATAAAATTTATAATGTTGTTTAACCCCTCGGACGTTAAAGACTTTATTATTATAAAAATTATTTTTTTCATTCGGCAATTTTTTTTTCCGAATACAGAAATATATTTTCTACAAAATTGTGAATGGAGTTTAAAAAATATTAATTTTTAAGAAAAATGAAAATCCAAAAAGTGTCAGAATATTTTTTGAACGATTGTATTTTCTGACCATTGATTTCCTCTTTCGAAATTATGAAAAAAATAATTTTATGGGAGATTTAAATCATTTTCTTGATATAGTTAAAAATGTAGTTTTAGTCTCCCCATAAAACCTTAAAATTTATATAAAATTATTTTAACTATGGACAAAAATGTAATGAACCATGGCCAATGAGAAAAATATTTTAAACCCTCAAAATTTCTATATTTCTATATTTCAATGAGAAAAATATTTTAAACCACCAAAATTTGTATATTTTTGACCATTAACAAAATATAAAAAATATCAATTACGAACTTCATTAAAAAATTAAATAATAATTATATAATCGAAAAATAAATTAAAAGAATTTTTAACAACCAAAAATTTGGTTTGGCTTATGAAATTAGATGAACAAATTTACGTTAATAGATCAATTGCATGTCGCATGATTCTCACAATTATAGTAATAAAATTTTCCTCATCAGAATAATAATTATACAGAAGTGTTTGAATTGAATAGACTTTAAATTATCCATTTAAATTTATTTTGAAAAATTAATTATCTCCTATTCCAAAATGTAATTCGTATATAATTTCTATTATTAGTAAAAAAAAAAAAAAAAAAAAAAAAAAAAAAATTGTAAATTTGTTATTCTACAAAAGTTTTACGTAATAATTAAGGTAAACGATTCTCTTAGTAAAAATGTCTAATAAATTTGGTGAAAATTTAAACTTTATACTCTAATCGGATCCTGTAAAATAACTAATTATAAATGTTTATTTCAAACTTAAATTTCATATTTTCTAATAGAATCATATAAGTAAGTATGGTTGTCCATTTTTTAGTTTGTTTTTTATAATTTCATTTTGTAAATTTACTTTTTTAAGTTTACGCAAATAATTGTCAAGGAAACCTCAAGGAATCGATATAATTATACGTTACCCTTATTGATTTTGTTTTTTTACTACAAAGAGAATTGAGTTTTGAAATTTTAATTTGAACTTCTTTAAGTTTACAGAAAACATTGTCAAGGGAACCTATGGGAATCGATATACGTTTTGCTTATATTGATTTTGCTTTCTACAGAGAGAAATGAGTTTTAAAATTTTATTTCAATCCAACAATTTCAGTATTTAAGGCAAATACTATATTTAATTAATTTAAATAAAAAACAATTTGATTCAAGTCAATATTTTATTTGATAATAGACAATCAATCAGTTATTTGCAGGAAATAAATTTTTGTTGATTCTGTATTAAAATAAATAAATAATTTAGAAAAATGGATAAAACAAATATAAGGAGTAAGTTTTCAAAACCTGATAAATCCAAATTTTGTCATTTCGAGAAATTTAAACAAATGACAATTCTCACTTAACCATTAAATAATTAACTTTAATGTAGAAAAATTGTAAGAAATCATTCATTTTTAAATATTTTTTTCTATTTAAAACGCTCTGTTTGTAATTAAATTCTATTGTAATAAGGGAATTTAACGGTTTTGGTGATTTTTTCGAATAAAAAAATTAAAAAAAATTTAAATCATCAAGGTTAGGCCAAAATATTTTTTAAATTGAAAATTCTTTGGTAATAAATTTTTTTTCTTAAACTGAATACAGTGATAAATCGATTTCTAAAGATTTTAATATTTTAAATATGTGTTTATATCAATTAAAAAAAATGGATTTATCAACTTTTGAAAAATTGCTCCTCAAATTAAGAATTAAATAAAAAGTATAAAATTATTATCCATCTACCCGAGTCAATGCAGCAAGAAAATATTTAAAAATAAACAAGTCAACAATATATTTTTACGTTTTGAAATATATGTGAATATCACATTTTTATAAATATCTCAAATTCATATATAGGATCTGAAAGAATAAACTTTTTTAAATTGTAGATTTCATTTGGGCTAAAATTATAAAGTTATTAACATTTTTATTTTTTAAAAATTGAAATTTTGAAAAAAGGTTATTTTTTGTGGATTTTTTGTATTAAGTTAATATTTATTTTTAAATATTTTATTTACATTGAGAATGCGCTTGATAAATAAATGCAACGATTTATTTTTTAACTCTATTCGATCTAAAATTAGGAAGTTATTAACATTTTAAAAAATGTAAATTCTGAAAAAGTTACTTTTTGTGGTTTTTTGTATTAAGTTGACATTTAATTGTAAATATTTTATGTCCGTTGCAATCCTCTTCAAAAACACATCGAATGATCAGTTTTTGAACTATGTTTGCGCTAGAATTAAGAAGTTATTAACATTTTAAAAAATTAATATTTTGAAAAAAGATATTTTTTGTAATTTTTTTGTATTAAGTTGACATTTAACTTTAAATATTTTATGTCCATTGAAAAACCTCTTTCGAAAACACATCGAATGATCTATTATTTTTTAACTTTATTCGATCTAGAATTAAGAAGTCGTAACATTTTAAAAAATTGCTATTTTGAAAAAAGTTAATTTCTGTGTTTTTTTACATTAAAATGACATTTAATTTTAAGTATTTTATGATCATTCAAAAAACCTTAAAAAAACGCATCGAATGGTCTATTTTCGAATTATATTCGTACTAAAATTAAGAAGTAATTCACATTTATAAAAAATTGAAATTTTTCAAAAAGTTACTTTTTGTAGTTTTTTTTGCACTTCAAAAACATTTTTCCATGAAAATATACTTTTTTTATGATGCAAATGATTATATTAGGTATTTTCGCTTAAAATCAGTAATTTGAATGAAAAACTTTAAAAGCATTTTACTAGAAATGTTGAGTTTGGTCATAAGGTCCATTTTCTCAGACGCGGTCACATATGCATCCAATGCATGAGTGGATGCATGCGTCTTATTTTAATTTGAGTCAAATTGTTTAGAAAAAGCACATTTATGTTTTAATTTTTGATGTTAAAGTTAATACTACTTGTATTTTTTTATACTTTATTTTATCTAGACTGAAAACAATATCGAATTTTATAAAAGATTTTTACAATATGGGGAGAAAAATTTTCTCTAATGCTTTTAATTTATTTTTTTATATTAATTAAATATTAATCCATATTTATTACAGTTTGACAATCTATGCTAATTTTATTATTAATGCCAACCATTAGGCTCATTTATATTTTATTTTCATAATTTAAAATTATTTTTTAAATGTAAAACTAAACTCCCTACTGATAAGATGAAATCAGTACATTTAGAAACGCTGGTGTATTTTATTAAAAAATCCTTTTCGGAATGTTTTCATTTCCATTTTTCAAATTTAGGAAAATTCATTATTTTCTGAATTGAATGCAAAATTGAAAGTTGCCTTTAAAATACCAAACAGCGACGAGCCTGGTCCATTACCATTTCCTTCACCATCCTGGAGTTGTAAAGATCATTCAAGTTTTCGCCCCACCACTGCGATCATAATCGTAACTGAACGGTCATAGTATTGGTGAGCGTGTGATTTCCTATCTTGAATGAATCGTTAGCACACTATTAAATAACAGGCATTATACATATATATATATAGAAATATATATATATATATTTTTTAACTACATAATATATGGAATGTCATACATATCTATTACTCATAAAAATTTAAATATAAATATACTCCTTTCCTCCTGTTGATGACGTTTATAAAAATATTAATATATATTGCACTGCTATAATTCGAATATGATTCCGCATACTTTTTGTAAAAGACTTGGAGAAATTTTCATTTTTTTTTAAAGTTATAATTATTGTGCTAACAAAATAAGGAAGAGGCAAAAAGAATAAGATTTTTGAAATTAAAAAACTTTTCGCATAGAAACCGCAAGAGTTCTATTTATAGCAAATCTATATAAAAAATAGTGTTAGTCTAGCCCAATCGATTTAAAATATTAAATATAAAAAGTAGAACTTCTGTAATTTGTGTTATACGAATTGCAGTCTTGATTATGAAATTCAACAACAATATTTGGCAAATTTTCAACATTAGCCAAATTTTCATTGGAATGTCCGTCATCAGAGAACCTACGAAATCAATCGAGAGAATAGTTTTTGGCATATTAATGTTGAGTTGCATTGTCTATTCAAGCTACATTTACTCTGTGATTTTGGACATCTCTTTTCGATCGGAGCATCAAATTTCAAGTCTTGAGGAACTGGCCAATTCTTCATTGACGCCTATGACGACAATGTTTGTAAATAAGTCATTGCTAAGTAGCTCCATTAGTTACATTCGGAAATTGGGAATAAGATCTATAAGGATACCCGGTGGAGGGTTACAGGAAGATTGTCTGAAATATTTGACAAAGTACGAGAATGTAACATGTATTCTTAAAAATGCTGAAAATTACATTAAGAATTTTACAAAAGGAGAACAACAATTAAATGTTAAATTGCTACACGAGCCCGTGATCTATTACGCTGAAAATTGATCCCTTTCTTGATCGTTTTAATAAAATTGTATCAAGAGCATCGGAAGCTGGTTTGGTGTCACAATTTCTGCTTTATTCTGTTAAGCAGCCAAGCAGACTTAAACCACCCGAGCAGATTGGTAAGGAAAAGTTGTTTTTGATCGTCTCTTACTTGCTCGTAATCGGATACAGTCTGTCAACAATAGTTTTCATTCTAGAAGTAATAAGCAGTGTTACTAGCTGGCGTAAAGTTAAATACTTTTACAAGCAATGTTTCAACGTTAGAAAATGTTTTAAGAGCTAAATAATAAAATTTCTGATATAAGTAGTAAAACGAAGGGTATTTAACGTTTCAAAATTGATGAAGAATCAAAATTCCCTTTTGCTAGAGGGACATTTTGATTTAAAATTGAGCTGCTATTAAAAAAGATCTTAATTATATTACGTGACCTACTTGTACACGTGCAACTAAACTGAGTACAACAATTACAGTTAAACCTAAATACAGAGTAATTATTAAAAAGAAAGCCATACTTATTGTTAGAGAATACCAACGATTACCTCTTGTCAGTGCTTAAGAATGATATTATCGATATGTAATAAGAAATGAAATAGCAAACTGACACAAAAAGATATATCTTAATAGCAAAAAATTCCATTTTTCGAAAGATATTATTATCAATTTTTGTATCTAGCAGTAATAATTTTTCTTTTACATTCGCTACCATAAAGTCCATTTTTTAAACTAACTTAGAATGACTTAAGCTTACCTTCAGTAAGGTAAGTTCGTCTTTATGAAAAGGACTGAACAAGTGATATTGTAATGGTAAACAAAATAAATGCAGCTACTTGATCAAATAAACCAAATATGGCAAATGAAACTCAATGTCACCATCGTGCAATATTATCCATATCAATGTAAGTTGTAGTATTATGTAAAATAATTTTTATTTTCCCAGAAGTATGTAATTAATGATTAACAAAATGTCTAATATTCTAGCGTTACTGAAGATGATCAACGAGATGTGATCGAATCGATACTTGCAACATCTACACATTTACCTATAAAATATGGTAAAGCTTACAAGCTCCAGTTTCTTTTTAATATTTTCTGGGACACTTATCCTTGGAATGTCAGACAAGAGCAATTATACTCGAGGATTAATGCAGTATTTAAGAAGGGAATCTAAACTGTTTCAGGCAATGTTCATAATTGATGATCGGTTTGCTCAAAATTTAAGTTTAAGCGCCAATCGCTTGATCAAAGATGTGACTAAACACTTTCCATCACTGAGTATGAGTCTAAATGAATTTCAATTCAAGGAACCGAAACATTTGCCTTTTTCATTACAACAACCAAAGCGAACTACATTATTTATTCTGATACTTGATGTCAGTCGCACCGACATTTGGAATGATGTGTTCAAAACACTTCAACAACTGCAAGAATTGTCAAATGGATTCCCTTACCCTAAATGTTTGATAAACTTGTTTCCTGAAACAAAAATTAATTCGACTAAAAGACCTTTGGAATATTTTTGGTCAAAAGATTTTCTGGAAATGGAAGTACTAGAACACTTAGAAAGAAATGAAACTCGATTGACAGAGACAAGAGGTAGTACACCTATTTTGCATGAACTTGAAACTTTTTTAAAAAAGTATAGAGTTGAAAATGTAACAGCACGAACAAGGTGGTTTCCAGATAAATTGCAGAATCTTCACGGACGCAAACTCAAATTTCTTTTGTTTGATAGCAGTGGAAAATTAAATAAGGAAACTAAGAAATTTGAAAAATTTGCCAGACTCTTTTCTAGTTCATTACATGCATCTGTTAACATTGTTGTAATTAAAGAATTCAAAAATTATAAAGTTCATCAATATTTACAACAACGCAAAGCGGAAATGTTATTAAATTCTGTAAGTTTCATGCTCTTTAATGTTTACCAGAATATTCCAAAAATACGTGTTTTGGAATATGTTACTGCAAAAGCTGTTTTACCAAAATCCTCAAGATTATCCAAAGTTCTTATCTTCTCTGAGGATTTCGTTTACATGATAGTTGCAACAACTTCTGCAATTTTCGTTTTACGAATTGCAGTCTTGATTATGAAATTCAACAACAATATTTGGCAAATTTTCAACATTAGCCAAATTTTCATTGGAATGTCTGTCTTCAGAGAACCTACGAAATCAACCGAGAGAATAGTTTTTGGCATATTAATGTTGAGTTGTATTGTCTATTCAGGCTACGTTTACTCTGTGATCTTGGACATCTCTTTTCGATCTGAGCATCAAATTTCCAGTCTTGAGGAACTGGCCAATTCTTCATTGACGCCTATGACGACAAAGTTAGTAAATAAATCATTGCTAAGTAGCTCCATTAGTTACATTCGGAAATTGGGAATGAAATCAATCAGGATACCCGATGGAGGGTCAGCAGATGATTGCTTGAAATATATGACAAAGTATGAGAATGTAACCTGTATTCTTATAAAAGCTGAAAATTTCATGAAGAATTTTACAAATGGAAGACAAGAATGTAATATCCAATTACTAAAAGATCCTGTGGCTTACTACATTCAAAACTGGCGTGCAAGAGAAGGATCTCCTTTTATTCATCATTTTGATAAAATTATATTAAGAGCATCGGAAGCTGGTTTATTGGCAGACTTTTTGCTTGATTATTTTAAGAAACCAAGCAGGCTTTCACCTCCAGAACAGATTGGTAAGGAACAATTATTTTTCATCGTATCTTATTTGCTGGTTATTGGATATAGCATGGCAATAATCGTTTTTATTATAGAAGTGGTATACAGTTACATTTGGCAATAATAAATAACGGCAAACCCAATATATGACGAACCAGTTATATCCGACAGCCAACGGTACGTTTAGTCTTACAGGGCAGAAAAGTTCTTAGTGATGAAAGATTGTCTTTTTAAATTTTGTCCGACATATTACTACTTTAGAAAAATTGACATCAGACTCGTAATTATCAAAATAAAAAAACCCTTAGAAACCTATATAAAGTAGTTCGCAGAGAATTTAAAGTCAGACTTTGAAAATTCAATATTTCCGTTTGAAAATATTATGTAATTTTTATTTATTTCTGGTTATGGTAACGCACTCCTTTATCTTCAAAAGATCTGTGCAGTAGTTTTATTTTTAAGTTTACTCCCCCTGGAAAATATCCCTTTTAGCATCCAACAGTAGCCCCTTGCGAATTGAGAACACCGAGAAACCACCGTATACGGTGGTTTTGCGGTGTTTTGTAATTAATATATAAAAAACCAAATAAAACCACAAATTTTATTAGAGAAATTGAAAGAGGACATTCTGATGAACAAATTTATATAAGTATTTTAATAAAAAATGTTAATTTTGTATGTGAAAATAATTTTTAAAGTAAGAAACATCGTCGGTGATTATTTACACTGACACGGTGTTTGGTAAAATAAGCATGTAAATGCACTTTCTTGAAACTTAAAAGTATTTAAAATAAAAAGCCAGTAAACTACAGAATAAATTAGAAACAAAAAAATTACCAATTAATATAACACTTTTTGTAAAAATAAATAAAATAGTGGAAAGTTTGCTTCCGAGTGTGATACAAATTTTGTAGGTAAATGGGTGAGTTAAATGATCATTTACCAATAGAGCTCGCTCGATAACATGGAAAAAAAAATGTTACCATAGTGCAAATATCAACGTTTTTTCTCTCAATAGGTGGCGGACTGAAAGAATTCTAAGTGACAATTTTCAATGTTGCTGTAAAGTGTCTAAAATAAGTTTTAAATTTTGCATTCAAAAGGTAAGTATGGAAAGTTAATTTATTAATTCACGGCAAGACATTTAATTTAAATTAAATAATTATTTAAATAGAAAACTTTAAACTTTTAAAAAATAAAATTTAGTTTAAAAATTATAAAAACTAAAATTTAGGAATTTAATTTCTTGTTGACAATAAAATTTGATATCCTTTTTTCTGAAAAAAAACTAAAAAATTACTAATTAAAGATGGTGGATTAATAAAATGTTTAAATTTTGCTACACTTCTAAAAATTAATATTTGAGTTTTATGTCGCTCGCTAATTTCTTTTTAAAAAAATTGTAATCGTGTTTCATTTGACAGCCGGCCATCTTTATTTACTTTTACTCCTCCAGGGTTGCCACAGGTCAGCGAAGTCAGGGAATTCAGGGCAGTGGCGTAAGAACGGGAGGGCAAGGGGGTCAGTTGCCCCCCAGTTGTATACATATTACATTGTTAAATATATCTATATATGTAGTTTGCCCCCCCCCCCCCGGAAAATAATTCGTTCCTACACGGCTGATTCAGGGAAAAGTCAGGTAAATTAGAATTGGTCAGGGAAATCAGGGGAAAGTCAAGGATTTTTATTAAAAGTACTGGAAAATATTAAATTTTTAAAATTTATAAGAAAATTCGGAATTTTTGTGTATTTTTTTGTTTGCTTCATAAACTATGAAATTTACAAGAATTCTAATACAAAACCTTCAATTTTTTCTATTTTTGAAAATAGTTTCTTTTTAAATAACTTAATTCTTGTACAACTATCATAAAATTGTTACTTATAACTTATTTAATGAATAATGTTACTTCAGAATTTCAAAATTAATTGGACTTCAAAAGAGTTCCGTTTACAATTTTTATAAATAGTTCAACTTCAAAGAAAACAATTTGAAATTTTAGAAAATATTAATTTTTAATGAATTTAAAATTTTTAATAGGAATTTTAGGAACAACTAATTACAGAAATTCAATTATTTTCGAAAGTGAGTAATTTTTTCGCCTAAATTCAATTAAGTTCCAAAAATTTTCAAAATTTCAATTATCTTTATAAATAATACAATTCTTCTCCGAAATTTAATTATTTTCAAAAAATGTAATAAAAAATAATTTTTTCTTGGCAAAATTTCAATTATTATCAACAATTTTCCTCATTTCAATTATTTTGCTTCCTCGTAAGGAAGCTTTATAGTCGTTTAATTTACAAAGTTTTTAAAAATCCTTTGAACAAATTTTCTTCTATATAGGACTATGTTACACGGAGAGAAAATTTATTACATATATTAACACATATCATATATATTTTGTAAAAGTTTTTACAGTTTAGGGAAAAAGTACACCAAACCGAAATTTTTGTATCAAAAATACTAAACAGTGAAAGAAATAATTTGAAATTTAGTAAAGTTAGATTAAAATTCTTGATATTTGATATTATTATACTAAATTTCATATTATTCCTTTCACTGTTTAGTATTTTTGATACCAAAATTTCGCCTTGTCGCATTTTTTCCCTAAATTGAGAAGCACTTTTACACAATTTAATATAATTTTCTTTCCGTGTATATAAGACCCTAAACAATTGTCCGGATGTATGTATTGGTGTGTGTATGTATGTATATGTGTGTGTGTGTGGATCCCGATTTTTGTGGACACGATAACTCGAATAGGTTTTAACGAATTTGGCTAAAATTTACCAGGTATATTTGTCATAAAAATATCTCGAAATGAATTAATAGACTTTAAAAAGTTCTCAGAAAAAAATATTTTTTTGACTTTTTTCTAAAAAAAATTTTTTTAAGTTGGTTATTGAAGTTGATATATAATAAAAATCTTATTCTTTGCATCAAGACGAATCGATTGGTATATACAAAGTAGTATAAATTGTATGAGAATTTATAGAGTTAATCACAATTAAAGATGAAAAATTCGCATTTTTATCAAAAAATGAGTTCTTTCCGCAATGTAATGTTGCCGTATAAGAAAATTTTACTCATTTATTTCTAAAATCTTATTATTTGCATTAAGACGAATCGATTGATGTATATAAAGTATATATTCTATTGGAAAATTATAGAATTAATTTCAATTAAAGTTGAAAAATTCACTTTTATACTAAAAAATTTTTTGTTTATTTCGATTCACATGTAAGAAAATTTTATTCTTTCTATTAAGACGAATTAACTTTATTTTATAAATGTTAAATTGTATTAAAAATTATTTAAAAATGAAATATATTTATCATTAATGCTTCCTCCACGAGGAAGCAATTTTTTTTTGCTGATTGTAAAGAGGAAGCAAAATGTTCATTTAATGAACATCTGGATTTACAACTTGTTTAATATTTACTACTATTTCAATAAAACTTTTCAAAAGAATTCAATTATTTAAATTAAATTTTAGTAAAAATTTAACAGGAATTTAATTACTTACCAAATTTTTATAAATTTTTTTTCACCAATTCGATTAAACAAAGATTAAGAGTTTCGTTTATCTGAAAAATTATTAGTGAAAAAAATGTTCTTTAGGTAGTAATAAATATTTATGCTTAGTAATTTTACACTAGGATTAACTGTTTAGTAAATATTATCAAAAAACTATTTTTTGGCAAACACGCGCAGCTAAACACAAATAACCTTGAAACTCCAGCATTACCAACTCAACACATACGTTAAACTCTTGAGTTGGCAATGCTAAAGTCTCAAGGTTATTTGTGTTTAATCGCACGCGTTTGACAAAAAATAGTTTTTTGATAATACATATTTACTAAACAGTTAATCCTAGTGTAAAACTACTAGGCATAAATATTTATTACACCCTAATGAACATTTTTTTCACTAAAAATTTTTCAGACAAACGAAACTCTTGAACTTTGAAAACAATTATTTGACACTGTGCAAGAAAAAAATAATAATGTATAATTTAACTTTATTTATATAAATCTTATATAATTAATAATAATAATAATTATTATTATAATAATAATAATAATTATAATAATAATATTTAATATTTTTTTATAATAATAATAATAATAATAATAATAATCATTATTATTAATAAATTAATAATTAATATAAATATTATACACTAAATAAATATTAATATTTATTTACCAATTGATATCTTAATAATAATAATTAATAATAATTTTTAAATAGTATACAAAATTATCATAAAAAATATTTTAATATTAATTAATTTATAAATATTTATATTTAATATTTTTAAGTGCACACGTCAATAAATAAACTGTCAAGATTGATTCAGGCTTGAATTAAGATCAGATGTTCGAGCTTCACTCACGAAGATTGACCGAGTCTTGAATCGAGCATGGAACGAACATTGGTGTCCAATGCTGAATCAACATTGAGTGTCAGTGGTATAAAGACTGCTTCAACACTGGGTTACCCAGGCTGGGCGTTCAAGGCTCAATAAATCTTCAATCCATCGTCAGCATTGGTCTTTCGCGCCTGGGTTCTTTTAAAGAATATATGTCTTTTTTGCTTATAATATAACTTATTTAAATATTTAATATTATATATCCGTGGTCTTTTAACATTATCTAAAAAAAAGTAAACGTGAAAAAAAATTTTTGGTGGAAAGGAACAAAAATTAACTATTTGTTAATTAATATTATTTGTAACCATTTAAATAAGTTATTTTTTAAACAAAAAGGACACATATTTTTAAAATGAACTTAAATTAAAAAGTAGACGTGAAAAAAATTTTTTTTGGTGGACAGGAACATAAGTTACATAACTATTTGTTATTTAATATATTGTTTATAACAATTTAAATAAGTTATTTTTTAATCAAAAAGGACAAATATTCTTAAAATTGACTTAAATTAAAAAGAAAATGTAAAAAAAAAATTTTAGTGGAATAGGAATCAATGTTAACTATTTGTTAATTAATATTGTTTATAACAATTTAAATAAGTTATTTTATAATCAAAAAGGACAAATATTCTTTAAATGAACTTAAATTAAAAAGAAAAGGTGAGAAAAACATTTTTTAGTGGAAAGAAATCAAAGTTAACTATTTGTTAATTAATATTGTTTATAACAATTGATATAAATTACTTTCTGTTTTATTAATTGTGTGGTGGTCATATTGTATTAATTTGAACTGATTCAGATCATATGCAGCAACGGAATAAGAAAATAAGCCTCCTTTTTTGAAAAATTGTATTAATTTGTTAACTTTGATTGAAAATAAAAATTATAAACAATTAAGAACTAAAAAATTGACCTTAAGGGATGTCTTAAGAATTTATTCGCCTTTAATTTAAAATAAAGAATACTGAAACCGGTTAAGAATTGTAGGCTGTAGACAGTTTTGAACAGTAAATTGTAAAAAAATCCCATTGTGCGCTGTTTGTAGATCCTTGGACAAACCCGGCCTGGTCCTGGTCGTGGCCACGAAGTCGGGGCCAGATCATGAAAACCCGACCGGGGCCAGGGTGGTAATCGGGAACAAAAGTGGCGATTTCTGCACGGGTAGAAAAAAATGGAAAAAAATGGAATTTTTTCGAAACGTGTTTAAATTTTTTAAAAAATTAAAGTCTCCCGAGGAATTTAATTACAATTGTTTTGAAAATAATTAAATTTTTGTGTTTTTTTTACTGTTAAAAAAATAATTGAATTGTTTAGAAGGTTTTATTAAAATTTTTGAAAATTATTGAATTCTTTCGTGAAATTATATTAAAATTTTTTAAAATATGAACAGTAATAATTAATGTTGTACTTAATAAGTGAATTTTTTAATTTTGATTATGAAAGTAATTGAAAAAATTTATATTAGAAAATAAACAACAAATTTTTCTCATAAAATCAATTTTTGTAAGGAATTTTAATAAAATTCTTTTCCAAAATTTAATTATTTTGATAAATATCAAAATTTATCACAAGAATTCAATTCTTTTGAAAAGTAATAAAATACTTTGCAGAAATTAAATTATTTTCAATTTTTTTTTTAAATTTTCGTCAAGAATTAAATTATCTTTATAAAGAGATAAGGGAGAGTGTGTCAAGACGGGGTACTTAAGGTTTCAAGCGCAAAAAACGAAAATTATCGAATATATATTTTATTATTTTATTTAATAACCATCTTTGGATATTAGTCTTTCGTACTAAAGGCGTACAAAGACCATCTGTTTCATAAAAAATCATAAAATTAATAATATGGAAAAAATTGCAAATCTCACCATCTTGCTCTACTGGTGGGTAAGATGGGGTACTAATAAAGCAACATATTCCCTAGTAGAAATTTGTCCTAGTTATTATAAAGGAATTGGCTAGTCGTGCTTTAAATTGTCTATAGTTACTTTACTTGCCAACTGGCTAAATAACTGGAATGGAGTCAAATTAATCCTTTTAAAGTACTGAAAATTTGTTTAATATTAAGATTTATTGTAATTAACACATTTATTTCACGCAATTAATAGGAGTGGATGGGGCAAGGATAGTTAGGTAAGACCTTTTTGGATCTAGCGGCCAAATTTGAATATGTATCTGCAAACGAAAATTATTTTTAGAAAGCCTGATTATTTGGCTATAATTTTGCAATACATTATTTTACTGTAGACACAAATCCCTACGAGATACGAATGAAAAAGTAAACGAAATTTTTAACTATCCTTGCCCCAGCACCGGGGCAAGTATAGTTAAAGAATTCAAATGTTATAAAAAATCAGTAGAGTTTCGTTAACTTTATTTTATTTGATTTAGACTATTCAATATTGATATCTGAAGTATTAAAAATATGTTTTTGAACATTTTCTTAATTTTAATTATTGCATTAAAATTCGTCTCAACTTGAATCTCAGTTTTAACAAATTTTCTTTAGAAAACTACCATTTTGTTGGTCAATAAGCTTTGTTTTCCGTATATAATTACGCACTATTATGTATATCAGCCTAAAAAGAACAATTAAACAATTTTTTTATAATTTACAGTCGCATTAGCAGGATTGTACCGTGCTATATTAGCTCTAACTATCTTTGCCCCGTGGGGGAAAAAGGACCCATATTTCAAATTTTTCCTAATTTTTTGTAAAACGACGTGAATGTAATTGAAAATAAGAACGATAGAACTCCAGAAAACATTTACGTAAATAAATATTCGGAAGCACTAATAAAGAAAACAATGTGATAACACGTGACAAAGATTCCGTTGACATTTTTAAAAAACAGGTGTTTTTAAAAATAAACTCCTAACTTCGCAAATGGTGTCAGATTGGCTTCCAATTTTTATTATCATCTGTTGGTGTTAAGACTCGAAAATATCATGAATGACGCGCTAATTTAAACAAACCGTTTAAGCAATACAGTCACTAACTATCCTTGCCCCCTTGCCCCATCCTCCCCTATAAAAATTCTATTTAGCACCAAAAACATACAATAAAAATAGTTTTTAAAAATTTCTGTATCCATTATAATGTATACATAATAAATGGAATACAATAAAAAATTATATATTAACATTTTATAATTTTTAATTAATTAGTTGAATTATTATATAAAAATATAATGGAAATAGTAAATTATTACATGTGATTTCCTATATTACTTTTTGATTTTTAATTCAATTACAAAAAAATTCTAAATTCGAATATTCTAAATATTTACTGTTTCCAAACAACTTTAATTTTTTTAAGCTATTATTAACAATAACACTGAAACAAACATTTTTTATTGCTATAAACATTATAATCTATAAAAACCTTAAAAGAATAACGCAATTTCATCGAAAAAAATCTTTAGGGGTAATGGGGATCGAATTCGGGTCCCGCTGGACTAAAGTCGCACGTTTAACGCACTCGAACGTTCAACGCAGTAAATGCTGAGGATTAAGAACCACACATGTTTCAGTTCAGTGCCGTAACTAGAGATTTTAAGCATTGGTATATACTTTTAATATTTTTTATGTAATTAAACATTTCTTATAAATAGGGGAGAGTGGGGCAAACCGGCACGGTGGGTAAACCGGTCAGGTGTCAATATCTCTGAAATGGCGAGATTGTCAAAAGTTCTATTTAGAAATTTGAAACAACCATGTGTAGTATACCTAATTTTTCAATTTGGCAATTTTTACTTTTGTTTGTGGAGAAAAAGTGGGAGAAACGCTGGGAGAAAAAGTTTTTTTAAAGTTTTTTTCTACACTTTTACGAATTTTTTCTTAAGGAAATTCTAAAGAAATCGTATAATATTTCCAAATATTAGGTCTTGGGTTTTGAAGGTACACACCTCAGGAATATTTACCACCAAAAACTTTGTTGAATTTGCAAAGCGTTTCTTTTAAACAAATATTTATTCTCAAAATGAGCCTGTGGAGCAAAGAGGCCAGTTTTCGGTGTGGCAAACCGGCCATAGGATATTTTCATTGTATTAGAGTTTTAAGAAAATTATTATTATTAATTAGAATGTTTTTTTCATTAAAATATTTACTGTCAATGAAAAATAATTGTCTTCCAATGAGAATTAGACCCTTTAATATTGTTTCTCTGATAATTTCAAACATTTTTTTTGTTATTTAAAAAAATTTTTTATTTAATTAAAATTTGATCCTGTATTATTATTTACATTATTACAAGCATTGTTCACATGATTCTATATGTTTGTTGTTATTGTAGATTATTATACAAATGCAATATTACAGATAAAAAAACCCAAGTGACCGGTTTGCACCATGGGGGTGGCCGGTTTACCCCAGGGGGTGGGGCAAACCGGCCCGTTTGCAAATTTTTTTCAAGTTAACCCAGAAACTATCCATTTTAATAATTTTTTTAAACAGGGTAGGAGTACTTTAAAGTAACATTAAAAAGACTAGATGGAAATTATATCTAGCCAATATCAAATTCAACTTGAATCTTTGACAAAGAGCGGTGGTCAGTAACTTTACAGTTATTTACAAGTCCGCCTAGAATCAGCGTCGGTGACAAAAACTGTCCAGTAACTTGAACAATCGAGTGGCTCCATGACAAATTTCTACTAGGGTTAACTCTTTGTAAAATTATAAGGGGGAGGTAAAGTCATACGATAATTCCCCATAATGTCATGACGTAGAGGTTAATTAACTTTTGAGGGGATGGGTATCTTATGGATATATTTTTTATTTTTATTGTTTTAATTGGCTGTTACAATATTTTCTTAATAAGAAATCAACAAATAACAAGTTAAGGAATATTTTTGTGGACTTATTGAACTAAGGAAAGTAGTAAAATTTATTAAGAATGTATTCAGTATACACTGCAAAAACAAGTGACTTATTTTGAGACGTTTTGTTCACATATTTAAAACACATGAGTTGTCTTGTGTCCACATATTTAAAACAGATATGTGTCTCATTTTTAGACGCTATAAAATGTCTCACACACACTAAAATAAACTTTCTTACAATATATGATATAGCTGAAAGGAAGTTTTAGTATTTTATTTTTCAAAAGTAGGACATTCAGGGTTGATATCAAAGATTGATATAATTTTACGAATAGCTTTTAAAGTAGTAGTATAGTAAACAGACGCGTCCATTCGTTATTTACAAAATTTATGTACGAAAATTCAAAACCACTTTTTCGTAATTTGCTAAAACTATTAACAAAAAATCAGAACTATAGTATATGGTCGTGACAGTAGACGACCAAACTCTTTGTTATCTCCCTTTTTTTACTCAATGATAGGCAACAATGGATTTTCTAAATTTTCTTCATAACATAATAACACACACTACCCTACCACATATAAAGCATTGAGAATTCACATCGGCAAACTCACACTAACAGATTTTTTCTGCGCCCAGTAAAAAAAATTCGATACACGGACCGTGGAGTTCGTATGCAAGCTCGGTAGCTCTTATGAGAAATATGAGAAATCTCTCATACGAGCCTTTTCCGTAATGAGAAGTGTATAGATGCTTGTATACGAGGTGACTTTTAAAGCATTTTTATTAATGTAACACTATTTTAAAGTAAATGTAGATAATAGAAATGAATTTTCAAAGTAAAACAAAGCTGAATTTATAAAGGAAATGAAGTTTTAAGAAAAAAAGGATAATTTTGTTCAAAAATTTATTCACACTGAAAAGGTTATAGAATTTGATAATTCCTTGTTACTCTAACTTACCGACATTAGATATTTCTCGGATGCGGTAAGCACGATTTTGTATTGGCGGTAGAATAAATAAGTTTTTCTTCATTGCTAATTAATAATATATTATTATTTACTTATTATATAAATGTTCATATAAAATATTTAAATTTAATACAAAATCGTGCTTACCGCATCCGAGAAATATCTAATGTCGGTAAGTAAGAGTAACAAGGAATTATCAAATTCTAACCTTTTTTCAGTGTGAATAAATTTTTTGAACAAAATTATCCTTTTTTTCTTAAAACTTCATTTCCTTATAAATTTAGCTTCGTTTTACTTTGAAAATTCATTTCTATTATCTACATTTACTTTAAAATAGTGTTACATTAATAAAAATGCTTTAAAAGTCACCTCGTATACAAGCATCTATACACTTCTCATTACGGAAAAGGCTCGTATGAGAGATTTCTCATACGAGCTACCGAGCTCGTATACGAACTCCGCGGTCCGTGTATCGAACTTTTTTACTGGGCAGTACAAAGATTTTTTATGTATCTTATACACATTGAGTCACATTTAAAATGAAACACGAAATGAAATGAAATGTTTCAATATAAAACAGATTTTGTATCTCAATTGTTTAAACAATTAAAGCAACTCATTTTGAGACACGAGTGAGATACCAGTTTTTGCAGTGTATGTGAATGTAATTTCTAACTGGGAATAATAGACAGTTCATCACATTTCTTTAAATTACTTACTGGACATTTTCCAATTTCTGATAATACATTTTAGTTTCTTTTTAATACATAAATAAAACAGAATTTCTCAATAACCATTTTTTCAATTTTACAACTGCACACAGTAAAAAGGCAGTCTTATTTTCATCCATGAAACTTTGACCATGACTTTGTTTAATTTTAAATCATGTATTTTCACTGAATTAAAGAGAAAATTATGCATATTATCGGAAAAGAATGTACTGAATTTATTGCAATCATGTTAAAAAATAGCAGTTGTATACTTAATTTAAAAAGTTGGAACTATCAATTCATATTGCCTGTTCTTATTTTCATGCAAGAGGAGTTTACATTAAGACTGCCATTACTTTCAAGACTTGTTTAATTTTAGACAGTTCTTAAAATAAGATTTTCTTTTACTCGCACTATTAATGTTTTACAATATCTAAATTACAATAATAAGAAATTAAAATAAAAGACTTAAAAATCATGTTGTCTTTACAATTATGTTTTTATTTGATTTTTTCCATTTCGTCGTTTTCACTTTCATTTTCTCTCCACTCAATGCAGTTTTCTTAAAAATTTGTGAACGATGTAGATTTCTTCCGTCTAGTTTATTTTGTGACAAGTATTGTTTTCCTGGAAAACCATTTTTCATTAATTATTATTTTCACAATTTCAAAAATTTAGAATTTGTTTATGAAACTTCTCAATACTGTAAAAATCTTAACCTTGTAATTATTTATGTTAATTATTTTTTTAGGGTAACAAATTAGAATTTTAAAAATATTTGTGTTAATAATGACCACTGCAATTTAGACGAAATATGTGAACAACTTTTTTTACATTTTTCCTTTACGTAGTTCGTTTTAAGTGTTGTTCTCTTCTCAAGTTTGAAACCCATTCAAAACGGCTGGTGAGTCAGTTTAATAATTTTAATATGAAGCCTAATTGCTTTATCTTCCCACTTACCACAATTTATTTTTACAACAAAATTAAAAATGAAAGTTTTGGATATATTCAGTAAATTATACTTCATTAGAGGGTATTCAAGTATTACGTAAGCATATTTTTAAGGTTTTTAGAGACCCTGTCCTCCCCCTTGTAAGATTTTTTACATTCATTAGCGCCATTTTTCTGATAAAAGTAAACAATAGTTAGATCCCCCCCTCAAATGTTTACATAATAAGTGAATAGTCCCTTATCCCAAAAAAATACCTTCAGATGTTGCCTCATCAGAAATTGCTTGCCGGTGTCAATTCATTTTGGATAAAATATTTATGTATTCAGAAAGTCGACACATTTTAAGATTAATATTGTTGAATATACTTTTTTTCTTTTGTTGTTTGATTGCGTCACTTCAGTATGAATTGAAGTTTCCTCGAACAAAAAAATTTATGAAACATTAGTGGTCTAATACTTTTGTTATTACTTAATCTTTATTTCATAATTTTATTTAAATTAAAGTTAATGCGTTATTATAACAGCAGTTGTCAATGGCTTAGTTTACAATAGTTTAAAATATAAACATGAATTAAAAAAATTAAAAATTTGCATTGTTTGTAATATTTTTTGTAATATAAAGAATGAGTAACATATTACAAAATATTTATATTCGTTTGTTTCATTACCTTTTTAATTTTCAACTAAAGATTAATTTGCAATAAAATTTTGTTATTTCAGTTAATGAAATGTCTTATTTGAAATACTACAATTAGGATGGAAATCACTTTATTTATATTTGGACAGTAGAAATATATGTAATCTGTTGTTCTACTTATTTTTCCCTGGTGATGAAGTTTTATTGGAATTAAAATAAAGAAGTTTTAACAGTAGAACAGCGATAATCGAAAACTCGGATAATAGGAACTAATGGAAATTTTAAAAAGTTAAATGCAATGAGCAGAAATAGTGGTTCTGTGAATTTTTTTTCGCCATAGACATGAGAAAGTATCTTTTTGGGACCTGTTTTATGCAAATAAAGTAGCACTTTTAAGCAATTCTAGACAACTGCCGGAAAAATACTTTATGGCAGCTAACTGTCGTAAAAAGTCTTTTTACGGCAGTTAGTTGCCATTAAGTCTTTTTACGGCAGTTGTGCAGAACTGTCCTGTGTCAGTTTACTAGATTGAAAAATTGAATGATTGAAAGATTAAATGATTGAAAATTGAAAGGTTGAATGGTTAAATGACTGAAAGATTGAACGATTGAAAGGTTGAATGATTAAAAGATTAATATTGAAAAATTGAATGATTGAGAGATTGTGATTGAAAGATTAAAAGGTTTAAAGAATGAATGATTGAAAGATTAAATTATGAAATTTTAGAAAGATGGAAAGATTAAAGGATTGAATGATTAAAAGATTGAAAGATTAAAAGGTTAACTTTTTCATATCAATGTCGAAAAAATAGCGTATGCGGCTCGCAAACTTTTAGGTTCTGATGATTTAATACTCGCTGTCAGTGCGACTTCGGGTTTGACTCCAACTCGCCTGCGCGGCTCGTTTCCGTTTCGCCTTCGTCCGCACTAACGACAGTTCCTTTTGAAACGAACGTCATTTTTGATTACTCAACTACATAAGAAACGTAAGCTATTGACAACAGCGTAGATAATTATTACTGCGAGCAATACTATTTAAATAAATGATTTTTCAAAATTAATAATATTAAAACATTCTTCATACGTACCATATTATTATTATTTTTAGCTTGGTTGTTGTTGTAGTTGTATTCGTTTTTTTTTTTTTTTTTTTTCTCCTGGTGGAAATGCATTTAGGCACACCGTACGGTAGTGTGGGACTCTCCATTGTTGGACCTACCCACTAAAACCACCATTCTTGCTCACATTAAATGTAGTGTATGCCAATGACATTTGTGGCGAAAATTCAGCACAAGAAATTTGGACAATTGAAAGTTCTACTGTCTTGGCGAGATGACTCATCGCAAGCTGTAGGACTTTGTATTATTAACTTATTCTCTTGCGCGAAACTCAACGCAAGTAAAAAGTTTCTTTATTGTGCGGATCTCAATGCACGTACATTTTTTTCTTTTGCGCGAAACTCAACGCAAGTATATTTTTTTTAATGTACGCATCTCTCGATGCCCATAAATTTTTCTATTGCGCGAAACTCAACGCAAGTAAAAGTTTTTTTCTATACGCGAAAATCAGCGCAAGAATTAGGAATTTTCTGTTGCGCGAAAATCAACGCAAGTTATAATTCATTTTTCTCCAAATGAACGTCATCGGAGGTAATAAAATTACTTTCTTGTATTCGATATTAATCTACTGTTGAAATGTTTGACAAAGGAATTGCATAGTACTTCTTCTTTATGCAAAAAACTGTTGCTGGAACTGTTATGTCATGGTAGGACACAAAGCGCAATGTTTCAGAAGGAAGTACTCTCCTTATGTGCTCTGTTCCATACAGATTCTCTATGACTTGAAACTGTTTACCAATAAGTCCAGAAACTGTTCTTTCTCCATTTCTATATGACAAGAAAGTCATAATAGAAAAAAAATCTTTTCCATTATAAGCAATACTGTCACAGAACTTTCGTTTCACAATGTCATGCTTTCTATACTTTACTCCGTGAATTTTCGCTTGCTTGTGAATGTGCACAAGTGTATTTTCATCAATTACCTCTTCTGCTTCTCGTATTAGGCGGAGTAACAGTTCGCTAGGGTATCTCTGTCTTTCTTTACCTATTCCAACATAATAATGTCCTGGTGACATATTTTGTGGAATAGGTTCATCTTTGATCTCCAGCAATTTTCTTACTCTTCTCTTTTGTTTTTTCAGCAATGTCATCTGCGTTAATAGAAGATTCAACAAATTTTCTCAAAAAAAAGCGATCGACAATTTGATCTGCACGATCATGCGGACTTTTTACATCATCTTTTATTTTTGCACCAAAGCTCTCAAATGGGAATGTGGAATATGCCCATGATGGTCCCCAAGATTTTACGGAATTTGGACCATGTTCCGCTGTATGTACATTATATGTCATATTCGCGTTTCCATAAATATCTGAGGTAGCCACAAACTGCCTTAATAGAGTTTGTGCAAGATTCAAGTCGCGTTCAGATATTGATACATTATTTAAAATGAATACAGATTCACTCAGTAACCTTAGATTAGTAAAGTAAGGTTCTTTTAAAATGTCTTCAAGACATGGAAGAGCATAGTAAAATAGCCAGTTACGCCATTCGCTTGCTTTCCATTTGTGAAAAGTACATATACTCGTGCTTGTCTACAAACTCTTGAAGGCAATTGTATTTTTTGAGTTTCTTGTCAATCTTTTTCATAATTTTTCTTTTGTCCAATATACCACTCTTTTCCAACATCTTCTAAAATGTGTGTGGTAATCTGTTTAGCGCATCCTAGAAAATAGCCGTGAACGTCATCGTGTATAGGGCCTTCTGCTAAATCAAATGGCGTAAGGATGCAAAAGCATTGCATCCTCTTACACCCAAGAACGGTTCTTTATCCTGAAATACAATTTTCCATGCATTGCAATATTTCATTGTGCTTGCGCAAGATAATTTCTTCATTGGGAAAAATAATTTTAGTATTATCCCAAATCCTTGTATGTAGCATTTTGGACAACCGTAATACGAATTGTGAGGACCCATTCGTAAACCTTCTGCCTTTGCTACTGCGTCTGCAGTAAATATTAAAGTTGTAAACTTACTCTCAACTTCGGGTCCATCTGGTCCTTCTGGATGCCATTTTATGCCTTCTTCCTCCAAGTGTCGCAATTGTTTAACAATTGGAAGTAAAAGAGAAGTGACATTTGGCTTTTTCTTACCTACGTAAATCCCTGCTAAAAGAACGTGTTTATTACGAGCATGGGGTGGCAATTCATTGATTTGTAACAGAATTGGAGTCACAGAAGCGTTTGATGATTTTGCCAAAGATACACCATCAACCCATAATGTGAAGGAGTAATTATATGGATTGTTTCAAGAACCTACCTTCTTGAGAAAGTTTAACGTACCTTTCTCCATCGTAAATGTCCTCCTTATTATCATGATTTATCTTAACCCGTTCATACTTATAGCGCAAAGATGCAGCTATGTTTGGGAGTTTAAAGAAATCATGTAGTTGAGGAACGAGAAGTGGAAGAATAAACGTACCTAAATTGTCTTTGTCCTTGCCAGGTCCGCAATCACCACAGTGACAGTCTTGTGGTTGGTTTCTTTCCATCACCAATTTTATCGTTGCAAAGGGTACAATATACTGAATACATTAAATTTGACCTATCTCTCTTCAACACTTTCCATAATTTCTCTTTCGTTGTTGGTAAATTGCATTCAATATACAAATCTTTGGAACATTGAAAGTCAGATATCAAACTTTCGTAGGTGCCTTTGTGTCTTACATTTCGCGCTAAACATGTTAACAGGATATCTTTAGCTCTTACATTGATGTCATTTTGTAGGTTAACATTCATTCTGAAATTTCATCAAACCCTTGGAAAATTGGACGTTCTGGACGTTCAAATTCATCATCAGAATCACCATTTAAATCATCATCAGAATCACATCAGAATCACACGATCAGGATCACCATCAGATCACCATCAGGATCAACATCAAATCATCTTCAGAATCATCTTCAGAATCATTAGATGATTCTTCTGAAACCTCCATTTCTTCATTGACATCAACTCTTTCAGCACTACCTTCATCATTTCTATTTACATCGTCTCTTGAAGGCATATTTTCAACTCCGATGTCAGCATTTTCTATTTCTTCTTCTCGTGTCGCATGCCATCATTTTCATTGCGGTTTTCATTCTCAAGAGGATTGATCCATACCATCATGGATCTCTCCTTCAGAACAGACGTCCATGTTTTAACAGCAATGGATGATCTTTCTTTCTACCAGCTTCTGAAATACATTTTAAAGTATTAAAAAATATGGTAATTATGTCGTTACACGGCTCCTATCGTATCTAAAAATCTAGAGCTTCTAATTTTGTTTTTTTTTTGTAAATTTCTCTTATATCATAAGTAACTAGAAGGGTCAGCAAGATAATCACGTAATATACGTAATATTTCTTTTTCATGGGTTCTGTCGTATTTCTAAAAATATTACTAGAAAATTTAAAAGGTAAGGGCATCCGGGAAATGTCCCTCTCAAAAAGTGGTTTCTCGCGTTTCGTCTCACTGATAATAAGATTTTATAGCTTGTTCGGTTTTATCAGGAAAATAAGAAATTCGTGCTGTTAAAGAATATTCACGAAATTTGCTAATAACTTTTGAAATTCGTATTGAAAAAGAAATAAAAAGTTGGATTTTTGGTGAGAGTGCGAACAATATGGTAGCGAGCCATATAAAAGGCCTAGAAGGTGGCGCCAATTCATAGGGAGTGACCACAACTTGAACTACGAAAATGTCTTAACCGCAATTACTCCAAGTAATTTCTTTTTCTACTTTCCTTTCGACAAATTATTGTCAAAACGGAGATGACCCCTGCAGAATACTCTCCTTTATCATTCCAAATAAATTTTAATTCCAAATATCCTATTCAAACAACGAATAGTGTATTCTACGAAAGTTTTTTTTCCCGAAAAACCGAATGTTTTAACAATTTTGTTAACAATTATTTATAATAGTTATGCAAAACAAAATACCGAGATGTCCCCCTGCAGGGCTCCGTCATCTATTAATTCAAAAAAATCCTAAACAAAATATGCTTTTCTTTTTTAATATAGTGTATTCTACGAAACCACTATTATATCCCGGATGACCTTAATAGACGTAATTTACGTAAAATGCAGTAAAAACAAAAAATTACATTTTTAAAAATTACAACAAAAAATAAAAAAGAATGTTATGTATTTAATGTATTTTAAGTAATTTACGAGTTTTATTTTGCTGTCCTTGCTTGTTACTTATAAATAAGAGAAATTAACAAAAAAATTTTTTTTAATTGGATTTTTACATATTAAGAAGTCGCTTAACTAAAAAATTTTTGCGGAGAATATAATGTTATAAAAAAGATAAAAGAATACTTTTGAATAATAAATTAATTAATAATATCTACATTGTTACAAACCGTATTTAATGTTTACTAGAAAAAGTAAACCAATATTTGACTATATTATTTACATGCGCGTTATAAGTAGTATAAAAATTAGTGCTGAAGCGCGCGTAAAGTTTCTCGTGATAAATTTAGAAATTTAAAAATAATATTTAATATTATAATTCTATAAATTTTTAAAGGTTTTTGAAATTTCGTATGTAACAAGTATTCATACGAAAACTTTTGATTAATTTTTATAAATTTGTTAATTTATTTTCATATATTAAAAAAAAACTTTTTATGCAACAACAACTACAGGCGCATACTAAGTTTCCCCTTTTAACCCAGCGGTCAATTAAGTATTCATTGTTACCGTAGGACAAAAATTAATTCTTTATTGGCAGCTATGTCATATGGAGATATTAAAATGCACTGTCAAGGTAGCATAAAGTGACCAAATACGCCTTTTTTGCATAAAGTTCAGTATGTTACAAATATAGTGTGCAGCAAAATTGTTTATGTGCCTCGCCCAATATTGAAGAACTCGGACTTACTTACCTTCTGTTGTATAATGTTCTGTTCTTGTAAAAGCGATAAATTTCTCTATAATAGTAAAAGTCTTTGCTGTGGCAACTAAACTTTCTCTAAAATAGTGAAACTTACAGCCGTTTAAAATAGTTTTTTTTTCGTGTTTAATAATAAATATCTTACAAAGAAACAAGGTACGTTTTGCATTTCTTATATTTAAGATGATAATTAAAAATTTTATAGCTTTTCCATAATTGCAACTTTTACTCAAATGGTGAGATAACTTGAATAGTCAAGACATAATCCTTTTGTGGTAATTGTACAATGAAGCGCAATAACAAGATATCACGTCCGCGTGATATCAAATCATTTTCACAATTTTACAACTGCACTATTAGTGTCTTACAATATCTAAATTACAATCATAAGAAATTAAAATAAAAGACTTTAAAATCATGTGGTCTTTATAATATGTTTTTATTTGATGTCTTACATTTCGTCCTTTTCACTTTCATTTTCTCTCCACTCAATACAGTTTTTCTTCAATTCGTAAACGATGTGGATTTCTTCACTCTAGTATATTGTGTGACAAGTATTGTCCTAAAAAAATTGTTATTTTATCATTTTCACAATTTCAAAAATTTGAATTTTATTTTTATGAAACTTTTAATACTAAAAAACTTTCAGATTAAAATTATTTGCGTTCATACGTACCATATTATTATTTATTTTTAGCTTGGTTGTTTTGTTGTTTTTGTATTCGTTTTTTTGTTTTTTTTTTTTTTTTCTCCTGGTGAAATGCATTTAGGCACACCGTACGGTAGTGTGGGACTCTCCTTGTTGGACCTACCCACTAAAACCACCATTTTTGCTCACATTAAATGTAGTGTATGCCCAATGACATTTGTGCGAAAATTCAGCACAAGAAATTTGGACAATTGAAGTTCTACTTTCTTGCGAGATGACTCATCGCAAGCTGTAGGACTTTGTATTATTAACTTATTCTCTTGCGCGAAACTCAACGCAAGTAAAGGATTTTCCTATTGCGCGAAAATCAACGCAAGTAAAGGATTTTTCTATTGCGCGAAAATCAACGCAAGTAAAGGATTTTTCTATTGCGCGAAAATCAACGCAAGTAAAAGGATTTTCTATTGCGCGAAAATCAACGCAAGTAAAAGGATTTTTCTATTGCGCGAAACTCAGCGCAGGTAAGAAATTATTTTTATCGTACAGATTTCAATGTACATAACTTTTTATCCATTGTGCGAATCTCAAAGCAAGTATTACTTTTCATTGGATGGAAATACTTTACTTCCTAAATGAGCAGAAAAGATTTTAATCAACATTTGAGGCTGATGAGTTGTCATCCTGAAGTGAATCATTATAATATCTCCTCTCGTTTTTTTAAGGACTGTAAAATATGTGACTTTATTTTTGACAAAGTTAAACGCTTTCTTCCACTTTATAATTTCGTCCTTTCAGTCATCTGAAGTTCCAGAATAATGTCTAGAAAGAAAAGTATGTATAAATTGTCTATTTTAAAACAATAAATAAAATTTCGAATCAAAGTTTTAATTCTCAAAGTTCTATGCCTTATTCTCTTTTGATTTTTCAATGTGAAAAACTTTAAATTTTTGCTCAAAGAGAGAATAAAAAATCAGAATCAGAATATCATACCACTTTGGCACTGATGGACTTATCTATATGGGCAAATTCATTGAAAAATTTAGAAAATTTTTAATGGTCTTAGAACCTTTTTAGTGAAAAATTTGATTAGTTACAGAATTTCAAAGTATAGAATATCAAAAACATCATTTCGAGTAAATTGAAATAAACAATTGTAATGTGAATAATTTTTGTTTTTCTACGAATTTATTCAGATAAGAATTGTATTGATCCATCACACCTTTAAGATGAAAAATTAATAGGTTTTGAGTCCTCCCCTCCATTTTGAAAAAATAACGGACATCCGACAAAGTGGTCCCTTGTCTAAAATTGCCTTTTTTAATTAATAAACCTGATTTTTTGCAAAGTTAATGGTTATATGTACGGAAGCTTCTACGCGCCACCAGTGGCACTCACTCGTGTTGTGCGGCACGTAGAGAGAACCGGCCTGTTCGTAAAGGCGAGAACACAATCCATGGGTACGCGAGCGACGTAAACGTATGACGTCACCCATTTAGTTACATTGTGACGTCAGCACGTTACACGTTCACGTAGGCTATTCTGTTCTCGCCTTAAGTTCCTTGATGCGTGCCTCCCTACGTGCCTAGTAGCGTTCCTAGTTGTAGCAGAAGAGTTTTAAAAATATTTTGTTACTGAGTATTTTACTTATGAAATTGGAATAAATCTAATGAATTATGTTTTATTAATTTATTTCCAGTCTTTTATTTTGCATATATTGTCGTTGGTTTACTCGAAAATTACAAAATTTCAATTCAATACCTTGATATAAACATAACCTCAAAGTAAATAAAAGTGATTATTTTGTGATTAATAGGATTAATCTAATGAATTATGTTTTATTAATATTATTTCAAGTCTTTTATTTTGCATATATTGTCATTGGTTTGCCTCGAAAATTAGAAAATTTGTGTTCTACTACCTTTAATTTAAATAAATACATTGAGGTATTTAAAATTAAAAATTCTTTGATAACAAAATATTTTTTTAATTTAACAGTGACAATCGATTCAGAAGGTCCTTAATATTTTAAATCTGCTTTTCATCTCAATTTCTTATTAAAAATAGGTACATTGATTTATCGATTTTTGAAAAATTGTTCTTCAATTATAATTCAATTCAATTTTTTATAATCTTTGATACATTCGCTTGCTTCATTCTGCCCATAACCTAAATGAATTGCAATTTTCATTTTTTTTAAAATTACCAAAACCTTAAATTCCCTTAATTATATTACTCGACTTACACAAGATCGACTTTAAAATACAAACAAAACATCTTAATTACAAGAAACATTGCATTGATATTTTGAAATAATTAAAATATATATATACTTTTATTTGCTATTCAAAATAATCACTTTTGAGGTTATGTTTATGTCAAGGTATTGATTGAAATTTTGTAATTTTCAGTAAACCAACGACAATATATGCAAAATAAAAGACTGGAAATAATATTAATAAAACATAATCATTAGATTTATTCCAATTTCATAGTAAAATACTCAGTAACAAAATATTTTCAAACTCTTCTGCTACAACTAGAACGCTACTAGGCACGTAGGGAGGCACGCATCAAGGAACTTACGAACAGGCCGGTTTCCTCTCTACGTGCCGCACAACACGAGTGAGTGCCACATGGTGGCGCGTAGAAGCTTCCGTATATATGTTATTTTATTGAGTTATTTAATGCAAAAAATAGAAGTAGACATACAAAAAAATGTTAAGGGACTATTGTCAATAATCTAAGAATATCGAAATTTTCATTTCTAAAAAATCGAAATTAAAAATTCTAAGGCGAATTTCTCTGTTTCTTCTTCTGGGGTTATTTAGATGAGAGTTGTTAATAATTCTAGTACACAACCCGGTCAAGATATTGAAATCAATGCGGTTTTTTGAATTTGTCCCGCCTCCTCCTTTTGAAACAGAAACAACTAAAGTTTGCAACAACCGACACAAATGGTTCCTTTTCATTTTTTTTGTCAAATCAATAAATTAATGAAAAATGTAGGATTCGACGTTTTAGAAGCCTGTAACTTAGAGAAAAAGAATAAAAAATTTTCATTAACATTTTATTCAAAATTGGTAAGTTGCGATTATTTTTTGAGGTCTAGTACCGAACC